>NC_134415.1:78001299-79251299 GCF_030867145.1 Opisthocomus hoazin | reverse complement strand
TATGATTGAAGATGAGAAAGTCTTTAGGTAGAAATAGGATGTAAAAAACTTCCAGGGGACCACAACGTGAAGCCCTTTGATCAAGTTTTTGATCAAGGATGGTGTGACTGCTCTGAAGAGACACAGAACAATAAATAACACTATATTTGCAAAGGAGATTTTTCAGTGTACTGGAATGCTGTATCTTCAAGTTGGAAACAGTTCTACCCAGTATTAGAAGAAAAAAAACTTAATTTCCTGGATTCTTATGGTCAAACTGTTTGTCACTGCATGAGGAGATTTGTGCACTTGCATAACCTTTCCAGTTCATCATCCAATGCTGATAATGATTTAATGATGCAATATATGAGCAAAGCATTCCTAGCATGGACATCATTATGTTAGCAAAGCTGTGCTAACAACAGAATGAAAACAGTCTTTGTGGATGAAACAAACTACAGTAGAAAAGCAGTTTTGCTGGCTTAGGAACTGTACGTACAGGGGCTTATCATGTGCCTACACTGTTCAGTGGTCTTCCTTAACAAAGCTATGCTAGCAAAAATCTGTGGTAGACCAAGAAAATTCTGGAGGGTCTGAAAACTGCATGAGCAAACACAGCATGTGAAGAACTTCAGACAAATAATAAAGATTGCTGTTGTCTAAAAGAATAAGTAAGAATCAAAAATAACAAAAGGCAAGATAAAATTCACCCACTGCACAGGCTGGGTTATAAAAAGCAAAACTGGTGGATTGAAGAAGTGGTGGTCTTGCTCCAGATATCTCCAGCGGTACTAGAATCCAGACTGAAGCTGCAGCAGAGCTGCAAACAAGGCTGTTGACATCCTGAACGCTGGCACTATTTAGGCTGATGGCAAACTATTAAAAATTATTAACTGCAACTGCTATCTTGGACTGCAAACAAACAAACATTCTAAAAAATAGCAGATATGAACACAGGAGACAAAGCCTGAGCAACTTTCCTCAGTGAAGGAGTAACTCTGGTAACTCTGTGAGATGTTTTACTTTATCATTAATTTGTGGGCCAAGTACAAACCACCTAGTTTTAATTTTGGACTCTGTATTATCTGTGTTATGGAAAAGTAAGGTGGTTGACTGGACTGTCAATTAAATAAAAAAAGAAGTTAAAAATAATCAACATGCTGATACTGAATCACATTAATATTGAGATATTCCCAAATAATTTCATCAATAAGAAGACTGATAACATTTCGTTTATCTGTGCTAAAAACTTAAAAATGTAATTAAATCTGCATAGATGTCTGTTCTTTCGTATTGTGTAATTTAGTGTATCAGTATGGAGCCTGTGCAAAAGAAGGGCTTTTCTGGAAAATAACAGGTGTTCTATGTGCACTTAAGCTATTTTTAAATACAATTAGACATGTTTAGCTGATGTGTTGTTGGAGATGTCTATGATCAGAAAGTTGTCTTCAGGTTATCTGCAAGGCAAGGTTTGTTAATAAGTTTTATTTGACGACCTGATATAGCTGAAAAAAGGCAAGCGTTCAGGCACCTAAACCATTCCTCAAATAGTATTTCAGCAGCCTTATATGACAGTAATTTTAGTCAATTTTTAAGACAAGTCAGGTTGTCCATGCGTAGTTTAAAATGCAGTACCACCTAGATTATAACATTTTACTTTCTGTTTAGAAACTCCAGCGGTGCATGTTGGAAATGTTTTCGAGGCCATCACTTTGTTGGTGATAAAATGTCATTAAAGTCTCATGATTTGTGAGAGATCACTTGCCTACCTACCTATCCTGTTAACCTTGTTTTCCTCCCTGGTCCTTACATATTTCCAGGGTACTTGGCAGTGTGTACTTAAATCAGTATGTAATCATATTTTCCCAAGTTGGACATAAGAAAACTACACAAAGTGGTTATCAGTGTTGTATCAGATGATTTACCGCATTTCTATAATTCATTATTTTTATAGCATATTATTTTATACGGTACCTTTTAAGTGGCAGGCGACAAACAGCAGAGCAGATTTTTTCACACTTAGGAATGGAAACTTTGGCTTTAAGCAGCCTACTTCATTCAGAGCTTTTATCAGAGAAGTTGCTACTCCCTAAAGAAAGAAAACAGTTTTAGCAGACCATAACAGAAGTCTAGAACCAAAATATATTCAAAGCCTGATCCTGTTGTCATACAAATATAACAATACAGGATGATATCTAAGCTGGTGAATTGTAGAAGATAACAAATAATATAAAACAGGGAGGGAAGGGACCATGAATAAATTTTTACTTCATGTCTCAAAATGTAACCAGCTATCCTTAAATGATTCCAGATAGGCTCATGTCTATCCTGGTGTTAAAAATCAAAGCAAAATGTAATCTTACAAGATAAGATAAGCAAAATAGTCTGCAAATCCATCATATAATATTGCAGTTTATTACTCCCCTCTGATGGTCTTACTTGTATTTTTTCCATTAAAGAAATATATACATATCTATTATTTTAAAGCTTTTAAAAAATTCCTCTCAATTGTTACTACACAATTTTCAATTTAATAGAATCCCATTAATAAACATAAGATTCATATTGCATTAAAAAGGAAATAAACTGGGTGGAATGTACTGTACATTGCAAAATCATGTTTTAAAATACAAGAGCGAAAACTGGCCTGTTCAAGGTATCCAGCCAAAGGAAGTGCAGTGAGTAGTATTGGCTCCTTTTTTGGAGGGAGTTTACGTGGCAGCTTCAGATTCCAGTACTTCTCTGGTAACCTAAGCAGATAAAAAGTAAAGACTTCTAAGATGTATAAACCATGACATGATTAAAGATTAAAATTCAGTTAGTATGTTCACCTCATAAACTTCAGAAGTTTTTCTTCACTTTCAAAAATATATAGCTTATCTTGATATTTTGCTGCATACTCAATGTTGCCAGGCATCAAAGCTTCATATCTGAAGAGACAGAGCACGCAAGACTATAATTCACAAGAAATTTAAAACATCATTTATGCAGTGTAAATTCATGAGCTACTGGGAGCCTTCTGGTAGTTTAGCAAGTGTAGGAGCTACAAAAAAGTAGCAATTGGATCATCCAAGTTTCTAGCATGTGACTGACAGTTACAAGGCTCAAAATTTGAGAGAGTCTCTGCCTCAAAATCTGTTTATTAAGGGGCTTTTATAGTGTTTCTTTAGAGCTCCTCTAGTTAAAATGTCAGTCATGGTTGTTCAGGAGATTAGGAAGGGACAGCATAGAATTGACTGTTACGATTTTAACATGAGATCTGCCCGCAGACTGAGGAAACCAGTGGGACTTTATAGTGGAGCTTTATGTATCTCTTACAAAAATTTTAATAGCTGGTTTTGCATCTTCTCAGGTTTTGTGAGACTTTTTTTAACTTTGCAAGGCTTATGACAGAAAAAACTCTAACTATATCCAGGCAGTCTTCATCACAAAAGACAGCCAGCACAGATCCTTGTAGCCATATGAATTTCAAAAGGTGATTTTACGTTTATTTCCAAAGCCACAGGCACAATACAGAGAGTTGTAATTGCTTTTCCTGTCAAAACCCTGAACACTATTAAAAAGTACTTTGAAAGTATTTCCTCATTGATGTGCTAATATAGGACACATAGTCTGTAACTCAGATTATGAAAACTGCAGTGAGGTACCTCTGCTTTCCATCTCGGTAGGTGACTGGGCAGTATCCCTGCATTTCTGCACTTGCAGGGAACAAGGCCTTCACCTCTGCCGCGGTCAGTTTCTTTGGTAGCATACTTGGAGGTGGGAGAGGGTGAGGTGCCAGTGGTGGCACGTAAACCTCTGGTCTGCTCAAGAATTTCTGTAGAAAAAGCAGTTAAATGTTTTTATAATGGAAGAAGACTGTTAGTCAAACTCCAGAGGATGGGCTCACTCAATTTAGACGCTTGTTTCTTCTAAAACACCCCTCTTAGCGTGCTGGCGCTGCTGCTGCTCTGAGGTAAATCGTTTCTTTTCCAGCCCACTCTTGGTTGAAGTCAGTGCTATCCACCCACCATCCATCACTATCCATTGCTATCATTAGTCACTGTCTACCCCCAGTCTCCCCAAAACAGATGGAGAAAGCAGGAAATGGTTGTTTTAAAATGAGTCTTTGATCTATGACAATTTGTAAGAGGAGCTTGGGTCTGAATGGACTTGGCTGCATTTTGCCTGCCTAAACGTTTGATAGCACAAGTATACAGAACAAAAGCTTGAATTCTAACAACACTAGTCTAATTCAGGTTACACATACCTTGTTTCTGTATGGAATCAAAGAATCTAAGCAACAATGTTCCCTCTTCCCGTAATCCCCTCCTGACCTGCTTTTTCACACTTACGTCCAGTTCTTCCTGTGAAGCCATTTTGTAGTAGTGTCCTCGAAATTCTGCAGCAAACTGCAGTGACGGCGTTACAGAGCAGTCGACCAGTTCACCCTTTTCTGCAAGGCTGACGGGACAGTACTGTCCAAACTCCCCCAGCCGATACCGCAGCTCTTCGGGAGTGATACATAAATCAGCAATGCAGGCTGCTTTTCCTGTTAATAAAAGCAATTAATGATAATGTTTTATTAATGAAAGATGTTTAAACATCAAGCATTTCTATTCAGAAATGTTATAGTTTAGAAGATGTTACAATTCATCATGTCAAGATGATATGAAATAATGAGAATTAAAATAGCAATTTTTATAGATTGATGTTAAAATGAAGGTGCAACCCATTTTACCAATTAACAAAGTTTTTCTAGCACTTAAGAAATTTAATAATTATCAATGAAGTGGGATACTCTGCATGCTTGCTTATTAATCTGTTTTCCCTGGGACAGTTTTATTTATGGTTTATTGTTTTATTCCTTTGTAAAGGAGGAATGCTGAGGAGCATTTCAGCTATTATATTATTTCTTTAAATTGGTGAAAAAAGAGTACAAGATGTGATGAAAGCCTCCCATTTATTCATCTGTGTCTTGCAAATGCTACAGTATATCTGGATGAAATATATTCAAAATCTTTAATGAAATGTCCTATAAAACCCAAACTATTTAAAAATTGGGCTTTTCAGGCTTGATGTGAAAAAGTTAAATATTTTTAAAATATTTTTTGGCTTATGACTATAATTTTTAAGAAGGGTGCAGCCACAGAGCTGTAGAAGTTAAAACCAAAAGGTGGATATAGGATAAGGAAGTTTGTTTGCCGTTCAGAGGAATTGTAGTTAAACTGTATAGGCATATTTAAAAGGCATATTTAATCCTGACCAGTGAATTCAAGTGGAAAGTGTGCCATCTTAGAGTAAAGTAGTTTTCCTGTCACGGCACAGAAGTTAGCTCAAGTGGCATATTTAACCTTAATTCTGAACTTATAATTAACATTTTCCCTCTCATTCCCTCTTCCTCCACTGACACTTAAGTGAAGCTGCAAGTCATAGTTCCCCTTGTATACTTTGGGGTACCCTTTGTGATTTATCACCCAATGTTGAGCCATCTGCCACGGACCATGAGACCTCTGAATGCTTTCAGCTGTATTCGGTTGCCCTGTTCTTTGGGAGATGGCTTCAGACTGTCCTGTAGTTGGTTTTGTCTTTGCTGTCTGCAAGAGATCACTTTAAGATCTCTGCAGACGAGACTGAAGAATGTGAGGGTTTGTGTGAGCCCAAGAATTAGCTTCATGCAAAGCAAGTTGAAGTTGAAATGCACTCATGACATTGCAGCATCTTAAAGAAACAAATATTATTCCGATAAACTTTGTTTTTCTTTTACCTTCTCTTATTCTTTCCAGGTATATCTGGATTTCTTTAACAACCACTTGAACTTCCTGCAGTACTTTGTTCCAGATCCACCACTTGCTCCGAAAGGCATCAATTACACACCAGTTCTGATGCTCCTGCTTGTAGTAAGTCCTGATTGCATCAATGTGCTGTCTGTAGCAGGAATTTTTGATAGCCAGAATCTGCGAGCTGTCATGTTCAGGGTAGGGAGGTCTGAAGACAATGAAAAATAACACTGATTTCATATAAGTCTAAAGATCATGTCATTGAATTTCAGATGTAAATTCTAGAGGTCACTTCAAGTCCTTTTTACAAAATTCTAATTTGACACTGTAGAACATATTTGAGAAATTCAACTTTCTTACTAAGAATATTACCAGCTACATACGAAAAGCAGCATACTTCTGATCAGACAGTTAAGTTCAGAAACAAAGAACAAAACTTTTCCTATATATGTCCCAAATACAACTCAGTAATTTTGTGGGGGATTTGGAATGTATCAGCACATATTAACTGACACAAACTACCAATACACCATGAAATGGTACCCTAGACAAAATGCTATGAGACTTTTAAAATGGAAGTAAATTATTTATTGAAAAACGGGCTTAATTTTGAATTATGCTGTTGTTTGAAATCAAGAAGTAGCCATAATCCTTGGATATATTTTGAAAACTATTGGTCACATTTGCAGATACATACATGAAAATAACCCACCTGACCTCTAAAAATATTATGTGCGACCAGAAGAGATATTTTGACTAGAACATCGAAGCATTTTCTGTTCTGGTTCTTAATTTAAATGATGCAAAAAAAAAAATACAAACTTCTGTTTTAATAGGATTAATTATTCTGTAAGTTGTACCTTTCAGAAATATGTGATATTGCACATTTGGTTTGTATTTAAGCCTATGAAATATGATTAATTTGGTATATGAAATGAAAAGTTTGAAGTGAATACTTTTAAAAAGACAGCTTTAATTTATTTTTTTGCAAGGCAAATTGTCTTTAGGCTTTCAATAAACAATTAAGCATTGTACTGATTACATGATAAAAAGAAAGAGACAAAGTGAAGATGCGTGCAGTAATGCTCTAAGCTATCTGGACCTTCTTAGAAACCCTTCCTCTAATGAGAACCAGGTTCTTACACAATTTGATTTTAAGGTGAATGTTCTGTTCTTTTTAGTTCTCTGTCCATTTGTAAACGACTTACTGCTCTTCCTCAGAAACAACTAACAGCTCTTTAAGCGGAATACTTACCTCCTTAGAAAAACAAAGAAGAAGGGAGCGAGCTGAATTGGAAGGTTTAGATGAGAAACTCATGAATTGTATTGCGTTACTAAAACATAGATTATTTCCATCTTTTAAAAAGAACTCCAGTTATGACTTAAAAGAGAGCTTGTTAGATGAAGTATCAGTTTCCCTTATGATGATAATAATTGAATTGATGAATAATAAACTTCAACAGCAGAGTGAACTAGTAACATTTCTGATATATCGTTTTGTTAAAATCAGTTTAACTAAGCAGTGGGTGCACAGCATTGCGCATCTGAGACCTCAGTCATGCAATCGGGGGATCTGGCCAGAGCATGCTACAGGTTCCTTGTGTCTCCGTTTCTGGTCTGTGGAAATAAAAGCGTTAGAATGTAGAGGGACCGGCGCCCATGTCTTTTCGTATGTGGAGTTCAGAGACAGCTGGCTTAAGCACCAGCTTAGATGCAGCCTCTGGGTATAGCACTGAGGCACATAAATAGAGAAATGACAATATCATGCAGATAAAAATATTTCTGTCAGGGGGCATCAGTACCTATGCGTGCTTTCCTTATCCGCCAGTGCTCTTCTGAACACTTCCTTTGCATCCATTTCTAATTCAAAGATTTTCACTGGAATTATCCTAGCTGATTCCAAGAGGTTTACTTGTTTTTTTGTTACAGGATATCCATCAATTACAACCCTGCATACAAACAGAAACAGACAGTTTTCCTAAAAAGTCAATTTCTAATTAAACATTAAGACTATATATATTCCTAATACGTTCTCAATAGAGACAAAAGTGACATACAGACAATAGAGGCACCCATGCCATGAACTCATCACTGCCCTGACTTGATAGACACAGTCTTCACTCTTAAGAATTCACAGTCAAATTAAAAAAAAAAAAAATCAAGTAGAGAGAAGAAGAAATAGTAAAGAGTAAAGGAAATACACAAAGGGCAAAAGGTGTAGGAATGCAGATGAATGGCTCTGACATAAAAATGGTGGACTTGAAAACTGACATATTGGTCATTGAGAGATGTCATTTTAACTATTGGAAATCTTCATATGGATTGGGAGGAGTAGTTTTCAAAATGAAAAGTAAAATGATTTACAGTACTTCAAGAGGTTTTTTTAATCATGTCGAAGAAGAAATGCTTTTCACATATTAGGCAATACTGGGACAAAATATACTGAAATACTATTCCAGTATTTAACATGCAAGAAAAGTTGAAGGAATTCTGATCTCAAGCTCAAATAATTTTCAGAGATTGTTCCAGAATTGCCTTTCCCTGTAACAATTCTCCTTTTTGGGAAGAGGAGTTGGATGTCATGAAATCATGATCATGAAGCGTTTTAAGTCTGCCCAGTTTGGAAGGTGGAGAAAAGAGCACACAAAATCAGGATCACATACGAACAAGGTGGAAAGACTCCCTGGTTTCAGTTTCTTCTTAATAACTTCAGTTGTTAACAAAACCAGAAAAAAATACTTCAGTACTGAACCAGTCTGGATGACCAAAGAGAAACAGATGTGTCCAAATCGGAACTGGAGTTGGTATGAGATAAAATAGTAGTTCTCAAAGGATAATAGAAAATATTGCTTATTGACTGAAAAAAACATAACTTTCATGAAGTATGTTACTTGGATTTACTGGAATATACTTACTTGAAAATTGCAGAAAATTATGCTTCAGTCTGGTTTCCCAGAGTAATGTGAAGAACCTCATTTTGGATGGATTATTTTCTTAATGCATAAACCACTGATGTGTTTTAGTGAAACTGGTTTACAGTGGTAACATGGGAATCACTGCCGACGAAGGGACTGGCATGCCTTGAAAAAAATCCCTGAAACCCCAACAAGACTCTTACCCGGTGGTATTACAGACGTGATTCATCAGAGCCACATCTAGAGCCTGGATGGCCAGTTCGTCAGGTACGGTCAGTCCTTGGTGAAGATGCCACTGTAACGTGAGCGCCAGCTCACTTTCTGGCTGATTGTTTAACACGAGCCGTATGGCATCTCCCATACTTAGGCGCAGTAACCCGTATACACTGGCAAATTTCTTGGCAACTGCAAAACATTTGATTTCAACACACAACTTTTACGTAAGCAACATCACAACCTAGCAGTCTGTTAAAGTATGTCCTTAGTCTTAGAAGCTAACTGCTCAGCTCATTCCCTGGGTCATTTTCCTGGGCATAATCTTGGTAAGTGGGTATCTAACCCTGCTTAGGCCTGTAAAGGGCCCATACCTTTGCGTATGTGCAGAACATGCCCAGTGCACTAACAGCATTCAATTCTGCACAAACCTCAGCAGCAATAGTCAATATTATTAAAAAATATCTTAGAAAATATGCTTCCGCTGCTGCCCCTTTTACAGAACAGCCTTGCAGTTAGATCATATATCTGGGAAATGGGAAATATAGTTAAAAATGTGTCCTTAATACGAGATAATTTGAACTTGTCTCTTCTTTTCCTACCACACTATTCTAATCATTAAGCTATGGTGTCAGCTGAATTGTCTCCTCCTCCGGTTAAAGGCAGAGACCTGTGGATTGAAGGAGTCATGGAGGAAGAAGGAGAGGGGAGAAAGACGGAAATCTTGGGTGTTTTTAATGTAGATGTTTGGAAATAGACTAGGGAATATGGAGTTTTGGGCTCTGGTCCTTGATCCTAGGAATATTTCTTCATTTTACATTAGATCATATTGACTGAAAGAAATAAGAAACAATTAGAAAATTATCAGAAATAATACAAGGGGTATAAATAGTGTAAGTCTGGATTTTCGAAGTACCAGTCCAGGTCACTAACTTCTTAAGAAGCTGGGATAAAATTCACGTGGACAATGCATAAGTATGTGACTTTAAAATGAGACACTAGAGGATGTAACTAAAGGATTCTATGCCCAGCAAGAAAAGCAGGAGGACCAACCATATTAATGGTTTATGATATTATAATAGCAGTAATGGTAGATACAGCTTCAGTCATTAGATAAGGTTTTGGTTACAGATAATACTGACTCCTACCTGTAGTCTTTCCAGATTTTGGAGGTCCCACGATTGCAATCTTAACTGCCACAGCTGGTTTAGGTTTTGGCTGACGAATATATTTGATGGGATTTTTCATAAATTTTTCTTTATTTTCTTTACTCGAAAAGAAATAAATATATTGTCGATGGATTACAGGAAGGACTGTGTTTTCATGGCTTTGTCCTGGCTTGATTACATCTCCTTCACTTAGCTGTAGCATACATAAAATGGGAAGCAGTTTTAGGTTTGACAAAGCCTCCTCTCCCTCTATCCTACAGAAGTGGCTTTATAGGCAGGTAGAGGAGTACCCACTGTATGAAACAAACCATCAAAACATTCTGAAATTCATACATATGGACATAATACATTGTCCAATTCTGAGGAACTTCCATACATATGCAATTCTTGTACAAACAGATGAGGTAAACATTGAAGAGAGAAAGAATATTCGCTGTTTCCAGTAGGTGGTACCGTAACACTTTCTGTCCATCAAGAGAGTGTAGTCTGAGAAGTGTAACAGAATCCTTTTTTTTTAATTTTCAAAGAATAAAGAAAATAATTTTATTCCTCTGTGAATTAAAACTGCTTATCTGCCTGACAGTAAAAGATATACTGAGAATAGCGTGTTCAGCAGAAGTCACGTACAAATGAAGAAAACAGGAAAGAATATCAATACTTACAATGTGGTGAAGTGTAAAACCACAACAAGGCAAGCCAGAAAAGCTTTTGGTAAAATACATACACTGCTGATGAAATCTTTTCAAACATATCAGCCACCCCACTAGGAAGTCTGTAGCATTGGTGGATCATTGAGATGCAAGAGGAGCACTAATGGCAGAAATGGTTGTTGCAGAAATGCTAAATGAATTCCTTGCACCGCTGTTCCCTATGGAAGGACTGAGTCATGTCCCCGTTGCAGCCCTACTTCGAGGAACTGGCTTAAGGTGTCAATAAAAGATGTTTTAGAATGAGCTGTTGACATCTGTAGAAAAAATTGCCCAGACCAGATGGCATTCACCTTACAGTTCTAAAGGGACTCAGAAGTTAAATTGTCACTGATTAATGTGTAACCTGTTGCTTATGTTGGCCTTGCTGCCACAAAAAAGGAAGGTGGAGAAAGTTGACTGTTTTTTGAAAAGGCCTCTTGGCAAACACAGTCCAGTAAATCTGACCCTGTATTGAGCAAATTGAAATATATTAAGGTAAAAAAGAACTAGTTATAGGCATACATATGAAATAATGGGGAAGAGTCAACCCAGCTTCTTGTAGAGGGAAATCGTATCTGACAAATCTATTAGTATTCTTTGAAGGGGTCAGTAAATACACAGGTAAGTTGATCCGGTTGTTACGGTAAGAGATGGGACTGTTCTACTGCACAGCATTACCTTGCCAGAGCCTTCTCTGATTCCTGTTCCTGCATCAAGCCATTTCAGGGTGCTTGCCCTCAATTTTTAAGATGTCAGGAGTCTGTTCTGCTGTGTATCTGCTACTATGTCTCCCTCAGATTTTTATTCTCTGTTTATCTAATCAGTTGCGTAACTACTTACCTCTCCCCCAGATTTAATATAAAAGTAACTGGCATACACTCTATCTGCCTCCCTACAAAAATCATCCAGTCCTTCATCAATTTCATCATTTCTATTATATCTTAAAATACCCTCAAAATGATCCTATTTCCTTTTCATTATTGTCAGGACATACATTTCCACTGTCAGCACACCACTCTGATTTTATCTAATAGCTTTCTATGACTTCTTTCTTCTAACTGAATTGTACTTTCTGCTTGGTAAAAAGACACTATACAGCATGAATGAATGAATTGGAGAAATGGAATGACAAAAAATGTAGTGAAATCTAATAGAACAAAGTGCAAGGTCTAGTGTGTAGGGACTAATAAGAATTCACATACAAGCTAGGGTTCAGTAATTGGAAATGACGGAAGAGAAGAAATACCTACTTCTATTAATAAGTCCCTAGAAGATTAGATGCCAATTTGATGCAGCCATGGAAAAGGCAGTTGTGATCCTAAAACATTTTAAGTGTTTTCATGATATAAAGCCATAAAAAGAGTTGATATGTGTACAATTCTGATTGCCAAGGTAAAAGAAAGATAAATGTAATCTGGAAGAGGTGAAGACCCAACATGATGACTGTACAAAAGGGAACAAAAGTTACTTGGTTAATTAGCATAGTAAAACGAGGGCCGAAGTATGTCTTCTTCAGGAACTTCCTGATTTCACTGTCTTGTTCACTGGGTTTTGTTTATCAGTCCTCCTTTTTACTTCTGATTTACTCACAGTCAAACCTGCTTTTACTTCCAGCATTAAAACCAAAAAGTTACCCACTAACATTTCACTGGCTACCTATAAAACTGTACCAGCCTACTTTTGGGCATAGACATGAGTACTTTCTGACCTCAACTTTCCAGATGTCTAGTAAAATACTATGCAATTAGATCTGTTGCTCTTCAAAATTTCTGAATTTTAACAACAAAGAATTATTGCTAATGACTTACATACATCTAACATCTGTTGATTTACTCTTTTGCCGTTGCTAGGGTTTGTAACAGATTTTACTAAATGCCTCTCAGCCTTGATTTAGCTGCAACACCAAAAAGACTAACGCCTTGTGTTATCAATGCTTGCTGCATTTTTTGTATATTCAGTGGTGTAGTTTTGATTCAGTAATGTAGTTTTTTATTTCATTTCATATTAAAAAATAGAGTTTTTATATGAAATATATTTTTAAAACGTACTACTTCTTGAAAATATTCTTTAGCTACTTAAAGAACATTACCTTGATTGGATCCCACTGACCAAAAGAACTTGGAAATTTATATGAGAAAACTAGCATCTTATGTGCAAGTGGCAAACTTATTGGGTAACATTGCTCAAAAATGCTTCCACGATTTTCCATTAGAGAATTCAGCTTGCTATATATTTGGTAGCATACGATGTGAGGCTTCCGTCCTCCATTGATCTCGATTAGTGGTATTAACAATTTTTCAAGTTCTTCCTGGTTAATGAAAACATAATGAAATATTAGAATCATAAACATGATCAGATTTTTAATAGTGACTGACAGTGAAATTTTCTGTGAACTACCAAGGATTTCTTGAGCATGTTATGAGTCACCATAAATCAGCAAAATTTGATATGAAATCAGAACTTTTCTTCCTGCGCACTGAAGCTTAAATTACCCAGCCTATATTAAGTGTCACACTATTTTAACAAAAAAAAGGATAATGTGACAGTTATCTGTGAGGAATCTGCTATGATAAAGCTAAGCTAGAGAAGTAGCTTTTATAAAAAAAATAATTAAATATCATTCTTTCCCTACTCCAAACAGTTTAGGATAGCTTATTTAGTTGCTTTCTAAGAATATTGCTGCTCTTACTATTTTCCAGTTTATTCCAGTAAAATATAAAACAAATCCATTTTCTGCATTTTTTTCCAGCAGCCTAAGACTTTTGCAAGTGCTACTGTGTTAAAGTCATCATTTAGTTTTCCATAAAAGACCAAGATTCCACAATGTCAAAGAGGACCAACAATTAAAGAATCAAGGAACAATAAATAAGAGTCTTGCATAATGAATCAGAAATAGTAAGTTATTTAAAGTTATTTATAAAGGTGTAAATGTTCTTGAAATTAAAAAAATAATGGGAAAAATACTATGTAAGCTGTAACTAGGGGATATTAGTAGTATCTAGTCCCAGTATATAGTTCTATTCTATGATACTACTTGTTTGTAATTCCTCAGCTTAACATATAATACCTATATAGATCCACTGGGATCTTTCCACTTACTGTCATAAGCAGAACTCAATATAATAGCGAATTCTAACACACTAGTCACCTCTCTTGTCGCTGAGATTTATGTATTTATTGAGAGAAACAAAAGTTGCTGACTCTCTTAATTGCTTGTTCCTTTTCTGATCAAATTTTTCGTCAGTTTGCTAATGCAATAAATGATACGCTCCCAAATGAGAGAGAGGAGAGTGCTCCAAGAACTGTGGTACTCCACTAGCTTTAACTTGAAACATTGTATTGTTCACGTAAAGAGCTAAGGCTGTTACCAGGATTTCTTGTTTATTAATAGTCTCGTGGGCCTTATCCTAAATTCTTTCCAATTCTATTTTGCAAATGCAGTTTGTATTCAGAAGAGCGGAATTAGTAACAAGCTTCATTCAGAACCACTAAAATTATTTTTGTGATTATCATTGGGATACATGGTTGTGTGCATTGAATAGTTCAATAAAATTATGACATTTTATGGTCACTTTTGAAAGTTGAATGTACTTTCAATTCACTTTCTTCTGAAATGAAAGGAAAAGTGAATCTCTGAGCACAAAACATTACTCTCTTCCACACCGCTTATGCTGCCTTTTAGTGCAAAGAATGTTAGGAGTTTATGCTTGACTCATCTGACATTTAATCCATTAACTATTAAAATAAAGTGAACCTTGAATCAGTCACACTTATGGTGTTGGTAAAGGTTGGATTAATTTTGCAAATCTTACATCTATGTCTTGGCTAGCTACTTCTGTAAACCTTCTCTCTGGTCAGTGGACAGAGTTTCTTCTAAATCATGATTAGTTTCCTCCTGAAGTAAGAGGTTAACAAATGGCACCAATGTACTTACTGCCTTAGACGTGGGCATTAACGTTGCAGATATCTAAAGTCAGATGAGGTTGCCTCACCATAGGTAATTGCACTGATTTCAAGAAAACTACGTTACTAAGAACTGTATGAAAAATTAAGAGTTGTCTAATAAGAATTTTGCCTTAAAAATTATTCTGAAATACTGTTCGAGGATTTATGACTCTAGTTTGGTTGCCTATCAAAAAGGAAATAAGGACCCCAGGACTGGGTAGACCTACCCAAAAGTTCCCTTTGTTTTTTCCCCCCATATTATTAGTCCTACAAACTATACACTTTTAAAAGTATATAGCTTCTCACTGCTGCCTTCATCTTGCTTATGTATTTAGTTCATGAGTACAGCAGCACGATTGTTTAAGCAGTATAACTTTTGAATTTGACAACTAAAATAAAACTGAAAACTCTTCTTGCATCATGTGATCATATAATTTAACAAAATAAGCAGTGGATTAGGTACCTGTACATCTTGTAAACTGCGTATTTCTGAATCAAACTGTTCAGCAATTTCATTTTGTATGCGGTCAACAG
The DNA here is from genome assembly GCF_030867145.1 of Opisthocomus hoazin. Classification (NCBI taxonomy): domain Eukaryota; kingdom Metazoa; phylum Chordata; class Aves; order Opisthocomiformes; family Opisthocomidae; genus Opisthocomus; species Opisthocomus hoazin. The sequence goes on along the minus strand of NC_134415.1, from coordinate 79,236,096 downwards.
CATCAATCTCCTGTTCTTCTTCAGCCTCTTCTTCTTGTTCTTCTAAAAACTCTTCTTCAAGTACAGCTTCAACATCTTCATTTTCATTCTCGTCTTCCTCCTCAATGGCTTCATAGTGCTCCTTATTTGCTAAATCCTATACAGGTAAATAATTTTGTTATTTCATGTCTATAATACAGATGTTTTGATGGAACATGTGGTATTTTTGTCTCTTTTTTTGATTAGAAGAATCATTAATTCAACAAAACCTCATTTTGGAGTATACTTTATTGTAAGCAAGACTCTAGTAAATTCAAGAATCGTATTTCAGAAGAAAATGCAGAGGTATTGCATAGTGCATACAGTGAAGCATTGTACCAGTTCCAAGAGGGCTTAAAAAACTGAAGTACTACACTGCAGTTTTGATGAGAGGAGTATTTTTTTTGTACAAAGTATTGTAGTTTGGCAGGGCTTGGTTATAAACAAGCTTGTTAGCTGGAAGTGTAGTTGACAGAATTTCATGAGCAGTCAAGTAGTACATTAATGCATTCATAAATATGCTATGTAGTTGAGCTGGGCAGAAATCCAGGTATAATCCTATTCTGGATTAACCATGAATTTAGTGGGGCTACTCTTATGCTTACAAATTAGATACATAAAACACGTTCATAAGTATTTTGCTGAATTGGAGCACATACTGAGAATTCTAAAATTAGTGTTCATGAGTTAGTAGTTTCTAGAACAATTTAAACACCATGTCAAATTATTTTTGAAAGTAGAAGTTTCTGACAGTATCACATGTTTGCTATTCTACATTGCCCTAGAAATTTCTAAGATATGAATGCAAACACTTCTATTCAAAATCTTTATTAGCTTGTTTTCTTACCTTCTGTTTCTTTTGTTTTTGTTCTGCTAAAAGTTCTTCCCTTCTTTTAGCAATCCTCTCATCCTGTTAGTGAAAAAAAGATGTAAGAAGACAATGATATTTGCAGACTAGACACACCTCACTACTAGGTGAATGTGCAAGTAAATTTTAGTAAAACTAGCTTGACAACTTCCAAGATTGATATTAGGGGGTAAAAAAACCCGTGATTCTGATCACACTGAAAATATTATTAATATTTTTACTGGTAAACTACAGAGTTTCTAAACTTACAGTTGGTTTCTGCCATTTAGCAAAGGAGTGACTGAGCAGAATATTATATGTGTCCTGTTCCCTGTGCCTGTTTAAAACTGCCCAATTTTGACCGAGTTATAAGCGTTTGAAATGTAGTCCCCCGTACATACTCAGTAGATACCTGATGGCTAAATCCTAACTCAGAAGTAATATGTGGAAGCATTCTACTTTAGGCTAGTGGGGTTGATGGGATTCAACCTGTAATTGCTGTTCTTGCACACTGTAATGCTGTCACCTGAACTGAGGTCAGAGAAACTGAGTATGTCAACATGCAGGCAGTAGTACAATTTTAGCAATCCATGTTAACTCCAAGCAAAGTGGCCTGGATACCAGAGCATTCGCAGCAGAGCAGCAAGAAACTCTGCACAAACTAACGTTCTCTACTCTGGTGACTAAACTCTGATATTCCTTAATGACACGGCACTGCAGGTGCTCATTGCTCTCAGTATCCTGTTGCCAGCTTCTTTCAGCCAGGGTAGCGTTCAGCTGGTTTGCCTGCTTTTCCCAGACTCTCCCTATGTCCTCCAGCTTTAGGAACAAAAGAAGGGATAACAGTATACCCAGCGATGCTGCATTCTCACAGCATCATCCAATTTGCTCACCAATTGGATGCTATGGAAAAATACTCAATATGTAACTAAAAACTATATTGCAACACACATAAACAAAAATATCAAATTACTGTTACTCAGGAAATCCTGATTCTGATCTTTCCTTACTTCTTAATGTCCTTATCAGTTTGTATTACTGGTTTGTGTATGTGTTTTAAATAGGAACGTGTTATTTTCATTCGTCATCAGGAGCCGTATTGATGCCTACACTGTTCATTAGAAGTTTGGACCCTAGGATCCATAGCACAGGTATTTGCTGCTTGAATTGTCAGAGTAACTGCTTACAAGGGTGAGCATTGTGCAGTAATGTAGGCTGGTCATAAAATGCACCTTTTACAGCAAGATTTCCAGCTTTCATCAGGAAGGACTAAATAATAAAAAGTATTTGAACTCTCCTAGATTATATGCAGTCTCAGAGCCAACCTCTGGCACAAGCAGTTCAGAAAACTTACTGGTATTGTGTGATCCTTGTCCCAAATTCTGTTGTACTAACTTCCTGTGTGTCAGCTGCCCTGTAGTAACTATGCTCAGACTTTTTCTGATAGTATATGTGAGGTACCTTATGTCACCTTTATAGAAAGTTAGGAACCTTGAATATATTGCACATGCTGATTGTAAATGTCTGCATAAAGGCTTGAGGTTATTTCAAGTAACTTGTAACCTGTTCAGCAGTAGGAACAGCTTTGTTCAAACGGGAAACTGTGCAGCTGCAACAGCACTGACAATGTGGGTTAGTGCTATTACATTTCTGTGCAGAGTAGCATAGCTGGAAACACAAACACAGACACCATGTGGTACCTATGAAGTTAGCCTACGGGAGATGCAGATCAACTCAACAGCCCATGCTTAGGGAATCCAGGATGCAACAATAGTACCATGCATGAGCTGTGTGTTTGGTATTTTACGGCCATATTCACTCTCTCCGTCTAGTTGCCTTTTGTCCAGGATTTTCCAGATGTCTGGCATTCTGTCAGACACTTTCCTTGGGCTGTGAGATATCTACACTCCTGCAGGAATAAGTTGCACAGAGGGGGAAAGGAGTCCTACAGTGGTTTGGGTTCCTATAGCAGATCCGGGAATGCTGTGAATGTGTGGAGCTGTGTTTCCTGGCTCCCATATCTGTTTCTCTGTGAGCTCTTCACTACTGTGGGAGTTTTAGAATCTGTGTTCAGACCTCTGCTGCTGAAATGACAAAAAAGTAGGACTGAAAACTGACCCGTATTTTTGCTTTCAGCTCTTTCAGTTTCTTTTTATTTTCCATTTTTTTATACTGTCTTTCTTTCCATTTTTTCAGACGTGGAGGAAAAAGACGGTCAAGAACGTCACTTTTTTCTACTTGAATATAAACCACAACATCAGGACAAAGTCCTCGTTCTGACAAATACCGCGCTTCATCTAAAGTACGAGGGAAACCATCCAGAATAAATCCCGTGGACCTAATTGGAAAATAAGATGTATATCATTACACAATGTAGTTTGAAGTGCAACACAGTGAAAATGCAATTAATTTGAAAAAATAATGTTAAACTCCCTTATTAAATGTATATGTTGAGTAAGTAAACTTAAAAAAATACTTTCAGATATTATCTTTTGACAATGTAAAACTGATAATTCACTACATAATTTAATCGATAACAAATGTATTTATTCTGAGGTGTTAATGTGCAGAGATTAATTATTTTAAAATAACTTTAAAAACCCCAAATTAATTATGTCCCCAGTATTGCTTGTGTGACTCTAAAACCAGTATTTCTTAGTTACTGCTCTCAAAAAAAATAGAAGGTGCCCCAAACATTATTTTGGTAGTATGTGCCACAGAAAGCTTGTCACCTGAAAATTTGTTTTTCAGAAATGTCTGGCAATTTCTTTTCTAGTGTAGGATGAGAGTTTTGTCACTCAGCATCACGTACATCTGCCTTCCTGCAGATATTAAAAACAGGTCAGATGTGTCTGGAAAACTCTATGGCTTGTTGGAGCTCTTACAATGTCACATTAGATGAGTAGCTCTGTAAAGCTGAATGTTGTGTTAATAAGTTAATATTTCTCTTTATTACTTTAGACCTCAATAGGGTACATTGTAAAACTGCAGAAAACCAAAGAAGCTACAAGGAGTGGGAATGGATGGAAGAACAGGTGGTCCTGGATGCTGTGGGAAAAAGCTGGGAGAAGGGTATTGATCATGATGTATATCATAATGAAGGTTCTTTTCTGCTACACAGTCCCTAATGAAACTGAGTTTATATGATATAATATCACAACATTAAGTGTAATGTTGGGTAAATTTTTGTCTTGCATTCTTTTTTTCCTAAAACTGATGTCCCTATGTTTACACTGTTAAGAGAATGTTGTTCCCTATCTGTGGGCTGACAGGACAAAAGTTTATTTAAGGATCTTGTTTGTTCTTTTTAAGGCATTTCTCGTACTGTGAGGAATTGAAACCTAATGGTCAAGCTGCCAGCAGCTATGATCTGGACGGAAAAGAATGGAATAGATGGGACATGGAAAAAGGGATTTTCACTGCTGAAATTACATCCTAAAAAGCCACTCTGCTTTCTAGGAGTCGATGATCTTATTTATTTATGCAACAATAATCAACATTTATCACAGTGTTGTGGATGTACTGTCTGATATGAAAGGAAGTCTGTTGTGGATACATCACTGGAGTACAGATTGTGATGAATGCAGAAGATAACCTGATCCTGTGTTATTCTGGAGATGACTGATAATTTGTCTTTGCTTTCTACACAGTATTTATACCATATGGAAACCAATTGCTACAGCTGGATTCCAGCTCTCTATTAATTGCATGAAAACATAAAAGGTTTATTTACAAATCTATCCTGTAAGCCCACAAAAACTGCTGGGCTATTCAGGAGATTTAATCCAATTGAAGTGCACTAAGTACCTTTGTCCAGTCCTGTGTAGAGCGCATGAGACATGATACTACTGTCAAAATATCAATCAAAATAGAGCAAGAAAACCAGGACTGAGAGGTACGTAAAGTTTCCTAAGAAGTACAGGAGCATTGAAATAATCTCTGCAATAGCTATTTGTAATTGTGGACACAATGGATGATATACTTCCTAAGATTAATTAAAGAAGAGAGAATCTAATTATAGTTACCGGAATGGCTCTTTCCTCCACCAGTCAAGAACAATGTTATCAAGGACTTCTGGAGGCAGTGACTCGTTGTCCATTAGATTTGCTTTGATAGCTTCTTCCTCATCAGTTAACGCCACTTCCTTTTATAAGAAAATCCACAAAAAAAAAAAAGAAAAATGAAAAAAAAACCAGAAAGAAAGAAGTAAGGATCCACCTGACACATTTATTTTTTTCTGACTAAGGTACTGTCTTCATTTGATTTAAATTATTAGATACAAAGTAAACTCATTTGCCACATTTCACTGTACTATGTTATACATTTGGGATATTTTCCATGTGCTTGGGGTTGGGTGATTCCCTAGAGTTGGGGTAATTGCTGCTGTATGAGTTTTAATGAAATCTAAAACCAAGCACAGCTGTTAAGTATTTAATTATACATATCCTTAATTCAGAGGAATAGAAACTGAAGTGATCACAGTTTCTCCTAATTGGCTACAAGAAATTTTCCACTCAATTGTACATGTTCTCATGCTGGAAGACTACCTGCTCTACATCACAATGGGGTTTTTTACTTCTTAAAAACAATTTTTATTTTTTGATGAAATCCAAAGAAAGATACGTAAGGTTACTGGTATAAGCATATGACCAGACAGAAAGATAGCATTGTTCTGCAGGGCAGTAGTAGTACTAATGACTAGTCAAATGAAGAGCATTCAAATACCAAATCTAGCTGTTAAGTTCTTGTCAAAAACTGTTTTTTCAGAATATGTAACACTCTGAGATTGCTATGGCTGAGGAGGCACTTCTCATAGAATGACTTCCTGACACAAACGGTACTAAAAAAGAATGAAAAGAGGGTACAGATGGCGATTCTGGATTAGTTTATGTCAGTCACAATATCAAAATACAAGTTTTTACAAATGTATGGGATAAAAGATGACATTAGAAGTCAGAAAAGGTCACTGTTCCTGACCTGCTGTGTTAATTTTTCATGGTAATATTCACAGAGGAAAATACTATTTTCTAGTTAGTTGATATTTTTCTCCTGAAAATAGAATGGCAAAGTTTGTAAGAGACATGTATCTGGTATCCTTTAAAGAGTTCAATGCTTTTTCTGTCATACCTTATAAAGGTCTCATTTGTAAAAAGTCATCTATACTTGTTTAAGAAGATTAGATATACACTACTACAAAAGTGTGTTTTTTAAATGTCAGTGGCCATCAAACATGCACCTGAGTTGCATCCAAAGTCACTTGGAGAGAAAACTTGGTATGCAGCTAGGTATTCTCCTGTTCCTCTCAGCAAATGGATTTCAGTTGTCCCCTAAGATTCTTTTGTGAATTCATTACATAGTTCTTCTGTCCTTTTCTCAGGTAGTAGTTAGACTAACCCAAATTGCTCAAGAATTTGTTAGAACAGCCTGTCAGAAAATAAAGGAATGATGCTTTTTAACAAAAGGATCCAAAGCAGTTCAGGAACCCTCAACATGGTGGTAGGGAGCTGCTGGCTGTGGGGACACGTCTGAATAAGAATTCCTATGCCTGGAATCTGTTCTGATAATGTAGCCAAAAGAACTTGCGAATGTGCTGGAAGCCACAGGTCTAATGTAGTGTGTGTGTGAGAGTAATATTTTCTCTAGTACCTGACACAGCATATATATTAAAAGATATTAGTATGGCATAACGGATACCTAAGAAGGCAAAGTAGTAGCCAGATCTGTAACACAAAGGCATCTTGAGAGATGTGGGAGAAAACAGTAAAACTCGTATAAAAATGTATCACTGACATCACCACTGCGGATGAGCTGTTGAAACAGCATTTCGGTTTGATAAAAGAAACATGAGATGTATATTCAGGTACAGAAAAGAGAACACCCCGCATAGTGGTGGTTTGAAGGACAAGATTGCTTCTCAGGCCTGTCAGTGCTGTGAGGGCTTTGGTTGACACATACTAAAACAACCAGGATGGTATCTTTTTGCTAAACTTCCCAGGCTGCATGATAGGTTTTGTTTGCTTTTAGTATTTTTGCTTTGAATATTGTAGCTGACCTTTACCTGAAGCTTTGATAGATAAGCTTCTAGTGTCTTGTGCCAAAGTGAAAGAGAATGATACAAATGAAATTAAATTATATTATTTTGGAAAGGTAGTGGGTCAGTAAAAAACAGGATAGTTGGATGGTCTGGTGGTAGTCATACTCAGAGAAAGGCTTAGGAAGTCCCTAACCTTATCCTCTAGAGTTTTGTGCATGGACAAATGAATGGGTTTCTAAAGTGAACTGCAACTGCCTCAGCTGTGCTTTGGTCATGTCATCAAATAAAGCGCTTTACAAGAAGTGCAAGAAAAAAATACTACTGTGGAAGATTGTTTACCAGCAGATAAAAAGATGATGAAGAAATAATACTAACGGAAGTGCTTTTGTGTAAGACATGCATTGGTGCCAGAAAAACAAAGCTGAGTGAAAGCCCGCCATGACCATCAGTGCCAGGAACACTTGCCATGTTTTTGGCTGTGATGACCAAGTTGTAAACTGATTTGCCAAAAGAACCTCGTCTTAGATTTAACTGATGAAAACCTGAATTTTTGTTCTGACGTCCATGATTTTTGTGTGTACATCATCTGCGTTGAAGCATTTACTTCCAATATTACCTGCTGTTGTACTATTTCATCAGGAACTCTACCTTCCAGTTATCAGGGACGTCTCCTGCTTTTCAAGACAATAGACAGTGGCCTTGAATGCACCTTTGGTAGCTTCCTTGGCACCTGTGAATGCACCCCATTGACTTGTATATGTCCAGATTACATAAACGATCCCAAATTTGATCCTATTCTGTGGTGAGTAGTACCACGCTTTGCCCATGCTTTCCTAGGCACAGAGACCTAGAAGGCCACAGACAAGGCTGTGCTTGTGAAGAACACAGTAAAGAAGGCATTGAGCATCTCAGCCTTTTCACTGTCTTTCATTAAAAGGTCACCTGCCCCACTCCGTGGCAGACTCATATTTTCTAGGTCTGCCTTTTGCTACTGTTGTTCCTGTAGAAATTCTTCTTGCTACCCTTCAGATCCCTCACTAGTTTCCACTTCCTAATAATGCTGTCCCTGGGTGCTGTTTCTGTATCCCTCTTCTGTAGCCTGCTTTCCCTCCTGCATGCTGCCTTAGATCCTGTAGTAGGAAGTCTCTGAAGGTCTTTGATGACTAGTAACTTGAAGAAACATGGCAGGTATCAGGAGCGAAAAAAAAAGAGCTCTTAGAATGTGATGCAGAAACTTATTCTTGAAGTTTTGAAAGTTGGATAAACCGTTATTTGTATTGTCTAGGAGACAGATTTTCCACTTCTTTGTACTATGCATGTTTTGAAAGAATTATAAGATGTGGACCTGTGTTGAGACTTCTCTGCACAATGAAGGCTTTTATCATATCCATTGTTGTCTAAGGAAGAGGTCATTTGCATTGAAACCTTGTCTGTTTATCACTGTCTAACAGAAGAAATAACTCTCTCCTGATAAACATAGATGGGAATGTTTATTGTTCAGGGAAATTACACCCCAGAAGAGATAGGTTTTAGAATATATATGCGTAACAATTTTGAACCAGTATTGAATCTGATTAAGAAAAAGACCTAATTTTCCGAAAACTATCATTCATTAAATTTGACCAGTATGATGAATATCCAGCTACTTGAAACAGTTTTGTAACTACAAGGCATATTTTATGCTGCCTAAAAGTTTTTTCTGGTTTGAAACTCTGTCTGCCAGTAGGCAAAGGCAACACTATAATCCAGATTACAAAATCTACTGTATTAAACATATACTACCTTAACCTGTTATCAACACAGAAATATTTCTGATTTTTTTACAAGAGATGGTCAGACGTAAGGGCTGGTAGAGGCATTCTTGTATTTTTCCCCAAGAGAGTGCAGAGCACTGCTGGTGAACATTTCTAAATTCCTGTGCAACTGGAGCATATACACCAGGCCGAACCTGCATATTATAAACACTTGAAGGAAAACATGCCTTCCCGTTATTATTCTGACCTCCATTTTTTTTTCTCAGTTTGTCTTCCTTTGCCCCATTTAGCACCTATCTCTACTATTTAGAAAAAAACCTATACATAGTTCTTTGAAGAGTTTTGAAGAATGTTTGTGGCATTTTTAAGAAAACATTGTCAAGAGCTATTATTTCCAGACTTCATTGAGAAATAATGTAGTGTAGGTGATTTTTATCAAGCTAGAATTTTATAGGAGATTCCTATTCTGGTCTCAAAATGGCTATTTTATGCATGGACAGAAAAAAAAAGATGAGATTATCACCTGTTTTCTTTTTTCAGTCTCAGTTTTAGTCATGGTCTGAGAGAAGTCTTCCAGTTCCTGTGATAGAATTGGCATTTCAGTGTCATCTTCTTCAGGTTCTTCATCAAAATGGTGCCCAACTTTCTCTTTAGTTTTGGGTAAGATCAATTCCTGTAGATACTCCTCAAACTGAATATGGAAAATGCCTAATTTGTCTGCTATCTGTCGTGCACAAGTAGTTTTACCTGCTCCATGAGTCCCAAGTAAGCACACCCGTAAGGGAGGAGCCTATAGGAAGAAATTGGAATATTTTGTAACAATTTGGAGTCGACAGTGCACCCCCTACTGTTTTTCACTTCCAGAATATCATTATAAATATTGCATCGAAAACAGTCACATAATTTTGGATTTTATTTTTTCCAGGCCTTCTACTGCTCTTCCAAACAGACTATCTGCTCTCTGGAAATACTGAACAAATACACTATGGCAGTTGATGCCAGTAGGTAAAATGAAACCTCATTAGACAATTCTGGTAAATCTTCCCTTCTTATACCCTTCTTCCACTTTCCAAAAAAGACTTAAAGATAGTAAAAAAAACCCCAATATATGGGGGGTGACTTGTTAATCACATCTTACGATTATTGTAAGCTTTTATAATCTTCTCTTTTCTGCTTTATTTGCATCATTAACTCAATGTATTAATTTAAGTGCACACTAAAATGTCACTAGTGAAGCAATCTGTTGTATTTTTTTGAAGGACTTGACTGATATATTTATTGTTGCCTAGAAAAAATCAGCAATAATAAACAATTATAAATTGGAATTGTGATTTTAATCTGTTATTATCTGCTTTAAACAATTTTGAAGATTCTCACTTGTATTGGTTCATTGTGAGCCACATACTCCTCAGGGTTCTTCAAAAATTTCTCTCTGTACTCCAAAGTTGAAAAGTAATAAAATTTTTCTTGATATTTTGCTGCATGTTCATAGAGTCCTGGGTAAAGGACAAAGTTCTCTTTCAGACTGACTGGACAAAAGTGTTTTGTGTCTCCCATCTGCCTTTTCTTTTCCTTAACTTTTTCTTCATCCTGAAAATATTATGAAAATTTTCAAAACCTATTTGAATTCAGTAGTTCACTTAGATTAAGTAGATCAAGCAGATGAGATTAAGTAATGTCAAATACATCAACTGAGCACTGAATGAGAATGGTATTCTCCAAGGAAGGCCAAAGCCCACCTGGAATTGAAGCTGGCAAGGGATGTCAAAAACAACAAGAAGGGCTTCTTCAACTACATCAGCAGCAAAAGGAAGGCTAGGGACAATGTGGAGCCGCTGCTGAATGAGCTGGGTGTCCTGGTGACGGAGGATGCGGAGAAGGCACAGCTACTGAATGCCTTCTTTGCTTCAGTCTTCAGTGCCAAGGCAGGCCCTCAGGAATCCCAGGCCCCGGAGGTAAGAGAAGAAGCCTACAGAGAGGATGACTTTCCCTTGGTCGAGGAGGACTGTGTGAGGGATTGCTTAAGCGATCTGGACGTCCACAAATCCATGGGCCCCAATGGAATGCACCCACGAGTGCTGAGGGAGCTGGCGGATGTCATTGCTGAGCCACTCTCCATCATCTTTGAGAGGTTCTGGAGGACAGGAGACGTGCCCAAGGACTGGAGAAAGGCCAATGTCACTCCAATCTTCAAAAAGGGCAAGAAGGAGGACCCAGGGAACTACAGGCCGGTCAGCCTCACCTCCATCCCGGGAAAGGTGATGGAGCAGCTTATCCTGGAGGCCATCATCAAGCAAGTGGAGGAAAAGAAGGTTATCAGGAGTAGTCAGCATGGATTCACCAAGGGGAAATCATGCCTGACCAATCTGATAGCTTTCTACGATGACATGACTGGCTGGGTAGATGAAGGGAGAGCCATGGATATTGTCTACCTAGACTTCAGCAAGGCTTTCGACACAGTCTCCCATAATATCCTCCAAGGGAAGCTGAGGAAGTATGGGCTGGATGAGCGGTCGGTGAAGTGGATTGAGAACTGGCTGAATGGAAGAACTCAGAGGGTTGTCGTCAGCGGCGCTGAGTCTAGTTGGAGGCTGGTAACTAGTGGTATCCCTCAGGGGTCAGTACATGGCCCAGCCTTGTTTAACTTCTTCATCAACGACCTGGATGAAGAGTTAGAATGCACCCTCAGCAAGTTTGCTGATGACACCAAACTGGGAGGTGTGGTAGATACACCGGAAGGCTGTGCTGCCATTCAGCGTGACCTGGACAGGCTGGAGAGTTGGGCAGAGAGGAACCTAATGAGGTTCAACACAGGCAAATGCAGGGTCCTGCACCTGGGGAGGAACAACCCCATGCATCAGTACAGGCTTGGGGTGGACCTGCTGGAGAGCAGCTCTGCGGAGAGGGACCTGGGTGTCCTGGTGGACGACAGGTTAACCATGAGCCAGCAGTGTGCCCTGGCTGCCAAGAAAGCCAATGGGATCCTGGGGTGCATTAGGAGGAGTGTGGCCAGCAGGTCGAGGGAGGTTCTCCTTCCCCTCTACACTGCCCTGGTGAGGCCTCATCTGGAGTACTCTGTCCAGTTCTGGGCTCCCCAGCTCAAGAAAGATGAGGAGCTACTGGAGAGAGTCCAGCGGAGGGTTACAAGGATGGTGAGGGGACTGGAGCATCTCTCCTACGAGGAGAGGCTGAGGGAGCTGGGCTTGTTCAGCCTGAAGAAGAGAAGGCTGCGAGGGGACCTAATAAATGCTTACAAATATCTGAAGGGTGGGTGTCAGGAGGATGGGGCCAAGCTCTTTTCAGTGGTGCCCAGTGACAGGGCAAGGGGCAATGGGCACAAACTGAAGCACAGGAAGTTCCGTCGGAACATGAGGAAGAATTTCTTCCCTCTGAGGGTGACGGAGCACTGGAACAGGCTGCCCAGGGAGGTTGTGGAGTCTCCTTCTCTGGAGATATTCAAGACCCGCCTGGACAAGGTCCTGTGCAGCCTGCTGTAGGTGACCCTGCTTCGGCAGGAGGGTTGGACTAGATGACCCACAGAGGTCCCTTCCAACCCCTACTATTCTGTGATTCTGTGATTCTGTAATACATATCTATGAAAATGCACACTTTTTAGATTCAGAGTCAGAAAACACAGTCTAGTGAGACAATTATTGAGAAATGAATGATCATTTTAAATTGAAGACCAAAATTAGGCTAGAAGTGTCTATGATAAAATATTTTCCTGCTGTGTTCTGGAAACTCACTTTCTGTTGCTTCTAAATGTGCAGAAGTAGACCTCTTCAGAAAAGGTAAGGAGTGCTGGTGTTATGAAGTCAGATTACTTATAAAAAAAAATTAATTTCTAAAAAATCTTGTTTGATAGTGCTCCAGCACAGTATATGGATATCCTGTACTGTTGAATTTGGGGAAGGGCATCTTCCAGTATAGGATGAAAATAAAAGAAAGGTAGAGCTAGACCTTTAATTTCATTAAAGTGGGTGTTTGAAAACTTTCAATAGCTGAGATGAAACAGAGGATTGCACATTAGGACTCTGCATCTACTGATGCTTACATGATGACTCACAGAATCACTGTTGGTTGACAGAAATAAAGTTCACATTTGTTTCTTTAATAAAACCCCTCTTTGCCATCTGGCAAAACTAGGTACATTCATTCTTTTTATTAGCATGAGGTATATGACATGGACAGCGACATCGAGTGTGCCCTCAGCAAGTTTGCAGATGACACCAAGCTGAGTGGTACGGTCGAGACACCAGAAGGATGGGATGCCATTTAGAGGGACCTGGACAAGCTGGAGAGGTGGGCCTGTGTGAACCTCATGAGGTTCAACAAGGCCAAGTGCAAGGTCCTACACCTGGGTCGGGGTAATCCCCGGTACCAGTACAGGCTGGGGGATGAAAGGATCGAGAGCAGCCCTGCTGAGAGGGACTTGGGGGTACTGATAGACGAAAGGCTGGACATGAGCTGGCAATGTGCACTGGCAGCCCAGAGGGCCAACCGTGTCCTGGGCTGCATCAAGAGAAGCGTGGCCAGCAGGTCGAGAGAGGTGATTCTGCCCCTCTACTCTGCTCTCGTGAGACCGCACCTGGAGTACTGCATTCAGCTCTGGAGCCCTCAGCACAAGAAAGACATGGAACTGTTGGAGCAGGTCCAAAGGAGGGCTACAAAAATGATCCGAGGGCTGGAGCACCTCTCCTGTGAGGACAGACTGAGATAGTTGGGCTTGTTCAGCCTGGAGAAGAGAAGACTGCGCGGAGACCTGATTGCAGCCTTTCAGTACTTAAAGGGAGCCTATAGGAAAGATGGGGACAATCTTTTTAGTAGAGACAGCAGTGACAGGACGAGGGGTAATGGTTTTAAACTAAAACAGGGTAGGTTTAGGCTGGATATAAGGAAGAAATTCTTTACAGTGAGGGTGGTGAAACACTGGAACGGGTTGCCCAGAGAGGTAGTGGAGGCCCCATCCCTGGAAACATTCAAGACCAGGTTGGACAGGACTCTGAGCAACCTGATCTAGTTAGTGGTGTCCCTGCTCGCTGCGGGGGGGGTTGGACTAGATGACATCTAGGGGTCCCTTCCAACCCAAAACTTTCTATGATTCTATGATTCTATGATTTATGCTTCTTGCTGGAGTAAAACTACTATCAGCCAGAACATAGGAATACAATGAAAGTGCTCTTGGAGCATATGCTGGTACTTATTCTGTAAGTAGGTTGAAACTGAATCATACAAAATCAGCTGTAATATCTGATTTCTCTGGGGTTGTGTTCAAACTGAAAATAAATAAGTTAAAATAAAAGCATAAATGGACAAAGCCAGCATGCTTACTTCTTCATCTTCGTTTTCCTCTTCTTCAACTTCTTCATCTTCCTCTTCAGCAGCCAGATCTTCTGCTTCCTCATCTAAGTCTTCAGCAGATAATTCCCAACCATGATATTTAAAAGGTTCTGAAAAGGTTAATATTTTTTTCTGTTCCAATATTTTTCATTTGTCTGTGCCAAATGAATGTATTCTCTTTGTCCATAAAAGTAAGCACATATGTGAAAGTAAATCATGCCAATTGTATATTGCATTTCTCATATTCATAGAATAAAATGTACTCCCTGGATGCAGGAATTAATATATTGCTTCCTCCAAAAATGGGAATTCTACTGGTTATTTTTTGGTTGAAGTAAATTGGCATTTTCATTGGGAACTTGTAGTACAGAAGTATTATACAAGCACATGCAGATAGTGCCATTACTGTTTGCAACAGTTTTTTTCCCATTGTTCATTAGAGAAAATAATCAGTCAAACTTTATTTGATTATAAAGCTAGCATAATAGATATTTGGGCTGTTAAAATGCTTGCATTGTAGTAATGATAGGAAAAATGTAGTATTAATATTACTTATGAAATACTCAAAATTGTTAGAGATTTGAGCACACAAGTGAAGAAATGTAATTTGCCAAAATATATCAATACTGTAAAAATCCAGTCTTGAAACACAATCTATGCAGGTGGGTAGATTAGATTATTACAAACCCTGAAAGTCTCATTGACTTAAATGAATATTGTGCATTAGTGAACCTTTGTTACCTGTCCATTTCTCAAACCAGTATCCTGACATGAAGAGAAAAAGGAAGTAACTGGGGAAATGTGCCATCAGAATGTTTAGGGAGCTTTTATGTATAGTCAAATAGCTTATTTGTATAGTCAAATATATATTTTTCAAATATATATATATATTCCCCACTCTTCCTATGTCTTAAAAGCTGTTAGTGCACTTTTCGGCTCACCCACAGAACACAGCATATCCTGTTCCCACTTTGTGTGAGTAATATAGAAATGAGTATAACCTCCCCCCCCAGTATATTCATCACAGAAGCTCTTCAAAATCCCTCTTGGCAGGTGAAGTGTAAATCACGTAAACAGTATTACTTACTTTCCATAACCAGCACAGTTTGATTAAGCAGACTTTCTGGAGTTTGCTCAGCAATCTCTAAAACAACAACCTGAACTAGAGATGACTGCTTGATTTCTGACTCCACTGTTTGCCAGTCATGCATGAAAAGGTCAATCTTCCTTTTAATTATTTCCATTTCTGGTACATCTGGAAAACCATCCTCTGCAAACTCAGGTAGTATTATTTCTGAAAATCAAATAGCAAATAGAAGGCAATGATCCTCTAAAATGTTTTGCATTTAAAAATTATCATTATGCTTTAGGATTTTTTTTATTTTCCTCAAATATGGTGGCATATTTTTTTAATGCTGCTGCCTTCCCCCCTCCCATAATTATGTATTATTATATTACTAGTTTACAAAGACACTTTTAAAATACCAAATTAATTATGTTGATATAGTATCTACCGATGCTTCTCCAGGAGAATAAACAAGGTCAAATTACTTAACGAAATTTGCGTATGGTTATTTAAATCAGCACACAAATTAATATAATGACTCCTTCTGCAAAAAAATATAAGGAATATATATTAATTTTAAAATTATGATTTAATGATGAATAGTTTTTGACAGACTATCCATATGGTCATGCCTCATATGGAACGTGCCAGTATAGGAAGAAATAAAGAGTAGGAAAACTAGCACACACTGCAAAAAAGCGACTTCACGTTCTGACCTGGTTCAGGTTCAGTTACTGAAGCTGTTGTGGGGTGTTCAGGTTGCATGTTAGGTATCTGTTCTTCTTCAGGTGGAGTATGTTCTCTTTACGAGAACAGAAATATAGTGCATACTACTAGGTGTTTTTTCTCTTCAGCATAAGATCTCAATATACAGATGTTAATGACTTAAACATTCACTTACTCAAACAGGCACACAGATAGATAAAGATCAACATGACAAAATTGCAGAGAAAATAGAAGATTCAGGGGAGAAAGGAAAAAGAAGGGACTAAACAGAGAAGTCCAAGTCAGTGTAAATATCAGGGAGATGAGGTGGTATTGAAGACTGAAATCCTAAATTGATAAAAGCAAAGCAGTGAGCTGAAACACTAAAGCATGCAATAGAAGAGTTCTTAAACAAATCACAACTCATGCCTCTAATCATAACTAACAAATGAGGCAAGACAGGCACACAGAGATTATGATCCACCTTTTAAAGGTGATCTGTAATGGGAATGTCTCAATTGCTGGATACGTAATGTTTAATCTTTGCAGAGATGCTGAACACACTTTTGCCAGTTATATGAAACAGCAACTGTGGGTGTTACAGCTTGAAATTTAAATCTATTTGTTCAGAGAACTGGAATACTTCCATTTCACAACCAAGTCCCCAACAGAATTGAAGGAGGGAATTAATTTCTTCTGACTTTCAAGCCTCATTTGTGTGATTTAACCACTAAACCAGGCCTCTTAAGAGTTATGAATGCATCTTTGCAAGGTTATCTGTTATATATTCAGAGACAATTTGGTCATACGTGTGTAATGAAAAATCAAAGTTTACAGCAGATAATGGCATAAATTATGCAGTATATATGCATTAAAAATATACTGAATGTCATAAAGGAATTGGTACCAATTTAAAAGAAAAGCTATTTTTCTCACCAACGGTAATGATTTTAAAAACTCAAACAAAATAATATTTGAAACATCTATTTGTACTTCTTCAATCTTAAAAGTTGTTTTCAAATACTAAGAATTTCCATTTAGTAGAAGTTACCTGTTGAGACATTTTGGCTCTTCCCTGTGAAATGGGTCAGCATGCTAAAATTACTAGGATAACGCATTGTCCTAGAAGAAATGGATAGCGCCTCTATTTGCCCTACTGAGTGTAGGGAGAACATGCAGATGTTGAAGGCTGAACACCCTCCCAAAAAACCGAGGAGTCGCATCATACTGGCAAGTCACTGTGTTGTTCACAGGATTCTCAGGAACAGCTCCTCTTCCGCTATTGGCAAAGCCCCTGCAAGTAGCAGCAGCCTAGGTTTACCCTGTTCTTGGAGCACGACTTTGCGTGCTGCTTCCTCTGCACTTTCTCAGGTATACGCTTACAGGGATCTTTATATGCTTACTTCTGCAGACAAAGGCATGTTATACCTATGGCCTATAGAAACCAAATACTGGTGCTGTGAAGCAATACAGATGTACGTATATGTGGAGTAATTCTAAGAAGTACCAACAATGAGGTGCAAAAGTGTAACCCATTTCTCTGGAGGCTCGAAGGCATCCATATTTATACAAGGGAAATGTCTGTGGATGTAAATCCCATCTGCCAGTCAGTACAATCTAGGACCAGGAGTATATAAATGATGATAATAATAGTAAAACAAATATTAATGTGTAAATAAATGAACATTTAAAAAAAATTATATCATGGCTTCCCTCTGTGGATGCCTGGGCTGAGAAACTCTCACAAAAATTTTGGCTTTAGTGAAGCCATGTCTGCATACAGTAACTTGTTTAATGGGTGAGGGAAAGAAAAGACTTGATTCTCTTAAGATACATTCTGCAGAAATTGATGGTGTCAATTGTTTAAGATCAGAGAAGTCCAGGCCTGTCTCCTAACACTATCTCATGAAAAGTAAACAAAAGTTAGAGATTGAAAGAATATGTCAATATAAATAAAAATTCACAGGTACTACTCATGGGAAACATGGCAAAACAATACCAAATGTGTTGCCATACTTGGTGAGAAAAATAACAAAGGGATAACTGCTTCCACTGTCATCCATTTTCCTGAAAAAGCCAGACGGAATTAAAAACTTGATAGTGACACATAAACAGAAAAGGAACCCATTGGTTCCTAGGGCTGCAATTAGTATCCATTTAGACATTATTAGGCCCTGAAAGTCCTGAGACAAAGTTCTGTCTCAGCGAGAAGATACAGAGGTGCCGAGATGACACCATCACCGCCTTGTCCTTACGAAATCACGAACAGTCTCCAGCAGCAGCAACGTGGTGGTGGTGGTGTTGTTCCCATTCTCTGCACTCATATAATTTTCAGCCCTGATTTTATTCTTATCATTTTTCTTTCGTGTTCTGTTTAATAAGTCTGATATCAATGCCTTCAGCTAACAGAAAGAAAAGCAGTTGAGAGCAATGCCTTAAATGGTCTGATATTACGGTAAGTTTGCTGGGACATACAGCATTTGCTATGTTTATCTCTTGCCAGAAGAAGCTGCAAGAAGCGGGTGGAGTGATTTTCTACTTTACTATAATTTCCCCTCCTCTTTTTGTTTCTGTCTTGTTTTGAGTTTGAAAGAGCAGGAACAGATTTTGACACAAGCAACAACAGGTTCAGCCTGTTTCAATGAACTTTTACAGATTTTTACAAAAAAAAGACTATTACTACTATTTTTGCTTACATAATTTCCTACACATGAAAAGGAGAGGTATTACTAAAAATTAAAGCCTTACTTAATGCCTTGTATGTTAAAAGCTTTGACCATTTTTGTAACAATACAAACCCCGAAAACATTAACAAAGCAGTGTTTTATGGTTACTCCCGGCTTTAAGCAGGCCAGTGCTCGCTATGTGAAATTGCAGCAGCTCATTTTGGGTTAGCCTCAGCCTGAAAAATCCGAAAAATTTCCTGGCTCATGAAGAGTTAGACTGCCCTGTTACAATTTTCTTCTGTAAGAAAACTAAGTATTTCCTCCCAGAACTGAATGTCTCTCAGCCTTCTCTTGTGGGTTGTTGAAAAAATCCACAAATGCCACACTTATTTTTCCGAAATAGGGCTAGACCAAAAAATGCTATTAGTAAGTCCAATGTAGGTGGATTTCAGTGATTAGGTACCAGTAAGATTCAGCAGGAAACAGGACAAAACACAATGGTCAGAGTAGAGACGTTGCCTAATTTTTGTCTAACATGCTACCACCTAAAGCATTGCCTGGAAATGTCAATAGCAGCTGGGATACGTGAGTGTCTGCAGGACAAGGAACACTTCTAACAAATTTTTCTGACTTTGATGACTAAGCTACCTATGAAGCTATTATATCAAAGGTCAGTGCTGCTACTGTCTTCTAGAAGAAAGCAAGCCAGTGCCTTTCCTCCAGTGAGTTAAATGCCAAAGAGCTAGAGTTAGGGACTCCTTTTGTCATCAGCCAAATTTCAAAAGATGCGGGGTTTCAAATACATGTCCCCTTTTGACGTTCCTTCATAGCTCACTAAGGTCAGCTCCTTGCTAGTTTGCTATTTGTTTGCCTGTTTTTAAGGCCCTTAATTCCATATATGAAGCCAGACACTTTAAAGTTAGTATGACAGTTTTGGGCCCTGCAATGTCTACATCTCCTTATGGGTCTGGGTCTTCATGTGCAGTCCTCTGGGAATATAGTAAATTTCTAGGTACCTATGCTATTAAGAATTTTATTCTTCCACTTATGAGGCTGAAACTTTTATTGTCTCAATACCCTATTTACCTCTACTAGATATATGCTAAACTGAGATTTGAAATAAATCAGGCCCTCCATGGCAATTCATATGCTGGCTCAGGGACAGTTGGCCCTCACAGTGTCCTGACATGCTGTCCCCAAGATGAACTGCAAAACTATTTTAATTGAGCTTTTAAATAATAGGTTAACCAATAAGCATTTTGGTAAGTATTTTTGTGATCTTTTATAATAAAGAATGCTTAATGTATTTCCCCTCTTTTTTTTATGACTTTGAACAACACAACACTTAGACTGACACCTCAGTGGCTAACCTTCCCTCTATATGAAAGATTATTAGTCGAAACAGAAAACAGAAGTGCAGAAGGGCAAATCATGAAGCAGAAACACCTTGCAAATTTCAAATAATCTGATCTTGAATTAGAATTTTTTTTCTTGAAAATGTTTATAAACATTTGCATTATACTAAACTACACATTCATTCTATATACGTCACTGCATTAGTTATCCCCTGTAATGACATTACTGTGTCTTGCCGTGTTTCTAAATAGGAAGATGAAAATACCTTCTTCTTTATGTAGATTCAAAGACATTCTATAAATGCTACAATTAATTATGTTGCATTCTGCAGTGATGTGTTCCAAATGAGACAGAGATGTAGCCAGGTAAAACCTGTCTAAATTTGGGCAGCTCTAATGCATTATGTAATGTTGACTCCATTAGGAACACAGATTTTAAGAAAACAAGCAAAGGATACACTGATAGCTAGGTCGTGCAAACTGCTCTTTGCACGTGTTATCCCTGGCACTTTCACACTGTAGAAATCACATGTGCTGCCTTGTGAACCACTGTCTGGATCTAGCCTGCAACAGATTGTCTGTTATAGTCCTGCCCTTTGAAAACCTCTCAGTTCTGAATAGGTCATGAAACTCTGGAAATACACAGGCAGAATACTGGATTTGAATGAGTATTTGTCATCATCTGAGATGATGGAATATTGAACATGGTAACAAATTCATTTAATAGAGTGCTTCTCATAGGAACCTTAGTCTCAGAAACACAATTCACGTTACACCTCTCCTGATGAGCTGTATTTAGCGAATGATGGACCAGCATGTGTTCCACCTTTGATTCTTTACTCTGGGCACATAATTTCATCAGATTGCCTCCATCTGAGAATTTTCTTGCTTAAGTAAACTTATCCAGCAGCAATTATTGCTTACTTACAGAGTTTTTAAGTAACAAAATAAAACACATGCCTAAGTGAACTGCAGAAATGTTCCCCTGGGAAGAGGGGAGCAGTAACAAAAGAAAAAAGGATTATGGTCCTAGGGAAAAGGGACAACTGCGAAACTGGACAACCCAAACATTACTTGGTTTTGGTTCAGGTATTTGAACCTCATTATGACAAAAATGTTGCCTCCCTGGCATTTTGTTTGTTTCAAACTGGGTCTCAGGTACCAAAAATACTGAAAATACTTTAAAGTAAGGCACCTGTACCTTTACTATTAGATATGAGTTATAATAATTCTGCTTGCGGAGGTGATTTGCAGTGAGAGAACATTTTTAAAGAGGTAAGAAACATAGGCAAGAAAAATACTTAAAAAGACAGTAATGGTTTAAAAATAAATGGATCTAAAAATGCAAACAAGTTTTCTTCAGAGGAGGTGGTGGTCTAACAGTGCTGTTCTTAATTTCTTTTGCTTGTCACAGAGCTGAGAGGAAACAGACCTCCCCAGCCCTAAATCTGGAGCTTTCGCAGGGAGCGCCTATATGGCAATCTCTCATACTCTTTTGCTCTGTGTCTTCTCTGCTTTTACTGAGCATAGTTACCATAGAGACAAACAATCCTCAAAGGCTGTCTGCCCCCAAGTTCTCTGAGTGAATTGCTGGGGAAGGAAGGGCTTTAATATCTTTCTTTACAGTGTTCTGCTACTATTAGATATGACTTGTTCTGCCCTCAGTCCATATGCAGCAACAAAATAGATTGAAAAGTCCTTTCCTCCCCTCTCAAACCCTGCCAAAGCTGAGACAGAGACACCAGAAGCCAGCATGTCTTCTTCATTAGGGTTTAAGTATCGAAATAAACAGAAAGGCAAAATGTAGGATAACAGTGACACTTCCATGCCTTGGAACTGATATGTATTTCATTATGAGCATATTTTCATTGGTCTTTGAAACAGATAACGTAGTTTGTATATATAGATTTTTCATTACTTAGAAATATATGCTGCCAAATAATTTGCAGCATATTACAGTGAAATGTACTTAGTAGACAAACATACTGTGCGTACTGATTTATGGTGTTTGGAGAAAAAAAGCAGTTTGGTTCACAGATTAAGTTGATTCTAATGCGTAAAAATGTGTATATTTAACAACTTGTTATTTAAAAGAAAATGATTTATGTTGGATATATTTCTCTTTTGGACTTTTAACAGATTCTAAAAATTCTAGTAGATAAAAGCTAAAATGTATATTTTAAAAACTAAAGCATATCACCTCCATTAAAGATGAGTTGCCTTCAAAGTGTTTTTTGAGAGAAGGCTACTATAGAATTTCATATATCTTTTTATTAGTTTATGGTTCTATGGAGTTCCATGTGCTGCAGAATTTTGCCTTATACCAAAAAGAAGAAAACACGAGTCTGTGTGAAATCCAGCAAGCTGTTAGCAAGACATTGGATGACTAAGAAAAATACAGGACGTATTTTTAATTAATCCATTTCCATTTTTCCCAAGATCCCCTGCCACAGGGTATGGACTAGTAATTTCTGATTAATGTGGATATAATATTAATTTTTAAATGGTCTGTAGAACCAGGGTTTGTTAAAATCACATGCAGGTGTTTATGAATACTGCAATTTGATTATCTCTGGGGGGAGCGGGGTGTCCCCATTTTCCCCTGGTATTTTGTACTTTCTACTATTTTGTTTTTGAGGGGTCACAATCCATAAGAGTGACTTTCTAAAGTTTATTTCCTCTGATTTCTCTCCCTTATTACTTTATCCTGTAAAGAGTGCTCGTGGATTTCTGAATACAAGAGTTTAATACAATCTGGAATTTCAGCAATGCTCACTATATTTGTTATTTCCGTAGACCCCTGTACACATTTACTAATTTGGTATTTGGGCAGTAGAGGCAATAATGGCATTTTGTTGTTTTTCAAAGTGCAAATATCTGGTGCATTGTTTTTAACAGGAGATAACAACATGCCTTTAATTGCATTTATAAGTGTTTAAATAACTTGAACCTGACTCTTCCATTATAAATGTCTTTAAAAGAAAAAGTTAAGGTAAGGAATGATATTTACAGCCAATTTTCAAATACAGTACAGGCTTGCAGAAAAGGAAGGCTTACAATTCTTCATATTAGTGAGGAAGAGAGACTATGTGTACTACAAGGCCAACCTGTAGGTTTAGATTCTTCTTTATAACCTGCAGAGTCACTGGACTGTTTCTGGGGCACTTGTTCAGTTTCAGGTGGAAGCTGCTGATCATTGTCCTCAAATTCTGTTGGCACAAATAAAACCATTAGTTACTAACAAACCCATTGAGAGGTTATGGAGGCACTATAGAAATAAAGATATTTTTGAATCACACTGCAAAACTTGTATTTAATCACCTGCAAAAAAGGAGTTAGTTATTTTAATGCTCAGGTATTGCACCTTGAGCAAAACATTTTAAGATCAGCTACTTGATCTATGGGGAAAGGCAGACCATCTATCGGATGCCACACGACTGAATAAAGTGGAGAAGTACTTTATTTAATTCAGTGTTTTCATTTGAGAGTATTTTTCATTCATTACAATCTATGTGTTCTGTGCTCAAACTATGCTCAAAACCAAGATCTTGCAAAAAAGCACACTTCATGTTCTGCAGAACAGCTCCTATTGGGTGGAAGTGCTTCTAACTTGAAGAAAGGCTTGTGCACCTGAAGGTTGGTGTAATTTTTCCGACTGTATCAGTCAGTCAATAAAGAATATCACTTTTTCCTACAAACCTTGTTTTCCTTATGTCCTTCGACCATTGTTAGAGTAATAAACCACCACTCGTACATCTCAACATGTTATGATTACCCAAACCTCAAATCATATTAAAAAAGAATGTATTTTAAAATCTGAAATTATTGCATTTGTTTTCATGTACATCTCTTTCTTGGCAAAGAAACCACAAACATCATGAAAAACAGGTTGGAAACACTGAATTTCTGATTTATGCATATTCAGGAAACTTTATCTCATAAACAAGCATCTTTTATACTGTTAGCAGACAAAACCCCACAACCTTTAGCATGTGTCAAATTGAGAAAATTCTTCACTTATTCTGGTTCTTTATTTCCTTTTGATATATACAGGAATGCAGTCAAGCAAAATGAGGTTTGATGCTCTGTAATAAATAAATCAGGAGTCCATAATATACACAAAGAGGAGGATGATATGCAGGAAAATATGTGCAAAATGGAAGACACTTTGTTAAGGCTGTCAACATGCAAATTCTCACATGCATACATAACTTAATCACAGACAGTCCTAGAGACTTCAACGGAAAATGGAAATAGCTGTGGCACAAAAGCTAGGCATGTCTAAATTTTTACAGTGTGTCTAAACACTGAAGAGATTTCATTTACAAGACTGGTGCTGGATAGGGTCAAGGAAGACACATGGACAGACATTAAATAAATAAGAAGATGTCCTTTTTCTGACAGGTGTGCGGAAAGCAGCAAGAGCTTTCAGAGAGGCTGATAGCTCTAATCATTCACCAAGGGGAAATCATGCCTGACCAATCTAATAGCTTTATACGATGACATGACTGGCTGGGTAGATGAAGGGAGAGCCATGGATGTTGTCTACCTGGACTTCAGCAAGGCTTTCGACACAGTCTCCCATGATATCCTCCAAGGGAAGCTGAGGAAGTGTGGGCTGGATGAGTGGTCGGTGAAGTGGATAGAGAACTGGCTGAATGGCAGAAGTCAGAGGGTTGTCATCAGCGGCTCTGAGTCTAGTTGGAGGCTGGTAACAAGTGGTGTCCCCCAGGGGTCAGTACTGGGCCCAGCGTTGTTTAACTTCTTCATCAACGACCTGGATGAAGAGTTAGCATGTACCCTCAGCAAGTTTGCTGATGACACCAAACTGGGAGGTGTGGTAGACACACCGGAAGGTTGTGCTGCCATTCAGCGTGACCTGGATAGGCTGGAAAGCTGGGCAGAGAGGAACCTGATGAGGTTCAAAAAAGGCAAATGCAGGGTCCTGCACCTGGGGAGGAACAACCTCATGCACCAGTACAGGCTTGGGACGGACCTGCTGGAGAGCAGCTCTGCGGAGAGGGACCTGGGTGTCCTGGTGGACGACAGGTTAACCATGAGCCAGCAGTGTGCCCTGGCTGCCAAGAAAGCCAATGGAATCCTGGGGTGCATCAAGAGGAGTGTGGCCAGCAGGATGAGGGAGGTTCTCCTTCCCCTCTACACTGCCCTGGTGAGGCCCCATCTGGAGTACTCTGTCCAGTTCTGGGCTCCCCAGTTCAAGAAAGATGAAGAGCTACTGGAGAGAGTCCAGAGGAGGGCTACAAGGATGGTGAGGGGACTGGAACATCTCCCCTACGAGGAGAGGCTGAGGGAGCTGGGCTTGTTCAGCCTGAAGAAGAGAAGGCTGAGAGGGGACCTAATAAATGCTTATAAATATCTGAAGGGTGGGTGTCAGGAGGATGGGGCCAAGCTCTCTTCAGTGGTGCCCAGTGACAGGACAAGGGGCAATGGGCACAAACTGAAGCACAGGAAGTTCCGTTTGAACATGAGGAAGAACTTCTTCCCTCTGAGGGTGACGGAGCACTGGAACCGGCTGCCCAGGGAGGTTGTGGAGTCTCCTTCTCTGGAGATATTCAAGACCCGCCTGGACAAGGTCCTGTGCAGCCTGCTGTAGGTGACCCTGCTTCGGCAGGAGGGTTGGACTAGATGACCCACAGAGGTCCCTTCCAACCCCTACTATTCTGTGATTCTGTGATTCTGTGATAGGCTTTTGTTCTTTTTTTTCTGCAAAGGCATGCATAGTGGTACTAAATCAATATCCCTTAGCCTTTATTTCTCTGAATGAGAGACTAAAAAATTTAAGAACTGAAGGTATTTGGGATCTAATCAAGAAAGTTGTTCATAACCTTTCTGTTTCAAATTTTGAAATTTCTCTGCCTAAAATGCTGTGGTTAAATGTATTAGAATGTAATTACCATATCTGGCTTATGAAGGAGGGGAGAAAGTGGCTTTGAAGATCATGCAACTTTCAAAGACTGAACAAACTGTGAAGTTAATACCACTACAGATTGCTTTGAAGTTTGTGGTACAAATAATTTGCTGTCCCTTGTCTGCAGATTAATAAACTGTCCTTGTTCAAACTCTCTCACTAAAAAAGCCTCCAGTTAGAGGTAGAAAAAAAACAAATCAGGATGCGAGCCAGCAAAGAAAAACAAAGGAAATATATTTAGAGGCTGTACGACTGAGCACACATCAACTGCCTGGTAAGTATTATAATTACAATTGATTCCAAAAAGCATTTCTCTTCAAAGACTAAAGAGTAAATGTGCTATCATGTACAGGTTTAATTATCATTATATTTATTTTTTGTTGTTTAAAATATCTTACTGAATTTAACACAATGATAAAAATAGAAAAGCAAGAACATTAAAAAAAAAGCTAAAGAAATGGGCATTGATTCAACCCTCCACCTTCTGTAATATGAGAAAGTGTGGGGTTGGGATCAATATTAAAGAGTTTGTAATGAATATTGATATTAACAGCTGTGAAGGACAAGCACAGGAAGTGATGGCTGGAATTATCAGCTCCAGCTCCCCATTTATTTCTTGCAAGAGCTTCTGCCCAAATAGCAAGAGTAGCAGAAGAGACATCAGGAAGATGGGGTTGTACTAATGCACCACCCTGAGCTACGGTGACTGAGGCATAGGCACACATGTGCTCCAGTTGAGTTTCCTACAGGAAGAGGGTAATCTCTGGCAGAAAAGCAGGGCTGACAAATAAAGTACAGAAAATAAAGTCTTGAACCATGACAAGTTTGCTTCGTGGATAAGATCAGTTGTATGGGATATTTTATTGCTGAAATGTGGCAGGAAAGAAACATGCCAAATTTTACCTCAGAAAGATTGGAATGAACTCACAGATCTATCTGAAGCTGTATAACTCTTCTACAATGCCTGAAATATATTCTCATGAAGTCATATAGCTGTCTCCTAGTATAAATAAATCCATAGTCATCCGAAGCTGCTGCAAAAATGCTTAAATACAGTAAGAAATTCCTGAAAATAATTTAAGATCAGAATAATTGTGTCAAGGGACATAAAAAAAGATGGGGGTCTATAATTTTCAGCTAGACACTACAAGCAAGAGTTACGATGTAAACTGTTTTGTATACCTTCAACAGACATTTTCAGCATTGAACTTAGCTTCCTAACTCACTTAAATACATTTGTTAAGTCTACTCAAAGCCTCCTTCTCCATTTACTTTCACTCTTATTAAGACATGTGTAAGTACCTTGCTCATTACTGGAACCATTTTTTCCTTTTAAACACAAATGATATTATAATTTGAATATGTTCAGACCTGAAGCAAGCCCAGTTACTTCAGTGTCCCACTGAGGTAATAAAAATTGCAATTATTGAAATGCACATTTATTTATACGAGACGTAAAAAGAGCATGATTGGGAGTCTGGAGTAATTTTTTGAGGTGTTTTTTTATACCATACCTGCTATGTAAAAAAAAGACAAAACTGTGAATATGTAATTAATTTATATTTTTGTACAGACATGTCACATGGAAGAAAAGCTGCAGTCAGTGTGCTGATGGCACTACACGTGAAATAAAATAGATGTCAGGCTCAGAGCAGCATGACTGAAGTGTTTTGGTGAGTCAGTATTTGATTACTGAAATCAAATGTAGGCGTAGGAAAACATTTTCTCTGAGCAAGGACTTATCACGTGTTAAGAGCACAAATGTGTACATGACATTATTACTTCTACCATTAATAATTGTTTTTTTGATGTACTCAGATCAAAATGAGTTAGGTATTCAAAACTAAGATGAACTTTGTTGTCTGAGACAGAAATAATAGAATATCTGTGTAGAACCCTTTATATTTAATACTTTAGAACTCATTCACTTTGGAGAAGAGCAATGTGCTTTATCAGAAACTATAAAAAGTTATAATGTAGAATTTTTTAAAAGTTTATATGTAATTGAAAGAACCCTACAAAGCTAGAGTATTTTTTTCAGAGTAAGTGAAATATTACCTAATTAAAAATTAAAAGCGTGTTATCATATTCAGTCTATCTCATACTATCTTTATGACATAGCCTTTATTATATATAAGTAAAATAAATGCCAGACTGGCTAATGAAAGAAAGTGTATGTAAGACATACTGACAATACAGAACTTACGCTTCGCCATAATATTTTTCTACAGAAACCAGTATATTCTATTTGAAAGGAAGACAGTGCTAGTCACCCACTGCTGAGAGAAAAAAGAAAGTGGGAATTAATGTGCTTGAATTTTTAATTTCAGCTCCAGGCCGTAGGTGGTAATTTAGTCTATGATGGTGAAACCTGGAGATCCCATAGCAGAGGAAGAAAATACTCTAAAGTCTCCAGCTTAGTTCTTAGAGACAGATACTCATGCATGGTACTTCATCTTGACAGCAGAGCCAAATCAGACAGCAACATTCTTCTGAAAAAGTAGGCAGTGATTGAAGAAGGTAAAAAGGAAAGTACAACCCTGCAACTTTTTTGACTATTGAGGTTTAAAAACGTTGAAACTAACTGGAGTTAATTCTAAACCTTGACCCAACTGACAGAATTGTCTGAGGTGCAAAAATCCAGCCTGTTTGTGACAGTTGCCATGCCCCCAAAATCTCACTCCTCCCAGATTATTCACTCTTGCCCAGGACAATTCTATTTTCATTGCTGGAAACAAAGTATAGCACAATTCTGATATAGAAGTAGAATATTTACAGGAAATAAAGTATGACTAAACAAAAATAGTGTGCGGTTCTGTCAATATAGAAAGAAGCAAAGTAAGAAAGTTTTTACCCAAAATATTTTGTTAATATTTTTATTAGAGTAGAAACCTCGTGTAATCCACATAATTCCATTATTTTCTATGTTGTCAGGTTATGTTATTAAAGGCTAATCTCCATAATCACAATGGAGGAGATGAACAACGACAGGTGGAGGAACCCCAATAACCTAGTCAGGACAAACATAACCTTGACTTGGCTCCCCTCAGGGTCATCAACAGAGGATGATGAAGGCATTGTCTGGATGTGAGGTCTATTGAGATGAATCAGAGATGGTCTCCCTGGCTGAGGGAGATTACTGCAGATAGGGTATGAAATTCATCAGGGGATGCCAGGAAAAGCAGTTTTGGATTGTGAGAGACTTGTAATATGAGGCATTTCTAAGAAGGATTGAAGGCAAGGAGAAGGAGGGATCAAAGTGGATTGGGGATTAGCATGGATAATAGAGTAAGAAAAGGATGAAAGAGGAACAGGGAGTACATGCTCAGACCATAAAATGATGGAGCTCGGTTCATGGTGAAGTCGAGGGGGGCCAGCAAAACCACCACCATGGACTTTCGGAGGGCAGACTTTAGCTTGTTCAGGATGCTGGTTGAGAGGGTCCCCTGGGAGAGAGTCCTGAAGGGCAAAGGAGTCCAGGAAGGAATGGTTGAGACACCAGAAGGACGGGATGCCATCCAGAGGGACCTGGACAAGCTGGAGAGGTGGGCCTGTGTGAACCTCATGAGGTTCAACAAGGCCAAGTGCAAGGTCCTACACCTGGGTCGGGGTAATCCCCGGTACCAGTACAGGCTGGGGGATGAAAGGATCGAGAGCAGCCCTGCTGACAGGGACTTGGGGGTACTGATAGACGAAAGGCTGGACATGAGCCGGCAATGTGCGCTGGCAGCCCAGAGGGCCAACCGTGTCCTGGGCTGCATCAAGAGAAGCGTGGCCAGCAGGTCGAGAGAGGCGATTCTGCCCCTCTACTCTGCTCTGGTGAGACCTCACCTGGAGTACTACGTTCAGCTCTGGAGCCCTCAGCATAAGAAGGACAGGGAACTGTTGGAGCGGGTCCAAAGGAGGGCTACAAAAATGATCCGAGGGCTGGAGCACCTCTCCTATGAAGACAGGCTGAGAGAGTTGGGCTTGTTCAGCCTGGAGAAGAGAAGGCTGCGGGGAGATCTGATTGCAGCCTTTCAGTACTTAAAGGGAGCCTATAGGAAAGATGGGGACAACAGTGACAGGACAAGGGGTAATGGTTTTAAACTAAAACAGGGTAGGTTTAGGCTGGATATAAGGAAGAAATTCTTTACAATGAGGGTTGTGAAACACTGGAACGGGTTGCCCAGAGAGGTAGTGGAGGCCCCATCCCTGGAAACATTCAAGACCAGGTTGGACAGGGCTCTGAGCAACCTGATCTAGTTAGTGGTGTCCCTGCTCGCTGCGGGGGGGTTGGACTAGATGACCTCTAGGGGTCCCTTCCAACCCAAAACTTTCTATGATTCTAAGGCTGGACATTGTTCAAGGAGGAAGTCTTAACGGCGCTGGAGCAGGCTGTCCCCATGGGCCGCAAGATGAACCGGTGAGGAAGACGACTGGCTTGGCTGAACAGGGAGCTCTTGGTGGGAGTCAGGAAAAAAAAGGAGGGTCTGCCACTTATAGAGAAAGGGCAGGCGACGCAAGAGGAGTACAGGGATCTTGTTAGGTCCCGCAGAGAGGAAATTAGAAAGGCAAAAGCCCAGCTAGAACTCAGGCTAGCCACTGTTGTAAGGGACAACAAAAAATTTTTTTACAAATACATCAACAACAAAAAGAGGGCCAAGGAGAATCTCCATCCCTTATTGGATGAGAGGGAGAATATTTCCAACAAGGATGAGGAAAAGGCTGAGGTATTTAATGCCTTCTTTGCCTCAGTCTTCAGTAGTCAGACTGGCTATTCCCAGGGTAGTCAGCCCCCAGTGCTGGAAGATAGAGAAGGAGAGCAGAATAAACCTCCCATAATCCAGGAGGAAGCAGTTAATGACCTGCTGTGCCACCTGGACACTTACAAGTCTATGGGGCTGGATGGGATCCACCCAACAGTGCTGAGGGAACTGGTGGAGGAGCTGGTCAAGCCACTCTTCATCATCTATCAGCAGTCCTGGCTAACAGGGGAGGTCCCAGATGACTGGAGGATTGCCAGTGCAACACCCATCTACAAGAATCCCAGCAAGGAAGATCCCGGGAACTACAGGCCTGTCAGCCTGACCTAGGTGCCGGGCAAGATTATGGAGTGATTCATCCTGAGTGCACTCACTGGGCATGTGAAGGACAGCCAGGGGATCAGGCACAGACAGCATGGGTTCTGACTTCCTTCTATGACCAGGTGACCTGCCTAATGTATGAGGGAAAGGCTGTGGATGTCATCTACCTGGACTTTAGTAAGGCCTTTGACACTGTTCCCCACAACATCCTCCTGGAGAAACTAGCTGCCCATGGTTTGGATGGGTGTACTCTTCACTGGATAAAGAACTGGCTGAATGGCTGAGCAGGGAGTAGTAGTGAATGGAGTTAAATCCAGCTGGTGGCTGGTCACAAGTGATGTTCCCCAGGGCTAAGTTCTGGGTCCGGTCTTGTTTAACATCTTTATCAATGATCTGGATGAGGGGATTGAGTGCTGCCTCAGTAAGTTTGCAGACAACACCAAGTTGGGCGGGAGTGTCGATCTGCTTGAGTGTAGGAAGGCTCTGCAGAGGGATCTGGACAGGCTGGATTGATGGGCCAAGGCCAACTGTATGAGGTTCAACAAGGCCAGATGCTGGGTCCTGCACTTTGGTCACAACAACCCCATGCAATGCTGAAGGCTTGGGGAGCAGTGGCTGGAAAGCTGCCCGGCAGAAAAGGACCTTGGGGTGTTGTTTGACAGCCGGCTGAACATGAGCCAGCAGTGTGCCCAGGTGGCCAAGAAGGCCAACGGCATCCTGGCTTCTGCCAGGGATAGTGTGGCCAGCAGGAGGAGGGAGGTGATCGTGCCCCTGTACTCAGCACTGGTGAGGCTCCACCTCGAATACCGTGTTCAGTTTTGGGCCCCTCACTACGAGAAAGACATTGAGTCTTCCAGAGAAGTGCAGCGAAGCTGGTGAGGGGCCTAGAGAACAGGTCTTATGAGGAGCGGCTGAGGGAACTGGGGTTGATCAGTCTGGAGAAAAGGAGGCTCAGGGAGACCTTATCGCTTTCTACAACTACCTGAAAAGAGACTGTAGTGAGGCAGGTGTTGGTGTCTTCTCCCAACTAACTAGCAATAGGATGAGAGACAATGGCCTCGAGTTGCGTCAGGGGAGGTTTAGACTAGATATTAGGAAAAATTTCTTTAGTGAAAGAGTGGTCAGACATTGGAATAGGCTGCCTAGGGAACTGGTGGAGTCCCCATCCTTGGAGGTGTTTAAAAAACATGTAGATGTGGCACTTTGGGATATGGTTTAGTAGGCATGGTGGTGTTGGGTTGATGGTCAGACTTGATGATCTTAGAGGTCTTTTCCAACCTATGATTCTATGATTCTGTGACTCATTACTGCATGGTCCCAGGGACACAGAGCCGCAACAGCCTCACCTCTAGTGGGCTGCTGGATTCAGCAATTCATAATGTATGTTAAGAGAGCCACTGCTGAAATAATTTCCATTCCTCTTTAGTTGCTTCAGGCTGAGCTTCTTGGAGGAAGAACAGAAAATCAGACAGTTCTGCAATTTTCTTATTAGCTGTTGGCTAAGTTCTAACAATGTTTTCAACTTGTAAGGGGATACAGATTTTTTGATGAGTAGAAAGTTTCAATACAGTTAATAACCCACTTAGAAAAGTTACTAGAGGAGATAGAGAGTCCCACCCTTCAGATTTATTGAAAACCGTAACTATGCTGGCTGATTTCATACACATCTCTATTGTGTAACATCCAATAAGAATGACACATAGAAAACAGTGCCTGAATCAGTGAAGGAAGCAGAGACAGTAATATAAAGTAACTTTTCTAGATGCTGAATGTTAAAAGGAAATCAAAACTGTAAAATCTGCATAAAATCAAAATTGCTAAATGATCTGAAACACATAATTAGATAAAACAGAAGTCAAATAATATACGCTTTCACCTTTCTCCTCAGCAGCCTCTAGAGATTGCTCTTCCTCTGATGTCCGCATTTCTTGCATTTCTACTCTGTAAGTAAAAGATTATTCATCTTAAGACTCATATAAATACTACTGAAGCACGTTGCAGATATATTAAATGTAAAGATGTGGAAATATACTGTTGGGAATTGAAATATAATTTGAATTGTACAAAAAAACATATTTTATCATCTAAAATGTTACTGTCTCATTGAATCAAAAGGCTAGACTAACGAAAGGCTAATGCATTTACCAAGAGAATCTTCTGCCACCATATTTCCTGATCTAAATGAGATATTCCTCAAAGTTAACACATATTGGATTATTTCCTATACATCACAAGTAGTCTTAATGTACTTTTTTAGTACATTTGTGTTGATAAATGCACTGACACCTTTAACACAAAGTAAGGCTAGTGTTTTCTTGTGCTTATTTTGTACGTTCAGATATTTGGAATAGTTTACCTTACTTCTTCTTCTTCTTCTTTCTTTTCTAATGCTTCATCTGTTAGTCTTTTCAAAATCTTAAAATTAATTTCATCCCTATTTGCTAAGTATGTTCTGCGTAGTATACAGACTCCTGCAGTACAATTACACAACAGTAATGAGTTTTATGCATCTGTATAAAACTAACGTTATTTGAGTAGGAAAATTATTTAATAAATGCTAGACGACTTTTCTGTTTCTTTTTAAAGGCAAGC
This sequence comes from Opisthocomus hoazin, assembly GCF_030867145.1. Classification (NCBI taxonomy): domain Eukaryota; kingdom Metazoa; phylum Chordata; class Aves; order Opisthocomiformes; family Opisthocomidae; genus Opisthocomus; species Opisthocomus hoazin. The sequence goes on along the minus strand of NC_134415.1, from coordinate 79,202,724 downwards.
AAAGGCATATATATACACCACTGAAATGTTATTATATTGTGCTTTCTAAGGTTTAGTGCTTTGTTTTCTGTTTCAAGCACCTAATAAACAGAGTCTGGGATATGGGAAAGCTATGATGAAGGCTGTAAGGGGAGACAGCATTGAAAGGATTTATCTTATAGTTCCATATATGATGCATTACCATGGCATTTATTTTCTTTGTATGTGTATGAAGAAAACTATGAAGAAGCAAATTAAAAACACTTAATGAAAAATATAAAGAATGTACGTACCTATACTGCTACAGGTGGTTGACAGAAATGAACAATATGCTGTTCCTACTAGGAACTCTACTGACTTTTTTACTTTGGCAAATAGATTTATGATATATGGCTGTGTGGCTGAAATCCATTTCCATCAGTGGAGTTATGCCAGTTTAGAATAGTTCAGGGAGTAGCTTACAAAGCAATGATTCAAAATGCTCTGAAAATGTAAACTCCACAACTACATTATTATTTAAGTAACAGAAATAAGTGGGAATCATATAAAGAGTGAATGCAATTGCCCAAATGAAAAAAAAAAGAACAAAATGAAACGACATAGCTAAATTCAAGGAAACATATCCATAAGCAAAAAGCTACACTTCTAGTCAAAACTTATAGCAGATATTATGATCTTGCCTCTTTCACCTCACTATACTCATGCTTGTTCTTCCCATATAGCACATGATCACTATCATCAACTGACATAAAAAGTCTTTTTATCTAAATTTGGACTGTGAGAAACATGTTACTTAACTGTTAGGAACATTGGTGTTGATTTGAAGCAGACAAGAATTTTGTGTGAATGGTTTATATTTTAAACCAACACTTTCAATTGAATATATTTTTGAAAAGAGGAGGGTGAATGAAGGGGTTTTTTTTAACATGTAGTTTGTAAACTCATCTTTAGATAATTCTGTCTTGGTATTCTGCAAAAACATTGTGAGAGTTTTCAGTGGCTTTGCCTGGTGGCCCAGGCATGCACTTTTCCATCTGTGTGTTTTCTCACAGTGTTATGAAAAGCAGCAATGCCAAAGAGCATTAATTTACTTCATTATTCAGAGTATAAATGACATTGAACTGAAGCAGCTTTAATTACAGAATTATAATATGCAGAACATCCAAAAGAATCACAATTACTGTACTATAACCATTCTTTCTTCCTTGGGTACCAGCACATGTTCCTCACTGGAAGGATTCAGTATTGTTTCATCTGATGAAGGATTTGAGTATTACTTGATCAAATTGAGCAAGTGACCTATAAGCCTTTAGAATAATGGATAATAAATCATCAAAGTCTTAAGTGGCTGACCTGAGAATATCTGCTACTGGTATTAACCAGAAATAAGCTAGCTTGCTAATGGAGCAGGTTTGTAGGTAGCTCAACTGATTCTGGTTGAAAGAACTTGCGATGTGCTGTTTTAATGCAACTGAAAGTCTGTTAAAATCTCTATGCCAGTGTTATATTTCACTTCAATTTGTTGTGATAAGCTACAAATAGTATGACCTGTATTCAATTTGCGCATGACTTGTTTCAAGCTGAGACCATAAAAATATATGCTTTATCATTTAAAGTATGTTAATTCATTTCCTCCCACCAGTGAATGAAAATTTGAAGAAAAATAAATTGCCATTGACTCATATGAAAGCCTGATACAGCTCCAGGGATAAAATTAGGGTATAGACTCATTATCATCTCAAACACATTAAAAATGGGAATGGTGGATTTACTTCCAAGCCTGAAATCTACTTACACATAAGGCCAAAGGGGCTGCAATTAAGAAAGCAATCTTTTTTCACTATGTGATATAAAAACGATAACAGTTTTAGTTCAAACAGAGGTACCATCAGGGTTGTGAGTACAAAATTTAAGTTTCATGAAGGACCTGTCTGACTTCTAGGAAAGGCTTAAACTTATGCTTTAAAGAATCTGCCATCTATCATACTAGAGAAAGAGAAGGTGATTGCACGGAAGGATCGGTTACCAAGAGTATAAAATACATTATTCAGATCAGAACAAGTAATCAAGAGCTAGGCTTTGAGAACTAGTGGAAATGGCAGAAAGGTTGACACTGCAGGAAGGAAGCACATAATCTGAAAGCCCTAGAGAGGTCTTTATTTGACAGCCTCTGCTGTGGACTCCCAAGTTCTTCCCTTCCCCAAATAAAAAAATGGGGCAGTTAATATTGACCAGTTTTCAACATGGTTCCCATGAAGAACTATCTATTCCCAAAGTGTCTGATCCAGAATAAAGACTTTCAAGGACGATGAGACAACCATTCCTTTTATCCAATTAATTCACTAATTAGTTAAATTCTGAGAAGAGAAAATTAACATACTTCTGAAAGCATCTCCTCAATCTCAGTCCTCTCCCTGCAGAAAAGGCTAGTGCTTGGTTCCTGATGTTTGTTATTTAGTACACTGTATTAGCATTATATTACTGCATGCCAACTACATGAATAAGGAGCTTTTCATGGTTTTAAGAAAGGACAATGCACTGTGTCCCAGAAACTAGGTTCATGAACATTTCAATATGCTTGAAATTTCTGGGAAGCAAGGATGAGGCATGGAAATGAAATTTGTCCTGAAGTTCTTTCTGGAAGTATCTGAGATGAGGTTTTCTTGAATGATAGGAACAGCAAATATGCTTTTCCAACAATTACAGGATCTAGAACTTTCTTATAGAAATGTTCAGTCTGTATTTAGTGTGTATACAAGCTCCAGCTGGACTGGAAGACTTTTAGTCAAGATGTTTAAGGTGTTACAAAATTTCACAAAGCTATGTGACCAAGTAGTTCAGGCACTGTAACTGAGTTGTGAGGGTGATTAGCTGATCAGACAACATGCTTCTGAAAAGCTTCTTTCTTTTTTTTTTTTTTAATAAGAAATCTGTTCTGAGTTCCTTGCTTGAAGGGCAGTTTCTGCTACTGAAAGACCTTTTGATAGTGGACTGGGTTGAACAGGTAATGGTCAAACATTGCCACAGGGCAGTGACACTTGTGGCGTGGTATGAATCAAGCAGGCATAATCCATTAAGACATTGATTTGGCAGGCAAAACTTTTAACAGGGTATGAATCTATTCAGTTTTTAATGCCTGGTACCAACCTTCCTTCCTGCTTGAAACAATAAAGTAAAAATCCCTTCCTCTGAATTCATGGGTACTAAGCTACTGTATCAATCTGGATAAGAAGTTGATCAACTCTTTTTGACTTCAGGATGGGGACAGGATACACCTGTGTACAGCTATTTCTCCCCCCCTTTTCCCTCAAGCAGAGAAAGTTCATATCTATAACCTGATTTTGCAAGTGGGGAAACCCAAATGCGCAGGCAGGGAAATTTGACCAAGAGCCACATCACAAGCTGGTGGCCAACCAGACACAGAATACAAAAGTCTGAAACTGCAAGAGTCTAGTGGTATTTACTGCTGATTGTATATAGGAGGAAACTGTAAACAGTGTAATAAGTAGGATGAAATTACTGACTTTGTAAAACATTCCTGTTTTCAATACTGTGTAATTCCCTTAATCCAAATTGTGAGTAATTTGGGGTACCCTTGTTGATTCACTGGATTCTTTCTTCTCTAGACCCCTGAAACTTTATAAATGGGACATAAATACCAGTTTTTCTTGTAAGTGTGTTTTGTATAGATATCAACACAGAAAAAAAGAAAATATTAAGTTTCCTTAGTGTGCACTTACTAACCATCTTTTTCTGTATCCTTCAGACAGACAACAGTGTCAGGTAAAAGTCCTTTTTCTGATAAAGCTGACCAGTGATCTACTGACAGAGGGTAGTTATCCACTACCCATCCTCCTTTTTCTGGAGCACCAGGAAACCGGTCTTTGTTCTTCTTCATAAGCTGTTATAAAATGTCAGGTTCAGTAACATAAAAAGACTAAGATAGTCTGTGAGCTGTTCAAAAAGACTGCACAAACCAATGATTTTCTAAATGTTATGATTTTTCCGTGTTGTCATTTCAGGTCAATAAAAGACATTTATAAATTTATATGCCTGAATGAAATACAAACATTTTAAATAAAAATAAATTAATGTGCCAGTGATTTTTTATGGTTGCCTAAAAAGAATTTCAATTGCAGTTTCAATAGTTACAAACCAGTGAACAAATTTGAAACAATTCAAGATTCTTGGATAAACCGTCACATATAATTCTTTTCAAACACTTGTATCTGGTGTTGGGCTCTTTAATAGTGCTAAAATTATAAGAACAGGGCGGGCATAAAGTGATACTTCCCTCAGATAATTCTCCCAGTCTTTAACAATTCATAACCCAGGTACTTTGCAGGACAGAAATATTTTGTATGTATATATAGTAGTCCTCAATAGATTTGTCTTTCATGATCTTGCTCAGTCTCTCCTCAGTCTTATGTAAGCTTTCAGACTACATGATACTAAACTGATCTTTCAAATGGAAAAATTAAAAATATATATTGGCAATGTATAAACTGTTACAGGTTGCCCTTAGAAAAAGAGTGCTTTGCTGTATAGTACTTGTAGTTTTACCTCTGCAATAGCTCTCTCCAGTACTTCAACATATATTTCAGGTGACAGCGTAACTTCGGAGACTGATGCACTTTTTATGGCTTCTTCTACCATCGCTTGAACTTCTGGGTGGTCAGCAGTTATCTCTGACATTCCTAACAATACAGATTTTTTAAAGCACTTCACAAAATTCTGAAATACTTATTTCCTCCAGACAGGAATAACTGCTAGGCAATTAAATTCACCCACTTCATAATTACAGTGCAGCAGTAATTTTAAGCAATATTACACAATCATATTGAGAAAGAATCAAATATCAGTTCTTCTGAATGCAATTCTAGAGGGTATTTCATAATGATAAGTTTTAAGATCTTGGTTTGCTCTCTCATGACAAAAATCCCCCTTTTGAACTGTACAGGAATTTCTACCACTAAATTAAATATTTCAGTAAGAACAGAATGACATTTGTGTACTAGAACAATCAGGCACCTGCAACATCTGAGAATTTCCTTTGATTTGATTTCTCTTTGATCCCTAAATCAAAAGGTTGACCAAATTAGTTTAAAAAGCAATACAAATCGTAGACCAGGACAGTATATTGTCAACAAGCAAGAAACCTGCATTCCCTAAGATGCACAAAATGTTCATATTGGATCCATATTATGTTATTAATTGCTGACAAAGTGGACTGTAATTGTTAAAAAAATTTTTAAGGAACACTCAGATTTAGTTCACAGTTTACATACTAATTTGATAAAATTTGGTGAAGAACTATTTTAAGCAACTCCAATATCTACTATGTGAAGAGTATAATTTGGAAAAAATGCCATATTTACTTTCTGAAATTATCCCAAGATTTTTCACTGATTGTGTTGGTACTATTTACATGCACAAATGTACACATTATCAGGTTATTTCTGCGAAGTTACAAGCTCCCCGGGAAAGGGACAACATCTTACCAAGTGTTTCCATTCTGCAAAAAAACCCAACCCAACCCAACCCAACCCAAAACCAAACAGATTTTGCAGTTATCATAGCTAAAGACATTATATTCTACTTCTCCAGTTCAAGAAATAGATCTTTCTTTAGTGCTCACTTCAATATCTTTTGCTGATATAGAATTTAATAAATTAAAGGAAGCATAGAATTGAAGGAATAAATGTTTTTCTTTAAAAAGACAAAGAAATTTTAAAAACCTCCTCACAATCCACATGCATTTTATTTCCATTTTAGATCCTTATAAATATATTTCATTAATGTCCATTAATTGGATCTACCTAATAATCTGTTTTGTTTGGTTTACATGAAATGTCAGTCTGCTCTCTATGAAAAAAAATACAATTTATAAACCATGCCAGGCGTACAAACATATTTCTTTTGTTTAAGTAGATTTCAACAGGTTAATTAAAACTTAGCATACGTTCAAGTTTCTCATATTCTAGTGGCAGAAACTCCCACTCCTGATTTCAGATCCTCTCTTCACTTGTTTTGTTTGTTTGTGTGTGAATTAACATTTATTCTCCTTATCTATTTGAAACAATCTTATGCTATAAAAAGATATGCAAGTGAAAATACCAAACTTTTCATTAAAATACATGCTTAGCTCCTACAAAGGTCAGTGGGGATTTTTTCACTGTACATGATAGTGGTATTAATGGGTTAATAGCTTTCAATGACAAAATTGACTATTTCTATTTGGGTTTCTCAAAACAACAGTATCAGCAACAAGGAAACAATTTAAAATAGTCGTACAAGTGTAAAAGAGGAAAAAAAAAATTATCTTTCACTTTTTAATTTGCAGCACACACTGAAGGCATGGAATGACATTCTTAAAATAGCTAAGATATAATTTTTACTTTTTTGGATGATGGCAGATTTTATAGTAGTCCCCTCTTCCAAGTTTATTCCCTCTGTGGCTTTCGTGGTTTCTTCAAAATCATCTGCTTCTTTGATACTACTATGTTCTTGCAAGTCTCCTATAGTTAAGAAATGATACTAAATTCACAGAAAACTTGATCTGTAAAAAACCCTTTTATACCAATACTTCACCACAAAATCCATCTGACTAAACCAGCTACATGTCAGCCTTCACTTCATCTGCAGCCTCCCAATCTGTGGAACCCTCCAACACACCCTCTAGCAATCACAAGCACTTTTTCAGCCCTAGTGAAAGCAAGACTACTACCCATGAGCCTGTGAGATACAAATGGCTCTCTAGCAGTACCAGTTTTTATATGCCTGTTTCTGCCCTTAAAAGAGAAGAGATCAGACATACGACAAAAGCCAGAACAGAGTTAAAAAATGCACAAGTCCTGACCAGTTCAACAGATCTAATGCCCTGCCCTATTTCCCCCCTCAAAACAGAACAATATAGTTCTGTTTGAGCTGCATGTCATCTGAGCACATTAACAGACTGGGATCCTCTAAGCGTGTACATGTTACCTTTCTAGTTTAAATCAGAAGAGCATGTTTTAAGTGAACCTCCTGATCCTTCCCATGCTTTGGTACATGTGGCAAAGCAGTCTTGGAACATGCAAGCTAACCGATTCCTTCCAGATGCACATTTGCTATGCTGAAACCATGAAGTGTTCAGCCCATAAGATCACAGTACAGCTAGTCTGAAAGTCCTTTGTGCATGACATGGATATTGCGTCCTTAGCACCAACTGCTTCCATCTCCTGACCTACTCTGACAGTAAACAGAAGCTGCAGACTTCAGTGGAATTTCATAGCCTCACTGTCTATCCCTGAACTGGACTTGGGAGCACTTGGGACTTAGTGATTCTCTGTAATTCTCTCAAAATGCAGAATTGAGTAGGTAATTAACTAAAAGGTTTTGTTAGGAATAGGAAATGCTTTCTGGGATAGTTACCTCTAGATCTAGAGTCAAGCTTCCAAAAATATTTAATTTCCCCTTCTGAAGCTGTCAAACTTTCTATGACAATTTACATTCTTCATGTGTTTGTAGTTCTCTTTTGCATAAAGTTGCTTGAGCTCTCCAAGGTTATTAATTAGGATTAAGTTCTCATTAATCCTAATATGATTTCACATACCTGTCCTCAAAAGCATTTACATATCCAGGAATCTGGAACGTAACATTGTTTAATGTTTTTAATCTTGGTGTCATAGTTCACTATGATTCTTATTGCAATGGCAATGATTTTTGTATCACTGCCAGCTTCTATGTTTTGCAGCACCAGAGGAATATATTGACTTCTTGTTAGGTATGCGTGTAGCCATGAGTAAGTCAAATTCCTTGCTTAATTGAACAAGGCAAAATGGCCCGATTGTCCATTTGAACCATAACTAGAGCTAACTGGAAAAGGCAATTCTCATTCAATGGAAAATTTTCATTTTGAAAGAAATAATTAACATAAAAACCCACAAAATTTGCTGCAAAAAGAAAATCCAAATTTTATTTAAAAGATATTAAAAGAACATGTTATTTTCACCTTTTGAAAATATTTTCTGAACTCATCAAGCTGCAAAAACCTGGGTAGCTTAAGAAGTGTAGATGTGACCAGAGCGGGAGAGTCTTGTGAATGCACCACCTGAGACAGCATACTTTGAAGGCTGCTCCAAAGTGGAAAATCTGTAGATTGTAGACTTACATCAGCATAGCTGACAAGCTGCTTTCTTAAAGAAAATTTCAATTTTGCTGAGATATAACTTGTCAGAAAGTCATTCAAACAGAAAGTTTCCAACCAGTATCAGTCAGAAACAATTTGCTCTTTCAAAAAGAGCCTAGATAACTCTTTCTTACATACTTGTGGCCCTCAGCTTCAGAGGATTTATATGTAACATCAAAAATACTGAATTCTACTCAGCTGTTCCCTTCACTGCAAGTTCTTTTGGTTCATATTTAATGCACAACTGTAACATTTTATAATATTTTGTAATATTTTATAAGTCAAAATTACAGCAGTTGCTTCAGTTAAATAACCTAAAGCAAATAAGATAGCTTCAAAGACCATAGAACACCTTATTCACCTGATTCTCTTGACTGTTTTTCTAATTCCAACCTATTTTTCACTGCTGTTATAGCCTTTTGTACTGTATCCCTTCGCACTTGCTCAATGTTTTCTTCTCTTATTTCTTCAATAAGGGGTTGAATGAGTTTGGCCATATCAAGAACCTAGTGAAATGAATTGAAAAAAGAAAAAAATCACAGAAGAGAAATATAGCATCTGATCCAACTTGTACGCAATGAAATTAATTTGGAAAAGCTCTGCAAATTTCAGAAAATTTTACATATAATTCAAATGCAGGGCTTTTTTTGTGGAAAAAATAATTTCTAATTTGAATTAACATTTAATTATCTTAGTACAAAAGTTATGCATAATATTCTTACGCTAAGACAAACAACTGACACAAATAATTGTCTTACATTGAGGGTAAATAAAAATATCTTTGAAAATTAGCTACTTTTATGTAAATGAATTTCACTAAATTACTATGCTTCCTCTGTAATCTGTATGTTTGCAATGTGTGTGTGTGTTAAGAACATACCAGAAACAAGTATGTGCTTAACTGATTCCCAAGCCTCAGCTGATACCCTTGTTACATAACACAGTTATAAACCTACCTTTCCTTTATATTTGTGTGCAATTAGGTTACAAATAGTTGTTCTTCCAGAAAATGGAGGACCAAATACTAGTACTTTACAAGGAGGAAGTGGCATTGGAGGCAACAGGTAAGGCCGTGGATTCAGCATAAATGTTTTCAATGCCTCTGGGGATGACAGTATGTACATTTTACCTAGAAAACTTAAAACAGAAGAGAAGTTAATACATATAGACAGTTATCTTATAAAATAGAAAGAAAAGCATAAAGAGTCCAATTCTGCTAACCTGACAGCCAGGTCTGGGTTTCCCATTACAATGTCACCTTGCTTTAGAGCCACAGGACATGCTTGTCCCCACCTGCTTCTACGCCATCGATATCTGTGTGCTATTAGTTTGTAAGATGACAGAACCCGTAAAAGTTGATCCTGTTTATTAAAACAGCAATAACAGAATAAGTAATTTTCATCTGAAGCTACATATGCCTTGTTCTTAGCATTTGTTTGAAATGTTTTGTTGGAAAAGAAGCAAACCTATAAAGAAAACCACAGCATGCCTTTTAGAATCTTAAAAAAAACCCCAAACATATTTCAGAATTGTAGGACAATTTTAAGGAGAAACTATTTAGTTTTTAAATTTTATTTCGTAAAAATAGTACTTAAAATAGTTCCTGTAGGCTTCATTTATTATTTTTAGAAGTTTAAAACACTAAAGAGGTATGAAGCAGCCATTTATTGAAGATGACAGAAAATGGCCTGGCCATGATTTCTTCTAAAGGGGGTGAAGAAAGGACCACGATGGGGGGGGGAGGGGGGGGGGAATAGAAAGGCCAAAACATCCCTTTTAGGCATGCAGAAATGTCATGTGATAGAGGAAGTTTAATAGACCTTTTATAGAAGGTGAATAGTGAGTGAATCCTAAAGTTTATGGTGATTCTAAATTATTCATAGTAGTACAGACCAGTGCTGGCTGTGAAGAACCACAGGAGGACTTTCAGAATCTAGGAAGCCAGGCGTTAAAATACCAGTTTTACACAGACAATGATGAGTTGTCATTGACTGTCACTACTCAGGAATAGATCTTGGAATTGCAATACATATTTCCGTGAAAACATCTGATCAAAGCCCAAGAGCAGTCAGAAAAATAACCTGAATGTTAGGAATGTTCAGCAAAGAGAAAATAGAAGATAAAGGTTTATTTTTTTATTGTATAAATCCTGCCTTCGTCTTTACTGCTATGTGCATTCTGCTACCCTAATCTCAAAAAGTATTCAGTAGAATTGGAAAAGTTTCAGAATAAGGTAATATGACAGATCAGTCACACAAAAATATTTTAATCTAAGAAGAAATAAGACAAAGTAGACTGGAACTCTTCAGTCCAGGAACAAGACCTCTACATAAGAACAGGACAGAAGTCTGTAATCAGGAGTTACTAGAGGGCAGACACAGAGAACAAAACTATTTACTGACTTTCGCATATCGACAGCTAGAGGACACTGAGCTTAAACGTGTCACGTTCAACACAGAGGGAAGCAATTCTGTATATAATGTCCAGTTAAGCTGCGGAACTCCTTGCCTCCAATACTGTGGATGCTAAAAGCTTACAACCTCTGACACAGAAAGTCCTTCACTTGTGAATTTATCAGGGACTGAGAAAACAGAAAAGTGAAGGGGGAGCTGTTTCTCTGAAAATACGTGGCAGGGTCTCCCAGTTACAGTATCATTCATATATCCAAAGTTCTGTTTAAGAAATAGGAAGATGACTGCAAGTGAATACAGGTGAAGATATTTATGTAAAGACTGTTTTTCAGTTTTATTTGCAAGGGACACAAATTGTAATTGTCATGATTCAGAAAAATTCAGCACTAACTTGTCATATTTCTAATTAATTACAGAAAATATAATATATGTGATTTCAGCTATGCAGGATATTGCTAAATTTGTATTAGCATGTGGTTTCTCATTCAGGAAAACAGTGAAGACTGAGCTAAGAGTCAGCTGCTGAAATTTTTTCTTTTGGCTAAATTTTCTTTATTTTGTTCAAAATTTTATTATAATCACCTAACTTTTTTTTTAATTACAGACTTTTTTTTCATATTCTTTAAAGTGGATTTCAGTCCCAGAATTATCTTAAATTCACATTTCTAGAAAATCATGGCTCAAAAAATGCCCTTATTGCATGGTAAAACAAACTGGCTGCTGTGAAACAAAGATGTTGTAATATAAGCTTACAGCAGAAAATAAAAAGTATTTTTATAATTCTTACATTCAATCACATTTTAGAAAAGCACACTTACATTTTCCAGTCCCTCCAGTATTTCTTCTTGCTGACTTTGAAGTCTAGTTACAGGAGCTCCGTTTCGAACACCCAGAGACTGAAGTCGAACTAACACTGACTGAAGAGAAAAGAACTCTTGACTTAGTACCAATCAAAACTGCTTTTATGATCTGAAAGGACCCCCAAAGTATTTTTAAAATTGTAACTTATTATTTAAATAATGGCTACATATACACTGAGGCCCAATTTCTAGTTTGGAGTCATGCTAGTTATTCAGCTGAGTTTTAATAAGCTATTTGGTAGATACAGGCAATGCAAAATGCCGAATTACAGCCTTTATATCTCCTCATTATGCTGTGAATCCCAAGCCTTCTAAAGGAATAGGCTCTGAAGGATTCTTTCTCACAAAGCAGTGGAAGTATTCAGAGGAGCTCCGCTCTGAAAAGGACAAAAATCTGTTTAGATTATGCATACTTCGAAGTAATACAACTTTGTGTATCTTCTATTTAAAAAGATACTTAAACCAAATGTCTGCCAACGAGAATCAGATGTTAATAAATTTAATTGAAATGTTTCCTGAATGTAATCCTTCTTGAATGCAAGTGTTCTTCATATTAAAAAGCAAATTTTGTCATGTTTGGACTAGTTTCGTAATAGGTCTTTGCCTTACAGGTAAAATGGTTGGACTCATTACACAACTTGATTGCCTTTACTATAAATCTTCTGTTGTAATGTTCACAAACAGATCATAAATAAGGAAATCTGATGTCCCAACTCTGCAAAATTAGTGGGTTTTTTTTCCCATAGGACTACTCTTCATAGCAAAGTTAATCATAAATTGAAATAATACTTATAGAACTCTAATTGATTCAATTTGTTTCAAACAACAGAGGGGAAATGCAGGAGCAGCTCACTTCCTACGTTGTCAAAGACAATCTCTCACTTCATTTTCAACCCCATACTTCTGGTTCTGATTTGAAGTAACTCTAATTTTGGAGTCAGAGTATGTGACTATTTATCTTCAAATTTTATCATTGTAGTTTTTTAATAGAGAGAATGAATTGCTATGCTGTGAGCTAAAAATCTCGACACAAGCACTCAGCAGAATTGTTATATGGAAAAGAAGGAAGCGTCTTTAAAACAATATCAAAGTTCATAAAAATTCTGTCATTATTTTAGACACCAGCATAAATTAAGCCAATTCTGTAAATATATCATACTGAAGATGTTTTAAATTCTCATGTTAATAATGATATTTTACACTAACACACAAAAGAATGCACTAAAACCTGAAGGTTACAATGTATATGAGTTTGTAGCCTGCCTGAAAATATTCTTGTGTAACATAGATGTAAGCCTGGGGGCAGTGCTATGAATCTTAGAGTTGTTTTAATAGAGCAACAAAAGCAAGCATTCAAAGCTTATGTTTTCTAATAGTAATTAAATGGGTTTTATACACTTAAACTTAAAATTTTGCCAACACTGTAATAAAGAAAACAATCCACAGATCTGAGAAATTATTTTCTAATGGAGGTTAATTACATTGGTGCATAGCTGACTTACTACAAAGAGATCATCTGGTTGCTGATTTCCATCCAGTTCAATAAGATACTGACAATCCTGTTCAGCCATTAAGTCCTGTTTGAGAACAAAGACATACTCATCAGTTGAATATAGTCAACCAGATAATGACATTGAAGCTTATTCTGTTCCCATATATATCAAAGGCTGGACTCCTGTGGTCTTCAGCAAAACCAAGATTCATTGTACTGACAACTTATAAAATCTTCTGGAGAGAAACTTTTATTTGGTGATAAATAAATACAGAGAGAATTCAAAAATTGGAGTTACAATGGGTTCAGAAAACAGATTAGATATCATAGTTCAAATGCAAAACAGTTACAAAGAATCTAGATACAGTAATGTTTTGTGTATAAATTCAGCTTCTAATTGTCTAACTACCTTAATTCTCTGTTGGAAAATGGTGATAATGTCAATTAACAGATTTCTTGGAAATACCAGCAATGAAACCAATGTTTCAATTTTGGTCCTGACTTTCAACTTCTGTAAAATTTGAACAATATAGTTGATTTTTCTTATTTTCAATTTTCCCATTAGTAAATAAGATATTAGACTAAAAGAGACATCCCATATCTGTTATTAATGTCTCTATGTGAGGGCTGAGAACACTCACTCTGTTCCTGACAGATGTTGGTCTAACTCTAGCCCTGAAAAAGCCTAGTGAAGGTGACTTCACAACTTTCTATGTATTCTATTCCAGTTCTTCCCTACACTTGTGGTCGGAGTTCATTTTCTTGCATCTAGTCTAAGTCTTCTATAGTATAAATTACATTATTTGGCCTATCTTTGGTAGAAATAGATAAGAACTAATGACTTCTTTCTAATACTCTTCTACAGAGAAGATAATAGATTGTGTTTCTCTTATATACATCCATAATGTTTGCTTTTGCATAACAGGATGACATTTATTGGCTCAGTTTATGAAACTGGCGGGCATAAATAAACAGTAGTTGTCAAGTGCACAGCAAACACAATGCTTTTGCAATTGCTTGTACCAGGAGATTAAAAAAAAAAAAAGAAAAAAGAAAAGAACAAATTATTGTTTTGGACCTGTTCTGGTGCTTTTGGTAAAAAAAAAAAAAAGTAAATCCAACTTTCCTGAACCCAAAAGGAAAGAAAAAAACAGCTGCAGAAATGAAATGGGTGATAAAGCAAACTGACAGGCTAACTATTGGATATATAAATCTGCAGATGATGAAGCAGGTGAGGAAGGGAAATCTGTTGAAGTGGAAGACAATGGATGCAAAGAGCAGTTTTCTTATGGAATTTCATGCTAGAATGGACTACGGTAATGGTGATGATACACTGGGCTCTGCAAATACTTCACTTCCTAGATTTAGTGTGGCAGGTATGGTTTCACTTTTAAAACTCAAAATGGATTACTTTATCTTGATTCCAGAGTAGAAACAACACCTATAGATGACAACTTTCTATCATTGATTTCAGTATGAATTTAAGAACTTGGGGAGATGTTGTAGCATGCCTTGTGCCCACCTCCATACAATAAACTCAAACTAAAAAAGAAAGAAAATAATGCAAGATATTTTAAATAATTTTTTGTTATGCATAATCATATCATTTTGCTTTTTTCTTACTTCTAAAGGATGAAGCATTATATCCTTATACATTCCAACTCTTTCCTCTGCATTTTCAAGAATATCTTCAGGCCTCTGCACTAATTGATGCATAAATTCTGACATCATAAGTGGATCTTCTGCAGTCTGCAGAATGAAAAGTTAAATATTTCAAGATACAGAAATATAATAATGTACTAAACTAATGTTTGTCTTTACTCAAAGGTAGATAAAGTAGCTTTCCAAAGTATTGCAAGGAGTATTAGCCCAGTCATTGCTGACCATGATACTATCCTGATGATGTGTAGTTTCTGCAAGTTTGGAGGAATGTGCCTAGAACTTGCATTGATAAGTCTCTGGCCAGCATTATAAATGAGAACAACTCAACCTGAATTCAAAATTAATACCTTCATAGGAAAAAAAAAATTAATTTGTATTAGTCTAACACCAAAACCAGAAAACAAGCTACTATCCTACCAATACTAGTAAAGTTAGCTACAATAAACAAAAATTAAGAACAATTTTATTTGCTTAGACACAGAAACAGACAATATATAGTCACCATTCTCCAGATACATCCTTTTAACTTACGGCAGGAAACAGTTCACTGAATTCCAAGATAGAGACTGAATTCAGGTTAAGCTATACAATAATCACTATTTGCTGTCATTTAAACCTACCATTTAAGTACAATCCCAAGTCTCTTAGAGCAGAACAGAAACTGAATTAAGATTAGTTCAGCAAAATTAATTCATAATGTAGTATGGTGATATTTTAAAATATCGGCATTTGTTCTGCTTTGTCTAGAGTATATTATAATACTTTGCACTGTTTAGAAGTTAGCAATATGTACCACTTCTTCCTGCTCTTCATTCTCCTCTTCATGCTGATCTTCCTCTTTCTTATGCTTTTCAATAATGTTAGGATCCCACTGGTTCCTCTGATATACCTGCCCTGAATCCGGGTGTTGCCTTTGTCCTGATATTCTCTGGCATAAGTCATAGTCTGAACACTAGCAAGGAATAAGAGACAGGAAATCATGTGTTTATTGTACTGCTGTAATAATATTATTTTTCCTGAAATTGCAGAATGGGGGGGTAGGAGTCTGTTTGGCAAATATTTGGATCATAAACTTCTCCTCCAATAACATTTTAAGTAAACACAAAATTTTCAAAAGCAGCAAATATTAAAGAAAGACTTAAACACTTGCATAATTTTTCCCATCAACACTTTACAGTCCATATCAGGAGTGCAGGCACTACCTGAGCACATTTTACGGTGCAAGTTATACTTTGCAGTATAACAACTCTAGGTGTGGCTTACAGGCAAAAGTATTTTGCAGACAGGCTTGTGATTGCTCTTGCAATTAGTGCCAAAGAGGTTTGGACTTCAGTAAGAGGTCCCAGTTGACTGGAGGTTATCAAATGTGACGCCCATCTACAAGAAGGGCCGGAAGGAGGATCTGGGGAACTACAGGCCTGTCAGCCTGACTTCGGTGTTGGGAAAGGTTATGGAGCAGATTGTCTTGAGTGCCATTACATGGCACACACAGGACAACCAGATGATCAGGTGCAGTCAGCATGGGTTTATGAAAGGCAGACCATGCTTGACTGACCTGATCTCCTTCTGTGACAAGGCGATCCTCTTAGTGGATGAGGGAGAGGCTATGGATGTTGTTCACCTGAACATTAGTAAAGCCTTTGAGACTGTTTCTCACAGCATTATCCTGGAGATATTGGCTGCTCATGGCTTGGACAGGTCTACTCTTTGCTGAGTAAAAAACTGGCTGGAAGTTCAGGCTCCAAGAGTTGTGGTGAATGGAGTTAAACCCAGCTGGCGGCTGGTCACATGTGGGCTTAGTATCGGGACCAGTTCTATTTAATATCTTTATCAATGATCGGGATTAAGGGATCGAGTGCACCCTCAGTCAGTTTGCAGACAACACAAGTTCAGCAGCAGTGTCAATCTGCTTGTAGGAAGGCTCTAGAGAGTGATCTGGACAGGCCAGATTGATGGGCTGAGGCCAACTGCATGAGGTTCAACAAGGCCAAGTGCTGGGTCCTGCACTTTGGTCACAACAACCCCATGCAATGCTACAGGCTTGGGGAAGAGTGGCTGGAGAGCTGCCCGGCGGAAAGGGACCTGAGGATTTTGGTCAACAGCCGGCTGAGCATGAGCCAGCAGTGTGAGCAGGTGGCCAAGGAGGCCACGGCAGCATCCTGGCTTCTGTCACAAATAATCCAGCCGGCAGGAGTAGGGCAGTGATCGTGCCCCTGTACTCAGCACTGGTGAGGCTCCACCTCGAATACCGTGTTCAGTTTTGGGCCCCTCACTATGAGAAAGACATTGAGGTGCTGGAACATGTCCAAAGAAGAGCAACGAGGCTGGTGAGGGGCCTAGAGAACAGGTCTTAGGAGGAGCAGCTGAGGGAACTTGGGTTGATTAGTCTGGAGAAAAGGAGGGTCAGGGAGACCTTATTGCCTTCTACAACTACCTGAAAGAAGGTTGTAGCCAGGTGGGTGTCAGTCTCTTCTCCCAAGTAATTAGTGTTAGGATGAGAGGAAATGGCCTCAAGTTGCATCAGGGTTGGTTTGGACTAGATATTAAGAAAAATTTCCTTACTGAAAGAGTGGCCAAGTGTTGGAACAGACTGCCCAGGGAAGTGGTGGAGTCACCATCTCTGGAGATATTTAAAAGATGTGTAGATGTGGCACTTAGGGACATGGTTTAGAGGTGGACTTGGCAGTATTTGATTTACAGGTGGACTTGATGATCTTAACGGTCTTTTCCAACCTACATGATTCTATGATTCTAATGTTAAGTCAATTTTACTAGGTGCCTCTGACCTCTCAGAGCTCTGCTATTACCCAAAAGCATAGTGCCATTGTCTCAGAGGCTAAAGGAGTTCACCAGTTTGGAAGAGTAAGCAACAGTCATTCCATAAAAAGCCCTGCAGACACAAATTTAGCTGAACATTAAACACAGATAAATCTGCATGTGCTCTGTGGTGGTAAAATTATTAATATTTAAGATTTGAGAGGTTTGACTAAGAAATTTATTGTAACTAAAAGAACATTCCTTTCAACTAAAAGCTAACAGTCTGTGACTGCTTCCACCTCCTCACTTCTGAGCTAAGATAATACCGGATGAGCCATTCCTATAGGCTCCACGGACAGCCTGCTTTCCACATTGTCGCTTTATATGCTGTTTGATTACTTCTTAGAATTGTGGCTGTTAGCAAGCTACTTAAGGAGTCCATTCATTCCAGGGACGGATACTTGGCTTTGTTAACATTGAAATGATTGGTTTTCCTCACCTATTTCTTTTTTTTTTTTTTTCTGAAAAAAAAAAAAGCTGGTTGGGTCTCTGCAATCACTTAGCAGAGAACAAGGAAGCAGAGGGGGAGATGCTGTCTGAATGTTCACTCACTATGATTGTAGTCAATAAAGCTTCTATCTGACCTGTCCTAAATTGTACTTGCATTAATATGCACTTGAAGTCCCTAGATCTTTGACAGGTCATAAGATAGGTATCTTAAAATTCTTCTATGGATTTGGGGGTGGGGCAAAACCAATAATAAACATACATTCTTCCTTTCTAAATCACTAACACCTACACTTCAAACATATATGAAAAAGCTGAGATAACAAGAAAATACTGTAGCTGTTAAGGTTAAATTGTTACAGAAATGGAGAATTGATTTCTATAGAAAATACAGAACTTTTGAGATCGCATTGTTAGCAATAGGCACACTACACTCATTTCCTGAGGTATCCCTTCAAGTATTACACTACTTTAGGATATTTCTCCTTCTACGGTGAGTCATACAGCTGACATGATTGCTATAAGACACAGCACATTTTGAAATAGGGAAGGAGAATTTTGATCAGATATGGTTGTTTTTTCAAAGGTACATCTTCTGTCCTTTTTCTTGGAGAGACAAAATTTCTCTAAATTGGTCTGCTAATAACAGTATTTCATTCTGCCCAGCATTATCTAGAATCTCCCTTCTTCCTTTCTTTTTTATATAATGAAATTAGTTACAATTTTGACATATCTGTTAAAACAGCTTGAACCATTGAAATCAAAGGCAAAATTATTCATTTGACTTAGGGGCAAGGATTTTTAATGAGCATTCAGTCTCAGTCATCTTCCTGGAGAAGAAGATGACATAACTACATGAAGTCAAGAATTCGGTTTTCTTTCTAGTGTAGTTAGTATCACTCTGCTATTTGTACTGTTGCACGTAAAATCATACAAGATCTATTCTCAAGAAGTGGGATTTCTCACTATCTGGTATTAAAATGAAGATTGTCTTTGTGAAGCTGAAAAAATCAAAGCTACCTGAAAAGCAACACAAAAAAATGTTTCTCTCATGTTCTAAGATCTTTCCATGAACATAGGAAAAAACGTTTGAAGTAGGCATTCACAAATTTTCATTATGCATGGTGAAACAAAATATGTCTCAAAAGTAAGTACTGTAAAGAGCTTTGTCATTAAAACAAACATGGACTTAAATCTGGCACAGTGATAGACTAGGTTCATGAACTGAAGCTTAGCATCACACAAACCACATAGATATGACAATTAGAATCAAAATCTAATGACTAGCAAGTTACTGAAGATGACATTACCTTAATGTTAATCAGGAAATCTGGTTTTAATTTTAGATTTTTTATTTTCTTTATTTGCTGTGAAACAGTCATGTATTCCTCTGAGAGAGAAGGAAATCCACTGAGAACATAACCTGCCAAATACATTTTATCAAACATATCTTTTAGATGGTTACGTCAAAGGTAGGACTAGTTATACACATCTCCTCTAAACAACACATCTATTTACTGGCACAATTTTAAACCATGTACATGACATAACACCATTAAAGAAACTGTGCACCCATGTCTACTTCAGATGAAATACAGACAAAAAAAGTCTGTTGTTTTCGAATTAATATAGGACTCACAAAGCTTGTTAGCTCAGCTAAGAAAGAGAAGAAGTATAAGAAATATGTAGTCATTAAAGGATCATACTTGGAGCACCTGCTTCAGGTGCCTAGCTCAGACATCGTGGTGCCTAAAAAGTAACAAGCTTTCAGTGACCACTTTTGCTACTAAACGACTTTCTAAAAGGCATTGCACAAAGTAGCCACTCTGTGATACAAAACATTTTAACTAGGAGTCTAGGCTTTTTATATAGCCTTGAAAAGTCTTTGCTTCTACAGAAGGGAGCCTGAACTCCTCTCTGGGATACGTAGTGCTCCTGGACGTTAAATCCTCTCAAAAGGAGGCACTGTGCACACAGTACGCATATTGGGGCACCCAACTTGGTAAATATCCAGTCACTCAGGATTCACAATGCTGAGTCCTCTTCGGCAAACAGACACAGGCTACGTATGGAAAGCATGGTGATCGTAACACCTTTTTCCTAGTATTAGAGTGCTCAGTCCTACAGATGAACTTGCGCCTTCAAGTTCATAGGAGAGTACTGCAACTACTAATGGCTGCATGCAGTGCAGTAAAACTACTGTATGGCAATGAACTCAATATTCATGAGGCCAGAATGAGACACTAAACGAGAGTCAGGTGAATTTTTTTAGCCTAATAATGAGAATATTCCCTTAGAGAAATGGTGCATGCTCCCAATGCTTAGAATTTTATGTGATAACATTTAAATGCAAGTCTATGCATCACAAAAGAGGTATTAGGACTGAAGATTCCTTCTTTGGGACGCTACTGTCCATAGATACCAAATTTGTAGAAGAGGATAAGCAAGAGAGAGCATAATGTATAGTCATTCCTCTGGGAAATGAAAATCCTGGATGCTAAATGGTTGATACCTTCAGAGAATTCTAACTGGTAGTGAGATGTGGGGAGTCTGCATAGCCTCTGCTTATCAACACAATCTGGATAACAACAGCTGATGTGAGAGGAACAGGAGTGTAACATGGGAGAAGATTATCCCAAACTGTTCTCTGAGAGGGTGTTTGCTCCAAAACTGATAATGTTGTGGGAAGACTAACAATGATGAAGTTTACTTAAGGCAACCATCCACCAGATCAAATACAAACCAGAGGATTACCACGAAACTTCTAAGGAGAGAAGGAGCCATCCTGAAAAGAAGCATTAAAATTTGTGACTGAGGGAAGAGACCTTACAGTGCGAATAAGGTAGAACAGCAGCCCAACCAGGTTTGATGTGCCAGCACTACAGCCTTCTGTCTAGGCCTGACAGAGCAGCCTCCCTGTTGGATGCTGCGAGTAACCTGCGTTTCAACTATGGGGCTGACAGAACAGCATTAAACACATAGTGACCCACACATCGAGTATGTGAGCTCATCCTCACTGGTGTGTGGATTAGTAGACTGTAGGAAATGGCATACACAGACAAAGCTAGAGCACCCACATTTCCAACAGAAAGTGTGCTTAAATAGGTGAACATGCATTCTCAGAAGAGGGAATGTGTGCTTGTAGTTTCCACCCATCTTTAAGAGAGGGTTTGCATGCATAACCAGGCAAGTTTGAGCATACTCTTTGAAATCAGTTTTAGGAGGGTGTTTTGAAATTTGTAGGTGTTTACTAATATTTGGCAAGTGCCTAGTGCTGTGGTTTGTCTGTTTTGTGGCTGATACTGAACCTCCTCGCTGACCACCAGTTCACTGATTGCCAGTTAATTACTTCACATTAATAAATCAGTAAACAACTTTGGTCCTGATTTGGTTTAAATCATGCTAATTGAACAGTTTTCCCCTGTGATAATGATAAAGATTTTTCCTTTGCAAATATTATTTAGGTTAAGATGATATGAACTATCTGGGGAACTCAGATAACACAGACATCGCTTCAAGTTTTATTGAAGTCCTGACATAATGGATTAAGAAACTGGCATTTCTGCTGCTACTTCTTCCCTCAATTATTTTGTTTCCTCATGATCTCCTTTTTCTTATTTCTTCCCTATTCCTCTGCTTTTTGCCTACTGTTTGAAAAGCGTGGTTTCACCAGGTAAGGCTGCATCTTTTGCAAAACTGTCGAGTCTTGGACTAAAGAAAGAATAAAAACCATTGCAACTGAAACCTTATAGAAGCATGCTAGTTTTCAGAGCAGTAGAAACTTAACATTTTCTTGGCCCTATACCTATCTCTCTCCTATAAGGGAAATTTCAAATATAAGTCAGCACCAGAAAAAGAAACTCCATTTTCTTTTACTTTCTTTCCACGTGTTTGTTTTGTCTTGAGGATAGCAGGTTCAGACTGTAGCAAGATCTGCAGCACTAGTCTTAACAGCCTAAATTAACGTAACCTTTCCTCAAAAAGAAGAATTATTACCACTATTCTCATCTAACTTACTCTGAGTCACAATATGCAAAGGGAATAAACATTGTTGTCAGAAAAAAAAAAAGACTGTAATACTTTGCATTTTAAATAATCTGTTTTCTTTATTTTTATTTTAAATGTTTAAAATATTTTTGCTGGTGGATTTTTTTTGTTGTTGTTATTGTTGTTGTTGTTTTAGAAGTATTCAAGCAAAAAAAACAATCTGAATTTTAAATCCTAAAACTTTTCTAACCAGATAGTATTGTCAAATGAGAATCATAGCGACACTTAAAATTTGGGGCAAATTCATTTTCTCAAAATTAACACAACATAGGATTGGTATGACACTTTCTGATCTTCTCTATTGGTAAATTAATCCCTGAATACACCTTCAGTTTGCAGATATTCCACAACCTGAGGAGCACAAGAAAAGATGCTGCTGTCTAATACAAAATAAATGATATTTGAGTGGTAATGGATGCAAACTGTCACAAAATTATAGCTATCTATTCTAAGAAGTTTAGGCTATAAATATACTTACCAAAATGAGCAACTTCTGGTGACTCAATCTTTTTCAGAATCATTTCTGTAACCAGTTCTTCAGAAATACTTTGACCTTTGAAAAGCAATTCTTGACACTAAGGTGAAATGCAAAACACAGTCTTACATAATATGTATTTGTCAAGAACGTGATGAAACTTACTAGAAGATTAGACTTTTACCTTAAGCCCATATTCTGTTTCTTCACGAATATTCATTTGAATTACTTCCAAAGCTGAGAAAGCACATCAGACAATAAAAATAAAATAATTAATAAAATATATTTTATACACAGACATGTACATGCAAAAAAGGAGTGTGCATGTGTGATCTAAGCAACCAGACTATTTTTGAATGAACAGCCATTATACTTAGGGTCATTATTATATTTTGTCCATCCAGAACTTGGTGTCTTCTGGCAGTGACTGGGCAGATGTTTTTCCCTACAATTTAGCCCTATATATACTACAAACAAATGCACAACATCAGCCTTGCATGATTATTTTAACTACTGATTTATACCAAATTCGCATTACTGCTGTGTAATCCAGAGGTGAGTTTTTGAGCTCAAACACTTCCTAAATTTTAAGAGCAACTTTTAGAAAAAGTACTGTTTAGACACACAAAAACCAGTTGTGTGTGTAAAGGGCTTTTAAAAAAGGGCTTTTTAAAAAGGCTTTTAAAACCTACTCCTTATATAGTCTAATTATCTAAAATGAAATCAATATTAAATTTCACACCCATCAATTTCAAAGGCCTGCCCTCAGTATCTGTAGACTGTGACATCATAGCAGAATGATCCTGGAAGTCTTTCACACTTCTATACCATTGAAATAAGCAGACACCCACGAACGTTTTCAAGAATTACCCTGAAGTCTTCATATATGTCATTAATAAACCAGGCCAGGGAAAGGTCCTGCAGCCAGGTGGCTCATGCCTGTACAATTAATATCTTTCTCACCAGAACATAGTGGCTGTTTTCAAACTATTGCTACTAGTAATAGCGACTGCAACACATATTATCCTTCATACTATGAATGGGTATGTTCAGGAGAGCAGTATTTGCCATGGGCCCCAAACTGAGACAGAGAATGTATTAAACAACACAGTCAAGTGAAAATCAGTGCTGTACATGTACCCTGGCCCTGTTTTATTTATGAGTATTGACCTATCCATGGGATAAATGGATAGAAGGTATTTTGTCAAATTACAAAGATGGTGAACATCGTTCCTGTTTAATAATTCTCTAACTTTGATTATTTTTTAAACAAATAACACCACGCAGGACAGATACCAATACATTGGAGCGAGTCCAGTGGAGGGCACCAAGATGATTAAAAGTGTTGAACGTACTAGGAGAAGCCAAAAGAACTGGCCTTGTTCAGCTCTTACTGCTGTCTAAAACTACATGATGGGAAAGCACAAAGACAGAACCACTGTCGTCACACAAGTGCAGATAGGACAGGAAGCAACAAACACAAGCAGGAACATAAGAAACTCCAATGGGGTAATTAGGAAGCAATTTTCCATCACAAAAGTGGTCAAACATTGGAAAGTGTTGCCCAGAGAGGTGGTGGAGTCTCAGTCCTTGGACTCAACTGGACACAGCTCTGAGCAACCTTCTCTAGCTGACCCTGCTTTGAGTGGAAGGTTGGACTCAATGACCTCTGGAGGTCCTTTCTGAGCTATGTTATTCGTGTTTCTGGATGTTGAATTTCATTGTTTCTTTCTTTTTTGATGCAGAAAATGAGAAAAACCTATTAGCAAAAGTGGAAGGAATGTGTGTGTGTACACGTGTGTGGGTACACTAGACAAAAGAAGACTGAAAGAAAAATCATGAGCAAAAGAAAAAAAGAATAATTCTCTGAATCTTCTAGAAATAAGGCATAAAAATGCAATAAGTAAGATTTACATCAGTCATTTAGAAAATCTTTCTAATGGCAAAGACTGTTACAGAGATAATCTGCCTAGAGATTTTTAAAAGCAAATTTGATAGACATTTGTCAGTAATGATTTAAATATGTTCAAACAGTGTGGACTCGTTTAAGTACGTTCCTAAGGTCCCTTCCAGTTTTGGTCTGATATATGTTTTGGTCCAGGTATTAATCTTTTGTTAGAAAATCCTATGAATTAAAAATCCTATATTTACCTAAGTCAAAAAAGCACTTTATTAAAACTGAATTTTAACATATTATAATTCAAAATCTTAAAAATAGGATAAAGATACTTCATGTGAGAAATAAGCCTGTGTATTCACAGGAATATGAAATGCTACACTATCCACTAGAGGGCTTGTATTAGAACAATAAAAAATACTATGGTGCACATTTAAAAGAAAAAAAAATAATGAAAATTGATATGTAAAGAGTTAGTTTATAATCAGAACAACTGTACACATATATACCATAAAAACAGATTTATAGTTTGGTGTCCCCAAAGAGGCACTGAAGAAATTCCTTCATAGTTAAGGTTATTATGTGCTTTCCCTTTTTCTACTTAAAAAGATTATATTAGCCTTCAAACTGGTAGTCTTATGAGGAGCAGCTAAGGGAATTGGGGTCGTTTAGCCTGGAGAAAAGGAGGCTGAGGGAAGGCATTATTGTTCTCTACAACTGCGTGAAAGGCTGTTGTAGCTGGGTGGGTGTCAGTCTCTTCTCCCAAGTAATAGGCAATAGGACAAGATGAAACATCTTCAAGTTGCACCAGGGAAGGTTTAGATAGGATGTTAGGAGGAATTTCCTTAACAAAAGGGTTGTCAAGTGTTGGAACAGGCTGCCCAGGGAAGTGATGGATTGACCATCCCTGGAGGTCTTTAAAAGATGTGTAGATGTGGCGCTTAGGGACATGATTTAGTGGTGGACTTGGCAGTGTTTGATTTATGGTTGGACTGAATGATCTTCAGGGTCTTTTCCAACCTAAATGATTCTATGATTCTATGGCAGATCTGGTGGAAAAGTTTTATTTTTTAATAAAACTTAAATGAATGACTAAAGATTTATGAATTATAAGGTCACGGATACAAAAAAAATTACCAGGGCTTTAAAAATAATTCAGATTTAAAATTTTTTTTTAGTTACTGTTGACAAAACTAGTACAAAAAAAAACTGCCAGAGACTTTATTATTTTTTGTAGGAACCTCTGGTCTTGCTGAGATGCCTTGAAATGAAAAAAAATCTCTAGCGATGTGTTGATAAGGAATAAGATAATGTTGTAATCAACTGGTTTTACTCTACAGATCTTCAAAAATCATTGACGAGAGGAACTGTCAGAAATGGGCATGGATAGCTTAGAAGATGAAACGCTATCTTGTATTCTGGTAAATGCATGAAGGGAGAAATTAACTACATCTTCTGACATAAGCCATCAAATATTTTTGTTTTAGAAATTTGAAAGTGCTAGCTCCCATTCCTCCCATTATTACTTCTACCGATTCAAAAGCTATGCTTCTGTTTCCTGGAGTACATCTGCTCTTGTATTAGGCACTGCACAAGCACAAAGGAAAGATCCTCCTCCTTTTTTTATGGTCTGTATTGGAAAATCTCTGTGCTCTCAAGAGTTGAATGAGTTGCCTCTATGTGAACAAGAAGGGTCACATGAATCACCTTACAGGATTGGGAACAGAACTTGATTATTACGTGTTACGTATATATACCCTTCTGCAAAGAAGAAAAAAAAAGTGATTTCTAAGCCTCTCTTTAACTAAAAGGCCATTTTTCAGAAATTGCATTTCTGGCAAAATGGTTACTCGGTCCTTATCACTAGTCTTTGCTGCAATCAGAAACATGTCATTTTGAATTACAGGGAACAGTGAGGATATTCTAAATCAAAAGATAATATCGAGCCAATGCAGTGTTCCAAATATAGTGTATGTTTACCTTCTATGAAAATGCATTTCCATATTTGTGCTAGTTTTCTAGCTAATGTTTTCTTTCCCGAACCCTTAAAATGAAAAAGACACATTTAAAAGAAAAACAAGCAGAAGGAAAAAAACCCAAACATATTACACAATAAAGAATATATTCTCATATGATAAAAACAATTACAAGATACCACCAGGATTAGGGCCTCTGAGTTATCCACTGGGCCAACACAAACACTCTTTTTAACACCATCCTCTATTTTATCCTGCCTAGCATTGCTAATACACTATTATTGTCCTTTGCAGTTAATTATGTCCGAAGTAATTATAGTGACTTTGTTTCTGAGCAACTCTATATTAAACTCAGCTATGATTTGCCCATAAATTCCTATGAGAAACTCTTTAGGACTGAAATTTATTATCTTCAGTCTCAAAGCAAATTATGATGCAAACCTGTTCAGCTGTTTCTGAGTAAGATACACAGGGATAGTATTCTTTGACTAAAACAACGAATACATAATAATTGCCCGTGTTAGTCTACAAATCTGGTTTCCATACTGACAAAATGTTTATTTTATCACTTACATGAATCCTGAGGAACCAACATAACCAAGAGTAATGAGGCCTCTAAAGGCATAGCTATCTGAACAGAATTTTGCAAGACTCACTATCTTCCACCCTTAGGATTATGTCCTTTTTTCAAGGGCATACAAGAGACCTTTTTTGCCAGTCTATTTGTCCTAGATAAATTTTGTGATCAAAAAATAGCAAAAACCCATAAGTAAATAACAATCCTAGTTAACAGCGTATCAGCAAACATTCCAACATACTCATACCTTACATATTACAGATGTGATGAGAATTTATGTATTTGGCTTTACTTTAATGGCACTATGCTTTTAACTTAAAAGATATATCTTAAATAAGATAGATGCTCTACACATCAGCCATATAAATAAAAGATATAATCATAAAAATAGAATATTTAATTCCATGTCCTCTTGGTCAGGCCTGTGCAGTTTCAACCCTTTGTTAAAATTCACGTATCAAGCATCTACTGAAAGCAATGACTTCAGATAAGAATATCAATTTCTGATATATTTTTTACATTGTCGTTCAATGAGTATTTGGTTGGTCTACAAGAATGTAAAGTTACCTTCTTCATGTAAGGTTAGAAATCTGACTTTTTTTTAAAACCTGGTGAGCCAGTCCACTGTAGTTTTCTACTGAGGTGAATGCACTCTTTGACGTCCCATGCTGAGCATAAGGCACACTTGCTGGCTATATCACCTTATACAGACTCATTGTGATGTTCGCATCTCATCCACTTGCAGAACACCACCCTGCCTCCTTTCTCAGTTTGGTCAGATGTTGTTTTGATTTCGGCTGCCGCCGGCAACAAAAGCGCCACGCGGCCGCCCCTCCCCCCGCCGGGGTGCGGAGGAGAATGGAAATAGAGAGGCAGAAACTGGTGGGTCGGGACAAGGGCAGTTTAACAGAATAGCAAACAAAGGGAACAGTAACAACAATGATACAGATAAGGAGAAAACACAACACAAACTCGCACAACAGACCCTCTCTCTCGGACAGGACCGGCACCGCACGCTGCCCAGCCGTGAGAGAGTTCCCGTTGCTCTGCCCGCGCCCCCCCCCGGGAAGCCAGCCTGACGGCACATGGTATGGAATACCGGGCTCTGTTTGGCCAAGTGGGGTCAGCCCCCACCCCCCAGCTGTGCCCTTTCCTGGAGTCCGGTGAAAATTAACCCTGTCCTGGCCAAACCGAGGACAGATGTAAAGATTTGCAGCCAAGCAGTAAAAGGATGCAGACTTGTGCAAACACTAGGGACTGGGAGCCTTCCAGCCTGGTGAAAGTCTTTGCAGAAAGGAAATGTAGCAGTATCCTAGCACTATGGCATCGATTTTGGGCTTGATTTGGTGGGTCAGCTGGCATTGAAGTTTGGGTTGGTTTCCAGTTTTAGGTGCATACCATTTACCTCCCTACCTACTAGGCAGTGCAAAGCAGATTTCTGTATGGTCATTTCAGGCTCTTTGGTGTTACCTAACAGAATCACGTACAAATGCAGAGGGCAAGCTGCTAAAGGACCTTGTATTCAGACTGGAAGTGGGGTGCTCTGAAGGCACATTTCATAGGCAACTGCAATGTTCAAGAGCAACTTTCAGGGCACCAGTGGTGTGTTTAAGTGCGTACCAGATTCAGTACAGACATAAGGGAAATTTGCACCGAAAAAGAACCTCCTTCAGCAAAGTGATGCACTAATGTAAACCACCCATAGAGTCTCCTACATTTGGGAAAAAGAAATCTGATAAGTCTGTGATTACAAAACATCAAATTTTCCTAAGTAAAGGAGGCCACAAATTATTTGAGAAAAATAGAGACCTTGAATTATAGTTAAAATACAGTACAAATCTCCCTATCAGGACACCTTGATGAATTTCAGTTATTCCCAAATATACGATCTATAATTATGTTAAAGTTCATTTAAATATGTAATACCCCATTGCATGTCTGTAAGTCAGTACATTAACCTGAAGGCTCTTTTAGGCCTATTTATGTCTTTAATATGTGAAGTTTTTTAAAAGTTAGAATACTGAAATAACATAAAAAAATATAGTTGCCATTGTGAAAAGAGAAGAAACTTTTTGAGCAACACATGACTTTTAATTACAGAAATAACACTTCAAATTGTAATTGACTGGTCACTCAGGCCAAAAATTGGCTGCATTAGTGAGATCAGAATCTTTACCAAACTCTGCAGGATTTGCAAATTGGAAAAGATAAAAAAGCAGGTCTTCGATCTTTTTGGCAGCATCACTAAACTATTGCCTTGAAAAGAAAAGTAAAATTGTTAGCAGAATATCTGAAAAAAAAACTTCTATCAGACATCTTACTGGCTTTCCAAGGATAATTAAGCAAGTGGGCTTGGACAACAGAAAGGATTTTTCAGCTTCATCTTCATCGAAGATGTCTGCAAAGGGCTGAGGTTGTTTTTCCTCTTGTGAAGCCATAATATTATCTAAGGCTGGGAGGAAAAAAAAGCTTGTTATAAAATACATTAGCTTACATATGTGTAAATTGACATATACTTAAAAAGTGGAACTGAACAGCAATGTGATATAAGGCAAATTGCTTTGTAAGAAAAGCTGTTATAAGAAGAAAAAGCACTTAGAGAGCATACACGATGCACCCATTACTAAGAGCAGAGTTGCTTCTGAAAAATTGTCAGAACCACCCCTGATCCCCAGCTGCAACTATATGGATGTTGATAATGTCCTCTTCCTGACTCTCAAACTGCCTGTAGCTCTTTTTAAAACAGCATGTAATTGTTTCATTGCCTTTTCATTCCTATTCTGATCACTGCACAGTTGTAACTTACCTCCAGTCCATGAAATGGACCATGGACCTGCTAAGGTCTTCGCTTGTGAGCTTCAGAGACAGAAAAGCCCCATCACGGTCAGTGGAACTACTCGCTGTGTCCACAGCTAAGTACGCAAATAAGGCTCTGCAGAATTAAATCGCAGTTTGTGATCTGGTTTCATAATCCTCTCCTAAGTCCCAGCTCTTCCAGGACTGCAAGAGATGGCACATCCAGTGCTACACAATAAAGTGAAACAAGTTTCTCATGAAGATAAGCTGGAGCAAATTTTGGGTGGGCCTTGCAAACAAATGGAGTCCAGAAATGCGAGGAGCTCGATGAAGCATGGGTTGAAGGCAAAGCAAAACCTCACTTTCTTTAGAGGGCCACTGAAGCCTCAACCCCCTTGCCTCCCCAATTAATTTTTAAATTAAAAAATTCCACTTCAGGATGAACACCTGAAAAAGTTTGTTTTGAAACATCAAACCGAAACATTCTTAGACTTTCAGACGAAGACCCGCTGGACGATAGGGACGGTATTTTAACATTAAAACACACAAACCAACCCCCTTCTCTCATGGCAGCTCACCGGCTGCGCTTCGCCTGGCGCTTGCAGCGGTTTCACCCCTTCGCAAACCTTTACAATTAATTAACGGGCGATTTCCTAATTACAAAACCCACCCCAACCGAACCGAAGGAACGAACCAGACCCCCCGCCTGGACTAAGGCCCTGGGAGCGGGCGAGGAGGGGCGTGCGGGGTGGGGGTGTTTCCCCCGGGTCCCGCCAGCAGGCCCCTGCCCGGCAGGGCCGAGGGTCCCCCCGGCCGGCGCCCCTCAGGGACCGGGCGGCAGGGCCCGGTCACTTACGTTGGGCGAAGCGCGGGGGAACGAGGCAGCGCGAGGGCGCAACAACCGCCGCGCGCAGCCCGTCGCCGCCGGCTTGTGTACCCGCGTCACCCGGGCAACCGAAGAGCACCGCCCCCTTCCTTCGCCCCGCCCCCTGGGTAGGAGGGGCTCCCCGCGGCCGGCGGAGCTGTTCCTGGTGCTGACCCTGCCCCTCTGCCGCCGCCGCGCCCGCCCCGGCGACCCGCCCCCGCTGCGCCGGCGCAGGCGCTCTCTGCCGCCCGCCCGTGGGCGCGCCTGCGCGGTGGCGTGCCGGCACTTCCGCCTTCCACCCAGCCCGGCCGTGGGTTGCCGGTTCCCGGTCCCGGTGGGAGCTCGGCAAGGCTCGGGCTCCGCGCGGCCGCCATGCCGGCGGCCGCCGCCCCCATGATCAGCTCCGTGCAGAAGCTGGTGCTGTACGAGACCAGGGCTGTAAGTAGCGTCCGCCCCCGCTGTGTATCCGAAACGGACGGACGGACGGACGGCTGAAAAAGTGCCCCAGGTTCTGCCCCGGGACTCGGGCGCAGAGCCGGGTCGTGACCGAAACCGGGCAGCTGAAGCTGTCCGGAATTAAAGAATGAAGATTTGAATGAAGGATTTAAGTAGGGTGGCTGAAGCGGCCACCGGCGGCCCCGGTCTGCTGGCCGCTCTGAGCGTGTCGGCCCTCGTCAGCCGAAGGGCTCGGGAGCGGCTCCCAGGGGGTTCAGCCTGGCCTCTGGAAGCCAGCTGCCGGAGATTTGTCGCGTTCCTTGGTCAGAGACTGTAGGGACGGGCTCTGTGCAGCGCTTTTAGCCACGGGCAGAGCAGATTGGGGGGCTCTGTGTGGTGATTACTTATTTAGCCGTGTGATTGACACGCCACCGCATGCGAGTCAGAATCCGGTTCCTGGTGTAAGTAACCTGAGGTGATACCGCTGGGTTTATCGTCCTTTGCCTCCCAATCGCACTTCTGTGTGTAGTTTCTGTGGTTTCATAGTGCATTGTTTTTTTCACTGGAGGTGGTTTTGGATAGAGTTAGGTACTGTGGCTTTAAACCCACCAGCAAGCTTGAGTTCTATGTTCAGATGTTACCTCTGGTGACAATAGGTAGTTTATACACCGAAGTCAGTGTGACTTCTTGAAAACGTACCGAAGTGGCACACGCAGGCGGACGGGAATGCAGTTTGGCCTGCGCGAATGGTCCCAGCGCACAGAAGAATTTGGCTTCCAGCTTTGGTTCTGTCAGAAGTAGGTTTGCGCTTTTGCGCTAACTCCCCGTTAAACAGCCTGTGAAACGGAGCAGGAAGACCAAAGCATGCAGAATTGTTGGTACCAGCAAATGAAAAAAGCCGAGGTTACACTGGCTTTCCAGAATATTACTTTTTTCCGTACGCCTAAAGGAATTTTGATGGCTGCCTTAATCATCTTTCTCAGCATTGCTGGAAGACGCTGTTGTTTAGCTACATTATTGCTGTATGGGAGAAGCACAGTGGGAAATACTGTTCCTGAATCAGGTCCTGAACTAGTGAATTTAGTTGTCCTTGGCTGACAACTGGTGCTACTTTCAGATAGCTGAGGTCTGGCTTTTTGTGACTGGCATGCGTGGATATCTGGCTTGCTTCTCTCCGAGCTGTAAGGCGCAGTCGCTGAGAGACAACCTGCTATTTACAGAGACAATATTATGCTTTAGGGTTCTGTCAGCTAGCCACAATTCTCTCGGCCTCTCATGTCGGTCCTGTTAGTTTGGGAGCCATGGTTATCCACATCTGTCTGGTGGCAGCTGGCGGTATCTGCCCGAATGGGGGGGTTTGCCCCCATGCTTTGATGTGTCCAGAATTCAGTAACGGGCAGATCCAGCACTCCTGATCCCTCTGGGAGGCAAGGGGTGTTTGATCAGCCGTGAGCAGCAGTGGTTTGTGGATCAGCGCACGCCATTTGAAATGCCTCGGCTGACTGACGGTGTCTCAAAGCTGTTTCTTCAGTCACTTCTTGTGGGTGATGAAAATGGAGTATTTTCCCAGAACGTGGTTATGTTCATACTTTAAAAAATAAAAAAGTGCGAATTGCAGTGCTTGGAGTTTTGATATTCAAATTCTTGTCCTTTTTTCAAAAGGATAAATGCTGTATGAATCATTTTGGTGTGATGATTTGAAAAGGGTTGATGCACTTTCTAACCTACAGTAGTCTGTGAGTCTGTTAGGGACTTCTGGAGATCATCTAGTCCAGCCCCCTACTCAAAGCAGCTTCAACAAGAGCATGATGCTCAGGGCTGTGTCCAGCTGAGTTTTGAATACCTCCAGATATGTTGATTTTACAGCCTCTGCAGACAACATGTTCTAGTGCTTGACCACCCATGTGGTTTAAAAAAAAAAAAAGGAAGATAAATTGCTTAAATGAAGTGGGAATTTTGCATGTTTCAACTTGTATTGGTTGCATCTTGTCCTTTCACTGCTCACCCCTTGGAAGAGTTTGGCTCTGTCTCGTCTCCAGCTTCTCATTAGATAGTTTTAGACAGCAGTAAGATCCTGCCAAAGCTTTCTGAAGGCTGAACAAACCCAGTTTGCTCAGCCTCTCCCAGTGCATCATGTGCTCTGTCCCCTGATCAGATGATGGTAGCTGTCTGCTGGACTCACTCTGGTGTGTTAATGTCTGTCTTGTACTGAGGACCCCAAAACTGGTCTTCAGGCTTGATCAGGTCACAGAGAATTGTAGGGGGAAATTTGCTGTGACAGCTGATGCAGTGTCACATTGGGCAGCTGACAAAAGTTCCCACTTCTCCCCGAGGTGCCCCTCATGCTGCCTCCTTTGCGTAAAATCTGACGGTCATGCAGTCCCCAGCTGTGACAGTTAATCACTGATTTGATAGAAGCATCACCCGGACATAAAATTGAATAGCTTTCTCCAGGTTCAGGTTACTCTTCTGATTTCCCTAAGGCCATACGCTTGCTAGATATGATGTAAGCATGTGGGACCAGGAATTATATCGGATACAGGGTAACATGAAACTGTATCTGAAGATTCCTTATGGAGACCTTGAGTGGGCAAGGAAGGGGTGATTCAAGTTGTCTGCAGTGGGAGAAACAGTGGAGTTTGCACTGACCGTACTGCTTATTCCTGTAAAACCCCTCTGTGGTAAAGGAGGAAGAGATTAAATGGAGGAGAAAGTGGAAAACGTGGAAATGGTTTAGGGAGGGTTTTTTTGGTTCATTTTGAGTTAAAAATACAGTAGCGTGATTAAGTCAAACAAGAAAGGCACTTGGTAGCGTTATTGGAGTCAAACAAGAAAGACTCCCAGAAGTGAGGAGAACTGAATTCACAGAGTCAATTGAAGCAACCGAGCAAAATTCTGTATTTTCTGTTAGCGTTTATATTTAGGGTAGTTGCTGAGACCAGCCTTTTAAACTGATGCTTTGGGTCAATAAACACCATGGAGATGTGAATTGTATCTCCTGTTTGTCATGGGAAGTTGAAGCCTTGTTTAGAAGTAGTTGAAAAATGAACTGAAACAGTTGTATTCAAATCAATGCCAATTATCGTTCATTTTATGCCTATATTTACTGCTGAAATGCACGCCAGAGGGCAGTAAAGATATTTGAGCAATATGATTAATAAGAAACAAAAGATATTTTTCTGTCTTCTTCAGGAGAAGATGAAACTTTTGTATATCCCACAAATGAAGCCCACCTGAAAGCTGTAGGTTAGTTCATTAGAAATTGTCATTCCCCTGTGGTGGTGTGACACTGAAGAAGTCAATTTGTGCTATCTGTATAAAGGCATATCACTTGCCTATCTTTCAGGATATTATGAGGCTTAATTAATACTATTTTATTCTAATCAGGTTCTTCTACAGTCTCCATCTCTCCACAGTATCCACTTGCACAAGCTTATTAAGCAATGTGACTAGCATAATTACCTGTGGATTTTTCTCCCCCTTTCCTCAGGGAAAACTATGTGGGTTTGGTTGGTTTTTTTAAAATTTCATTTCTTCTAAAAATAATTTGAACATTTTTATATTAACAAAAACAAGGTTTGCTTGTTTAATACTGAAGTTGGTCTGTGGTCAAATAGGAGAAACTTTGATGCAGAAGATGATTTCGCAGAAAAAGCTACAGAATTTTTACTGAATTATGAAATGCACTGATTTATATAGATGGTTATCTGATGCATTTAAGAAATGTTGCAGGTAGTGAACAATCTACTGGGCAACCATTATCTGTCATAATTTTCTAGCTAGAAGTGGCTGTGAAATTTGGTCTCTCTGCAATGGTTTCATTAGCAGAAGACAGTCCTCCCCTTGGCTGACTGTCCTGTTCCCTCTAGCTGAAAATTTGAAGGGACAGTCTTGAGGAACCCCTCAGTGGAGCAGCAAGGGCAAAGTCCTGTTTGGGACAAAAAGGCTTTGATTGCCGTGGGACAAAAGGAAATTTCCGAATGCTGTGGCTGGAGGATGCAGAGCGGGCAGCCATTCCTACGTGCCCGGAGAGTGGTGCTCGGCAGCGTGCGTTCCTAAAATTTCTCATCTTGAAAGAGCTTCTTTTGAAGAGTTTCAACAGATTATGGGAAGCAGACAACGTAACGACTGAATTTTTGCTATTTTCAGGTACCTCTCTTTGCCGCTTGTCATCTGTTCATGTCCTCATGTTCTTCTGCCAGTTTCTGAGAGATGAAAGATAGATGCTACCTGAATTGCTGTAGGTTCTATAGAAGGAAAGAACATAGCAGAGTTTTTGCTGTACCCTACATCTAGGTGTAATTATTTTTCTCCCCTGCTTTGGTGTAGTAGAGAAAAAAGGCTGAACCTATACATATTCAGCTCTATTTAGTATCTTGTTTATGCCTTGGAGATTTATGGTCTACAATCAAGTTCAGTACATATTAAAACTATCACAAAAATTTGAGAAAGAGGCTTTTTCTTGCGTAACTTTATGCCTGTTGCGAAGGAGGGTGGAGATTTGATGGCAGGTGACAATTACCATTGCACTGCCCAGTTAGGTGTAGATTGAAGCAGAGCGAAGAGAGTAGTGTGCTGGTCCAGAGTCAGTGTTCACGTGAAGGTTTCTCATCTGGCAACCCAGCGTATTTCTTTAGTCTGACAGAAAGTGTGACTGGCATGTAAATACCCTCCTGTGCTGGGTGCGGGTGCTGGGGGGCTGCCGGGCGGCCTCTGTGTGGAGGGGAAAGGGGTTGTTTTAATTTGTCTTTGTTTCTTGCTATCAGAACTTATTTTAATTATCAATAAATTATGTTTATTTTCCCAGAGTCAAGTCTGTTTTGTCTGTGATGGTAAATGGTAGGTGATCTCCCTGTCCTTACCTCGACCCATCACCTCCATCTCGTTTTCTCCCCCTGTCCTGTTGAGGAGGGGGAGTGAGAGCGGCTGGGGGGACACTGGCTGCTGGCCGGGG
Source organism: Opisthocomus hoazin (assembly GCF_030867145.1). Taxonomy (NCBI): domain Eukaryota; kingdom Metazoa; phylum Chordata; class Aves; order Opisthocomiformes; family Opisthocomidae; genus Opisthocomus; species Opisthocomus hoazin. The sequence continues at coordinate 79,166,864 of NC_134415.1, read as the reverse complement.
TCAACCCACCATGCTTCCGCAGGGCTTTGGGTTTTCATGCGCATGCGTGGGCTCAGCGGGTATCTTTTGCAAGCATTTTGCGTAAGTTCTGAAGTGTTCTTTATGCTATTTGCAGGTTTAAAAATTGGCTGTATTAGTGCACTGCCATATTTTTCAAGTAACTTCTAGTGTATTTTCACTTTTTTTTTCTGCTGATTAAGCTGTGTGCTGCTTTTTAACTGATGAGCGAAAGAAGTTCTTTACAGTGCTAAAATTTCTTAATGGTTATTAGTCTGTACAAAGAAGCAAATCGTAGTTTTAGACCAGGAGTTCTAAGGAGTAATCTTCTTAAAGTAAAAAAAAAAACCTGTGGGCAGAATGTTTGATTTCAGACCTATTATCCTGACATTGTAAACAACAATTTGCATTAAGAAGTTTTTAATTTTGATTAGACTGCTTTTAGAAGAAGCTATTTTTTATTGGTTTGACTGAATCAAAAGATTGATAAAAGAAGGTGTAAAGCCCTTCAGTTAGATTGCTTACATTAAAGCTGAGTCCCAGGTGGAAGTCACTAATGATTGTTCCTGTCCTGTGGTTGTTTAGTGATAATTGTGCAATAAATGAAGCTTCAGTCCACATCTCATAGGCAAGTACCTGCATGGTGCACTGCAGTGGTTGCTAAAACGCACTTGTTAACAAGTTTCAGCAAAGCCAAGGGCAGACCAAACGTGGAAACAGCATGTTTCGGCCCAGGTGATGGCTAAAGGACTTTGGCAGAGTAGCGTGAGGAAGCCTGCGCAGTTTCTCGTTGTGTAGTGTTCTGTTGAGAAAGTACTTTGTTGGTCAAGATTGTCAATTTGTCTAAATGCAGTGGCTTTGCTGTGGGGTGGAATTGCTTGAGACGTTTGCAAAATGCTTCAATTTATTCAGTTCAGCTTAGTAATAAATGGAATAAGAGAATAAGGATAGAATCTCCCAGAAGGATTTCTGTAGCTTGCCTGTGGATTCTCCTTTCTTTTACTGTAATGATTTCTGTTAATCAAAATAGTTGTAAACAGTACAGTGCATTTGGCTTTGATTAATTTTATAATTCTGTTCTAACCTCAGAAATTAATTTGTTTGATGATACATGCTCAGTGTTGTATTGACTTGGTATTTTTCTTTATTCTTTCCTAGTATTCTTGTGAAATTTAATTGTGGTACATGTCACTGATATGGTTTTGTTTGTGCCCCGTATCATCCAGTAAGACAGATTTATTTATTCATTAGATGCATAAATTAAGTAGGAGAAGCAGCTAATTGAAATGTCTTTTTCTTTTTTTAATTTTTGCATTGTTAGTTTTCATCTCATCTTTGTTCTCATTTCAGACCTTGAAGGCTGAGTATGAGCTGGCATATCATGATATTTTTTGAGTAATTCTGGGGTTGCTGATTGTTAGCCGGTCCTGAAAACTTCCCAAGCAGAAGTGATTTGGTGTTTCTAGCTGGAGGATGATACCAGCAGAGCAGCTCCATCCTCCACCTTTGTGCCATTCAGTGCCATGCACTCGGGGCTCCAACCCACTCCCTGTCGTTAGTATTTCGCTCCTGGGAAGTGCAGAGCTTGGCACCGAGGGATCTCCTCCTCACCTTGGAGGGGGGCAGGCAGGAGTGCACAGCAGGACCTCACTGCTGAAAAACCAGCAGGCAACCATTGCCTGTGCCGAAGCGCTGCCTCGGCGTATGGCTTTGAAGGAGCTTCTTTACTAGCTATCGTTTATGAGTAAACTGCGACAGCAACACTTGCCACTTGGAGTGCACTGTAAAGTCGGTATACAAGGTGGAGCCAGGAGTTGGTGGTGTTCGCTGTTGTAGCTCCTAAGTATTATATTTTCTGTCTTAGAGCTTACGGGCTATCTAGATGTTTCTGTGATTTCAGGGAAGCTGAAGAGGGCTTGAACTTCTTCTTTTCACCTTAAATATTGTGACATTAAAGAAGTTTCTTAACATCTAATTGGTATAAATTCTGAGTGTTGTGTGAACATTGTTATTGATTTCTTCTCCCACATCTCAAGTCCATGTGACTTTTAAGGTTAAGAACTGGCTGCATAGATCCACATGAATTTGCCATGCTTTCCTACTAGGCTGAGCATTAGTAATGAGCTACACCTTGCTGTGTGGTAGCACCACACTGATTAAATAAAGCAGTAAAATGAGAGCTGCTTATAGCAAGTCAGTCCTGTGACCTGCGCTTGCTGTTAATTCCTCTAAACATAAAAAGTCATTTATAGTTTGCTAAACTTAAATGAATAATGGGCACGTTATATGTTTATCTGTGCTCATTCTTTCATATTTTAAATGATAAATAAAGCAAGTCTTTTTTAAGAAAGTAATATTTTTAACCAGCATGGCTGGTCAAAGTAAACTTGAGTGTTGTGGAAGAACATCGGTGAGAAGTTTATCGTAGCAGATATAAATAAGAAACTAAGAAAACTTGCAGTACTGAAGTACAGAAATTTTTTCTGTGTTTAGTATGGACTGGGAAAGACTGGCTGGTGGAAATAGCAATGGACTACAATATCACAACAGTATGTGCAGGTCATAAGAAGTTATAAACTCGTGTGTATAAGCTTCTGCTAAATTTCACAAAGCAAATGAGAAGACAGTAAGGGCTGGGGTAGCGCATAGTTGGACAGTCCCTGGTGTGAGTTACATTTTTTCCTCCCTAAACAGGTTTTCACCTTTCTTCAAATTTTAAATTTTTTCCTCCTTGTACAGTGGAGAGAATGAGGTGTTTAAAGTTGTAAAGTTTGAGTGTATACAAATGTACCTACCTAAGGTACTGATATCTAAAACAGTTTATTCACAGTCCGTATGAAATATGACATATTGATATTAATTGAAATGGATCTAGTCTAGAAACGATGTAAATGGCATTGTTGATGACATGTCACAATGGTCTTTGATTGCTTTATCTTGTATAATAGGCTGACCTTTTTGTTTTTGTTTTGTTTTAAACGTAGCGGTATTTTCTCGTTGGAAGTAATCCTGCAGAAACCAAATACCGTGTTTTGAAAATAGATCGCACTGAACCAAAGGATTTGGTTATAATTGATGATAAGGTGAGTGCCTCTCTACTTAGTGCTTTTTTTTTTATTCAGTTGTTCCAAATAATACTGACTGTATTGAACTGAATTTAAATATTACACATTTAATCTGTTTCAACAAAGGTATGTTACAGAATCATGGAGCCACATGAAAACTGAGGTTGGAGGGGATCTCTAGAGATTGTCTGGTCCTATGCCCATGCTCAGAGCAATGTCAACTGGATCAGGTTGCTCAGGGCCATACCCAGCTGTGTTTTGGATACAAATGGAGACTCCACGTCTCTGGGTAACCTGTTCCAGTGTTCAGCCACCCTCACAGTAAAATAGTTTTCCTTATACTCAAATGGAATTTCCTGTATTTCAATTTGTGCCCATTGTCTCTTGTCCTTTGACTGGATGCCACTGAGAAGAGTCTGCCGCAGACTTCTTTACTACCAGGTGTTTATACACATTGATAAGATCCCCTCTGAGCTTTCTCTTCTGCAGGCTGATCAGTCCTAACTCTCTCAGCCTCTCCTTACTGCTTACAGTATTAGCATGAAAGTGACTAGTTGCAGTGTGGAAGTGGCCACAAGATCTCCAAGCAGCAAGTTCACTTTAATAAGTTTTTTCCAAGTTTTTCAGTTTATTACGTATGTGCTCCCAGTGGTTTTCTTATGTTCAGCTATGCTGTTCCAAGTGCAAAATACGTTTAAGTACTATCTACTCAAATTTCAGTGTTTCTGATATATCATATCTGAAGCAAAATAAACAGCAGCAACAAGAGTTTTAATGTACACAATAGAACAAGAGTAGATTCCTTTCCAGGAAGTTTATGGTTTAAAATCTTAATGCTTAAGATCGAAATATGTTTGAATTCACATGTGATCATGACTATTTCTGTTGCAGTGAGTGGTGAATTTTGTGCATAAAAAAATTCTACTCATTGGTGGGACTGAAACAGGAGACAGAGGATGTAGAGCAGACATTGTATTTATTGTATATTAAGTAAATTCTGCTGTTTTCTGACATGAAATAGCATTTAACTACCAAAGCAGTAACTTAAGTGACTTTTTATTTTAAAGCATGTGTATACGCAACAAGAGGTGAGGGAACTTCTTGGCCGTTTAGACCTGGGAAACAGAACAAAGATTGGGCAGAAGGGGTCTTCTGGGTTATCTCGAGCTGTCTCTGCCTTTGGGGTAGTAGGTAAGTGTTTTGTTTGGTTTTATAAAATCTTTTATTTCTTAAGGAGGTGAGGGCTACTGTGTCACATTGTGTCTCTTTCTGTCTCCCTTTGATTTTTTTTTTTTTTTTTAACTGAAGAGGGTTGGGAAATTTCATTCTCAAAGATAAACAAGTTTCTATGTATTTCGTTAAAACAGGTGGCCAGTACAAGGGTGATAGTTGTGGTGTAACTAGTCTCTTCGTTGTCACTAAGGGAAAGATCTACGGAATAGCCAAACTGTAGAAGCTTGGTTGAAGATCTCGTCAAACTCAACTTATTGTAGGATACAAATCATGTGGAACCTGGCCTCCTGAATTCCAGAGCTCACAGAATGCTTTTTTAAAAGAAAACAAAAGTTGACATCCTGTATTTATTCATCACACACTATTTAGAAAGTTGACTTGAATTTTCTTTTTGGTTAACTTTTTGCATATTTAAAGATTTCATTTTCATGTTTGAGCAAGTATAACTGACTAGTGTGTCAACTGAATTTTTAAATGCTGATCAGCTGTCCAGCACCCTAGAGAACTGCTTCAAGGATTTAATAGCTTCTAACTTCATCTGAAAGTCAATACTTTCCTGTCTATTGTCAGATACTGAGGTCAATATATTGATGGGTGATGTCTCCAAAGGAAATGTTAATGTGTGCTCACTCAGCCCCCAAGAACGCTTTGTGCTTTATTTGCATCAATATACACTTGGACACCTACATCCAAAGCTGCAGAGGAGGTGGAGAATGCAACTACTTTAAAAGATGCTCCTGAACTTTCCATAACAACCAAAACATAAACATATTATTAGTATTCTGAAGTGGCAGATTAAGCAAACTGTCTTCTATATTCTTTTTGCCATGAAGCATTTTGTAACTTATCAATGGATCCACTTTTCAGAAATTCCTCAGATGAGGTTTATGTTCCATATTAATTTAAGAGTATTAGTAATGTGGCTAAACATAAACAAGCTTCTAACAGTCTTGCAGCGGTGGCTTTTTATTGCACAAGCCATCAGGGCTCACTGTCTAAATAAGTGATAATATATTCGGTTGGAAAGTGGTTGTGTTCAATGAAAATTTAATTTTGCATCCCAATTGTATGTTTGTTTATATGTACTCTTCATAAAAGGAGAGTTTCTGTTCTGTAGCTGGACAAAAGTATTGGTTATTAGATATGGTGTACTATTTCTAGATTATTTTTTTAGAAGTAACATGCTCTCCTAATGATCTTCAGGTTATCTTGCACTTTTAAAGTATATGCTTTAGATGTCTTCCATCTTGATTCTATCTAATCATAACTGTTTAAACATGTAATTTGAGGGAATGCAACTGGTCATTTATTTGTGCCTCCTGGCTCAGGGAAGGAGGACGGGGCTATTTTTTGTAGAATTGGAAAGGACAGCTTGCTTCTGGTCATTTCGGTGTGTTCAGTGCACTCGGGGTGGGGATGCTGATAGGCTGAGTTCTGGTTCACTGCATGGTGTTTAAAAGTAGAAAGCTCTGTTAAATGGAGAGAACCAGGCCAAGGGGAAAGGCTGGGTTGCTTGTCAGACGTTGTGTAACATCTGGTGAAATTCAAAGGATAGAGTCTGTTCACGTACGTGATTTCAGTACCTGGAGGATACAGGAAGAACTTTGACTGCTATTGAACAACTGAGATTCAATAGTCTGGCTGCTTCAAATGGAAGACTTTGTTTCTTATTGTCAGCAGGGTCTCCTCTCCTTGTGCGGGTGAGAGTATTTTTCCGAGGGGGGCTAATAAGGCAGAAGAAAAGAATTGCAGGTCATTCGATCACATGGCAGCCTCCGGCAGTGACAGGGAGGAAAGTGTATGCTTTGTTCATGCTTCTTTTAATTTATAATGCAAAGCTAAAGGAACTGAACATAAATACAAAAAAAAAAGTGAACTGTGAGGGTTCCTCCCCCCCAGCTAGTACATTTGTTGACAGTGCAGCAGTGACTGAATTTCAGGCTCTTTACTAGTAGCAACCCATCAAAGCAGCTACCTCCAAGAGCTAATTCATGTCATTTATTAGTTATTAAAACTCAGTATAGGTAGTGATACGGCAGTACTATATTAGAAACAATTTTGGTTTCAGGGGTGGTTGTGTATTTCTATTTTTAGTTTGAATTTATACGTTTGTATTGTATTTAAAAGTTTTTTAGGCTTTTTCCTAATGATATGTAATTGGGACGTCTGAAGAAGCATGGCTATGCCTTGTAGCATTAAGGAATGGGAGTGGAGGCTTCAGAAGCCTTCTTTCTACAGGCAGTAAAGCCAGACACCACCTCCTTAGCCCTCTGGGCTTCAGCAAGGTCAAGTGTTGGTATCTGAGAGAGGAGATGGAAAGAAAGGATTACCCCTGATGCGCTGAATGGCTAATTTAGGGAAGATGCTGCTGTAGACAAGGAATTTAATTGCCTACTGTTAAGGTGAGAAAGCATGAAGGTGTTGTAGTACCCTCAACTGCTTTTGCTGTTCTGTGCCCCTCCCTGGTAGACAATACATAACTGAGAAGAAAATTGGAGACTGGGATTTCTTCTTGCCCTGGAAAATTAACCTTTTGGTGTTTGATGTGATTAGGGTATGCCTCGCTCTGAACAATGAGAGTCCTATAAAAAGCAAATACAAGTATCATAAGTAGACAGCAACTTATTCTGAATTTTCAGTGTTTTAACTCTGCTACCTAATATTAGAAATACGCACAGTAGAAGGAAAAAGAAGTAAAAACTATGTGCTTCACTGATTAATACTTACAGGGGGTGAATTGTAAGACTCTATGTATATGTATATTTTTGCATGTGTATATATATGCACATTATACATACAACATTAAGAACAAAAATTCTATGAAGTCTTGAAACAATTCTGATACTGTTTTTCTAAATACGTTTGATCAAATCAATGCAAACCTCCAACTAGTAACACTTTAATGCTGTTTCAACAGGTTTTGTCAGGTTTTTAGAAGGCTATTACATTGTATTAATAACAAAAAGAAGAAAAATGGCAGATATTGGAGGTCATGCAATATATAAAATAGAAGATACAAATATGATCTACATTCCAAATGACTCTGTAAGAGTCACTCATCCTGATGAAGCCAGGTAAATAATGGTGGTAAACAGTATGTGCTTTTTGAATATTTTCTAAGCAATGGTGAACTGCAACTAGAAATTGCAGTCGTGGATTTCCTTCTGTTAGTATGTCATTCAAGCTGTTTTATCTTAGTTGATAAATTAGTTTAGAAGAGTGGGCCACAAGTTCTGTGGCCTCTAACCTGCAGGGTAAATACAACTGTTACAGACTTTCAGAGCTTTTTGTCCACATCTCCATGTCACCTGCATGTGAAAGCCACATCCTAGCAAATGTGCCCCAGGAAGCTTCCAGTATAAACATTGTTGTTACAAGTGCAAAGTAATGCTAATACTGGTTTATATCGTTTGGGATAGTGTTCTTTTGTTAGTAGCTCTAGCATCGTGTTAATCTCACCTGAAGAGATCTTTTGTGCCCTTCAAAAAGTGCTGAATAGATTATTTAATGATTCTGTGCCGTCAGAGTCTTGTAAATATTGCTGTTGTATAGGGTGATAAACTGACCCACTGGTAAGTTTAGCTTCTTTTTCCCTTTCTGTGACTTTTTTTCTGAAGAAAGAAATTTGAGCCTTTGATCAGCAGGGAACCTTGTATGAAATGTATGACTACATCCTAGTGGTGTTTTTATCAAGGTGGGGTAGCTTTACTTCTGTGAAATACCGGGCAAATTGTATCAATAAACTGCCTTTCAGTCTGTACCAAGTGTGAATGGTCAGAAAGTGATGGATTATGATAAACTGACGTCAGGTAATAAGTAAAGCCAATGGTAGCTATTATAAAAGTTTTCACTTTAAGGTATGACTGATCGTAAAACTCAGTCTCCCCTCTTGGAATGCAGCAGGCCGTATTGTCTAACTTACGTGGTTATGGTGTTAGCTTTCTTATCAGTCATAGACAGTGTTATGGTTTCTTCTGAGAGTGTGCAAGGATATAACAGGTAGAAGTAGGTATTTCTTCTTCTTGTTTGTTCATTTGAGAAGAACTGTGAAACTCTTTAATTCTTGTATAATATTGTTGGGAGTTTGCTTGTGTAAGTCCTAGAGAATTTGATCCACATGTGGAACACAGAACTACGCCTTTATCTACAACTGCCTAAAGAAACAGAGTATGTCCATGAGTGGACACTGGATTTAAAAAAAAAAAAGTGCTATTGGATTTATTTAATCCAGATGCTGACATTCTAGTGGAATTACCTGTCAAAACAGTTACATTGAGATAGGAAGGGAACATATGACAAGAGTCAATATTTATATGTGATTTAATTTCTGAGATCCTCTGAATGACTTCTTGGGGTCTGTCTGGTTAAACTAATAATTTTCCATTTAACTTGAATTATTTTGCTAGGTATCTGAGAATCTTTCAAAATGTGGACCTTTCTAGCAACTTCTATTTTAGGTAGGTATTAGTTACTAATTCCTTTAAAAAGTTTTATACTTATAAACTTGCTGTAAGGTTCTGCTTTTGGATTTTGATGCCCAAGATCTTTAGGCTGGTATTCTGGGGAAGTAAGACACGTGATCCCACTGCTTGTCCGTTTTTATCTATGTCTTTTGAACCTGCTTTCTCCTTCAATAAATTGATCAAGAATGTAGTCTCCATGAAGTTAAAAACCATAAAACTATTAGTGGCATGGTAGAAGGTAGACACTGCAATTACTGTTGCCACTGACTGTTCAGCTTTGCCAGATTATGCAGAAGTTCTCTCTTTGGAAAAGTGTTATATTTCTGGGGATTTGCTTGCCCTGTCAGTTTTTCTTATGTGATCTAATTTTCCAGAAATAAAGCTTTGCCTTGATTCAGAAACAAAGATAGAGACATAGACCCTTATCTGAGATATACCCTGCGTAGGGTACATCTTTCATAGGGCCTTCTAGGTGTTACCAATTCTCTTGCTTATTGTTTCATAAATGCCATACCTAAGACAAGTTTCTGTGTTCCAGCTACACATGAGATTTTTAGGACAGCAGAAAAAATGGGGGGAAATGTGTTGATAAGCCTGGCGGTAGTAGTTAGAAGACTTTAAGACTTAAAAAACTAAGCAAAAAAAACCCTCTTGCAAGTACCAAAAGGTATATCAGTCTAGAAGATGACTCCCTCTTGGAAAAGAAAGGCTTTTTGTCACAACTGTATCTGTGAAGACAAAACCTACCAACGTTTCGTGTCTGTTTTGTGGTTTTGCATGGAAAGGCTTTTTCACAGTATAAAACCTGAATTTTTCTTCCATGCTTTCTCTCCCAGCTCTAACATTATACAACTTCTTATTTTTTCTTCCCTCCTTGGAGATTATGAGTATATACTATTTCTGTGGTCGTGTGTAGAGGGAAGAGGAGAAGGTTCTTATACAACTCTCTGATAAACACATTTATCAGCTTAATTTAAATTGTTCTTTGCTGCAATTATAGCGTATTTTTCTACATGGTTTTCAGATAAATCCTGAACACAATTAGAAGTTAGTTATAAGAAAAGATTTGGTCTAAGCGAAAAATGGAGGAACAGCCTGAACAAGCCTTTTACTGGGATACTATTTAAAGGTTCTGTTAAATGCAAACTAAGCATGTAACAGACTTTTTTTTTACCCCCCAAACAGATAAGCATGTCAGGTCATTATTACGGACATGGGGTGAATACATGGGTTAGCCTTTGTTATCATTAGTGATAAATCTAAATGTCCAATGTTTAAATAAATTTTTTAGATCATTAATGAATATCTAGAACTTACAGGAGGGCCAGTAATTACTGATGCTGTCTTAGGCTAAAATGGAAATTTGTGTGTATTTCTGATTCAAGTTTTCTGTAAATTTGATTCCTCCTTGGGGAAATGAATCGTATTGGCTTAGAAAATTTAACAGTTAGTGTAGAGTGCTGTCAGTATGAAAGACATGAGATGCAGGATTTGTTACTGTTACGAAACTACTTAAAAAAACCCCAACCTTTTCTTTATTCAACACCCACTGTCTTAAGATGCATCTGTGCTGCAGTCACGAATTTGAGGACAGATACAGTTTTTGTGGACCAAGTATTTGGCTGTTTTGAATTCAAGTAGTTACAGAGTAATACTTAAATCTCAGAAAAATGAGGTTGTCTAGGTATATGGATATTTCTGGTGGAATAGTTATTTTTGATCTTCAGGACTGCTTCTTGAGACATAGTGAATTAAGTTTGTTGATATGCCTTGTTCAAAAGGCATGTTCAGTTTTCAGTTGTAAGAAGAATATAAGTACAATTTCAGCTACTGTACTATAAACAGTGTCTATGTTTGTAAAGCTTCTTTTGAAAAGTAGTTTGTATCATTTGCTGTTATAGAACCAGAATCTGTGTATCTTGTTTAAAAGTCTTTTTTTTTTTTAAATGGATAAAATAGTACTGTGTTAAATATAGGTACAGTTGGAGAGTAAGGGCTTTCAGAAAAGTCCTGTGCAATTATTAATAAATGTTAACTGTCTATCAGTTACAGCTATGATCTGTCTCACTCCCTTCAGTATAATCTTACTGTCCTGAGAATGCCACTTGAGACATTAAAAACTGAAACAACCCAGACCCGACAAGAGAGTTTTGATATATTTGAAGACGAAGGACTTTCAACACAGGGTGGAAGTGGTAAGCAAATGTGCCTAATTAAACTAATGTTGTTGGTCATGTGTACATTTAGAACATGTTTCACTTCAGTTTACTTTTGAGAAACATTCGGGCCTTCTGTATTGATCGGAAGTCTCATAACAGTTGTGAGTTAATAAAAGATTACGCAAAGTGCCTATTACAGACATTTGAATTTGAACAATGCAATTTCTGGAGGTGATTAATCATTGTTTTGTTAATATACATTGCAATTCAGGAAGATAACTGAGCATGCTGACATTTTTCAGCAATTTGTTATTCAACTGACTTGTAAGACTCCCAATAGGAATGAATTACAAAGACAGTGGGAAACAATAACTGATGAAGTACTAATTAATCTTTTTTTGGTTTATGTTGGAAAATACTGATGACAGAGGAATTATATGAAGTTAGTATCAACTTGATGTAGTAAGCACTATCAGGAAGTCTGAGAAAATTTTTGTTTCAGTTGAAAACTACAGTCTTCACTTTGGATCTAACATATTCATAAGAATGTAAAGATGACCAGCCAGACAGGAAAGCTATTTTCTCTCTCCTTTTTGGTTCATGCACACACACACAAAGGGGGAAAAAAAAATTGCCATGAAATTCTAAATATTGGATTTAATTCTGTTGAAGTTCAAGAGGTGTATGTTTTATTGCCCTGTCACTTGTACTAATTATCTGAATGCTTATCAAAATTAGATTTTAGTTTTTTTCATTTTTTGGCATTGTATATGTGACACCACTTTTTTCCTTGTTTAATCGTGAAATATCAGAAATAACAGTGCTACCTTTTATTCATAATGAAGACATTCATTGCTGTAAAAGTGGTCTCAGACAGCTGCGGAGATTCAATTAGCCGTCTTAGGTAGTAATAGAATACCATGCCTTTTAAATACATCGCTGGTAAGCAAGACAATAGGATAGAGGAAGTCTGCTACTATTTTGCTTAACACCATGAACTTCATGTGGAAGCCACCTTAGATGCAACATCTGGATCTGTGCTTGTATTGGTTATTAAGAGGCTTAACAGCCTCTCTGCATTACTACACTTATTTGTAGTCACCCACTGTGTAACCTCTGTTGCACAGAAATATGATACAAAAATCCCACTTGTCCCAAAGTAACTTTGGCTCTTTGAGATAGAGTGAATTGCAGGATTCATCTTCCACCTCTTCCAACCCAAAATCTTCCGAGGCACTGAAGAAGGAATTTATTGGGCCTGCTTTCTGTGTCTCCGAAGGGGACTCTGAAGATCTGACAATCACATAGTTAAAATACAGAAATGCCTGAAACAACCCCGACCCAAATTTATGCAAGATAAACTTTGACGCTATTTGTCCACCCATTTGTTTTTGACACCCTTTCATCACAACAGCTAGAATAGACCTACACTGACTACAATTCAAAGAATGATAGTGAACGTTAGGTAAGTAACTAATCATCTTTGATACTGGAACTTACTATAGTTGTGAACTATACTACTTACTGTAGTTGTAAACACCTATTATACTGTCATTTAAAAGCCTACAAGTAGGGCTGTATACAGTATGCTCTAAATCTGATGGAAAAATTGAAAGATAATCAAAGCGATTCCCCCCCTCCCCCCCAAGAAAAACATATTAGTAACATGGTCATATATACATATCAGGATATCGAGAATTGGTTGTCAAATACTACAATGGCAGAAATGACTGCAAAGAGTGGCAGGAGCAATAATTCCTCCTCTTCAAAGGCTCTTATCTGCAAGATCCCTCAGAAATCCGTACAATGGCATCATCTCTTCTATGTCTTTGTGAAAACACTGGGAAATAAAGATGCCAAAATGTTGACCCCATCAGCAGTATGCTGATAGCACATACAACTCCACTTCCAATAGATAATAGTAACATATCTGTTCATATGATAGAATATGTGTAAGAAATGTCCACCTGTCATTCAAGAACAGATTCTCCCCAAAGTAATGCTGATAGAAACAAGAAAGAGCTGACCAGGTGTTTGTGGCCAGGTTCCACTGAATGCAGATACTCCTTGACCGAAATGGTTACGTTGATTTTCCCTGGGCATCTGGTAAATTGAGTGACTAGCTAGTGACAGTCTGTTCAGCAGCTACATTTTCACTTTCAGTCTGTTGGGAGAACTCATCTTTTTCTCCCAGCAAAACATTTGGCTGCTAGAATTGACATACATCCTGCTCTGATATAACTGATGCTGCCAGAAGCTTCATTTGAAAAAACTTAGGCAAAAAATGTAGGTAACAGAGTTCTTGTCCTATTCCTTCTCTTTAAGATTCAGACTCATTCAGTTCCCTTCACCACCTTTTAGTGCTAGTTGTCATCTTGGTCCTGATTTTTGAAACAGAAGAAGACTCAGGTTCCAGGTATATCAGATACTGAATTTTAATTTGTAAGACTACAATAGCTGCATTTCTTGGTGTCAGTGCAAATTAGGAAAACCAGGTTAAATTATGCGAGAAGGATTGACGTGCCTTTTGTAAAGAGGGCCAGGGCTATGCATGATCTTCCAGAGCCTAACAGGTAACTCCAGAGGTGACCCAGAATTGAAAAGCTTGTGAAGTCCTCCTAGGAGAGTATTTTTGCCTTAACTGGAATTCACAACTTGATTTATTTCCCTTATTATCAAATCCTTGGCTGCTGCCATGCAGAGATCTGTTTTTCAGTACTGGAAGTATCAGAAACATCTTCATGAAGGCACTCGTACTAGAGTGACTGGCAACCATAGAAAAATTGGTAATCTTTGTAAATGCTGAACTTCAGCATATGCCTGAAGTTATCTGTGCTTAGCAAACTTCAAGGATGTGAGTAAATGATATGGTGAGTTGCAGTCAAGGGAAAATCAAAATAAAGGTCTAATGACCTGGATTTTGAAATAATCCAATGCGAGTAAGCTTGTTTCTTAATTGCTAATGCATTTTCATTGCAACAACTTCCTAGGTGTATTTGGGATTTGCAGTAAGCCTTATGAGAAGTATGTGTGGAATGGCAAGCTTCTGGATGCAGTAAAAAATACTGTTCATCGTGACTGGCTGCTGCATATTATTCACGGCTTCTGTGGGCAATCAAGTATCCTTTTACTGTTGTAACGAATGTTGGTTTATCTTTTTTTAAAAAGTTTGAAGGTGTGAAATACATTGCATTATTTCTTTGCCATGTAAGTACTTTTCAATTTTGGAATTATTCACTGGCTTTAATTTTCATTACTTTTCTAGGTTTTGTGGCTAAACAGGAAATATGGTTATGTTCTTATTACAGGGTCCTGATACAGGTCAGCTGTGTTCTCAGTGAGGCACTCTTTGTAAGCATGGGGTTCAGTAATAAAGAACTTGAGAGGATTTTAAGGCTCAGCTGTGTTTTTCACTGGTACCTGAGGAAGGGGAGAAAAACCAAACAGAACTGTATTGCTGACATAAGAAATATTCTCTTACTAATCTCTTTTTTGAGTAACTGAGATTTGCAAAAATTCAGTTGTTGTTGAAGACGATGATAGAACTTCATGCCTGCTGTGTTGAGAGAGTTAAACACTAGAACATCTGAAAATCTTTTTTCTTGACTATATTATTTAAAATGGGTGAGTCTGTGTATATTGTAGCAGGAGGATAAAAAGCCCAAGTGCATATCACACTCCAAAGAAATGCTGATTTGATAAGAATTTAGTATATTACAGAGACACTATATTTTAATCATCAACCGTATCATGTTAGTTCGAAAGCTTGTCAACAAAATGTCTGGGGAAGCAAATACAATTATGAAGTTAGGGTTAGTGGTGTCTTCAAAAAATTTAATTTTGTTCTTTTTGTGATTGTAAGGCTGATGGTGATTGGCTTGGTCCCCAGACAGAAAGCTAGAGCTGTTTCTATGTACCACTGTTTCATCTGTTATTTGATCAGACCACCAGCATTATACCTGCAGCTGCTTTGTGAGTGACAATAGTCTTTGCTCTAGGTATTTGATGAGCAAATGCCTTCTTCCCTCTGTCTAGTGTCTCCCTTCTGCTAAGGAAGCAGTGATAGTCATGCTAGACATCTGATTCTATCTATTTTGTTTCTAATAAAAAATAAAAAGC
This sequence comes from Opisthocomus hoazin, assembly GCF_030867145.1. NCBI lineage: Eukaryota > Metazoa > Chordata > Aves > Opisthocomiformes > Opisthocomidae > Opisthocomus > Opisthocomus hoazin. Next base: position 79,151,828 of record NC_134415.1, on the reverse strand, counting down.
CTAGAAGAAAGCCACCTCTGCATCCTTAGCTGTTTGCCCCTGGCTTTCCATTTGTGTTACTTAAGTAGTTGCAAATTTATCTGCTTTTCCAGACAAATAATTAGAGGGTGACTAATATACCTGATCTGAAAATAGAAGCTCTCAGGCTTTAATCCCAGTATTTACAAAAGCAGTATTTGTGGATCAAGGTGAATCTTGTGTCTATTTCACCTGCATTGTCACTTCATAAAATGGAAATACTTCTCTTCTGTATATTATGAAAAGAGGTTGATGTATTATAGGGTAGATTCCCTTTTCAAAGTTCTTAACAATGACTCTAGAAAAGGGCAGTGCTCACTCTCAGCTGCAAAAGCAATATGGAAGTGATACGCATTTCTATTAAGGAGATTTTAATAAATCAGATGTCTCACTTTCATACACCCTTTTTAGAATTTATTTTTGCTTGTGTGAAGGAAGTGAACAAAAAATTGCACGTGACATGTAAACCTTAACTTCTCTTTCAAGAATTGTTAATATACGGTCGCCCTATATATGTCACTTTGATAGCCAGAAGATCAAGCAAATTTGCTGGAACACGTTTTCTGAAACGAGGAGCAAACTGTGAGGTAAATTAAATGTGATTTTAGGGGTTCCCCTCTGCCTCCCCAACAATATGAAAGCTTGAACTTGACTGACTGGAGAACTAAAATGTTTTAGAGGGTTGTTAGGGCTTTGGTTTAAATTACGCCGTTAGGTAATGTTATCACAGCTTTCATTACCTCCTTAATTCAGATAATAAAGCTGTTCTTAAAAAAATAAATAATCTCGTATTATATACATGTACATTTAGGGCCAAATGGGTGTTTAACCTTCAGTGGTGTTCCCACTACCATGATTTGGTGTGTTGCAGTTCAATTGTAGTCAGTTTGCAATGGTCAATTCGCTATAATGCATGCAGCTCTGAAGTGTCATGTCTACACTGTGGGTCTATTTCTGTTTGTTGTAGGGCGATGTTGCCAATGAAGTGGAAACTGAACAAATACTTTATGATGCTTCAGTTATGTCATTTTCTGCGGGGAGTTATTCTTCCTATGTTCAGGTTCGAGGATCTGTCCCTCTGTACTGGTCTCAAGATATTTCAACTATGATGCCTAAGCCACCCATAACATGTATGTACAAATTATTCTTTGTGATAGTTTTTGTTTAGTGCTGTGTCCTAAAGGAACATCTGAGAGAGTTAAGTGAAAATGAAATTTGCAAAAATGGACTAATTGTCTATGCATTTGTTCTTTTGGAAGCTATAATTTAAGGTAAAACAATATTCTTTATGATAAACATCATGGCATACAAACATTCAACTACATAAAAAGCTGCATTTGATGAAATTGAATAGAAAAACAATCTCCATCTTAGTCTTTATGTTCAGAAATAGAATACAAAAAACTTCTGTTTGAGATGCCTACTTTCTTTGTGCTTGTTATTTTGTATACAAAGTTAGCTACATTTGTCTTAGTATTGTGGATACGATTTTTAACCTGTTGAAAAGGGGGGAAAACATCTGGGTTAAGTTTAATGGTACCTGAATAAGTGCTCTTTGTAAGCTTCTCCTGAAAGTTTTGGTAAAGAAGTCACTTCCAACTTGGAAAAGGGAAGATTTTTTTTAACAGCTTTTGCATGGAGAGGGGAGAGTATGTAATTATATTGTTGCTATTAGAGAATAAGTATGTATTTTGTGAAGCATTCTTTTAAGGGAAAAAGGTTTAATTGACTACAGCTCACTTGACATTGTCCTGAATATATGTATTTGTTGCAGTGGACCAAGCAGATCCTTTTGCACATGTTGCTGCACTTCACTTTGACCAAATGCTTCAGAGATTTGGCTCTCCCATTATTATTTTGAATCTTGTGAAGGTACGATATTTTGAGTATGTCCTATATGTTTTCTAATTTTTAATATGATGCTTATTTTTGTAGAGACTCTGTGTTATTTTGGTTGTGCTCTAAACTAATGCTGCCTTATAAACGGCATATTTTCTTCATAAATGTCATCCACTAACCCCTTCAAAAAAAGATTTTTCCCATGTTTATAGATTTCTTCTAGTAACCTTTCACCATCATTTTAAGGTTTTTGCTATTATCCCTTAGATGTGAGTAAGTCTAAATAAATTTACCGCTAAATTTAGTTCAGCAATAAAAAATGCTAAAATAGTGTGGTACCATGAAAGGTGAGGTTTGTAGGCTTCTCGACACAGATGACTAAGTTATTTGAAACACTATCATAAAGACTTATCTTTTGTTGTTTGCTCCATCTGGTAAAGTCATGGAAGTGCAAGCGGTAGGAACAACTGAAGCATCTGATGCTAGCTAATGGGCAGTGCCATTGGCAGCAGGGCTGGACTAATGAGGGAAGCTGCATGATTGCTGCAGTAATTCAGTTAAATGCTGTGTGAGAGGCTGTGGTACAAAGCCTGGGTTCTGGGTGGCACTGTAATTTTGGTTATTACCTCTTGTAATTGTGTTGGGGTTTGTTTTGTTTCGTTTGTTTTCTGTTCTGATCCAGTCATTTTCTGTTGTGGTGTCTCTTTCCACATGTGAGTTTAATATATTGGTTTATTTTGCTTGAGTCGTATCTTACTTCTTTATAGTCTTAAAAGAAAAAAATTATCATGTTGTAGGACTGTATTCAGTAGAACAAAGGATCTTTTATGTGCATGTAGGATCCATTCCTAGTATAAAAAAATAGGGAATGTGGAAAAGGAAGGCTTTTCAAACTCTTAAGTTGTAATAAATGGCAACTAGATTAACTATTTTCTATTTCTAGAAGCTTTCCTGTGTAGGTGTGCTTTTACAACTGTCCAATGGTCTGTGGAATCAACTTAGGATAGCATTTGTTGAGAAGAAAATTATTTTATGTCTTGCAGCCATAACTTTCATAAGCCGTTGTTATAGTGTGAGTCTGGGCTCACATGATCTTGACACGTGGATCATTATATGCTTTTATTCACAGGGCTTTTGATACAGTGGCTGAAAATGCATCTCTTTCTTTCCCTCTCTGTAGATGCTCAATATTAAGATGCTAAAATTCTTGTTCTTTTATTACTTTATGTAACATTCAAAATAATAATAAAAAAAAAAGAAGCAAGGGGGGAGACACCCAAACCTGAACACTTTTTTTTGGATGTCGCAGTTGCTTTTACACAAATGCTAAGCACTTCTATCTCCAGTACTTTTGTTATTTGATTTCTTAAATGCTGATGGAACATAAATCTGTGTCTTCTTATCTTTGTCTATTCTAGAATCTTGTTAACCAGTAATTAAGGTAATAGGCTTCCTTTGAGTTTGTTTATTTAGGACTGCTATTATGTTTTTAAAGCAGTTTCTACAACATGGGTTCAGTATAGGTTTTAGTTTGAATGAAGTTGAGAGGAAAGCCATACCAATAAATAGAGTGCCAAGACATATGGTATATTCTGAGAATGGCAACAGAATTCTGATTTTTTAAAATTATTGCAAAGCTGGGAGATGAGAGCTGTTGTTCCCCATCTCCTGTCAGTAATAAAGAAGAATTTGCCTCGGTCCTTTTGTACCCCAGAACTGAATGGGGTACTTTCTGCTTGTCTTTTTTCTTCTCCTTTGTCTTTGTCCATTTTCTCTGTATTACAACTTTCGCTTCCTTATGCTCTTCTTTGCTCTTACAGGGTTTCTTTTTTCAGCCAGTCATTATACACAGTTGAAAGTGGTGACTTTTCCTACTAATATAGACTAGTTGTTAAAAACCCAGAATGTTTAGACTTTTTAGTCTCTTCTGTTCTTAATTTAATTGTACTAGTGAAGAACTACGTGCTGTTGTTACAGCTTTCACTTTTGATTTGTTACATGTACATACATGTATATGTGTATGTATAAAGGTTACGTACATTTGTTAATGAAAATTGTAATGTAAACTTCCTTTTCTTTTTGATAAAGGAACGTGAAAAAAGAAAGCATGAAAGGATTCTCAGTGAAGAACTTGTTGCTGCTGTGACGTATCTCAACCAGTTTTTACCCCCAGAGCATGCAATTATATATATACCCTGGGATATGGCCAAATACACAAAAAGGTAGAAAAGTTCCTTCTTTGTACTAGTGCTCTTAATCACAATACAAGTAACTGTGCTACTGAGTGTCTCTCTTTTCAGTTATATGTAGATTAGGAATGATGGGAGAATTTTAAGATCTACGGACAGAATACAACCTTAGCTTTTTGAAGGGTTTTTAATGTTTTCTATGGTTTCTTACCAAAGTGGAGCAAGGCCTGAAAAACTTGAAATTCTCTGCAAAGGAAAATTTTAGAGAAAAACCATCAACATTCACTTTTTATTTTTAATTAGTCAAAACACTGCATTTTTGTCAGGTGTTCCATTTCAGGCATTGAATTTATTGAGTTACAAAATGTTGGAGAACAAGGGGTTTCGTATCAATCAGTCTTTTCCATTTCCTCTTCGAAAAGGAAATGAGGGCATTAATTTCCATGTTATAAAGCATTTAGATTGTTAGAATCATGCATTTTAGAAAGACAAATATATTCTGTAAATTGTTATTCTATAATTTTGGGCCGTAGAATGCTATACTAGGGTCATGTGAAAAGGATGAATGCTTTCTGAAATGTAGAAATATTTACAAGACACAAACATTTTAAATCTGCAGGTATAGATTGTTATTCTTAAGTAACACACAGCTTGGTTGTAAAGTTCTCTGGCCTGCATATGTCTACTGTATCTTATAATGCCAGAAATTCGACAAGAATGACGAGAATTTTTGGATCAACTTTCAGGTATCTGTTACTATATCAGTCTGAGCAAAACAATGGAAAACCTGGTATGGTTCACAGGGCAGCAATACAATTAATGATTGTCGATTAAAATTTTGTGAAAAAAGCTTAGGAAAACAATCCTTATTTGTTATTTGAGATTACAAGTTGGTTGATACAGTTGGTCCTGTTGGTGTGAAATTGTTACTTTAAAGTTTGATGTGGTTTCACACTAGTTTTTATTCTAAAACAACATGGCATACAGTTGGGCGTATATTCAATTGTGTGTGTTATGATTAAATAGCAAATCTCAAAATAAGACTAGATTTCCTTTCAGAAGATATCCTAGGTACAAGTTTTTTGGGTTTCATATGGTGTGAGGCTCGTGAAGCTCAGTGGTCTGTCCTATATGGTAAGTGATACTGGGTGATCAAGGAATTCCCCTTCTAGCTTTAAGCTTGAGGTCTATTTATATACATATCCACCCTAATACAGATATAAAAAATACCTGAGGACTTTGAACAAGATTAATTATTTATGCAAGCAAGAGATGTTTAAGAATAGAAGATAATGTATATGTCTGCCTAAAGAATTGGCAGTTTCAGGAGTACTGAGAACGTGTTTGCTTTAACATGTAGTTTTGAAGTAAGCTTGTTGGAAAGTAGTACTGGTGGAACTGTTCCAAAATATTGGTTCCATCTCAGTATAAGCAATCTTTAAGAAATAAATAGTTGTTTTCATTACTTGAAATGTAAACACTAATATAAACTTTGAAAATAAAATTACAAGTAAACAGAAGTTAAAGTCCCCAAAGATGAACGAATGGGTGCCCTGATCTGAGCAGGAGATGCAGGACACCATGAAGGTCACACACGGAAACAAACGTTACTGAACAAAATAGCACCTTGCAAACAAATTGAGGGAATATGATTTAGCATAATCATGTATCCGTTTCTGCCTCATTCTTATTCTGTGAATCACAGAAAGTTTGACAGAGGAAAATGAGTGTGATACAGAAGTCAAGGAGTTTTAGATTTTTTGAAGTCTTCCACTTCTAGTTTATGTAATATGTCATATTACAAAGTAAACAAAATTGCTCAGATATGGTCAGTATCTGTTTCCTAAGTCTGTAAAATCTAATAAAACTATAGACATAATTACTGTTGGATAAATAAAGCTGTGAAGTGAGTCTTCCTGTAAATCATTTTTGTTATTAAGAGACTTTCCAAGAAGTGAAATTTTTTTTTAGTATAAGTGTATCTTGACTGCGTTAGGTTTTTTTCTTTCCTCAGCAAACTTTGCAATGTCCTTGATCGACTGAATGTGATTGCAGAAAGTGTAGTAAAGAAAACTGGATTTTTTGTAAATCGACCTGATTCCTACTGCAGTATCTTGCGGCCAGATGAAAAGTATGTATAATTTAATCGATGCATAATGAATAACATCTATTCCTTGGAGAGCTGTCTGGAATTTATATGTCTGCTACATTATTTCTTATTTGAAGGCTTAAATTAATATGAAAAAATTTAATTCATTATTAAGTGATAGCTAAAAGGATTCCAGTCAGAGACACATGCTAAGAAATACTACTACATTGAAAGAATACAATTTTGGTGTTCTACTTATCATGAATTCTTACTTCAAACCATTATTTGTAGTTTATAATCTGTGCCATGTGTGTTTCTATGGAGTTGCGTTGGGTTTTTTTCACCTTAGCAAAGGAATCCTAAATTTGGGGGTAAATTTAACAAGGTAAACAACATTAGAAATTTAGAAAGTGGCTTCTTTTGAGCCATACTCGTAAGATAACATCATCTAAATGTTACTAAGTCCAGTGTTTTCCAATGGTCTTTATGGTATTCATACACACAAAATTTAAAACTTTTTTTAGTATAGAAACTGTAGTTGCTAAGACTGCTGCAGAAGTGCAGTGATTCAGTCAGCTAAATTCTCTCAAGTTCCTGAAAATCCAGAAGTAAAATAGCTTCCACATTAAAAGCTCGATAAGTTTTTGATTCAAGTTTTCATGTTAGGGATCTAACCCATCGCTACCGAAATGGGCGTTCATATTTTGCATGAAGAGCATCCTTGCCTTTTTAGCCTATTTTCATTTAGAGACAGTCTGACCTAAAACTGTCGTAAGCTCTCTCAGAGCTTTTCTCTGCCATGCAGTGCAGCAAACACGGCGACTGTAAACTAGCAGGAACAAGATCAGTACATCCGTGTAATGCTATGCTCTGTACAGACAGTCTGGCGAGTCTCAAATGTAGTACATAGGCTTGCCATAGCAGTGCTCTCGTCAGGGTAGGTAACCCTATTAACTTGAAAATATTCAGTACTTCATGGATTACTTGCACTGAGAATAACTGCTCCTCCACCTCAGAATGTCATTAATTTCTGATGCATGTTCTCTGGCTCTGGGGTACAGTTAAGTCCTGTACAGAATTGCAAGACCCAGATAATACATATGTATGTATGCCTACAGCATGGATGCCTAGAATGAGTACAAGGGCGAGGTTTAAGTCAACCAGCTTGTGCTACAGTGTATGTTATGCCTCTGCCTTCCAGTGGTTGGCATTGTACCTGCTTCAGTTTTTGTGCACTCAAGACCCAATCTAGCAACACTTGTGTTGCTTATACTCTGTTTTATGGGGAGCAAGGGAAATATTTTGTATGGCTTTGGAATATTTCTACTTTAAGGCTAGTTTTGTTTTGTTTTGTGTTATTTGTAAGGTGGTTTAAATACAACATCTTACTGCTGCGTAGAGCTTTCACTACGTTCTGTTATTCAGGGATATCAAGTTTACTTTGTAGCAGGTTTTTAATTGTCACCCTTTTTCACTGAGCAGATCAATACATGGTATGATCTGTTATTTTTTTTAATTATTTGTAAGTCATTCTCTTTTGTTTCTCTTGCAGGTGGAATGAACTGGGAGGTTATGTTGTTTCCACTGGTCGCTTGCAGGTATTAAGATATACTTTATTAATTCATAGTTATAGTGGTGTAGATCAGCACTTCCAGAGCACCAGTGAACCATTTCACTTAGATACCTGATTGGTGATTCACAGAGTGCTCTTAAATTGATATTTATAATAAACAGCATAACTGCAGTCCATCCCAGAAATCCAATTGGAAATAGGGCTTAAAGTTCTTGCGTGGTACCACAAAACCCTGTGCTGTTGGAATTGTACTTTTGCTGGAGGTAGTCTGAGAAATGCTCACATTTTAAACTAGTTTCCATTACTATTTAGTCTGTAGTGTTACCAGTGCAGTGAAAGTTAAAACAGCAACGTTTTAGCAAACTGCATAATACGATGTTATACAGAAGAGGTGAGGCATAAGCGTGCTTAAGCCTGGTGACATATTCATACACATGAAAATGGGTTATTAAAAGCATTTTCACTAGTGCTGAATATTCTGCACATTGTTACAATTTTCATCTCTAAAAGAAACTGCTTTCTTTAATGTCAGAAAAGTGCTGACTAAACTGTAAACCATACAGTACCAGAGATTTATACCTGAATGTTATGATTGTATGCTCTGAACACAGAGCATATTTTTAAGAAGCGTTAGTTGTTTTTGAATTGCCATTCATAATTTTGTGGTTCATGTAAGTTAGAAAGCATTTGACCATTCCTTTACTAGCTGATCACTGGTACATGTTTGTTGAGGTCAGATAAACAGCGGAATAGATAGAATTTGATCTGTTTTAAAATAAAACATATCAATGCTAGTTAGATTTTTTTAATGTCAGTCTTACATGTTTACCTGTGTTAGGGGAATGATTATTTTATCTGTCTTTCAACTTTAATCATTGGAGGTAGTCACCATTGGCATACTTGTAAGCATTTGGATCATGGTTCATCTCGGAATAGACATCTTGTGAGTCACACCCAAAATGCGCTTCTTTATTAAGGCAATAAAAGTTGAGTTAACTAGCTTGGATGTAGCCATATATATATTCAAGCAGAAGAATCCCCTATGCTGTTATATTAAAATATTTTTCTTGCAGCTGTTCATGTTACAAAATAACTTTGTGTGCATTATGGAATTGAAGAATGTTAATGCAAGCAGCAGAAAAGAATGCGTGCATGACTGTGACCTTCAACAAAATGTTCATATGTGCTGCTCCAGATACAGAAAACTTAAAACATAAGCACCGTTACAGCAGAACCACAGCAAGTTAGAAGCGTGCTGTATTTTTTGCAGTAGTTACAGCATACTTGAAAATAAGATCTTCACTGAAATAACATAGCTTTTCTTTTTAAGGTAAATCTTCAGTTGTGAGTTGAAGGAGAGATGCAGTTTGTGTGATGACAGAAGCAAGGATATTTTGAAAGTAGACAGTACAGCACTCTGATGTAGCTTGCTAGAGATGAATAGCTTTTTAACATTTTTTAGAAAAGTCTTTCTCCAAATTTTTGTGAACAGACATAATCTGAGATTCGACAAGTCTTGGATAGTAGGAAAAAAGTAATAATGAGTGTAGTAATTTGTTAATTAAGAAAAATCTCTTATTTGGATTGCTTTACTAGACTGGAGTTCTCCGAACCAATTGTGTGGACTGTTTAGATCGCACTAACACAGCCCAGTTTATGGTGGGAAAATGTGCTTTAGCATACCAACTCTATTCATTGGGATTGATTGATAAACCAAATTTACAATTTGATACGGATGCTGTGAGGTAAGATATATTAATAAAGTGTGTCATGATTTTATTTTTTAATTTCGTGTCAAGACATTTAGGAAAATTATGTCTATGTAGAAGAAGTTCTTTCTATTGGAATGATTAAATAGTGTTTATTCATCCAAGTTTAAAAAAAATTTCCATGCTTCAAATATTCTTGAGAGAATCCAGTCATGCTGAAAATTTGCTCTTCTGGAGAAGTATGTTAATCAGGCTTCTTACAAGATAACTGCTTGAGTTCATTCTCTTTATATGCCAAAACTTAAAGCTAAGAGTTTTCGTTTTAAATAAGTGTAACAAAAAACCCACCCCAGTCTTTTACATTTACGTCACTTGCTTGAGGCAAAATGCTAACGAAAAATGACAATTGAAAGAAGTACATGCTTTTATGGAGAGTAACAGACTGATATTTTTATAGAAGTATGTCTTACCTTCCTATTTCCTAATTTGCCTTTGGAAAAATTTTGTGCTTTTTGTTTTATTGAAGAAAAGTTTTCAGCAAAGTTGTTCTCTCAGATCGAGTGTCAAAGATACTTACTCAAGCATCCTCAAACTGTTTAAGGAAACCCAGCATTTAAATTGAAATGCTTTACAGGTCGGGGTACCAAGCTATTTGACTTGTGAATATGCTTCAGAAATTAATGTAAGAGTCCTTGAGGTAACATGGTTGTATTCCTTAAAGCTGTTGTCGTGACTGTGAAACTTATGGCTTCATTGCTGGTTTTGACTAGTGATTTGATAGTTTTAGAATGTGGAGACATAACTCGTATTTCAGAAAAGACAGAACACTCGGTCTCCCCTCCAATTTACTTGAGACAAACCTTCAGCTCCTCTTCTTTCTCCCGTCAGCATCCAGCACTTGCCTGGCGCCAGGAGCCGGTATGTGCCACAGAAACAACCTCGCCTGCAGCGTGTTGGCTTGCTGTGCCAGCAACAGCTCCTGGCCTCTGCCTGATGGACAGGGAGAGCACCCACCAGCTGGCTGCCTCAGGGTGCTAGCGATGCCTCTTGTCTGCTGTGTCCCAGCTGCTGGTTGCGGCACGTTTCCCTCTGGGAACAAACCACTGCTGCTGCAGATCCCAGTTGCTGTGCAGCCTTCTGGGGACCCAGCGATCAGGACTCTTGCGCTCTGACTAGTGGGGACCAGGAGGTGGACAGGTCTGTTATAGACACCCTCTGTGGTATCTTCTACAGCTACCCCTTACTTCAGCACCTCAGGTTGCATTTTACTATCTTTCCTTAGGCTTCACTACCTCCCCCCTTCCCACCCCTATTTTGGGAGCCCGAATTTCCTCTGTTGCTTCCTGCTGTGATAGTCCCATGGTTCATGTCGATATTCTCTCCCTCCTATTTCCTCTCTATGCCCCAACCACCCAAATATCCATCTCTTAAGACTACAGTAGTTGCTTTGTCTCTAATTTTCCTGATGCTTTATTTCTCAATATCAGAAATAGTGAGGCCGGCAAGACTAGGGAAATGATCGTCCCCCTGTACTTGGCACCTTGAATACTGTATTCAATTTTGGGACCCTTGCTACAAGAAAGACGTTGAGGTGCTGGAGCATGTCCAAAGAAGGGCAATGAAGCTGGTGAAAGGTGTAGAGAACAAGTCCTGTGAGAAGCAGCTGAGGGAACTGGGTTTTTTTAGTCTGGAAAAAAGGACGCTGAGGGGAGACCTTATTGCTCTCTACAACTACCTGAAAGGAGGTTGTAGTGAGGCAGGTGTTCGTCTCTTCTCCCAAGCAATGAATGATAGGACGAGAGGAAATGGCCTCAAGGAGGCCTCCGGGGAGGTTTAGACTGGATATTACAAAAAACCTCTTCACCAAAAGGGTTGTCAAGCATTGGAGCAGGCTGCCTAGGGAAGTGGTTGAGTCACCATCCCTAGAGGTATTTAAAGATGTGTAGATGTGGTGCTTAGAGACATGGTTTAATGGTGGACCTGGCAGCATTAGATTAATGGTTGGACTTGATGATCTTATGGGTCTTTTCCAACCTAAATGATTCTATGATTCTATGATTATCTCTCTGAAATGTAGCTATTAGCTTGACATGAAAGGTTACTTTTATCTGGCCACATTCAACTTATTATTTTACCTCCATTGCACTAGATGTATCACAGAATCACAGAATCACAGAATGGTAGGGCTTGGAAGGGACCTCTGTGGGTCATCTAGTCCAACCCTCCTGCCGAAGCAGGGTCACCTACAGTAGGTTGTAGAGGACCTTGTCCAGGCGGGTCTTGAATATCTCCAGAGAAGGAGACTCCACAACCTCCCTGGGCAGCCTGTTCCAGTGCTCCATCACCCTCAGAGGGAAGAAGTTCTTCCTCATGTTCAGACGGAACTTCCTGTGCTTCAGTTTGTGCCCATTGCCCCTTGTCCTGTTGCTGGGCACCACTGAAAAGAGCTTGGCCCCATCCTCCTGACACCCATCCTTCAGATATTTGTAAGCATTTATAAGGTCCCCTCTCAGCCTTCTCTTCTTCAGGCTGAACAAGCCCAACTCCCTCAGCCTCTCCTCGTAGAAGAGATGCTCCAGTCCCCTCACCATCCTTGTAGCCCTCCGCTGGACTCTCTCCAGTAGCTCTTCATCTTTCTTGAACTGGGGAGCCCAGAACTGGACAGAGTACTCCAGATGAGGCCTCACTAGGGCAGTGTAGAGGGGAAGGAGAACCTCCCTCGACCTGCTGGCCACACTCCTCTTGATGCATCCCAGAATGCTATTGGCCTTCTTGGCAGCCAGGGCACGCTGCTGGCTCATGGTTAACCTGCGTCCACCAGGACACCCAGGTCCCTCTCTGTAGAGCTGCTCTCCAGCAGGTCCACCCCTAAACCGCATGTATGCCTGTTTGAAATCAGTTTTGTCATCTGTGAAGACTTGTTTCGGAATTACTGTATTCAGAATAATTAAAATATCCTGCTCCATAATGCAACAAATTCGGAAGACAGGCATGTGCTATACTCTCTCTGTTGTGCAGTCTTTCACTTTGACCTCCTACGTTCTTGCTCCCTGCATTCTCTCACATTGAGTGTCTGCTTTCTGCGTACCGTGCCTCTTCATTTACACTCTTCTAACTGGCCAAAGAGGGTAATCTGTAGCAGGCGGTCTGCCTTAGTTTCACTGACATGTCTGAAAGCTAACTTTTTTCCATCACTTTCTTCAACTGTCCTTATAATTCCGATTTTTCTTACGTGGTCTCACTGGCTGGCTATAGTCCAGAATTTCTGTTGAACTAGATTTCTGAAGTCAGCATTTTATTTTGGTTGGCTGTCCTAAAGGATGAAGAAACCATTCATTTTGCTTGAACAGTCCAATTTTATGTCTAGCAAGTTTAATCTTCTTCATGACTTTGTTGCATAGGACCATTTCTGCAAGCTATATTTCTTAGTGATTACTTCAGTGTAATTGTTGTCCTATATAGGAAGCTTCCTAGGCAAAGTGTACCTTTAGCAGCTTATTTTATCATATGTAGTTAACTTTTCTCTCTATAGAAGACTAGACTTTGTTTGACTGCAGGCTTAATATTTTGAGGCTGTGGAAGGGTAATTTAATTCTACAAGTCATTTCCAAATCAAGTGGATCAACGTCCTTAATGAATTTAAAGTTATCTGCTTTCTGTGAACATTTATTGCAAGGTCATTGGAACTCTGATCATCAGTCCCCCATGGCTGACTGGGACCTTCAGGTAGTTTTTTTGCTTTTAGTTGGCCAGCATTATTGTATTTCCCCTTGTATAAAAACAAACAAACAACCCCCCCCCAAAAAAAACAAACAAACAAACAAACAAAAAAACCAGACAAACCAACCCACCAAACCCAAAGAAACAAACACGAGATTCTCATACATGGTATCATGAACTCTGAATAATTTGTGTGGAAGCAAGTGGGTTTTGGTTTGTTTCTTTTGTTGTTTGTTTTTTAAGTTAATAAACGGATGTTTCATCCTAATTTGATCTTTTTGTACTTGACCATGAGCAGAAGATTTGCTGGACAGGTATTTTGTTTTTACAGAAATTGAGTTGCTGCTCAGATAAGTGTTCTTCATCGAGAACCTGCTGAGGAGGACTTCAGTCAGACGATTGTTGTGTTACTTATGCAGTACTACCCCTTTACTGGAAACTTTCGCAAGGGATTGCTTTTGTTGTGTGGGAGGTTTTAAAATTTTTTATTGTTGTTGTTTTGGGTTGGTTTGTTTCTACCCTACTTTCCACTTCCTAAGGGCTTCCTTCTGTGAAGGTATTACAGTGTATCACATGCAGATGCCTGAGTTACTGTGTCTTGCTATACTGATGTGAAATATGTTTCCACAGGTTTGGTAGTTGAGGGGTTTTTTTTTTTTCATTTTGTTCTGTTGTGGGTTTTTGCCTCTAACTAAACTTTCAGCCTCTTTTAGCAAGATGTCATCCTTGTCATCATGTCTTGCTCAAGCAAGGCCATAGCCTCCATTTGTGAGAAGCACTTTTCAATCTTATCATTTAGACTGGGTGTCATGTCCTTAGGATAGACTTGTTCTCTGAGACTGTCATCTTGTTTTTGTCGTTGATGGAGTGCTTCTTGATTTGGACTAATCAATTTTTGCTATTTGGACTGATCTCAGTTTCGCGATGCTTCTTGATGCTAGAGGAGTGCATTGCCTTTTAGCCAGCTCTCCTTGTTCACCTTAGTAGCCAACTCTTTCTACCTCCTTCTTATATCGTGTTTTTCCAGCTCCAGTGAATGGTAGCTGACTGTCATTCACATTTCTTACAAGTCGTGTTTATTTGGTTTGTACCTTTGAGCCATCATTATTGTAACTAGGGAGATTTTTGGAAAGTAATACTATCTTCATTTCCAGCGTACTTGACAGAAAACATAGCCTTGATATATTGACGTGTTCCGTCCCATTTAGTGTATTTAAAATACCTTAGTTTGTGAAGGTATATGGTTTGTTTTCTCCCCACAGACTAGTAGGACATGTTAATCTTCTCCCTGAATCTACAGAAGGGCGTATTCTGTAGTGTGAACGCATGCTGATATATTATACATTAGTGAAAATCTTACAGTCTAATCCTTCTTAGTGATGATTATATATGAATAAAATTTCCACAGATTTATCAGAATAAAGAATAGAGACACAGCTTTAAATTTCAATGTTTGTAAGTTAATAGCATGTTTTAGTGAAATACTTGTTTTTGTAAACTGGCAGAAGTACTTAGGAGAAATAGTTGTATTGCTTGTTAAACAGGAAGACTTTATTATTACAATACTTTATTATTTTTTCTCTTAAAAAACTCTTTTCAGCAGTTTGATAGATGACACATTTTGCTTTTCTTTCAGATTGTTTGAAGAATTATATGAAGATCATGGAGACACGCTTTCTCTGCAATACGGAGGTTCTCAGCTTGTCCACAGAGTAAAAACCTATAGAAAAATAGCTCCATGGACCCAGCATTCCAAAGATATTATGCAGACACTCTCAAGATATTACAGTAATGCTTTCTCAGGTAAATTTAATTTTAAGTTGTTAAAAAACTTAAACATTCTTTAAAAAGCATCTTACTTGGGATGTTTCAGTAATTTATACTATGATCTTATGATAGAGATCCTCTATACTATCATTTCCAAATAATTCAGTAAAATCTGGTGGATATCAAATGACTATTCTGATTTCATGAAGTATTGATATCCTATGCAAGTGCATGTTGTAGCATGCAGCCTTACTTGATAAAAGTTAGTGAACTGAGGTAAGAAGTATTTAGAAAATGTACACGTGTAGTACTGAAGCTGCCAGTGACATTCGTAGATCAGTAGAGAAGCAGGTAGCTGTTACAGAACTGTTAAAATGATGGCCAGAATGGCTTCAACAAATATCAGGATACTGATGAATCTAAATCCAAGCACCAAGTAGAAGACTTCAAGCAGAGTATTTCTTGTGATGTTTCTGGGGACTTCACACAAAAAGCAAGCTCTGATGCACGTATTTGTTTTATATGAATAGAAGCCACTAACCGTTGAATCTGTGGTAGAAAAAATTACATTTAAAAAGCAAGGTCTACCAAGTGAAGAAGCTATTTTTTTTAGTTAAATAAGTTGTAAAGTATTAGCTTACTTCTTTACTAGCTCGTATCAGTCACTAATACTGTTCTACTTTGTTCTGGACAATATTGCTAAGAGAAAACCTCTTGCAAAAATGCTGGGCCATAAGTTATGCAAAATAACTGAAAAAATAAATGCTTAGTGTTTTTAGAAATCATGAGGAAGATCTATAAGAATGATCAAAGGACAGTCTAAGACACGTCAGGATGACAAACATTGAGTGCTGCCATGTTCTAAATATTGTGTCAGTCCTCTATTACTCTCTTTCACAAAAGCTGCATAGCCAGGGAAGGAAGTAGCTTGGTTTTTTTTCCCCTAGTAGATTGCAATTATTTAGAAATGACATGAACTTTAAAACAGTGAGTTGGACACTGACTAGAAATACTTCAGTAATCTCTGGTCTCTTTTGCTGAAGTTATTGCTTTTGTTGGTGAAAATTCTGTGTATGTGACAAAATGTGAGAGCATAGCATTTAAAGTACTGTTTCTGAATGCGAGTCGTGTAATTTGTGTATTGTGTTTGTCCAAATTAAATGAGAAATGGAGAGCTTGTTTATTTCAATGATATGATCTTTTATTGTCTGCAGTGGCAGTAGGGCATGGCTTCATCAGTTCTTATGAGCAAAAGGAAGCACACTTGCAGTAGCACCTGTAGGGATAAGTACAAGATGGAGCAAATCTCTGAAGCTGTTCACTTTTAGGCCAGCCACTTAAATGGTTAGGTGAAAGCTTGAGCACATTTGGGGTTGTGGTCTGCTTGCAAGGATAGTCAAGATATGCATGTATTTTAGTAATAAAAGAATTTGTTCTGAAAAAGATGTTACAAAAAGAAGAAAGAATACAGAATGAAAAAACTCCATCTTGTCACCTGGGCAAACTGGTAGCTGAGTACAGAAGCATGTTAGCATTTACTGAAGTCAATACAAAAAATAAATTTTTCGTAAAGGTGGTGCACACTTTCCCCAGTTTACTTACAGTTTTGATATTTGATCCTGCTTGAGCCAAATATTTTTGGTGTTATATGCATTCCTTGTGTCTGAAGATGGCATTGTTGAAACAGAGCATTCATTTTTTTATTTACTGCGTTTTTAACATGAAATTTTAAAAGACTAATTTCAGTGAAATTTAAAGGTTCATTGTCCAACACCACCTGTTCAGCTAGCCAGCTCATGAACCAGCATTTCCTTGTGTTTCTGAGAAACTTTTTTTTAATGCTTATCAATTTTATAGAATCATAGAATGCTTTGGATTGGAAGGGACCTTTAGAGGTCATCTAGCCCAACCCCCCTGCAAAGAGCAGGGACATCGTCAACTAGACCAGATTGTTCAGAGCCCCGTGAAACCTGGCCTTGAATGTTTCCAGGGATGGGGCATCCACAGCTTCTCTGGGCAACCTGGTCTGGTGTTTCACCACCCGTATGGTAAAAAATTTCCTCCTTATATCTAGTCTAAATCTGCCCTCCCTTAGTTTAAAGCCATTACTCCTTGTCCTATCGCAACAAGCCCTGCTGAAAATATTTTCCCCATCTTTCCCCTGTCTGTTGATAAGAGGTTGCCATTCGTGTTCGTTAGGGGGGTACGCTTTCTTTAACCTTCCTTTTCTGGCTGACATGTACCAGTAGTAAACAGACACAGAAAATTTTAGTGATTTGCTTGAAGTCATGCAGTGTATCAGATTCAGAACAAGATTACAAGTGGCCTGCTAATAGTGCCTCCTGAATAAATCACTTATCCACGCTTGTTCTCTTTGTTTGTCATAAAAATACATGATTCTAAAAATAATTTACACTTTTTAGAAAATTATTTCATCTGTTAACCTCAAAGCTCTTAGGAGAATCACTACTAATTAAGTTGTACAGATGAGAAAAAGTAAGACATGTATAGATACAGTGGCTTGCCTGGAGATACTGATCCAGTAGATAAGACTTAGACTTGTAAGAAAGATAACTGTGAATGCAGTTTCACCCTAGTTCTTGATATGTGGCTTAGCTTTTCTATAGATTTTCTGTACCTATGTAGAATGGAAGAGTGAAGAATTAAAATAATGTCCTCAGGATCAAGTTAGTGACTGAAGCTTACAAGAAAACCGAGGTTTCCTCCTAAAAATATTGGACAATTAATTTTATGATATCTTCAAAAAATCTTACAAGTTTAGGCAAAGATTCTGACTTTTTTTTTCATGAATGTTTTTAATTCTAACGTTTGGAAAAAATAGAGGGTCCAGTGTAGTTTTGGAAGTCAACTGTTTGAAGTACCTTGGTTATAAGCAAATGAGTGGTACCGGAAAAAACAACATCATCCAGCTAAGAATTAGGTCCTTCAACACCCTTGCTGGCAGGCATTCTGATTAGTTGAATTCTAACATTTTTCTTTCATTTGTGGTTGTCAGAGAAATTAGGAAATAGTATTCCAAATAATACTCTTCTGATTTTTATGCATTTTAGAAAGTAATGGGACACTGCAGACTTCAGTGCTAGAGTTGCAACATGCATAATAAGCTTCTGGAATCTGGAATAATCTATTTATCCACAAACAGGGCTAGACAAAGTAAACTACCTTTTAGTGTTGTATGCAAGTAAACTTAATTACTATAACCTTTTAGTCATGGGATATTGTGGTCCCAATTGTGTTGAATCTCTCATGATTTAGTAAGTTGTCATGTAGTGCAGTTGCAAACTCGGATTGAGAGCAGTAGATTATTTTAGGCTAATTCAATTAAATGGCCCCTTCAATTCCTGTTTTCTCAAATGGTCTTAAAAATGTGCTAGTATACACGTACATTGCAGTATCTTTTGAAAAATCAGTGCAGTCTTTCTACTTGCTTGTACGTAATTACTACATTCAGTGCTGACAGTGAAGGGAGAAAACCTGTTTGCTCTTTTGTCTGTGCTCCACAGTGCATTGACACATTCTTATTTATTTATTTTAGAAAAGAGAGATTTTTCTGTCTAGATAAGAAAATTGATCTGAAAAGCTCAATATCCTGCTTTCTCTGGCCAGTGTTTCAAAGACCAAAGCTTTCATTATTTTTGTTCAAAATTAAGCCATAAAATTGTTCAACCCAAGTTAACTGTCTGCTTCAACGGTCACACACATACACACATATGTGTGTGTGTATATATATATGTATATTTGTGCCTGCTTGAAGAGTTATGCACAAAGAATAGTTAATATTACAGGGTTTTTACCTACTTTTTAATTATGAGTTGAGAAGTAAGACAGTAGAAACACATTTTCTGGTAAATGTCCTTTATTTCTGTTAAGTTTAAAACATAACTGCACAACTGAAACGATAAATGCAAAAGACTGAGTCCTTTTGCGATGTAACATTTAACAGCGGTCATTTTTTTGCTGTGGAAGAAAGGTAAGAATGCTTTAATGAACTGCTGCTATAGACCATTTAGGACAGTGAATTGGTTAGTTTAGTTGGTATGAGTTTAAATTCAACCTGTTTTTCACAGAACAAATTTCATGTAGTTTTATTTCATTTTAGTGCCTGTCAAATGAGTAATGACATTAACTGAATTATCTTATTTTACTCTAATTGTTTTACAATTACTTAATTAACAATTTCAGTATACCTTCTGTTCCTGGCAGGTGAAACAATGGTAAATGAACAAAGGAGGCTCATCTCTGCCTTTAGCTGTCAGAGATTACCACCAATTTTAACCTATTAGCTCTTGTTAATTAATTTCGTCTTTAGGACTCATACAGTTTCTGTGCTTAAAGGAGAGAGCTTTATTGGATTTTGTTCAGCACTTTCTTTAAACCACTAACTAAACTTCTCAGGAAGAAAGAATACATTTTATTATTTGTGACTTTTCCTTTCTTTTTAATTCTCAGTGTCCTCAGCAAGGTTTGTTTGTTTATTTTTTTTTTTCAGACCTTTTTACTGAGTTTTGCATGGCTTACTTGCACTGTTCCTGGCCTTCCTCAATCTCTTCTTATGCCTTGGTTAGTCTGTGACACTATTTTGCAGAAACAGTATGGCCTGCAAACCATAAGGACCTACATATGCATTTGAGTATTACTGTGCAGAAGAGTTAAAGTTTATAAGTTGGTCCTCTTAAGAAAATTTGGAAGGTGAGGAGCAAGAAAGAAGGTAAAAGAAGTATTTTTTTGGAATAGTGCTCTGAAGGGACAGTAAAAGTATCTGGAGGGAGTATGAGTGGATAGAAAAGGAAGAAAAAAGCCATATAGGCCCTCTAAGAAAGGAAAGGGAGCCAAACAACATCAGGAGGTTTCCCCTTTCTTTGCCTTTTCCTGGTGCCTTGCCCTATCACACCATATGACTGTTTATATGGAAGACCCCACTTCCACATATGCACACTTCTGTAAAGTACCATACTTTTCTATAATTCTGTTGTCACCAAATTTCTACATAGAACTTCATTTCTCAGCTGCTTGTGTGTCTTACTTCTCTGTAAAAAATATTATATATTGCACAGAAGGAAGAGATGTTCAAATTCTGGGGAGAAGAAGGTATTGACTGAAACTTTGGTGGAGGCTAGGAACCAACTTTGTCCTTGCTGTCATACCGCTGCTTTGTGGATTCTGCGTATTTTTTTTACACGCTTTCTGGTGTACTAAGACTTCAGTTTGTCTTCTTGATGTAGTGTATTGCTAAAGGGATGCTCAACTCTCATAATACTCTTTTTGAAATGTGGAGAGAGCTGAAGGAGTAATGCTGTCTGTTGAACTAGTCTGGACTGTTCCTTGTCTGATGATTACTGAAGTGCAAAAAGAGTGGAGACAAGAGCTTTCCACTTGCTAGTTCTTCAGGACACAAATAGAGCTCAATTCTCTGCATACTCCCCTGTATCTGAAGATCCTTTGCATGTAAGCCTTCCTCTCTGCCCCTACGACTCTGCTTGCAAAGCTATCTTTATCATGGTTCACCATCCCCAAGCCCTCATCTGACTCCAGCTTTTCTTTGTATCTGTTGTAACTCATCCTATCTGCAGCTAGGTAGTGAGAAAGGTTTTAAAGGTTTAAGTGAACAGCAACATTTCTTGTCATGCTTCATATACAGTGGTATGTAACTACTGGATTTTAGTACTTGCCTTATTTATCTCGATGAAGCTTAGAATATGGCAAGAGAAATTGATGACTTAAGCCAACAGGAAAAAGTTGAAATTATTTAAAGGTGTTTGATGTTTAGTAATTCTACTGACTACATTTTGGCTAGAAATACCCAAAGAATTCATAATTTTTGTGATGTGGGAAACTTGTGTATTGGATGGATACTGTCTAATTTCATTAAATCATTCTTCTGTTACTTAGACTGCAGTAAATTCATCATGATACGTCAGATTCCCTGAAACATGCACAAATATGAGCTCATGCTGCAGGTATACACATATATGCAGAGGTGGGAGACAGCTGCAGCGTGAGGTCTCACTTCTGCAAAGCCTCTAAGCAGAGCTTCTCCCTCGGCTCCTCAGAGAGAAGCCAAGGAAAGAGGCAGTGCTGGTACCAGCCCCACATGTGTTGCAGTGTGGCAGAAGGTCAGGTCTCGATAAAGTTTCGTTACAGTGGTTGAAGCCTGGAGGTCCCCGTAGAAGTGGTAGGACATATACACTCCATCTGCGAGGAGCAAACATAACAAACCAGCAAATGGCTGAATGGGCTTGAGCTCTGCAATATTCCTGGCGTTAAGTGTACCTCTTGTCTAACAGATGCAGACAGGCAAGATTCTATCAATCTCTTTCTGGGAGTATTCAAGCCTGCAGAAGGAAAACCTCATCTCTGGGAACTTCCCACTGATTTTTATTTGCATCACAAGAACACCCTCAGTCTGTCACAGACCAGGCGAAGGTATTTTGCAGTTCTGTTTTTTTGTTTGCTATTGCTCTAACAGATTTTTTAAAATGCATGTTGTTAACCAAATAATTTGGTCAGCTTGTCAAAAACTGGCTTACTGTTTTTAAAGTTTTTATGAAAACTTGAAAAAACAAACCTTCACGAGATTACCAAAAGTGTTGGATGTTGGCGTTTTGAAGGATTTGCTCTAGTATGTTATTGTCTTGTTGTACTGAAAAGACATTTCATTTCATCAGAAATTCTAGCCTGCAGTGGGAAACGTCTTACTATTTTACTGAAGTACAGTTACCACTGTCTTGTTAAGCAATGTCTAGGTGTATTTTTGATGGTCAGGTTTATTAAGTCATTGTTGTATTTGGGAACAGGTGATGAGAATAACATTTGCTTTTTTTTTTTTTTGTGTGTAATGCACTTAGTGTGTAATGCATACCAAGAAGCCCGTGATTGTCTACTTTCCTTTCAGCCATGTCTAGCCTGTTTTGAAGACTATTTTTCTTCATTTGCATTCCATTGTAGTTGCATGGTAATTTACAGAAATAATAGGGTTAAAGCATAAAAATTTTAAAGTAATTTTGCAGTGCTTCACAATGTGGAATGATTTTGTAAGGCTTATAAATACTGTGTGTTTAAAAAACAAATTTCCATTTTAATAAGAAGAACAGTACCAGACATGTTAACTAAATCATCTCTCTTAGGAATTTCACTGTTCGTATCTTTGTTCAATCTATGAGTCATAGAGCTCTGTATCACAAATGATAGATCTGAATATCTGCATTCAGATTTTTGTCTGGGGAAAATTGTGGGTGTTTAAACAGTGTGTTCCGTCCCTGTTGGCTGCTTATTCCATTAACCCATCGTGGCAGCTGGCATGTGATATGGCTGTTTCGAAATTCCAGTAGTTTTGTATTGTCTCCTGAGGCTTCTCTTGATGCTAGCTCATATCAGCCATACGACCAAGTGCTTTTTCAGGCACACATGAAACATGTGACATTAATTTTATTTCCTACTGGTTCCCAGCGTTATTGTGTGTCACAAATTAATTCAGCTGATATATTGTAAATAGATGAATGTCCTAGGCTCCCTTCATCTGTTACTTTGCTAAACAGCTGACTCTTACTTGTCACAGATGCTGTTCTCAAACGAGATGGAACGTATAAAAAAAGAAATTGTTGGTATTCTTTATTTACTTGTTAATTAGTTTTACCTTTCATTCTGTCCCGAATTTCTTCTGAGTGCTTCTGTGCTTAACTTGTTTCTTTGTGTAACAACTTCTTATCTCTCTGTGCAAGTGCCTTTTTTGGTTTCCTTGGGCACAGCAGCAAAGGAAATCATGAGAACTCATGGTGAAGTCGGGGATATAGGAAGAGAAGGAAGATGTTGTTTCCCATCACTGAAACTTCTTTTGACTATCTGTGCTTGTCGTATATTGTATTTGCCTCTCCATCAGAACAAAGAGATTTCACGATGAGTTTCATAATTACTTTTATATAATTTGTGATTCACGTGAAAACACTGTGAATATGAAAAACGAGACTTTCCGTTGCCACGTTACTTCTCATTTGTGCAAGCAGCAAAACTGGGTTTGTCTGTATAGTTTCTAAAGGCACTGGAGAAAATGGCTTGCTAGTATGGCCTGATACGATGCTTCAAGAGACGGGACCATCAGGCAGGACTCATTCCTTGCTGTTTAGCACATACACAGTTCTTGGAATGAAAGTGTGTTGCCCTGCCTGTTCTGCACCGTTTGCTAAGTCCCACTAACAAATCTATCTCTGGACGTGGTAGTACACCCATTGTTTCTGCTCCAGATGGCTGCGTTGACGTGAGTAGGAGATAACCACATTAATCCTCTGATTACAGCCCTTACAGTATTGTGAATGCACACGTATTTGAAATAAAAATCGTTGAAGATAATTGTCTTTTCATCCCAAGTAATGAAATAGAAGGAACTATCAGAATAATTTAGAGAAGAAATTGAAGTATATTTGAGAAGAGGAAATAAAAATATGTAAACATGAATGAAAGATAAAACATGCTTTATTTTATCAATGTTACTTGACTTCCTTTGTTGTTTTTTCAGAAATCCTGGATAAGCTTCTGGTTCCTGGTTTTTGCTGTTAGCTGTGCCTATATACAGCTCTCAGACTTACAACAGCTGTCACATCACAATGTATTTCTGTGTGTAGAAGTCAGCTGTTTTGACAATGTTCTGGTTTTATTATCATTAACCTCCTTCATTTCTTCATACCCTTTTCCTAAATGTTAGGGTCTGAAGTGATGAGTGGGGGTTGATTTATTTATTTATTTATTTATTTTTAAAGACCAGGACAAGAGAAATTCATAAATACCTTCTATATGTGCTAAGACCTTAATTTTCAGTACTGTAGAGGCACCTGAAATGTATTTTGTTTAATGGAGCAAAACCATTCCTCCCTCCATACCTATATGGAGCTTCATTTGTTTAAATTTCATGGCCTGAGAGCAAAGTAGTAGGATAGGGTTCTGTTGAAATCCTCCATCTGAGCATAATTCTTTACTTTCTTCCACACTTGAATCATAAAGAAATGTTTACTAAAGTGACACTGTATGGTGTTGGCTGTTATGTGCAAATGTTCAGACTGGATAAAAGATCAAATCTTCAGTATCAATTGTGTGTCTGTTTTTGTCGTACAGCTATACTTACTGGTGGACCGTAGGTGTGCTAAAGCATTTACCTCTTCCTTTTGATGAAGGTAGGAACTGTATTTGCTCCTTGCCTTACAGAGTATCTTGAAAAAGAAGTTTTAGTCACAAATGCCTTTTAATTGTTTTGGATCCCAAATATGGGGGATAAAAAGTTTCCATAATGATTGCTAAATACTTCCCCCTCCCCTCCGCAGTGAACTATGATTTTTCAGCTGCAGGATGCAAGAGATACCTAATTGGCTAAAACTTGACCTCCATATTTTTATGTGCCAGGGCACACTTCATTCTTTTTTTCTTTTTCTATGCCTGTTAGTATATGTTTATAGTCTATGCTGGTGGTTACATTCCTGTTGCAGATGACAGAGTATAGCTAGTGTGTCTTATTTCTCTGGGGTACTGTGGAGCATGTTTTATTAGGAAGTGTCATCATGAAGAGAAATCAAATTATGATGATTGGTAATGCATATTTATTAAAGATGTGCTGGGCATCTCCTTCTTCATACCATTTTTTTTTTTGTCTTAGAGGGGATATGGCTGTAAAAAAGTGCCTGGTAGGGTGTCTAAGTAAGCAGGCTACTATGTGTTTGTATTTTTGCAGAGTCAGTTAGTAAAAAGATTTTTTTTTGTTTTTTTTCTTAGTGACATGTGCAGAAAACAGACGCAAGTTGACGGTGAAGAAATTCCACAAGTATGAAGAGGAAATTGATATCCACAATGAGTTTTTTCGGCCATATGAGTTGAGCAGTTTTGATGAGACCTTTTGCTTGGCAATGACCAATTCTACACGGTACATTGGGATGTTTTGTGACTATAAATCCTTAACTGGAAATTGATTTAGTGTGAATTAAATGTACATTTGATTTATTTGGTTAAATCTGTGTAACATAAGTTTTGTGGAGTGGTTGGGTTTGGTTTTTTTTAAGCTTCAAATTTAGCAGACTTTTAGAAACTAAATCGTAATACTGAAATGGAAATGCTACTCTAAACAAAATTCTGTTAAGATAGCACTTAAATTTCCAGTTATTTTCCGTTATGGGTTGCTAGGTGTTTGGGTACTAGAAATGAGCTTTTCTTTATGGACTCATATCACAGAGGCTCCCCTCAAAGCAACTGGTTTCTAATTGTTCTGCTCTCATTTTACAATTATTTTCTTCAGTTCTTCAGATTCTCACAGCTGGCCACACAGGTTTTTTTTGTTGGCAGCAATCAACTGGATATTCTAAGCATAATCTTCATCATGATTTAGCTAAAGACTTCCAAACAGATTATGTTTGGTGTAGCTTTTTGACCCAATTTGAGTGTTTGCAGCATTTTGAAAGCAGCGTAGCTGAGTTACAGGGTTTCTCCAGCACAGGAATGGAGCACGTTGCTCTAGCCTCCTTGGTAAGTGGTAATGTTTTCAGCTGTTTTGTGCGACGAAATAATGCAATTGAAATCTTTTTAAATACCTAAGGGGTTTGTATGTGCATGGCTTCAACTTGTAATGATGAAGTTCGAACTTGGTATTTCTTTTTATGATGATTTTTTTTTAATTCAAAGGTAGATGTTAGAGGTGGTTCTTCCAGAAAAATTTTAAATGTTACATTTTGAATGTTGCTAATAACAGTTTTTCCTTTCTATTTTTCCAGAGATTTTATGCCTAAAAATGTGGGCATTGATCCAAGTCCATTTACTGTTCGTAAACCTGATGAAACTGGAAAATCAGTGTTGGGGTAAGTCTGAAATAAATAAATGATACGATCCAGTTCTGGTTTAATAGTAGTGAAATTGTAATGCAGATATAGAAACTCTATGTCTGTGTAGCGTATTCTCTGTTACATGGGAAATAAAAAAAATAATTGGTGTTATACTGTAGAATTCTACACTTTGAAAATCATATCTAATTTGAGATTTTAATTTGACACTGGGAATTCTT
The DNA here is from genome assembly GCF_030867145.1 of Opisthocomus hoazin. Classification (NCBI taxonomy): domain Eukaryota; kingdom Metazoa; phylum Chordata; class Aves; order Opisthocomiformes; family Opisthocomidae; genus Opisthocomus; species Opisthocomus hoazin. Next base: position 79,125,874 of record NC_134415.1, on the reverse strand, counting down.
TATTCAGACTCATTTAATCTTTTCTGAGTTTTTGTACTGCTGTAAGTGAAACCCATGAGAAATTTTATCTAGAATGAAGGTACAGAGGTTGTTAAAAGTTGATCATCTCTTCATACTAGTCGCAACTGTATTCTCTATTGGAGACGACAGGAATGCATATATTATTGCTGTCTCTTTTAAAAAAAAGTTAATAAATTTTGGGTAAATAGAACATATCCTGAAACAGCAGTAAATACCAATTGCAACATAGTTTTCGATAAAAAATTTTGCTAAAAATAATCATAGAGAAAATTACATAAAACAGTTCAGCAACAGTTATGAATGTTTCATTTAGCTGCTTTTGCATCCTGGACTTGCTTCATTACTTTATTTTGTACCATTGTTGTGTTTGATCTGCTGTATCACACAAGGGCTATGGGGACTCTTCCTGAACCAATTCATTCTGTCTTTGATACCTCATATTAAGGAAATCTTTTGTCAGTAATGGCTAATCCTGTGCTGTCACAACATTGTAAATTCTTCTGAAAACTTCCCATTTTGTTAAAAGCTACAAAATTTGGCTGTCTCATAAATAACATCTGTTGTGCCTTGACCCTGAGGGACTCACTGTCGACAAATGTTGAGAGCAGACTATGCTTATCACGAGTATAGCCTGATTTCATGCTACTGATACTCCCTGGGAATAAGCAGAAAGACTGTTCAACAGTTGTACAGTTTACATCTGCTAAGAACTGTGAGTTTGTGGGTACTTTAGAGGATGAGCTTTATTCTTCCGCTTTGGTATGATGTCAGATTTTTGGACTAACTCATTTCTCTCCAGATATTCCATTAAATACTTCACCATTATACATTTTTCTCAGGCGCTTTGCTTCAAGCTCTCTACTGTGATTTTTAGGGGTCATTATGAATAGAGAATCAGCTGGATCAAAGCCACATTCCAAGACTCCCTGGGTATTGCTCGTAAGGCTTCCCATGCATTGGCTGTGGAAGTAGTGGGATGAAAAGTGGCTTCGGTCTTCCACCTTGCCCATATTTAGCCCTTGGTAGAGGTTGTATCTTTGCCTTGCAAATTTGTCATCATCTTTTGATCTACTGTGACATTTCTGGAGGATTTGGTGATCTGTTTTCATCTATAAGGGTTCTGGTCCCCTAGGACAATGAGATCTTGGCCTTCTGAGTGTGTGTTGGGTGTCAGGTGGGGTTATCCCCCTTACCAGTGTTTGGCTACTCGCTCCATTCTTCACATTTCAGAAGAGACTGCTTTTCTTGTGACCTCCACCTCGTTTAGAAAAGTAGGGAAGCTAACCTTAATTTTCTCTAAGAAGAATGCAGTATGTCTTCATAAGTTTCTGTAGATTTCGGTCTAAGGAGATGTCCATTTCTGCTGAGTCAGAAATTAAACTTACCTGTGTTGTTTTTTCCCCTAAGACATGTGTTCCAGCTGCAGCAATTCTTCTGATACATTATTGTCCTTGGGGTGGGGTATGGTCTTAGATCAAGAACCTTTGCAAGGACTCTCCTACTTGTTTATAAGTGTTCTTGAAGCACAGAAAGTATACCTAATTCACTACTCTTCCTCCAGAGTCCCTGAAAAATTGTGACAGTGTCTGAGAGGAAAGTGCAACCATGTACCCTTCCAGGGCCAGTAGGAAAGGATGTAGAGGACGTAAGGGTGGTACAATTTCTGATGGGTAAAGTAACGTATACCTTTCAGAGCTTGCACAGTTAAACCCAGTGCTAGCCTACTAAAATATAGATGCTGTATCTTGAAGAATTCTTACAAATAAGGCACTTTTTTATATTAACTAGAATTTCTAGAGTGAGAAATACATGCCGCATAATGTTGCTGATTAAATAACTAAATTGAGGGGAGAGGTATGGAAAAGGAAGAGAAAAAAGTGACAATATGATTAAGATTTTTGGGCCCAAGATTAAGAACGCTAGTGGACTGGATAATGTCATTAATCAGAGAGTTATTTGATCTGGTTTTTCCCAGATTAAAACCAAAGATGTTATGTCTCAATGAATTTTTATTCCTTTTTTATTCATTCAGTCTGGGGGAGGAATTTAAGTAAAGAGAGAATTGGTGGAGAAAAGCTGGCATATTCCTTTGAGCTGTCTTTCAATGCTATGGAATAAGAAGAGATTGAAGAACAGTGAGTTGATTGGGGGATTCAAAAGATGAGCAACAAATTGTTCCAGAGGGTAAAACTCTTCCACCAATAAGATTGTAACCAAAATTAGGAATTTTAAATACCCGTTGTTGATATCGTGCTGATTTCATAAATACACACTGCCTTTCATAATAGGAACAAAAGTAATAGAGAAGAAACCGTGCTGCAGCGCAAAACAGCTGCTAGTGCTCCTCCACCCCCAAGTGAGGAAGCAGTGTCAAGTAGTTCTGAAGATGATTCTGGGACAGACAAAGAAGATGAAGGTGCTGTTTCTCAGCGTTCAACTCCAGTAAAGGTGACTGATACAGGAGACAATACAAAAATCACAGAGGTAAGAAATTATTTTGGCAGGCAAGAAGGGCTAGTCACGGACTTAAAAAATTCACATTTCCTTGAAAAAAAACACACAAAACCAAACAACCAAACAGTAAATATTACAGAACAGTCAGAGGTATAGCACTGAGAAGTTAAGTGAAAAAGATCTCCAGTGTAATTGCTTTATGTAGCTGTTAGCACAACTGCTTGTGTAAGTTTGCTGTTCTTCTTGTTGTGTAATAGTGAAACACAGCGGAAAATAACACTTTTTCAAGAAGTGAAAATTGCTGTTAGAAACCTATGGCATTTGAAAGGTACTCAGGTCAGGTGTAGCCCATTACATAAAGCATAAAATAGATCTATGTTAGTGTGTTAATTCAGAGCGGTAGTTGACTTCTGATCATTGTCCCTTACCATGCTCTGGCTCACATCACGAGGTGGTTCTTGGAGCATGCATATTGGGATTACTTTCTGGATGAAACTGGACTGGTAGATGCTTCTCCAGGAATGTACCTAATCTGCCTGTCTAACCAACATTTAGTCCATGGGAGCTAATCTGGAGCAAACCCCTTGAAAGACATGTAGTACGGATCTGAGGTCCTGAGCACCACCTCTTTCAGTTACAAATCTGTTCCTTTTGAATGATGCCACTTGCTCAGGTGGATATAACTGTAAACTAATGTTCAATCCCGCTGAATTTCGACCTGATTTATGTGACAACTTTTGAATTGCTGTTTCATAATTATGTGGTCTGACATAAAAAATAAAAAAAGACGACTTTAAACTAACTCCAAAAATGCGCCTGATAATGTCACATTGGTCCTATGCTATTACTACTACTAAGTTTGAAGATAATGGCAGGATAATAGTGATATTACCATTGAACAGGTTACCTCAGGTGCGTTTTTCCTTCTGCATATTGAACACACTTCAAACTCAGACCTAAGATACCTTTTTTAGATTTTTAAGATGTTTAAATGAAAGATGCAATTTTTTTCATTTTATTAGCACCTTTTCAAGCATTGTATTTTAGTCATAATTTGGGTTGTGAATTTGTGTCATTGCTTATTGAAGTTGCAGTGCTGATAAGGATTACCTATTCAGTTATGTTGAATTGCTACGTAGCAATTAACTTGGCTTATGGTTAGTGTCTGCCTGCCATTGTGAATTTATTCTCTTAAAAGTACAAAGCTCCTCTTAGCTGTATTGAGGGCATGATGCTTATGGAAACTTTCTGTTTAGAAACCAAACATAAAAATTAATAGTCTTAAAGACTGTGTTAGGCATTAGATTTTAACATGTTCACCAGCTGATCTTCATTTAGCTTGTGAAGTGTTGTTTTTTCATTACCAGACTAAGCACAGCATCAAATATAGGCTTTTCAAGAAATGTTTTGGAATTATTTTTCTGGCAATGGCAGTTACTTGTTGTAGCTACACATAAAAAGTTAAAAAGTTTAAGAGAACGACCTGTAACAGAGGATTTCAAAACTTGGTGGCTAAACTGAGTGATGTAATAAGAAAGAAAACAACTATGACTGGAAAAGGCCATAATCTATCTAGTTGATTAAATAAGTGTCTATTTTATAGAACTGGTAAACCACAGAAATGTTTCAGGTACATTTTTTTTTCCCTCAAGTTAAGCTTAACTTAAAAAAGAAACTCTAATGAAGAATGCACTTAAAAGCCTAAGCTTACAAATATTCCATTTCCTATCTATATTAGCTAAACTGACAATGTACTAGCACTTTAACCAGCATCCATCTGCACTGCACTAGTTTCTCATTTGTGAAAAAGGATTGTGTATAGTATTGTTCAAAAATACTAGAGGTCTTTGTGAAAAACAGTAGTGTGGAGTATTTTTGTGTGTAAAAGAGTTGATATTTGTAATCTTATGTTTTTAGTGACTTTCTTAAGTAAATATGGTTATTCCAGAATGATTGGATGTTTGGTCGGGGATTTGTATTTTTTCACATCCGCAACTGTAGAGCAGAGAAAAATTGTATCATTATGGGGCAAGGGCAGGAGCCCAAACAGCTAGTTCCTTTCTATTCACATCTCACAGAAGTTAATAATAAAATGCTTTTATACTTCTGGTAAGAACATATCTTCCCAAAGTTCTTCTTTGACTTTGGATCTTTTTGAACTAAAAGAAAGCTATTTTAATAGTTGACTTAGTTGCAGTCACACGTGTCTTGTCAGTAAACCCTCTGAGTTTCTAATGATTCAATTAGAAGTAGTGAAGTATTGCATGTGCATTGGATCCTTGTGAAGTTGACTGACGTGATTGTGTAACGTATAAAATAAAAATAGCTTTGTTCAACCTGAAGTTTGTAATTATTTCAGAATTGAGAGCAGGAAATGTGGGATGTTCTGAATGAATATGATTTGTTCTATATTAAGTTTCAACACAGAACAGAATTTAGTACCTATATCATTATATGTCCTATAAATATAATTTATTCTCCTAATATGTTGGTTTATCTGATGTTATCTTTCAAGCATGCTTTCGTTTACTTGTTGAACAAACGTCTTGAATAGTATTTTAAGTATTTAAAAAAAAAACATGCACAAGTAAGATCACTGTGTCTATGAGAAACTTATTTGGTTTTGCCTGCAGTTTTGAAATTATTTTCAGGTTCAGAAAGAACTCCTTGCTTGAAAGCAAACTTTTCTTTGGATGTTATTACGATATCCTCAGTCTGAATCTATCATCTTATGTTCCAGAATGTAGTTCAATCAACAAAAGATGTGTATGGAGTCAATCTTTCAGATGTTCCTTCAGAAGATGATCTCACAATATATGCTAGGTGAGGTAAATTTCCAGTGGTAATCAGTAGAAGATATTTGGAGCTAGTTAAATACAGCTCGTCAAAGTGCTGCCTTTGATTAAACTTATTTAAATTATAAATTTTAGAGATATTTGCATATATGTACTATTCTGTTTTTAAAATCAAACTGATTTTGTATGTCTCTGTCAACCCTGATTTCAGTGGAAGTTATGCAGATGTCTTTGACTGCAAAATTTGGAACTTAAATTGAATGAAAGGTGCTTCAGTAGAAATACCTGTCATTTAATATAGTCCTAGAAATTAATAAGCAAATTTCATATTAGGAGTGGTTCCATGGTTCTAAGCTATGTAGTCTGTGATTTTTGCATTTTTCAAATGTTGAATTACGCTAATTCAAATCAGTCTTAAGTGAAATAGTCTTCTATAAAAATGCATACAAACCAGCAGAAGTTGTCTTTTTTTTAACATCTTACTCGTAGGGATATGTGTTAACTGTTACCTTTTTACTCAAATTTAAATAGCTGTGTGACTTTGCATGTTCAAGCAGATTACTTTTCTGAATAATATTCAGCCTTTTTCTTGAAACATCTCAGGCTTTTGAGCCTGAAATAAAAATATGTGGATTTTATGGGGAGACCTTGAGACCTTTACTAAATCTGGTATAGGCTATGAGGAGAAAAATTGAGAAGAGCAGTCAGAATAACTCGCACTGTAGAAGCATGGATATCTAAGTGATAGATATTTGTACTGTAAGGAGAAGGAGAAGTCTGTTTGGCCCTTGACATTATTGGAGTTTCATGAAATAACGACGTGCAAGTATACGTGGTGTGTGGGTTTACATGTGTGTGTATATATATGCACAGCACTAAGGTAGTGTGTGTAAATAGTGTGCTCTTACACACTGCATTTTGAACAGCATCATACTGCCACTTGTTCTTAATAAATGGTTTTGTGAATTCAGACCATATGTACAGGAAATGAGTAAGATACAACATGGTGCAGGACAAAATACAGCTCCTTAGATGGTCCAGCAAGTTCCCACTCGGTTCCTGCAGTTTGAGGTGAGCTGCTGCAGCCCGAGGCAGCATGCTGCACAGCACTCCAGGCTCTCCCCGGGAGCTGGGAGCTGCCGGCTTGCTGCGAGCAGTTGGAGGTGAAGGTTGATGGGCAAGCATCAAGGTGTCACTTCCCAGCTCCAACTACACAAAAACTTCCGCTTTTATTCAAGGGTAACTTGGACTTGTGTCCTCTACAAGGCAGTTGTCACTGCTCCTGCAGGAGACGTGAACTGTCAGCTCCCCAAGAGCAATCAGCAAATTAATGGTATGCTGCTCTACCAAAAGGCAGTGACACTGTTGTATCAGGAATACTGTTTCTGAGTTGCCATAGCCCTATATAGAGTGCTGGCTGTGTGTTGCCCTTGTTCAAAAAATGTGTACTTAACGTTACTGTTCTCAGACTCTCTCCTCAATCTCACAGAATAACACTGAAGCCAAAAAGAAGCTGGTTCAAATAATCTTTTTTCTGAAATCAGAAATTAATTTGAACCTTTTGAAGTTTTTTTTTAACTGTAACCAAAACTGAACTAAAATAATTTAAGTTATAGATGAACTAGAACCAAACCGAAAAGTTACTTATGCAGTTCCCCGGTGGAGGGGATTCTTTCCTGAACCACAATCTTTTTCTTTGAAAACTAGTCAGAATATTGGGAATTCACTACTGGAGATCAGTTGGAGAAATTCAAGTCCAAATTGAAGACCTTCTTAGTTCCTGCGGGCTTATAATGCTGTTGCTGAGAGAGCGATTGCTTATGCAAGGCACCAGGAGTGCAAATCGATTATATCTGCTTAGTAAACCAATGTTTCAAATACCTGCTTAGAATCTAGAATTAATGGAGTTTGAGAAAGGGGGTGTAAGAAAAAGACACATCATCTCAGAAAAACACTGTGTGTGTATTGAAGTGAATACTTAAGGCATGCACTGAAATGGACCTGTGTGTGTTTGTTTTCATTTTCTAATGTGTAATAGCAGTGGTTACCTTGTTATGTTTGAAACCTTTTCAGTTTGTGAGGGAAGTTTTCATTCACTATGATATCTTCTCGGTTGGTGATATGTGGTGATTAATCCTGACTTTTTCTTTTTATTTGAAAGTCTTTTTCTGTTTTTTGTTTTGTTTTGGTTTGGTTTTTTTAGGAGTGGCTACTTCTCTTGTTCTCTTTAGTTCTTTGAAATCTGCTTTTCTACCTATTTCCTACGTGCCGAGTAGTTTGAAGATAGCACACTTGAATAGGCTTGAGGACAATGTTTCTCATGCTCTCCGAAATTTTTGACTTCACCTATGCCTCTAACTTTGGTTCTGCATTTTAACCACTCGAAAATGGATGCCAATTTGGCAATTACCTTTTGGTATACTGGATAGTTATTGTTCTGCAAATGACCCAGTGCGAGCTGGTGTTTACTACGAGTCACTTTGTGCAGATGAACAGTTCTGTGATAACATCCAGAATTGCAGCTGCTTCCCATTTTATCATTTTTCAGGCTGGACTAACATTCAGTCTGTTGTTACAGTAGTACTGTAAACTCCATGGGGGCTTTGAAGCTCCCTATTCATATCCTTTCCAAGACAAAAAATACTTGCATTTATTTCATTTCCCTCAAGCAATGAAGGTGTTAAAAATACAACAGTTACAAATTCCTTACCTCTTTTAGCTAATAAGACATACTGCTATTTATGGTCTGATGTGCTGATTTATGTGGAAAGTATAGATTTCACTGACATCCTTTATTACAATGTACATTGAGAATAGCAGCAATTTATTTCACAGTAGGATTATAGTTCTCACTTCAAGTCTTTTTCTGTTATTGCAATAGGGGAAATGGAGATGTAAGATTCTGACTCTGCTTGACATCGTTGGACATGTTACATATTTTTTTTCTTTACTAGTATCAGGGACTTGCAGATTTTAAGTACCTCAGGTTAAGTTACTTTACGTCAGCTGATTTATATTAATTATATATGCAATGGAAAAGTAATTTGAATCTTCAGCCCATTTTCACTGATGGCTGAGATAATTTGTGTTAATTCTTACCAAAATAGAAATCACAGAACCATGAATTGATTGAGGTTGGAAGGGACAGGAGGTCTCAAATAATTTGAGGATGTGTACTGCAGATGAGCTGTGCATGGTGTCTTATTGATGTCTGGTAACTTGCTTGTGTTAATTTAGGCCTTGTTTGTTTCAGAATATTGGATAACTTCAAGCAATTAATAAAAATACTTACACCTTTAGTTTGCTTTCATTTTTTTAAGCTTGTTTCAGTAGCGAGCTCCTGCACTAGATGGTCTTAATTGTCTTTATTTCCACTTACAGTTCTCTTATTTAGAAATGTAAGAATTTATTCCTTCAACATCCAAAGTGATGTCACATATTTCTGAGGCTTTTCTTTCTGCAGTATAGAATCTGAATGGAGCAGAAAAAAAAGTCACGAGAAGTTGTTCAGGAATGTGTTGTTCCTTTGTCTTTTGTACACTCTTCCATGCAGTTGCTTTTGCACTGTTAATTGTCCCATGTTAAAATGTAGTAAATATTTCTGAAATAGACCAGTAAGACTATTTTTAAGCTAAATGGAAACTAACTATTAAAAAAACCCCACCACATCAGAAAATTAAAATATTAACATCACAACTAACATTTATGTCTGTTTTCAGTAGCACAGGTGTGTTGGAGAGGGAACAAATTGAGTTCAAGTGTGAGGTAATGACATATGCAAATACTTGAAACTCTTTGACTTTTCCTCTTGGACTGAGTGAATAAGATTAGTGATCAACTTTTTTAAAAAAATTTTGCTTCAATTCATTGCCAAGAAAAAAGCCGTAACAATATTTTGCATCTTCAGTGTCTTCCAGCAAATATTTGGAGATGGGGTGATTCTCACCAATTCTCTGCTTTTCCCAGGTTTGTTCAGCTGGGACAGAGTCAGCATAAACAGGACAAGAACAGCCAGCAGTTTTGCTCAAAACACCACTTGGATAAGGTTATAAATTTGTAAGTACGCTTTTTCTTTTTCCCTTTAGCCTATTTCTTTTTGCTTTTGTCATTAGACCTGAAAAATTATCAGGTAAATTTGATGCTGAATTGTTTGAGAGTCATACTTCTGTTGCTTTTACTGCATAAGAGGATTCAATGCATAGCATGAAGAATTAGGGTCCTACTTCTCCCTTGTAACTTTAAAAAAAGCAAGCTGTTTTTTGTGGTTTGTTTTTTGGTTGGGTTTTTGTAGTGTCATGATTTTTGTATTCAGAATTCTTGGCAGTCATGAGTTATCACAACACAGTGTGCTGAAGCTACTGAGTTTCAAAGACAATTTCTTCATGCTGTGATTGCTTTTGAAAGGGTTTGGTTGACCTGCATATTCATCATTAAAAAAACATGCAAAGGTGCAACTCATAGAATCATAGAATACTTTGGGTTGGAGGGGACCTTTAGAGGTCATCTAGCCCAAACTCCCCGCAGTAAGCAGGGACATCTTCAACTAGACCAGGTTGCTCAGAGCCCCGTCCAACCTTGAACGTAGCACTTAACCCAGGTAGGGATAGAGACTAGGAGAGTTTCACTGGGACTGAGGGAGCAGGATAACATGAAACAGATTTAATATTCTGTGTGAGACAGTACTGCCCAATACTAGTATCAGGGCTTAGTCATTTGGTATTATATGCATTTAAAGTGATGATACCACCATGCATGGTTCATCATTAATAAGCTTACGCTTTGTAGGTGAATGTGCCTGTAGTTTTATAATAAAATACACCTGATGGGTATTAAAATAGTAAGTTAGGTTGGCAAACCATAAAACTGTTTTTAAAAATTAAGGAACAACCCTGAATGTTTTGAAGGGAGATGGTTATTAAGAAATTATTTAATGATAATAGGAGTATTTTTACTATGAGCGAAGGCGATTCCTTTTGTGTGACTGCAAAATCTCCCAGCATGTTTGACAGTGTAGGAGATAATAATTCCTATTTAGCCTGCTTACAGTAAATTATTCCCCATGCTATGCTGCTGCAAAATGAACATGTTAAAGAGAGTCTATAAACATAATTCTGGTGGGTTTTGGGTACTCAGATGTTCATTTTTCTCCTTTCCCAAGTATAATTTCCATGTGTTTCTAATAGTGGAAGTGTAAAAGTCATAAAGCACACAAATCTGTGCCTCCCGTCACTCTTCCTCTTGCGTGTAGATCATCTTTTTCTGCCAGCTCTACCAAACATGTTCTTCTGGGTGTATCTGAGAGGAAACAGGGTATCTTATGGTCGATAGATTTTTTTTTTTCTGAAAGTATATTTTTATACAGCTTAAAAATTTTCTTCAACTGCTATTCTGAAACTTTTAAAAAATATTTAAATACTGCTTGAACAGTAGCAGATTGTTCTTTCAAGCAAAGTCTTAAAAGTAGCCGTTCTTTAAAGGCATGTTGTTCAATTCTGGAACAAGGAAGCTTTCTCTTACTGATTTGAATTGATGCTCTGAATCAGGAATTTCCTTGGAGAATACTAATGTTTTAGAGATAAAATAGCATGAACATATTATACTCAAGATTAGGTCGAGAGAGAGGGTTTTCGGTAGTAGCAGCTGAGGCACATCTTGCATTTGTTGAACTGTATATTTCCTTGTTTTTCAAGGAGCACTTGAAGAAATTGAAATATTATGGTAACTTGTATTCATTTGATGTTAGGTGCATTTTAAATTGAAAAAATCTGGCAAATTTGATTCTCCCATAGTTCCTTCTAGATACGAATGCAATTAAACCCCAGTCCTTTTGACAGTAAAATGAAGTACTCAATCTAAAACTTTGCTTTCTCATCAGCAGTGAGATATAATTTAGGCTTAGGTTAGTTGCTGTCATCTCCACACTTTTCAAGAAAATCTTTTTTTAATATCCTTTTTCGACTTTAAAAAGAAAAATTCACAACCTTAAAACTCATGGCCATTTTTATCAAATACATAAAGCCAATACAAAAAGAAATATTTCTTATTTTTACAGGGTCACTTCAGTGATATTTATGAACTCAAATATGCATTGTAGAAATACTGAAGAGGAGATTCTGGCTTAAATTTAGAAAGCGTAGGTATAGATTAGAAGCAAAAAGTGGATACTTGAGCAGGGGCTAAAGTGATGCAGTGAAATAATACTGAAGAGCAGTAGAGAATGTGGAAGGATATTGAAGTTCCTCCTCTTGTTGATAGAAATTCCTTGAAGGAAAAAAAGGTAGAATTTTAGTTAGAGCTAAACAAAGCCGGGCTACTTTTAGCACAATCTATTTTCAATCTATTCTCATATGCAAAGAGAGACTTTGAGTACTGTAGTGTAATTACTGTTTGCTGACACAGTGCACCTGTTCCTAGTTCCCTAGCACTCATTGCAGTGTAGTATAAATAATACTGTAGAAAAATATACTCTCAATTGCTTTCTAGATGTACTTCTTACATTTAGGAGTACAAAAAATTTGATTCCCTCCCAAACAGGGAAGTGAGTGTTTTGATTCACTGCAGCACTTGTGGAGAAGAGTGCTGTGCCTGTGCCCATGGTGGCCTGTACAATATAGCAACAATGCTTGTGTACCGACTTTAATTCACCCATAGGTATCTACTCTCCTGTTCAGTTTTGTGGGGCACTGATGATGCTCAAGCAGGAAAACACTTCAGTGAGGGATATCTGCAGCGTGGTCCAGGGCTATGTTCTTCTCAAATATTTGAAAAACGTGTCCTGTCTTCAGAGATATATAGTCAATGTTTTCAAAAGTTCTCTTGATGTTAAATGTGTAATCTTTTTTCTGTTTGTTTTTAAATCAAGACTACCTACATTCTGCTTGTTGTCCAAGTATTGATCAAACGTGACTCAAATTGAGTAGCAACTAACTATCTACAAGTTAGCAGCTAACTATGTCCAACAAATGGACCTGGGCAAAGTATGGGCTTTTTAAATGTTTGTTTCTGTGTATATGCAGATTATATATTTTATTTTCTCACAAAGACAAAAGGAATGAAGCAAATCTCAGTGAACAATGGAGCACTCTGTATTTTCCATTTTCATTAAATAAATGTTCTGCTGGAGTATTTTTAATCTATAATACCACTTTAAAATACAAATGTGAAAATACAGCAGTACATTTTCTAATTTTAATGAAGTGTTTTACAACCCTAGTTACTTTTGAAAGCTGTTACCTCAGTTTAGAGCAATTCTCCTGTTCATTCAGTACTTCCATATGACTTTGTTAGTATAATTTCTAGGAGAATTAGATAAAAAATGGCTTTATATTTGTAAACATTGCATTATCACTGCTTTATAATTGTACTAAAGAAATGTTGGTTTTGAACTTGTCATCTTTCTGTGTATTCACATCCTAGGAGTTGTTGGGGGGTTCCTTACGTTGCAAGGCAGAAGTAAATGAATAAAGGATGTTTAGAGTGTAAAGTGTATATATACATTTATTTTTTTTCTTTTTCACATTAAACCTGTACAACAGATCTACATAGTTTCTTGACACTGCTGTGGAAACAGTGAATAAAAAGGCATTCATAACTGGTCAGCAAGCGACTTTGGAAATTACAAGTTATCTTGGATTCTCAAGCATGACGATAGTTTCGCAGTACAGTGCTTTTTTGCATGCCCTCTGCTTCAGATACGCATCCCAATACATTGCTTCACATCAGGAAGTTAGATGAACTTCAGTGAAAGTGTTTATTCACAAAATAGGAAATTGTTATGAATATTCATGGAAAATATAGGTGAAGAAATTGTTTATATTGTCATCTATTTACACTAAGCTTAAATCACAAAGGTCTCTTATCTGGTTGCTGTCAGCTCCTGATAAGGTGGCACTCAAGGTTTCCTTCTTTAAAAAAAAATAAATATTCTGCACTTCAAAAGAGCGCCTTCTTGCTAGACAACTCTTTGTCAGAGCAAGATCTAGTCTTCAGTGAAGTTTTTTGTCCTTAGTCTTCCCTTTGAAATCATACAATCACAGAATGGTTTGGGTTGGAAGGGACCTTGTAGACCGTCTGGTTCCAACTCCCCTGCCATGGGCAGGGACACCTTCCACTAGACCGGGTTGCTCAGAGCTCCATCGAGCCTGGCCTTGAACACTTCCAGGGAGGGGGCAGCCACAGCTTCTCTGGGCAGCCTGTGCCAGTGCCTCATCGCCTTCAAGACTAGAAAAATCTCCCAGAAGGGTCTGAATGGATGCTGTGTTTTTACCAACAACTGATTTTATTTCTTCCTTTTCTTGGAAACAGGATAACTATGCCTCTTAATTAAAACAAGCACTGCTTCAGTTCTTTGGAGATGTAAATTTGTGTTAAATTGGGAGTCATCTACCTTACTTCCCTCCTTAACTAAAAATTCTTTCCTTCTGTGATGGACTAAATTCTTTCCTTGGTGATTGTTTGGATTCATTTTACTTTAAAGTGTCCTGTATTGGATCTCATATTCTTTAACAGTTGTATATTAAGAAGCATGTATAGTCTAAACCTTTGTATACCCCTAAATAAAATAAAAGCATGTAGCTCACTATTAGCTCTTAATTCAGAGCAGAGATGAGGATAACTAACCACTATGGGTTAACTGATCCAACACAGATGTATTACAACAACTGTAGTTTCTCTTGTTCTTTTGACTCGCATATATCCACTGTTCTGGTATTCTAAAAGTAGCTCGAAGGATTAGTCTTCCTCATGTAATTGGAATCTTTCCTCTTTTTCACTCTCAGTATTTTAAACAAAGCAATTCAGTGATTCTGCAGCATTTATTGCCTGTGAGAATTCTTTTGAAATTTACTGGTCAGGCTGTATATAAATTACCTGGATTTTGTCTTCTACCTGAAGATGAAAGATCACCCTTCATTGGGATTCTGAATGGCTTTAGCACTGTCTGTGTGCTCATCTGTTGCAAAATGGCTTGGCTAAGCTGACTGCTGCTGAGAATTGCTGCATTTTATATTCTGGGGAAGTGGTGTTAAAGTCATTGTGGGCACTTCCCCTGAAAGCACTTGATACTTCATGTTGGCTGGAAAAGATAAAAGAGTATCAGGAATCAGCACCAGATAAAACTTACCATTTTGTCATTTTGGGCTTGAATGATCTGTTCATTTTTAGTCACACATCTCAAAAAGTGTACTGCTGGGAAGGGTCTGGGGAAAAGCAATAGTATGACCAGAGTTGTAGGACTCTCCAGATAAGAGCTGGCTGGGAACTGAAGGAAATCAGTAAGTCCATGTTGTGATCATTTATGAAATTCTCTACTGAAGTTTGGCAGGTGAAATGGTTTGGTGTTATGGTTTAAGTCACAGCGTGACTGGATTTGATGGGAGAAGTTAACAAAATAGCTGAGCCAATTCTAACAGCTCGTTGCCACCAAAAGGGGGAGGTCCTGCTCTTTCCCTCCTTCCTTATCACACGCTTTTTCAGTTACTTGTGCAAGCTTTGCTACTTGCTGCAGTGCTCCATAAATGAGTTCAGCTCATCAGTCTGCAGCAAACTAATTCAGCAAAAGAAGCAAATAGTTTCCTGGTAGATTAATGAGATTATTTAGACCAGTGAAGGTCCCAGTTATCACCAGGGCCAGCACAGGACAGGCAAAGCCATAGGGTCAAACGCAGCAGAACTTTCTTACATGGCTGATGGACATTCGTTACATTGGGTCAGTCATCTTGCATAGCACCCTTTTGACAGATCAGGGAGCAGAGCGTGAACTTTTTCCAGGGATCTTCAGAAAATGGTTTGAACTCCTTGTGATTCAGATACCTGTGTATGTAGGAAGGATTATCTTTTTCCCATTCATCTGTTCTGTCAATATTGAGCTCTGAGCTTTTCAGATGAAAAAGCTCATGTGCCTAGCACTTTTGGTACAGTTGTCAACTGAGCTGCTCAGTAGTATTTTAAAAATAAAACTGTTAGCGTTCATCTGCCTCATACTGATTTAGATAATAATTCTTATTTATTGATGTCTGTTTCAAATTTTTTGAAAAAATATGCATTTTTAATACCTGAATGTTCACACCTAATCCCTTGTTCCTCCATATTTCCTCCCTATCTACAATGAATCCTGAATAAAAATCTACATGTCAAATCTCATACCATCCACTGATGTAAAAAAAAAAAAAAAAAAAAGCCTGCAACAGTTGCATGCATACTTTCAGAATGATACGTGAATTGTGATGAAATTTAGCCATCATTTTTCAGGGCTTAAAACAATAGTTCTGTACGATTCTGACCTGACAATGACCTTGTTGTCACTGCAACAGACACAAAAATTTTGTCTGTATCTGCTGTCTGCCTGGTTTAGCATTTCTGTATGTCATGTATTAAAAGGATATTGCAGTAGTCTCGCAGGACTAGAAAAAAAACATTTGGAGTTTTATAGCTGATCATAGGTTCTTTTTTTTTAATGTGTCTAAATATGCTCTGTTATGTTATTAAATTTGCCTATTTCCAAATTTTTAATTAAAAAAAGTTGTATCTTTTACTACATTGATCGCTGTTAAAATGCTTCAGAAGTTCAGTGGCTTGAAGCTTGTTTTTTTAATTTTATTTTGGGGTTAGTGGGCTGGTGTTTCTCACTTTTGCCTGTGAAGTCTTATTTTGATCCTGATGTCAGTAGCATTGAAATCGCCTACTCTAAAAATGTGACCATAACAAATTCCTGGGAAATATGACAGTAAATCTAGTGATTTCTACATTGTATATTATAGTTTTGTTGTATTTGAGGTTTTGTACTATTAAAAGTCTCTAGCAAAAAACAGAAAGTGCAAAATTATACGCCACCTTAGCTCATCTACTTTTACGCCTTTAAATGAAAATTCTCAGGATCCTTCCTCAGCCTGTCCCTCTGTCTTCTCTGTGAAGTGATAAATTTCTGTTCATCAATATAAGAGAACTGTCTTCTACTTCTTCAAGTAATCCTACTTGAAAAAGTCTAAGCTTTTCCTTTCCAAAAAGAAACACAATATTCCTCTTCCTTTTTGTTGTGGGTTTGGTTTTTTTTGTGAGTTCTTTTGAGACTTGTTTTCTTTTGTTCTGTACTCTACTCCTAGGCTCCTTTGTGTGTTTGATCTTTAAATTTTGAATTAGTTTTGGTCAGCGTAAATCATCCCTACTTAAAAGATTTATTTTTCCTCAGAGATCACCTTTCTGTATCAGATGTTCTGACCTTCTCTCATATTCCTTCTGTCTGCATTGTAGAGAAGCTACTTCTAATCTGGGTGGTAAAATGCTCATGTAGATGTATACCTGTGTAAAGAGACTCTCTTCTTTCTCTAGCCTTTGAAATGGGATATGCTGTTGGAGTTTCAAGTGATGTGGGACCTGGATGCATTCCAGGTTTTGCTGCTGGTCTGTTCTGTAAGGTGCAAGTTGCAGTGTTAGTGGACAGAGAAGGTTTCCTGTTTTTCAGTCCTCTCCACTCACAAAGGATGTGACTGAAACTTTGTTGTATGGAGGGGCTGGAGTCCAAGGAAGGAAAATGCTGTTGAAGGCTGTTACAAGAGCACAGCAAACAATTTAAGGGGCTACCATTTATCGTGGCACAGGGAGGAACCCAAATGAAAACTCTGGATTTGCCAGAGTTTTGTAGGTCAGGTATATTTGCGTAGGATTCAAACAAGGCAACAGAGTACATTTTGTCTCTTTCTGTAAATATATTTTAGAGACTTGAGGAGAACTAATAAATGTTGAAACAAATGTGGTGGCTTTCTGGTAACCGCTCTATTTCTGAGAGCTAAGCACATCACCATCCACTTTTCCTTCAAAGTATGGAACATCTTTGTTGTAACTGAAGATTTTAGCTGTATCTTCTTTTACTGTAGAGAGAATGCTACTCTTGGTGAAACCATAACACCATGAAGCCTGTTCACAGGTGAGATGAAAATAACTGTACTGTTCACGTCAAGGGTGCTGTCCTTCATGACATGGTGTTTCCATTCCTAGCTATGTAATTTTCATTGGGAGGCCATAGAACTACAGGTCTCTAGGGAGATCTGATAGCCAAGTCATAAATAATGTGGTCTTCATGACTCTATTGTAAGATATGAAACTTACTAAATAGATTAGATTTTTACATGAATAATGTTACAGAAATTACTTTAATTAAATGACTGGATAATACAAGCACTCTACAAATAGTTACAGCTTAATACAGGGCTATTAATCAAAATTGGCATGCATGAATGTGCGGTTCTTTCAATATATTTTTATCATGTTGAAGCAAGTAGGTGGAAAATTGAGATTTAGTTACTAAATGCTCAAAATAAAACACTTTGCTGTCCAGTTTCCATTGTGCCTAAGGAAATGGCCTGACTCATTAGTGCTTCAGAAATGTCATGTCTTTAGAAACAAATCAATAAACAGAGAAGGCATCAGATTAGTGTTATGACTTTGTCTTGGTTTTTTACTTAATTGTTCACTTGCTAGTGGACTAGACAGGCCACCTACATTCGAGTGTCTTTTTTGTTAGATAGTGATATTGGTAAGTTAGTAAAGTGTGCTGGTGTCAAATACCATTGCTAGAGTCTCAGCTTAAATACTTTAAACTAGATAAATAAGTATCTGCAGAAGCTGGGGTGCATTGAAAAGTTATCTACTTTTAAAGCATCTAGATACAAATGTAGATAGGCTAATGTTCGGTACCAGTTCTGAAAACACCCAGCTTAATGTTTTATAATAGAAGATAATGACAGTGGTAAGGAGAAGAAACTATCACTCTGTTGGGAAAAGAACAGAAAGAAAAGGTTAAGCATAATAGAATTTCCATAGTAGTATTCATACACTTTAACAACAAAAACTAAAACAAAACACTGATTTGGTAAGAGCATAAGAGCAGAGGTTGGACTCTTCAGGTGAGTTTCAACTCTTTTGAAAAAAGAGTTTTGTGTTGTTAAAGAAAAGCATAAAAATGGTAAGCATTTTGGAAATTTTATCGTAAGCATACAGGCAGGTAACTTGCTTACATTTTTAGTATTCGTTTACATTCCACTGTAGTGCCACAGAGTTCTAAGACTGAGATGCCTAAACAGGAATTGTAATACAATCTAAAATAAGGAAAATTAAAAATATATTCTATGCAGTAGGGCTTCACTTTCTGCAAACTTTTTAGCTTTACTTTTTTCTCTAATTCTGGAGTGACCAAACATTTCTGTGACATAACCTAGCAAATTCTGTGTACATCCTGGTAAAATGTAACTTGATTTTAAGTATGCAGCCAAACTCTGTGGGTGACTAGTGATTTTATTGTGTCAAATTCAGTAGTATACCTGTATAAGTAATTATGTCATTGCAGTCAATCAACTGAATTTATTGCAATGTAAAATGGAAAAATAAAAATTTAAATATGAAATTGAAACATACGACTTCCATATGGAAATCTTTTTTTTGTATACCGTATTCCAACTGTAGTGGAATATTAGGCATACTATATTACATAACACATTGCAGTCATTTTACTGCAAGACTAACAAACCATCACGTGAGGAAACATCCAAAATCCGACATATTTTAATAAAATAAAAGGCTACAAAATAAAGGAGCAAGTTTTTTTGGCAGTTTTAATAGAGATCCTGGTTCTGAAACAACGTCAAACATTAGTTTATGCTCATAATGCAACTAGAAGATTATTACTGCATTTCATTTATAGAAGGGCTCCTCCCATCATTTGAGTGTTCCAGTTTTTCAAAGGCATCATTCCTTGTTTTTTCCATTTGAAAGAGGAGATTATGCACACAAAAATAACTTTGTGTCTCTTGAAGAGCACCCAGATGGTGAGTCATGTCTGTGGCTTCTGTGGAATATGGCAATGATGCTAATATCTATGGATCTTCCTTGCATTTGGGCTGGTCGGTGTTCGCTTTTGGAAATAATGAGCTTTGACAGTAAGTTGCTGCTGTAATTTCTTACCTGAGAAGTTTTGAGCCCAAAAATATGTGCTCATACAAATTTTAACAATAGTATTCTGACTGTTTTTCAGCTGCTGACACTGGCTACTATTCCAATGTGCTGTTATGTATTTAGAAAATTTGTCTTCAGTAGGTAAAATAGTAGATGACAAATGAAAAGCTAGTTAAAAAAAAAAAATCTCAGTTGTTAAAGGCAGTTTTGGTCTTCACTGCATTATAAAAGAGGATGGAGAAGACCTTGGAACTCTACATAAATGGCAAGGTGACAAGCTTGATCAGAAAATAAGTAGTGTATGAGGAGGGATGAAATACATTTGGTTGTATGATGGTTATATGGAGGAGGCAAACAGAGGACTGTTCTCCATTTGTTCCAATGTAAAAATTATGAACAACAAAGGCTCATGATAACAAATGAAAGGAATGTCACATCAGACACAAGTAATGGAACTTATTCCCACAGGATTCTAAAGATGTAAGTGTCAGATACTACAAAAAAAAGGTGAAAACCTATGGAAATAACTTTTCATGAAACAGTAGTCTAGTTTCAAATTTTGCCTGAGGTAGATCCTAAATCCTGGTTGCTCAAATACAGCAGGATATACTGGAGAATGCATCGTTAAGTACCTTTCTGTTTTAATAATCTCCTCAAAAATTGCTGCTAGCTACTCCATGAGATGGGCTGCTTGGCCTCACGACATTTTGGTTCAACCTGGAAGGAAAAATCTGATTTAGAGAAGTGTTCAGTGTTTGTGGTGGTAGGAAAATGAGTCTTTAGAATTGAAATCTTTATGTTGTACAGAATACTTGGGCAGCTTTGTTTATAGAGAGTATTTATAAAGCAGAAATATTTTACACAGGATCACAGAATGTTCGGGGTTGGAAGGGACCTCTGTGGGTCATCTAGTCCAACCCCCCTCCTGAAAAAGGCTAGAAGGTAAATTGGCTTTTCCAGCTGAAATAGGAGCTAAAAAGCTGTGAAACTGATGATTTAGATAATTCTTTAAAACATGTATGTCATTTTTTTCATAACCAAGAAATAATTTATGCATTTATAGGTGCATTGCATCCACTGTTCTAGATAATCATAGTTCTGTTAGATCGGAGTTCATTTCAAACTTTGATTTGCTCTAAATCTCAAACAGTATTGACAGAAGAAGTTGATGCACAGGTAACCTTCAGATGGCAATGTGTTAGTCACCGAACGTTCTGTTGTGGATTCCAAACTCATCTGCTGTCACACAGGTTAAGCATCTATACTGTTCAACTCTGGGAGCATTTTATAAATAAATTACTAAAATATTGCTGGGAAAGGTACATAGTGTATTTATGAATACAGCTTTCACAATAGCTGCAGTGCTTTTAAATGAAAGTGATTTACTATGCAATACTTTTAGTGTTTCTTAATTTATTATGTATTGAGTATAAGTAGTTTTGTTGCTACCTTGTAGTTGATTGTGGAGAACACATTACTACTGAAGTGTTTGGCTTAGAACCATGGAATATTATAAAATGGAAAGGACCCTGGAGGTTGTCTGACCCCGTCCCCTGCTCAGAGGAGGACCAGATGAGATGAGGTTGCTCAGGGCTACGTACCCTTGCATTTTGATTATCCTTAAGGAGGGAGGTTCCATAGCCTCTGAGCAACCCGCTCCAGTGTTCAACCACCCTCACAGTGGAAAAAAGTTCCCTTGTATCTAATCAGAATGTCCCATCTTGCAATTTGTATTCCCTTTTTGAAATTTGTCTTATAATCACAGACTACTAGAAGAGTCTGGCTTTACATTATCTACACCCTGCTGTCAGGTAGTTGCTGACAGGAATAAGGTCCCCCTTAGCTTCTTTTCTTTGGGCTGGACAGACCCAGCACTTGCAGCCGCTCTTCGTATGCAGTGTGCTCCAGCTCTCAAATCATCTTGGTGACCTTGGCTGGATTCCCCCAAGGATTTAATTGTCTGTCTCATACTGGAGAACCCAAGAGTGGGCACAGTTCTCCAAATGCGGTAGCTCAAGCTCTGAATAGCGGGAAACAATTGCTTTACTTGACCTGTTGGCTGTGCAGTTTTGAAGAGTTGCAGTTAAAAGACCAGCTTCTGCCTTATGAATGAGTCTGATTTACAGCAGTGCTTAGAAAAGGTCTGACATACTAAGGTTCTTGTAAACTTTCAAACTACTTGTTTTTCTCGTAAGATGAGTAAGCTTGAATATTAGAATTCAAAGATAGTGTTTATGGTACAAAGCTATTTAAAAAATATTTTCATCAAATATTAGCTTTCTTGGTGTACACAGTGCTGTTGCTGGTAAAAAGTTGTCTGTTTCCTGCTAATTAAATGGAAATGTCTTATCTGATAAATGCTTTCTATATGTTGGTTCAGAGTGTAATCGCTTGCTTGTTATAATTGCTATTAAGTGGATAGCTCAGTAAAGTTTTCCTGTTACCTCCTATAATGCATGACACAGATCTGTTTCGGCTTGGGTACTTACTGACCGTAGCAGATCTGAGGAAGGATGAAGAAATGAGGACAGTGTGGAGGGAAGTGAGCAAGTATTCCGTAATACGATTAGTGACAACTTACCTAAGTACCCTACTTGAAAAGCTGGGTCTTATCAGGTCTGCAGCAGTGATAAAAATCTAGGTAAAGGAATTATCTAGTGGGAACTAGGCCTTTCATTAACTCTCATACGTATTTCAATGAAAAGAATAATCTTTCTCTGTGGAAAATTTTTACCTAAAGTTCCAACTATTCTGTGTGTTTGTTTTTTTCCAGAATACCCATCTCCTCCTTTTCTGAAGACAATATTTACGAAGTCCAGCCTCCAAGAGCTGATAGGAAATCAATAGAGATTTTTCATGCACACATTCAGGCTGGAAGAGGAAACATGCAGCCACTGGGAAAAGATGACTTCCTCATGTACAGAGAGTACATTCGAAACAGATACCTGTAAACACTAGCTGGATTCTCCTGCCAAGTCTACTGTACTAATAAGTCATAAAATTAATTTTAGAAAGGAAACCTAGTTTGGTATTTTGCAATAATAAATTTATTATCTAACATTTCTTTTTATTATGCTTTACTATTATGCATTTACAGTATTGTGCTTTACAGGGAATAAAGTGATTTAATATCTGCTCTGCAGCGGAAAGAGAAAGTGTATCTTAAGAGACTAAGTGAAGTCAGAGCACCTACAGTCACTGAAGAGTATGTAGCAATTTATGGCAAAGAAAATATTGCATCTTTAGGTTTTATATTAATTTCTTACGTTGTTATGTTTGCTCGTAAAGTTGGAGTGATTTGTACATAAGAATCAGAAGATAATACTTTTCTTCCTCTTTGTTCCATGACAGCAAACAATCTTGTTTTACAACAGAATGTTTTCTAATATTTCTTGAGATTTTTAGCAGACTGAGTGCTAAAATGACTGCTTGTAATTTACTGCTTTCTTAAGCAAAAGTGAAAAACGTATGGCTTATTTCAAAATCAAAATTTGCATCTAGGCTAGCAAACTTTGTAACCCTAATTTGTGTCAAAACTTACCTCGCTGGTGCTGGTAGCTACAGAATCTGTGCTATAGATGCAGGGTGAAAATGGCTTGTGACTAATTATCATGGGCTTCTGGTAGGAGTCTGAGGTGAACCACTCACTTGACTGCATCTGCAAATGAAGGCATGCTCTCCACTTCACCAGGTTTAGACTCTTAGAGGGCCCAAAACCATCCTGTCATTTTTCTGTCTGACAGGTGTTATCCTTTTTGCAGCTCACTCTTTCCATCTCCGTACTTGTGCTTCTGTGAGATGCTTTCAGGTTCAAGCCTACAGCTGTCCAAGAAATTAGTGTTGGTAAGTGAGGTACAGAGACTGGATCAGCTGGGGTGGTCATGCAAGAGGAAGCAGCAGCTGGATTAGGCAAGACTGAACATCATGCACACAGCTAGGTAAGAAGCGGAGAGGCAGCAGATATCTGAAATAGGTTGTTTAGTTTGGGCTTGTGATTTAAACATTTCTCAAAATAAAAAAATATTTTAAAAAGGGGGGAAAAAATCCCCTATTATTTGCAATTATAAGCTGAAATTCCCAACACTGCTTTGTAGCCCTCTGCCTTGAAGAATACTGACAGTGTCAGCAGTATCCTTGACAAATCATGTTATTGCACAAGCTTGTACGGAACATATTTCAGGATTTTTTTGAATAACTGAAGAACTGTTTTAGGGATGTCAGCCAACTGCATGTACTAGATGTAGAGAACACGTTTGTGTTTGTAGTACATTGCTTGCAGGCAGCTAGCCCAGATTCTTGGCTGCATGCTGCAAACATATTCTGAATATTTTTGCGTATTTTATGCAGTAAGTTGCACTTCCACCAGTAATTAAAGGAAAGAAAAGATACAGTGGATAAAGGGAAAAGACAGAAGTTTCCTGTGATAGAAATCTGTGTGTTTCAGGGAGTGGTGTGTATGCAGCCAGTGAGAGAAAATGGTACCTCAAGCTAGCGAAAAATTTTGGTGTCCATTCTCTTTTGTTAATTAATACTGCTTTGAGAGAAATGAATGTATTTTAGCAGACACAGGAATGAAATGTCACTTTAGATAATACTTCCCTGCAATTTTCAATGTTTTTTTTTTCTTTGGGAAAAAACCTGTACTGAATTATTTTGTCCAATATGAAAAATAATTTGAAGGAATAAATGCTTGCTTTGGAAAAATTTAGAGCTGGAGTCCTTATCCTAATGAGGCAAATGCCTGCTTTTCATGCCGCACTTAAACTATTTGGAAGACTGTTTTCTTGACTATCACAATCCTTATACTTTTATTGCTCATAGATACTGGTAATTCTGAAAAGTTGCTCTTGAAAGTGTACCACTTAAGCACAGATAAGGCAAAAAATGATGCTTTCTATTTCGACATCTATTGTTGCAAAATGCAGGAACTGTAATAATTTTACAGCTCTAAGAGAAAATATGTTCACGCTTCAGTAATTCAGACACTTCCCAGGAAAAGAGTGTTAAAGGGGTTTGTTTTTACAAAGTTTTGAGAGATGAATGACATCTCAGTCCATTATCTGTAATGCTCCCACTTCCCATTATCACAGGGCAGTGATCGTGCCCCTGTACTTAGCACTGGTGAGGCTGCACCTGGAGTACTGTGTTCTGTTTTGGGCCCCTCAGTACAAGAAGGACATTGAGGGGCTGGAGAGTGTCCAGAGAAGGGCAACGAGGCTGGTGAGGGGTCTAGAGAACAAGTCTTATGAGGAGAGGCTGAGGGAACTGGGGCTGTTTATTCTGGAGGAGGTTGAGTGGAGACCTTATTGCTCTCTACAACTACCTTAAAGGAGGTTGTAGTGAGGCAGGTGTTGGTCTCTTCTCCCAGGTAACTAGTGATAGGATGAGAGGAGATGGCCTCAAGTTGCATCAGGGGAGGTTTAGATCGGATATTAGGAAAAATTTCTGTACTGAAAGAGCAGTCAGACATTGGAATAGGCTGCCCAGGGAGGTGGTGGAGTTGCTGTCCCTGGGGGGGTTCAAAAAACGAGTAGATGTGGCACTTCAGGACATGGTGAAGCAGGCATGGTGTTGGGTTGACAGTTGGACTTGATGATCTTAGAGGTCGTTTCCAACCTTTATGATTCTATGATAATGCCAGGCTTTTTCATGACTTTCTGTATGTGTGCCGTGACAGTCCTGTTGTGGTGTCCCCTTGAATCTTTTAATATATATAACTGCTGCTTATTTCTCCTAGCTGCTTATAGGGGTTTAAGCCATGTGCATTGCTTCATGTGCTTGGGTATTAATATTCAGGTGATAGCTTGTATGATCTAGCATCTTTGCTGCTGCTAAGAGTACTTCAGGGTGCTAAAGTCAACTTCAGTGTGCTAAAGTCAACTGTTTACTAGGTTTGTTTAAAAAAATAAAACAACGCACAGACCAAGACTCCCAGCTTAACACTGCCTGAGTGATCACCTTTCAACAGTCTGGATAGATCTGCGGCCTTGTGTATGCATAGTTTTCATTTAATTTGTTAATTTAAAAAGAAGATACGCTCATCACACATACAACAAGTTTAGTTGTACGAAGGACTCCAGAGGTGCTGCCTCTGCAGCTACCTACTTTATTCTGTTCTTGTGATAATAAGGCTCAATCCTCAACTGTGTTAGAAGTTCTGAATAGGCGCATATATTTCACTGTCAGAAGCTGAGAAAAAAGTGTGCAAAATATGTATAAACAGAAAAAGAATGGACTGTATTGGCTCTGGAGATCAACATGGTGATCTTTTTGACTCTGAAGTGCTAGTGATCATCTTTAACATTAAACTATACGGACAAATAAAATATTTATGAGAAATGTATTGGTTTTCCTCCAAAATATATTTAATTTATTTCAGTGTAACCTTCAACCACACTGAAATACAATACTAAAAAGTACACCTGAAGAATAATGACTTTGTGTTCTTTTCTTGTGGATTCAGGAGTCACAGACATCGGATTAGGGCTCTCTCATTTCTAAGTCAATGGTTCTTTGATGCCAGTCTAACAACTTAAACTCTTATTCTGTGACCCTCTTCAGTTGATGCTTTTGCCCTTAGGAGCAGTTATGCCCCAGTGCTTTCATTGGTACTTTCCCCTCCTTGTTCCTTATGAGTTTTGCTTCCATTTGCAAAGCTCAGATGTTTTGTTCTCTCACTCACTCCTTTCCAGAGAGACTCGGATGTTGCCCTGAAATAGAATCCTTTTAATGTGCACATAGCTGCAGCTACCAGAAGGGAGAAAGTGAGAGAGCTGTTCGTTGTTCTGGGATGACATCTGTTGTAGCTCTTTGTTTTGGTGTTGAGTTTTTGAGATTTTTGCACAGGATCCCAGGAAGGTTCTCCTGGCTTTCACAGACTCCAGCCAGCCTTCACTTGTATAAACTCCAAAGCACGTGACCTGTCAAATAGTCATGTTTTCCAGTAAGAGGAAATACCAGCTTGGCTCGGGAGATCATTTCATTCTCCATAGGAGTTTCACCCCATCAGCGCTCCCTGAATAATTCCACATACAAGTACAGTTCACTGAGGATAAAATGGTGCATATGCCATACTTCAGTAGTTGCATGAGTGTTGAGTTATGTGTAAAGAATTGTTCCATTTGCTGGCATAGATTGAATCAGATTGGTCACTTGGGGCCCGATGTGGAAATGTGCTTGGCTCCCAAATGCCTCCCTCTGTCTTGCATATATTTAGAAAATCTCATTAAAGTTGTCGCTTTTGGTGGTGGTTTAAAAGTAACATGGAACTAGTGCAATACGTTACAAAACATTAATGAAAAAAAAATCATACATTGAAATTGTAACCCTTGCAAATACTGATAATCAGCACTTACGTACTGGAGTTCTTAAATCTATATGCTACAAAGAAAACCATTGCAGCTGCTAATCTGTCTGCTAGAATCAAGTAAGAGTACTGAGAGAAGGCATGAAAAACAATGTTTAACATTACTGTGTATTTCTGGAGGAGCAATTCCTGCTTTTTGCCATATCTGACCCAAGGTCTGAATATAAGATTTAAATTCCATGCTTTTGAATGTATTTATCTGTGAAGAATAAAGAGAGAGTGCAATAAAGGTAGGACAGGCAAGCAGCATGTCATGAACCATCTTTGATGGTCCATTTGCATTTTGCCATTCTAGGTGTAGCTGTGCTGCTGGCGCTAAAGCCCGATGTGGTTTTTAGGCATTACAATACCCACAGAATATGCATTTATGGTCATCTTCCCATTTTTAGCACGCAGAACGTGCAAGATAATGTGCACACTGCAACCTCCAAATCCTCTCAAAAACCCTAGCCTTGAGAGAGCCCTGTTAGTTTGTATTCCCTGACAGCTCAGGTACTTTTTTTTTTTTTTTGTAAGGGTTATCTCTTGTTATCCTGTTTCCCTTCTTTTTTCTGCTGATTTTCTGGTAGTTTGTTTGATTTCCCTTCCCCTTTCTTCACCACCCATGGTTCAGCATGCTTCCCCTTACCCAGACCTGTGCCACAAGTTTCAGTTTGCCCACTGTAGAGAGCACCAGCTCTTCAGGCAGGATGGGCAGGGTAGATGAGGAGGGGGTGTCACTCTCTATGTCAGTGACCAGCTGGAGTGAACGGAGCTCTGCCTGCCGATGGGTGAGGAGCCGACCGAGAGCTTATGGGTCAGGACTGAAGAGAGGGCAGGGACTGGTGATACTATAGTGGGGGTCTGCTACAGGCCACCTGACCAGGAAGACCAAGTGGATGGAGCCCTCTACAGACAGACAGGAGCAGCCTCACATTCACAACCCTTGATCCTCATGGAGGACTTCAACCGCCCCAATATCTGTTAGAGGGACAACACAGTAAGGCATAAGCAATCCAAGAGGTTTCTGGAATGTGTTGATGATAACTTCCTTCTCCAAGTGACAGAGGAGCCGACGAGGAGAGGTGTTATGCTGCACCTTGTTCTCACCAGTGAGGAGGGGCTGGTGGGGAATGTGAAGCTCAAGGACAGCCTTGGCTACAGTAGCCATGAAATGGTGATTCAAGATCCTTAGGGCAGCAAGGAGGGCGCACAGCAACTTCACTACCCTGGACTTCAGGAGAGCAGGCTTTGGCCTCTTCAGGAATCTGTTTGGAAGAGTGCCATGGGACAAAGCCCTGGAGGGAAGAGTGGCCCAGGAAAACTGGTTAATACTCAAGGATCACCTCCTCCAAGCTCAGAAGCAATGCATCCCAGCAAAGAGGAAGTCAGGCGAAAATGCCAGGAGGCCTGCATGGATGAAGAAAGAGCTTCCGGACAAAGACAAGCACAAAAAGGAGGCCTACAGAGGGTGGAAGTGAGAACAGGTAGCCTGGGCGGAATACAAAGAAATTGTCTGAGCCACCAGGGATCAGGTTAGGAAAGCTAAAGCCCTGATTGATAGAAATTAAATCTGGCCAGGGACATCAAGGGCAACAAGAAAAGCTTCTGTAGGTACGTCAGTGATACAAGAAGGGCTAGGGAAAACGTGGGCCCTCTCTGGAAGGAAACAGGAGACCTGGTTACCCAGGACATGGAGAAGGTTGAAGTATTCAATGACTTTTTTGCCTCAGTCTTCACTGGCAAGTGCTCCAGCCACACCGCCTAAGTCACAGACATCAAAGGCAGGGACTGGGAGAATGAAGAATCGCCCACTGCAGAAGGAAATAAGGTTCGAGACCATCTAAGGAACCTGAAGGTGCACAAGTCCATGGGACCTGATGAGATGCATCTGCGGGTCCTAAGGGAACTGGTGGATGAAGTTGCTAAGCCACCACCCATCACATCTGAGATGTCATGGCAGTCTGGTGAAGTTCCCACTGACTGGAAAAGGGGAAACATAACCCCCATTTTTAAAAAAGGTAAAAAGGAAGACCTGGGGAGCTACAGGCCAGTCAGTCTCACCTCTGTGCCCAGTGAGATCATGAAGCAGATCCTCCTGGAAATTATGATAGTGCAAATCGAAAATGAGGAGGTGACTGATGGCAGCCAACATGGCTTCACTAAGGGCAAATTGCGCCTGAATCATTTGGTGGCCTTCTACGATGGGGTTACTGCATTCGTGGATAAGGGAAGAGCAACTGATGTCATCTACCTGGACTTGTGCAACACATTTGACACTGTCCCACACAACATCCTTGTCTCTAAATTGGAGAGACATGGATTTGGTGGGTGGACCACTCGGTGGATAAGGAATTGGCGGGATGGTTGCACTCAAAGAGTTGCAGTTAATGGTTCCATGTCCAAGTGGACACCAGTGACAAGTGGTGTTCCTCAGGGGTCGGTATCAGGACCAGCACTGTTCAACATCTTTGTCAGCATCATGGACAGTGGGATTAAGTGCAGCCTCAGCAAGTTTGCCAATGACACCAAGCTGAGTGGTGAAGCCAACTCGCTGGAGGGAAGGGATGCCATCCAGAGGGACCTTGACAGGCTGGAGAGGTGGGCCTGTGCGAACCTCATGAAGTTCAACAAGGCCAAGTGCAAGGTCCTGCACATAAGACAGGGAAATCCCAAGCACAAATACAGGCTGGGCAGAGAATGGATTGAGAACAGCCCTGAGGAGAAGGACTTGGGGGTGCTGGTCGATGACAAGCTCAACATGACCCATCAGTGTGCACTTGCAGCCCAGAAGGCCAACTGTATCCTGGGCTGCATCCAAAGCAGCGTGGCCAGCAGGGCGAGGGAGGGCATTCTGCCATTCTTACTCTGCTTTAGTGAGACCCCACCTGGAGTCCTGCATCCAGCTCTGGAGCCCTCAGCACAGGAAAGACATGGAGCTGTTGGAGCGGGTCCAGAAGAGGGCAACACAAATGATCAGAGGGCTGGAATACCTCTCCTGTGAGGAAAGGCTGAGAGAGTTGGGGTTCTGCAGCCTGGAGAAGAGAAGGCCCTGGAGACACCTTATTGCGGCCTTTCAGTACTTAAAGGGGGCCTGCAAGAAAGCTGGAGAGGGACTTTTTACAAGGGCTTGTAGTGATAGGACAAGGGGTAATGGCTTTAAACTGAAAGAGGGTAGATTTAGGTTAGATAAAAGGAAGAAATTCTTTACTGTGAGGGTGGTGAGGCACTGGCACAGGTTTCCCAGAGAAGCTGTAGATGCCCCCTCCCTGGAAGTGTTCGAGGCCAGGTTGGATGGGGCTTTGAGCAACCTGGTCTAGTGGAAGGTGTCCCTGCCCATGGCAACGGGTGTTGGAACTAGATGGTCTTTAAGGTCCCTTCCAACCCAAACCATTCTGTGATTCCATGGTCCATATCCTTCTGGAGCTTTCACTTCTGGAAGCAAAAACTCCATAAATTTTATCCTTCTATTGAAAAAACTTAATGCTTTCTGCAGCAACCCACATCTCTCCTTTTTGAATGCAGGCTGTGCCATCATCTGCCCTGCCTGATTTCCTACCTCCCATGGTGGTGACAGACGTGTGTATTGTCTCTCTTGGGTTCTCTGTGTCTTGGTAACATATTTTTGAGAAGTGCTCTGCTTGGGTACAGGATGTTAGTGCTTGAACAAATTGTAGACATCACTTAAAATCTTTTCCTCTAGAGAAAGTCAAGTGCTGTTCTGATTAAGAAAAGAAGAGAGCGCTTGAAGCGGTCCCCTCTGATTGTCTCTGGTCCTGCTACAGCAGCACTCTGCATCCTACTGTGTGTAGTTATCTGGGGGCAGGGAGGCTTTTTTTTTTGCTCGTACTCCCAAGAAAGTGAATCCAGCCCATTTGAATAAGCCAGTGTTGGCAGATGTCAAAGTTCAGCAGTATGTCCCACAGGAGAGTTTGCAGCGGCAAGCCTGGCTCGAATCCCTTAGGGGTTCTCACCCTTCCCTTTCCGATCCCTCTGTTCCCTCCCAGTGCCTCTTCCTTGGCATCACCAGTGGGCTCCGACATGCGGAGGGCTGGGCCTCACATGGCCAGTGGTCCCCTGGCTGCTGCCTGTGCCGAACCCAATGCTGACCCCGCTGTGGGCCTTGAGCGCTGCCGCCATGGGGCTGTCCCTCCCCCAGCAACATGGACTTGCAGGGGGGCACCCCACGCACACATGGGACACCATAGCCATGCCGGTGGCACGTGGCAGAATGATGGTGTTCCCGAGAGAAGGAAAATAATGAATTCCCGTTATGCTACTGCCTAATTACACCCATTTCTTAATCCCAGGATATACCCAGAATGCGTTTCGTTGGCTTTGGGAGAATGGGTGGTGCACGTTGGCTTTTGTGCGTAAAAGCTTGGATTGAAAAGCAGCTTCACATGCTTAAAATCAGGCTCTGATGGCTTTCTTCTGAGTGTTTTCAGAAAATACTGGTTACCTGCATCTGGTCCTTAAAGCGCGTATTACCATATGCCAGATATCTCGACCAAATAGTGTTAAAACGTGCACTTTTCTATGTCATCAACAAAAAGCAGCTTATAGGCTGTGTTATTTATTCTTCGTAAGATAGGCAACACATTACTTTAGCACTTTGGCATCAGGAGCCATTTTTTCTGTGACACAGACCTTCCTGTGCAGCGTGGAATTCAGTCATCATCCCCACACACACCACCCAGCACCAGCACCTGACATGGAGGTGACAGGCGACGCTGTTACGAGCTCCCACTGTGTCAGGTTCACAGAGGTGACACTATCTTATGTCTACTGCAAATGTTTTCTTCCCAAATTCAGGCATCCAGATGTAGTTATCAGCATCGTATGTTGACCTGGTTTTGCAGAAGTGCTGGTGCTCAAAGCCCCACTGAAGTTCAAATATTCTCCAAACATACAGCCACTTTGCACCCCAAATCCTAAATGATTCAGACCTGGGCCTTTGCTGGAAGATCCTTTAGATTTGGGAAAGGAAATAAAAATGTAAAATAAATTAAAAAATACAGAAAGACATCTCTGAATATTGCCATGCTTATGAGTGCTACATTTACCTTGTCCTTCACCTTTCTGTTGTCATTTTTATTGTGTAAGCATTACTGTGCTTTCTAAGTGAAAACCTGAACTTACTGCAAACCATGGGCGGAGCCATTGCTGAAGGCGTGTGTGGTATTTATCCTGATTCTTATGATTGCTGACAAATCTATGAGGCAATTAGCCTAGCAAATACTTGCTGTAAACTTTACTGGTCCAAACAGCATTCCTAAATGATGACGTACACCTTCCATGCAGGGCTGTGCCAGCTGGATAGCTGTGTCCTGGCCCCTGTGTGTCTGCGGGCACATTTGCCATCCTCGTTTTACGTTGCTTTCTGCGTTGGCAAGGGACCACTGGCAGCACCTCTGAGCCTTCTACAGGAGCAAACAGCCTGCCGAGAGATGAACCTTTTTGAAATGCCTGCCTTGAGTGTCATCGTCTCCCCAGATGTGCAGGCAAGGGAGACCAAACTGAGTCCAGCCCGTGGCTGTAACTACTGCCTGCAAGCTGCCCGGCTCGGACGCTCCAGGCCTGTGCCCAGCCACGCTGGCACAAGCAAGTGGTGCATCTCCATTAACAGTGGACACTTGTGGGGTGGGTAATACTGTAGTTTTCCTATGGTTAGTGGAAACTGCCGATATGAAAGTAAACTGACACTTTGTGCTCAGCCTGCAATCGTGATTTCCCTTTTTTTTTCTTTGTCTATTACTAATACATTCAAAATTAGTATATATGAATCACTAGTCGCATGTTTAATTTGGAGATTTTCTGCCTCAATAATAGTTAACTCTGAGAGAACAGAGTTCCTAAATTGCATTCATAGAATCATAGAATCATAGAAAGTTTTGGGTCGGAAGGGACCCCTAGAGGTCATCTAGTCCATCCCCCCCGCAGTGAGCAGGGACACCACTAACTAGATCAGGTTGCTCAGAGCCCTGTCCAACCTGGCCTTGAATATTTCCAGGGATGGGGCCTCCACTACCTCTCTGGGCAACCCGTTCCAGTGTTTCACCACCCTCATTGTAAAGAATTTCTTCCTTATATCCAGCCTAAACCTACCCCGTTTTAGTTTAAAACCATTACCCCTCGTCCTGTCACTGCTGTCTCTACTAAAAAGATTGTCCCCATCTTTCCTATAGGCTCCCTTTAAGTACTGAAAGGCTGCAATCAGGTCTCTGTGCAGCCTTCTCTTCTCCAGGCTGAACAAGTCCAACTCTCTCGGTCTGTCCTCATAGGAGAGGTGCTCCAGCCCTCGGATCATTTTTGTAGCCCTCCTTTGGACCCACTCCAACAGTTGCATGTCCTTCTTATGCTGAGGGCTCCAGAGCTGAACGCAGTACTCCAGGTGCGGTCTCACCAGAGCAGAGTATCACAGAATCAGAATGGTAGGGGTTGGAAGGGACCTCTGTGGGTCATCTAGTCCAACCCTCCTGCCGAAGCAGGGTCACCTACAGCAGGCTGCACAGGACCTTGTCCAGGCAGGTCTTGAATATCTCCAGAGAAGGAGACTCCACAGCCTCCCTGGGCAGCCTGTTCCAGTGCTCCATCATCCTCAGAGGGAAGAAGTTCTTCCTCATGTTCAGATGGAACTTCCTGTGCCTCAGTTTGTGCCCATTGCCCCTTGTCCTGTCACTGGGCACTACTGAAAAGAGTTTGGCCCCATCCTCCTGAAACCCACCCTTCAGATATTTGTAAGTATATATTAGGTCCCCTCTCAGCCTTCTCTTCTTCAGGCTGAACAAGCCCAGCTCCCTCAGCCTCTCCTCGTAGGAGAGATGTTCCAGTCCCCTCACCATCCTTGTAGCCTTCCGCTGGACTCTCTCTAGTAGCTCCTCATCTTTCTTGAACTGGGGAGCCCAGAACTGGACAGAGTACTCCAGATGAGACCTCACCAGGGCAGTGTAGAGGGGAAGGAGAACCTCCCTCGACCTGCTGGCCACGCTCCTCCTAATGCACCCCAGGATGCCATTGGCCTTCTTGGCAGCCAGGGCACACTGCTGGCTCATGGTCAATGTGTCATCCACCAGGACACCCAGGTCCCTCTCCGCAGAGCTGCTCTCCAGCAGGTCCACCCCAAGCCTGTACTGATGCATGGGGTTGTTCCTCCCCAGGTGCAGGACCCTGCATTTGCCTTTGTTGAACCTCATCAGGTTCCTCTCTGCCCAACTTTCCAGCCTATCCAGGTCACGCTGAATGGCAGCACAGCCTTCCGGTGTATCTACCACACCTCCCAGTTTGGTGTCATCAGCAAACTTGCTGAGGGTACATTCTAACTCTTCATCCAGGTCGTTGATGAAGAAGTTAAGTAGAGGGACAGAATCACCTCTCTCGACCTGCTGGCCACGCTTCTCTTGATGCAGCCCAGGACACGGTTGGCCCTCTGGGCTGCCAGCGCACATTGCCGGCTCATGTCCAGCCTTTCATCTGTCAATACCCCCAGGTCCCTCTCAGCAGAGCTGCTCTTGATCCTTTCATCCCCCAGCCTGTATTGATACCGGGGATTACCCCGACCCAGGTGTAGGACCTTGCACTTGGCCTTGTTGAACCTCATGATGTTCACACAGGCCCACCTCTCCAGCTTGTCCAGGTCCCTCTGGATGGCATCCCGTCCTTCTGGTGTCTCGACCGTACCACTCGGCTTGGTGTCCTCTGCAAACTTGCTGAGGGTACACTCGATGTCGCTGTCCATGTCATTGATAAATATATTGAACAGCACCAATCCCAGTACGGACCCCTGAGGGACTCCACTCGTCACAGGTCTCCATCCGGACATTGAGCCGTTGACCACTACCCTTTGGCTGCGACCATCCAACCAATTCCTTATCCACCGAACGGTCCACCCATCAAATCCATGGCTCTCCAATTTAGAGAGAAGGATGTTGTGGGGGACCGTGTCAAAGGCTTTACAAATATCCGTATAGATGATGTCCATTGGTTTTCCCTTGTCCACCCTTGCTGTTACAATGTTGTTACATTGAAACTCTTGAGGGTGCCTATGGAAAGTGCTGAGACTCCGCAGAGCTTGAAGGGTACTGTCCCACTGGCAGGTATATAGCAGCTAGTTGGACTGCATGTGCATAACGCCAGCCCTGGCAGATCCTGTGATCACCACCCAATATTGTGGAATCCCAGCTGTCCCAGCATGTTATCATTTACTGACTGGGCAGTTGTTGAAGTATCTAGTGAAGATTTGCCCATCTTGGATTTTTTTCTGCATAATTTAAAACAAAAACAAAAATCACCACCACCATCAACAGCCAAAGAACTCCAGCATCAGCAGCCCGGCATGTGAGAAAGCTTAGAAGCCACTGTCAGGCTGCTGGATGCGGAGGTGCAGGTTTCTAACAGCAGACCTGCTCCTTTTTGTCTCCAGCCCACGAATGCGTGGTACCTGAAGTGCCACAAAGGCCCTTTGCAGTTTTCCTGGGATTTCTGATTCAGGTGGTCCAACACAAGAATTCAACTGTGGTAAAAGCCTAGCTCAGTGTTATTCCAATAGCATGACAAACGTGCTAAGAGAGCAATATAGGCACATTTTTTATCTAGTCTGTATTTCTATACTTGGTCTTCCTTGTTTTATTATTGATATATTCAGAGTTGCCATCAATGAGTCACTTGTTTAATTTTGTTTAATTTTTCTTCATTTGTTTAATTTTCCGCATACTTCCCTGGAAGTACAGTGTGGATCATGTAAGGAGGAAGGGAAAAATAAGGAAAATGGTAAGATTTTGACTCTCAATCAAACTTAAACCCATCTCATTGCACGCAGACATTCTCCACAGCCCGAAAATCCTGTAATAGCTTCTCCTATAATAACAATAAATGTTCTGTGCCACTCTCTTCCCAGGTTTTTTCTTGATCAAACTATTGGATAATAGACTCAGATGCTTGCAAATCTGTGAAGCCTGATACTGGGCTTAAGGCTCTACACAATATGTTGAGAATTTTTTTTTCCTTCCTCCACAGCTTACAAGGGTATTTTGTAGGATCGTGAACTCCCTGCTCAGCAAGAGAGGGATAATTCAGTGAAACCTCTCCTACCAGGGTCAGGATTTTAAGTAGGAGTTAGACCTGTCATCTGGTAGAAAATCTTTTTTCCCCAAAACCTTCATAACCTTTCCACAGCAAGGCCTAAGTGAGCTTTTTAGGTATTTTTCCTGTTGTTCTTCCTTCGCTCCCCGTAAATCACCGTCCCTTACAGTGGACTTAACACCAGGGGTGAGCAAGAGCTAGCACGCATCTCAGTGAGGCAAGGGGAAAAGGCAAATAAGGGAAGAGCTAATGTTGCCTGGATGGAAACAGAGGGTTGGACCTCAGCGGGGTGTATTTGAACAACCAAGCTGATGTACGGGGAAGAGTAGATTGGTGCTGAGGCCGTATTTTAGTTGCTAGGAAGTGCAGAAAGAGCCGTGCATGAGCCTGGGCACACGCACATCGTTTGCTTTCACGTTGTCAGGCAAGTGGGTAGGTTGACATTACAAAGCCGGAGCACATCGTGTCGCAGAGCCCCAGCTGAGCGTGTGAGCGTGGGCCCAACACGCGCAGAGACATGTGGAGCGAAGGGCTTGTGCTGCCGTGGCGGGGAGGAGGCTGGGTCACGGCACGTGTAGAACAAGCAGCAAGCCTGTGGTGGAGACATACCCCATCTCCACATGAAACCTGACGGGAGTCACAGCCGTCATTTGGAAGATACATGTGCCAAGCCTAATCTGAATTTCCAAAGGTCACACTTGTCATTCTCGGTGTACCAGCGTTCTCATTAACAAGTGTCTCCAGCTGGTACTGTGCAGTGGCCTCAGGACATGCCGTTGTATTCAAGAGTTGGGGCACAGGGCTACCACCAAGGCCTTGGGCTTGTCTACTCTTCTCGCCACTCAAGGGGTGTCACAGGAGAAGGGGCTGTGTACCGGACACACTGCACAGGTGATCAGATTTTGACCTAGTAGGCATGTCTTGCTGGGTGTTGCATGAAAACCATAGACCAGCTTTCTGGAGGTGTAGGCTGGTCTGCAGGACGACCTGACTGAAGTCTATCCTACCTCATGGCAGTGGCATCGAAGCCAGGTAGGCTGTAAACAGAGGGGAGGACTTCCAGAGGAGTCAGCTCACCTGTCTTAGGGTAGGACGAGTTACCTCTCTGCAGGTGCTTATTTCTCCCCATTGTTGTGCCACCTTGAAGGAACCTACACAAGTGCCTTAGCCAAGACACCTGCATTTAAAAAACTAAACTTAGATGAGTCCCTTGGTAACCTTTATAAAACGTGGCAGAGCTGTGAGTGTCTCAGCCACTCTAGACACAGGTAGGTACACCTCTGGTACAATGTTTCTCTGAAATAAGGGCATATGCCAGTTCAGGGCTACCCCCACATTTTCAGGAGCAGGTGGGACATCTGTTCTGTCACCAGCCAGGGCAGAGAATGGGCTGCTCAGGGTCAGCAGAGCTTGTCAGTCATCAGTGGCTGTGACCAAAACAGGACTTGTCTGTGTCTCCATCGCTGACAGGTTGTTGTCACCTCTCTACCTCTGTTAGGAGCCTCATCCAGGGACCAGCTCTCCCTGACTCCCCTGAGACTTACGAAGCTTAGGTCTGCTTCTCGTCTCCCTGCTGCCAGCATGTTCTCCATCTGCTGCCTTGGCTTGGATCTCCGATGAACATTATGTTATGGAATGGCTTTTCCAGTAACATTTATACCATTAGAGAGTCCACAGACCCATCCACTTCCCACTCATTAAATGCTTTTCCTTCAAAGGCTGGGTTTGGATAGTGTTAGTCGGCACTGCAGCCTGCTGAGCAAAAGCCATAGGCTCACCTCGGGGAGCTTCACTCTGCCTGGAGCACATGGAAGAGTCCGCAGCCTGAAGATGAGACTGCCTGCTTTTCTGGTTGGAAGTAATTGGTCACAATCGGGAATCTTCACTTATCTGCCACATAAATACTACCTGGCCCCTCATCTACCTCACGTATCCTGCGTGCGGATGTTCAATACTGCATGTGTCCAACAGATCGCTGAATCTGCTGGTCTGTTTTAATCATCACCACTCACCTCCTCCACGCTCCTGTTTACTGAATGTTGGCTGCAGAGCATACTGTGGTAGCACAAATACTGCACTGGTTGAGCCGTCTCCCAGATGGGCCCTTTACGTTTTTTTCTTACACCTTCTAACTTACAGACATCTTTCTTTGCCTGCTTTTGTTCTACATATCTTTGCCGTTGCTGATTTTATAAATCCTTCTGCACATCTCGAGTATCATGGGCCTGCGCACAGGGCCACGATCCCTGCTCCAAGCAATCACAAAACTACCCTTCACCTTTCCAGCTCTGTGGCTGCACATGTGAAGCTGGGAAGTTTAGTCAAGGATGCGTTTCTTGCTAATTCTTCCTCCAGGCATTAGTTTTCTTCTTCATTGTTGTTTCTGGATTGCAGATTTGGGCTGACTTGGAGCTAAATGTCTCTATACCCCCTAGTATTTTCCTTCTGTTTAATTTTTTCTTTTCCTCAGCAGAGTCTCAGTGATTTAGCTATTAGCTGCGCCTGTAGAAATAGAGGCTGCAGTTCATAAAGACAGTTAGCACCCTGTTTTGATTTGGCCTGAATAAATGCCAGGTGCCCACCAAAACCGCTCTATCACCCCCCTCCTCAACTGGACAGGGGAGAGGAAATACGAGGAAAGGCTGAAGGGTAGAGACAAGGACAGGGAGAGATCACTCACCAATTACTGTTATGGACAAAACAGACTGAACTTGGGGAGAAAAGGGAGTTTAATTCATCACCAATCAAATCAGAGGAGGACAGTGAGAAATAAAACCAGATCTGAAAACACCTTCCCCCCACCCCTCCCTTCTTCCCGGGCTCAGCTTCACTCCTGTTTCTCCCCCTCCTCCCCCTGAGCAGCGCAGGGGGATGGGGAATGAGGGTTACAGTCAGTTCATCACACGTTGTCTCTGCTGCTCCTTCCTCATCAGGTCCCTCTCATGTGAGACAGTTCTCCACAAACTTCTCCAACGTGAGTCCTTCCCACGGGCTGCAGCTCTTCATGAACTGCCCCAGCGTGGGTCCCTCCCATGGGGCGCAGTCCTTCAGGACCAGGCTGCTCCAGCGTGAGTCCCCACGGGGTCACAAGCCCTGCCAGCAAACCTGCTCCAGCATGGGCTCCTCTGTCCACAGGTCTGCAGGTCCTGGCAGGAGCCAGCTCTAGCACAGGCTCCCCAAGGGGCCACAGCTTGCTTCAGGCATCCACCTGCTCTGGCGTGGGGTCCCTTCCACGGGCTACAGGTGGATCTCTGCTCCACTGTGGACCTCCATGGCTTGCAGGGGAACAGCCTGCCTCACCGTGGTCTTTCACCACGAGCTGCAAGGGAAGTCTATCTGCTCCGGCATCTCGAGCATCTCCTCCCCCCTCTGTCTTCACTGACCGTGGTGTCTGCAGAGTTGCTTCTTTCACATCATCTCACTCTTCTCTCTCACTGCCGTTTTACTGCAGGTTTTTTTTCTTCCCTTTCTTAACTATGTTGTCCCAGAGGCACTACCACTGTTGCTGATTGGCTTGGCCTTGGCCAGTGGTGGGTCCATCTTAGAGCCAGCTGGCACTGGCTTATCAGACATGGGGGAAGCTTCTCGCAGCTTCACACAGCAGGCACCCCTATAGCCCCCCTGCTACCAAAACCTTGCCATGCAAACCCATAGCACACCCTTTCCGCACTCTCAACAGGCTGTCACTGACTGGAATGGCAGCACGGGCCGAGTGCCTAGGGTGCAGTCCCGAAATACCCTTCTAGGGACACTTCATCACATCCTCACAAGAGAAAAGGCTATTCAGAAAAAGCCTGAGGAGACATGCACACAAAATGTCTCTTTTTCCCACTTGAACTTCATGAGACTCATCTCTCGCAATTGCCTCAGCTCTTTCCTACTGCCACTTGAAATCTCCGACAGCCCTTCACCTCCGCGCCCACGCGGGCGGGCCCGCTTGTCTGCTCCTGCAGGAGACGGAAAACGTTCCCCGATCCCACCTGTCTTCCCAACTGCCCGAGTGTGCTTCAGATCAAGCATCGCTGGGTCGCTGCACGGCTCTGTGTCAAGGCGCAGGCGCAGGCAGCGGAGATGGGCCGGCTCGGGCTGGCTGGTGTTTCGATCACAGCACGAGGTGGGAGGTGCTTTGAAAGAGAGTTGCTTTTTCCATAGAATCCCCTGAAGCTGAATGGTTTTGTTTTTTGTTAGACGATAAGTTTTCCAGTACAAATTAAAAATGTCATTAAAACACTGTCAGTACTACAAAGTATGTGACGCCGTATGAATTTTCTCAAAGGAGCCACTTAACTTGAGCTGATTCGCAGATCAGTCTGCAAATCCTCTGCAAAATGCTTATCCTCAGTGTAAGTGC
Source organism: Opisthocomus hoazin (assembly GCF_030867145.1). Taxonomy (NCBI): domain Eukaryota; kingdom Metazoa; phylum Chordata; class Aves; order Opisthocomiformes; family Opisthocomidae; genus Opisthocomus; species Opisthocomus hoazin. Next base: position 79,085,883 of record NC_134415.1, on the reverse strand, counting down.
TATGACTTTGGGAAGGATACACATGCATTCTTCAGAAGCATAAGATGCTTTCCAGATTCTAATTGTGCAGCAATCACAAGCACCTCTATAAAGAAATTAATGTGTTTTGATATTTGGATGTAATGAATGTTTCTCTATTTCTCAGTTTGGCAAAAAAACAACAAAAGCACTTGGCTTAGGGCCATGTTGCATGTTGACCTGTTTGTAACTCAACAACTGCATAGCTGGGAGCATGTCCTGGGTTTGGCCAGGACAGGGTTAATTTTCACCGGACTCCAGGAAGGGGCACAGCCGGGCGGGCTGACCCCACCTGGCCAAGCAGAGCCCGGTATTCCATACCATGTGCCGTCATGCTGGGTTCCGGTGGGGGGGAGCAGGGCGGGAACTCACTCGCAGCTCAGGAGCGTGCAGCGGTGGCAGTCGGTGAGAGCGGCTCTGTCCGTTCCTGCTGTTTGTGTTGTGTTTTCTCCTTATCTGTATCGTTGTTGTTCCTGTTCCCTCTGTTTGCTGTTCTGTTAAACTGCCCTTATCCCGACCCACCCGTTTCTGCCTGGTTCTTTCCATTCTCCTCCGCACCCCGGCGGGGGGAGGGGCAGCCACGTGGCGCTTTTGTTGCCGGCCGCAGCCAAACCATAACAGAGCACAAGTAGGAAGTCTCCAGTTCTCATCTATTCCAAGAACTGGTCCCAGCGTTTCGTGTGCTCAGCCTTACCCTGCTTTGAGGGGTCGTAGTGCAGGTTCACGCCAGGCACTTGTTCTTTGAATCCTTACTTCAAGACTGCAAACAACCCCTTTGCTGGCAGTCTGCTTTTTGCCACTCGTGCTCTCTTCCTCGCTCTCTCACTCCCTTTTCCCTCCTCGCCTTTGCAGTGGTTTATTGGTGCTGGCATGTCACATTCCACAGGCTCTGTCTCAGATAGCCTTCCAGTAACCTCAGGGGCTACGAGGATGATGAGGGGAATGGAGCACCTCTCCTATGAGGAAAGGCTGAGAGAGCTGGGCTTGTTCAGCCTGAAGAAGAGAAGGCTGAGAGGGGACCTTATAAATGCTTATAAATATCTGAAGGGTGGGTGTCAGGAGGATGGGACCAAACTCTTTTCAGTGCTGCCCAGCAACAGGACAAGGGGCAATGGGCACAAACTGAAGCACAGGAAGTTCCGTCTGAACATGAGGAAGAACTTCTTCACTCTGAGGATTACAGAGCACTGGAACAGGCTGCCCAGGGAGGCTGTGGAGTCTCCTTCTCTGGAGATATTCAAGACCTGCCTGGACAAGGTCCTGTGCAGTCTGCTGTAGGTGACCCTGCTTCGGCAGGGGGATTGGACTAGATGACCCACAGAGGTCCCTTCCAACCCCAAACATTCTGTGATTCTGTGATTCTGTCTGGAAGATGTGCTATTTACTTTAACGTTCCTAAAATCTGTTGCTTGCACTTCAGTCTGGGCAGAACATCCTTCATTTCAAATAACACCAACATGAAGGGAGGTGCTTGTTGGTTCAGCGACAAAGACTACGGTGGAGTTTCAGCTCTGGAAACAGGATGGTAGAGAGAAAGTGTACACATAGCATAGTCTGTGCTTCATTGATAAGAACTCATTTTTAAGGGCATTGTTATCTAGGGCCAAGTCTTTCTCACGTGGAGCTTTGTGGGAATACTGTTTTGAGCTCAGTGGGAATAGTATCAGTCCTAAAATTTGTGGATAAAAACCTTCTAAAACCTGTGGCACATGGGTAGAATGACACCGTACTGTATACTGTATTTTCCTCACGTTGTCCAGCAGCAGCACCACATTTAACAGCAGCAAGGTTATGGTTTAACCAGGGTCGTCATTCCAGTGACATCCTGAAGTTTCCCCGGGCTATAGATGTCTTTTGCCAGCTGTAAAAGCATTGATTTTTCAACCTATGCTAGGCAAGAATAGCTGAAAGAATACACTGAGAATCCTGTCTTTCATTTACTTAGTACTCCAGAAGATACAACCAACCAAATCAATTTCCCTCAAGAAGGTCTTTGTAAAAGAAGTGGCCTCTTTCCCTGGCCAGGCTCCCGGCTCTCTGGTAATTGCTTTCTGTGCACTTCGCTCTCCCACCTCGCTCTTCCTCTCTTCCTACCTCGCCATCTGAGAATGATTTCTCTGCTATGCTTACCTGTGGGCAGAGCATAGTGGCTAGATAATGAAGCCGCCATTTCTAGGTGGAGATGTGGGCAGGGAAAAAAGCCTGTGTGGGAACCAGGAGGAAGTGAAAGCAATTGCCCAGAGTCCCGGCACCGTGTCCACAGGCACCGCGTTTCACAGGGGCTGAAACGAAGCCTGCACCGTTGCTTGCGTATCGACATGGCAAGTGTTCCAGCTTGTCTTTGATGTTCAGTCAGTGTTTTATTTTAGTGCCGGTAGGCAACATGGAGAGTTTGACGTCGGTTTTATTGAGCTGAGATTCCTGTCAGGCACAGTGTGGTCCAGCAATGGTTCTGGGGGGCGATTTGTGGATCTTCTTTCTGATTCCCAGTGGTCGCGCTGGCTGAGTCACAGGGATGGGTAGAATTGCTTTGTATCAGTTTCCACATTTGTAAATAGTGTTCTGGCATACGTAAAAGAAGGAATCTCTAAGTGCTTGTACCAAGAGGTCATCTAGAAAAATAAAGAAGGAATGTCTCCTGGTGTCACACATGGATCCTGCTCTGTGCACACACACAGAGAAGGTGCCTTTCACAATGACAGTTGTGACGTAGCACAGCATCAGCCTGCAACAATGCTGGTTGAGATAAGCTGCATTTTATTGTGAAATAAACAGCATTTTACCGTGCTCCTGACCATCTGGAAGCCCTAGCTCACTTCCCTCTCTATGAAAGACTCTATGTAGGGTAGGGGACTCATTCATGTATGTGTAAGGAGGCTGATATCTTCTGCAAGCCTTGGGTCACTGCTGAGGGACCTGCAACGCCAGGAGGTGTATGGTGTACAGGGAGTTCTACATGGGCCAAAGTCCCACCTGCTGCTTCTCCTGCAAACACCTCAGCTCTTGTTCTGTGCTTTTGCTCACGATGTCCCTTGATCAGGAATTTTGTCGACTCTCAAACAGGGCAATTTTGGCAGGTTGTTCAGGTGGTCCGTGGCCAGAGCTGGGTCAGTGGATTCACAGCCTCAGTCTTTGCCACTTCAGACCATACAGTAACCAACAACGCTGCAGGTTGTGACCTTCTGCGCCAACTAACTGCAAGGAGAGCGTGAAATAGATGCTTCACTTCCTCTAGCACAGGGGCACCAAGTGTGGGGAGTCCTGTGTTTATTTCAGGTTCTGGTGGGAATGTGGTATAATCGTTCTCCCCATCCTCTTTCCACCACGGCTTCTTCTCATCTGGTGGTGTTACTTTCACTCATATATTTACACTATTTTGTCCTAACATCTCACTGCTGTTCTCTACATCTTCGTCAGGTGATGCTGGCCCCTTGTGTCCCCGAGCTGGGGTGTGCTGGCAGGACAGGCGGACCTTGGGACACACTGATGCACCAGGGCTGTAAGAGGGCACAGGGAAAGGACACCAGCAGCATGGTCTCTGGCTCATAGTTAGGGGGTTTAGGTTTAGGTGACCATTGCTGATGGCTTGTGTATTTAGATTGATGGAGACTCCAGGATGGATTTGAAGGGAAATTTCGAATTTATTCCCGCCCAGCCATTAAATAAAACACTACAGGAACACCGTGTTTTTTGAGTTGAATGAATCGAGGGTCAGTCTTGTCAGGCATAAAATAAATAACTTTCTGCTTAAGCAATAAGGAACTTGCTCTCAAAACAGAGAGTTCAATAAACCATACACTGATCTGACAAGAAAATCATTAACTGCAGGAAAAGAGGGTGTATTACCCTCAGGAAAAGAGGGTGTATATTTTTCTCACCTGGAGTTTGCTCTATTACCACTGAAGGCTGATCTGCTTAGATAAATTGACTTCTAGTGACTTCGAAATCACAAAGAAGATAGGGTCTCGTTAATAGTTTAGCAAATAGTTTCAAGGAATATAGGCATTATTGACCTAGCCACAACCAGACAAAGGACATTGTGGAAAATGTCAGTAAAACCCAGGATGAAATAGTCCAGGTTAAGGATGAATCATCAAGAGTTAATGACAGAAATCACATTTCTTTTTAAGATTACTCAATAAGAAATCACTAACTTGCATTTGGTTTGAATTTTGAGTGGTTTGCCTTATTTTTCACTTATTTTGAGCTGAAAATGTGCTTAATTTAGAGTGTTTATCCTGTTGAATCTGTGACACATGATCCATCATACATCATACATGGTGCACACAGTCATTATAATTACTAGAGCATGGAACTCCTCGCAACTCCTATGCATTTTCCTCTGAAATGTACCCCAGGAATCGTGCACATTTATGAAACACTTAGAGGCACATGCATCTCAGACTGTTGTTGTTTATCCAGCTTTTCTTCTCAGTGGCAGCACAGGTGGCGGTGACATCCACTACGCTCCCCTGACCGTTGACAGAATCCTGGTTTTCGTTGCTATGCCTTTGCTGAACTTCAATGTTCAGGCTGAAATTTTTCATGGCAGGACAGCAAGAAACTTGGAACTGCTGTTGTTTTCGTGCTGTCCCTTTGATGTATGTTACTGTCTGCTACAAGGAAGAAAGGGTTCACCCTTTTTATATCTAATATATATATTAGATATTAGATATTAGATATCATTTCTATATCATTTTGATATTATTTCTAATATAATATAATATAATATAATATAATATAATATAATATAATATAATATAATATATGGGGGTTTATGTACTTCTATATTTAGAACCCAAACTGGGTAAGCTGTATTGTTTGTCCTAGCACACCTAGGATGGGAGCCAGGTGTGCAGCCTTTCCATAGGACAGTTTTGTTTGTTCATTTGGGCAATTCTTGCATCATTGCTGGGAAGAAAAAAAATCGCATTTTAAGATCTGACACGTGTTGTTTAGCCTTGATTAGGATCCTGAGGGCTCTGTACTATAGGCTTTCTGTCATTGGCGCTGCTTAAATGCTTACAAAGATGCATGTCCTTGAGTGCTTTGCTGATGGAGGGCCAGAGCACTCGGCAGCTTGTGAGGCTGAGCCCTCTCCCTCTCCTCTCTGCCAGGCACGGTGCTGGGAGGGAAGGAGTTCAGCTGTGTCCTTCAGTCATAACTCACTAAAAAAATTCAAAGAGGGGTAGATAATGAATCCAAACCAACTGACAGGCAATCAGAACACCTTGAAGGGTGACTTCTATTGCCTTTATCCTCCTCCCATCATCTTTGTGTCCTAGCAATTACACTGATTTCAGTGGAGCAGGCTGTTCTGCAGCATATATTTAGCAGACTGTGGCCATGACTAAAAGCAGTGTATACACTCATAGATTATTCATAGGATAGGTAAAGAGCTATGGTACAAACTGACTGAAAGTAACCTGAAGATGACTACAAACAAGTCTAAAATCCTTCTGAACCCTGAAGATCCAGACTACAGGCCTGACAACCAGGCCAGCAGGCATATTTTTTTCCTTCTCATCCTGTCTTGAATATTGTTTAGATGGAAGAAGGGAATTTGGCTATTTGGCTGTCAGAAGAAATGTCCAGGTCACACAGCAGCTGCGTTTGGCACAAGCTGGGTTCCCTGCACACCACGTATGTATTTCTGGGGGTGATTTCCCAGACAAAGACACAGGAACACTACCATCACTTGCAGACCTCAGAGGCATTTCATGCAATGTACAGTGTATAGCAAAAGCTTGAAACAACAGAAACATCAAAAAAAAAACCTCTGCAGCTGCTTCTGACTGCAGCAAATACACGAAAGGACAAAATCAGGACTCCTTTTTTAGTATATCCTAGGAGGTGATCAAGTAACAGATCAAAATTTCGCCTGAGTTTGGGACCAGACCACAGAAGTCTGATTTCTCCGAGCTGACTATGTGAATGGATTTTGAAACCGGGTGCTTAAAGCACTGTCCTGGTACTGTAAGCAGAGAAGGGGTGCACTGGCATCCCTGGAAATGAGGCACAGTTGTCCCTGAAGGGCTGTCGAGGAAGGGGCTGTCAGCACCGTGGGAGCAGGGAGAGATTCATGGGCTTGCAGCAATCTAATAGAGGGGAACAGATGACCAGAATCAGCATTTAATAAGTTTATTCAGCATCTTATGAACACAGCTGCCCTATTCCTGCATTTTTTTTTCCACAGACCTGGAAATAATAACCTTTATTTAAGTGCTTATATTCAGCCATATCAGCACTGCATGTTCCAGCATTAAGGCTTTGAAAGGGATATTTGATACGAGATGATTATTTGCTAAGCCATCAGGTTCAAAAGTAGATTTTTGGAAATTGGCATGACCGGAGCTGTTTTTTTAAGAGTGACCTGCAAACAGCTTTTTAAAACACAGCAGTTTTGCCTTTTCATTGTACACTCCCTTATATACATCAGCAACCGAGTTCATTTCTGGGCACCGGCGTCCTCAATTCGTGACGTCCAGCAAATTAACTGTTTCATTTTTTCACGTGTCCCACCTGTGACCTTGGGAGAGCCAACCTAATTGAGGAAATGATAATATCATAAACTATATCATGATGGTTGTAGCTTGGTCTCCCTTTCGAATCTTGCATATGCTAACAGTCAAGTACACCAAAATAAAGGAGAGTATATTTTGTTGCATTTTGGTACTAAAAATAATTGACTGTCTAATGAAAGGCATTGTAGGTAGCATTAAATTAATGCTAAACATAATTAAAATGCATTCTTAAATTCTTCAGCTTGGATTTTTGGTGACTCATTCAGTGCCTTTCTCTCTGTATCTGGATATTTTCGGAGCATGGATGAATTCCAATTATGAAATCTCAATTTAGACAGGACAAAACAGATAACAGCAGGTTGGGGAAGCGACCAAAATAAAGGCAAATTTATATCAGCTGCTTTGATGAAAATGGTTCCTTCTTTTCTCAGCATCTTGACTCCCTGCTCTCACACGACGAGGGTGTAGCAGGCGTGGCTGGGACAGGCTGCTTTTTCTCATGTGCTGTTGGGTGCGGGTTTGCAGCTCTATTCTCCTGGTGCAGCCTGTGCTACCCTACTCGGGGACCGTGCCACGCTGCAAGACTCCAGCCACTGACAAGCTGCACTGGGATAGCTACACCCCCTAACCTCTGTTCTCTGCGCGTTTGTGTAGTTGCTTGGATAGCTGGCATCCACAGTGCAGACCCATAAGACTGATGATTCCATGTCTGCTTCTGTGTTTAAAAAGATCTGGCCATTATTTCCACCCACCAGGAATAGTTTATTAACACTTCTTGGTCTGCAGTCTGGGGGCTGAAGTTTTAAAACCCTAAGCGGTTTAGAGACTGAGACTCCACACCATCACAGTGTGATTAAGGCGATAGTAGCTGTGTGGGGTCCTACTGGTATGGCAGAGAGTTATTTTGTGAGGTGCCTTGGGTGTTCAAATTCATCCCACATCTCTCCTTCCTTCCCCACAATCCCCAAATGATCAGAAACAATCTGGATTTCTTGAGCTTGCAAGGCTTCCCAAGAGCTTTGCAGAGCTTTGCCAGCAGCTGAGGGATGCCACGGAACTCCACATCCGCGGGAGTTCAGTGACACCTGGGAGCTGTGCGAGACCAGGGAGAGGAGCGGGCGAGCTGCCGTTGCCACCTGGCTGCTCTGGTGCCACAGGGGCCCGGGGGCAGCTGCTGCTGCAGGGAAGTGTGGTTTTAAAGACATAGTAGGACACCCAACTTCCATAGCACCCTCCTTTACAATCCTCTCAGTGAAATGAGTGCAGAGAGGTTGTGCTCACACATTTTCTTCTCAACCTTTTCCTTTCCATGGGCAGGAGCGAGCTGTTCCTCGTTGTTGTAACTGATCTTGGGGCTGTCAGAGACGCAGTCTGCTTGCTCCACAGGCGGGGGGCTTGCCGTGGCTGGTGCAGCCCCCAGCCCTGTCTGTCTCCACTCAGCCCAGTGCCAAGGGACTTCTGGCTTGTTAGTGCCATTTGCCAGGGTCTATAGCCTCACAGGCCACATCTTGTCTGCTGAAATGCCCAGTCCCTCAGTTAAATGCCCTTTATTTTACATTTATTGTTGTATTTCTATTTATAAGATCTCTCTTGTAGCAGTCATTGCTGTCGCTGGGCGCTGAGGCTCCACGCGAGCTGCCGGCGTGCCAGCTCTCTTGCTAGCGTACTGACATGGGGCTGTGATCCGGAGAAAGGACCTACCCAGAGATATTTCAATGCAAAATCAACTTCCACCGGGGAAAACCTGTGCTCCTCTCTGTCCATGAGACTACATCCTGCAAATAAAATCCCAGGCTTCTTTGTGCCAGATCTCAGCCACCAGGCCAGAGGCTTGCAAATGCCATGCGCCCTCCAACACCCTACCCATATTCTCTTGCCGTCCCACTCACTGCATTTCTTTCTGCAGCTGTAAGTATTATCACCTACCTGCTGCTGCCCTGCTGAGAGCTGCTAGCCATGGGGCTTTGCCGTCTGTTGGCTCGCTGCCGCCTGGATGGAGATCAAGTCATCCTCGTACAGGAATTTCGGGAAATTCCTTGAAAACGGCGGCACAGCACAGGCTCCCCCCACCACGGCGAGGGTGGTGGGGAAGAAAACCCCAAAGCCAGCGGCCCCTGTTGCTCTTTCCTCTCCTCTGGTACGTACAAAAGCAATGTCGTACGAGTGAAGGAGGAAACCCCTGTGTACGGGTGCACTCCTGGCACTGGTTGTCCACCCGCAAAAGGCTGCCGAGCAGCAGCTCCTGCATTTGGAGAGGTCCAAGGTGGGAAAAGCCCATGTCCCAAAGGAAGCAGAAGGCTTTTCTGTGCCAGTCACCTTTGCATCACTTGCTCAGCAACTGCACTTTCGTCTCCAGTCACTCCACTGTTCACTTCCAGGATTTTTTAAAGGTCGCTGATGCTGCCTGAGAAAGGAATATAATCGAATTTGGGTAGTTAGGCATGGAGACATTTATGCAGCCTATGAGAGCATCACTGGACCAGCAGCTCTGATAATGTTCAGGTACGTAACACAGGTGTGTATCCCCACTACTAGAGATTAGATCACTTCTTGGGTAGAGTAGAAAAAAATTGTGTTTTAACTTTGAGTATTGTTGGAGAGAGATGTGAGATCACCAATAAAGAAACCACTGTTAGCAGTCTGTGAGTGCCACACACACACAAAAAAGCTTGTGCTTGATTTTGGCACTGCACATCAACTCAAAACCAGCAGCAAGGAGGTCATTACAAATGCACTAAGGGATGCTCCCCTGAAAATGAGCTTCACGTCATTTTGAAGCCAGACTTGAAATCTTCCCCCTTTCCCGTAGCAGGGCAGCAGCTGGGCACAGCATGGGCATGTGGGGGAATGCAGGAGTGGCTCATCTCTATTGTACTGGGATACTTTCAGCTAAATTAATGAAGATTCATTTTTTCACCTTGAGAGTGCCAACTGATGTAGAAAGTTGTCTGATCTTGATGATCTACAAAATGTCTTTAACTAGAGATGAACTCTGACTTTTGGACATTTTAAAATAAACATTTGTACGCCTTTAGATAAGAAACACAAGCAAAACCATGTTAACGTTTTAAATGTCAAAAAGATACTTGGAGATTTTTGGAGAGCTCTTACAATGTAGCTGGTTTTTATATCTTTTGACTCCCACAAGGAATTTGCAACAAGGTTTTGTGAACAATTTAGTTTAAATACCAAAGTTACTAAACAATTTGCTCAGGGAATGGTATCTGAGAATAAACGGCGTTGTCCTTACTGTCAATGAATAGCTCTTTGTGAGATATTTTAATGTACAGCACCGGTGCTTTACCATGCCAAGAGAGGCTAGGCTCTACCTGCAGTTTATTTGGCTAACACGTGACTGTGAATAGCGGAAGGGCAATAAACAAGAAGTTCTTCAGGGCTGATGGAAATCTCTGACACATGTTTGGTGATACGCAGGTTGTCCAAAAGCTGCCGGCACTGGGATGAAGCACACAAAACACTGTGAAGCTCAGTGCACAGCATCCTCCCGCAGCGCAAAGGGAACTCGGACGGGACAGAAATGCCGCTGCGCACCCGCTGCTCTGCAGGCAGCAGGCCCAGAGCGGGGCTTTGCCTCCCGCCTGGCAGCACCCCGTGGGGTGGGCAATGAGAGGAGGGGGTCCTCCAGCCTCCAGCTGAGGGGGTTCCCGCTCCCGGCTATATCGCTGCTGCAGCACTGGACCCCGTTGGCGTAGGGCTGTGCTGCTGAATTGGTTTTGGCTGGTCGGTCAGCTTTTGGCTTTGTGCCTGTATAGTGAAAATCAAGATCCTGCAGTCATCGTGAACCTCGCGTACCAGATTGACTTCTCATAGGCATCTTCCTGAAGAGCAGGACTTGCTCATTTTCCTTTTCTGTGTTTGTGTCTCTGTGTGTGCGCACAGTGTGCAGGTGTGTGAATGTGTGTGCATGCATATAGATAAGACCTAACAACATCATTAAATTAATTCCTCTGGTTGCTATGGGAACACACACTTACTATTGCATCAAGCGTATGCAGCAGAGGTAGGTGACAAGGGCAACACTGGAGCAGATATTTGGGCTTATCTTCTAACATGTTTTCTTTTTCAAAGCAAAGTGGGGAAAAACCAGACCGGACTGCCTGATGCATGGAGGTGTAAATCAGGAACTGGCAATCTTTTCCCAACTTGTGAATGAACCAATCTTTACATCTAATATTAGCAAGCCCCACCTGGCATGCCAGCCTGCACCTGGGGCTGGTTCCCAAGGAGAGCAGCGACAGGCTGGCAGGGTGGCAGGAGGAGGCAGCACAAAACGTCTGCCCTTTCAACACCTCTCAGTCGTTCATCAGCGTGGGGGAGAAAAAACTCCATTCCCAAAACCCACCGAAGGAGCAGAGGCTTGCAGGGCAGCTGAGGATCCCTAAGTCACGCTCCTCCAAGTCAGGCAGGATTTGCTCCTGGACTCTTGGTGTCCCCATGCTGGATGGTGAATGTGCACACACCCATCCCTCACCGGTGGGCACTGCTTTGGAGGCATCACGATCCGAAAGGTCTGGTGGGGAGGAACCCTCTGCCCTGACCACTGCCACCCCCCTCCCCCATCCCCCTTGCTGAGGGGCTGGGAGGTCTCAAAGCAGCAACCTCCGTTATCTCCTGCCCCATTTGTGGCACGGAGAGTGGTATTTACCTGTCACTTCACTGGCAGGGCCACACAGCCATCTCCCTGTGATGCACAGGTTACAGCCCTCTTGCCGAGATGGCCAGGTCACCTCAGGGACGTCTTCTTCCATTCCATGGTCACAGCAGGACTACGAGTCCTCTAAGGGGAAGGATCTTTTTTTCTTTCTTTTGGTTTCTAGTCCAAACCCACGCACGGTGCAGCTCAGGCCCAGCCAGCAGCCCCCTGTCCCAGACAGGCAGCCTGAGCTGGAGCCGGGGACACTGACGACTGCTCTGCCCACTGCATGATATTTGCGGGGACAGCTTTGTTTTGAAGGGTTTCCCTGTTGTGTCTGTCTCCGCCACGGCACGCTGAGGAAGTATTAGCCAGTGTGCTTGGAAAAGGCTCAGTGCTTTTAGCGAAGCAAATGAAAAATGTCAAATGTGTCACGTGTCCCTTTAAAACTCTAACTGTGTTTAAATAATTTGTTATTAATAAAAACAAATTCATAGCATCAAGTAAGTCAACAGCTAAAAAAAAAGTCTACTTACTGGACCCATTGTAAAACATTCTTTATCGCTTACTTTTCAAAATCGTGTTTCATCCCACTGGCTTTGCTGCTGTCTTTGCAGTCTCTTTACAATCTTACTGCAGTCTTACTGAAGATTGTAAAGGCTCTCACGCGGAGCCTTGCCTTGCAAGCCCTCCAGAAGCATGCTTCGAAGGGTCACCAACAGCTTGACTGCGGAAGTAACGTGAATGAAACGATTCTATGGCCAGAAGAGCAGCTCCGCCAGGTTTCTGTTTGACTTACGCTGGGGTGGAGCTGCAGGCAGGGTGTGAGATGGCCAAGACGGTGTTCAAATTGATGAGTGCCCGCAGGAGACGGAGCTGGAGGAATTTGGGCATATTGTTACTTCCAGGCAATCAGATAATCGGCAAACAACCAGTTAACTGTTCATAAACCTCACCAACTGCAGTTAACCCCTGGGTCAGTCTCAGGCCAACAAGGTGCGACAGGTTTCGGCTCTGGCTCCCCTCTTGTTTTGTTTTGCTTTGCTTTTTCTCATTTCCATAGCACTTTGGACAAGGAGGGACCAGCAGTCTGAGCTCCCCTGTGCGCTGCACCCCGTGGTCAGCCTGAGGAGCTCAGAGTAAGTAGTAGTGACCTCCACAAGCTCCACACATCCCTCAGTCTCTTGTAACGGCAGGGGACTGATGAAGGAACATGAAGCCAGTATGTGAATCACATCCTCCTTCAGAATCAGATATAAGGCTATGCCAGCCCAGAGCTGCTGGTCAGGACCATCTTTTGGGGTGAAAAAGAAGAAAAGGAAAACCTTTGCTATGTCACCTCTGAGGACACAGTTGGCCAATATCTTAGATACTTGAGAGGAAGGTGAGAAAGCACTTTGATAATTACTATAATAATAAAAAGAAATGAAACCAGCTGTGCAGTACGGAAAAACAATTCCTTAAGAGCCTATTTTGGAGGAGAAACCCCCTGCTATATCCTTTGCAGGCAAGCAGCTGAAGCCTTGATATGAGGTCTGAGGATCATTGTCCTAATGCAGAAACGCAGAGCCCTGGAGAAAGGCATGCAGCAACTCAAGAGCTGGAAGGACTCTCCACCCCAATGCAGACACCCACATTCATCCAATTTAATCCTACCCATCCCTCCACACTCCTCAGAGCCTGGCTTATCACTTACTTTTAAAATTATTACAAATTTCCATTTTAGCAAAGCAATTCCTGATCTAAAACTTAGATGCAAGAGTGGTTATCCATGCCAACCATCAACTCTTCCTTTGAGTCACAGATTTCCTAGACAGTGCTGCACCCTCCAAGGAGATTTTTCCGGGAGTTGTTCCCAAATTGCTCACCTGGCCAGTCATAACCGAGACGCATCTGCTCAGGTTGCAATCCTTCAACCAGAGGATCCCGCTCTTCCCAGAGCAGAGCTTGTCTTCTTGCTTCTTACAACACCACTGATCTTTCTGCGGGCTCTGAACTTTACCAGTTGTGGTGTGGTACTTTTATAATTTTCTGTTTTGTTGATACTGGATGATTTAGGAAAAAATAATAATTCTTGAAGACATCAGTGAAGGGTAGATTTAGATTAGACATAAGAAAGAAATTCTTTACACGAGGGTGGTGAGGCACTGGCACAGGTTGCCCAGAGAAGCTGTGGCTGTCCCCTCCCTGGAAGTGTTCTATGCCAGGTTGGATGGGGCTTTGAGCTACCTGGTCTAGTGGAAGGTGTCCCTGCCCGTGGCAGGGGGGTTGGAATTAGATGATCTGTAAGGTCCCTTCCAAGACAAACCATTCTATGGTGCTATGATTCTAAGGCAAGAGCCTTTGATTCCCACATCCCCCTCAACTTTGCAAGACTTGCTGCGACCTGACAGCAAAAGTCAGGTTTTGACCCCTACGCCGTATGCCTTTAACACCATGTCACGCAAATCTTTAGCATCACTATGTCATGCAGCACCAAGTCAAACTCTTTGGAAAAACCCAAGTGTATTCTTCTGCATAGAGGTGTTTATGCCATCAAAGCAGGGGGTCTAATCCCATCATAGAGGGAAAGAAAAGGTTACCTAGTGTGATTCGTCTTCTGAGAAGCCATGCTAACCACATTGGTTAGGTTTGCAGCATATAATGCTTAGCTGGTAGAGCTACCTATCCATCTTTTAACCAGGATGGCTTCTCCCCAACAAGACATACTGTGTTTTTTGAGCTTTTTACAAAAAAGCTGGAACTGTGTCTGCAAGAGCACCCACAGAATGGTTGGTATGATGTCCAGGTGGCAACAACATTTCCACCATTAAACTCCTGTTCCCAGCCATTGCATTACACTTTGGAAAACTGCCCATTTTAAAGCCCTAAATATACATCTGAGTGGTTGGTATTGCATTCTGTTTGCACAATGTAAATGTCAACAGAGCCTGACCAGGGGTGCCTAGGCAACAGCTAATTTTGAGGTCAGTGATTAACTCTTCTTTGTCAGAACGTAATTTACCATCAAATTAGCTCTAGCTGAATATAGTACTTTCTGGATTAAAAAAGGCCTTCTTGCTATTTTTAGATGCTGAAAGCCATTATTATGGGTGGCAAGTGATGTTTGCTACATTTTCTCCTGGTTGAAATACTGATGTTCATGAGGGGAGCAGTCTCTTAGGGAGGCTGCCCCCCTGCTCCAGGACTCCCAAGAAGAAGAACCAAAGGTTCAGCTCAGCCGCTGCACACTATGATGCTGTGCTCGTGGCCATAGCAGGGATCAGTCGATTTCTATTTTTTATGGCACATACACACACTTCCTCGATCAGGTAAAAAGTGGATGCTACCAGTCAGCCCATACATCAACAGCTTAGCAAAGTATCGACGCTCAGCTTGCATTTTGCTCCTTGCCTCCCTCCCCAGAGCACTTTGCTACCTTCAGCTCTTCAAAGTCCCTTATTTTTTTATGAACTTCTAGCTAGTGACTCAACCCGTAATTTTGAGTTTAAAGCTCTCTATATTATAGCACAGTGTTTCAAATCCATTCTTCTATCTCATGGGACTTTTTGAAAATAATAATGCAAACCTGATGGTGTCTATTAAAAAGTCATTCTAGCGCTCACCTCAGGAAACAGGCCCCTCTGCAGGGGTACAGAGATTAAGCAATTGTTCTTCTGCCTGGAAAACTACTCATTTGTGGTCTACATCAGTATGAGCGTTTTTTTGTGGGGGATGGATATTACACCACTGGGCCCTGCCCCTGCACTCAACCACTGCAGAGCCGAGCATGTGCTCCCCTGCGGGGCGAGGAGGAGGGGAGAGGGCTGGATGCCTGCGGGAGGGTGATGGGCTTTGCTTGCTGCTGGTACCTGAGCATAGCTCTGCCCATGGACTTTTTCCAGCCTTTCCTGCTGCCTTGGGAGATGCAACCATCCCGGCCCCTACATTCTGCCCTGTAAGCACCCTGTGATGCTAAGAACTGCAGCTTTGCCACCTATACCTTCGGTTTACTTTTAGATTAAAGTCGACACCACCAGGAAAAAAAAATTCTGAGAATTCACAGTTCTCTTTCACTGCTGCAGCTAAATAATCATCAATTTGTTTCTTGCTGGCAGGGACCCAGGCTGTTGAGCAATAACAGGCTTGTTTTGAAGCTGCTTTAATATGTTCTCTTAGAAGAAATATCTTTGCTAAGTGTTGCCAAGCTGACATGTAAAGAAATATGAAACTATACTCATATCTGGAAGACTCAAATAAAACATGTAAAGCATTAACCATTATAATAATCAAGGTATATATGTGTGTGTGTATATGTATGTATACACCCAGCATATGTGTGTGTGTGTATATATATATATATATACATATACATACCCAGCATTCCCACTGGCGGATGGGGAGCTGGCTTTCTCCTCATGCTGTGCCCACTAGTGGAGGCCTAGCCTTCTTCTCTGCAGTAGCCCTTCACCGGCTTTCTCGCCATTGGCAAGAAAGAGCCTGTCTTCTCTTCTGTGTCTTTTTAGCACGAAGTCTTCTCTGATATCTAGGATGTCCCTCGCTACAAGGAAGACACTGAGGTGCTGGAGCTGTCCAAGGAAGAGCAATGAAGCTGGTCAAAGGTCTGGAGCGCAAGTCCTGTGAGGAGCAGCTGAGGGAACTGGGTTGGTTAGCCTGGAGAAAAGGAGGCTGAGGGGAGACCTCATCACTGAAAGGAGGTTGTAGTGAGGTGGGTGTTGGTCTCTGTTCCCAAGTAGCAAGTGATAGGATAAGAGGAAAAGGCTTCAAGTTGCACCAGGGGAGTTTTAGATTGGATACTAGGAAACATTTCTTCACCAAAAGGGTTGTCAAACATCAGAACAGGCTGCCCAGGGAAATGGTTGAGTCACCATCCCTGGAGATATTTAAAAGACATGTAGATGTGATGCTTAGGGACATGGTTTAGTGGTGGACTAAGGCTAGGTTAATAGTTGGACTCAATGATCTTAAGGGTCTTTTCCAGCCTAAATGATTCTATGATTCTACGATTTCTTACAGACCAGTGAGCCAAGCCTATCCGGTGTTTCTTGGTTATCACCTTGTAATTAGGGAGGTTAGTTGAGCCAAAGAAGAGGTTGCCTACAGAGATGAGACAAACTCCATCACTGGAGTTTTAAGTGCAGTTTAAAGGGGTTTGTAAGGGCAAATTGGAAACCTGTTTATCAGGGATAGCTTAAGTACAGTTGATACTGTACTGAGGCTTTGTGGAGATGTACCAGAGCAAGCACTGGAAAGAAAGCCCAACTACAGCCTTGTAGGGTGAGTGAAGGTGGGGATTTTGGTCCTGTCTCAAAGGGGATGTTTCTATACTACATACGGTCACTGTTTAATGCCATATAGTTGTTGGCCCAAATTTTTGATAGGGCACGTAGTTAATTCAATCCTGTGAGAGATGTGGAGAAGAGAACCAGACCTCCCCCTCCATTTCCACAGGGACGTGTTCAGTCACTAAACAAGTACCTAGAGGGCTGTGTCTGGACAAACATTCTCTCCTAGATACAAAAAAAAAAGGATTAATAAGCCCTGCTCAGGTCTCTAAAAGCAAGGACATGGCTACCAGTTTTTGGGAGAGAGTTCTAGTGCGGATCCTTCTTGGTCAGATGTGCAGCTCTGCTTCCTCAGCTCCTTGGAAGTCAAGGCTGATCTTATTCCCTTTTCCAGTTGGATTCTATTCTGAGCTCTACCTGTGAAAGGGATCCTCTGCACTGGGATTCCTGGCTTAGAAATAGATTTTTTCCCATTTCGTGGGGGGCACGTACCCTACTGTAGTTCCCCGAGCCCTTTATAGGGACTGGCCCGCAGAGTCAGTTCTGTGCTGCAGGCAGGGAAATTGCTTGTGGGTGACGACAGGGCTCTCTTCCTGCAATTTCTGAGAGAGCAATTTCTGAGAGGAAGATGGGCACAGTGCTTTTTCCACAATGAAATTTATTTTTAGCTTGCGCTCTAGTATCTGGGAAAATGGTTCTCAAACTTGCTATTAACTTTAATGAAAAAAATATATCTAGACCCTCCTGTGTAGAAACTAATCAGCAACTTACAGGATCACGTGAAACAACATAAACATTTTGGTGAAATAAATTTGCTGCTTCTTTTTACAAAGCTGTGAAAAGACATTGGTTAGGTAAAATCAGGACTTCCTCACTTGGATGATGTGCAGAAAAGCCCTTGAACAATTTAAAGGCTAGTTTGAAGCCAGTTAAAAACTTGAGCAAAAAGGTTTTGGAAAAGTTTAAAAGAACGAAAACAATAAAAGAGCTTGTTCCACTGCACCTGATGACACATCTAATGATGAATGACCTTTGCTGCTGCTGATTTCTTTCTCTCAGAAGAACAAGCAGGGCAAGGAAGGAAAAGTTGCAAAATACATGTATTTAGCTTCAGTATATTCGTAACTAATCTCTAGAAATAAACAGAGTGGACCAGAGGCTATCTTTTTTAATAAAGGTAAGCAATGACCATGCCTTTCCTAACGAACTCTATACAAACCCATGTGCAGCTTTTTTAGCATCCAAGCATTGCTGGCAAACGTTATTCCTTCGGAAGCCAAGCCAGGTCCCCTGGCTTAGCCTGGCTGGCCGGTGGAAGTGGCCTGACAGATGTGGAGATCACTAAGCAGATGTGTAGATCTCTCTCGTAGTCACCAGGTCCCTACCAAAAGATGATATGAAAGCTCAGGCACCTGAAAAAAAAAAAACAATCAAACCATCTTTGGGCAATGAGCAGTTGGAAGAGGCATCTCCCAGGGAAGAGTCCCTGCCTGACTAAGCTGAAGAGGTCAAAGCTGCATCAGAAACTCATCCCATTCAAAGTGGGATGGAGAAGGGTTCGTAGCCTGGGACCGTCGCACTGTCAGCCATGGGCAGAACCGGCAGCTGCAGAAACTGTAGGAGACCAAATAAGACGTAGTGCTGCTTTCCAAAGCACCCACAAAATCCACCGGAAAACTGCAGCTTTGTGAATGCAACAGAGTAACCCAGGATTTTCATCCCAAGCACATGTTGGAAAAAGTGGGATATCGGTGTTCGTGCGTTCATGCACACACATACAGCACTACTGTGCAAGTAAAACAGATTTTACAGGCATGCAGGCTGTTTTCTGGCCTGTGTCTGCACGAAGGACAGAGCAGCCAGGTGGCTGAACACTCATCCCAAGGGGACCGATGGCACCGTGAGTCGTCCCTCAAGAAGCCCAGTCAAAGACCGTGTGGGAAACACAACGTGTGGTGGAGAAACGGGACTGTGTAGGATGCGACTGAAATTCTAAACGGTGCCCGAACCCCCCTGAAGTTTGTGTCATCAGTAGGCCTTGCAATACAGCATGTTCGCAGGTGGGCACCTGTCTAAATCTGAAGGATTTAGATCAGCCAGGGGGCATCATTAACGAGCACCCAGTCATCGGTGACACCAGGAGACGAGGCTGAGTTCACCAAGTCAGGAAAACGATAAACTTGAAGAGGTGCCTAGATGGATCGCTAAGTGTTTAAAACATCTTTTCGTGCCAGCTGCATAGAACTCTCTGAAATGTCAGTGCTGGTTAGCTCACCATCTGTGTTGCCCCCCTCCTCGTTCCCCTCCTCCCGCCTTTATTTTAAGGCTTCTCTATGTTGCCAGAAGATAAATGACTCTTCAATATTTTCGGCGTGTTATTGGAAAGATAAATTTTGAAGTGCTTTTTTTTTTGGTTCCAACTCATGCTATGTAAAGCACATTTAATAATACTTAACATTTACTCAGCCTACTTATTAATCATTAAGGAGTATCAACTATCAAAATAATCCATAGTTAACAAAAATTAAGTAATCACACATTAAAATTACACCGCAATATTGCTCAGCTCTCAGAACAGATGGGGAAGTCAAGCAGAGAGTTTTTAGATCGTTTATTTCAGCAACTTTTTAATTTTATTGCTGCTTAATTTTCAGAAATTCGCTCTAAGATAATTACTGAGTTATATGTTGTGCTTAGGTATACGCTGCTGAAACATAGCTTTTTACTTTTATGTCCTCCCGTGAGGTCTGCAGATCCAGTCTCAGCTAGGAAGCCAAGATGAAAACATCTTGACGGCGGCGCAGGAGGTCTGGCCAGGCTTACCTCTCTGCTGCTCCTCGTGGTGCCGTGGTAAACGAGCGGGGCTGTCAGATGCCAGCTTTATCTACGCTTTGAATCCTCTTTTTCCCACAACTGGTTAAAATCAAGAGCAATGCAGATGGCTCACCTTTTGTTGGAATGACTGATGTGAGAAGCTGTACTAAGAAGACAAAAGGCCTTTAAGGATAGCTCTGGAAATATAAACAGTTCTCAAGGAGTTGTAAGTAACCATTTTAATAAGTGCGGAGTTTGTCACTAACTCTGCCAGCTGATACTTGGCAACATAAGGGAGATGCAGAGCGCTGCTCGCCGAGCACAGTAAGAATCTGACACAGACTGCAAGAGCATCCTCCTCCTGAAAGGGTAAAAGTCCAGGGAAACGCAGGGCCTATGGAGCCAGAAGAACTCAGAAAACACCTGACGACCAGGAGCAAAGTCAAGCTGGACCCCGTGCATCTCCCTTTCAGAGACACACTGCAACGCTTGAACAATTCTTTCTGCTTGTAATTCAAATTTATAAATTGAATCTCAAGAAATAATTAGTATTCAGATGCTCGCGTTAGTGCTGCAGCAATCAGCGTGCTCTAACGATGGAGCGAAATACGTGAGAACAGGTATGGGACATGAGGCTGGTCTGTCTCATAGGTTAGAAACTTCTCCTACGTCTTACTCTGAGAGCCCAATGCTCTCACGAGGCTTCGCCACACATGGAATGACTTCTGCCTGGATAGCCTGGGCTCTCCGTGTTTTCAGTTAAGGAAAAGCTATTTGAGAACATAGAGGTTTAAAATGATGTATATCCAGAATATAAAAAGCATACACTGCCTTATGGTACGCATGCTGTTATAAAAAAGACCTGCCACATACTTGTTTCCGGAGGTAAGAGTTTGGTCAAAGACAGGACAAATCACCCACGACCAAGACCTTCTACACCATGTTTCGTTACTGAAAAGCAGATAAATGACATCTTTCTCTCTATGCTTTATAGACGCCACAAAAATACTGCAGATCTTAGAGTTTCATTGTGGAGCCCAGCTGATTCGTGTTTGTAAGCCTGACGTGCTAAATTTGAATGGCACCATTTTTAAGTCATTTTGAAAAATGTTTGGAGTCATTTATTCTGTCACAGTCATTTTCATCAATGTTGAAATAAGCCACTTCTGTTTTGGGGACTAGACTGGAGAATTTCCTCTGGGCAAGCCCAACATTGTACTTCACCTTGGGTTTTACCTTCCTTTGCCTTGCTCTGTAGCACCCATTTCTGCACCGGGACTCTTGTGATCTCAATCTTAATCTTAGTCCAAGTTGATGTTGACCATACCCAGCCTGTTCTCTGTTTGGCAAAGGGAGTAAGACAACACCGTATATTCTGAACTACCATGGCGGCGCATGACCAAGTGCTTGAGCTGTGTAGGCTTGCAAACTCTTCTTACACCTTCTTGCCACCGGTTTTGGGCAGCTACAAAAGCAGTTGCAACACCTGGATAGGTATGGGAGAATATACAGGCAGTGTGGCAGCACGCAGGACAAGGGGCTGCGGGCACGAGTTGCAGTGAAGGAAAGCTCAACTAGAGAAAAGGGGAAAAAACCTTTAGAGTTGAGGGTGAAGTACAGGTGTGTGTTGCCTGGAGAGTCTGTACAATCTCCTTCCACGGAGACACTCTGACTTGACTGAACGAGACCCCGAGGAGAATCTCAGCACGGCTGACGCTGTCCCCACTCTGAGCAAGTAGTAGGACCAGAGAGATGCCCCAGACCTGACTGCCGCGGGTCTCTTCTAAATTAAACTGTTCTGAGATTTGCATTTCAGAAACCCTGGGAAGCAACAGCTCTGGCTGCTCACAGCGATACGCGGTGTCCGCAGCTTGTCCTGACAACAGCGTGCAGCCTGCGGGACGGGGCTGGCGATGGAGGTAACCAACATGGCGCTCCAATTCCCTTCCAGTGTGCCCGCCTTTGCGGCCTGCGCGCCTTCCTCGCTGGGACTGCCCAAGGCAGTAAACGCGTTTCCTCCCAACGAATTTTTCAACATTGTGCCTAGATGGTTTGCACGCTGGGCGTCTTATTCCCACCTTCGTTCGACCAGCGCTTGTGGAACAAGCAACGCTCTCCCATCCTGGGCGGGGGCACCTTTTGGCTGTGGAAACCACACACCCCTCCGCCCCCCCGGGGCACCTGTCCTGCAAGGACATGCTGAGGGAGTTGGGGCTGTTCAGCCTGGAGAAGAGAAGGCTCCGAGGTGACCTTACAGCAGCAGTACCTGAAGGGGCCTACGGGAAGGACGGAGAGGGGCTTTTCACAAGGGTGTGTAGTGACAGGACAAGGGGGAATGGCTGTGAACTAAAAGAGGGCAGATTTAGATTAGATATTAGGAAGAAATTCTTCACCATGGGGGTGGTGAAACACTGGCCCAGGTTGCCCAGAGAAGCTGTGGCTGCCCCCTCCCTGGCAGTGCCCAAAGCCAGGTTGGATGGAGCTCTGAGCAGCCTGGTCTGGTGGAAGGTGTCCCTGCCCATGGCAGGGGGGTTGGAACCAGGTGATCTGTTAGGTCCCTCCCAACCCAAACCAATCTGTGACTCTACGATTCCACGATCCCTCCCGCCACCGCCGCGGGTGCTCCCCCCGCGCCCCCCACCAGGCACCGCCCCGGCCCGTGACGTCAGCGCCGCCGGGGGTGGGCGGGGCGGGCCGGCGGGAAACTTCTGCGGGCTCGGGAGCCGAGGCAGGGCGGGCGCGCGCCGCCGCCCCGGCACGCGCGGCCCGCCGCCCCCGCTCAGCCTCCCCCGCACCCGCGCCGCGATGGAGCCGGCGGCGCTGAACGAGAGCGGAGCGGCCCCCCCCCGGCTGCCGGCCGGCGGCGGCAGCGGCAGCGACGGCAACGGCTCGCTGGAGCTGTCGTCGCGGCCCCCGGCGCCCGCCACCCTCAACCCCTGGGACGTGATGCTGTGCGTCTCCGGCACCGCCATCGCCTGCGAGAACGCCCTGGTGGTGGCCATCATCTGCTACTCGCCCGCCCTGCGCACCCCCATGTTCGCGCTGGTGGGCAGCCTGGCCACGGCCGACCTCCTGGCCGGCCTCGGCCTCATCCTCAACTTCGTTTTCCAGTACGTGATCCGCTCCGAGACGGTCAGCCTGCTGACGGTGGGCTTCCTCGTCGCCTCCTTCGCCGCCTCCGTGAGTAGCCTGCTGGCCATCACCGTCGACCGCTACCTCTCCCTCTACAACGCCCTCACCTACTACTCGGAGAGGACGGTGGTCTGCGTCCACACCATGCTGGCGGGCGCCTGGGGCGTCTCCGTCTGCCTGGGGCTGCTGCCCGTCCTGGGCTGGAACTGCCTCCGCGACCGGGCCGCCTGCAGCGTTGTCCGGCCCTTGACCAAGAGCAACGTGACGCTGCTGTCCGCCTCTTTCTTCCTCGTTTTCCTCGTCATGCTCCATCTCTACATCGAGATCTGCAAGATCGTTTGCAGGCATGCCCACCAGATAGCTCTCCAGCAGCACTTTCTGACTGCTTCGCACTACGTTGCCACCAAAAAGGGGGTCTCCACCCTTGCTATAATCCTCGGGACTTTCGGGGCCAGCTGGCTGCCTTTTGCCATCTACTGTGTAGTGGGGGATCCCGACTACCCGTCCGTGTACACGTACGCCACGCTGCTCCCCGCTACCTACAACTCCATGATCAATCCCATCATCTACGCCTACAGAAACCAGGAAATCCAGAGGTCCATGTGGGTGCTCTTCTGCGGCTGCTTTCAGGCTAAAGTGTCCTTTCGCTCCCGGTCCCCCAGCGACGTCTGACTGACTTTTCTCTCTGTCGTACCCCACGGAGTGACAGTCTGCCCAGCGAACTATCACAGTGCCTGTTCTAAACTTCAGACTACGCCGTGAGGTCGTTGGAGACATGCTTAAGTATTAGCACTTTATACGTGTTTGTATCTCTGAGGGTGGTTCGGGGCGTGGAGGTTTGGGTTCCGTGAAGAAAAAAAAAAATGTGGTTGTATGTAAATTTGCACATCACATTTGTGAAGTGAAGACGTTCCGGTACCGCTTAATCATAGCACCTTATTTCTAGCTGCTGACCTGCCAAAACAGTGTTGCCTTTCCGAAGGGCAGAGAGAAAGAAAGTGGTGTTTGTGTTGTATTTGTACGTGTGCGTGT
The DNA here is from genome assembly GCF_030867145.1 of Opisthocomus hoazin. Classification (NCBI taxonomy): domain Eukaryota; kingdom Metazoa; phylum Chordata; class Aves; order Opisthocomiformes; family Opisthocomidae; genus Opisthocomus; species Opisthocomus hoazin. The sequence goes on along the minus strand of NC_134415.1, from coordinate 79,062,424 downwards.
TGGGGGGGGGTATGTATGTGTGTGTGTGTGTATCTATACTTTGCTGCACAATATTGATAAATTACAACATTTTGTATACAAATAAAAAAAATGTAAGATGTAATATGATTTTGTGTGTTTAGATGCTCTTCGAAATGAGAGAGCTGGCAAATCTGCCAGTTGAGCAAAGTCCCTTTGTTTACTTTTGAAAGCTCCCCGCGCAATTCTGCCTAAAGAGATCATCATTCACTATGGAGATGAAATACTGCACCAAGAAAGGCACCTTCCTGCATGCTTGTTTGTTTGTTCTCTTCTTTAGTCTGGCAAAGAGAGAGTAAGGAAGGGCACACACTCCTTTTTGTGCTCCAGCAACCAAAGAAACAAAAAGCCCAGTCAAATAGGCTGCTAATTACAGCCATTCGCCAGGTTTCTCATGGCTTTCATCTTCAAGTTATGTTAGCCCTTTATGATAATACTCCATTAAAAAGTTATCAAACTGTGAGGAAAAAACAGACTTTAAGCTGGGCTCTTTTTTCCCCCTTTTAGTCTAACACCGGAGGGGGAAAAAAGGGAAAAAGAAAAAAAGCCACAGTCTTCTTTCCTAAAAGCCTGTAAAATGCCACAAAAAATCGACTTTCCTGATCATCCGCAGTTCTGAATTGTTTCTCCCCCTCCTTTTCTTGGACTGTGTGCTGTAGAAAAATCATTTAAGTGCATCTTTGCTGTCTGCCTGTCTTGGAGCAGTATACAGTTTTCTGATAATCCCACAGCCTGGTGGCTTCAAAGAGCCCATCAGAGGTCAATGTTGTTCAGAGTTTGGAAACACTCCTTCACTCAGGTTCAGATTCCTGGGTGGCTGATTTGTTTAAAGCAATAACACACACAGCAGATTTCAGAAGCAGCGTTGATGCCAATTTTTTTATAGTTATGCTACATTTACATCCTGGTTATGTTATAGATCGTCACTGTCATTTCGATTTGTATTTAAGGGCTGAAACAGATTACTTCTCTGTGCATAGTACCGTATAAAAAGTTTGGACTCATGTGTTTCCCAGCTTACGACTGGGCAATGCATCAAGCATTCGCCTGCTGGAGCAGCTGGGACCACAAGGATCCAACAAGCCTCAGCGAGGCTGTGAATCAGTAATGCTGTATTCATGTGAGTGCAAGTATTATGAAAACCAGTATCATTTCACCGATAATACAAAGATGTTTCATAAAAAAAACCCCAAACAAATGAACAATCTTGTATTCCAGACTCTGCTGGCCCCGTTATTTTTATCAATTCTGAAAATCACAAATGTGACACTGTAATTGATGAATACCCTCAGGCACGCAGTCCATCAGGGCACTGTTGCAGTGACGTTACAAATAGGATTTAAACCAGAGCTTATGATAGGTCAAGATGCTGCTCGGACTAAGAACTCTCAAGCTGCTAGTGAGAAAGCTTTATTTCCCCTCCTCCCCGCCTTTTAAGCCCTCTTCTCATACGCTATGTCTAAGCTGGTAAATAAAAGAGGGCAAGGCCTGCCCTCTAGCCCCACGGGCGGGTGGCATGGAACTTGCCTAAGCTCTTTGTCCCCAGCAAAGCCAAGGGCCAAACAAGTGGCTGGAGCATTCTGGCCCTGCTCTAGTAACCTGCATAGACTTGGCCGAAGGTGCTGCATCACCCGCTGGAGTAACTGCTGGGAGAAACGACCAGCGAGTGCCTCAGACGGGTGAAACCTGGCAAAAATCTCTGGTAAAACTGGAAAACTTTTCATCTGCTAGGCTTTAGTCTCATAGATCTTTGTCACTCCTGTGTGGACTGCAGTAAAACTGCAGGGCAGGGTGGCTGTCAGTTCCCTTCCGGAGTGTTCCCTGCAGGCAGTGCTCCATGGCAGGATGCAGGTCCTCGCTCCCCAGCACTGAACCTGCATCTGGGTGTGAGATGCTGAGTAGGACCTGAGCAGGTTCCTGGGAGCCCTGGGCAGGCTCTGAAGACCAGTATTGGCTCTTAAAGCCCCTGGGAGAAATTTCTTTGTACTTCTAGACCCTGAAGTTAGGGAGACAGAATCTGCTAGAGACCAGCCCTGACGCCACCTCCCTCCATTAACTCTGTCACGAACTGGGCCTCAGGGATTTTCACCATAAATTCATTAAGCAGTGACAACCTGCATGAAAAGTAGATATAGAAAACTTAGATGGATAGAATCCTGTTTCAGTCATAAACCACTTAATGCAGGAGTGAAAAGGATTTACTTTTCCGGGTTTAGCCTAACGTGTTATTTACCTTGTTTCATTTTTTTACTATATGACCACATTTTCAGTTTAGCACTTTGCCCCATCATTTACTTTATCTACAAAATAAAGCTGGATCCCTCCTGTTAAAAATGTGACATTTTAAGGTATTTCCCTGAGCATTCTTCCCCTCTTCCAGGAAGCAAATTTGGGTTACAGTGATCTTAGCCATTCATTTTGTTGGGACAATACTAACATGGGTGTTTTTTCTATATAGCACATTCAGAAAGCTTTTGCTGACTCACAATTTCTGTGAAAGACTAAGGCATAAGAGGAGAGGATATTTTGATGGGGTTTGGTTAGCCCTGAGAGTGGTATGGATGCCAGCCCACTTGCAGTAAGACATGGCCTTTCATTTTCAAAGCCAGTCCTGATCTGCAGAGATACCTGAGCAGAAGAACAGAAAGCAGGCCACGTAATCTCCTGTCTCCCCAAATGACATCTCACTTCAGAAAAAGAAGAGCTGCAGTTCCTGATGGAGGAAGTCAAGGAACTGTGTGTAGCGTGATGCCTGTGTTTTCTTTGCTGAGTTTTTTATCGAAACAGCAGACATTTATTGGAGAAAATGGTGTTACATTTGCAGTGTCTGGACTCACGAACTCCTCCTGTTGCCAGATGATGGCACTTCTACCTTGGTCCTGAAGGGATTTGTGGAAGACAGAACTCCCTCGAGCCCCTCATTGCCAGTCGCTGGGCAGCACGTCGCCGTGACCGCCCCCAGCCCCGGCGGGGAGCCATCTGGGGGGACAGCCATGTGCTGAGCCTGCTCCTGTACTTCCAAAATCCAAGGGGCAGCTGTGCCTGCAGAACTGCAGCAGAAGCTGCCGTGACCGCTGGTGAGCACGGACCTTCCCCTGTCCCCACTCAGTGGTTTTTACATTCTCACGTCAATGGTGCAGTCTGTGAGGGGAAAAAACACACACCGTGTCAGGTGCAAGGATCAGGCCCAATGTCTGGTGGTGATATACTATATGTAGCCTTTACTGAAAATGGAAATGAGATTTCCTGCTTCACCACCCGTAAAAATTCTTCGGCTTGTTCTGAAGTAGATAAAATAACGTCGGTCTTGGTCTAAAGAGCTCCCAGCCTGCTTCCACTAAAACCAGTGAAGCCCTATTGCACATCAGCCAAGGTGATGACAGCATGTCATCAAAAAAAATTACCATTTCGAGGCAGGAAGTCCTCAGCCTCAGCTCCAATTTTCATGAGAAACTAATGGTTTGTTACTAACCTTGAATATCTTACGGGACTTGCAGTACCTTGAAAGGCCAGGTCCCAGCAATCTGGCTCGCGTGAAGTGCCTCTCTCGGTGATTAGCTCCCTCCCTTTGGTGGGAGCAATTACAGAAAGAAGAGCACGGCTCTGGTGAGGGAGGCCGGGTCGGGAGCCGGGCAGAAAGCCCCCCACGCCGCTTGGTTTTCTGTGGGGCTTCTGCCGAATTCGGCAGCTTAATGGTGGAAACAAGACCAGCTCCGCAGGCTGCTTCGTGTGAGTCACTGTATATGAAAAAGCCAGCTGGGTTCAGAATCACAGGTCAAACAAAACCTCTTTATTTAGCTAAGCAAACAAAGGGACAAAACACTTTTAAACCTGGAAAGTGAGTCTGTACATATTTTTATCAATGTAATGGTCCACAGGTACTAAGTAGCACCCGGCAAAGCACTGGAACCTCTAATCTCCATTCTGCCGCTCTCATTCGAAAAGGATAAACTTTTTTAATGAGGTAAAAATAATTTATGATAGTGCAGCTGCTCCTAAGCTCTTCAGCTAGCTTTTGTGGTAGTCATTTAAAAAGAAAAAAAGACAAGGGGAAAACAAAAAAAAAAACAACGGTATTTTCTCCTTCTTGCTGCTTCATGACGGAGACGTGCGACTCGGAGGGCAAGGAGTGACCGAGCGGGTTCGATTCAGCTCTGCACGGAGGAGGAGCACATCTGAAGCTCACCTGAACCCCTGCTGGATTTGCCTGTTTGGGGGACACTCAGAGTTGGGAGGTGTCTCCCCGTTGCCTGGTCCTCATGGAGTGAAATCCTCCCCGGGAGCTGCAGCAGCTGAAAGCTCACGGAGCAGCTCCCAAGCTGCTGCAGTGTGCTCGGGAGTGCCACACAAATCTCCACCGGCTGGAAAACCGACATGAATTTCACTGCCCTCTCAATGTTAAAGCGCTTTCCTCTGAGAACGGAAAGCTCTCCCACGGAAAACATCCCGCCAGGGACAGCTTAATTTACGGAGGGCAGTAACTTGGCATGGAAATAGTCCAACTGCTGCCGGGGCGCCTGGAGAGCCGTAAGTGCTGACTCAGCACTGACAGTAGATGTGGCAGCCAGTTCAGTGGAGACAGGTCTGCTCACGTCAGCTCTCTGTGCTGCGAAGAAGTGACAGAAGGCAGCGGGAGGTGAAGCAATGGTGTGGTCTCCATGTGGGGTCCACAAGTTATGGCAAAGACTGATAGTGAAGGGGTTTTTTTCAGCAGATTGCCATCCTTTTTTTATCATTCTACTTTGCTGGCATCACAATACAAGAGGTGGGAGAGAAAGAGCGAGAGAAAAGATGAATGTGCTGTTATCATCTCCATTAGGTGAAGAGTGCAGTGATTCAAGGTGCTACGCACAGCTACATCAGCTGACAGTGGTGCACCCTTCCAGCAATGGGTTGGTGCTGCACACGAGACAAAAGACCAAAAATATTTCTTCACTGCAGTATCATCTGAGTTGTCATCAATCCTAAGCCCCTCAGGTGGACAACCGCAAGCACAGGCACATCCCATGAGCTGCCCAACCTGCCACACGGCCTTGTAAAGGAATAAAACACAGTCAAGATCCACCTTTCACCCTGCTTTTGAACACAATTAAGCTTCTAGCTGCAAGCCTAGGCTTAGCAATCACCTACAAGACAGCATGGCCCTTCCATCCCCTGCTGCCCGCTGTGCCCCTGACACAAGGTGCTGGGGCAGAGCATCTTTGCACCGTCCCTCACACCTTCCCCTGCGGCACAGGCTTTCTCTCCACCCAGGCAGGACCGGAGCGGGAGCTGGGCACTGCGCCCACTATCGTGCCCTGCACCTGAGCACAGCCGGCCTTGGTTAGTCCATGCTCCTAGTTGTTTTCCTTAAAAAGCAGGATTTTTCCTTTGTTTTCAAGGAAAGGAGCCTGTGTTTCTATCCATGTTTGGGTCCAGGGCAGCATCATTTAGCATTCCGTCATGGTGCATCAAACTCGTAAAAAAGACCAAACCTATTAAAATGAAAAAACAAAAATTATAATGTCCCAATAGTACACAAACCAAGAGATGTTCTCAATGCCTTTGGTACATCTTATTCCTACTGTTGTTTGTTCCTCATCTTTCCGTGTGCTTTGTGTCACCCACATCAATGGACTGCTGCGCTACTGTGTTACCTGACATGAGCCCTGGTTCGTGCCTCCACATCTCCAGAAAGCTGCACCTTGTGATGGGTCTTTTGGTTACTGAAGCATCTCCTGAAGGTGTGATTTCCTGAAGCACCGTGAGACAATGTGAGCTTGTTCTCCATCTCGCTCACAGCTGGGCACGGCATCAGAACCCGGCTGATAAGGAAAATACCTGGCAAAATATCTGCCTGTGTTTGACTGCACTTTGGTTCCCAGCTTTTGCCTGTTGCTAGTGCCCACAGGCATTACAGGAGGTGTGGAGTGGAATCAGCAAACCTGAGTAACTGTTAAGGGAACATTTTTCAGAGTTGAGCTGTATCTCTCTGCACGTGCATTTTGTTATAACTAAGTAAATGGGAGTTACAGTTCTGTAGTCAAGAAAAAGAAATGACACTGTGGGAATTGAGCTCCTGGTTCTGAGTTTATCCACCTCTCCAGCTTTACTCAGAAGGGAAAGAGGATTCCTCATTTTCCTTGGTTAGTGTGTAAAATCCGTACGATGGCAGATTTTTAAAGATGGGTCAGGACTTAAAAATGAGAATTAGATGCTTAGGAACATAATTAGGAAAAGAATTTAAGCACTCGTATTCCTAAAGGTGGGCACCTCAGCAATCTTGCTTACTGACTTGACCTACGAGTACCAAATCGATCGGCTGCTTTACATTTTCATCCACCGTGCCTGTATAGCCGGGCAGCAGCATGTGCACAGGGTGCTGTGCTTTTTCACAGCCCAGGCAGCCTGGAAGCTGCGTTTCCCCCCAAAACTCAGCAGGGATTCAGGGGCTCTGTGTCCTTGCGCCTTGGTTTCCCACGTGCCTCTGTTTGGTAGGAAAGCACATGAACACCGTGTCAGAGAAGAACAATCCAGGTTTTTTGCCTCTGCACTGGCCAGTGTTTCCTCAGGCTTAAATTCCCTCCGGCAGAGGGAAATGCTGAGCCCAGGATACTGGCAGAGAGGGCTTTTGTGCAGTGGAGGTTTATCGGCGCTGTTGGAAACGCTTGTTTCTCTAGCGCAGGGTGGTTTTGTTCAATGTCGTGGGGATGGCAGAGGCGGGCTGGCTGGGATGCTTCAGGCACAGGGGCTGGATGGTGTCAGGAGGACACAAATTGGCTCCGGGAGGAAGGAAAGAAATTCTGAGCTGGGGGAATATTTTCATGCTTTTTCCCTGCTACTCACTGTCTAGCTCCTGGCTCGCTTAAAACAAAGTGGTTTTTCCTGGGAAGGAGTTTCTCCAAGTGGCCTCGTTGTTGTGTGGTTGTGAGACAAAGCTAATTTTGCATGGGTCTGTACCTGTATTCTCACTGACAGGATGATGGCATGCAGATTAATAATTACATTTAAAACTAAAGCAGAAAGAGCGGCTCTGGAAACATTCTCCAAGATGTAGATTGTTTGACTAAAGGTTGAGTCCCTATAAAATGCAATTAGATCTAGGACACATTTGGAATGATTGAAGTTTTTTAATTGTCACCTTCAGTGACACGTTATCCTTTGCCTCATGGTGAGATAATGTGATTGTATACCTGCAGGCAGATATAATTTGTCACTTCTAGTTGTTGCTGCTTTTTGTAGAAAGACATGTATGTAGGTAATACTAAGGTGTTGTCAAAAGAAACTTCTGTCAGAAATTAGATGCATCAATAAATATGGGGACCTTGCTCCAATATCATTCTCTGACTTTCGATACTGTACTAATTTTTCTTGATCAGTAGGAAGTCGGCTTTTCCTAAAACATTTATGTTTTTTTTCCAAACAGTGGTGTAACCTTTTTTATATGTCATTGTGCAGTGGCAAATAAGAAAAACGGAAAACAAATAAGTTAAGGGCTCCACCTTTCTGTACACCTACTGTTCTATAAATGGCTCAAAGAAAATAATAAAGTTGATTGAATTACACTGTCAAAATAAACACATTAGAAAGCCTTGTGCAGGGAGAGATTGGGGATGAAGTGTGATCTGCACGCAAAGCATAAACCAAAGATTCTGGGCAGCTCCTCAACTTGACGTGGCTGAAGATGGACTCCTTCTTCCTGGGGACCTGAGCTGCTCCATGGGAGTCAAAGATTGTCACGTGGGAGACAGGTATTTGCAGAGCAACCCATTGTACAAGACCTCGCTTATAACACTGGAATAGTGAGCCCTAAGAGTAATCAGATACTGCCTATTCATAAACCAGAACAGCTAATTGCGTTATTATCATTTGAAATGAAATTGGTGAGATTAGCGTGCCTTGTCGTAGTTGCTGTGCTGCCAGACCGCATCAGTTCCACAGGAGGCACGTTTGTGGGAAGTAAAGACTCTGTAAAGCACCACAGCTCTCCCAGCTCTTTTTTAGGTAAATACCCCAGCTGCTGGCTTGTCTGCTAAAACCCACCGCTACATTAGCAGCACACGGCACTTACTGTGCCAGCCAGAACATCTCCGATTTTCTTCTTTCATAAGATGTTTTTAGAAGTTAGGGAAGGCTCTGGCTCTGCTTTCATTGTCCTTAAAACTGGGACCTTTTGCCTGACCGTAGGATGTCTGTAATATTGGTCAGATCTATAAAAGCTTGCTAATAATACTCTTCCATCCATCCATGCTTGGTCTGAAATGAGCACTTGTTACTTCATCTGAGCAGGCAGAAACATGCTGAATGTGTCTCATACCTGACTTATAGAATCATAGAATCATACGTTGGAAAAGACCTCTGAGATCATCGAGTCCAATCATCCACCCAACACCACCATGCCTACTAAACCATATCCTGAAGTGCCACATCTAAACATTCTTTGAACACCTCCAGGGATGGTGACTCAGCCACCTCCCTGGGCAGCCTGTTCCAATGCCTGACCACTCTTTCAGGAAATAATTTTTTCCTAATATCCAACCTAAACCTCCCCTGACGCAACTTGAGGCCATTGTCTCTCATCCTATTGCTAGTTACCTGGGAGAAGAGGCCAACCAAGACTTGCTGATGTCAATCCCCCTTCTCTATCATGCAGGCAGCAGAACTGGTTTTCTGCCCAACCGGTCGCTTATCCCCTTTGCCTGTTAAGCTACGTGGCTACGTTTCTGCCTCACCAGTGATTCCCTGGTGCCTCAGCAGTGCTGAGCAGGGCAGAAGCACCCCAGCACCCCCTCCCTGTTTTATCCCTGCCACAAACTGAGGAGCGTGTCAGTGGCACTCAGTGCTGTGAGTGTTTCTCATGAGTACAGCACGCCACCAGACAGATCAGGACATGGAAACTGTCTTATCCCACTCTGTGGAGCATCCCTATGTAGTAACAGGTGAGAGCTGGATACCTGCATGAAATCCTGCGCCTTGGTATCCTCCTCTTCTGCGGGGCAGAAAAGGATGATATGAGAAAATGAAGTAGCAGTGAAACTTGCTTAGGAGCTACCAAAGAACATCAGAAAAGTCATTTTGCTCCTGGAAGAAGGTGTTTGCATACAAAGCACAGATACAATGCATGTCTTCTGTTCTCACTTTGGGAACATCCATATCTGTGTGTTGCTCCTATTATTTGTCTCACTTCGTGCCCTGACACCCCTATTTGCCTTCAGTTCTGCCCCAGAAGCTGCCTTTCCTGCTCTCTTCCCTGAAGGCACTGTGAAAATGTCGGGTTTCCTGCTGCTGGCATGAACTGCCTTTCCTCAAATGAATCTCCATGTCCCTCTCTTTTCAGACAGCGCTGTCACTTCTCTTGGAGGTGTTTCACGTGTGAGGAGCTGGGTGGGTTGTTGTCACCTCAGAGGGAACTGCTCGCCCTAACACTTCTGTGCCACTTCTGCGCCACTTCTGCACCAGGGAAAACTAGAACTGAGAGGGATCTGTGGGCCAGTCTGGTCAAGGTGCAAACACAAATGCCTGGCTCAATCAGTTCTGCAGCTTGCTTTGTCTCCTACTGCTCCTCAGAAGGATCTGTAAGCTAATGGCGGAGTTTATTTAATCTGTCTCTTGAAAGTCACCTACCACCAGAGGTAGAAGGATGCAACAGGAGTGGTATTTGGCAGGATACCCAGCATGTTACATCCCTAAGGTCTTCAGAGCAAGCACTGAAGGCTTAGCCCGCCTCACTGTTACCTGCTGGTTTGTGGCCAAGATAATCCTAAAGGGCACGCCGTGCCGTTGGGCTACCTGAAGGACGCCTTCAAGACCTGCCTTTGGGGTGTGACAGCCAGCACAATGCCCTGTGGATCATTTTTCCAGGCACCAGGATAGGAGCAGAACAGATTAACACGGGTGTAGCGGTGGAGCCCCGCTTACAGAGCACAGCCAACATGCGGGCATGTTCAGGTTGGTCTAAAAGCATGCCGCGAGCTGCTCTTCACCCCTCCACGGCTCCTGATGCAGGTGGGTGTCTTTCCTCACCCACTTGGGCCACATGAGGCTGGAGCAGGTGGTGACATGCTGCTCAGTGTTCTCCCTCCTCTAAGAGACGCTGGTGCGGGCAGGGGCCGGCAGCGGGGAAGAGGATGGATTGCTTCATCTTGCTGCCGCTCAGAGAGGCTCCATTCGTGGTCTGTATTTTGCTGGCTGTCTTAACCAGAAAAGGAGACTGAGATCCACATTTACATCCTTGAATGTGTAGCTTGCAGGCAATAAAAATATCTTTTAAACAACCTAAGCCACCTTTCAGATCATCTTGCCTTTGCTCCATTCCCAAATGCCTTAATATGACTTTTACAACTTTGTCTATCCTAGTATCGCCTCTGTTTGCTTCTACATAGAAGACAAGTTGCATTCCTCCTTCTTAAGATTACTCTCAGGTGACCTCCCTTTAAAATTTATAACCCTATATAAGTCCATAGCAACAATTTCTCGGCTGTTCCAGCACTTCGGGCTATCGACTGGCTGCAATGTACTCGCTGTGCTGTGGTTAACCGGGTCCATCCCCTCCGGTTCACCCCAAGGAAAGGAGATCTTTTGCTCAGCGCAGCTCTCCGGCAAGCTGCATTTCTGAAGGGCTGCTTGCACACTTCATCCATCACATGGACATTTCTGCAAGCTCCTTTATGCCGTGACCCAATAGTGATTGTTTCTAACATTTGAAAAAGTTCCTTTGCAGAGACATAAAGCGGGAAACTTCATGTTTTATATTTCTCTTCTTCTGGTTTTAATTGTTAAGGTCTACAGACAAAGTACTTGGAGCTGATGCAGGCAGCATGACCAGTCGATCTGCAGAGCCTGAGAGTATTTTTATTTCTTGTTTGTGCCTCTTCTTCCATTGATGAGTTGATTTTGTCTCTTTTTCTATCTCGAAGTATGACAACTGCTTTATGCAAATGTCCTTCATAACTGCAGTGGAGGAAGAAAGCCGGACACAAACCCTATTTCTTCTGTGCAACTTCTGAAGAGCATTGAGAGAAAAGCAGGAGAACTTGGTTTGGGTGAAATTTCTTTGTAAAACCCCGCTGTGAGAGCAGTCAGTGGGGGTGTGCTGCTGGCACAGGAGGATGTACTGAGTCATGTTTCACAGGTGTCTGTGTCGGCCAAAGTGTGAGTCAATTTTTTCATAAATGACTTGGGTGATGGAGCAGGGAGAATACTTACTCCGCGTGCAGCTGTCAAGAACCTGGGAGGGGCTCCAGTTACGTTGGAGGACCGACTTGGTGTTCAACATGATTTCAGCAAGTCTGAAAGAGACTTTGAGAAGGAAAAAAAAAAAAAGAAGAGATAGTCTATTAGGGGCAAGCACAGCAACTCAGTAGGAAAATCAATAGTGCAAATCCAGGATGGGGAGTGACCAGCCATGTAGCAAACCCATGGAGGAGTATCAGAAGCTGAGCTTGGTCAACAGCATCACCTCACAGTTTGTGAAGGCTCAGGGGAGCTCCTCCAGTACGTGAAAATTGCTGCAAAAATGGAAGGAAATCATATGCGTCCCACATCCATGGTTTGTAGAATGATGAATGGTGGGCTTAAATTACAGCAAGAAAGATTCAGCCTTGACACCGGAAAATTACCCACTGCCAGAAATAATGGAGCTCTGGAACAGTCTGTGTGGGGACCTCCATCACTGGAAACCTCTCACAGCAAGTCACAAACTTCCACCGGGAATGACACAGGGAGAACAAGTCTGTCTTGAGACAGAGCAACAGGTTGAATAAACTCACAAGGTCTCTTCCAGCGCCATTTTTCTATGTCACTGTTATAGTCAAATATACTTGAATTTGCTGTTTGCAAATACCTAAGTAGCAGGTACTCAGCTGCTACAGATGCTACAGTCCCCTAACTTCTGTTTAGGACAGAGTTTGTGTTTACTTTGTTACGTATTGCTGGCCTCCTAGGCCCAGCAATTCTCCTCCCGATTCATACGATGTCTAGACAACAGAATGAAGCTTGTACGAGCAGAATTGTTTATAAATCAATATGACGTGGGGGTTTTCCCCAAATATTTCCTGCAGACCATCAGCATCTTCTTAATCAAGCATTGAACTCTGAGTTTATGTGTGTGTGTGTGTATACACATCTTTTTAAATCAAGTTTTCCTTTGTTGGACTTCCTTGTGTGCAAGCTCATTGCTAGCAGAGAGTGCTACAAATCATCCCTCATGGTAGGAGGTGCTTTGGTAGATTTCCTATAATGATTAAACTCAGCTGACCTCCATGTTATAGAGAAACAACTGAAGTTGTGTTAGGACAGATGTGCCTGCAGGTACAAGCTGAAGTACTATTCTTCTTTCAGATTCTGTGCAAAAAGTTTATGGAACAAAACATCTTTCCTCTTCAGCTGAAGTCAAGTTTGGAAACTGGTGACAAATTAATAATCATCTAGGAAAAATGTCCCAAGTGAAGTGATTTCCATGGAGGTGTTCTTTATTCCAGGTTATCTACAGCCTGTGGGAGAGAAGGGTTATTGAATCACCGTGAGCTCCCAAGACCAGACTGCCAGCCCCTGTTCACTGCTGCTGATCTGAGCCATTCCCATTGACACAGTGTGGGCGACCACTCGCCAGTCGGAGAAAAGGACCTGCAGCAAGCAGGTGCTGGTGCTACCAAAAATAGCAAGGGGTGGAAGAAAAACTCCTTGAGATGCTCAGGTCTGTTGTGCGTGCTCTGTAGCAACTGGCATAGCACTATAGAGACTGCAAATTAAATCATAGTTATGTGGATGAACAAACGGGGTCACATTCTAGTCCATGTCATTAGGACCCAGCCATTAATTTTAATTAATGGTAATTGGAATGTAATAGTGTTTGACAGCAGAATTAAGGTAGGCATGCACATGCATACGTGCAGAAGTCAGTGTCTGCAGCCTCAGAGGACAGACCTTATGGCTTTGACAGAAAGGACGGGTTAGGAGGGATCTTAAGTGATCACCCAGATTCCGTCTGCTCAGGCCATTCAGAGACCCTATGGAAACCCGCAGAGAGTAATGCCATCCCTGTGACAAACTTTGGCCGAGCTTTGCTATGAGAAAACCAGAGTAAAGCAAAGAGTCTTCGTGAAGGTTGGTCCCCAAAATTTCCAAACAACTCAGCCAACTTCTGCAGCTGGTAAATACACAGCAAATAAGGGAATCAATACGTAATAATGTAGCAGATAACAAGCTGATGAGTGAGAAGCTGCGTGTGTTCGTACCGGATAGATCCCATCAGACAAGATCAATAGCTGCTTTTGTCAAAGCTATAGGCTTGGTGACGACAGTAGACATTTATTCAAATTATAGTTACTCTTGACAAAGAAACTTGTAGAAAACCTGGGGGGATGCAATCTATTCAGATGCTCATGCTAGTGAGTTTGAATTAGTCAAACTTTGTTAGTTAAAAAAAAAAGGCAAGAATTCAGTTTTCTAAACCGGCTGACAGATGCTGACAGGAGACATTTTGAACAAGGATCCGGGGCCGGAGGCTGTCCAACACCCACTGAGCTGCATGGAGCACTGATCACCCCCTCAGAAACCCTATTCATTCACTACCGTAAGCAATTGTTGACTGAAAGCCTTTATATAGCTCTTTCAGTTTGGCCTGGATAAATGCCAGGTGCCCACCCAAACCGCTCTATCACCCCCCTCCTCAGCTGGACAGGGAAGAGGAAATATGATGAAAGGCTTGAAGGTCGAGACAAGGACAGGGAGAGATCACTCACCAATTACTGTCACAGACAAAACAGATTGAACTTGGGGAGAAAAGGAAAGTTCAATTTATCACCAATCAAATCAGAGCAGGATAATGAGAAATAAAACCAGATCTTAAAACACCTTCCCCCCACCCCTCCCTTGGTGCGCTTGCCACAGGATGCTTGTTGTTTTAACCTGAGTGATGCTCTCGGGAAATGCCTCTGTGGCAGCCCACCTGTCCTCAAAGACCTGATTAAAAAGATGTGTTTTCTTCAAATGTCTCAGGCCAGCAGATGAAACGGATATTCAAAAATTCATTTGTAGACTTTCATTTTCTTGAGTACTGAAAAAGTTTTCAGCCAAGCTATGCTTTCCTGCTTTCCAGCATTTCCACAGCAGAGTAAAAGCCAATTCCTGGGCTGCTCCTCCAAAATCTGAGGGAGATGCCGGCATTCAGCTTGTCACATCATCAGCTCCTCTATTTATATGCTTAAACCAGGATGTAGGAGCTCATCTTTGGCCAGCCATTTTTTTTACATGGCTGTGTTGTGCCTAATGCAGTGGGGGTCAGGACCCAGTTTGCCCCCCCAGTACGTAAGCTTATGTGATGGCAACAATCCAGCATACCATAAAACAACTCGTGTGAGGGTGGGAACTTGTGAGTGTGCACAGAGCATGTACGCTATACGTAACACCCGGTACCTAGCAAAGATGCAAGCTTGCAGGTAAGCTCTGACGGCCACTGGCCGCCCCGGGGAGAGGGCTGGCTCTGCAGCCCCGGGGGGCTTGGTTGCGGCATCGCTTGTGCTGCCTGATCTGAAAAATCACCAGGAGCAGACAGACTGCCACAGTGGGCGAGATGGCCAAGCCCAGCGCTGGTTCTCGGGCTCGACCTGGATGGGGCACCCACGAGTGCTGGCAGAGGCAGGGATGAGCTCCTGAGCCCCCCGCTCAGCGACATGCCTTCTCTGGGTGGCCCCACTCTCCCCTGCTCCCCAAGGAGATGCCAGGCACGGAGGCACCACACCGTTTCTTGGCACACATGGAGACCGAAACCCACGGGCAGCCCCCGCCAGCTCTTACCTCCACTAAGCACAGGAGGGTATGAGCGACTCTGCCATCTTCATGTGAATGAGGAGGCCGATGTTAAAGCATCTGTCACCGGGACCACAGCATTTCAGCGCAGCAGCCATGGCACATGGTGTTTGCCTCAGTGGTGCAATGCCCAGACAATGCAGGGTCACGCAGAGTGGGGAAAGCACAGGGAAAATCTTTGGGAAAAAACTCCAACTTTCTGAGCCCCAGGGACCAGCACTGCCACATAGTGCCCGAGAGCTGGGAGGGTTCACCTTGCCTTGGAGCTGCCGAACAGTTAGTGCCATTACAGCAACCACATGTGGGGTTCAGATATGGGACACCACCAAGCCTGTGTGGACACTGGTGTTAGAGCATTTGTTCCATTGGGGTATTTGGTCCCACGTCAGGGAGATGTTTGGCCATGCCGACTGCACCCATGAAGTCACCAGGGGCTTACAACCAGGGCTCTGGGCTTGGTGCTTGGAGCCTGAAGCTGGAGGAGCAGCCCTGGATGCTTTTGCTTGAGGGTGAATCTGTCTGGAGACACACTACTTCAGTAGGCATGATGGTGATGGGTTGATGGTTGGACTTGATGATCTCAGAGGTCTTTTCCAACCTTAATGATGCTATGATTCTATGAGCAGTGGTGCCCCTTGCCCAAGCTGTGCCAGGGAGGCTGCTCAAGGAGCCTTGGCACCAGCCAGGCTGGCACCACCAGCCTACGGCTAAAAGTAACACTGCAAAAGCAAGCAGAAAACGGGGAAGGACTACAGACATTTACCCTCAGCCCCTTCTCCTGCCTCAGCCCTGGGAATAGGGTTGGGTTTGGAAGGACGTCGGTCTGGGAGGGGCGCAGCGGCACAGGGCACCTCAGCGGCAGGGTTCCGACACCCCCCGGCACCCCCAAACACACCTCTGCAGCCGCAAGTCCCACAGGGGCTTCACCACAAATCTGAGGCCATGGTCGGATCCGTAAGTAAAGCCCCGCGCAGCAGGGCCACGACATAACGAATTCATAAATGCATGACTGGCAATTATGTTACTTGCCAGGTATAAGTGAAACTTAATGAGATGGAAACCATGTCTTTAAGTATTTATGAAGGATTATACCAACCTATTGGGAACTAAACCTTCCTTAACTCCTCTGTATTTCCTTGACTGTGCTGTGAAGATCACGGCTCTCCAGCAGGTAAGGGCCTCTGCAGAAACACCCTTTCAGTGCAGAGGAACAGCTGGGTTGGAGCGGTACTCCGCGCATCTGCAGGGAACAGCTCGCTTATCCTACGGCACGTGCCTTCTGCCGTTTCTGGCCAGCCTAGTTTATTTAGTAATTAGCAGTTGGGAGAATTCCCAGCGCCTCTTCCTGCGCCAGAGGGCTGTGCTGCTGCTCTGCTGGGACTAGCATCCCTCCAACCAGTTTATGACCAGTTTACATTAAGGTGTGGCCTCTGGCCCTGCTGCTCTTGTGCATGGAAATGCCGGCACCGTCCCGCCTGCCTTCCTATACCTGAATCCTAGACATTAACGGCGCTGGGCGGTCTCCATAAAAAGGGCCACAGTCGCAGTTTTTCACGAAGGCGTTTGGAAATGTCCCAGGAGGTTCTTGAAATAAGAGAGGAGTCTGTTTCCTATTTTTTTTTGGTGGTGCTTGAGGAGATTGGCTTTGGCCAGTGCCCACTGACGCTGGACCTCTGCTGTGGGTTAGCAGCATGGCTGCTCCTGCCCCTTCCTGCTGGCAGAGCTGGGTGGTTTTCCACTCAGGAGCTTTCTGCAAACAAGCGGAAATATTCTTGAACCAGCTATGCCCCGCTGGCAGAAATGTCACAGGCGCTTCCAAATGGCCTCCTGGGCTCTGGTTGCTTTTGGAAAAGAGATGTCAGGTATCCAAAGCCGCCTGGGTGCTGTTTTTAAAGTTCCTTCAAGCTCCCTTGGATCCGAACTGATCCGTGGTCTGCACGAGGCTGAAGCTGGCACACTGAGAGCAATCCTCTGGGCTTTGGGAGCATTTTGTGGTGCTGACAGGACACGGGCTGGTTGATTGAACCCCCTGGAGGAGCAATAGCTCTGCATCACGGAGGAGTAGATGGGCATCGCCCCTGAATCAGGCTGCTGCCTCCGGTGAAGGAAAGGTGTTGCAGAGCTCTTGCTGCATGAGCCAGCCCCAAACTGTGTTCTCCCTGGAAAACTGCGGTTTCTGGCCTTCCTAGGAGTTGAAGGAGACGGGGACGGTGGGGCAGGGACTGTCGCCCCAACTGGCGTCGCAGCAGGCCTGGGTGGCACAGAGGGGTGCGTGAGGGTCTGGCTGCGGCGCTGAGCCCCCTGCAGGTCCCTGCTCTGGGGTCCCCTGGGCTTCATGCCACCCGTGGTGCGGGGCCACTCACGGAGCAGCGGCCGTGCTGCCTCCCCTTCCCCAGCTGACCAGAGCAGAGGGACTTCTCACCCACTCCAGGGTCTCCCAGGACCCCCTCGGGGCTTGTTCCCCCATTCCCTTGTGAGCAGGAGGCTGGGGAGAGCCCAATGCGGGAGACACCCAGCCCCCAGCCCTGCAGCGAGCATCCCACGGGTGACACAGGATCCCTCTCCTTCGGTGCCCGTCCTGGAGGGGCTGCGGTGACCTCAGCAGTGCTGGGGTGAGCAGACCCCGGGGTGCTGCCGTGGGCAGTTTGCCACCTACCTGCTCCCTCCTTTAATGCCTGAAGCGGTTGGTGGCAGTTGGCAGCAGCAGAGCAAGAGTGCACACGCCGTCTGCAGGCTCCAATGGTGGAGAAGCATCCTGTGATGGGTGTTGGGCCACCACGGTGGTGGGGCAGGCGGTGGCAGGTGGTGGGGTGTGGGGAACAACAGAGGCAGGAAGGTGAGGAGCAGCGTCTCCACAGTGAACAGCCGCAAGGAGAGCAGCTCGCGTTTAATTAGAATCTCACTATGATTATATTTTCGTTATTATTCTTGCGCTGGAGGAAGGCAGGGAAATCAGAATCATAGAATCATAGGTTGGAAAAGACCTCTAAGATCATCAAGTCCAATCATCCACCCAACACTAACCATGGCAAAGGTGGGGATGAGTAGCTCTTACTGGTCACAGAATCACAGAACCACAGAATCACAGAATGTTTGGGGTTGGAAGTGACCTCTGTGGGTCATCTAGTCCAAACACCCTCCTGAAGCAGGGTCACCTACAGCAGGCTGCACAGGACCGCGTCCAGGCATGTATCGTTCTTCTGAAGGCTCACGACCTGCAAAGGGAGAGGTTCAGACACCCGAGGGGTGGCTGCCCTGCACTGGCGCGTAGAAGTCTGCTGGCAGGTCCGCCCACCCTCAGCAATCCCTGTGCAAAGCAGAGAGGCTAAAACCTCCCCCTTGGCATTACGGCAGGCATGAAGATGCCATCCCACGCTGTCCATGAGTGGGGCTGCTGGTTGCAGCGAGCGGGGCGCAGAGTCAGGGCCTTTCGTCTGCCGGGGCTGAAAATCCGATTTCGCATCGGGGAGGGGGATCTCCGCTAGCGAGGGCAGTGACACGGACCGAAGGAACAGCATGGCCCCGTGGTCGGGCCGGGGGAGCCATCACGGCTGGTACCGAGTAAGGGGCCAGGGCACCCATCCCGGGTGGTTCGGTGGGTGCTGCTCCCCATGCTCCGCCACACTACCTTCCCTGGGGGCTGGCGCAGGGGGCTGGTGTTTGTGCGGGCGATTACATGGCTTTCCCTCCCTCCCTCCCTCTCCCTTTTGGCTCTTAGATGAAGCGCTCGCAGCTGGAAGATCCCAGCACTGGGAGATCCCAGCCGGCACGCCTGGCAGCGGCTGCAGGCACCGGCCACGCTGCTGAGCCTGCTCCCACACGGGGCGACGGTTTCGGGTGCAAACCCCAGCAACCCGCTGGTCACTTAAGAGGGTGTAGATACGCATTTTAAGAACGAACACAACTCGCAGTCAGCACGCTGCCGGGGCACGACGGGGATGGCCGCAGTCCCCAGCCAGGAGGGGAGGCAGCTGGGGGCACGGGCCCCCTCCCCATCTCGCCATTACAGAGCGAGCAGGAGCTGGAATTTCTCTCCAGCAGTGCTAAGAATAATGCATATGATCAAAAGGCCTGTTTCGTCTCCGGGGGTTGTGAGCCTGCGGAAGGTTTGCTATAGGAAATGAGAAGAGCTGTTATGGAAAGGCTGGAGTGGCTGAGAAACGGCGGCGACACGCTGCTCTATTTTTGGATAGCTTTCTGTCAAAGGCAGCCTGTAGTTTTCTAACTAGCTTCTAATGTTTCAAAGCATGGTGCTAGTTAAAACTGAAGGTTTGCAAGGGCGTTGCTGTTGCACTTAATTGGAAGAAGTGTTTTCAGGGGCGTTTTGAGCTCAAATGAATGGATACATCCACCTACCTGCATCTGATCAAGGGGAGTGAAAGCAGAAAAGAGACAGACGGGGGGGGCTGTGAGCTGGAGGAGCAAGCAGCCACCTTCACATACCCCCGCTTGCGCTCACGGGTGCTTCATGGGGGCCAGCCCTTGCTGTGGCCCCAGTAAAATCAGCCACAGGCGCAGCTGAGGGCTGCAGCCATGGGGGTGTGAGCTGGGCGCTGAAGAGCAGCACAGAAGCGGCAGCAGCCAGCGATGGAGGCAAGCGTGGCTCGCCGCCGGCTCCTTCCCGCTGCTGTCCCAGTCTGTGCAGAGCTCTGCTTCCTTTCATGTAATCAACAAATTAAGTTCTGTAATTTACCTTACAAACAAGACGCACGTACCCTCGCTCCCTTTTTTTTTTTTTTCCCAGAGGTTTAGCAAGCAAACAGTGGGAGACCAAAGAATTAAAGCCATAAAATAATCCGCATATAATCAGTAATTACCATGAATCAAATCCTCCTTCAGTTCAGCTGGTTGTTACATCTCTGATAATGTAATTCTCTGCGCTGACAGAGCTAGGAAATGCTCATTTTCACCAGAATGGCAAACAATTTCCCGCTGTGAATATAACAGTGTATCAAGCAGTTTAGTGACCACGTAAACCAGCTAATGAAATTTATGTAGAGTATAAGGACTATTAAAATTGGGGGGAAAAAAATGCAAAAGTAATCACTGCCATGTGTGCTGGGAGGCTATTTTGCCATCAGACTTCTGTTAAACACCTCCTTACCGGTGTCACTGACTGTGCCACCGCTGGGAGCTGGTGTGGATGGTGGCAGGGTGCTCCAGCGGGATTTTTGTTTAGCTGGAATGCAGGGGTGACGGCCACGTGTGGCTGCAGCCTTGCAAGCCCCTCCGGTTTTCCCCTGTGGGACCTGCTCAGGCCTCACAGCAGAGGGCAGGGTGGGCACCTCTTGGGCAGGGCCTCAGCCGTGGTGATCCCCCAGAAGCGGCTCCTGGTTGTGAGGGGCAAGAAGCCCACCTTGCCGTGGCTGTGGGAGCTGGGCTGGCTGTACCCAACACTTGCAGGGTCCTCTGGAGACCCTTACCCCCCCCCTGGATTTTGCAAGCCCCAGAGAGCTGGCAAGTCAGCGGAAGTTTTCAAAAACCAAAGAGGCATCCAAACCTGGCCTGAAAATCCCTGGGATTTAGGGCTGTAGCTTTTCTATGCAACCTTAGAGATCTCCATCTGAGACATCTACAGAGAGTGACGTGCAGGAGCTGCCTGGGACCCCAGGTATATTCGGTGGCTCCCAAAGCCGAGCTCTCCCTGCTGGGGGGACGAGGGCTGAGTTGCTTTACACCTCTGATTCATCTGAAGATGAATCATTGGCGCTGAAACTCCTCCCGGCAGGCGTGGGGGCACGCCGGTCCTGCAGAGAACAAAGCACACAGAAGCAACGGAGTTATCCTAATATTTTTTTTCTAATTAATCACTGCTGAATTACTGCCAGGAATCCCGCTGGCCAGCAAACGATGCTGGCTTGTGGGCAACACCTGTCCCGTTTGGAAGCATCGGTCACTTCTTTGCGCTTTTAAAAACCAGAAGACATATCCCTCTCCAGGGCGCAGTGTGGGAGGGCAG
The DNA here is from genome assembly GCF_030867145.1 of Opisthocomus hoazin. Classification (NCBI taxonomy): domain Eukaryota; kingdom Metazoa; phylum Chordata; class Aves; order Opisthocomiformes; family Opisthocomidae; genus Opisthocomus; species Opisthocomus hoazin. The sequence continues at coordinate 79,041,660 of NC_134415.1, read as the reverse complement.
CCCCTAAACCGGGCTCCTTGATGGTCCCCTGTGTCCCTCCATGTGCTGGCCTTGTGTCCTGCCGGTGCAGATGGCAAACTGGTTTTGGCATTTGCCAAAACGCAGCCAGGAAAATTCAGCCAACACTGTTGGCTTGGCACGAAGGGGCAGCGCTAAAGCTACACTGGCGTGCCAACACCTGGGCTTTCTCGTGAGGTCAGAAACGCGGGGCAGTGCGCTGGAGTTATTTCTGGCTGGTACTGAAATGCAAAATCAAGCTGTTATAATGCGCCACCGAGCATGGGTGCTTTCTCTGTGGGAGTGGTGCTGGGGGTCCCAAGGACTCCTGTTCTGAGATTTTTAAATTGTGGTGAAGAAAACTTGCAGAGAAGTGGAAGTGCCTAAAACATGGTATAAGACCGCACTGAAGGGAGATAATTTTTGAAGCTTTTCTTGGAGTGATACTTCTGTGAAGCTGTAATAAAGTAACACAGGTTTTGCAGTAACAAATGCTCTGTCATTGAAGGCATTAAAACGGGGAGGATGGAGGACAGAAAAGAGAAACAAGCTGTCTGTAGGGGCCCCTCAGCTGTGCTGTGTCTGAAAGCGAAGCTACTGAACTGCCAGAGAAAGAAACATAAGGGGGGCAATATTCAGCTTGCTTTGTCGAGAGACCCTTGATATGGCCTCAGATCCGTACTCAGATGTTTCCAAGTGCCAAAAGGAAGGTGGCTGCAGCAACTGCACAGAGCTTGCGAATGCTCTAAAAATAAGATCTTTGAAGAAACAGGATGGGTGCAATTTTCTTCAGAGGCTGTTACTGATGCTGCTGTCAGGGGCTGCTGGCAGTCGGGGAGCACGGGCGGTGACTAAGGTGGCAGAACCCATTCTCCAGGCGAAGGGGCTAGCGGGGGGGACACCTCGGCTCGCAGCATGGCTGGGATCAATGGAGGAGCACGGGCTGCGCACTGTCGGCTTTACTGCACCAAGAGGAACAGGTTGAGGTGCGCAGCCCCAGCCTCGTGGGATCTGCTCCGTACCCCAGCGCCTGTGTCCCGGGGCTTGCTCGTGTGTCCTCTTCTAGCAGCAGCTGGGATAGGGTCGGGGTCCCTGGCCCACTCCCCTGCAGCTGCCTGGTGGCGTGCTGCCCAACATTCACTAAGCCCTCAGAGCTGAGAGCCGAGTTGCTCACAGGAACGCTCCCTGGACACGTGCCGTCAAAAAAGCAGGCTCCCGAGTTGCCAGGAACCTCTTTTTTCAGCACTTCAACCTACCCCAGGTCATTACTGTTGGGTCGGGTGAGGGAGCGCTGTCCCGAGCAGCTCGAGGGACAGACGGGGGCACTGACTTCTGCTGGGGACTGGTGAGGTACCCAAGAAACCGTTTGGGAATCCGTAAGGTCTGTCCCAGCTGCAGCCACAAAGGGTGTGTGAAAGGTGTCCCACGGGCAGGCGACTACCCCCGAGAATCGTTCAGGTGGGCAAAGTAGTCGGGAGTGGAAAGGAGAGGAGCAAAAAAGCAGCTGAGTGGCCCCAAAGAGGGAGACCGCTGTTGCCGCCCCTGGCCTCTGGTTGCGAGCCCTCTCCTGGTGTTTAACCTTGCCACCTGCAGAAGAGAATGAGAGAGAGCAAAACTCTCTCCAGCCTGGAGCTGAGGAGACAGAGCAGACGCTTGATGGAGCTCGAGTCGAATTTGTGTCAGAGCTTTGGCTGACGCAGATCTCGGCTGCAGAGGCTGTGGCCAGGATTTGCCGCGGCGTCTCCTCTTGGAGCTGCTCTGGTTTGTGCAAATGCCGGGTTTCGGGGCTCTGACTGCTGACACAGTCCTGCGCCGCTGCGGGTCGGCTGCTTCGAGCCCGCAGCTTTGCGGAGAGCCCTACCTGCTGCCTCACCTGCCGGGCAGGGGGTCCTGCACCGTGCTCCGGAGCTGGCCTTGACCCCGGGCTCCCCGCAGTGATCCATGGGCTGGGGAGCCCGAGACGTGGCAGCCCACCACAGAGCCCGCGGCTGTGTCTGCATCCTGGCCGCAGTCCGAGGGCTCACGGTCGCCAGGTAAAGCAAGCGGGGATGTGCTGCAGGGGTGGCAGCTGCATCCAGGCCGAGGTGGTCCCAGCAGCGCAGAGAACGCCCGTCGCAATAGAACTGGGGCCGTCGGTACCTGCTTGCATGCTCGGGTCCCACGGCACCTTTCGAAGCCGACCCTGCGCTGGGTCTGCGCATTCATCAGCCCGGGGATGGCATGCCAGCATCCATCTGGACGCTGAGGAGCGCACGCCTGTGCCACACGCAGCGAAGGATGGTTTAATCGACTAAAGGTCTTTTAAAACACCTCCTGCTTGTTTAATCCCAATTTAACGGGATGTTACGTAAGCCTTTAATGATGTCTAGTATTTAATGGTTGCTATTCACAACGTAACACTAAAAAAAGAACCAGAATTATGTGTCTCTGTCATTTTTGTTTCTTCCATACTTGTTCTCTTCCATTTAGCCATTTATTTTTGGTCTGTCCATGATGGCTGTGTCATTGTTACTGCTTTATCTTTTGATAAAAACCTGAAGTGACAAATTTTGCACCTCCCTAGTTTGCTGCTCCTGTTCTGCCGTGTCCCTTTCGTTTCTCCTTTCTATGCTTTTATTTTTATCTTATTTCCCTGTTTTGCAGTAGGAGAGGTGGATAATTTTTAACCGTCCCGTATTACAGTTCAAGAAAGGTGTGAATTTGAACAAAAGTTTCTCTTCACTTACATTGAACATTACTGACACATTACTTCTGTGTAGACTTTGAGTCTTCGATTTTAACCTGCTGCTGTAAATGTACAGAAGTAAACAACAGAATCTATAAACAGTTCAATACAGAAGACTTGATTTAGTACCTTACAAGACAAAGCAATCAATAATCTATTACACATCTAATCAGGGGCATGAATAGCCCAGCAGCCCTCTGCACAGCGTTCCACAGAATGAGAAGGGCAGCAGGAGACCACAGGAAGGGGGACACAAAGCACGGAGACTGCAAATGCATGGCTTGGAGCAGATCTAGAAAGGCAAATACTCGGATTCAGCAATCACCTCTCGCTAGTGGTGAAGCACGCTATTGCTATCCGGAGACTAGTTGCTATGGCAGAAAGCTGTAGCCGTGGCAGAAGGCCAAGAATCCCGCCTCTGAACTGCCTTTAACGGAATTTAACTCTTGGCTTTTCGCAGACAAGGTTCACTACTTCATGTGACCGTATCGTATTAAGCGAGTGCTTCGCCTGCCCCGAGTACCGGTTTGGAAGGGATATTATTAATCACTGGGACAGCGAAGCAGGTCAATAGCAACCATTTGTCAGTAAGGAGTTTTTTTATACCTTTGAGTCCAATATGTGACAGCTACAGTCACGTACGGCCTTTCCGCTTTCATTGCTTTTTTTCTTTCTTTTCGCCAGCTTGTCTCCTTGCTTTAGACTAGTACCCAGGTCACAGCACCGGGACGCACTCGGAGCACACCCACAGCGCAGGCGCGATGGGGAGATCCTCCCCTTTGAACACCCAGAGCCCGGGCACAGGCACGCTGCTGCTCCATCCAAGTGCCGCGGTGGGCTGCTGCCTGCAATACCCACCAGCACAGTCAAGAGTTTAGAGACTTCCGCAAGCAACAGGTACAAACATCAGTTGAAAAGTAATTTTGTGAATGGCAGGACTGCCTACACACAGAATTTAGCCACAAGCTCTGCCTTCAGTTGCCTGCAGTGTAGATCGGCTCCCTGCCTAACGCGTAGCTGCAGGTGCGCGTGCCGCACTTCTCCTTGAGGAGATCAGTCCTTTCCCGCTGCATAAGCAAGAACGCTCTCACACATTCAGCTAGTGGGCCAGATTTGGCAATTTGGGATTACTGAGATCCAAGGAAACACCTAGGTTAAACACCATTCATGCAGTGATGCTTCCGCCATCTTTTCTTATGAGGAGCTGTTAAGAAGGACGCACACACTGAACGTCAACTAAGAACGACAGAATAAACCAGGCAGCGTTATTGTGAAAATAACTCTCAGAGAGAATAGCGTGGAGAGAAGAACTGCATCCGTAGGTGTAAACATGTAAATTCAAACTGTGACAATAATTTTTCTCCCACAAACACGACAAAGGCATTATTGTTGCAGTGGAAAAACTCTTGACTACAGTAGGCCGTGCACATTAGAGTGGCGGCTGAGATGGGGACAGTAAAGGTGGGAGGGTTTCACGCTCCAGTCTGTACCTCTGGAGTTTCATCCAGTCCTAAGGGTAGCTTAATAACCACCTGCCCCTGTAAATTGTTCCGTGGCCTGTAGAATATTTCATGTTCCACCTTCAGAAATCTCATTCTGACTTTCAGCTTGTTTTCCTCTGTTACACAATCCCATCTTCCAGGAACGAGTTCGCGGGTGAGAGTGCACTTACACTCTCTCGCGCTTCCCTTCTCAACAGGCTTTTGACTACGCGCTCAGACTTGAAGGAGTTATTCCAGGCAGGGGAAACACAAAAGCCCTGCGCAACACGCAGCACGCTGCTAGATAGCGCTTAGAAAATGACTTTGCACTATCACCCATGTTCTTTGTCACCTTTCATTTTGACTGCTGCATCTCCCCTTCTCTTCTCAACATACACTGATGGTAAAGATTTTTTAAAAAAACAACCCCAAATCATATAAGCCACAAGCTCCCAATTTTGTTGGTTTTTTTTTTTTTTAAACTAATGGATTGCAGAAAGATTTCAGCTTTTTTTTTCATAGACATGCCTACAGATATCATCTGATGATACATGTTTTCTTGTTTAATATGGGTCCTTAGATCAAGTGCAGAATATTTATTGTAACTTTGCAGACCACAGATTAAATCATTGAAATCCAAGGATCCCTCAGGTACACCAGTGAAAAGCAGGCTCCATTGAAAAGCAACAAGCAGGAACGCTTAAAATGAACCATTTATTAAATCAAACTGTTATTTTAACAGTTACATAAGTTACACAGCATGTTTAAGTCAAAAGATTTCACAAGGAAAAAAAAAATTTAAACTTTTATTATGCAGGCAAAAATAGTACCACACAATATGTACCTGGGAGGGAAGAAGGGAAGGGGAATCTCTAAACATTCAAATAAGGCCATAATTATTTAAAAACAACAATAAAACGATAATAAAAACCCCCAACGATCCATTTTCCTTTCAGTGTGTTCAGTGCTGCTAACTATATGTACTTGTAGCGTACAGACGTAATCGAGGCAGTGACATCTTGATAGCTAGGTTTAATGTTTTAAAACACTATCAGAAGTGGAATAAGGCTCATTAGTACATACAGCTGCCCTTGGAATGTCAATCTCAGTTGCCTTCATTAACTTAAAATTCACAAAGTGCACAGTTAAGATATGCCAAAAAATCGAAACTGCTACTCTACCAACAGCTGCCCATGCTTAATACTTAGTGGTCTATTGGAACAAAGTATGTTCTTTCAAAAAAGATGTGTAAGAAAAGCCACCGTAAAACATTTAGGTTAAAGATGCACTAGGAGCTTTTTGTAAACTGAAAAGTAGAAAAACGTGGATTAATTATATAAAGAAAAGAATACAAAAAACACTAGAAATGACCATCAAACTTTCAAAGAACAAGCACCACAACGGACATTAGCATTCGATTTTGCAGTGTACAGCAATGTAGTGATTTTACTCTAACCAATCCACTTCATCAAATTCTGAATCATCTTCTGAATCACTGTATTCCACAGCAATGCGACGAGAAAGTATAGTAGCAACATCATTCTCAATGCGCTCGTGTTTAGCTTCTTGTTCACGTTGCTCTTCAACTTTGCGTAGCTGAATACCTGAAGAACATCGAATCACAAACACGTTACTCTCCTCCTTTACCATTAGACAAAGTATTTAGCTCACAATTACAAAACGCTTTGCAAGCAAAAATGAAGGCTGAGGACAGAGTCCTCCTCGGAGAGAAGTTCTCTGTCAAGGTTTTAAAGAGAGAAACGTCACAATTTCAGTGGCAGACTAGATCATCAGTCCTTCTACTATGGTATCCTGCTTCTGATTCCCCACTAAAAATACACCCCCATTTCTGGTACCACTGTATGTGATTAAGCCATTTTACTATTTGCATTTCCAGACACTTTCTATACTCTCTCTTCATGATTCCAATTAAAAGGTATGGCTGTTTGAGTATCCTAACAAGACAGGACTTCTTGTAACCCAGTTTTGATCGTGTAATGATCTGTTTCGGGATAAAGTATTACTTAAAGATCAAACACTAAGGAGAAATAACACATCCTGACAGTATGAGAAAGTTAAAATCAGTAACTTGGTTAAACACATGACAGATATTATACGTTCTGGCTTTATACTCACATCACCACAGACTGACACAGTCTAAATATGACCTGCATCCTGTACCTAACACTCCCTGTTGTCAGCTGACAGGCAACGCGAGCACAGGTCCTTAGGTGGAATTTACGCTGTGGTAACTCGAGCCTTTGTTTCCTGTGCAAGACTTGGTCAAAAGCATTTTCAGCAATCGCCTAAATTATACCAGCAGGCTCTCCCATATTAGGTTTTTGCTGATGTTCTCTACTGATGTTCACATACCGATGCTGTACTCAACTGTCGTTGATACTTTTTTAGATTCAGTGATGTTATCAATTCATACGCACACAGATGCTTTAAAAATATTCTGAACTAGTATTACAGCCTACCTACTGATATTACGGTACCATACAGATTCTGTACTGTGTTCTAAGTAAGTGCAGGGGCAAAACCAGACGAGCGTAGTACTCGAAATATTTGAGACAGATTAACTGTCCAAAGACACCGCACAGCCGAACGGCAGCACTGGCGGTGCAGTGGGGATGTTTCCGGCCGTAGGCCCATACGCTGAGAGGTACAGCTCGTACACGCAGCCCCCTGCCAGGTCGTCAGGAAAGCATCGCCCTGCACCTCTGCCGTTCACTTGCACTCTGCCAGCAGGGCACCTCGCGACGTACAGACCGCTCCACTGCTGCGCTGAGACTTGTCAAGCTTAGACACCTAACAGCTTCAAGTCTTAATCAATGATTTCCGAGTGTCATTTATATGTTGCTGTAATACATGGATATATGATCAAAATTCCAATGCCAATTGATTTGTTCTGCTTTTATCTAATAGTCTGTGAAAAACAATGTTTTTGTCTTCTACACAACCCATAAGTTATCAGAAATATCTACATTTGCAGGTAAACAGAAAGGAAGAAATAATCTCCACAGATCATCTATAAACACATGTACTTTAAAAAAAAAAAATCTGCCTTCCACAGAGCACCAGTTATGCCATCCAAACTAAACATCTGGCAAGTGCAGTCACAAATCGAAAAAAATCTACTTGGTAATGCATACGCTGTAGAGACCAGAAAGCAGAAAGAGACTTAAGAGGCATTCCTCTAAACTAACTTCTTAGACAAGTGACACATTCCATCTCTCAAAGCTAATGTGTATTTAGCAAGTTTCCGAGACTGTTCTTCTTACCCCTTAACAGCCAAACATTACCTTTCCGTATTGCTTCCAGCAGAACGCTTCTAGCATCGCTGATGACAGGAAGAGTTGATGGATGGCGTTTGGGTTCAGGAGCAGGAATCACTTGGGATGGTGGAGACGGAGGCATTAGGGGGGCGTGAGGGCTGGGGACAATGGTTGTGGGAGGAGGGTGCAGAACAGGAGGGTGAGAAAGGGCTGCAACTGTGACAGGAGAGGAGGGTCGGATGCCAGGAGGGGGCAAGGGAGGAGGCGGGGGTGGTGGAGGAAGACCCTGTACTTCAGCTTGTGGAGGAACTGGGTGAACTGGTACAGCTTCGCACACTTGGGCAGCTCTAGTGACAGGAGGAGAGGGCTGTGCTAGGGGAGGAGCAATGGGAGGTGGAGCTGGATGTAGGACTCCAGGAGCTATCTGGAGAGGAGCTGGTGGAGGTGGCACAGCCGGGGCCTGCAAAGCAGTGGTGGGAGGGGGCGGGGGAGGTGGGACTGGGGGTGGAGGGGTGGAAGTCATCGCAGCTCTTAGTGATGAAGCTGACAAAGCAGATGGAAGAGGTGGTGGTGGTGGCGGAGGAGGAGTGGGGCTCACAAACACTGGTGTTCTGCCTGTTGCTGGTGACTGAGGACGATTTTCTACCAAGCCAGTAGTAGAACTGAAACATTCAATAACAGGACAACGTTATTAGAGCTGAGAGTGGAAAAAAATAATAAGTTCATTTCTGCAACTTGAGAATATTGAACACTGGGCATTAAAGAGCATTTTGTAGTATGATGATTTCAAGGTATTCATACCTCACATAAGTCAAAATCTAATTCTAAGTATGGACTTTGCATCAGTCTTCCAACAGAATTTTGCTCAAATTCAGATATTAACCAAGTTTATGCTCTTATACAAACTTGCATCTTTATTAAAGGTTCCTGCACTAGTATAATTCTCCCCTCCCATCCCTAAGTAAATCCAAATTATTCTTCTGAAGTAAGCGAACTAGCAGTTGATTAACTGCTTCGATTCACAGAACTTTAAAAACAAAACAAAACAGTACGAGCAATGAGGATGAGTTACATTTGAAATGCATACTTGAGGTTTGATGACAGGGTGAGTAAGCCTAATGCCAAAGGTCATCAATCCTATGTACAGAGAGGTAAATTTATATGCTAGATACTCATTACAGTGCAATGAATAGGTGAATTGAAGAAAACAAAAGGGAACAGTAAAATTATTTTCCTGAAAGACACTAGGAGATTTCTTTCAGCTGTTGTGGAAAATAATCTAAAGAGTTACACATTCCTGTGTATAATCTTCTGGACAGTAAAAAGACATTTTTCGTGAGAGACTAACATCTTGCTGATGTGAAAACCATGTCTGAATTAACTGTCCTCTATTCCAAGATGTATGTACCTGATTTTGGGTATAAAACATCAGGGGAGTGACAACCAGAGCCTGACTGACAACCAGAGCCTAACTCTAGAAAACTCTTAAGTATCCAGTTCTGGAAAGGCACAAAGAAATAGAAAATAAAAACACGTGGGCGAAGAGAAAGCACTTGTAATTTAGCAAATGTGATGAATATATAGTTCTGACAGTTGACTGTCTTACTGCGATATGTTCTTTCGTGCAGGCTGAAACACAGCTCAGCTGTACAGATTTCAGATTTCCAAAATTCCAAAGCTAAACTCTTGAGATTCCAACGTCTTTCACAGAAACATTTTCCATACAATTATTCGTCTTGCCATTTGACTCAGAAGGCAGCATAGTCACAATATTGATAGCAAGGTGAGGCCCGTCTCCACAACGGCACCCTACGGGGCTTAGATTCTGGCCTTTCTCTCCAGCTCCTGCGTGGCCCTGCAGCTGCAGACACGTCACAGCTGTGGACCGATGCAGCCCCTAGGATGTCTGTACTGCCTGGGCTGTACAGAAATAACACTAATGGCTATTAGTGGGGTGATGGAAAACTAAAATGCCCCAGTAAATCTGCATGTGGCTTGACCACACCATACCTAACACACGGAGGTGCAGGTTTCACATCTCCTCCTCCATGCATCGGAGGTGGCGGTGGTGGTTCATGTGGTCTGACCAACACTCGCTCCTCGGCTCTGTTCAGAAGTTCAGACATCTGGCTATAGGGCAATGCAGAAAGCGAATATGACCCATCCATATGGTCCACGTATGCTTGAGATCTGTAGGAAAATAGCAAAAATGATCCAGTGTAAGCTCTAGTAAAAGTAAGTATTAGGGCCCTCTGCTATTGTTCTATACTTCAGTTTGTTTTCTGAATTCAAGTATCTTCTCTGCACCAATGTTGCATATTGTACTTCATGGCTTTTTAATAATTTATCTCACTTTCCATGCCACTGCTTCTAGCAGCTCAAGGGTTTAAAGATTTTGACAGGTGTATCAAACAATTTCTACAGTATGTGTGTGATCTTAGTGTTAATTAGTCACATTATTTTAAGTAAACATAGCAATACAATCAGAAATACACATATACCAGAGTGTATTACAAAACAGACATTGTACTCCGTAATCGTTTCTGCTCCTCAATCCCTACATATATGGAACCATAGTCTTCTGTAACATCAGTGAAACATCCATCAGTGTTCAAATGGTAGAATTCACAACTGAATAATTTAGCAGAACTTCTGTCAGAGGATCTATATTCCAATATACACAGAGAACTCACTACTTTAGACCTGATACTTTGTAGCTATATGACAGATATAACGAAGATAATTTAAATAACTATTATTGAGTAGCAGCAGTAAATAAAGATGATTCAACTTACTTGTTAATGACAACTTTAGACACACCTCAAGAACCTGATCAGTTAGGAAATTTTAATTAACTACTCAAAGATTTTTTTTTTTTAATTTCTCTATTGATTTCAGAGGAGATGTGTTTGCAGAACACTTTCCAACAAGTAAAGTAATACTCTACATTTCCACATACTGCCACTTAGATACTGTAGTATCTAAGCCTATTCAGTTCTTCCGGGGTGAAGTTCTTCCTCTGTCAAAAGCACGGTGCTGTTCTGTATCTGAACAACATGCTCTGCACACGCAGTGCTCCCAAGCACTACAGCATTATTCATAACTGCATTACTGGTACTGAGGCAATCAAGGTTTAGGCCAGGGTCCTGCATATAAAAGGAGTCCTGCAACAAGTGGGTCTAATGCGGAATCTGATGTACAACACAACAGAAGGGCAGCAGGAAAGCAGATGTTTCTGTCAACAACTTGACACAGCAGTTTACAAATATAAAATACAATAAAGTTGTTCCCAGAAAAATGCTAATCACTGTAACTTGAGTTGTACCCTCCTGAGTGAAATGCACTGAGATCATTTTTACTTTCTGAATTGAGCGAAGTTTCCTACAAGCAGGTTTTTCCATTCTTCAGGCAGCAAACACCATCACCTAGAGCGCTCATAATTACCCACTGTCACTATTAAGTTTGATTGAAGGCCGTACAAAGCTAAACAAAATACCCTCTTATGGTGTGTTTTTGGCCAGCGAAAGACAGGGGAAAAATATAACTATTTTTTTGCAGGACAATGAATATTTTTTAATTAAAAAAATCCCAAGCCCCCCCAAAATACCCCCCAAATTCGTAATATTACTTGTCAGCCCTCTTTCCTGTCAGATGTTTCTTGGCTGGTAAAATGGACTTGGTTTTGCACAAACACCAGAAGCATAAACACAGCAGGTGTTTGCTGTGTGAAATGTTACTTTTAGCCACCAGCAAATACATGCTGTGAAATGAGAATCCAACAGGTTGATTTTGTAATAGACTGTAACCAGAAATGTCAATCAAATCTTGGAGTTGCTCAAGAGTGAAGAGAAGCTCAATGTTCTCATTTGAGTTGCAAGTGGACATTTGTTCGCATCACGCCCACCATATAGTCTTGGCAGTGTCTGTCTAAGAAAAATCAAAAGACTGGAATAATAGGGATTTTGTAGGTCAAGACTGGAATGCAGGGGCACCCCTGGGTGCAAGGTCACAACAGTGAACACTACACCTTCTTCAAGCTGTAGATGACCACACATCCTCAAGAAGACAATGAAATCCAAGGATACACGCTACTCAACAATAACAAGGTAATACCTACTACTTTAAGGACACACTAAGTATTTTAAAAGCGAGTTTTGATTGAGTTAAATCAATGATTTCCAGTGCATTTCAAGAATAGCGGTAGCATCTCATCATTTGCCATTTCTCAAGCATGTTCACTATGTAGTACGAATTTCTGTACTTAATAAAGGATAGAAAAAATCAAAAGAAACCTTGATTCAAAATGTGAAGCTGGGCCATTAGCAACTTCAATGTGCTTATGTAAGAGGTTAGCGTCATCTTCTGCTAGCTCCGGACCTTGGGCTAACTTCTGCCACTCTCTCCGTCTGTCGTGAGGTGCCCTTGGCACTTTTTCTGGTTCATGAGGGCGATCTAGATTTTTCTGCTGTAGGAGAGTTGTGCAAACAAAACTGACAACTAAGTGTTTTTTAATTACTTGCATTTAAACATCAGCCACAAAATAATGAAAAACAATCTCAATTCATGTGCAAGAAGAATTTACTTTCTGTCGAAATATGATATGTAAACCAAAAACACTTCTAAGAGGCAGAAACTTCAGTCTAGTGGACAACTGGCTGAGCAATATAGAGAAACATAACTGTATAAGTAGCTTTTTGTTCTAAGTCTGAAATGAGTTTATGAATCCAACACTTATGTTTACTGTCTCTGTGTATGAAATATACAGAACGATGAAACAAAAAAGTAGCATTACCTTTGCAAAAGTGTTTAATTTGAAGAAAATATAAACCAAGTGCTCTATTCCTACTGATTTCTTCCTAGTTTAAACACACCTATTAGAATGCCATTGAAGTTTTTCACCCGTACAATTGTCAGAATTTTGTATGTTTTCCAGTGAAATTCTTTATTCTTGCTGTATTGCTCCTTTTTTCCTCCTTTTTGAGTCATTGCTAGAAGACTTACAAGTCTTGGAAAATCTTACAATTACATTAAGACAGCATGAAAGCTCTAGGCCTTTCTATATTATTTTATTATTACTAAATATTTGTTTGTTAAGGTTGATGGAATTGAATGAATACAAGTAGTTTTAGTTGAATGAAGACGACTCTGTAAAGCTTGGATTGTTATTAATTGCATAACTAAAAAAGTACCATATCTGCAAGTAAACCCCTCCTGGGAAAAATCAGCCAAAAGCTATACAAAGCTAACATACGTACCTTCTGCTTCCTCTTTTCTTTCCTTTTGTCCTCAGTGTCCTGCAACATTTTTTCCTTCCACAGATCAAAGAAGTATGAAGGATTGGTATAAAACTTCAAACCCTCTTTTCCATCGTCCCTGAAATACAATGACACAAACAGGGCATACTATTTATTTGACAACACATGAATCCAAATATTGAGGCAAAGAAAAGGCATATTAAGGAATACCTAGTATCTCAGACCCTGAAATATTTTACCGAAGAACATTACAAAGATGAACAGTGACCACCTGTGCCATCATTCTTTATTACCTTTCCTTGTATTCAAGGTCCTGGTTTTAGAAAAGTAACTTTAACGCAAGCTGTAGATTAAAAAAAGTATCATACGTCAGAGAACCCCCATTCCGGTAACTCAAATCTTGCTCTTATAATAATGAGCAAATTTTTGTGTCTGCTCGTGTTCAAAGACTGATTCAAATTGACTTTGGGAAGGCAAACAACATTTATTTCCATTAGAAATAAATTTCTTTCTACATCCTTAGCTGCTTATTTTCTTCACATCCAAGAGCATTACACAGTTTAATAAATACAGATAATAAAAATGGCTTTTTCTTACCATTTTTACTCAAATTTTACCGCAACGTAAAGTGGAGTAAAGCTTTAACATTTGTAACAACTTCTGCTGCCTGTATTCCTCCAGCAGCTTCCCAGTTTTCTAGTGGTGGCTCCTTAAATACTCAAGTACTACTCAACACGAGCAAAGTGCCTGCGTCTAGCACCTCTATTACATAAAATAAGCTAGGAATTGGTTTTGATTAATTTTATTTTACTAACCTGTAAGGTGTGAGAATGTTAAGTGGAGGAGGCTGTTCACAAATGTCATAAGTTTCTTGCAAAGGAATAGGCAGAGTTTTGCGGTCAAACAGCTGCTGATCTTGAATAGTGGAACTCCGGAAAGCTTTCCTCATTGTAATGTCCTGCAGTGACACTGAAAGGGGATATTGCCATTTAAAAAAACCAAACACCAAAGATAGTTTAGTTGAATTAATCTGGAATTGCTTAATGCAAGTAATTCATCCAGCACTCCTGCCACAGCAAGATATTGTCAGATTATGCGAAAAACATGCTTGTAACGTTCTAGCACATTATCCTCTATTCACCTTCACAGGAAACTTTTGCTCACCTGGATAGATATCAGAACTCTGCTCTCCAAAGCAGTTCAACAAATTGCTTACTGTAGCTACAAAATATCATTGTGTAGTTCAGAAGTACCTAATAACATTTACCAACTCCATTTCACAATCCTTTCGGTACTAAAAAACTACGCTCTATCTTGAGGTACAGATTACCTTTGTACTATCCACAAGCCAAACCCTGCATTCCTTGCACACAGGCAGCAGTTCCACTGAAGGCACACTGACATGCCAAACCCGCAAATCACTTACGCTTATGCTACTGGTATTGGTGAGTTTTAATGGGAGGTGACACTACGTTCCAACACATGAAACTAGTCAAACGCTGGTTTTCAATAGACTGTCTGATCAAGAGGAGACTTCTCTTGTTTAATTCGGGTGAGACACCTTGAGTGTTTAAGCACAGTAGCTGGGAAAAATCAATTATCCTTATGTAAGATTCAAAGGAAAGTGACACTAGGTGAACACAATAGATAAAACAGTGATTTGAAATATATTGATTTACTGCTGTTAAAGCCCATTTATCTTTTTCTATTTCACAATCATTAAAATTTAGAAAAAGATTAATGGAAAAGTGACCACAGCTGATGAAACCTGCACTTTTAATTCTGCAAACCGTGTACCTGTTCAGTCTGGTATTTCTCTCCCTCCCTGATCTTCGGTTACAACATCTGTGAAGTTCAGGTGTGCCTCAAGACTAACTATGCAGCCAGCGTCAGACTTCTACTAGATAAAGCAGCAGCCCTTTTCATTGGCTTGGGCTTTTAAAAATCACAAACAATATTGAAAATAGACAGTTTTAAGACATGCTTGCAAAGAAAGTATTTTCAGCACATGCATTTCTCCTATAAATAATTATATTTACGTTATACAAACAGGTTGATAGCAGTGCCCCTTCTCTCAAGATAAGAGGAACCCTTCCTCTGAACCCGTATCACCAGGGCCTTCGGCAACAATTTTTTAAACAATTACGTCTGTTTAAGGTGAAAGTTGCATTTTACTCTGGTTCCTGTAACATTTACACCTACGTATACACACACACAGAGCTGGATTTCTATTGTCTGATCACAAAGAAGCAGAAGGCACGATTTCTTTCAGAGGGCTTGCAATTCCTAGAATGTTCTATCTTGTTACCTAAGCGTATTGGCAGGATCCTTTGTGAGGCTAAAGATGTGGTTTATTTGATTTTCAGTTTAGCTTTTCATGTTTATTACAGTTGGCAAGGTTGTGTGTTCCTGGAGAAGTTTCCTCATTTTTACCCTTAGGTTCTGTTTCATTACACTGTCTTTTATTCTTTTTAATACCTTTAATTAGCTGCTCAGAAGCCTTTTTAAGTGTGTGAAAGACGTATTATAATGAATGAATGTCAGCTAGGAGTCTCAATTTCTGCAGGTATTTTTGCGCTTATAAATAATCATTTATCTTTTGTACCTGTCACGAAGTACAGGTTGTTATTTGCTGGCAGAATTTCACAATTAAAACAAATCGGGGTTTACCTCATCTAAAAACCTAGTCTTAGATTCTTTTATATTTCAGCTGTTTCTCCTTTGGCTTGTTGGTTTTACAAATCTCACCAAATGTAAACGTTCAGTGATGCTTGGCAATCCTGCAAGTCTTTCAACTGTCTGTCACTTATTGGAGACTATGCGAACAAAAACAAAAGTTAGCATACTTCTCTTCGAACCTCCATACATTCTGAAGGCAACGAAGTAAATTCATTTATTCCAATAAATAAATACAGACAGTTCTTTGGTTTAATATTAAAATGCTCACACAGCGTGTGACACCATATTATTGAGACATACATAGTTCTATAAACTCTTTATTAGCATTCCTGAGTCTCCTGAGTGAGCAAATACAGTCAGTCTAATTCATAATCTCCGTTTTCTTGTTTAAATCTCCACTTCTTATAAAGTTGTAGAAGGGGATAACACACTAGAGGATGACCAATCAATCCCCAACAATAAGCATAGACTATTTTCTCTCTAAAAATATGCTACATAGCCAAGGTCTTTGCAGAAAACATACACTGTGGAATTTCAAACAGCTAACAATTTCCTGCACTGATATCCAATGACCGACATTCCCTGAAAAGCACACCATTATTCAAAACAACTGACTGTAGTAGGACAACATTGCTAAGGAAACAAAAGGACATGGCACACAAAATACTGGAATCACGACACCAATGTAACTCGCTTGCAGACAGAGATCAGGTAAATCCCACACTGCCAGCACAGCATAATCCTGGGCTGCGCACGGTTTGGCTTACAAAGCCCTCTGCTCAGCTTGCCAGCTGGCTCAGAAACTGGGTAAGCCCTGCACGGCTTGCCACCGCAGCGGGGAGCATACGCGAGAACCTGGCTGGCCACCCAGCCCCTTAGCTGTGGCTGACTGACAAACGAGCTCAGCAGGATGACAGACAGGTCCGACAAACTGGACGTATGAATTCAGGTGTGAGAAGAGACGAGACACTGAAGGAGGAGCTGGAAATGCTGCAGGCATTTGACTCAATGCTGGCAAATTTAAGCTTCCAGTTGCCTAATTCCTAACTAGCAGCAGAACCTTTGTACAGCCCAAGAGCCTAAATTTCATACGGATACATTTTCCTGAAAGTCCATCTGCTACACCACTTGTGTTTACTGCAGTGAATAAAAACTAGGGTCTTAAATAACTTCCTGATATGATAAGATGTTCACAATTTAAGTTAAACATTCATTCAACAATCTGAACAAATGCCAGTTTTTCTTTACTGTGTCTGTTGTTTGGATTGTATGAAAAGACCTACTGTATCAGCCAGTGTAACTTTCTGTACATGACAATATTTTCCACATAGTTAAAAATTATCTCTGTCAGAAAGCTAAACTACCAACCTTTTGTACATTTGATTTTGAAAAAGAGATGCCCATCCATTTTTATCTGCAATCAACAATGAACTGGGGAAAAAAAAGGTATTTAAATTGCACTCTAATAAGCTACAGTAACAGGGTTTCTTTTGGACAGAACTACAAATTAAGTGAAAGAACACATCAGTAATATATACACATAACAACATTTTACCTCCTGTTAAGCCTCTTATTAAACTGCAATCCCTCATTTGTAGTAAAAGTCATGCATGAAGCACATCAGCGTGCCAACAGAAAGCAGCCACTTACACATTTCAAAGATACTATTACACTTTATTTTACCTTACCAGAAGAAAAAAACTCTGTTACTAGACTTTTTTATTCTTTTAAACTCACTCCGATGTACAATTTAGGATGAGGTTCTAGGTCAAAAAATACCATTCTCCTAAAGGTGGTAAATAAATAAATAATACATATTCTTTTTAAAAGCTTGCGCTCTCAACACCTTCTGCAGAATTTCATCCTGACAACTTTTAAGACCACAAACTCTTAAATGCCACAGCTTTGACTCCTTGCAGAACTGAATGACTATGGGGAAATTATAGACAAATCAATAAACTCAGTTGCCCACAATTCCCTTTCACTGTTCAAAATCTTACACAGCGATTTGAAAAATGCAGGGAAAAAAGAATGACAACATTGAATGAATAACTTTGTCATAAGATTCTAATTAAAGGTAGTTAATTGAGAGGGCTTGAAAATTCTCTTCAGATAAAGATTTGTGTGATTCAGTTCCTCGAGATGCTGTAATCTTGAAGTGTGATTTCTACTTTACATATTTTATTTTGTTCATGATTATCCACTTCAACAGTGCCTAGAATCGCACACATCTTAGGTTTCTCTGCCATCAGAATACTTCTGACTGGTCACTGGAGGTTTAATAGTTGCAAAGCAGAGAGACTGCTTCTGCAGAACAGAAACTGCTCTCCGTTGGGCTTGTCCTCAACAAAAGAAATGCAAATTTTCTGAAATATTGATTTAAAAAAATCCAAAACAAGTCAAGCACTCTTTGGATAGAGAATGTATGTAGCTTAATTACTGCAGGCAAACAAAGAGAAGATGTAAATGTTCGAGCAATCATTTCGAGAGGACTCAGAAGCTGCGTTAAATGCAGCGTGTAGCAGCGGGGAGCCCCGAGCAGCCCGTCAGGGAAGATGTGAAGCACCCAGCAGCACCAAGCAGCGAATCTGCTCGCGAATCTCAACAAAACCACCACGTTACTGAGCAAATGACATTTTGTCCAGATTCCTCTTTTTACACACAACGTACAAATCATGCAATATCATGGCTTTACCACTGGACTATTAAGCCTTGGGCACACTAATTTAAAACTGATTTACTTACTAAATAACCCGTAAATTGAATTGAGAGCTAAGAAAATTGGAGAAAAAGCACAGAGAGCCGCTGGAGCTCAGCCCATCTGCACACATCTTTGAGAGGAAGACGCACTCAAATCCAACATTCAGTTAAGCGGAGATGTGCCAGGAAAAGTGACCTGCCATACAATTTAATTTAACAGTCTTTTTCTTTATTTGACTTTAGGGTCAAAAATTCTTATGAATTAATTTACAGTAGTGTTACTCTCCACATTAACATATTACACATGAAGATCACGACCTAATTTACACGTGCTCCCTCTTCCTAACTTTGATTACATTTACACTCAAGTCACCAAATCCCTCTTCAGAGGCTAGAGACAGTAAGTGAGCTGCCCCTTAAAGCGGGATTTACCACCCTTTCTGTTGAAGTCTCACAATGGGCTGAGTATCCTGATTTGAAAGTTGACAGGGTCTCCCATTTTCAGAATTACATGGACCACAATTAGCTGTTAAGCTTTTAAGGTTTCTCCCCGCAAGATGCCACCTTTTTTGCCTATAGCGAAATATCAAATCTCTCTTCAGCATTAATCAAAAGAATCTATCTTTACCATTAATCCAAAAGCAAAACTTCTGAACTGCTATCCTTTTTATGACAGGGCAGTACTTCTGGAACGTTCAGAAAAAAAAAAGCATGTGTACTGCAACCAGAAACCTACTGAAATACAATTCACAACGTTGTTTGATTCCTCTCCTGAAGTATGCCAGGCTGCTCCCCCGTAGCACTTCTGCCATTAAGTTTTTTAAGTTGCTTGTCACAGTTGTAACAGATAAACTGCAGAAATCAAGAATTTGATACACTGCCTTTGAGATTAAAATCTTCTCCAGTTTGAGATTTGAATAGAATTAGGCAGTTCACATACATAAGAACCACTAAATTAATACCAAAATATGCAGATAAACTCTTAGTTTATGAATTCTCCTTCTGCCTTGATACCATTTACTTCTGAGTGATATACAACGACTAATACTTCGTTACACTGTACATCAGAGCTGTACCATGTATCAGCATTTCAAAAAAGAACAACATAAAAGCCAAAATAAATATTCTTTTTAAAAAAATGTCAGATTTCTACAGATACGAAATTATTTACTTGTAGTAGTACTTCAAGCTTAATGGCACAAATAAACACACAAAAATGTGGTAAATTAACAAAAATCTATTATTATACTTACAAAATTTGCCTGTATATGGAGAGAGTTAGTAATGTTATTTATCAAGTAAATATTGAAATTAAAAATGGTTGCAAAGAAACTATGCTCTTGGGGTTTATTTTCTGACCTACGAGGATATCTTACATTCCAGGACTACTGAAACTGTCAACCTTATTTCACCTCTCCATAACAAGAATGTGCCTTCCCAGTCCTAAAAAGACCCCAGACATGAGACCTCTTGAATACATATAGGCTAGTGTCCCATACAACTAAAATAAAGTTCAATTTACTGAAGGAAAGCAGCAGATTTCTTTTGGTCTATATGCAAGTTCAGTATCTCTTCTAAGGGGAAAAACCCACATGTATGTAAAAAGAATAAAGGATGTAAAAAAATTGATTAAAATATGAAATTAATAATTCCGAGAAATCAAGAATTTGAAAACAGTGTAATAATTCAAACCAAACCAAGTTCATAGCAATTCTTCTGTGACAGAAAGATTGTGCACCAGGAGCTAGTTCCTCCAGCACTCAATCCTAACCTTGATTTCATTTGGTTTTATTCTTTCACAGAGGTATTGTAATAGTTCAAAATGAGAAAACACATAGACTATTAAAAAAATTCAGAGCTTTTTATTACTTTGACTCTAGCAGAAACATCTTGTCAAGTATCTGCACCTCATTCAATGAATCTGACTTGGGCTGTTTTTGTTCATGTCATTTAGCTTCAAATGAATCTTAATTTCTTCCTCTTGTGTAATAGCACGGGCCCAAAGGAACACATTAAATCTTCTATTACTGCCTGCTGGCAAAGAACTAGCAAATGAGACTCATTTTACAAGTACAGCCCATCTTACTTGGTGTTAGCTGAGTAGAAGTACTGAAATTTGCTTCATTCTTGCAACAGAGGGTTAAGAAAGGCAAATCCAGATGTTTTCCCCACACCCTCATGCATTAACATCCTGCACCTATTTAAGCGCAGATCAGGACTAAAAACTGTTTCTGATGCATTTCTAAACTTCAAGCCCAAACCAGGATACTGGAGGAGAAACAGCCTCCTGATCCCTAATTTTTAAGGAAATGTAGTATCGAATTTCCTCTCATCTAACTCTTCATCCAAGATGAAGAGTTAGAATGTACCCTCAGCAAGTTTGCTGATGACACCAAACTGGGAGGTGTGGTAGATACACCGAAAGGCTGTGCTGCCATTCAGCGTGACCTGGATAGGCTGGAGAGCTGGGCAGAGAGGAACCTGATGAGGTTCAACAAGGGCAAGTGCAGGGTCCTGCACCTGGGGAGGAACAACCTCATGCACCAGTACAGGCTTGGGGTGGACCTGCTGGAGAGCAGCTCTGCGGAGAGGGACCTGGGTGTCCTGGTGGATGACAGGTTAACTATGAGCCAGCAGTGTGCCCTGGCTGCCAAGAAGGCCAATAGGATCCTGGGGTGCATCAAGAAGAGTGTGGCCAGCAGGACAAGGGAGGTTCTCCTTCCCCTCTACACTGCCCTGGTGAGGCCTCATCTGGAGTACTGTGTCCAGTTCTGGGCTCCCCAGTTCAAGAAGGATGAAGAGCTACTGGAGAGAGTCCAGCGGAGGGCTACAAGGATGGTGAGGGGACTGGAGCATCTCCACTACGAGGAGAGGTTGAGGGAACTGGGCTTGTTCAGCCTGAAAAAGAGAAGGCTGCGAGGGGACCTTATAAATGCCTACAAATATCTGAAGGGTGGGTGTCAGGAGGATGGGGCCAAGCTCTTTTCAGTGGTGCCCAGTGACAGGACAAGGGGTAATGGGCACAAACTGAGGCACAGGAAGTTCCGTCTGAACATGAGGAGGAACTTCTTCTCTCTGAGGGTGACGGAGCACTGGAACAGGCTGCCCAGGGAGGTTGTGGAGTCTCCTTCTCTGGAGATATTCAAGACCCGCCTGGACAAGGTCCTGTGCAGCCTGCTGTAGGTGACCCTGCTTCGGCGGGGGGGTTGGACTAGATGACCCACAGAGGTCCCTTCCAACCCCTACTATTCTGTGATTCTGTGATCTACTTTATCCTCATCTGGTGACTCATTTTGGGCAGACATTTGTCAATAAGGAACACTGGCTATGGCTCAAGGACTGGATATTCTTAGGCTGATAAAAATAGTCATTTAATAGTTCCTGACACTGAAGACTGCATGTGTTCCTCTGAAGTACTAGCAGTTACTGCTATTCCATGGCGAGAGAGACAAATCCAGGGTATCAGACTGGAGGCACTCTGGACTTGATCAAGTAGATCTCTTTTCAGCCCTGTTTTCTTTAATTGTGGTGTCTATCCCTTTCTTTAACTACACAGTTTAGCAAATGCTACAGTATACACCGTACTGTGTGAAGTTATTGATCTGATGCATTTGGGACAACATACTGTTTAAAAATATTGCTAGCAATTCTCTAACATCAAATAGTTATGGATATTTAGTACTAAATCCTACAGCCAAACTTGTCAAAGGCCACTTACACAGGAAAGAACAATTTTCCATCTCTGTGTCCTGTAACATCCTTAGATGCTTTAACTCCATGACTTAAAATGGTTTTTCTATCTTCCTGAAATGTGAACAGCTGCCATACTAGATATGCCGTATAAACATATATCCCACTCTGATTTAAAGGGAAAACTAGGCTGTCAAGGGTAAATGCACAAGTTACATTAACACTCTGGAGTATTACAGCTTTTATAAGATTACAACTGCTGTCAATTTGTTATGGTACACAAAAATGATTTTTCTCATTATCCAATCACAGTAAACATGGTATTTTATTGGAAACAGAGGTGCATATGTATGATTTATTCTTAGTTGTCAAGAGATTTGGAAAATCCCATTCATGGGGAGTCACGTCTCCTCGGCAAGTCACGATTTTGTGGAAAATCATCTACAAGCTGTGAACAGCTTTCTTCTGAAACCTGCTCTGAAATTAATGTCACGCAAAATACAGCATCAGAACTTCTTTAGCTTCATTTTGTCAATAGTGAAATTTCAACATCGGTAGCTACAGACAGCCTGAAGACCATGCTCCTGGTTTGACACTTAATTTTTCATGATAGAATGTTGCTCTACTTTCTAGGTCTTAGCCATATAGTCTAGAACACCTTAAAACTGTTTGGAGTTACATGACCTTTCGTACTTTCACCTGTAACTAACAGGTATCCAGGAAGGCAAAAAAAGCTTCATGGTATTTGCATATTAGGTGGGCAGTGTTCCTGTAGCCATCACAAAGCCTATGCATCTTTTAAATTCCATACAAATTCTATCTTATAGGCATGAGCCATACCCTACTGACTTTTGGAAGTACTTGCTTTCTCAGTGTTAACCAATACTTATATTACTTAAAGCTATTTAGGAAGAATCCAAGGGGATATATAGCATCAATAAATGCAGCTACACAACTATAACTTCATACAGAAAGTAAGATGGTAATAAGATAAATGCAAAAACCCTACTTGGACAAATGGTTACATCCCATGGGAATTAGCAGGAAGGCTGGAAAAAAGAGTAAAGACTTACTTCCAAGCATTCACATAATATTGTGTATTAATATTATTATTAACACTAATACATAACACTACGGAAGTGACACATACTCCCGTAGCAGTTTTTATGTAAATTCATGGGTAACAGTACTATTTGGTAACCATGAAAATGTTGATCTCAGAAAGCTGCTCAAGGCTGTAAAAGAAACCTGTAGGAGAAACAGAAATGCACCTCTTTCTCATGATGCTTTGGTCTATGTTCCTATAAATATAATTTAAACTATTATTATCTCCATTTCATGTATCAGTGGTGTCTGAGTGACAAAATAAGAAAACTTCAATGTAGGAGTGAACTTACATTCCTCTTCCTTTGGATCGAGTTGTGTAACACTGACAGATAAGCGATCTACACGTTCCTGTAAGGAGTTAACTCTAAATGAGAAACTGTGTGCTTCATTGAAAAGTTCACCAAATATATCTTCAGCGTATTTACCTGAAACACACACACAAAAAAGAAAAATATTCAAGCATAGCACAGGACAGCCAAATGAGTTTGTCTTGAAAAAGATTTCTAACTATTTTGTTTAAGTAAATCTAAGATGCACGAGGATCACTTGTAACAACCTGTAGTCACTAAGTCCATTAAGAATACTTCAGAAAAGTAAATACATGTAAAATATTTATTCAGTAATTTATTTCTCAGAAATTAAATTAATACATTACAGGACAGATATTCAGCTGGTCTAAATTGATTTAACTATGCTGATATGCAAGGAACTAGGCTGATTAGTTTCTTGGATATGTGTAAAAGGATGACTTCCAGCATCTGAAGCTGGTCCTGTATGCGCAATAACTAACCTTTCCAAGTGAAACTTATCTCAACATTTCTCAAAATGAAGCACAGCTTTCCACTCCTACTGTACAGAGGACCTTTCAAAAACAGAAGATCAGACATTTACATCTAGGTTAATCAGAACCAGCCTATTCAAAAATACACACAAAACCAATAAATGCTACTTTGAAGGACCAAAATTCTAGTAACTGACCAATTTATACTAAAGTAAAAGAAGAATCTCCTTTGTTCACTTCAATGGACACCACACATTTAGCCCAAAAGAGCAGGAGATTCAAATGCCAGGAGAAAAGAATCAATACCGAGTTTCTCTTCTACAGAGTCAGTACTCCACATAGTGCTTCTAATGCCCCTGGACTCAACTTAAGTAGTCTGCCAAGGCCACTGTAAAAACCCACCGGACTGCCTAGCAAAATTTGTAGTCATGTTTCTGAAATACCATGTGACAGCTTTTAAAACTTCCTACCATACTGTGCATATGTAATTTGTGTGCTGTTTGTGCACTTACGTTGGGTTTGGAAGTGTAAGTCTCACAGATTGCTAACTAGATGGTTGGCACACAAGTTCTGACAGGTACAATAGGAAAGGATAGTTATGAAAATTTTGCCTTTGGTGAACAATATATCTGGAAGTATACATAAAAATGAGGACATTTTAAAATAAACACATCAAAAGGACAAAAATTAAATCCCTACAGGTACTGTGGAAACTACTTACAGAAACTATGCAGTAAGCACAAGGCCAGCACATACCATCTATTAAGACTTAGGTAACAGCAATAGAAAACCAGCACAACTATAAACAACAGAATATAAAAGGAGGTATTAGAAGAAATGTACAGATGAAGAAAATAGAAAGGATCATAAATTCTGACATATTAAACATAAAACCCCAAAACTAGCCTGAAGAACAACTAGCAAACTAATAATAAAATGCTCCTTCAAAGACGTGAGGAGCAAGAAAGTCTGCCAGGGAGTCTGTAGAGCCAACTGGTAATGAAGGTGTAAAGGAACACTCAGGGAAGACAAGATCCTGCAGACAAGCTAATTTAACGCTTTCCACTGGTGTTCAGTGAAAGGAACTGGAGAGACCCTCACGCCAGAGTCTTTGTGGGAGGCTCAAAGAAACTGAAGGGATTATATAAAAATTACAAAACTACATTGACAAAATGACCAGTAAAATATTCGTATCAGTTCGTAAAAACCGAAAGGCGGCAAGCACAACAGTAAGGTTCAAAAATTTTTTCATGGAACATCCTGAGAGCTACAGCCCTGTATGTCTGATGTCCAGACAAATTAGGATAAATCATTATGAAGAACTGAATTAGCAGACACCTGGATGATTTGTTAAGAGAAAAGACAACATGGTTTTTGTAAAGTGAAATCTCTGAGGGGTTTATAAGCACACGAATGGAGAGCTACGATCTAGTTAGATTTCCAAGAGAGTTTTGAAAGTCCTTAATCAAAGCTTTTTAAGAAAACTTAACAGATGTGGCATAAAAACAGCATGGCACAGATAAATAATTCCTTGAAAGGTACAAAACAGAGGATAGGAGTAAATCACTGGTCTTCACAGTTAAAAAAGGTGCGTTTTCATAGGTTTCTGTCCTGAGACGTTTGCTATTCAAGATACCTATGAACGACCCGAAATAAATGAGATTAAAGTTTGCCAATGATAGTAAGTCACAGAAAAGAAACACACTGAGCATTAGTAAATACACAGAAACCCCAGCTGGTTGAAGAGGCTTCCGCCCTGGAAAGAGCTGGAGGCTGAGAGATTAGTAGGAGTATCATACATGTTTGCCTTGCTCTCATTCTTCGAGCATCTGCTATAAGCCACAGTGAGAAGCAGATCAAAGGGGCAGCCATTCTTAGGACCTTTGTCTTTAAGTACCACTCCACAGTGAAACAGAGATGGAAAGTCGGTAAAGTCTGCTTAGCTGGCAACTCGCCTAACATAAGACTTTATAATATACGTCTTAAAACTCTGAAAAGTTTATGTTCTTTAACCTGTATCTGAAGAAATTACTTAAAAATGTGATACACTAAAAGTAAGATTACTAAACTTTTAATACACATTTACTACAAATTTATTGCATTTCAGATAATATATTAAAAGATATTATTCATTTTAATTAGACAGCTCACATAATAGAGACATGCAAATTAAAATCAGTATAAAACTTCATGTATAGAATAAGAAGTAAATTTCAGGGTTCTAAAGTCCAGTAACTTCCTTTTAATAGGTGTATTTTAAGGCTACAGTTGGTTTTATCTATATCATTTCATCAGGCTTACAATTCATCTACCTCATTAGCGAGCTCCAATTGCAAATAATCTGCCTCAAAAATCTTTTCATTATGTTGCATACAGCCACAAACATATTGCAATGAATAATTTGCCTATGCTTACGAACACTAATCCTCAAATGGGAAATACATTAAAAACAACCTGTCCTGTTTGAAGTCGATTACCAACCATAATGTTTCTACCTACACACCTGTTGGCAGTCTATTTAGCCTGAAGTGTATTTAACTGCCTTTTCAAGCAAAGCAAAATGTTTGGTTTTAGTGAAATGTACAACTTTCATTTAAAAGAATACTGTATGTGAATGTATATATGTACACAACATTTATATTGCAGTATCTGTTTATGTTGCCATCTTTGTGTGTATTCTATATGAATATACCTTCAATTTTGAATGGACTCCAAAAAATACTATTACAGGGGATAACAATGAACCAAGTATCACAAAATCAAATAAGTAAAAAAAAGTATGAGAAAAAAAAAACGTTAGTAAACAAAGCTGATCTCATTCCACTTAATTTATGGGCAATATGTTAGAAGAGTAAGGCATCAAAATTAATTGCATCATATAGACTAAATATTCCAAAATATTATTAACACTTCAGAAAATGTACATTACTATGGGACTGCTTGATGAAAAACTCTACTCTTGCTTCATGCAGTAGAATAAAGAGAATGATAGTTGACTATGACAATTAAAATAGTAACGCCTTAGGATCTTGGCCACAGCTGGATACATAATACCAGATCAGAAAGACCAGTGATCTTATTTGCTTATTAAATTAAATTACAGTATAGATGTCTGCAAATAAATTATTTTAACATCTGTGAAAAGCTTATTTTAATGTATTTTCAAAACTTAATTGATCAGAAATATACAAAAATCTGTCATTTTCAAAAGGCAAGTCATATTCCCTCCAATATTAATAGCTGTTCTTCTCAGACCATCACAGTGGCACTTATTAACAGAAAACAAGGTTTTTTTCATTTAAACAAGAGGATACATTATTATTTATTTTTAATTAAGGAATGTATTATTCACCTTATTATTCTTTTCAAAACTTTTTTCTTGTCTCAAAGGGCTCTATTCACAATTAACCCTTCAGTAAGAAAAGGATACAGAAATGCAGCTCCCTCTGGTGTCCGTCAATGTCCTTTCTGTGACAGCCAAATAAAATGTCTTGGAAGCAACGTGTGGTCCTTCCTCCCCTAAAAATGTGCATGTGTTTCGATAGCCTTTTTTGAACAATTATTTTCCTGACATTGAAAACAGATCTGCAAGCTGAAAACAGAACACTAGCTAGTAGCTACTAGCTGAAAATACAATAAAAATAATACTGCTCACAGTCTTCCTCTTTTTTCTTTAAGCCTACCAAAACGTTTATCGTCTGCTCCTGTTCACTGCTGTGGCAGAAAGCGTACAATGGCTTATACAATCTGAAAAAGTGACTGATCAGTTTTACAGTTCGCCTCCTTCACCATTTGTTTCTCTTAATTTGTTTTATCTCCTAATTTTCCCCCTTAATTTCTTAAACATTTGTCCAGCATTGGCTTCTGTGCACAAATGAGTAATTTCTAACTATGCAATACACTAATATGAAGGGATACCAAGAAAAAATAAAGGTTGTTTTTGTCTTGTTCTGGGAGACTGGGTATACATCAGATGAACTGATGTCAACTACAGTTGTCACACAAGGTTCTGAACCTTATTTCAGGCATCTTATAAGTCTTACATAACGTGTTGTACAAATTCCTAGAACCACTCTAACATGCTGCAGAACCAGGGCATAAATTAGCAGTCCCCTCAAAACTCCAGTCCTTAAACTCACCTCAACTATCGCATTCTCTACGCTGTGCCCGTTAGCAAACCTTAAGGAAGGCACATTTAAATTAATCATTTTGCAACACCAGATCAGTTACCATGAGATTTAGTTACAGGCTCTCAGCCAAGGAGTGGGACACGAGTCCTGAAGCAGAACTTGTGGAAGAAGCCACTTCTTCACTACCCTTTTCCATTTTTAAAGAAAAAGAGTTCCAAACCCTTCAACTGCACCTAAAGCTGAAACTGCACCCTGGAGATCAGTTATGGCATCAGCAGCCCCTAGGAACCATGGTCCAAATTTTATGTAGCTGTCTGGATAAATAAATTGAGCACCTAAAGTGCTCAATGCCATAAACCAACATCATTTTTGCAAATTCAAGAAGATGACTGGTATATCTCAGGCCAATGTGAGTTGCATCAAGTGGGACAATCAAAATGTGACAATTGTTCAATGTTGCCAAAAGAATTAATCTTACTTAATTTAGCCTTAAGTACTCTGGCAAACTTCTGGAGCTCAGCAGAGAGGGGAGGGGGCAGGATTAACACGTACGGAAACAAAATCTAGTCCAACATACTTAACACTGCAATCAAATTATAAAAACATTTAATATATTAAATATGACATTATTAAATGCAATGTATAATGAGGTGTTATATCATTATTTTTCATATTATTATATGTTGTTTTGATATTAAAATAGTAAATATGTTGATATATTGAAACATACAAACCTCAAAATATTATTACAGTTTAAAAATACAGGTTTGGCAATTTGCTTTTTTAAGATGATGTAGAAATTGATAAAATATCAGAAAGAATAAACTAAGAATTCAGACTGTTACCCACCTATATGCTATCATTGCTTGATTTCTATTATTACAATCCCATTCACACAGTAAATATTTTTGTCCAGTACATTTTCTCAAAAATAAAAGCATAGAACGAAAGTAGCCGTAAAACCTGTCTCATGTCTTCCTGTACAATCCCTTCCCAATATACTTACACTATGCAAAATGACATTATTCGCTACTGAACAGTTCCTTCCTACACAATACAGTGTATGTATTAGAAAATAATCTTTCAGGATAATTAGTTACCACATAAACTGCTAAGAATATATTACCAGGGTCCCTTTTTAAAGCAAAACAAGAAAGTTATTCTATTAATACATATTTTCTATTAATACATTTATTCTGACACATAATTTGACATACCCATTGCCTATTGATACAGCTTCAGATCTTCACTACACTAATTTTATTTAATTGAATGTTTTAGCAGAAATCAAGGTATATCAGAGTTCCACTTGAAACACTAAGCTTGTTCCTCATCAGGATCATTTCAATCTTATGGCTCAGTGGCTAGGAGACAGACTGAAAACTAGGAGACTGAACTGCCTCCCAGGCTTGGAGATATGAACCTTAGCAGATCCTGGAGAACTTCAGTGGCTACGGCTGAGGAAGATCTGAAAAATGATGTACTAAATATAGTTCAGCAAAGCTAATTATGAACCTATCATTATGAGGGTGTAAAGGCAGTCCGTAAGAACTGGATTTAAGGATTGTAGCAGGAACGTCAGAGTACCAAAGAGACAATTTGGTTCCTTTAGCCAGCAAAATTGGAATCAGGCATTTACCAGACTACCTGACCGGGATATCAACAGTATCAAATAAACTCTGGCAAAGGCCGGCTCTGGAGCAAGTCTGATGATTCTTGTTGACATCCAGGAAGAAAAAGTTAGCATTCAAGAATCTCCAGTCATGGGGATCTCAGACATCATTTAAATGAGAAAATGAAATGAGAAAAGTCTTTGAAAGGATGGGGGTCTCTGAAAAGCAGAGTAAGCCTTTAGTTTTCAAGTCCGTTAGTTCCCTTACCTCATGTGCGTAAGAACACTTTCTCTGCTGTTCCCTGGCAATCATAGTAATAACGAAGGGAGAAGGGCAACCCCTGCTATCAATACAGGCTCGGGGATGAAGGGTTGGAGAGCAGCCCTGCCAAGAAGGACTTGGGGGTACTGGAGGATGAAAAGCTGGACATGAGCCACCAATGTGTGCTCGCAGACCAGAAGGCCAACTGTATCCTGGGCTGCATCAATAGAAGCGTGGCCAGCCAGTCGAGGGAGAGGATTCTGCCCCTCTGCTCCGCTCTGGTGAGAGCCCACCTGCAGTCCTGCATCCAGCTCTGGAGCCCTCAGCACAGGAAAGACAGGGACCTGTGGGAGCGGGGCCAGAGGAGGGCACAAAAATGATCCGAGGGCTGGAGCACCTCTCCTATGAGGAAAGGCTGAGAGAGTTGGGGCTGTTCAGCCTGGAGAAGAGAAGGCTCCAGGGAGACCTTCTAGCAGCCTTCCAGTACCTGAAGGGGCCTATAGGACGGATAGGCAAAATATTTTCAGCAGGGCTTGTTGCGACAGGACAAGGAGTAATGGCTTTAAACTAAGGGAGGGCAGATTTAGACTGGGTATAAGGAAGAAACTTTTTACCATGAGGGTGGTGAAACACTGGAACAGGTTGCCCAAAGAGGTAGTGGAGGCCCCATCCCTGGAAACATTCAAGGCCAGGCTGGGCAGGGCTCTGAGCAGCCTGGTCCAGCTGAAGATGTCCCTGTTCACTGCAGGGGGGCTGGGCTAGAGGACCTCTAAAGGTCCCTTCCAACCCAAAGCATTCTACGATTCTAGGGTGACTAATGAAGAAAATTCACAGAGAATATTGAATATGCTTGTGAGAGCAGTGAGAAACAGGATTCGATTCCCAGGGCAGGACCTGCCTTAGGGATTCTGCTGGTTCTCAATTACTGACTGAAGCTCTAGTTGCGGGTCTGCAGAGCCCTGCCTCTGATCATGCAACATGTGGGGTCTCACCATGTGTTTAAGATGTTGTACAGACAGGATGAAGAGAGAGAGGCTGGTCTTTGAGCTGAAGAGGCCTGGTTTTAAAGATTAGTTGCTGTCCAGATACCCTGTTGGTAAATATTTCTGGAGAAAGATTTCTTACTTATTGAGTGTTAACACCTTAAGCCATGGCAAACTGAAGGTTTTCCTGAGGTAAGAAAATGTCTCTCATAAGATGAGCCGTGTTTAAAACCCTCTAGCGGATGGCATGGTAAGCAAAAAATAAAGAAGAAAAGTTAAAATTATCTAAGAGGGATAAAAAAAGGGGAAAAATAATATGCCCAGAAGCCAGGGTTTCACTCCTGAAAATCAACAAGTAAGGGGTGAGGAAAAGAAACAGCTAACTAGGAGAACATAGTAAAAATAGTAAATAGTACAAAGAAAAGATAGAAAGAGGACAAAGGCTACTGAAGGTTCAATGTGAATTAAAAATTGTTTTCACTAACATAAAAGGTACTCCAGCTTAGCAAACAGAGTCATGCAGCATTCTCTTTCTTTATACAGATGCAGAAGGAAAAAAAGGGAAATGACATCTTGCTATGATTGAATAAAAATTTTGGTCTGAATGCCTGCAATATAAATATTCATTAAAGGAACATACTCAAAAGGAGAAATATTCTTGTCCCCAAATGGAGGTGTCAGAGACCAGGACCAAGAACAGACCCCATCGGTTAGGTTTCTTATGTGGTACTATGACTCTGTGTACAGGGAACAGCTGAGTGAAAGGAAAAACAAGATTGGTCAATAGATATGAACAAAATGAGGAGTTTACATGCACAAGAGAACTATTTATCCGTCGTCTAACAATGGTACAGCTGCACAGTGCTATCAGTTGCGTTTTGTGTATGCTGGAATGCTACGCCAACATATACAAACCCAGGCAGTACTGGAGTACCAATGTATCTGCAATATTGCTGAAAAAAAAAAAAAAAATAGGTAAGCACTTCTCCAGAGCAGATACAGTCAGAAAGCAAGAAATACAGGGAAGAATGGCTAGGAAACTAAAACAGCTGTTGCTGTTGTCCAGAGAGTTTCTGTTGCCACAGTGCTAAGAAAAGCTGTCAGAAGACAGATCCTTTTATGAACTTAGAGCAGACTGGGAATAGGTAGGAAGAAGAAAAAAAAAAAAATCATTTACTGGCAATTTTGTATGTTGTATGAAGACAGAATGATGTGTTTTCATGCTTCAGGGAGAAAGGAAAGGACTATCACTCAAAGCAGGAATAGATATTTCATCCTTTCATCTCTACTTCTTTTAAAGGTCAAAAAATTTCTCAAACTGAACAACACATCAAATAAACTATGAAAGGATTGAGAATTTGTATGGAGACACATAACAGCTATTGCTGACATACTGATGTAAAGATCTTTTCATTTTATATTAAAACCCAGGAAAACAGAATTCCTGTTGTTTAATAGGTATTGGTTCTGCAGGCATGTCCTACTTACACATAGTATCCAAGATCACAGAAACACAGTTCTGTTCAGGTTGAAAAGGCCTCCAGAAGTCATCTAGTCCAACACCCTGCTCATAGCAGATCCAGTTAGATCCAGCTGTTGACTAATCCAGTCCAGTTACTAATCGCTTCAAGAATGTACATCTAACCACATACATGACAAAACTCTACACTTAGCTTTTCTAAATTATGCTTTTCAGTATCATTTAAAGTACTGGAGGTTTTAATTCCATCACAGCATTCTTTGTCTCTATCATACTAGGAGAAAGGTTAAGAATGTTTGGTCTTGAGAGTCATAAGGGCAGGAGAGTAATCCTCTGCTTGAGGGCTGGTAAGTGAAAAATCTTAGAGGCAGAAATGTATAAGTGCTAATCAGGTCAAAGACCATTCATCCAAATGTGCATAACTTTACCATCAAAAGCAAAAGCAGCTTTAGTCTAAAGGAAATTAAACCCTACCACAACACTCAGTCTCCGCTCTCAGAGTAAGTGAAGTCTTGTTTCATCTACAACTTAAAGGTTGATTCTCAAACACACACATCATCTACAGAAACCGAAAAGGGAAGGACTGCAGAGAAGCTGGTTGCCAGGGGAGTGCTGTGAAACCAGGCCTGCTGGCTGTGACTCACAGGCAGCTACTAAAATTTATCTGCGTGTCAGCAGGCCTCACTGTACACAGGTGTACAAACACCACGATGCTGTTTGGAGGGAAGAACAAAAGACTGAAGTAACAGGTCCTGCTCATCAGTGTTTAACTTACTTCTAAAAAATTCTGAATGACCTATTCTGGGCTTGCTGTTGCAGAGTAAACTAGCGCATTTTCCCTCCTTGTAATTTCCAGCATCGCATGCCTTTTTGATGACTAGTGACTCACAAGTTCGTGACAGAAACTCCTCTCAAGTGAAAACAGCTCATTTAGGGCTCATCCCTATGTATGCATGCTTCACGCAGAACCACATTCCTTTTACAGAAAAGCCGTTTACATAATTACGGTTACATACCCTTGAAAGTATCTCTCTAACTGTGCTATACGTTAGGCAAGCCATATAACAAATGTGGGAGCATTCAATGGATATTCTTCAATACTTTTTTTCCCTCCTTAACTGAGCTCTTTCTGTTCTGGTATTGCTTCATCCTGACCTCCTCCTGAGCAGCTGTACACACAATGTCAGGCATAAGCTCTGTAGACCAAGAAAACACAGCACAGGCAGCTGAATCTCCATAGATAGGTACTGAGACCGTAACGTTGAGTTAGAAGTTGGTTTTTCAATTTCAAAGAACACCAAGTGATTTGTCGGATATTTTTTTAAGGTCGAACGAAACTTCCAAATGAAAACATCAAATGTAAATTTGGCATGCCACCTACAAAAGGAAATTCCGCTAGATGAAGTATATAATCAAACAACAATTTTTAAACACAGCAAACTAAAATAAATGAATACAATATTAATAAGTGACTTGGAAGGGGAGGCTAGTACACAAGTGGCTAGTCTGAGAAGGGCTTTTGGCAGAACAAAGCAAGACCACAGATGGTGATCATATACTGCATGCTAATCTGACATGCTCTTGGTTCACTCAAAAGAATTTTAACAGTTATTTTCCTTGCTGTTGAAGCAGCTGTACTAATAATGTTCATATTTATGTGCTGTAAGCATTCCTGTCTCAACTGCATAATTCAGTGTCCACAATTAGAGTCTTCAAACTAATTGCACCCTAACAGCCTTGAAAGGCTGCTGAAACAGAGTCACCATACAGTATACCATCAACCCAATAACTAGATCAATCTAATCAATAAAACAGGCTACAGCACCTATGACCCTAAGATACTGATGGGGCTGACAGGCTTTTTGCATTGTAGATGTATATACATGCACATTTTAATATTCAATGTGTTGGTAGTCTTACTAATGTCCTGGTGGTTAAAAAGCACCTGTAGTACTGGAAATTCACAATGCTATCACGCTGGTTCATCTGACAACTTTTTAAAGTTGCTGTAACTTAAAGAAGAAAACAACCCAGAAACCAGCCTTTTCAGAAAAACTCCTTCAGAGTTCTAGCGCTTGAGAAGTATTCACTCAAGAGCACTGCGGGAAAAATTGTTGACAGAAGGGAGAAGAAGGAAGAAAAATCTTTAGCTGTTTGAAATACTATGTAATAATTCTGTTTCTGTGTTTCTTATTTCAAAAGGCAACTACTTTTTTTCCTGAATGACCACAACATGACCAAGGGTTTAAGTCAAGAGAATTAAGCAACCAGTGATATATTCCTCATTATGCCATATTCCCTACTCAAGAATTGCTCTACGGTTAGCAATTACCGACTTCATTAACTACCAGATATCTTTTTCTGTCATGTTCCACTGGTAACAGAAATATATGGCTGAACAGTTTTAAGACATACTGCTGGAAAAACTTCTAGCTTTCTTTCACAGAAGTCACTAGCCACTAGCCACGTTAAGGAGTACATTCAATGCTCAGCCACAATTTTCTACCAAGAATTTGAAAAGGTGTTCCTACTTCAACCATAAAAACTGTGACTGTAAAATGCATTCGTTCCAAATACATCTATTAGGACAACGTACTTACTTAGGCTACTTAGTTGTCTGATTATATTTGCCAAGGAAATATTGGTGACGCATTCCAATTCATTCTTGACACCTCGGGGCAGAGCTGTGTGGCACAGGTGCCTGGGGTCTATGTTCCTTTTTACCAGTGGCATTCTGAAACGTATCAGAGGACCAGCAAACCTGTAAAGAAAGGAGACAAAGTACTATTATAAGTTTAATTACATTTTAAATTCAGATTTTGTCTAAAGTTAAATTGACTAATCCTAACCAGATAAATATACCTCCATAGTACTGGTGGCATTCATTGCTCTGTGAGTACATGATCTTTTCTTCTTTGCTCAGTGAAAGACTATTTCATTCTCTGTCTTTAAATCTTTACCTGACTCAGCTGCCAGTGAAGTGACAAATAATTTTTTACAGTTCATGCTTTTTCCTTTTTTCCCCCTGAAAAAAAAGACAGGAGAATCTTCGCGGTACAAAAACATTCAAGAACGATTTCCTTCTTGATGGACTACTTCCTTATTCAGGCCAGGCAAAGTCCAACAACAAATTCCCTTTGTTATGAGGTCAAACTAGCTGCCTGTTCCACCTGAAAGGTAGATATGATCCATCCATTATGTAATATCATGTTACTAGCAGGAGTCACCCTTCTAAACATCACTTCTGAATCACATCTAATCAAGGTAAGAAAAGAGAAGATGTTTCTCTTCCACCTACACTGCTACTTGCAATAAATTCAGCTAGGAACACATCTTCTGAATGCAAAATTCTCCTCAATAAACTTGTAGGGCAAAGTCCTCCACGACTCAGAAATCCTACCCCTCCACACCTTTCCAAATCCACAAACGTTACATTAATCAAATCATTAATTTACTAGCTCTGCAGACAGCGTAAGAATCATCTCAGGCTGTGAATCCCAGGCTTACAATTTTCTGCACCCACGGCACTGATTGGAAGGAGTCTCCCCAGGGGGCAGGTTATGCCTCTCATCTTATTAGTGCTGCTTATTAAGACTAAAACTTTTCTTCATGAAAAATGGATTCTCTAAAACTTTGTAATTTTTCCACCATCTGTCATGTAAAATTGAATGACAAATGCAAAACTCCCATGTGATACGCAGAGAATGGATACACTTGGTATTGGTACAGCTTAGTCTCCCTTCCCACTGCAGAAGAGACGACACGTTCTGCAGCCTGCAAGGCAGACAAGTTTTCCACAACACAACCTGCAGTCCTAGTCCCTCAACGAGACAGCCTGCCACAGCTTCATCTGTCGTGTGCTTAGAAGCTTTGTCCCAGAATGTTCCCAGAATGCAGCTAGGGCTTCGTGTTGTGCTACAGAATGCATCTTCCCGACAGTATATATTCAGCCTCTGTTATCCTTACTTGGTCAAAACAGAGAGATTTTTTAGATAAGAATAACACATAGCCATGGTGGCAGAGATGAAACTCTGCTGACCTAGAGCGGCATAGGGAATTAAAA
Source organism: Opisthocomus hoazin (assembly GCF_030867145.1). NCBI lineage: Eukaryota > Metazoa > Chordata > Aves > Opisthocomiformes > Opisthocomidae > Opisthocomus > Opisthocomus hoazin. The sequence continues at coordinate 79,005,437 of NC_134415.1, read as the reverse complement.
GAGTCAAAGACAACTGTAATGGAGTATTTTCCTCTCACAGACTGCTTAGATTTCTCCTTGCTACGTTTTGTGGGAGTATATTCTTTCACTGAAGACAGGGCTTGTAGCTGAGGATCATTCAGTCTACCTGAGAAACACCTCTGTTTCCAGGATCTCATTAGACTTCATTCATTGCATTTTAACACCATGTCTACTGCCCTTATTTTCTTGAGAGAACAAATAAAAAATATTTTGCGCTTTTGAGGTATAAAAATGAATGAAAATAATTCTTCTAGTCACTGGCTTAAGGGAAAGATTTTACAGTTCTTAAAATTATGTAATTTAGTTTCTCAGTATTAACAGTAAAAATTATGGAACTGTGCATGGACTAGTGGCAAGTTATAAGAACAGATTTTTATTTTCTAGGAATATCCCAAATCTTTCTAGTCCCTAAATACCCGAGTATTACAAAGCTAGGTGCTACTTACAAGCTAAATGAAATAAGAAGTGCAAAACTGAACACTGTCTTAGATAGAAGCAATGACAAAGCATTGATAATTGAAGTGAGATTTTATACCTGTTGGTGCCAGACACAGGTGTAGCATGAAGCAAGGGAGATATATGGGCCCTACCAGCAGAGCTTCTGCTGTCTTAAGAGCCGGCAGCCCCTCTCCCCCAGGGACAAGACCCTGAAGAAACCCTTAACTACAGGTTCGTTATCATGGTTCCCCAACAGAAAATAAAGAAACCATTCTGTCACTGTCAAAGAAACACAACAAATGATACCTGAGCAATGTTCTACAGAAGCAATTAAATATTAATTCCAGAGTTAAGCCCTTTCTTGATTACTGCTTTAGTGATACTGTTGTATAAACAGCACAGTAGGCAAGTCTTCTAAAAAGAGGTCCAAACAAATATGTGAAAAAAACGTTTTTGCCAAAAAAGCAAAAAACTAGAAATAGTCCTTATTTCTATCTGTCTAATATAGATCTGCATTACAAAGGTAGGAAAAATCTGTAAATAACAAGCATAAAAGCAGCTGATGGCTAGTAGACTTTTTCTTTTGTTAAGTCTTTATAATCAAGATGTTAACAAGCGATGATATTGCTCTCCCTCCTTGATTTTATATCATTCATGAAAGAACTTGCCAAATTTATAGCATGTATAGATCGTAAAGCTTCAGATGCTTAAGTGACAGATTCTTTACAAAATTGTGCATAACAGCAATAATCACACACACACACAAATTTAAAACTAATTCCAGCCAACTGCTAGCTAGATTTCAAGTAACAGCATTTGAGCGTGTACTGCCCTTTACCTATCTGATTTGTCTCTAGGATAGGGCGTTCAAAAAAATAGCTGAAAAGATGCAGTATTAGCCCAAACATATTCTACAACAGGCATAAAAAGAAGCTGCACAAGTAGAGCCAGAACTCCCTGCACCTCAAAATGTACAACTCTGAACCTGAATACGAGTCCTCTGAAGACAATGGAAATTTTCTTGCTTTGAGCTCTCCAGAATTTGCAGCAAATCTACTCCTTGACCTTTTTTCCTCCCCCAAACCCCACAAATACCCTTTTCTAATATCTGAAAAAAGAAGTTGTGGCTACCCAAAGATACAGTATAACAAGAAAGGATAGCAAAGGGAACAGTAAGTATGGTAAAAGGTATAGTTTTAAAACAGGAATAAATTTGGAAGGGACACAAATGTCCCAAGATATAACTGACACCTTCCAAATTATGCATCATGTTTGAAAACTATGCAAAGTCTGAACAAAGAATATTTCCCGGTTTCCCAGAGAAACAAGAGTAAGGAGGCAACCAAGGAAAATATCACTCAAACATCCTTAAAACAAAGGAAAAATTCCATACAATGTTTAACAAATTGTGTAGCTCATTGCCATAGGATGCTGTCTACAGCAAAAATACCTGCTGGTAACTTGTCCACCATGGACCCCATATTCTTTACAGTTTGTTGCAACCACTGGAAGGTCGTGAGATTCCTCCCCAGTTGTATTCAGCGATCCCAGAACAGGGAGCCCTCGCTCATGAAATGGGCGTGCAACAGCAAACTGAACTTTACTGTACCCGAACAACTTCTTCAGCCCTATGAAAGATGTCTTTCCTAACGCAGTTCTTCTCAAGAAAGCTGAAAAAAATCTGAAAGCACTATATTTATTATGCAGCTTTAGAGCTGTGAAGGAGGGGGAAAAAAAAAAAAAAAAAGGGCTTTGTTACGATCTAGTATATCCTTTAAGTTAAAAGCAAAAAAACACACAGACCCCCGCCCCCCGCTCCCAAATCATACGTTACCCAAGCCGCTCGGGCAGCAAAAGCAAAACTCATTCCTAGATCATAAAATCCTGTTACCATGTTGCTCCCTAGCCAGCCCCAGAAGCCGTTCATAACCCCATCGAGGCTGGAGAGCAGCGGCTCGCCGGCGCCCAGGAGGACACGGAGGCTGAGGGGAAGGTTACGTGACACCTCCTGCCAGGCTGCCAGCTCCCAGCTGGTCCCGCAGGTCTCAGGGCTCGCCCTCCCCTCGGCCCCGCTGCTCCCCAGCTCGGACCGCAGCCAAGGGAAGGCAACCCTCAAACACACGTGTCTCTGCTTCCCCACCGTCCCTTTGAGGCCATCCGTAAGAGGCGGCACCGGTTTACACTCGAGTTTTAGCCTGTCGTGATCTCAAACCGAAACAAAGAGCCACTGTTGAAGACTCCCCTCCCTCGCTCCCTGTGCGCCCTTGGAAGCGCTCTGAACCCACTTGAGAAGCCAGCTCTAATCTTCTTCGCAAACCCCTCTGTTACTTCAGCTGCACAACGGCTGGCACAACCTCAGCCCCACACGTCCGCTGCCAGTATGAGTACGGAATATGAACGTGTGTATGTACGGAGTATCTAGTGTTTTTATTAATCTATCATGCTTTGGTACACAATTTTTCAGGAATTAGGTAAAACGCTCCAGCTGCTTTTTCAATTAATCCCTATTATTCAAAAAGCCTGCAGAACAATGGCTGTGAGGGGTCTTAGGGGCGACGCTCCTCTGCCTCCGCCACCCAGCACTCCCGCAACGCTTGGCCTTGCCCCGCGGCACCCACCACGGTGACCTCACCCCACGGCACCCACCACGGCAACCTCGCCCCACTGCACCCACCATGGCGGCCTCACCCCGTGGCACCCACTGCAGAGGCCTCATCCCACACCACAGCGGGGAGCCACCATCGCCTTCCCGTCAACGCACCCCTGTGGAAACATCTCGGAAGCACGAGAAGCGTGGAGAAATGTTACGCTACTAGACGCTCGTGAAAAATTTGAACTGTCAGTTGTCCCAGCAATGGTTCAGGTTTTCTAGCAAATACAGTAAGGCAAGCAGGAATGAAAGTGCAACATCAAGGTGGGGAAAGCCAACTAACCAACCTGCCCAACAGTTTAACTGGTAATTAAACGTCACTTCTCCTTTCAGAAGACTAATGAAATTTCATGCTTGCAAGTCTTTTTTTAATAAAAATTTACTTCTGATCAGGTTACATTTTGGCCTTGCTAAACTTGACATTATTTTCTTAGCGTTAATGAAAGACATTCTTCTATAACTTTTATATAACATACGAATAATGCAGCACTGAATGCCCTTGCTTTCATGGGGTTAAATTTAATTCCAACCGCTTCTATAGCATATCTTTGCCTTAATATTACCATACTAATTGTAATTTTCCTGTAACAATGCACTACAGCAATGCTTTTTATATGCCTCCTTTAATTGATCACGTTCTAGCTGCTGGCAGAACAGACCACAGTTTGAAATGCAACAATCAATTTGACACTACCCCCACCCACCCTCGGAAACAGAAATAGAATCTACAATAGTTTTTCTATTTGCTTATATAATCATGTACTAACTGCATCTACACTGTACAGACTTTGGGACAGAATGAAATAGCTAATAAAAATCCTCAGATGTGTTAATGAATCTGATAAAATCAGAATTGTATTGGTTAACAAAACAAGCTCATTCTCTTGTAGAATTTTCTTCTAATTATACTACGAGACATCATGTTACAGCAGTTGCAGAAAATCCAAAGATAAAGATTTTATAATACACACCTCTATTATGAAAGGGTAAATGTGCAGAGACTTAATGGAGCTTGTTTCTCTGCAGCCCCCACTGCAAGATCAAGGTCCAGGTAAAAGCTTGAGAAGAAACACACACCAACAGTATGGTGTCCTGCAAGAAAGTAGGCCATCTCCACCTACTGCTGAGTCAACAGAAAGATTTTAGAACTCTAAAGGCAATTAACATCCCTTAGAGGATACATCTTGGAACTGACAGGATGACAACTGACATCTGAAATTGACAACTCAACAGAAATCTGTTAAAATTACAGTTTTGCAAACCTTTCTGGTACGAACCATATCACAGAATGAAAGATCTTCTGCTTGGAACGCTTCCCTCAAATCTCAGTCTTCTGCAACTTGCTCTCAAAAATTTCTCTAACTGCAAATGACTAGGAAAAGACGACCTTATCGCAACTAAAAAGCAGTGTCAAAGGAAACAAATGCAAAATATATTACTAGAAAGTGATGCTGACATTGCTGCTGTTTGAGTGTAAAATGAATGAATTGTTTACATCTTAACACTTCCTGTACTAGATGGTCAAAAAAGTCGTTACTCGTTTGGTAAACATAAGGAGCAATGACTATACAGGGTATATAAAGGAAGTTGATAATTTCTTTTTTTATTAAACTACAGACTCATAAATAAAATATTTCTTACTTTATTTGTGTCACAAATATGAAAAATAGTGTTACTGAAGTAATACCAAGAACAGCCTCCCAAACATTTTCTTAATTTTCTGTTGCTGAACTGAAGAGAAGATTATGCAGGGACAGATTAATATGTCAATGGGCTACTGAAGTCTCTATCTCAGTAACGTTGTATAGGAAAGTATTTGATTTGCAAGATAATGAACAGATTTCTAACTCATAAAATTATAAAATGTATTTTAAAATGCACTTGTAATTTTTGTCCTGTAGTTAATACTGACTTCTGTATTAATTGTCCATGACAATTATTATTTTCTTCCTGTAGAACAATCTGTAGCCATCTCAGTACATCTGTCATGTCAGATAAGCAGAAAACAGACAATGCAGCCACAAAAACGGGTAGGACTTGAATTCCACTCAATCTCTAAGGCATAATTACAGACAGTGCTAAAAAACTACTTTTCAGCTACTACCATCCAACCAATTTTCTCCCAGATGTGCATCATAAGACCACAATCTCTCCCCCATGCATACATGCACACCTGCACACGCACAGGCACACTCATCTTTAAAGCACACGGAAAAAACATTTGAAAATTATGGCTTTCATTATAGACACCAAATACAGCTACATCTACTTCCTTGCCAAAATGTGTAAGTTCCACCTTTATTCAGCTAAACAAGTGAAAAACATGGCAATAATTTTTTATACTGGAAAAAAAACAAGTTTGTATTTTCAGCTCTATGTTCGTTGCGACTATCATGAAACAGTATAATAAAACTTAAGGCAGCTTTGGAAAGTTATAGGTGAGAAGAAATGGAGTGATTTTTATGCTGACTTTTAAGAGTTTTACCTGTGATAGATTATTTTTTTCCAAAAAATCTTGAATAGTTACTGTCACTGAGATAACTCCAGTGATGGCAGCAACAGCAGAATTCCCAGCATAGATAACACTGCAAAGGATGACCCTCTGGTAACAGCACAATAGCACTGCTAATGCAGCAAGTACAACTTCATTAACAGCAACAGCAGCAGTATTTCAGGGGAGAAAGCCGACATACCAATTTGCCACTACAGGGGCCACCTCAACTTTTAGAGGAGGCAACGGCTTATTTTCAGTGAGATGCTGCAATCTGGGTCGAGTCAGCAAGCTACAGGTAAACAAAAAATACAGCATCATAGCATGCAGCAACCCGTTTCTACTGAGTGAGTCCAGCCCCCAGGGCTTCCATATCACTTCCAGTTCTGTCGGGGAACATCTTTAAACCTTGACTCCAGCTACAATCCATTGTATGGGTTTGAGCTTGCTCAGGGTCCTTAGACACTTGTCTGAAATTCCTCCCGTGTTTCGTTTGTGCTGTCTGTGGCCCCTCTTGTCCCAGTATGCAGATGACGGAGTCTGTCACCATCATTTACACAGTCCTCTCCTCCCCTCAGGCCCTAATGAAAGATTTCACCCCGATGATGTGTACAGAGCAAAAACCTAAGGTATCCTAAATACAAGGAGAGAATATTCTGCTTAATAGTGGTTTCTTTTTCCCAATACAGGTGCAAAATACAGTAAGGTTAAATAAACCGCATGTGGATTTTGCAAATCGCTTCACTTTTGTTAAGCAGAATTCCTATTAATGAAGTGGTATTCAAACACAAAAAATTCAGAGCACAGCAGCTAACAAACTATGGTTCTTTTAAATGGTTTCTTTTTAGAAGGCTAAGCTCAGCTTGATTTCATGTAACTTAAGTTTTTTCCTTTAGTTTTCACCTCTGGTTTTCCGGAATGTAAAAAAGTACCTACTGATTTGTCAATCTGTTGAGCATCGATTCTTTTAACCATGTCGCTTCCTTCATTTTTTCCGCATTACCAACAGCTTCTATCTTACTATGGTGTCTTTTCAATGTAAGTTATTTATATCAAATCTAACAAATCCACAGCAAAAGTAAAAAAAAAAAAAAGAAAAAAAATCCAGCCACAATAACTGCAGTTACTTGATGTGTCCTGCTAATAACTTTAAAAACATTTCTGTTTGTCTTAATAAAGAAACTATTTAAATTGAATTGCTCTTGTGGGGCAGGGGGGGAGAGGGTCAAAACTGCCTACCCTGAACAGCAGGACTGCTGGAGGCAATAAGGCACCAAGCCAGTAAGCCAGCTGCATTTCTGGCTCACAGACAAAACTCAGTGTACAAAGTTAGATGCGACACTGTTTAGCATGTCTACAGGAAGAAACATTTAAGCAAAAATGGAAATTCAAAAAGATTGTGAACTTACTTTGGTGTAACAACTTACTTCCGAATATATAACATAAAAACCACACAACACATTAAGAACAAAACTTCTGATTCAAAAAAATCTCTCAGTATATTTAAAAAAACCGCAAACACTAAAGATTTCCGGTTGTTAGATTAGAATTGATTGGTATTTGGTTTCTTTTCCCCCTCACAATTCTACTTCTCAGTATCTTATATATATTGATCCAATCCCTTCAGGACCTGTGATATTTTAAGTTTACAAAACAGTAAACAATCAGAAACTGAATAGAATATAATTGCATTCTTCAAGTCCAAATACAAATCTTAAAGGCACAAAATACTAATCACCAATTCATTTCCTTCCAATACGGAAACAACAGTATTAAACTACATTATACTACATTAAAGTCTTACAAAACCAATCCTATGAATAGTTCACAGAAAAGATTGGAATCATTGTCCTCAAACAGGCACAAGCTCTAACGACACCTGACTACAACAAAAAAAAAAGAAATTCACATTATGTGTCCATACATAATCAAGAAATATTTAAGTCATGTGGAACCACATTGCACTTTATTGTTAGCATATTAATCAAGAAAAAAAATAGTGACTCCTTGCACTTGTATTGTTGTTAAGCTTTCTGAAGAAGTTAATTTGAAAAATATAAAACATATGCACAATGTATTTGCCTTATATACATACGCACACACATACTGCTACCTCTAAATAGAAATCTTTTACATTATTACACGTAAGATTTGAAAAAAGAGCAGCAAAATTTCCTATCAGCATTACTAAATATTATTCTGATTACCCTGTACTCATTCATTTTCTCCTAGTGAGCTCATATCAGGTCACTTGGTTAAAAACAAGTTTGGAAGTATCCTGGGTTCCAATTTAGGTACTGCCAAGAATGCTCAATTTAATTTTTGATTACAAGTTTTCCTGTGTTCCCCAACGGCTAAAAATGTATTAATGCATAACATACTATTTGATTTAAATTGCTTTTTGAGACCTATGTTTTATCTGATGACATTTTTCTCTCAGCATTAGTCTAGTCTTCCTGTTAACAGTTTCTGCATACGGTGTACAACACAAAAGCCCTATGATGGACTGCAACAAAAGCTCTTTATTATAGTCTTGACTGAGACAGATAACTAATCCAGTGTTAATTTAAAATCAAAACCTTCATACCAGAGCTAAGGGTACAGCTTCTGTGGTTTCAGCGTATTTGTCATAACATACTACCTTTGAAAGTTTTCTACAAATTTTCTTGAAAAATGTATTTTCTATATACTAACAGTTACCTTTGTTACATAGTCCTTCACCAGTTAAGGTAAGACCTATTAAACGCATGTGACAATTTTGTAACTTTATTTTATACAATTTACCAGATGGACGTAAAATGAATGCCAATACACTTCTGTTGCACGGATACAACCACCTGCTTCTGAGCAGGCAGTATTTCGTGGCAGTAAATAATAAAATATGTAAAGAAAAAGTACCTGAACTTCCCAGCTGCTAAGAAAGGCAAGCGGGTGGGTGCTGGGAAGACAAGGTGTCCCCCCCGGCCGCGGCACCGAACGGCTACGCTCCCCCCCCGCCGCGCACCGCCGACCGGCAGCAGTCCCCGGGCCGCGGCGCGATGAACGGCAGCCAACACCTCCCGCGCTGGGCCGCTTCGGCACAGCCTGGCCCTCGCACCAGGGAATTAGAATTCAGCAGGCAGTGCCCTGCCTTCACAACAGAGCTGTCCTTACAAAGGAAACACAGAAGCGCTCGCCCCGGTGACCAAAGCCTGCCCTTCTTCCCCAGACACAAACGGAGAACCCCCTGAAGGCAGAGTGATTAAGAAATAATTATTCCTTTGGTACCAAGCTACAACTGGTAAATATTAAATCACGACGTGCCAAAAATGAAAGAAATGAGTGGCTGTGTGTGGGTGAGGAAAGCAAGGAAGGGGAATGCGACAGTCTGGGCCTTTCATCGTGTTGACCTTACCGCTGAATCCGAGAAGGAAATTGGATGCTAATGAAATCATAAATAATGTCAGGAATCTACAGTAGTAATGAGACCAACGTACAGAGGGCTGTGACTAAGAAACCTCACACAAGGCAGGAGCTACACATGCAGCTCCCATATATTAATCCACCGCTGATAAAACACTACACTAACTCGTACTCACTTACTGAACTAAATAACAGGTGTCAACAATGACTGTCAGCTTTTCATGCCTCAAAACTTTACTACAGATTTGAAGAAGTAATGTTAGCACTCCAAGAGATAAGCCACGCATTTAAAAATGAAATTTTCACTGCACTTCATGCTATGATACCAAATGCCTAAATGCATTTTAGGCTAGGATACCGAAACCACCAATGACAGATTATTGGTTTTGATTTCCCTTTTCACAGTTTTAAAGGAAGAATTAAGATATGCCAACAATCAAATGGGATGTACAGATGTGTAATAATCACCTTATTATTACTAGCTGAGCTTCTTTGTAGATGAATTTTCCCCCCCTGTGAACAATAAAATTTCACAGAATAGGATTTGTTGCAAAAAAATGTGAATGTGCATAAACAACATTTTGCCCTGTCTACTGCCACTGATGCTACTTAACATGTTTGAACAGACATGCTGCAGGGAAAAGGTATTAACATTCACAGAGAAGTTGTTTACTTTTGAACAGAAGTGCTATTAAATATTCAACAGTCCAGAAACACTGATTATTTATATTGTTGAAGGCTACAAACTGATCATTTCATTCTTCACTCAGTATAATGTCAAAATTCCCCACCAAAGCGAGTAAAAGATTTGCTAAGCAAAGACTGGAGCACTCAGACATGCCTGTTTCCTAGCCAGTGCAGTGCTGTTTAGGACAGTAATTTTCCCAGTATTTTTCCCATTCAACTGGCATCATTTTAGGCAGGGGTTTTCCCGTAATTTCTTGAGCAAACTCTTCTACAACCAGCTACATCTCATACATGGGAAAATGTGTCAATCCCCCCTCTTGTCCTCTCAGTTTTGTTGCCCTGTACTTTCAGATTACACATATTAGTTCTTATTTCTTGTTGTTTGCAACCTTCAGGTATTTACTGATGTCATATACCCTTTCTTTGCCAGCAATTCTACCAAGTTATACACTTCTGTTCTTCGTTAGCAGGAAAAAAAAATTAAAGCGTTACTAATTCCAGTAATGTTTATTACTCTTACTCAAGTACCATCTAAATTATCAGCATTATTCTAGCAATGTAGTATCCAAAACTGAAAATAGTATTCTGGATGCGTTTGTGTTACATGAGCATACCTAAACAAATCTAAACATCAGGATGCTGTTTAGCCGGCAATGTGCGCTCGCAGCCCAGAAGAGCAACCGTATCGTGGGCTGCACCCAAAGCAGTGTGGCCACCTCTTAGATTTCCTCATAATTTCATAAGCACCGACCTCATATTTACATATATATTTTTCCCTAAATTAAAACACTAAAATCAATTCTAGCCGGCATTTACTTTCACTGTCCATGTCTGAATTTCAGAAATATTCTTGCCAAGAAAGGAATAAATATTGCACAGAAAACTAATTTTTTTTGTGTGTGTGTGAACACTGGACCTAATTAAAGCTAGTCCTCTCAAGGCTTTTGTGTCGTAGTTGATTGTGAGCTTTAACTAAAGCTGCTCCCATAATTGGGATATCTGTAAGATGCCTTTCCTCTCTGGTTTCCTGTATCTATTTACATGTAAACTAACACGGTCACCTTTCCATTGCCCATAACATTTGCAAAGACATACATTTTCATAATATGTGCAGGAGTTTAAAAATGCTTCAAATATCTGTTCCCCTATGAAATTTGTCTCAGACAGCAGTTTAGAAGTTATTGGGATGAAATAGGAATCAAAAATAGACAGACAAAGAATGACTGCATTCACCTCCTTTTCTGGATCCCAGGTTTGGAAACTTCATTTTTAAAATCACAGAATCACAGAATCACAGAATAGTAGGGGTTGGAAGGGACCTCTGTGGGTCATCTAGTCCAACCCCCCCGCCGAAGCAGGGTCACCTACAGCAGGCTGCACAGGACCGTGTCCAGGCGGGTCTTGAATATCTCCAGAGAAGGAGACTCCACAACCTCCCTGGGCAGCCTGTTCCAGTGCTCCGTCACCCTCAGAGAGAAGAAGTTCCTCCTCATGTTCAGACGGAACTTCCTGTGCCTCAGTTTGTGCCCATTGCCCCTTGTCCTGTCACTGGGCACCACTGAAAAGAGCTTGGCCCCATCCTCCTGACACCCACCCTTCAGTTATTTGTAGGCATTTATAAGGTCCCCTCGCAGCCTTCTCTTCTTCAGGCTGAACAAGCCCAGTTCCCTCAACCTCTCCTCGTAGTGGAGATGCTCCAGTCCCCTCACCATCCTCGTAGCCCTCCGCTGGACTCTCTCCAGTAGCTCTTCATCCTTCTTGAACTGGGGAGCCCAGAACTGGACACAGTACTCCAGATGAGGCCTCACCAGGGCAGTGTAGAGGGGAAGGAGAACCTCCCTTGTCCTGCTGGCCACACTCTTCTTGATGCACCCCAGGATCCCATTGGCCTTCTTGGCAGCCAGGGCACACTGCTGGCTCATAGTTAACCTGTCGTCCACCAGGACACCCAGGTCCCTCTCCGCAGAGCTGCTCTCCAGCAGGTCCACCCCAAGCCTGTACTGGTGCATGAGGTTGTTCCTCCCCAGGTGCAGGACCCTGCACTTGCCCTTGTTGAACCTCATCAGGTTCCTCTCTGCCCAGCTCTCCAGCCTATCCAGGTCACGCTGAATGGCAGCACAGCCTTCTGGTGTGTCTACCACACCTCCCAGTTTGGTGTCGTCAGCAAACTTGCTGAGGGTACATTCTAACTCTTCATCCAGGTCGTAATAACTTGGTCATCCAGGTCGAAAATAACTTGGTTTTGTGCTATGCTTCAAACAACAATTATTTAAAGTTACTAGCTCAGATAACTGGAGGCACAAACATGGAGTAAGAACATTTTGAAATCCACACATTCTTGTACTTTCTGATTTGGGCTTGGAAATATAAAATCCATGGGAATGAAAACTACAGTCACTGAACTGGAGATGCCACCTCAGTTTCAAGCAGAGACGTCACATTTGGAAGCTTTGCACGGAAACTTCACAGGGGTGAGATGACTGTTTTCAATTGTGTGTTCCTCTCACATCAGACTTTTTAATAAATGACAGCAAAGGTACACCTACAAGGCTTATGGCATCAACATTATTAAATCACTATGACCAAAAAACCTGCATGTATGTATTTATCAGGGAAAATAAGGAGGTAGATAACGTAAGAACGAAGAACTCAGTAACTTCAGTAATTCCTTCTGCATTTAAGATATGTTAACTGTAGATATTCAGAGAATTTACGACAAAATATGGAAATAAAACTGTATAAAATTCAAATTATCAAATACTGGTGCTGTCATCAAAATGTTGCTTTCAAGCATAGAAACAGGGAGGAAAGGGGCACGGCTGGAAGACAGCAACGCAGCAACTTCAGCAGTCTCTGAGGACAGCAGTGGGGAATCACCGTACCTAGCTAAACGTCTGCGTTGCCACAGAATGCACAGAAATCCCAGGTGCCTATAAAAAGCAATCCAGTCCATTTACATTTTTTATTTTTTTTTCTACCAAGGGTGTATGGAACCAACAGGCAATCTAAAAGGCCTCTGTAATTCAGATTAACTCTGCCTACCCTCTTTGAAGTACAGGCACCAAAGGAAGGATGGTTCTTGTCTCCTGAACAACAGCCTGCTGTTCGGAAAACTCCCTCGAGAAATGGAAGGGTTGATTAAAGGACCAAGGCCAGAGTAAGAGGAATGAATTTATGCCTCCCTTATTGTAGTAATCAAAAGCATTAAGGCACAGAACATTTTGTGTGAAAGCGCTTGAAACTGCAAGCAAATAAGGAAGAAAAATCTTACCCAGAAATTGAGATATTAGCTGCAAGCGGCAGAGATCTTAATCCCAGAAAATAATCATGCATTGAAAAAAATCATATATTGTCATTAGGTAAAACCATATCCAGAGTTACTGATTAGAATATTAGATATGTATCTGTCCAGTTTAATGTCCTTGTTCCTTGAAAGGCATTTTTCCTCTATTGCCTAGCCCTTTCTCTCCTAGAAAGTGGAAGACATAGGTTTAAATCACCTAGTTTGAGTGCTGCACCTGTGTTCCTCAGTGCTCTAATACGGCATAACCAACTGAATGCTCTATCAGTCAGGGGCAGTAATGACCACTCTCACATCGGATGAAACAGGATGAAATAGATCTAATCACCAGTTTGCCTTTTCAAGCTTCTCCTGGGAGTGATAGAGAACTTAGAAGGCTGTCAAGGTACCTAGAAAAATTAAGCATCTCTAAGCATGTGTGGGTGACTCAAGTTAAATGTCTCAGCTAGGCAAGGAGGAGCCTACTGTATTTATACACAGTGTTACACAGTCTTGGAAAATAAACAGATTTAACTATCCAAGATGTGAATATTTTGATTGGCCAAACTGCAATTTGGGCAGAACCATGTCATCCTTCAACCACAAATCTAATCCTATCCAGTGCAGAAGACAATGCTGTATAATCATATTAATGAACTAAACTAATCAAGCTTCATCTTAAATTTAGTTAATTCCTTGCCCCGATATTAAACTTAAGCACAATTCACTCAGATGACAGGAGATAATATGCCATTCCATTCTAGATTTACGATTAGTATTGGGTTTTTTTCCATTCCCATCTTCCTCAGAAAATTCTGTCTCTCCAACTGTACTTCTGTCCTTAACTATCTTCCCAGTTTTACATAACTAAAACATAATGTAATTAAATTTAATATAATTAAAACCAGTCAGCATTATGCCTTTCCGATGGAAGGACAAGTTGCGTAGTCAAGGAAGTTCAGAATACCTTGATTATCACTTCGACTTTGGTTCAAGTCAAGAGGTGTTCTTCAGATACTGATTCGGGTTGTTTTATTAACTTACAGATGAGAAGACTGACCAGGAGACTGTAACTAGTACAGTTGATGAAACACCAGTCGAGAATTCACATAATCCGGAGACATGGCTGAAAAGCAGCGAATGTGGAATTTAGCGTTGGATTCAGCATAGAGGCAGGCTGTTATGATGCCCAGAGCACCTAAGGAGCTCATCAATGTATGGGGAAAGTAAGTATAGGCGGAAACTAAGTCCAGAATGGTTCTGCTATTCTCCAGGGGTTTGCACAGGGGTTAGCAGACTTTTTTATATTTACTAATATCCCAAACTGATTTGCAGGGAGCCTTTAACTAATCAAGAGAAAAGAGCTATTCTTTTTACACCACCAAAGGGATACTTTCTGCACAAGAACATACCAGCCCCAACGGCACACAGTGATAATGGCCAGATCACTACAGACTGCAAGATGTTTTCTGCCAGGCAGAGGATATAGAAGTAAGCGTCCTGAAAACCAAGAGATGTGGGCCAATATCTCTTCTAAAGTGACAGTATCATCGTGCCTTGCACATTATCTTGAACCAGCAAATACAGGCATCCAGACTTCTCTGATCCAAGATCTCTTTCTCTTTGGCATGAGAAAATAATTGCAGTAAATTCTTCTCTTGAGTGGGAAGGATTAATTCTATATCTCTCTGGTTAGAAGAGTAGCTTCTTGTTATTTCAGTCTTTTGTTAAAAAAAAATGAAAGAACAGAATGATGTTGAATACTTCCCTTCAAGGTGAAACTGCTTCAGGACTGATCCCAAAGAGGGGTCAGGAGGAAGAATTAGCGCTAAGGGGAAGCACATCATAAGCAAAGATACAAGGTGATGTCTGAGGTGCAATGAACACCGAGCATAAAAATTGTCTGCTGCAGTGGAACTGCTGCCTCCTCCACTGAGAGTCACAGTCTTAAAATGCCTTTGAAACTCAGTAGGTTGAAGAAAACATTCAGAAAAATGAATCTTAGAACCAGAGGAAAGACTCCAAAAAGGACACCAAGGTAGCCACTGAATTCTTAAAAAGAAAGTTAAAACAGCACCCAACTAATACTAAACACTCTCTCTCTCTCTAGATATATAAAAGACATATTTTAGTCTCTAAAAAGTAGACCTTGTGTTACAGGAAAATTTATTATGCAGCAGACAGTATCTGTGCTCTGTGTTCATCACACTTTTGGTGACACAATAAGAAAGTGAAAGACAACAAGCAGACAAAAACCAGCAATTAGGAAGGCATCCCTTGACCTCCCAATTCAAATATTGCTGAGAACTGATTGATTCTGAGTTATATATGAAGCCAAAGAATTTTAACGAGGGTTAGTCTTTGCTTATAGCAGTCCTCATATCCCTGAGATAAGACAGAGTCCATTGCCCACGTGAGAACAGAACAGTTGCGTTTGAGCTCACTCACTTACTGGGTGGAATCACTCCTACAGTGCTGTATTCTTATACCGTAAGATTTCCTTCACACTGTGACAAGTGCTTAGGGCAAAGCTTTCAAGAGGGTTGAAAACAAACGTCATTTGAGGAGCAGACTAGGGATTTGGGTAGCTACACAAGTTCTTCTAGTGTCCTTCCCTTAGTACCACTAGGGAATGAAACACAGTCTACATCTCTGATTCACAGACATCTGAGACAAGCAACCTGCAGCACTCTTCAGAGTATGTCACTGGAGGCTTTGAAGTCTCAGCAGCAAAGAAACTCTTCCAACTCTGGGCAACTGCTGAACTTTTGTATGAACAACCAAGGAAGTGGCTGTAGGTACAGTAAGTATATTATGGCATGAACGTCTGTAAAGCACTGAGATGTAATAGTAAGAACTTTAGAGCAAGTAACAGGGCTACCAAATGCACGACTTGTATCCACTGAGCAAGAGTAATCCAAAGTTTTCCCTTCTTTGGCTCGCACACGAGAGTGTCAATCAAAATTTTTGGAAGTGAGGAAATTCCCTGCCATGCCTCTTTGGCGCTCTGCAAGCTGACAAGTCTTGGAGCAGTTTTTAATAGAGGAAATTAGAATGAGGAAAGCAAATCCGTCATACTTAGCAGAAAATAGCTAAAGTATTAACAGAAACAGCTTGATTGAGAACTTGTCCCTGAAATGCACAGTAGTCTCACAATCACAAGCAGTCTTATTTGTTCTTGATAAAAAGTCTGGCTGAAGTGGGAAAACTTCTGACAGTTCGGTCTAGGATCTAAGACCAAAACGATTTTCTCAGAAGACTGTATCTAGAGCTTCTCCTTGAACCCTTCTCTTGCACCTGGCTCAAAGCAACTGCAAATGCATTTGCCAAAGACGTGGTGCAGACATAGAAATGTCTGTTCAAATAATGAAGTGCAGCAGTCACTCAATGTCCAAACTTTAAAGCTCACAGACTTAGCTGAAGATTACTTTACAGCAGCAAGCACTGAACTTCTTACAAGGAAAAGGGCGAACCCTGAAGAAAACTGTGTCATTAGTAGAAGGTCCAGAACCAATTAGACTGGAACGGGGATACACACACACAAACAAACAATAAAAATTACACCACAAAAGAGAATGCAAGAAACAAAAGCTAAAAAAATAAGTGGGAATCCCCAAAAGCCAGAGTTTACTGCCTACAAATTCTTCTGGCAGTGTAGATAAGCACTTGAACCTCTGACCTCGACAGACAGCTGAGAGGAGTGAAGAGGAGCAAAGTAGCCTCTGCATGGTCTGTGCAAGGGCTGACACGACTCTCAAGGGGGCTACTGAAGATAAACCCATCCTCAGTTTTGAGAACTTTGGCATATTCACAGCCTGTTTTTGAAAGGGAAAGGTAAATGCCTATGCAAATCATACTTCATATATTGTATTGGAGGTGGGAGAACTCCACTGATCAATGCCAGGAGACTAATAAAACCCAAGAAGTTTTCTTCCTCTTTAACAGAACTCCCACCTAAACTGTCTCTTAGAGACACTGGCAGATGAGAGTATAAAGGCTTCACTGTGACTAGCATCTCCAGGAAAGTTCCACAAACATTCACGCAAATTGGAAACATTAATTTAGGTGCTGAAACGTGTTCCAAATAAGAGCCACGAAGCTGGTGAAGGGTCTAGAGAACAAGTCATCAGCTGGGGGAGCTGGGGTTGTTTAGCCTGGAGAAGAGGAGGCTGAGGGGAGACCTTATTGCTCTCTACAACTACCTGAAAGGCAGTTGTAGCCAGGTAGGTGTTCGTGTCTTCTCCCAAGTAACTAGTGACAGGACAAGAGGAAATGGCCTCAAGTTGCGCCAGGGGAGGCTTAGATCAGATATTAGGGAAAACTTCTTTGCCGAAAGGGTTATCAAGCATTGGAACAGGCTGCCCAGGGAAGTGGTTGAGTCACCATCCCTGAAGGTGTTTAAAAGACATGTAGATTTGGCACTTAGGGACATGGTTTAGTGGTGGACTTGGCAGTGTTAAGTTAACAGTTGGATTAGATGATCTTGAAGGTCTTTTCCAACCTAAATGATTCCGATTCATACAAAGTAGGAATATTCATACAGCAAATTAAGATGGTCATTTGTCTTTTTGTCAGTAAAAACTAACAACGTGAAATTAATTAAAGCAATATTTCCCTGTAGTAAATTCTTGATTTCAGTGCGAGAAGACAGAATAATTTTATACCACTAAAATTCTTAGCAACTAATTTGAAAAAAATCTAAAAATAAGCTGAAGCTAAATTTCTGGATTTTCCCAATAAATATGAGAAATACAAGCTGTAACTAAAATCCTTGCCTTAGCCTATATACCACACTGACAGATGCAATGAAAGAACAACTGCTTGGCTCTACTGCAAGATCTTCAATCAAAAGCTTTATCAAAAGGCCAGAAAATAACTACGAAGTAAAAAGTTTGCTCAAAAACTTACCACCTTTAGTGCAATCTGAAAGAAAATAATGCTGCTGACGGCAACAAGTAAAATCTAAAGCAGTCACCAAATGCCATTTCTCTTACTTCCAGACCAATACTACAAAAGAAAACAGACATGGCTATGGATGTAACAGAGTAGACAACGAGTTCCTACTAATAGTTTGGAGATACTTTCCAACAGTAAGCAGGAGAGATACCACACTGGCAACAAAACTGATACTGTTGTTTATTCACTAAACAAACACATATTTTCATATTTATATAGAAAGACAATGAAGGTCCCAAAGATGAGATCTAAAAGCACAGATTTAAAAAAGAAAATTTAACTTGGTTTCGCATAATATGATTTCTGCACATTTCTCAAAAAACATGCCAACTTTATGTTTTTACAATCCATAACCTCATTTTAGTAGAGTTCCCAAATGGCTAGACTCTCATGTGGGGAAAAATACTATCAAATTCACACCTGAACCAATGACTAGAAAGACTAACAACTCTGACTCACTGCAGTGTACAGGTTGTAGAAATGCTCCTAAAGTTTTTGCACCAACATCAGAACTTCTGCTTTGAACTACGTGCATGCAAAAAGAGGAACAATAGAACACCTCAAATTATGGAATACACGCACATGCTAATTTTCCAGTGGAAAAAGCCATATGCAAACAGTTACAAATAAACCTCTTGTGGTTATGTCATGTCTACATTTTCTTTCCCAATTTAAGTTCCTGGCTATAACTGAAGACTAATACCAGCTTAGATAATTAATATTAAACTCAAATGGCAACTCCTATGTGCTTGGAGTTATTCTATTAGTACTGAGATGATCCTTGCCAAGTACATGTTTGGATAACTAAGGTTTAACTAATACGGCAACTCCTACGTGCTTGGAATTACTCTTTTAGTGTCCAGATGATCCATTCCAAGGTAGCTGAGTCGGGGGAGGGAGGCAACATGAAGGAAGATGTTTCAAAACTTATATCCCAATCATCCACTGAACTAACTTTCCTCCAGAGAACTAACGAGAAAGAAACTAACTAAGAGGAAGACAACAGGAGGAAGAAAACCCTTCTGTTTTGCTATTAAGCTGTATCACAAGTTCAAAGCATCTCCTTCCAACACTCAGTTTGTATCAGGCACCACTACAGGGAGAACATTTTGCTCATATAAGAGGAAAGGAAGGAAAAAAATACAATCAAAAACCAAAAAGCAACATTGTACAAGACTTTACAGTAATACCATTAAATTATCATTGTGTAAATATTTAGACAACCTTATTCATAAATAAAAAGGCTGAAAGTGATTGTCCGGCACTTGTAGTCACACAGTCATTCACAATGAAGGCCGTAAGTTTACTGAGCCATAATTATTCCCTGTAAAGAAATTATTCCCTACTATTGCTGTAACTCAAAAATATTACTGCTTATTGAAGAAAGAGAAGCATCTTGTCACAGAGTTAGAGAAAAAAACCAAATTATTACACAACACTTAGAGCAAAACTTTTAACTTCGAGACCAAGGATAAGAGGAAGAGATTCTTGTTATGTCAACATAACAGCACAGTAACAATTAAATTGAAACAAAAGAGCTTTAGGAACAGGCTTTTCTCAGTACAAAAGTGGGTAATTTCACTTTGTTGAGAATGTTTCATTTGATTCTAAGTTTTCCATCACTCCCATATTCTTTTAGTCCTTTCTAATAGCCGATACTGAATGAGCAGAATGTGTAGAAAGTAAGTTTCCACAGTTCTCAAAATTTTGTACGAGACCAATTTATTTTCTGTCTTCAAGACGCCCCAGCTTCCTACCTGCCACTTCCAACTTGCTTAAAAAGGCCTGTTCTTTCTAAACATAACTGTAGACGAGAACACCAATTTTAAAAATCCCCTTTCAGCTTCTGGTCAGGATTGCTGAAATAGTACTAAAAATGTGATACTGGGCACCTGTGGACACGAGGTGGGTACAAAAAGCACGAAGCCTGCTGAAACGGCTCCACAGGGTGAGTTCCCTGGCAAAAATGTGATCTTACCCAGAGACTCCATCTCCACTTCAGGAAGCCCTGACATCTCCTGCAAGATAAAGACACTCCACTGCAGAAAGTACGAGGAGCTCTGCCAGGGCTTCCAAA
The DNA here is from genome assembly GCF_030867145.1 of Opisthocomus hoazin. Classification (NCBI taxonomy): domain Eukaryota; kingdom Metazoa; phylum Chordata; class Aves; order Opisthocomiformes; family Opisthocomidae; genus Opisthocomus; species Opisthocomus hoazin. The sequence continues at coordinate 78,985,435 of NC_134415.1, read as the reverse complement.
AGGAGACTCCCCAAGGGGCAGCTGGCAGAATTCCCTGCTGCTTTGAGTCGCTTTGGAGTGACCCCAGCTCGACAGTTGGACTCTTTAACCAGTCGTGTTCAGCAGAGCATCTTTTGTGTCTCTGTTTGCTTTCCTAACCCTTCCAGGCTTTCTGAGGGGGAGGAAGCAGCAAAGGCACCTTCTGCCAAAGCACTCCTCTCTTCAGCCTGCCACCCTGCAGAGCTCAGTCGGGAAGATCTGTCTCTGTGTTGAACCCACCCAAACGCTTGGGAGACTGAAGGCTGCAGGAATCCACAATGAGCAAATCCCAAGTGCTCCTGTGGGAGTTCTAAAAGACTCTAAAAATCATAAAGCTGAGTACAAGAACAGGGAAAGTTTCAGGTCATCTGCAGTCCATTCTCCCATTCTAAGGAAGGATCGATTATATGCAAAATATTGCTAGTAAATCAGCGGTTATCCTGTCTTTAAAAACATCCACAGATGTCTCAAAGTCTGGCAAACTCCCAAAGAAAGTTGCTGCAATGTTTCACAAAAACCACATATTTGAGAACAAGTATCTTTCATTATACCCGGGAACAAATCTTACTTGTCCCAAATAAAATACTGGGCAAACACAGGAGAAAAGAAGGACATGTGCGGGCAGAGTTCTCACAACAAAAATAGCTTGTCTAGGGAAATAACTAGCCCCCAGAAAACCGTATCCTGGCTTTCTGCCTGTCTCAAAACTCCAACCACCCAAGCTCTGGCAAATTTAGTTTAAGCTGTCAGTGGTATCTGCTGATGTACTGAACTGAGAACAGGTGAAAAGCAGACAGATCTTCTTCTACCCTTGCAAATGGGCATCAGACAGGCAGGGCAGACAGCAGAGAGCAGCATCTTAAACCTCCATAACAAACTCTAACAGAATTTGCTTGTCAACAGTCTCAGCCATCTATGTCGGGAGCATAAATGCCAGTCATTCTAGGATGTGTACACACTCCAGGTAACTGCCAGAATGACAGCAAATCTACAGTCCTTTATCCCTCTCTTACATAATGAACTAAGTTTGGTATTGGTGTTTGGTATTGGTATTGGTACCTGCACTGTTTAACGCCTTTGTCGGTGACATGGACAGTTTGCCAGCAACACCAAGCTGTGTGGTGCGGTTGACAGGCTGGAGGGACAGGATGCCATGGAGAGGGACCTGGACAGGCCCGAGAGGTGGGCCCGTGCGAACCTCATGAAGTTCAACAAGGCCAAGTGCAAAGTCCTGCACATGGGTCGGAGCAATCCAAAGAAAAATACAGGCTGAGTCAAGAACAGATTGGGAGCAGCCCTGAGGAGAAGGACTTCGGGGTACTGGTTGACCAGAAGCTCAACATGACCCAGCAGTGTGCACTCGCAGCCCAGAAGACCAACTGTATCCTGGGCTGCATCCAAAGCAGCGTGACCAGCAGGTTGCGGGAGGTGATTCTGCCCCTCTGCTCTGCTCTGGTGAGACCCCACCTGGAGTCCTGCGTCCAGCTCTGGAGCCCCCAGCACAGGAAATACATGGAGCTGTTGGAGCACCACAAAAATGATCAGAGTGCTGGAACACCTCTCCTATGAGGAAAGAGTAGGGGCTGTTCAGCCTGGAGAAGAGAAGAGAAGGCTGCGGGGAGACCTTATTGCAGCCTTTCAGTACTTAAAGGGGGCCTACCAGAAAGTCGGAGAGGGACTTTTTACAAGGGCCTGTAGTGATAGGACAAGGGGTAATGGCTTCAAACTGAAAGAGGGCAGATTTAGATTAGACATAAGCAAGACATTCCTTTCTGTGAGAGTGGTGAGGCACTGGAACAGGCCGCCCAGAGAGGTGGCAGATGCCCCCTCCCTGGCAGTGTTCAAGGCCAGGATGGATGGGGCTTTGAGCAGCCTGGTCTAGTGGAAGGTGTCCCAGCCCATGACAGAGGGGTTGGAACTAGATGACCTTTCAGGAGCCTTCCGACCCAAACCATTGTATGAGATTCTATGATCAAAATATCATGTTTTTATTCAACAGCTTAAAAAAAAGAAATCTCAGATACACCTAAGTCCAAGGTAAATATGACGGAATTCGAATAGTTCTGCTGTTAACCCAAACCAAACTCATTTCTCAGATCACTGGATGGCTTGTGGAATAAATAAATGGTCCCTGAGTCTCCTACATCTCATCTGAAATCCAAGCTATACTGGGAATGGCTGGCAATAACTACTATGTAATTCTCTTCAGTGACCTGTGCAGAAAGAGACAATTAACCAAGTGCATAGATGATAAAACTCCATTGCTCCAACAACTTTATCTACAACTGCACATATCAGAGCAGCTACACAGGGGTGAAAGAGCCCAGTGGAAACATCGGAATTATGTTTTTAGTCACAGACTAAGGACATCATTCAGAAAGTCAGTTATGCTGAGTCTCTTCTATGTTGGTGCAACAACCTCAGGGCAGAGAAGATAACTACTTGTAAAGAACATGCTTGCCTTCACCAACTACTGCACCTGTTAAACGGCTCTTGTATGAAAATACTAACTTTAGCCTGGAAATGAAAACCTGCTTGAAAGGCAGCCAGAAAAATAAACTGAGCCTGTCTTATGGTGAGGATTTCTGAACTTTTAACACAAGCTCTGGTCTAGAGACCGCTTCCTGCACTCAGGTTCCAGTCTCAATATCAGTCTCTAGTTGTGCACTGCCCTCAATTACCAGCACTCAGACTACACTCAGATTTTCGCTGATTTATCACTTTAAAGGTGAATGTTTTTAAAACAGCACTGTGAAGAACTGTATATAATCATTGTACTCCATACCAAGATGCATTTTATTCACCTCTGTAAACTGAAACAGGGAGAGAAAGAGACTATTGTCAAGCATAATTATGTGCTGCACGGTATCCTGTGAAGTTGGAACATGCTTCTTTCTGACTAAACACGCTAACGCTGTCTGGCACTGCTGCCCCGGCAGCAAGGTCCCCGGCTCTCCTCCTGACATTGTCATGAACAACCCGATCACTCAGCCGCTCTCCTGCCATTACTGCAACAGCGTCTTGAACTGTGGAGTTTGGACGGGTCTGTGATAACCCTTAAAACACGCACAGAGAAGAAATATTCCTACTAATTTCCATAAAGAACCTCATCAGGGAGGGCAGAAAGGAAGCTGAAGTGTATTAGACTGCCAATTCACCTCTAGATTCTCTCTCCTAGAGAAGTCCCTGATAGTTCTTGTAATTGTAATGGGGCCAATTCAAAGTAGTAAGCAATGGTGGTAAAAATAGTCAAAGTATTTTTCAGGGATTAATTAAAATAATTCAAAGCAGAGAAATCAGTACAACAACAAAAATACTGAATCTCCTAAATTATTTCTAAAATAAACATATGCACTACCTGGGAGGCAAACTGCAATAGTTACAAATACTGTGCACACACAAAAAAGTAATTCTTCATTCCAATTGGTAGTGCTACTGGATTATTCACTTATATTCCCCTGCAGAAAGGAGCAAATAATGGGAAAATTTCACTGTAAAACTAAGAGCAAGTGATAAAGCTGTATAAATGTTCTGAGAAATTCAAGCTAAAGTTGTCACCAGAAAGTACATAAACATTATATTGAATATTTAATATATTTTAAATTATCATCTTTGTCTGGGCATACACTACATTTGCCACATTTCTGTGTTAAAGAAAGCATCTCACTGTATTAAAATACTCTTTTAAGATGCTACATAAATTAAGCATAAAGTAACTGCTTGTTCCTGTGCACTATGGAAGATTTCCTCATGCATTAATGGAACATAAGACAATTAGAAAGTCTTGAAACAGTTTGTTACATATTTTAGCAGCTTATTTACTGCATTAATAATTCTATTTTTAATTTCTTCTGACAATACCGAAATGTAAAGAAAATGGAAGCACTTCATTGCACAGCTCTGAAGGGTTGCTGAAATTCAAACAAAGAATTTGGGGGGCAGAGGGGGGAACACAGACAGTATTTACTTACATTATTTACATCATTTAAACTGCAAGCTTCCTGGAGCTTGCTCACTGAAATAAGGACGATTAATCTCACACATTCAGTAAATTCCACAGATCAGCTGAAAAGTCTTCTGAGGCACGGATTAAAGAACTTTCACCAGGCATCCCTAGTGTATGCATGGGTAACTGCTTCAAAATATCATACACTAAATCTGTATAGGTAGCGAACATTCTCTACAAATTCTCTGCTAGGATAATTCTAAATTGCTCAGGGTGTTAAATTTAGATAAAATTAATCCAGAAAAAAGCCAAATGATTTCTGTGTGTTCTCATAGTAGAACACACAGAACAAAGGGCAAAGAAGTGATAATGAAAATTGCAAATGCTTTCTTTTTGTGCTTATTAGTATTTTTACTATGGTATCATGTTGAGACTCTATTTAGTGCTAGATGCTGAATAAAGAGATTACTCCTGCCCTGAAGATCTTACTTACTTTTAGAGGTCAAATCCCAAATAACTGTGGAATCCTGACCTACTGGTACCAGACTCACCTAATACGAGAGATCAGCAGGAAAAAATGCTACAACGTGACCTGGTTGTCGTTGTTTTTTTCTAGTTAAGAGAAACGGCCTTTTCCTTTTTTTTGAACAAAATAAATTATTTTCCCCTTAAAATTAGAGGGATATACATTTAACACAAAAATATTCTGTCAAGTATATCATTCTATTGGTACTGTTCTGGCTGATCTGTTCAGCTATTTGTTCCATTTTATTAAATCTAGGCTTTCAACAGAAGAGCTGGGAAAAGTAAAACTGTGCATATTTCTACATCACCAGCGTTTCCACATTAAAAGCATGTCTATATAGCTCACATTTTCAGTGCATAGCACTTAAGGCATTTCATTTTGTTCTTTTCCGTGCCATTTTTTCTTTTCTAACTTTCATTTGATATACATTTTAAACTATGTTTTAAATGCTTAGTTTTATCAAATTATTAATGCCTGTGCATTTACGGAATGCATTAATCATTCAGAATACAATATTTATACCTTCAGCATTAGAACAGGAATTGAAAATTCAAAGGACCATTTTAGATCAATTCCTTGTCCTAAATAAAAACATCAATATACCAGGCATATTGGAAACTTTGTGAAAGGAAGACTGGGGAAACAAAATTATAACGATAACAGTAAACTCTGTAATGTGCATAATGGAGCTATGTATTAAAAAGAGACTGTAAAATCAAATCTAAGTAACAAACTACCATTTCAGTGACCAGAAGAGAAACTGCATAAACTGAAATTTCCGATAGAAATAAAAAATTTTGCTGCATATTGCTACCTGCCCAACCATGACAGCGACACCAGTTGCAGAGGCATCACCTGCTAACAGACATCACAAACGTAGCAAAGGCAGAACATTTAATTGTATTAGACATTATGCAGATAGAATAAATATCATAAATATGACTTTTTTAGATCCCACTGATTATTTAGATCAGAGATTGTTTCCTGGTTAGCATCACAAAACAGGAAACACAACCCATAACATGCTTGCACTGAGAACATGTCGAGCTTGTCCAAGGCCTCACAGTGGAAGGGCCAATGAAGCAGTGACTGCGATGCACCTAAAATCAGTATCACTGCATGAGCAACAATGGCCAAGAAAAATCACCGCAGTTGTCGTCATCTTCGGAAAGTGGAAGTATGTAAAAATGAGGATGACTTTAAAAAGCCAGAAGGGGCTCCTAAAACAACTGAATCCTCACAGCAGAAGTAGAGACAACTGAAGGGTATCGTATTGGAAGAGCAGTGCCAGAGTACACAACTTACTCAAGCAAATGCTGGTACAGGGTAAAGTGTAATCAGCTGACTAAACAACTTCGTCATTAAGTCACTAAGCAGAGGCTCAGTTTAAAATGAAAGTAACTATGGAAGAAGCTGTGGTACAAACACACAAGTAACAGACCGCCTAAGGTCCACGGCATTCACCCAAGGGTTCTAATAAAATACAGGATGAAGTAGTCAAATGACTACAGCTTCTTTGGTACCTAAACACTGGAGCTGACAAACGCAATGCCAAGCTTCAAACAAAAAAGTACTGGGGAATACATTTGAGTAAGCATGAGATTTGGTAATAGGAATTATAATAAAAGACAGAATTAGTATACATCTCACTAAATAAAATCCATCTGTGAAGAGCCAACATAGCTTCCGTGAAGGAAAGCCCCACCTTACAAACCTGCTGAAGTTCTCTGCAGGGGTTAGAGCCTTGTGCACAAGGGTGATCCAGCTCACACAGCCTGCTCGCTTTTTCAAAAAGACTTTAAACAAAATTCCTCACTAAAGGCTTTTAAGGAAACTAAGCTGCCAAGACATAAAAGTAAAGGTTGTGTAATGGAAAAATATCTGATTAAAATGGAGGAACCAGAAGACAGGAGTTCAGACTCGGCTCTCACACTGGAAGTCACTAGCACGGGGGTCTGTAATGGGAACTGCCCTGTTTAACACACACATAAGTAACAGGGCAATGGAGCGGGAGAAAGGGGTGGCAGTAGATCAGGGAGGTGAGAAAATCTACTGACGGTACACACGTATTCAAAATAGTAAGGATGAGTGCCTTAAAGAACAGCAAAAACACCTTATCAGTCTGAGTGATCAGGTAATAAAATGGCTGGTGAAATTCAATTTAGATTCATGTAAAACGATACATGTATGGAAAACTAATCCTAGCTTCATATATAAAACAAAAGGCTCCGAGTAGACCAGTAACACTAAGGCGCAGAAGAGTTGGGCTATGCTAGCTAATTTCATTAAATCATCAGCTCGGTGCTTGGCCATACTAAAAATTATTAAAGTATTAGGAAAAATAGTATTAAAAAAGGAAATTCAAGAAGTGTTATGAAAATTAGGAAATAACAGGAAAGGAAAAGAGTATAAAACAGGAAAAGGTAATTCTATATAATTCCATAAACTTACGTTTGTTCCATACTTTAAATATTGCATGAAGCTTTTGCCTGTTCCTCTCAATACAGGACACAGTAGAAGTGGAAAGCATTCTGAGAGGGCAAGAATAACTTATGGTATGAATTGCCCCCATACAAGGAACACTCAAATAGACTGGGACCCTTCTGTTTGCAAAATACCTGAGTTTGGGAGCTGCCATGACAGAGATCTACAAAATCTTCAGTGGCAGCACCTTAGATAGGCATTAAGTATTCATGGTTACTTCCAGTAAAACAAATGAATGGGTATCACATAACGACCGGAGGAGCCAATTTCAAAGCAAACGTGGGGTAGGACTTCAGACAATGAGCAGCAGCCCCCGCAAGCAGCTCACAAGACAAGGTCAAGGAAAAAATTGAGAAGCACTTGTGAGAGAGTCACTGCAGGTACCTGAACAGACTAAGCCCCAAAAGTTTACAAAACCTTCAAGCTGAAAACGCTCAGAAGCTGAAATAATATTAGGAAGCACTGTATGGGCTAATCGTATTCTTACTCTTCCCTAGGCATCTGCTGGTAGCTGCTGTTGAACTAAGCAAGATAGTTTGGTGCAGAATTTGTTATTTGATTAGCTATTTGGATGCAACGTTTTCTGCAAAGTACTAACAGACAATTCACATTACAAAGGCTGAGACAAGGGTGTACAATCATATCTAATAACCTTACATAAACTTAAATATTTAAAAGATAAGCACTCAAATTGCATTCCGCTGTCCTTCAACAGGCAGAAGCTCCTATCTTTAGAAGTCCAAACCCTTTGTGCAACTTTGTTGCTGAACCTATGAAAGCTAGGTAAGATTACTAGTACAATAAATAGTTTATCTATAATCACTTATCTGAAATCATGTTTCCTCTGGATTTTAGATATTTTCCTTTTTTACATCCTTTTTAAATAACATACATTTATTCTCATCTTTCATCAACAGAATTTCTGTATATTACTGTAGCACATTCATTCGTCAAGTCATGGATGTATTTTCCTTCTCTATTTTTTCACTGGATTGCACCAATAAGTACATTACATAAAATTCCTGTTATCTGCTATGAAAGCCCAGTCCACTTGAGATAGGTGCCTTGAATGTTTGTATTTTCCAAGTTAATATTCAGTGATCAACAAAGGAGAAAAGGTTGGGTTGGGGCTTTTTTTAAAAAAAAAAAAAAGTATCGAAGACTAAAGATTATACTGACACTGAAAAACTTGACATACCATTCTGCAAAAGGGAACATTTTAACCAGAACTTGAACTTCCTTCAGGTTATACACAGAAAATCAGCTCACTTTAGAGTAAACGTCCCAGATGGAAGAATTTAGAGAATATGGGTGATGTTTATCATTCCTCTGTTACTGTACTGCTTTGGAGCCACAGCTGTAGACCAAGGCTCTGCTGTGTTGCTCTGTGTTGCTCAAACAGCAGCACAGAGCCAGACTTCGGTAAGAAAGTCCAACACGGCCAATCCTGTCATACGATTTTTTTAACCGAGTTCTGTTTGATATCTGCTTCAGGGCTATAAAAGATACAACTTTAACTGAAAGCTGTTTCAGAACCACACAACTCTGTGTGGTTAAACACTTCCTTTGAATTTCCAACCTAAATGTATTCACGCCCCACCTTATAGATATTTGTTATTTTGCCAGAATCATCCTTTATCTTAACTAACTTTTCTTCCTTCCGTGTTTATCCTCTGATGTACTTACGGGGGGGGGGGGGAAGTGTCACAACTCCTTTCAACTTTGTACATCAAGTAAATCACTCTCCTAGTCCTTAGCTGCATGTATTACAATCGTAATATATCATTGCTGAACACAAACTTTTACTTTAGATCTTACCAGTGGTTTGTAAAATGGCACAATTTTATTTCTAGCTATTTCAGAAATACTTCATCTAATACAGCCTAATATCAAATGTGCCTTTTCCAGAATTCAGATTCATTTTTGATTGGCAATTATCGTCTGGGTCAGCTAGCACTTCTCAGGTTTTCTCATAGACTCCTCTACTGACAAATGTAAAAATGTTTTTTTTTTTTGACATTTGCACTTTCTGTTACATTTCACCCTAATCAATTCAGTCTTCAGAAACACTCAGTGTTTCTTCTATAACATCATGAACTTTCACTATTTAATGATGCTTTCCCACTGTCTCATCTACAGATTTCACCAACATCTTCCCGCTTTCTGTGTACTGATTAAGACTGGTATCTCCTTTAAGAGGCTTGCAAATATGAAACAGGAGACAAGAAAGTAAGAGACAGCAGAACATGGAGACAAACACTGGCATTAGTATCGCCTATGCCTGTATAGGTAGGTGTTTGACAACAAATTATAAGGAGGGTTTTGATGGATGACAGTGACATATTTTTACAGGTATTAAATAGTGAATTCCACTAACATAAGCATGACAAGCAGCACAGTTCTGTATGACTATGCATGCAAATTGCACCTGGCAAGTTTTCTTTACATACGCACTACCCATTTTGTAATATACTGTGCACTGAAAACCTTTTCAATTTTTCTTTTCATTCCTTGTTTCTTTTCCATTAAAGATACACTCATCAGGAATCAAATATAAGGTTGCTTTCAGAATGTTTAAAATGAATTTTTTATATAACTGAAAAATGGAATCTTTTATTCTCTGTGTACAGAACTATCAAAGCCGACAAATGTGCCCTAAGTGATCTCACTGAAATAACTGTACCAGTTTTAACTGCTTTTGTTAAAGTGTATTCAAGGGTCAGATCCAAAATAAGACTCAGCACTAACAGCCAGAGCATGAGAAATCAGGTCGCTGGCTCTAGCGATGGAATTCACAGGCTCCACTAAGCACCCGCATTCTCTACACACTGAATATACAGCCTTAGGTACAGAAAAATAGTATTCACCATAGTCAGTATCACGAGTGGAAGAAACACCTACAACCACCAAAACGAACTGCACAACAGAAACGTGTTTCTGAAATTTTACCTCTTTCATGGGTTTAGATACCTAAGCTACAATTGAAGTAAACACCTCAAATTATTTTAAACATTTCACACAATTCTTTTTCTCAACCATATTATCTGTATCCAGACAACTGAATTAATTGTGGTTATTGCCATTTCTCACCTAATAGCCTAGGCACTAAAGCACTAAGAGGAAACACTGACGCACAGACAGGAACTTCCCATCTATTCAGCTCCATCCTTCTCACTTTCTAGGAGAATGCCTTAAGCACCAGGATACAGGCACTGGTACCCTATGTTTCTGAAATCCGGCAAAGAAAACAGAGCTGTGGTTTGGGCTTAACTCCCTCCTGTCTATGCACATTAAATGAGCTCAGCTCATTCCTCCTGGGTCGCATTCCTGAAAGAATACAGCAGTACAGATGTCCTCCCATGGTTTCTAAAGAGCCTTTGCTGGAAGTCAGACACACCTAAGCATGCTGATGGCTGCACCTCCAGACCTGGGCTCAGCACAGTCTTAAAAGTTTGTTGAAAGTTTTTACTAGAAACTTTACACATTGGTGACAGTTAACTAGATTTTTCACATTTTCAGTTGTTCAGATCACTCTCTTGACCTTGGAAATCTGAACCCTATGCAAACCACGCAGCACTGAAAGCTGGGAAGGTATTTTAGAGGAGAATAGCTGTATATATGCCTTCACTGTTCTTATTCTTTGCCAGTGCCATAGAGTGTAAGACTTGTTTCCTCCATTTTGGCTTGGTTCTGCACAGCTCTTCAACTCGTAAGCTGCACTTCACACATCTGTGTTTCTGGAAATTCCACCTTTGGTTCTATGAATTTAATTAAGTTTGATATTTTACATGCATTTTTCCTAACATTAGTGATTTTCCTCCCCCCTACCATTACTGTTACTTTACATTAACAACCTCAAAATTGATGCTTTATCTATAAAGATGGTATTTTCTGTTTCAGAAAACTTTTCAAGTATGAAAGACAAATCTATTTATCACCTCAGAAACTAGCTGTCATTTGTGATTATAATTAAATATCTGCATAATGCAGTGATGACAGGAAATGTCAATAATAAATTTGTTCAGCACCATGCTTTCTTTAATATTCTTTTAACATATGATCAACATACACATTTTTATACACCTGTGCTCAAACAGTCTCTGAAATTTTAAAGTGCCGTTTATTTTAATATACTTATTCTCTACTCCCCCACCACCATAGTGGATTCTCCCACTGTAAGGCTTATCTCAACAAAACCATATGCTTTTCAAGGCTTCTGACAGTTTCTGTGGCTACTTCGATCTTAAGTCAAGGTTGTACATGTATTGTATGTACAGCTGCATATAAAAAGATTTCTTCCATCCCTCTTCCTCCCACGGAAATATATGGAGTTTAGCATCAACAGGCAAAAGCAACTTCACACCGTAAAGGAATTTTTAAGGCTTATGAAAATGAATTACTGCAGGATAATAAAAGCTGTTCCATTACAATAGCAGGGCATTCTCCACTTCTGCAACACAGAATACATATAAGCACGCAGATGCAAGTGTACTCACGCAGACACGTGCAAAAACAGCTGAAGGACAGATTTCTTGTCACAACATGGTAATATGTTTGTCAACTGAGGCCCTTAAGATACAGGATTATTGTGTGAGTGTTGTTGGTCAATTTTTTGCCACCTGCATTTTCCACAATTCCAGAGCTTCATGTCTACATGTGAATTATAAAAACCAACCAACAAACAAAACACATACACGCTCCCCAATGCAAGCACACCACGTTATTTATCACTTTACTTCCCAAAGTGCAGCTCTGTTAGTGGTTAGATAGTTTTCTACGGGTAAGTGACAAAGCACGTTATTTACTGTAAAGAAATAAAAATGGCTTCTATTATTCACTTTTATTACTCCATCTACTAAAACCATTTCTTGGTAGTAGTAGATGTGAAACAAACCAACCAACCAACCACCACACAAGTGTAGATCAAGGCAGAGAGAAAATATTTTTGATTTGTGACTTGCACAGAAGCAGCAGCATACCCTGCGAAAATAAATCTGGCTTAATCCTCTTGCCTGAAAAATCTGAAAGGTCTTTTCAAGCACTTTAAAAATGCAGTTTCTCCTTAATAAGCATTAGCTGCAAAAGCAGCACTATGGAATAAACATTTCAACCAATCTGCCTTAAATATTCATTGTATATCTACTAGATTAATGGAGTAGATATTCACATCTGAAAAGCTGTTTCCACTGATAAAGTTAACATTTGTTTAGGAAGCAGTGCTACTCCTTCCACACACATCCCTGGGAGCCTTCTGTGGAGCAACTTTCCCAATAGTGTGGCAATGGAACGCCAGCTGGCTCTGAGAAGGAAAGAAAGGGAAAATTATGAAGCTCTTGCTCTCTAGAAGACAGATTCAAGGGACACAGTTTGTGAAAGAACTGCTAGTTAATTTAAGACTATGAAAGCAGCATTTGGTCAGTTCTGTAAACAGCTGAGAACACAGGCTAACACAAAAGGTGAATTTATATTTACTTCAGACACATTCAGAATTCCAAATCAAACCATTTCAACAACCCTGGGTAATGTATATATTTAGAAAGAGTTTTACAGACATCTGGTACTAAGATACATATCCCTGATTATCAAATCATACCAAAAATATAACAGAATACGCAGCGAACTAGTGATGATAATTTTTTTTCAACACACTGTTATTTCATTCTCAACTTTACAAGGTGCTCTTCAATCTGCCTCCAGTGGAAGGAGTCTCTTCATGAACAGGGACTCCTGATTAATGGTACATGCACCTCTTACAGTACCTTCAGTCCTTGAGAGCAGTATACAGTCCAGCACAGAGCTGAAGTTTTATACAGTGGTTTCCATTGCCAGTAACATAACAAAAAAAAAAACAGCTTGGGAAACAGAATCTTAAAATGTAGATTCTGAAAACTGATATAAAAGATCACAGTCACCCTACTTACTTAGTTGATTATAGACAGGCGAACTAACAGAAAAGGATCTATGTTTAATTTTTCTTCTTCCATGTAGATCATAATATATCTAACTATAAAAGGCTATTTCAACCTTTCCTTAGTGATGTTACCAAGACAAAACACCATTACAAGCCAACCCTAAAAAACTGAGTTCTGTTTATGTAAATCTTGAAAGCAAACAAAGATGGTAATTTGGGAAGAAAATGAAACACTAGTGTTTCTAAGCCTTCCTGAAATGAAAAGGCTTGGGAAAAGTAATGTTTGCTTCTCTTTGAACATTATTCCTCTCAGTAGAAGGCACCAGCATCAATGTCACACCCTCAGTTACTCTCTTTTCTTACTGATATGCATGCTTAGCTAAAATTTTTCTAAGACGCTAATATTTACTGACATAACTTGGAGGGTAGGCTCACAGAATGTTTCATAGCCTAGATGCCAATTCCGCTAAGCAAAACAAAACAAATAAAAGAGGCATGCACACCATACCTGTAGTCACAATTATGTACATAGGGTCGTTAGCATTATGAGATGATGGTGATCATGCCAAGCAGCCAGGTTAAAAGCATGTAAACTGTTTAAATCATATTTTTTTAAAAAGCCAAGAAAATATATAATTTTTAATAACAGTTTAAAATGTCATAGCTAAATTAGCAGGCACAAAACTGCTTTTAAAATTACTATGTAAAAAAAAAAAGAATAATGAGAACAATAAGCTTGCCATAGGACATACCATGCAAAGAATAAAAGATGTGAAGGCTGTATGTACCTTTTTTGAAGTCATTATGTAACGCAGTTACTCAGTGTTGCAATACAGACCCCAAACTAGTCTAGGACAAGATTATCAGATCAATTCTACTAAGATAAAGTCATGATGAAAATGATCATGAAATAAAAATGTTTAATGGATGATTTTTAGAAATCCACTCTATGAAATATAATACATTTACTATGTCACATAAAAATATGACATGTGGATTCCAGGGAACAAATGCTGGTTTGCTTTTGGCACCTTTGTAGATGATTACCTATCTTTTTCCTCCTGCTCTCCTCTTAGCAACGGAAAGCTGAAGACTTCGGATAGCTAACTCAGGTATTGTTCAAATATAAAAGAATGCATGAGATCCCAACTGTCATATTAAAATAAAACGTCACGCTCTACTACAATGTCTGAAAGGAAACCTCTCAATAAGAAATAGGAGATCACAGAGTCCCTATCCCAAAAGTCAGTGGAAATCCCCATCCTAAAAACTGATCTATAAAGAATGCATTAATGACAATGGGGTTTGGTTTGGTCTACAAAATGGGGGGAGGGGGTAATTACATTCAAGGGTTCAGAGGTTCCTAGGTAGCACTAGTTCTTCATTCCTCTATATCTAGTTTTTACCTTCCACCTGCAGGATAAGTAGTTTGCATTTTTGCTATATGACAAGTCTCCACAGGCAGGTTGGTTGATGAGGGTTTTTTTTGCAAAATATATTATGCTGTTTCCCTTACACAAGTTTTTTAGTATCATTATCTATTGTGCAGAACCTTTCTTTCCATTCCTTTAAAGCCTTTTACAGAAGAGCAGTCATAGCCACTCAAAATACCCAGCTCAGGATCCTGTTTCTGAGAGTGGCTACTTATGAATGTCTAAGAAAGACATCCAAGAACAGTGCAAGTAAAAAATACACTTCCTTGCATAGCTTCACAACTTTTCACAACCAGCAACTTAGGTACTCCCTAAACCATAAGGTGTATGCACATTAGCAATTCCTAACTGTGTATCTATCTAATGATTTTCCTGTTAGGACAAATCATACTGTCAGCATACACATCCAGCAGTAATTAACATCACAGCTTAAGCATTACATGAAAACCCCCTCCCTTGTTTTAAAACATCTGCATCATAATTTCACTACACAATCCTACTTCAGGAAACAACTTCTCATTCACGTTCTTCAAGCTTTTAAATGTCTTTTTTCGAAGCTGAAAAATCCCAGCCCATTCAATATTTCTGTAGAAACTAAGGGAAAGGCCTGTTCAGTTCTAACAATTACATTAGAAAAATTAAAAGTCAAAGATACAATCCAATAACTGTGAAGTCTATCAATATTGCAACCATTTCAATGACCACTTGTATGCACAGTGATGGGATCTAGTCAAAAGAGCAGAATTTAGAACATATAATTACACCACATGTTCAGTCTGAAGTCTGTTTTTATTTCTCCCCCCATTAAATTACTGGGGGGGGGGGGGGAGCTGCTTAATGGACCACCCTCACATCTTTAATCCATTATGCCTCAGTAAGTCTGTACACTTTTGTACATAATACATAATTTTATTAAAGCACCAGCAGCTAGATCAAATGGAAGCGTGCCATCTTTTCCACCAGTGGTCCAAACCGGATCATGGGTATTCCTTACAGGGAACAATGACATCTTCCTCCTGCTATACATAGCTCCCAGCTTCTCATCTCTCTCTTCTTTTTCCAGTCTTTGAGTACAGTAAATTGGAAATCAGAACTGATGAAAAACCCCAAACCAACCCACAAATAAAACACTCTTCTGTAAATAAAGACAAAATCCATGTATTTCAATCATTACACCTCTCTAAGATTTTCAATCAACTAAAAATCCAGCCATTCACCTAGAATTAAATAACTCATTCAGGCTGAACAGCATGGTATTTCATGAATCACTTCTACTATTTCGTGAGTATAAAAATCAGAAACATAACTATTGCCCTTGAACTACGCAGTTCAGCTTTTTCATAGCAGGTTACGCCTCTCCTAAAAACCTTAAACCTTGCCAGTACAGGGGCACTAAAAAAACTCTTAGTTTCCGTATTTGTGTCTTGTTTGAAAAAGTGATTAAAAAAAACAACCACAAAACACATAGCTGCATGTAAATTACATACAGTTATTCACATTTTGTTGTGCTAAAGTATGTAAGCCCTACTCTTCCTATGCCTTCCAATTCCACTGTTGCATATAAATGCAACTGAAGTGCTTTGTGCAACTCCAAACAATAGTTTCCTTGTACGTGCAATTTTGCCCACTTCAGGTCTTCAACTATGCAACTAATTTGCTGAGTTTTCAAAATAACTCAGACAACACTGATTTAAAAGTTAATTTCATTTTCTGACTCCTCCACTACTATATTTAATGAAGATGAAAGTGAAACCACTTTTATTAGGGTATAAGCTATGTTTTCAGGCAAGTTGGTAAGTTTTCTTTCTCTACCAGTCCAGAAGATGTCAAACCAGTACTTAAGTATTTTATTTGGTATTATCGAGAGGGAGAGAATGTATTTACAAGCTTTTTAACCAATCATTCAGGATGTTGGTTTCATTTTTTTTTCCCTAATTTTTAAAGTGTTATGTAACCCACGGCTAGAATGACAAGTATCAGTGACACCTTTCACGGGGACATACAATGAGGAGGAAAGAGAAGGGTTTTACTTGTTGGCTTTGTTGTTTTCTTTTTAAATCCAACAGCTTGTGTTCATCTGTCTTGAGAATGATAAATCTGATCTGAGATCAACTTATTTAGTTTTCCGGTGTCCATATCCTTATACCCATTTCTCGCTTCATCTTATTTCCTCATGTATTCTCTCTCTCTCTTTTTTTTTTTTTTTTTTTTTTTTTTTTTGAGTTGAATAACTGTCTCTCCTCTGCGTTTCAATTCTCTTTCGGCAGCTTGGATCTCCCAACTGTTCCTTCTTCCAGTCACCAAAAAGCTACACGTTGCCGGGTGAAGAAATGCATTACCTCACCCAGAGTGCCAAAGGAACATAAAAGAGGCTTAGGTCTGTGATCTATTGTCAGAGCTTCTGCAGCCAACATTAGGACTAACACAAAAACTGGAGAGGAAAACGGGATCTTTTTTTGAAGACACCTGTTACTTTCCTACTGGTAACATTTTCTGTGTTGTATGTGCACATAGATCTTAACTTTCTAAACCACTTATTTTTTTGTCCCATGTCCTGTATCTGTTTAAACTAGCCTGAGAACCTTAAGATGAACAAACATTGTGTACAGTGTATACTGCCTAAAGTTGCATTGAGTAAAGTACTTTTCATATTTAAATGCGCATCTTTATTGTACTGAATATACTTCATGATACCTTTTTTGTTTGTGGAAATAAAAAGACGAGTAACTACTAAATTCTTTGCAAAGAAATGGTGGGGGTGTGAGTCTTTCAAGCCACTGTGAACAATTGACTGCAACTAAGTATGCTGAGCTATAATTACCTGTAAATGTGAAAAACATGTTTTATGTCTTTTACTTCAAAACCACACATATTGATATGAAACACTTACTACAGAAGAAAAAGTAAATTTAGACCTATGTGCTAGGGTGTGCACAACTATGCAACCAGATCACTCAGTGGAGTAAGCATAATTTCATCAGCTGCAGTTTTATGTCAACTTCTGAAAACGTCTCTTGTAAGATGCACGCAATGTGAAACCGCCTACCATTCCAGAAGATGACATGCTGCAACATGATTTTCAGTGTTACCTCATTCCTCCTTCCTTCCCCCACCTGCCACCCATTTCCTAAGGGAGGAGAGGAGAAAATGCAGAACAGAACAGTGAGGACAGTCTTCCATTTGATAATCAGCATTAAAAACAACCCCACATGATGTAACTAGCATAGGTATGAAAAGCCATGAAAATTTACCATTATCTAATAGTATAGGCAATGTGACACTAGCTAAAGCGAAAGCTAGTTAGCAGCTAACATGAAGGGACTTGATTATTCAGTATGATTCATTTATTGCAGTCAGTCATCAAAAATGTATCGGCATAGAAGCAAACTATCCTCACCACAGTAACAACCTCTCCATGTTACTGCAGAGGAAAAGAGAGAGCAGTGGAACTCAAGTACTTTTGTTACATAAACTTAAACCTGTTTTATAAATGGGAAACTGTTACTGATCCAGAAGCAAACAGTTACTTCAGATGTATTGATCACAGACCTTTCATTGCTGGTTTGCAAGCACCCCAGCAGACTTGGGCTTCTTTTAACCAGAAGCATTTCCTTCTGCTGCACTGTCTCTATGTTACGACACCTGCAGGTACAACAGATGAAGTCATTCTTTGTACATGTGCAGTGGCAGGAACCCTCAGCTGAAGAAATTCTGAACAGCAGGGATAGAAGGTAGGTCACCACGTGTATAATGACAGCCCATCAAAGAACTACAGCTACACGACGTTAAGTTGCTTGGATCAATTAATCACGCTGACTCCATTCACGGTGATTAGCAAGAATCCTTGCTCACTTTCTAAGTCAAGTCTCATGAACACATGGATCTAAAATTCACAGGGAGACACAGAATCACAGAGACATTTGGTTGGAGGTCAAACATTTCTGGTCAAACATTTTTTCATGATCTTCTGAAGGAGACATATTGAAATGTGTATGAACCACAGAAGAAACAAAAATAAAATATTATAACTAACACCAAGGCATTTGGCCTTGATGAGCATTTGGCTGAGCTTTATGATTGTGATTTCTTTCCATCCATTAAACAAAATGCAAACAATAACCATCATTAGAAGTCATAGGTACTTTACCATGTGCTTGAGTACAGAACTGAAATAGTTTTCTATCTTGTATTAAACAAATCACATGATCTCCAGATCTTTTTTTCTAGTGTTTATTCTTTAGCAAATTGTTACAGCCTGCTGGACTCTGGTGGGGTCTCTGTTTACACACAGCTGGCACTAGGCCAAAAGACAGGAACTAACAGAACTGCACCTATTTCTACATAAATTTTATTGTGAGGCAATCATAATATAGCTTTTGTTCTCTCTAAAAATCCACCAATTGTTTCCCTGACCCAGTTAAAGATAGTGACTTTAATCTTTAAAGTCTCTAGCACTATCAACTCCAAATACCTCAATGGTCTTGTTAGGTAGGAAAAGGCAGGGTTCTTAAATTAACATTTCCTCAGTTGGAGGGAGCTGAAAGAGCACAGACACTTCCGGGAAGCTTCTTGGTTTTGGAGTATGGTTTGTATTTCCCTGCAGGAAAATTCTCCTCACTAGAGGGAAAAAATAAAAAAAAAAACCCAACACAGGCATTAGACACACATACACCTTTATTTTATGTATTTTTGGAAAAAATACATAAAATGTATTTTTGGAAAAAATACAGACTTATTTTAAAGTAATTTTAGAGCTATTTTCTTTCTGAACATGAAACATTCAAACACCAAGTGCTTTGTTGAATTAAAATATATTTGATTCTTAAATTCATCTTTGCAAAGCTCAATATGCCTACAGTAATGCATGTGCCCAATAAGAACACAGCAACTGGTTAAATGTTATTAAAGAATGCTTTTTAAAGGTTTCATGTTTTTAATATATGAACATCAGGCAGTATTATTAAATTTAGTGTTTTCCCTGCAACTATACTATAACTTTTCAGTCATTACAATTTATTTAGAGACTAGATTATAGCTTTTATTAGTTCTCACTGCAAACAATTAAAAACTCCTTATCTGCATTTTCTAAGGTAAGATTAAGATAAAGATCCCTGAGCCAACAAATGTACTTTGACTTTCTCAGTTTCATTTACTGTGTACACCTACCGTAAACCTCCCTGGTTCCTCACAATCACAGAATGGTTTGGTTGGGAAGGGACCTTTAAAGATCATCTAGTCCAATCCCTCTGCCCATGGGCAGGGACATCTTTCACTAGCCCAGATTGCTCAAAGCCCCGTCCAACCCGACTCTGAACACTTTCAGGGATGGAGCAACCAAAACTCCTCTGGGCAACCTGTGCCAGTGCCTTACCACCCTGTCTCACTTTACAATGTACATATCCTCTAATTTTTACCTGGTACTTATAAGTAGCCTACTCCTTGTTCCAAAAACCTCAAAATGTGACAGGAAATGAAGGACCCCGTCTTGGAGCCGGCTGACACTGTCCAACATGGGGGCAACTCCTGGTGCCTTCTCACAGAAGCCATCCTTGCAGCCTCCCTCCAAACCTTGCCACATAAACCCAGTATAATACAAGAAAATCTGGTCAATTCATTCAGATATAATAGCTTCACAGAAGTGATAGTTCAATTTATATATATACGCAAAGTTATAGATGTCACCTCTGGACACTGGAGAGAATAATGGAATCTCAAAAAAGGAATAAAATGAGATGATGGAAGAGATGCTGGCAATAAGAGCAGGAAAAAAATCTGAGATGTAACAGGCAGGTTACAAGATCAGGCGAGAAGAAATAGCAGAAGGAGCACATAATAGATTTCTAATATGTGACTCAATGAAATAATTTTTATAAATTCCAAGATAAAAATTCAGAGCTGGTAAATTCAAATTATATGAGAAGATTCCTGATGTTATTACAGCTCTCCCTTTTTCCCATGAATGCCTTCAGATTGCTAAGGGCATCATGTGATGAGAAAGCACGGGGCTCCCTCATAAGAATTTTCACGGTCACCTTTATGTACACCTCCAGGACTAAGACAACTACAAAAAGGTGCAAATCCTGTTCTTTCACCGTGGGCCAAGCCCTACTTCTTCACATAAAAGGGGTGGAGAAAGGGCAGATTATACCAGATTACACAACGGTTTGCTTAAAATGATGTATTTGTTTTAATTTTTCACATTTTTCCCCTTTCAGGAACCATCCCTTTCTAGTAAGTACCCTTTTCAGTAAGTGTTCTTTATACACACCCCAATAACCATTAAAATTTAAAAGGACGTATAACAATAAAAAACATTAAATGGTCTACTCTGTAAAAAGGAAGGTCAACCATTACTGCTAATTTTTTAAGACTGCCACTCAAAAAATAAAGATTTAAAATAAATACAAAATTATTAACTTAAAAGAACTCCTAATAACTTTCAACAAAATGATGCATCAAGATGCTGGGGTCTCTAAGCTTGATTTCTCACTTTTCATTTATGTAAAGATAAAAGTTCAACATTTGTATCGATGTTATAGCTGTATTTACAACATTCACACTGCTACTCACGCTTTCTGAGTCACTTGTAATGCATCCACACCAGCTTTTTCACAACTGTAACAGAAATATAGCCACAATACAGAGGGAACAATTTTTTTCCTCCTTCAATTTCACGAATACTCAATTAAAGAATGTAAATACATTCAGAAACTCATCTCTATTTACATATTGAAAATCTGGATGGAAAAACAGATGAAGAATACACAAGATTTTGCACCTCACATATGAGGAAAGCCCGACACAGCTGGGACTGCTCAGCCTGGAGATGAGAAGGCTCAGAGGGGATCTCATCCTCGTGTGTAACTACCTGCAGGGAGGGTGCAAGGAGGACGGAACCAGGCTCTGCTCAGTGGTGCCCAGTGATGGGACCAGAGGCAACAGGCACAAAGTGAAACACAGGAGGCTCCCTCTGAACATCAGGAAACACTTTTTCATGGGGAGGGTGACTGAGCAATGGCACAGGTTGCCCGGGGAAGTTGTGGAGTCTCTATCCTTGGAGATCTTCAGAAGCTGCTTGGACATGGTCCTGGACAACTGGCTTTAGATAGCCCTCCTTGACAGGAGTGGTTGGACCAGATGACTTCTAGCAGTCCCTGCCAACCTCAACCATTTTGTGATCTAATATGATCAATCACATCATAATACGGTGCTCTTCCTAATCAAAATGTATACAGGAACTTCTCACAGCAGGGTGCCAAGAATGTTGGAAAAGTGTTCATGTTTGAAGACACCTGAATGTGACTGTGGCATTCTTCTTTTTACATCCAAGTGTTAAGATAAATAAAACAATTTTAAAAGGCATCCAAATGATTACACAAGAAAATAAAAACCTGCCAAGGTTTGTCACTCTCACACAGTCCACATTTCCAGAAACTTTTATGGACATTAGAATGAAAATTAACTTTTACTTTACTACAATATTCAGAGACTTCCAATGGCAACATAATGCTAACCTAATCATCACTGAATGACTACTGTTAATAGTGCATATGCCAAGCTAGAGTAGTGCATTCTCTACAATTTCACAGAAAGCCTTCAGCAAATTTTTTACATTCCTGAAAAGCAATTACAATGAATTTACCTAGAGAAGTGGCAGGAAAGAGATCTATCTTTGGTAATTTCAAGTAAACCTCAGCTAAGCATTGGGGGGGTGTGGGGTGTGTGTGTGTGAATTACCTGAGCTCACAAAACATAAGCACAAAAGCTCTCTGTGCAAACTACACAATTTCACATATTTGCTACAACCACAGCTTTGCAGCTCTGAACAACATCAACTATCATGGCATCTTCTGCTTGCTTAGAATTTATTACTTTAAGAATACGAATGCAGGCAGGCAGTCAAATTCACTCTCTCTGCATGAGGGTTAGCAATACTATTCAAGCTCATAAATGAAGAAACTTAGCAATAAAGATTAATGATCCAGTCCTGCAGGATGATGTAATCTTCAAATGCATTTCAATGCAAATCAAGATAAACCAGTTTCTCACAAGTTTATATTCCAAATACCAGCACGTGCACATAAACACCCCACAAATCCCGAGTCTCTGCCCTGATCACAAGACCACAGGCTAGAAAACAAGATTCAACATTGTCCTTGCCAAATCATTTTCAGTTCAACAGATCTTGCACGTGGTTGGTCAGATCCAAACACTGAGAGAAAAATATGATCAACAGAATACTTTCAGCCTCTTTGGAACAAGACCATTTTCTGAATGACATAGTTCAAGATACACATGCAGCCTGCCATCCCAATTCACCTGATGTGAAGACCATGCTCTTTATGTAGGACCTGTCAAACACAGCAGGGGAAAAGGGGTGCAGATGAACCAAACTGCTCTGTAGCTGCAGTTTGCTCCTGACACCTGTCTTTCACTTCCTCCACATGAGAGATGCACATCCAGTCCTACAAAAGAGGAGAGACTCCAGAAGAGAGAGAAGACGGATACAGACTGCAGCTGCCTAACTCGTCATCAACGTATTTTTGACGGTCGTCAGGAAAGAATATGGTTGGGAGCATACTACATAAATTGTTGTGGTGTCACTTCTGGATGCTGCCCTTCCAACAGACACAAGCAGGAATCCCTCAGTGTTTCTGCTGCACTGTACACGTGCAATATGCACTGGTGCTGTCAGAAATATACAGATGACATGCCCTAAAAGTGAGCATATGACAAGAAGGTGCCTGTGAAAAACATCCCGTAAATGTCTACAGTTGGCTACTATATGGCTCATAACGGAAGACATGGAGAAAAGCCTACCTATGGTAAGTTTTGAGAAAAACAGAGCTCCTCTACAGCTAAAGGAATTTGTCCTACGATTCAAACTAAAAACTGTACTACCTTACAGAAAGAGATCACTTCTGACTGTTTCTCAGCTAATTTGTAGACTATCTGCATTAAGGTTTCTGTCAGTAAGCAAACAGTCCATTAGATGCTCACTGTTGACCAGCAACATTACCTTTCAGTTTCATCAGTGAAACACCAAAGTGATGCTGCCTGCATGCTTTTCAGTCTTTTTTTTCCACTGAAACCGTAGACTATAATGATAGCACCTGTTTCTGTCAGGAACACAAACGAAACCACCCCACAAACACACCACAGTAAGAGCCCCTTCCCTCAATTACAGCTAAACTAGTTTGTCAATTTTCAGCTTTAGTATCCAAGCATGTTTCGAGAAATATGATGTTTATGTCAGCATTGTTCTGTAACCTGGAATTTTGCAACTGTCTAAAATTAAGTTTTGAAATTAAATTCTGAATGCCAAAAAATGAAAAATAATTAAGGAGTCTGGAGATTTGCTCTTCTTCCAAGCTTCTCACATGGTGTTAACTTTAAGCAGTCCACAAAGATTCTCCATCCCTTTAGCTTTTCAATATGAAAGAAAAGATAGTTCCCGTGTTTCTCACATGTTTTAATAAATCCAATTAAGCCTTGAAGTACATAAATACCTTTAAACAAAAGATGCTGCATAAATAGAATTCTTGGAAGACCATACAAACTGCAGAAATATTTCACAGTAAAGAAGAAATTAAGCATTCAGATTGTACTGTTTGGGTTTTACTTCATAAAATAAGTATCTGTGAAATAAAAGTTGCTAACATTTTCTGCATCTTATTTTGAAAAGTATGTATTTCCTTTTCTATGTTAGGATAAGAAATATTGTGCTGATTAAAAAAAAAACCCACCAACTTCCATAAATATCCAGCATCTCTCTGCAGCAGTTGCTTATGCGTCAAAAGCTGCCCTCAAAACGATGCTGCCCACACATAATGATTACTCATTTAAACCAGAAAGAGAAACTTTAAAAGAATGGGAAACACTATCTTCACTCCGAAAGAAATTTAAAGAAAAAAGCCCAAAGAGCTAGAGGAGGTAAAAGTCAAAAATCATGCTTGTGGTCACAGCCTGACAACTTCAGCTCCTATTTCCTTACTGTCAATCAAGAAAACAGACTGTGGCCTGTGTGCTGGGTAACAAAGAAATTAGTGTACATCAAGCTTCCAACTAAAAGGATTTTTCTTTCCAAAAGGTTTAAGTTTCCACGAAGAGTAATTCATGATAGCAACAGGTTTGCGACCACAAAACAGAGATTTAAGATTAGTCCATTTTCATGCTTTAACCTTAGGAATTTCCTCTATTCACACATACACATGCACATGCACCTTCCATTACAGCGCCCAGCTCTCAGGCACTGCAGCAGCTGCTTCCTTCACGCTCCAAGACCCCAAATTCAGATGGCGCTGGCTGGCCTGATTAGCCCTACCAGCACTGCCTGCTGCTTGGGATCAAGAACACAGGAGAGGCCATCCGACCGGACTGCAGCCAACACACACCAAAAAAAAAAAAAAAATTCCCAATCTCTGCCCTTCTCCACTGCATGAGCTTTGCTGGTTTTTTTTCTATAGCTATACCAGCCCCTCAGATGATCTCGCATTAGTCACATATGAACACCGCCTCCTCAGCTCAGCCTGCTCCTCAGTAAACCCGGAGCAGTCTGGCCCTGTTCGCATACACCTCAACGCTTACCTGTATATTGAAGGTGTTCTCTTTTTTTAATTTTTATTCTGCATGTATTTATATATGTATCTTACTGTTGAATCAACCTGGAGGTACTTTTATCTTTAAATATTCATTATGTTCCACATCTCCAACCCCCAAACGTCAATTCATAGCAATTCCTTCATGCGCAAAATACTGGAGACATAAAAACCCCGACAGAATTGGATGTGCTCAAAGTTTTGTTTGCTTTTGCTGTGGTAATTATGATCCTTTGTATCCAACTATACGCATTAAAACTAAATTAAGACCAAATGATTAAAATTTCACAAGTAACATAGCTTCCCCTATGCACAATGTGCAACTGAATCACCTGTATCTTCAACATAGCAAAGACTAGTTAATGTACTTTCCAAACACTTAAACTTACATGGTGAAAAAACTTGTAAATTAAATTGGCATCCAGAGAATTCCCTAAACATCCAGACTAAGGATATGTTACATTTTCTCCCTATGTACCTAATTAAAGCACACACCTGGTGAGATTTCAAAAGACATAGTTGTTATTCTCTTTCACCTCATGTCTTCCTCCCACTCCCCCTCTTTGTTTTAATATTCACTTTTGCTTTTCTCCTGATGCCCTTTCAGTTTTCATCAAAATGATTTTGGCTAATGAGAACATCAGTAACTGGGAAAAGACACCTCCCCCCCTCAAACTCTGAACTTTGGTGTAATATTAAATAATAACAAAAATGGACAAACTGATCTGAAATCCCTTTATTACAGCAATATTTGATTTGTCTCAGATTTCCATAATTTGCTTTGGCTGCTAAGCAACAAATGAAACATGATTTGGTATATTTAAATGCATTATTCCTCCTACTACTCTTCTGACTGAAAAAATACAGTTATAATAATGCTCTTGTCACAGAGCAATAGTGTTGAGGAAATGTCCTGTATTTCAGCACGTGTACTAATTGTAAGCAAAAGAATATGCATTTGTTTGCCCTGCAGTAAAAATGAGGAAATATAGAGAACACAATATCCTACAATCTATTTCCAGGGTCACTGTTGTCTGGATTGTCATGATACCTACAGGGATTACAATTTTGTCTAAATTAGCCAGGTCGTGGCAAATTAATAGGTAAGACAAACATAAGATGGATAAGTAACTCTACCTGGGGCTCTCTGTTTGAGATGTACTAGTGTATTGGGAATTGAGCACTCCATTCTGAGATTTTACACACATGGACACTACATTTCCAGCTGAGAAAAACAACCAAACAAAATCAACCTTCAGTATCAATCAAAAATGCTCCCTGCCCAGAAATCAGAAGCACCACACTTCTTAGTCTTTTGGTTGCAATACGCTATCACTGTACCAAAGCATACAGAGACGTAAAATTGAATGTGGATTTCAAACAGAAGTGCAGAGAAATCACAACAGGCCTCTGTCTTTCAATTCACATGCACTACAAATTCAGAAAGATATTTTTTCAGAATGCAAGAGACCACCCATATCTGCGCATCTTCAATTTAAAACACAAAATAAAGTGCTGGCAAAGGTGGAAAATAACCTTTGAGTTTGAAGAAAGAAACTAACACCCAGCTTCCTTTCACATCCTTAAAGCAACTTTGTTAAATACGAATTTAAAGCAAGTAATAGCATTTGGTGTGTGGGCAGGAGGCTTGCATTGCTACTACCAGTGTTTGTCATGAAGCACTTCAGGTCTTAATCTTGCAGTCTTAATTGGTAAAACAGTAACAAAACAATCACAGTCACAGGAAAGTCATATTTGTGTACATCTCAGTACCTATTTTCCAGGCAGAAATACTCTTGCATTCTTCATCTCAGTCACCTTAGCTTTCTGTGCAATCACAAATCAAATTATTTGCTATTAACCATGTTATTACTAGGTGAACATTAGCCTGTAATAACAACTGCGTGAGGAATATTTTCTTTATTTATCTACATCACTATGACAGATGCTTTTAATTTCAGCTGCAATATTAAAAAAAATAAACTACTAGATTAAGTAATCAGAAAAACTTTCAAGTTTCACTGCTAGTGCTACTACTAAGAAATTTCAGGCACGCCACTATACAACTATTCAGTAGCAATAACTTCTCACCACTACAAAGATAAAACCTAAAATACAAACATTCCTTTTCTCTTTAATTTACAAGTTCAGAAATGTGTCCTTTTTTTCGAAGTTAAAAATCTAAAAAAGCCCTTCTTTGGGGACTGAGCCTTCAAGATGTTCAGGGCCATTTTTTACTTTGATGAGTCCTTGATTCCTGAGTCATCTTTAGACTACCACAGATTATAGGCAGAGTTCTACAAGATATCTAGCTCTGATCCTGTTTTGTTGTGCTAAAAAAAAGCAAACCAAAACAAAAAAACCCCACAAAACCCCACAACCAAACTCAATGTATAACAGTAAAAAAAGGGACACGGAGAAACTTGAGGAGTGAGTCATTCTGAAACTGCGAAGCTCAGTAAGTAACAAGGTGGTAGAGCTGCTCCACACATCAGTACAGGCTGCAAGCTGACTGGCCGAGTGGCAGTCCGGCTGAGAAGGACCCAAGGGTTACAATGGACCCCAAGCCGAAAACAAGTCAACAATGCTTTTTCATCACAAATAAGGCAAACAGCACACTGGGCTATATTGGGAAGAAAAAGAACAAGACAGAAACAAGAACCAACTGAACAAGGAAAGTTACCATTCCCCTCTAACAGCACTAGCAAGGCAATACCTAGAATATTGGTTTTAGGGTTCCCATATCAAAAAGACTATTAAGAAACTGGAGAGGGTCCCCTCTGGATGGTTAAGAGGCAAAGAACTCACAGCCTCCAAGAAGACTGGGCAAGTCAGACCATTTCAGCCAAAAGGACTTAGGAGTGATTAATAACAGTAAATGACAACTACTGGACGGGAGTTACAGAGACAATGGAGTCAAACTGTTCCTGGTAGTAGCAGACAGTTAGAAGTGAATGGCCACAAAGTGCAACTCAGAAGGTTCAGATCGGACTTCTGCAGAAAATTTCTGAATAGGAGGGTGGTGCAGGGCAGGAACAGGTTGTAGAGGAGCCTTTGAAAGCTCCATCCTCGCAAGTATTTCAAGGCTCATCCACAAAGGTACTCGGCCTGGCTTAGTACCGGCCATAGTTCTGAGTCGAGCAGGAGTCAGCACTACATGAAGTGAGGTCCTAGTCATCAAGTCTATGGTTTTATCTTGTGAAAAGACATTAAAACTGCTAAAGGGTTTAAAGACTAGGTAGAGGCAGACACCGAAAAATGAACCTGGTTTTCCTAGTGTTACAATAATTATGTAAGAATTGTGGGACTACCTCCCCCTAAAGTAGTCGTATTCAATACAAAAAGAAACAGGAAGGATGTTTGGAATTACCACTAAAATAAAGTGCATCCTTTCACCTGAAGCATATAATATACAGGAAATGGTCTGAACTAAACCAGTCCTGATGCTACATTAAAGAATTATTTTGTGAGAAGAATGTAACGCAAAACAAACTTCCTCCCCCTCCCTGCCCCACATTAACTTTTTAATATCAACTACGTATTTCATTCTTCTGGAAAAAAATAAACAATTACAGAAGTCTGTTCAACATACCATCAGATTACTGATAACTAACTTATGCATGCAAACTGCTTATTCGATTTTAGAACAATCTCTACTGTCTTACAGAACTGACAGCATAAAATCTCACGTCAACTGTTATCCTTATTGCCTATTTTATTCCAAACTCCCTCATGCCCAAGTTCATTAATAAAGCTACCCCATTAATAATGTCACACTTAAAATTAAGAATTTAATTTAAGGAATTTACAGAATAGGGTGTCTCCAGCTTGGAATAACATATTTGCCAGAACTATTTTCTTCTGAAAAACAGTCCGAGTTTAAGAAGAATAAGGACCATTTACAGCTATGATTTTAGAAATAATGTTGTAACTGTGTAGAATACTCATCATAATCATTTCTGACAAAACCCAACTGATATGTAAAGTCCAATTCCAAACCTACATAGATGCCTTATTTTCTTACTCCACTAGTTTAAAACTAAGCATACTGTGATGAAAATGGAAAAGACGACTTGTGTCTTGAAAGAGAAACCTCAGGAATCCCCTCCAGCCACCCAGCTTCCCCAGTCCACTTCTTTTTATAAGAAGCCTGATTCTATTGAAATCAACTGCAAAGTTCCTTTGATTTCACAAGTACAGAAACAGATTTGAAGAGAATTCTCAGTAAAGCTTTGCCTAAATCTGCAATGAATACTTAGGTAATAATTTGATAACCATAACCACTTTTTAAGCAGCACAGACAGAAATTCTGCAGTTCCTTCTCCTATCTTTCTACCCCCAGCACACAGGTAAAATTGGCTGAGAAGAACAGAAAATTAATCCATGTAAAACTTAACCCAGCAAACAAAATCAAAAAGACCTTGGATGAGTACCCAATCCTGCTTACTGTAAGACCATACAACTGCAGGGTGATATGAATGCAAGAACCATCAGCAGGGGCTGCCTAACAAAATTGGTACCACAAGAATATCTTGACAATCTACATTATTACACACACATCTCTGAAACTTACTGAGCCTTCTTAAAATATTATATCCATATAAAATCTGTACTTTTTCAAAATACAGACATAGAAGAGACATAGAGACAGGGTTCCTGCCTCAAGTTCAGCGTCAACAGTGAAAGAATTTTATACAACACGACAATTAGCCTAAGTTAGTCGTTAAGTTTCAGATCGTATAATGTTCTTCAAACCAGATGTTGCTGAGGCCTCATGCAGATTGTTAACACAAGGCATTGAAGCCACACACCCACACTTTAATAACTGGCTCTGCAAAATCTTGTGTTGCTATCTTTCAGGAAAAAAGCATCTGCCAGAAGGCAAGATGAAAACCTCACTGATATTTTAAGATTACAGGATGAATGAGAATGGCTAACAAGACACTAGTCTGACTGTCTAGATGTTCCCTTGAATAAAACAAATATGGCCCATAAAGAAGCTCCACTATTACCTACATGCCTTTCAGATCTGCATAGGGTTTCTAACCTCAAGCCGTAGTTTAATCTAGTTTTATATCCCCTATCCCTCTTCCTCCCTCATATTTTTGTAAGACTGCTTGTAAATTCAGGTGGTTTTCTTTTCTTAAATGAGCCCCTGATTTAGGATGGATATGTGCTTTTATCCTCTACATCCTTAGTATTCTTGTTATCTTTCTCTGCTTGCTTTTCTCCTTCCACTTTCTGTTTTCAGTCACATTTTTCACCTATTATATTTGTATACAAGATTTTGTTTCCCAGAAGGTATTTTCCTTTCCCTTACTGCTGTTTTCTATTTCTTCTCAAATGTAGATCACAGCATGTTAGAGCTCCTTCACCTTTTACTTTTTCCCAAAGTGTTTATCTACACACCAGATCTATCTTCCCTTCTCCCTTTTCCAGCCCCCAGATTCACTTCCTCCTACTACTACATCCTTAGTGTAACACATCTTATTGGCACTCCTACCTTTAACATATTTGAAAAAGTGGTAAGCCTTACAACTAGAATAATGATGGAAAGAAAATTATGTATTACAATTTATAGCAATTAGAAAAAAAAAAAATCGAAGCAATATCTTCAATTTACAAACTCATTATTTAGTCTGTTAAAATGATTAATGCAAGTATGTAGTAGGCTTAAAGTGACCTGTCAATGTAAATAGGCATAGCTTGACACCTGCTGTAAGAGTTTCTAATACATTTACTTGCCTAGCCTTGTTTATGATATCTACACATTAAAGCAAGTCCTGCATGTCATCATTCTGCTTTATCATGCAGAGACTTACGTCCACCACACAAAGAGAACACAGCATTTTAGTTACTGGTTCACTTGACAAGGAACAAAAAGGCAAGAACTCTGAACAGTAACTTCTTCCACAATTGAAGCTATTGTCTCTTGCTCAAACTAGATACTATCTCAGCAAGTAAAATATTGCAATTTTGTAGAAAAGAGAAGAAGAGGAGAAGAGAACGGTGAGATGAGGAAAAGAATTGGAAGAAAAGATGCTTATTTGTAGTGTTCCTCTGACACAAAAAACAGACAAGGACAGTGTAATATAGCAACATCTACTAAGAATAATTTAAATTATTGTTTGCTTACATTCTTCATCTTCAAGCTCAGCAAGCAGAAATCAACATTTTGTCAATATCTGCTAAAACATGCTGTCAACTTATGTCAATTTTTGTTGTTTGGAGGAGTGTTCTTTTTAGAAGAATCTAGAAGAACTGTATTTAGGAGTGAGTTAAACTAGCCTGTTCACATTGCACACTACTACTTAATACTTCTGACAGTAGCTGTTGTCTTTATCACCACCTTCAAAAAAATCCCATTAAGAAAACTACACTCTCGAGATCAGAGAGTAGAGCTTCATAACTTGTTTAATGGCCAAGTGAATGCAGCTACTATCCCAAGCAGTAATGTGGATTGCAGAGGTCAGCAAGGGCTGAAGTGAAATGTTCACTTCAATTAGTTTCTAATACCTGAAGTTCAAAATGTTCTGACAGAGAGTAACCTATGAATTCCATGAAATATCCATTTTCTACATGTCACAACAGAACGTTAAAGCGACTGAAAGTTCCTCTGCTCTTAAAAAGCAGCCGTCACACAACATCTGCAGAGATCTTTTTCTCCACGACAGCAGCTGTCAGTCTGAGGGGCTTTTAATGTCGGACTGAAGCACAGTTTAAGGGACGACCCTTACAGGTAAGGCTCTCACTGGGGCCACTTCAGGTAGGTGTGACAGACTCTGAGGTGAGAAGAAAGGCATTAGCTGGCGTTCTCCAAGGGAAGCTCATCGCTGCGGTTTAGAAAAACAACAGTTTTCAGCACCTTCCTTTCTCCACTGAGAGCAGTGAACCTACTGCCGCTCTGCATCCCTCATTCTCAGCTGTGTGCTGTGGGTATGTGCAGAGGTGTAACAGAGTAAGGACAGGCAAACCAAGCCGGTGTTTCTCAAACTGCAGTAAACAGAAGCTCAGCAGCTTCAAGGAAAAAGGTTTGAAAACTGCTAGTTTAAGAAAAGGTTCTGTTCGTATTGTTATTAGCTTCCTTGCAGGAGTGGAGGTTTGCAGCACACCACCAGATTCAGGGAGAAGACAGTAAGGATATCAGGCACTGAAAATGGTGGAACAAGACTGACAGGTGTTGATTTTTCTGCTCAGAGTTTCTCTGTTGCCTATAGAAATGGATCGCCTTCATAAATTCATGCTACACTGCCATAAAAAAGCTGATAATAAATCAGTACTTATGGAAGTGCCATATTTAGAAGATTGAGAGGAAAATGGTGTGATTTTAAATTTCACATGTCCAGGGAAGAACACGATCTTTTGAGACTAGAGTTTGCATGAGGGAGGGAAGTTTGTAATCACACATGCAACGTTATTCCACATTCTAACAACTCTTATTTCCCAACCAAACAATGATATGACAGTTACTGGTCATTCATTTTTATTGTCTGTCCCAAAACAGCATTCAAGATTACTCATATGCTGTGAAACAAACTTAAATTACCCAAAATGCATCTAACAACTTTGCTTTGGTCAATACTGAAATATTGGGAAGAGGGGAGGTATTAAAAACAAAAAAATTAAAAACCAGTGTTTATTTTCAAGCATACTTCATTTTTTCTACGAAATGCACTAAGAATGAGACACAATGACTGTATTTCCACAGATACAAATGTGTCACCTTTAACAGATACATTTTTTCAGTACTGCATAGACAGCTTTATTCTCACACAAAAAACCCAACTTGCTTTTATTTACATGTTGTGTGAAGCAACTTTGCATTATACACCATCCAGTCAAATCTGATCATACCATTAAAGCCGAGATCTAATAAAACATTTAGGGTATGTCGACCTGGACAGCTGAAGACAGCTATCCGTCAAGGTGTCTGGAAATAAGCCAGCCTTAACAGCTCTAACAATGCCTCAGCCCCATCCTATGCCCATGGCAGTATGTACTGCCTTTCAGAGAAGAATCCTCATTTAAGCTTCTAGACTACCCATACACGGTATGATGTGGAGAGGGTACAATCTAAAAAACTACAGATGACAGTAAAGACAAGTGAGTTTCATATTCCACCCCTTTTCTACATTTCATCTATCAGATTTAAATCTATAGGACAACTTCTTTATCCACTAAAGATGAACACAGCTGTTCACATTCATTCCTTCAAAGAACAAAGTAGACGTCCTACTTTTCTCTTACAAAATGTGGCCAGGAGAGAGGGTTGCCCATCTTTGATAGTAGGTCTGTCCCCCACAAACAGAAACATCTTCCTTGGCTTTCTGGGAGTTCAAAAACATCTCTCCTACTTCCCGTGAGGGAGAATACATATATTGAAGATACACCGTAAGCAAACAGAAACTAGAAGACTATTCACCCTCCCTTCACAGTTGTTCCACTAACCACAAAACAATTCAAGATTCACAATAACAGAAAAAGAGCAAGCATTACTGCATGACTCAGTGCTTAGGACACACAATACATTCTCCTGAAAGCCTTTCTGTATTTCATTTAAAAACTTTCTAAAATTCTCTGTTATTACAACAAAAAATGTTACAAACTCAGCACACAGGCAATGTCCTCAAAAACTGAATACAGAAGTATATCATCAGGAAGTTTGACATTGTTATTTCCATTTTATTTGTTAGAAAAAAGTAGGTAGATACTAAACAGGACAAAGTATCAAGGACCGATGATTTGCCTGACAATTACCAGACAGAGTCCAAAGCAACATGCAGTTGACACCTTTTTTAAAAAGTAAGGTCCACCATCAGTAACATTCAGTCACAGTCTACCACTTCCTTCTTGAAAAACAAGATCCCTGAAGTTTGTGTTTTCTATCCCAAGGTCCCATATACTGGACACACTGTATCTCAATTACCACTAAACCAAGGCCAAACAACTTTCTCCCTTCATTGTCATGCACATTACACAGCAGAGAGAAGAACGTGCCTAAGCCTCAACAAAGTTGACAGGCATTAATTTCATTCTGCAACTTTCTGACAAAACCCAAGCTGCAGCAGAGGGACTGAAACATACTGTGTATTAAACAGGACAAAAAATATTATTATTTTCTATTAATACTTGATAAATTATAGCTATTTAATGGAAAGTATAAATTCTAAACTTATTGAGCTTAGGTTGGTTTCCGTAGTCAGGGAAACTTCCTGTTTACTGACAAGTAAGGCATCTTCTTAATATCACTGGGTGTACTAAAGATTCAGCACGTGAATTTCTCCAATGCTAATCATACTTACCAAAAATTGTTTTTCCACAGAATACATACACATACGATTATCCATGCGTTGCCACACCAGAGACATGTAGGATCAGATTATTTCCTTTCCTACCACAACCAAATTATCTAACTCAACTATTCAGGCTGCGTACCAGGAACAGGATTGGTGTTCCGAAGACTAGGACTCTACACCACAGAAATGTTATTACTAGTAATACATATTCATGGATTAATATATTGCCAAATGACAGACACAGGCCAAAGTATTTCCACTCCTGCCGATGAAACTTCGATTGATGTTAACATACTAGTCACCTGAGATTTTGAAGCACTAGTTCTTGAATGTCTAGGAAAGTCAGAAAGTGGCATTCTTTTGCCCAGCAGCAGCACACTAAAATTATTAAGCAGGAGTCCTGTATCATGATCTAATGCTGATTTCATCAACAAAAGACAGCTCGACATATAATTGACACACATAAATTGAAGAAGAAATAACAGTCTATGTAGGGAGGAAATTGTTAAAGCCTATGCTTTTTAAAATAGGTTTTAATGTTGATATTCTTCAAAATACACTTCCATAATAAGCTTGATATGCTAAAAATAAATGCAGTTTCAAGAAAAATTGAAACTCAAGACTTTGCAAGATATGACTCAAACATACTTTTGAGATAGAGAGTTTGGAATTCACACGATTGGTTTATAGAAGAGTTGAACAATACAACAGAAGAAGCTAATAACCAGGGAGTAAATTGATCTAAATGTGTATCTACAGTAGTATTAATACTAGTTCTAATGATGAGCTTTATAATGTGCAGACACATCCACTGAAAATACTAAGTTTTGGCTTGCATTGGCCTTGGACCAGAGTCAAACTGGATGCCATTCACTCATCTGCCCAATTCCTGAACTAGCTAACTATATTTAATAGACAAATTTATCTCCCTAGTGTATCTACTAACTACAGAATATACTTTTAAAATCTTACTGTATATTCCAAATATGTAATAATTACAACATATTTCCTTTTTACTAATAAACTTTCACTAACTTGGGACAAGAAGTGATTCTGAAGCACTCAATTGTAACTACATCTATGTAACTAAACCCACAGCATCTGTAACAAAAGAAAAATAATTATGTATGAGTAATTAGCAGTGTTTTGTCCAATTTAATCTAGAAATTAAGTTACAATTTTAGTTTTTAAATAGATCTGCATGTCACTTATTAAATCTTATCACAAAGCTTGCATAATTCTACCCCAAATTAACACATGCACTACAGCGAGACCACCATGTAGCAGCTATAAATTTTCATTAAGTTAAAAAAAACCCCACCACTCTGAACTACAACATAATTATTATTATATTCAAATGTTCCATTGTCTGTTATCTGCATGCTAAAATGTTTGCACTTTTTAAAGGGCTGTAACTCTGTGCACAGAATATGCATTTCCTTTCTATAAGACTCCAGATTTCTATAAGACTCCAACATTACTATAGTCAT
The DNA here is from genome assembly GCF_030867145.1 of Opisthocomus hoazin. NCBI lineage: Eukaryota > Metazoa > Chordata > Aves > Opisthocomiformes > Opisthocomidae > Opisthocomus > Opisthocomus hoazin. Next base: position 78,949,733 of record NC_134415.1, on the reverse strand, counting down.
ATATATATTTTTCTCAAGTGTATCTTTTGAATTAAACTACTGTTCCCATGTACAGGTTAATCAAGCTTCTCCAGAATACTTTCAGCAGCAATATCCAAAGGGTTCCTCATGTTCCAACACAAAATGAAAACCATCTATCATTTTGTCTGCAACTCAGGCAGCTGAGTACTCTAAAAATAAGGCTCAAAGATGTGTCTTGGGATCTAAATGGACATTAATGTCTTGAAAATTAACATAAACTGCTAACCTGCAAAAATGGTATACAGGCAAGGTGCAAGTCAGAAAAAACATATGAAAGGCTTAATGTTGCAAGCCAGACCTTTGAGGAAGGTGGGAAACCACAATTAAAAATTCTTAAAGGGCATGTTTGAAAGTGTGCAATGCAAGCTTATGAATTCCTGAAAAAGGAGGCACAAAACAGGTAGAGAAGAAATCTGTCCAAAAAAAAAAAACAAAAAAAAACCAAAAAACCCTCAGCCTTCTAGAAGGTTACCATCAAGCAGAGTCCTTAGCCCTCTCTAGCTAACATGCTTCAGAACAAAAAATGACCAACAACCAGAACAGTACATCAACATTCAACATGTTTTATGACTGCATCATACAGTTTTTATTTTCTTTTTTAGCTGTTTCCATTTTTGAATCACATCCTTATCTCTTTGCTTAATAAAGCTAGCCTTTTTTCTGAAAAGATTCTTTCTCTAATGATACAGAATGTTTCAAAGGAAAAATTACTAACTATGAGTAAAGAAGCTCATTATAATCAAGGATGGACTAGAATATCTACAACAAGAATATGGTCTGGGATTCTGAAAAACCGAAACATTTGCTTCCCAACACATAAAAAGGATTGGATGCTACATTCATGCTCAAAAATCAGCTTTGGTAGCCAGTGCCCAATATGCAAGCACTGAGCTAGGGGAAAGGGCTTACATTTCTGAAAATACTCAAGACACAGAAGCCGACCCATTTAGATTGCTTCTACACAAAAATTACATTGCTTTTCAATGTATTCCTAGGAACAACGAAAGACAGAATTAAAGGACTGTTTTATGTGACTGGGCAAGAGTCTGAAAGCATTCAAAGTAAGAAGAACTTTTCTCTACCAATAGGTTACTCTGCATGAAACCTCCTATCAAGTACTGCTTTAGGAAAACGCTATCCCTAAGTGGCTATTTCCTATGTGAATGCTCTAACATCTAGGCAGAGAGCATGTTCAGTTGCTGTCTGAACTTCTGTTCAGAGTTAAGAAAAATTTTAGGGCACAGAAGTGTATACGTTCATCAATATGTCCCACCATTGGACCACACTGATCCACCACAAGAAGGTCATTCCAAGTAAGCATACTGTGCTGTATTAAATCAACAGACACTCAAAGATATGGGCCACAGGCTTCAAGAGAATCATCTTTGGCAACACTGATCAGATCTCTAATGAAGAAGCAGATCGTAAACTTGTGAAGAACCTAGAGTTTACCAGAAGAAAGCCTATAAATACATCAGTGCTTCAAGAATCTATCAGATAGACAGGATTGGTTCTTAAGACCTACTGTATCTCAATTGCTATAGTTTGGTATATAAGGCATCAGGTAAGGACTGAGGAGCCGTAAGAGTTCCTTTTCCCCTTCAAGGTAGTATCACTACTATCAATTTTTTTCATGAATACTGCCAGTACTTGTAGAGGTTGGAGTAATGAAGCCCCACTCTGAACTTTCCTGAAGATTGGACAGATGACTGTACAGGAGGAATATACACCCATCCACAGCTTAAATACATTCATTTGTTACCCTGGAATAAAACAATGTTTCTCAGCAGAGTAGCTACAGGTGTGGAACAGAGATACAATTCTCCTCCAATGTGAAAAATAGTACGAACAAAAGTGTTTCCCTTTGTTAACAAAATTTTCTCCTTTCCCAAACAAAGAAACAAAATCTTTTTCTCATAGTTAGAACAGATAAATCTAGCTAGATAGGTTAGCCACAGATAATCCCCAATATTTGACTTCCATTACTAAAAACATCATAGCTGGCAGAAAGTACGTTCTTTTTGAACTGAATTGTACAGAACCTCTCCCTGTATCATGGACCTTGCTGAAGCTAGATTTGCTTGAAGTTAATTCCCATGGGAAACAAAAACTGTTAACTCCTTTGTAACTCAGTTTTGTTTTTTTTTAACAGACCATTCAAGCTAGTCAGAGCCACAGAGTGCATTCCGTTGTCTCCATCTCCCGGGGACGCAGACACTACTGCTTCAAGTGGGTAGACACATGTTCAGTTTCCAGAGCACAAGTGTCTTGAATCTTCAAGACTATGGAATAACATCAGTTCATTCCCTAAAAGAATGATATGCGTACATATTCTGCCATATAAGGCCATTCTTCAGCTGCAATGTAGATCCCTACAACACCAAATACTTGTACCGTTTTTGATGTATTTTCACAAGAGGAAATTCAGGTCAGACTGCAATGCCAAACACTTTCATTACTACCTCTACAGCAGTCTAGGCCACCTATCGATTCTCCTGAATTATTATGTGGAAGACAAGTTGACCATGAGCCAGCAGTGTGCCCTTGTTGCCAGGAAGGCCAGTGATATCCTGGGGTGCATTAAGAGTGTGGCAAGCAGGCTCTCTACTCTGCCCTAGTGAGGCCCCATCTGGAGTACTGTGTCCAATTCTGGGCTCCCCACTTCAAGACAGATGAGGAGCTACTGGAGAGAGTCCAGAGGAGGGCTGCAAAGATGATGGGGGGACTGGAGCATCTCTCCCGTTAGGAAACGCTGAGGGAGCTGGGCTTGTTCAGCCTGGAGAAGGCTGAGAGGGGATCTCATAAATGCTTATAAATATCTCAAGGGTGGGTGTCAGGAGGATGGGGCCAGACTCTTTTCAGTGGTGCCCAGCGACAGGACAAGGGGCAACGGGCACAAACTGAAGCATAGGAAGTTCCATCTGAACATGAGGAAGAACTTCTTCACTCTGAGGGTGACGGAGCCCTGGAACAGCCTGTCCAGAGGGGTTGTGGAGTCTCCTTCTCCGGAGGTATTCAAAACCCATTTGGATGTGGTCCTGTGCAGCCTGCTGTAGGTGACCCTGCTTGGCAGGGCGGATCATCTAGTCCACCCCCAGAGGTCCCTTCCAACCCCCGTCATTCTGTGATTTGTATGAGATTTTTTTTCCTCCTGCTATGAAAATCATATAATCATTGAACATCTGAGGTTGCTCAAAACAGGATCAGCTAGAGTAGGTTGCTCAGAGTATTAAGATGTAATAAATATCACTGTCTTGTATTACCACGAGAGACTGACATTTGCCACACTGGGTAGCTGGGAGGCACAGAAGATTTGTCTACCCGCAAGTGACACAATTTTTATAAAGTCCTTGTTCCTTAGGAGAGGCTTCCAAAGAAAGATCACCTATCGCAAACTCAATTCATATTTTCGGTTGCATTCTCAAGCCTAGCAAGTTTCTCTGTTGCACATGGAACCACAATTGGAAAAGTTTGTTAATCAAAGCCTTCTCCTTTAATATCAACAAAAAGCCAAAACCAGCTGAGTGTAAAAGACCTCTCTAAGCATTTCTGCACACCCATTCAGAGGCTAAACAAGATATAACAAGTTAAGCATTTCCTTTTTTCACTGAAAAGCTGACTCTGCGCACCATTTTTCCAAGAGGTGAACTACTTAAGTTCACACATATTATCAAGTTATAAATGACTTGTTATTTACCTATTTTTTTTTTAATTACTTGAATGTGTGTGCCAAAATTACTGTGGAAGGTGTTGTTTTGTCTTATGATAATGAGAATCTTTTGTGGAACACTGCTCTCAGATACCAACAACGGCTCTTCAATAGTGACCCTGCTTATCTGATAGACAATCTATCTGAACCCACATCACCATCGTGCCAGAAGGTAAAAGATTCTGGACCCTCAAAACATGAACAGTGTCATGTTGTAGAAATATAGTTGACAACTTTGATTTTGGCCACTCCATAGCCATTACTATGGGTGCTGTTGGACAAGCTGCGGTAATACAGTATTTAGCATAAATACTACCAGCAAAGTACCTCAGTGTCAATTACACTTCCAATTTTCCATAACCTATGCATCTATTATGCAGTGCCGAAACTAAATAAAAAAGTTAATCTGAAAGAAGACTCCACCCCTGAAAAGGACTCTCATGTCCCTTTGCCATATATGCTTCACTATATGCTTGCTGGATTGGCCCAGGATGGCTTCTCTTCAAAAATCGATTTTCATCCATGGTTTGTGGTCAGACTGGTCATCCTCATGCTACAAGCCACTTCCATATTCAACATATTGACGTAATAGTTTTTCTCGTTCTCCCCCTGATTTGAACTGTTTCATTTGTGTAAAACAGTTTATCACAACAAACAGCCAGAAAATTACTTCAAAGTACAGAAATTACAAAATTCATTTCAGCTGTAGAAGACTGAGAATACCTCACTCCAATGAATATTAATTTATTTGAGCAGTCATCTCTGATGAGAAAAAGCAAAGTTCAAATTCTTGGTTTGAAGCAAATAAAGCAAGGAGTTTAAGCTGGTTCTGTGTATTCAAGAGAAATAGCTTAACATTGAATGACAGATAAGATAGATACATACATACATACATGGAGAGAAATACAGGTACATTGAGTGGAAGCAGGGAAAAACTCTCAATTCCCTTCTCCTCGCAAAAGAAAGTATGACTTCAGTAAATTGTCTTTTACTGAATGCAGCTTTTTTTCTTTTACATCTGCTATTGGAGAGCATAAATTAACATCTATTTTAGAACTTCCCACTCCTCACTTGTTTGATCTGCATTTCGCTTCTTTGGGTAAATCATTCCAATCTTTTCAATCCCTTGAAAAACTCTGCCATATCCTTCAAATCAAACTCTATAATACCGTGATTTATCTTTTTTAAACTAATTGACAGTTAATAACACACTTTGAATAGCAGATAAGAATTAAGGAATTTCTACAGAATGGCACTTCGTTCTCTATGCTTTTTTTCCCCACTTCTGATTACAGCTATGAATCGGGTAATGATACCTCAGCAAGCTGCAATGATGCACAAATTTTCTTGTTACATTAATACTGTTAATTTAGAAATTTTTAAGACATATAAATGGTATCTTATTTTCTGCCTCCAAAACACACTGTTTTGCATATACTAACAATCAATTTTACCTGTCATCCTGCTGTCCTTTCATAGTACTTGCTCAGACTTACCAGGTAACCTTTCCAGTATTTCTGAATTTGATTGAACAGTCTTGAATCCTCAGTAAATACTGCTACTTTATAAATCAAATTCTGCAGATGATTAACAGAAACAGCTCCTGCTTTAAGACAAAACGTTAAGCCTCCTATAACTTAACATTTATTTCTATTACTTCCTCTCAGAGACTTTTGTGACCCATGAAAATATTTTACCTCTCACATCACAGCCTCTTTATTTAATAGCCTGGTGTGAAGAGCCTTCAATTACATCTTTAAAAAGTTTATGTAAATTGCTATTACTGCAATCAAAAACCCTAGTAGATTAGTGAAGCACAATCGTCTTTGCTGAAGCAGTACTAACTACATTAGTAATACTTGTTAATACTACCCAGTCTACCATCAGTCTTTGTTGTCATCGTATAGTTCTACCTACAGGCAGTTGCAGCTGTAAGGGATGAGAAATTACATGTGCATGTTTTTTCTTTAAGAACGCCCAACAATTTTCAGCCCTGTTTCTTAGCCAAACAAAGTTTATGAGATCGTTTTCAGAGTATTTGTTGCAAGCTCTCCCTCAGCAACTTAAAATCTATTGACCGATTTCTACCAAACTGGACTCAAGTACACTGAGGTTCTCCAAAATTGTGAAAACAAGGACCAGACAGAGAACAGAGACTCTATTAATACTCCCAGTAAATGAAAGCAGCTTACCACAGAGCAGGAAAAAAGGGAAAGCAACAGCACAAATGCCCTAGCTATAAGAAATGCTTCAATAGAATTTAATGCCTTTTACTAGATGCCAAGAAACCCCACCTGGGTTTAGAATAGATTCCCATTTTCTAATAAGTTTAAGTGTCAGACAGTTATGGCATTTATAATAGTCTACTTCTGTATGGAGTCTGCTGTCAGAAAACTAAGTTCATGTTGCAACCATAGCATATAACTAAAAAGTCAATCAACAGCAAGGCATAAACTCACTGAACACTATCCATTATTTCTGCTCTTCATTAAGCGTTTTGTTAAAATGTAACTACTTTTGTTATTCTGTAGTTCTTTGTGTGTATAAGGTAATTTATTATCACCAGCATAGGGAAGGTAGCATTCAATTTAGCTTCCCACCCCCCCAAAAATATAAGAACTTAAATTAATAAATATACTTTCAGAGTGTATACACTTTTGATGACACTTTCTGTCCTTTAACTGACTAAAAAAACATTTTTCAGAGAATCAAGAAATCCAGTATTAGAGATATGAGAATTTCTAATTATGCCAATTAGTTTATTTTTTGGAAGTCTACAACTAATGTTTTGCTGCCTCTCCGACACATTCTTAGTTCGACTTGTGTTATAAGACGCAGGTCACAGCACTGCATAAGCTCTTGAGCAGTTCGAAGAGGCTACGCAGCTTCTGACCTCTACGGAGGAGGCGGCTCCACAAAAAAAGTTATTTTGTTTGCAAAGTCATTTGAAATAAGTATGATAGTCTAAGTTGTTCCATTCCTATCCCAGATCTTTTTGTCTTTGAAACCACGTCTTGTAAACATGAAATATATAGCCTGCAACCTGAAAGAGACTGATTCACAGATGTACTGGAACACAGAACTCCTATTGCAATCTGGCGCCTTGGTATCTTTGAGAATCCTGGATGTAGTCCAAAAAAACAAAAACTGGAAAAGAGGTATTATCACCCCTGCAGCAGTCAGAGGCTCCAAGGTGGTAGAAAAAGCAGAGCATGGGTTACAAAAGGTGCTTCACTCTCTAAGCAGTTAAATTGAGTACACTGAGATGCATCAGACACACAAGCAGGTTATAAAAAGGCCCAATCCGAATGCAGTAAAAGTAACCTGATAAGACTTCCATCAAGATACCTTTTCTCAGCAGTCAAAAGCATAGGAACAAAGGAAAAAAAACACGTTTTCTTTCAAATTATGTATTTCCCACAGACAATAGAGACTCATATTTTAGTTCAATCCTCTGTCTGATAAGTATCTGGCTTTTTTTTTTCCTTCCCTCCAAACTGCAGACTTACAGATCTTGGTGGATGAGAAGTGAGTGTACATGCAAGTGGGTCGTTGGCAGTTTAAGAGTGTTAAAAAAAAAACACATAAAGAAAAAATAGAACAAGCAGGATTATACACACCATCTTCTGTGGGGAAGGAAAAACAACAGAAAACACGGGGTAGGACATAAAGCACATTCATCACAGAAAGCAACAAAAAAGAACTATGAAAGAGCAAGTAAAGGGAAAAAAATAGGACAAAACATATTATAAGCACAGGAAAACTGATTTAACTAACTAGTATAGGGCCAAAAAAACTGACGTGAAGGAAAAACTGTGAAATGTTGAGTTAAAAGTTAATATATTTTACCCCACCTTTTTAAGGAAATTGGTCTCATGCACGAAGGGGAGGTGGGGGAAAGGGGGCAGGGGGCAAGGTGTGTCCCCCACCTGGAAACTGACTGGCTGAATTCAATCAAATTTGACAGAAGGGTAGAGGTGTCAAAGATAATTGTTTAAGAAAATGCTAAGTTCATGAAATCAGGATGTTATTAATGTCCTAACTGAGGGGAAGGCTGCAGTATGCATTAACACCTTATTAAACATTAGATGATCCATGAAAGGATGAGACTATAAATGTTTCAAACAGGAAAAAAATAACTCCATTAGAGCACAGAATAATTTGTGAGATTAAAAAAAAAAAAAAGAAAAAACAAAGGGGGGTAAGCAGCCAGGCTTCTACTGCTCAAGGAACTATTCATTTAAAAATACTTCTTCCTCTTTTACCTGGGGAAAAAAGGAAGACATGGTAATACTTTGTATAGTACCCACCACCAGGAGTCGTAACAAGCAAGCACCAAAAGGCCCTTTTTATATGCAAAAGTGCTGTACAAAGTGGGACATTTTTATCTTCCTTTGGAGCAATCAAAGCAAGAGAGGCAAAGTGACTGCAAGGAAAAACAGCAGTAGAAAAGCTGGATGGAAAGAAAAGGCAAGTAACCCAAATCACTTTCCACCCACTACTCCAGTCTGTCTTCAGAACCAGCAGCATCCAACATACACCACAATACATTTTCTGGAACCCAACTAAAACAGAACATTCTTACAGCACACAATAATCAATGAGAAGACATTTTTTAAAAGCTTTAACAGTCTTTTGATTTATTTTATACTTATCAACCCCTTCTTGCATTCATAATTCATTAATATGCAGTTAATAGTCACTACGTATTAACATATTCTCTCAACACAAACGACGAGCAGCCATTCCTCAGCTTTTCCAATAAAAGCAGATTTTAGATAACCACGTATATTATCCACCTGCGCTTTTAAAGCATAGTCAAGTCAGTATTTCATATTCAAAAATGGCATCTGCATGATTGCTAAAAATTAATCTTTGCTACAATTTAAGCAAAGAGAAACTTCAGATGGTGTTCCACTGCATGCCTTCTTGTGTGCTTGCTTACATACTAGCTTGATGGTGCCAGAAAGGCAACTAATTTAAACCAGCAAGTGATTTTTCATAGGTTCTACAATGAGAGCATCTAGAATCGCAGATAATTAAATTTTACTGGCAAGCGATCTGGGATGCTTGGACACAGCATAGCTGAACACACTTATGCAAACTACCAAAGCTTTGTCAATTAAACAACTCAGATTCAAGAATAACAAAGTAGAATTAGTTTAATCATTTTCAACACAATTCTCCAGGTAAAATATCACAGACTGGTTGCACAAACAGATCTTGAAACATTTCACTTTTCAGGAAGCGCACCTTCCAACTTCACACAACCCCCAGCATCTGCATGCCGAGAGAAAGAGGAATGCAGTCACATGGAATCAGTTAACAATTACTGGCAATAAAGAAATCAACTGCAGCAGAAGATCCAGGTTTGATATTAATAAGCTGTGATTCACGTGAAGCATCATATAGCTTTCCTTACTTATAGATTCATCAGCCACGTATTTAAGAAAATCAACACACTACCATATGAAATGCTAGTTAAACGCAGTGTGTTTCAGCTGTCGGAGACGCAAATAAAGGTCTTAGTGTTGAAAATGTGGGACTTTTACCTAAAATCCCAATTATGGCATACAAAGAAGAGGCATATCTAAGCTCCACAAAACAGATCTAAATGCAGCGCCTTGCTCCGCTCTGTGCTGCGAACACTTTCTATCTGCCTTTATGTTTATTCTGTCATTTATTCAAAATGAAACCCGTCATTTTTTTCAAAAAAGACTCCAAGTCGCACCTTGTCACGCTGAGGCATTCGTTCAAACCCGCGACTGCTGAAAAGGGTGGGAAAAAAGAACCAAGCCAGAGCATTTAATCTGATTAAATGCCACCGTGCCACAATTAGGTGTCACTGCACGCTCGCTTTAACCCCGAAGGCGCAGGCGGCGGGCAGGGAAGTCAGGGCAGCGCACGGCTCCAGGTGCGACCCGGGCCACCGCGTCCGCCCGGCGCCGAGGGCAGCCACCCCCCCCCCCCCCCCCCCCCGCGCTGTCCCCTCGGCGCTTCGCCGGCTGGAGCAGTCGGGACCGCCGCGCTTCTCCCGCTCCCGGCCCGCCGAAACAATGGCAGCGGCCCCCCAGCGGGCAGATCCGCACCGAGCCCGCGCCCCAACGGGGAGAGCGGGGCGGAGCGGCGCGGCGCGGCTCCCCTCAGCCCGGCCCGGCGCCAGCCGCTCGCACCTGGCTGCGCTGACGTCACCCCCACCGGCCCCCGCCCCGCTGACCCCGGCCCGGCCGCACCTTCCCCGCCGGGCCGGAGATCCCCCCGCCGCCGCCGGGCAAACGGAGAGGGGGAGCAAAGCGCCGCGCTCCCGCACAAGCGCGGCACCCACCCCCCCTCCGCGAGCGGGGGCGGCGGGGAAGGGGCTCCGCGGCGGGGAAGGGGCTCCGCGGCCGCGACGCGCCTCCCTCCTTCCCCCCCTCCCTCCGCCGCCGCCCCCCGCGCGGGCGCGGACAAAGGGGAGGGGGCCGGCACCTGGCGGAGGCCGGTCCCTCGGCGGGTCAGGCACGCCCGGCGGCGCCGGGGACGGGGAGCGGAGCGGGGCCGGTCCCGCCCGCCGCGGGGGCCGCGCGGGAAGCGGGGGCGCGGGGCACTTACTCGCCGCCCGGGCTCCCGCGCGCTGGCCTCGCCTCGCACCTTCACGCCGCTCGCCTCGGCCCCTCCCCTCCGCCTCCGCCTCGCGCCGCCCCGGCGGCCGTTGGGGCGCTGGAACTTCAGACGGCGCTTGCCATTCCGCGCGCGCCGCGGCCGGCCGGCGGCTCCGGGGGCGCGTGCGGCCCCGGCGGCGCCGAGCTCCCCCGGAGGCTTCACAATAGGCACGGGGCAGCGCGTGTGTGTGTGTGAGCGCGCGCGGGAGGCGGGGCCTCTGCCGGCGCGCCGAGGCGGCGGGCGGAGAGGAGGGGTGAGGGGGAGGCAGGGCTGTTTACCCGGCGGCCGGACCCGGTCCCCCCGCCCGACGCTCGGGCTGGTCCATGCGTCGCCGTCCCCCCCCCCCAACCCCGCGACGTGAGGGAGGCGAGCCCACCCCACCCCGCGGGCGGCAGGTGGTACGGTCCGGCCCGCCGGCTCCCTCTCCCCAGCACGGGCGGGGCGGGGCCGCCACCGTGACGTAAACAAAGCCGGGTGTTGGCGGCTAATCAGCGGGAGGGGGCGGGGCTTTGGGCACTGCTCGGCCCCGGGCTGAGGCGGTGGGCGGTTGGGGGCGGGTGCCCCGCTGCCGCCTCTCTGCCGTGGCGGGGGGCGGTCGCCCACGAGCTGTTGCTCCCACCCCCTGTGGGATGTTTTTCCCGGCGCGGGCTTGCGTCCCTGTCACCGGCTGGGCCGCGTTCCCCGGAAACGCCATAAAGCTTCTCGGCCCGGGCGGCAGAACGGCGGCAGCCGCGCCGTAGCACCCGGGCCCACCCCTTCAGAGCCCGGGGCCCCGTCGGGACGCGTTGCATGCCGGAACTTGTAGTCCCGGCCCGGAGTCCTGAAAGGTTAATCACCAACAGCGCAAAAGGGAGACCATTCCCCCCTCACACGCCTGTATATACCAAAGAAGACCACAATTTGTCCTTTAAAGCGTATTTTCCGTTTTAGCGAGCCACCTTCTAACGAGCGGCCCCACCCCGCTCGCTCTGCGGGGGAAGGGGCACGGAGAGCTCCTCCGAGCTGCCAGGACCTGCTCGTCCCGTCATCCCTCGCGCCAAGATGTCGGCGGCTATCGCCGCGCTCGCCTCCTACGGCGGCTCCGACTCGGAGCCCGACTCGGAGCCCGAGGCCGAGGCCGGCTCCCAGCGCGCCGCTGTGCTCGCCAGCCGCGATGCCGTGCTGCACCTCTGCCCGCCGCCCGCCGCCCCCCCGGCCTTGGCCGTCGACGCGGCCCCGGAAGTGGCCGTGAAGGTAGGCGTCCCTCCGCCGGGGCCGCGGGGCCTTCGGGTAGCCCGGGCCGGGAAGGGCGGGTGCGAGGCCGGTGGGGGGACGTTGCTGCCGCCTGGCCTTGCCGTGCCCCGCGGTGTGGGGCCGGAGCTGGGGAGCGAGGGCGGGCGTCTATCGGGGTGCTCGGCCGGTGGATCCCGCTGTGGCGGGGAAGCGTGTTAAAGCTTATTGTCACTATCTAAAAGCCGAGCCTTGCTTGGAGTTCCTCTTGTCACAGAATGTTAGGGTTTGGAAGGGACCTCTATGGATCCTCTAGTCCAACCCCCCTGCCGAAGCAGGGTCACCTACAGCAGGCTGCACAGGACCTTGTCCAGGCGGGTCTTGAATACCTCCAGAGAAGGAGACTCCACAGCCTCCCTGGGCAGCCTGTTCCAGTGCTCCGTCACCCTCAGAGGGAAGAAGTTCTTCCTCATGTTCAGATGGAACTTCCTATGCTTCAGTTTGTGCCCATTGCCCCTTGTCCTATCGCTGGGCACCACTGAAAAGAGTTTGGCCCCATCCTCCTGACACCCACCCTTCAGATATTTATAAACATTTATAAGGTCCCCTTGGAGCCTTCTGCTCTTCAGGCTGAACAAGCCCAGCTCTCTCAGCCTTTCCTCACAGGAGAGATGCTCCAGTCCCCCCATCATCCTCGTAGCCCTCCGCTGGACTCTCCCCAGTAGCTCCTCATCTTTCTTGAAGTGGGGAGCCCAGAACTGGACAGACTACTCCAGATGGGGCCTCACCAGGGTAGAGCAGAGGGGAAGGAGAACCTCCCTCAACCTGCTGGCCTCAGTCTTCTTGATGCACCCCGGGATACCATTGGCCTTCCTGGCAGCCAGGGCACACTGCTGGCTCATGGTTAACCTGTCATCCACCAGGACACCCTGACACTCTTGACTTCTGTTCCCCTCAGTTTAAGGTGGTTTTCTGTGTGGTTTGCAGGTGTGAAATTGATACTTGGCAGGCCAAGTGCAGCTGTTTCCAGTTCTAAAGAGCAGCCTGAAAGCTGATCAGTGTTTCGGTTTTCATTCCGCTGTTGCTTGGGAAACCTACGTTTCCAAGTATCACTATCAGTTCACTTTTGTGATTCCAGAAAGGGGGAGGGGAGCTGTTGATATGTTTTGGGCATTTTAGTCTAGGCAACTAATTTCTAATCAAAAGCTCCTGTCTCACCATAGTGACTGTCACTGTAGTATTGTGTTGCTTCCAATTGTTCTGAGAAGTTTTCTACTTTGTGGCACAGAGGTGGATAGAATCTTTCACTTTGTCGTCACTAGTTAATTCATATGCTATTACATGTGATTGTATTTGCCTGTGTGTGTTGTATGGCACGTACTGACTAGATGTGCATTTTCTTATCCCTTAGAGGCTTAGAAATATCAAAATATTTGATTTGCAGCCTCTGGCAGACTGTCTTGTACAGCCTTTGAAAGGAATGCCAATTACCATCTGTCATATCTTTTGCGTGTGACTGATGGTAAGTGGTAGGTAGCATTGGCTGTGCTCTTCGCCACTCTTAAGGCTGTAGCAACAGGTTTTCCCTTTGCCATCCCAGCACAAAGGTTTATGCAGTTGCTTAGTGGCTGACGTCAGGGAACTGATCTGGATTTTAAAAACAAAAAAATCTCGTGGAGTTATTTGTCCTTGGGATCCACTCCATGATCTGTTTTGCAGTGTAGCTGTGCAAACACTGTGCCAGCACAGTAAAATGCCCAGTGCCAGAGTAGGAACAAGCAGCTGGAGGAAGGAGTTAGGTGTCAGTAGCACGTTCCATTCAAAGCTGTTCACCAGGCTATGCCCTGATAGGGGTATCCATCAGCACAGCTAGGACTGTCTCTGCCACAGGCATTCTGCTAACAAAGATAAAAAAGAGGTGGTGTTTCTGAGTACTGAGATGTTTCATTAAAATGTCTGTCATTTTCATTTGAGATCATAGATTAGATGCATATAGCTGAAAACATAATGAATTTGAGCTGAGACTTTCTGAATATGCAACATACTGCAGCCTCTTTTAGCACCACAACCTTCTTTGGGGAGTAACAGATCATTTCCTTGTAGAGTGATACCGTGCCTTCTTTTCAGACTTTTATGATTCAAGAAAGAAGTGCCAGTCTCATAGACAACATACTCTTAACACCTTCCATGGCTAAAAGTGATAGCAGCCCCCCAGCCAGCAGCAAAAGCTTGCTCAGTAATTTATCCTAATTCTTCAGGATTAGAAAACCCTTACTAAACAAATATTAAAGACATGACAAGTAAGTGTAGGTAACAAGAATTCTTTAAATACAAGGTTGGAAAAACAGCAAGCTGAGCAAGGAGGAAAGCAGAGTTACAGTTCATTAGTATCACTTCGCTTGTGCAGATGTTCTTTTGACATGAACAAGGATCAAGTACTCTTAAGTGCATGACGTGTATTACACAAGGGACCAGGAATGGATAAGAAAAGACGGTGGTGAGAAGGGAGTCTGGAAGGGTTGGTCATAGAATAACTATAAATGTCAGCTGCACACAGGTGCATTTTTGGCAGCTGAGAATGTAAATTGTAAGTGGTTGGTGCCCTGCGCGCTAGTTCTAATCGTTGTACCTGTTTCTGGTTAGAATTTCAGCCTGTTAACTCACACGGATGGTAGACTTCTATGTAGGTTCCTTACTGTCTCTGTTAGCAAGGCATAATGGTTAGCGCACTCAGCCACAGCATTAGGTTTTTTGTTGTTACCTAAATGTGCATATCAAATATAGCCCTAAGATGTTACAGAATCACAGAATGGTAGGGGTTGGAAGGGACCTCTGTGGGTCATCTAGTCCAACCCTCCTGCCGAAGCAGAGTCACCTACAGTAGGCTGTAGAGGACCTTGTCCAGGCGGGTCTTGAATCCAGAGAAGGAGATTCCACAACCTCCCTGGGCAGCCTGTTCCAGTGCTCCGTCACCCTCAGAGGGAAGAAGTTCTTCCTCATGTTCAGACGGAACTTCCTGTGCTTCAGTTTGTGCCCATTGCCCCTTGTCCTGTCACTGGGCACCACTGAAAAGAGCTTGGCCCCATACTCCTGACACCCATCCTTCAGATATTTGTAAGTATATATTAGGTCCGCTCGCAGCCTTCTCTTCTTCAGGCTGAACAAGCCCAGCTCCCTCAGCCTCTCTTCGTAGGAGAGATGTTCCAGTCCCCTCATCATCCTTGTAGGCCTCTGCTGGACTCTCTCCAGTAGCTCCTCATCTTTCTTGAACTGGGGAGCCCAGAACTGGACAGAGTACTCGACCTGCTGGCCACACTCCTCCTAATGCACCCCAGGATGCCATTGGCCTTCTTGGCAGCCAGGGCACACTGCTGGCTTGTGGTTAACCTGTCATCCACCAGGACACCCAGGTCCCTCTCCGCAGAGCTGCTCTCCAGCGGGTCCACCCCAAGCCTGTACTGATGCATGAGGTTGTTCCTCCCCAGGTACAGGACCCTGCATTTGCCCTTGTTGAACCTCATCAGGTTCCTCTCTGCCCAACTTTCCAGCCTGTCCAGGTCACGCTGAATGGCAGCACAGCCTTCCGGTGTATCTACCACACGTCCCAGTTTGGTGTCATCAGCAAACTTGCTGAGGGTACATTCTAACTCTTCATCCAGGTCGTTGATGAAGAAGTTAAACAAGACTGGGCCCAGTACTGACCCCTGAGGGACACCACTAGTTACCAGCCTCCAACTAGACTCAGCGCCGCTGATGACAACCCTCTGAGTTCTGCCATTCAGACAGTTCTCAATCCACTTCACCGACCACTCATCCAGCCCACACTTCCTGAGCTTCCCTAGGAGGATGTTATGGGAGACTGTGTCGAAAGCCTTCCTGAAGTCTAGGTAGACAACATCCACGGCTCTCCCCTCATCTACCCAGACAGTCATGTCATCGTAGAAAGCTATCAGATTGGTCAGGCATGATTTCCCCTTGGTGAATCCATGCTGACTACTCCTGATAACCTTCTTTTCTTCCACTTGCTTGTTGATGAGCTCCAGGATAAGCTGCTCCATCACCTTTCCCAGGATGGAGGTGAGGCTGACCGACCTGTAGTTCCCTGGGTCCTCCTTCTTGCCCTTTTTGAAGATTGGAATGACACTGGCCTTTCTCCAGTCCTTGGGCACCTCTACTGTCCTCCAGGACCTCTCAAAGATGATGGAGAGTGGCTCAGCAATGACATCCGCCAGCTCCCTCAGCACTCGTGGGTGCATTCCATCGGGGCCCATGGATTTGTGGACGTCCAGATCGCTTAAGCGATCCCTCACACAGTCCTCCTTGACCAAGGGAAAGTCGTCCTCTTTGTAGGCTTCTTCTCTTACCTCCAGGGCCTGGGATTCCTGAGGGCCTGCCTTGGCACTGAAGACTGAAGCAAAGAAGGCATTCAGTAGCTCTGCCTTCTCCGCATCCTCCGTCACCAGGACACCCGCGTCATTCAGCAGCGGCCCCACATTGTCCCTAGCCTTCCTTTTGCTGCTGATGTAGTTGAAGAAGCCCTTCTTGTTGTTTTAGACATCCCTTGCCAGCTTCAATTCCAGGTGGGCTTTGGCCTTCCTCGTCGCATCCCTGCACGCTCTGACCACATTCCTGTACTCTTCCCAAGTGGCCTGCCCCTCTTTCCACATTCCATGGACCTTTCTCTTCCACCTGATCTCCGCTAGAAGTTCCTTGTTTAACCATGCAGGTCTCCTGCCTCCTTTGCTAGATTTCTTTCTCAGGGGGATGCACCGCTCCTGAGCATGGAGGAAGTGACGTCTAAACAGCGACCAGCACTCTTGGACCCCCCTGTATTTTTTTATTCTGCAGGAATCTGCTGAGTCCTTGCATCAAAGTACAGCATACATGTATATGATCGTATGGATGTGAAAAAAATCTTTCTGTAATTGAAAACTATACTAATGATTTGTAACTGTGTTTTAAATGTTTGAGGGGATTGCTTCTGTTACGGTCTCTTCTTACAGTCTGCTTGCTATAATAGCCCTATTGCTCATCTTGATGTTAAATTACTCATAATAAATGACATTGAGTTATAATTACTGGTTACTTCAATCCAGTAATACTTCTACTTTAATTTTAAATTGGAAAGATGACAAGATTAAAGTGCATGTTCCTGCTACTATTTTTAGCATGACTAAAGTGCTGGAAATGTTACAGTACCTGAGGGAAGACAGCAGAGGAAGAAAGTGTGCAATTCTGGTCCCTTCATTCAGAAAAGGACACATTAGAACTGCAGAAAAACCAGAGAAGGGCAGCAGGGCTGAACAAAGGTGCTGCTTCTGTATGAGGAATCATTGAGGAGGCCAAAACTGGAAAAGAGAAGACTGAGGTGATAAGTGTGACAGAGACCTACAAAGCCATTAAGTGGCATGGAGAGGGGGTTGAGTACTCACTGCCTCTTCCAGTACAGCATCTATAAGTTAATTAATAGGACCTATGTTCAAAGGAAACAAAAGGATGCAGTTCTTCCTGCGACATGTAGTAGGGCTATTCGTGTGCCAAGAAATATTGTGTATGCAAGAAGTTTACGCTGTTACAAGGAGAGTCTGGACAAGTACTTGGAAGAGATCCATTGAAGGAAGAGGTACCAGTAAATACAAAGATTTCTTCACGCTCACAAAGTCTTCTGACCTGAAAATAGTTGGCTGTTGGGAGAGTGCAGAAGTAGTATCATGTACACTTTTCCTGTTCTTACTCTCCTCTAGGCGCCGAGTTATTGTAAGGCTGATCTTTTGTAGGGAGGGTGGATAGATTAATCAAGAGATGTTCTTACTCCAGATACATCATCAGGTGGCAGGTGAGCATGACAGTGTTGTTGATAGAGGCTGTTCCATGAAGGAAAGGGAGCCCACTTGCCAGCAGCCAGGGCTGGGAAATGTCTTCCCTCCAGGAGTGGTCACGGTAAGTGGTAGGGCGTATGGAACAGCTTTGTGGTATCCTCAGCACTTGAACCATGAGAGTGGAGGTTCAGTACTTATACTTGTCCGTTCCGTCATGAGTTGACTTTCAGGGAAAAGTCAGGTCCTGTGACTTCTGCAAGGATTTGTGTCGATTCATTGACTCGTTGACGTAGATGTGGCTCTTCTCTGCTTCCTGCTGGTGGTTGTGTAGGTTCCTCCACTCATGGCATAAGCAGATCTTCGCGAAGCATAGCGCCTCTGTCTTGTCTGACTGTGGTAACTGCACTGGCTAAGCACATGCCATCCTGGTGCTTTGGTACTGGTTTTCTATGGGTGTTTTTTGCCTTAATCAGCCTCATGCTGAGATTTAAGACAGTTACAATCAATAGTAGGTACAACCTTTTAACCTCTATGATGCTTCCTATGAGCCACACATGTGGCTTTCAGAGGAAAGGGGGCTTATCTCCCTCCCACCTTCCTTCCCTCCCTGCTGTACGGGAACACCAGGGCTTCCTGCTGCTGGTCAGGCCTCACACTGTTGCTCCAGCCTACTTTAAGGAGAAGTAGAGCCCACCCGAAGTAAGGCCTTCGGCCTTTCTGCTCTGTAAGAGCATCTTGCTGCGGGATGGGTAGGTCCAGCACAGTTGTATTGACTCTGGTTATTGTAGGGTATGAGCATAAGAATTGGCAACAGAGACATGGCAGCACCTGTAACACTGGGCTAGACAGGCTCTTCGTCTCTTGTGCTCTTAAAGCAGTCAGTTTTGTGACCTGGACTTCAGAAGCAGTTATGATTAATGCAGTGAAGAGAAACCCAGAATACGTTTAAGTACCGGGAAGTGTCATGATCTTGAGCTCCTTTGCTGTTAGCTATCCAGAAACTGGCTAAGTAAGATGTGTTTATTAGTGGTGGCTTTTATGTGTGAATTATGCTAATGAAGAACATAATAAGCCTCTGTGTTTGACTTTTTCAGTTGTACCTGGTCCTTAACACCAGTGCATTATGAATGTTTGTTCAGTGTTTTAATGATGCTGGATTTGATTTGGAAGTGCAGGCCAGCATGTGTTTCATGTACTATAACACAGCAGTTTCCTTTTTTCAATCTAAACCTCTCATTTTAGAATTCTGTCTAAGTTATATTTTGCTAGACATTGCCAAAAGCAGTTATAATTAATTTTCCTACAGGTTCTACTGATACGAAAAAATCATTGTAAGACTACTCACAAAGTATTTACCTTCGCAAATGAATTAAAAATGCTGAAGGAAATTCAGGAAATTGCGTATTCTGTGAAGAAATCACTTTCATGGGAAGCATTGCAGCTACAAGCTTTGCATTTGAAGACAACATTTACTGTTTGATCTCCATCAATTCAGTGTGAGACCTGGATGGGAGCTGATTTTATTATATTTATGTACGATGTCTCCTTCATTGGTTTTGAGGAGAGAATACTCAACTAGGTGGAAATCAACTAGGCAGACCTGGCCCAGTACAGCAGCTGGAGGGTTTGTGTTGTCTGTAGTGGGAGAAGGGGTTGGAAGTCTCAGGTCTATTTTTCTTTTGAATCCAATTTACCTTTGGCACTATGCAGGTGTCTAGAAAAGTACTACTTCAGAGGAAGAGATAGACTTCAGTCACATTTCTTAATGTTCTTTAGAACCTAATGCTTGGACAGCTATGGAGAGAGGAAAGATAGAAAATCAGTGTGTGACAGTTCTGTAGCAATGATGAACCATAGTGACTTGGGGGTGGGGGGTATTTGTTGGGAACACCTTGGCTTCTTTTGGTACGGTGGGTTTATTTTTATTCTGTTGAAGTTAGTGGGATGGACATGTACTGTTAAGAGTGTATGAATGGGTAGAATGACTGAAAGCTGGTAACAACCAAATCTCAATGTCGGGACTTCACTGTAAATGCCATTCATCTCTTGGTAATAAATCTGAAAATCTTTGGAATGAGATAATACTGCGTGTTTGACAGCCTTAGTGGTTTGTGCAAGAATGAGTAAGTGACAAATTGCTTAAGCCTCCGTGGCTCATGGGATAGGGTCTTAATTTACTACATTTTAATTTAATGGATAATTAAAACTAATTAAATCTTGTGAAAAGCAGGCTGCCCTTTTTAGCTATTTGGCTAATTAGTAATTAATTTAGCTGGGGAGAAAGGAACATTGTAGGTTTATTATCTAAAATGTCCAGGAAAAAAAATCTCTATAGATATCACAACTCTTCACTTGCGTGGTATGAAACTGGAAAACTCTGACCTTTGCTTTGTTCTAACAAAGTCAGTGTTTAGACAAACACTTGAGATTGAAGTGTCAAATTCTACTTTTAAGTGCCTAAATGGCTCTAATTGAACTTGCAGCCACATATTAGCACAGTGAGCATATTATTACAGAATTTGGCTGAAATTTAAAAAGATTGTAGATTAAAAGGATTGTGAATAGCCTTGGCATAAACAACATTATATTCATCCTAAGGAGCAGAATTGGCATCCACTGTTGTAGTCCATGCTGCAGCTTGTTTCTTTTATTTAAGGTTTTGCTTTGATGCCTATTACAGAGATTTGGCCTGTGTTTAATTCAAAGATGTTTTTGTCTTACGTACATATAAAATAACACTTCTAGCAAGCTTTTTTCAGTTTTGTTTTTTTTTTAGTTAACTATATTGTATTCTATAAATCAAGTACTTTTTCATAGATGGTAAAGGTTTTGTTTTATGGCATTTAGGTGGGGTTGTTCTGCAGAAAAACAGAACTGTGGCATGTTTAAGGAATCTGTAAGAAGGAAAGCTAATCTGATTTACTGTACTTACAGTCTAAAATCCCTTCTATTTCCTGTGCTCTTCCCGGTGCTGAGTTTTAAGTGGACAAATGGCCTTTATGGTAGGACTAAAGGAGGATGCCTTGGTAGGAGCTAGACATTCAGTGAAATTTAGGAAATACTAATACTCCAGAGTACACCCCCGAGTGCCATTCTCCTATGATTATGTGACACTGTGTTGTAGGGTGAAACACAACACAGAAGAGGCAAAATGAGAGCATTTAAGTATGATTTGATTAGATAAAAAAAATTCTCTGATATTTGAACTGTAAATCAACCTGATACTGTAAGCAAATAGACATCATATCTATTTAAAAAACAAACAAATTAACAAAAATCCAACCAACCCACCAGGTAATTCAGTAATAAGACATCATATAGTTCTTTTTTGCCTTTCATCAAAGGTGATGGGCCTGGACAGACACTCATTTAACATGTCTACCAAACTTCCGTGAATCTACAGACTGAGAAATTTCAGTATTTCGCTGTCCTTATTTCTGCTAAGTTGTATAAACTGAAACTTTTTTAGGTTGAATTAGGTTGTTCAATTATTCTGTACAGGTCATATTTTCTTAGACCTCTGATCATTCTTGATTTTTCTCTTTTGGACCCTTTTCAGTAGCATGTGTTGTCTTACCTGGTACATGGTGCCCAGTGTGGCCACTGCATTTCAGCTGGGCTCTTGTTACCAGCGCTGAGAAAAGCAGAGACGTGACATTTAGAGCTGAAGTTTGCAACTCCATTGTATTATGTCGTCTAAGAAAGCTATATTCAGTAAAACATAACTTCCTAAAACCTTCATTCTTCTTTTCCAGGTTATATGGGGTGTACCACCTTTAATGATATTACAGCATGCCATAAAGCCCATATTTATAAAATTTCCAAGCTGCAGCGAACAGTCTGCTTCTCTGCCAGTCCTACAGCTGAACTTTTAGCTTTCTCTGGAGGAATACTGTATCTGTTTAAACTGATGGCTTCTTGACAACCCCCCCCCCCCCCCATTTATGATTCCTGTGCCTTTGTAAGTGGGAAGTGACCTAGAGTAATACTTAGCCCATCATTAAATTCACAGATGCCCTCCTCTTTCAGCTTAGCTACTGACAGTCTGCTGTCCTGCAGAGCCACTTGTGTCACAATTGGGACGTAAGCTCCATGATGAATTGCTCACCTTAGACTTTTAGATAAATCAAGAAGTGTCATGTGGGACCAAAGGAGACACTCCAGCACAGCAGAGGGACGTGATCCCGTAGGCTGCCTTATCTCAGTCACAGCTCTGGCAGACTGCTGCTCCTGCAATCCCATCCCTGTTAGCTGTAGCTGTGGCAAATGCATCTAGAAAGAATGCAGGTAGGTTCTGTTGGCTGTTGCCAGCATAAAAGGACAGGATCGTAAAACCTTTTACGTTTACTTTTTTCACTTTCTGGGTCTGAGAAAGATGAGTTCTGCTGAAACGGTCTTCTGGTGATGCCTGCAGTTGTACCCAGTGATCTTCACCATGTACAGAGTTTGCTGATGAGTTCTTTCCTCTCATAAAAAAAAAAAAAAAAAGAACCCCCAATGCAGATAGCCTGCCAATTTGTAAAATTTTTGATGGACTAGGTTAATATTTTTAATGTTTCTGCTACCTACCAGAGTCTTGTAATGCTGTACAAAATGGCATTTATCAGATGTTGACAAAAGCATGATTTGTCTGCTGCAATTAGAACTTGTGCAGTAGACTAGCATTTCAGAATATGTTGCGTCAATTCTTTATTTTCCTATCAAGATTTTGATTCTTTAAAATACTAAGAAGATGAAGTGGGGAGTTGCGACATGTTCAAATTATTACATATTTTAAAGTGAAATGACGTAGTGAAAAGATAACCATTGTGTGCTTCAGCAGCATATTAACAGATCATCGTTTGATGCCCAAATATATGAAAACATGACTAAGGCTAGAGATCTTGGGGAGTGTAGCTCTGATAAATATAGCATGTGCTTCAATTTCAAGGCTAGGTGGTTTTCACACAGAAAGACTGTTCCTGTGGTGGTCTAGGAGTGAACATATTGTGTGTGGCTTCCAAGTGACTCAGCACTGTTCCACCAGCAGCGAAGTAGAACCAGAATTGCTATAATTGTCCAGCAGAGGATCAGCTTTCATGGCACAATCTGTTTCTTTTCTCAATTATCGAGCAGCATATAATAGGATTTAAGAGGGAGAAAAGAGGAGGAAAAATAGCAGAACTGAAAAATTCTTGGCATTTTTGCAAAGTTGAATTTTTCTCACTTTTTCAGTTTAAAGAGCAGGAGAAAACCTGTGTCTTAATTTCAGGTAAACTGATAACTGTTTAAATGTCACTGACAGTTGATCAGATAAATTTTGCCATATTATGAATGATACTAATTTTTATTTTTTCCAGTTATGAGGTTGGTGGATAAGATGTGAAGTTTAGCTGGCAGAGCAAGTTGTTATGATACAACTTGAAAAAGTTGTCTGTGGAAAATGTCCTCAGGTCGTGGAGCTGTAAAAGCAAATATAAGCGTGTAGGTAATACAGGTTAGGAAAAGGTTTTAGTATGCTCCTGTTCCAGCTGGGCATGGGGAGGGTGGTCTGTTTTTGTTGCTGAATGACTGGATTAGGCTTTCTGTACTGTTCCTGGGCAAGTTCGTAGTGTATGAAAGTCAGGGCTGTGAATATACTGGTAGCCATTGTCATCCAAGCCCAGTGAATTGGAAAGGTGGTGTGATGAGAGAAAGAAGGTCACGCCGAGAATTGGCAATGCTAAGGGCTCAAGCAAGAGCAGTGCAATGGCTGGACCTGCCTTTTAAGATAATTGACAGACAGTGAGAGTAAAGGTTTCTAGTATGACTTAACAATTCTGCTAAGACAGTGCTCTTGGTAGAAAGTGGATGGGATTGCTGATGTCATATTCTCTTTTTTTTTTTTTTATTTTAGCGGTTTTAACCAAATATAATCTGGCAAAAAGCCAACGATCTTTAGGTACTGTTTTTCTTTTCTGGGCTTTAGAAAACCAGGTTTTAAAACCTTGCGTGCCTAAGCAAATTAGTTTGTAGTTGACCTGATGTTGAATTGGGGAAAATAAACGCTTCTGGGCAGAGAATAGCTAACAAAATTAGATAAGCAAAGAACGTGCTGTTCTGCTCATTCAAGATAGTGTAATACAAAGCAGACTGAGTTTGTTCAAGGTAGTTTTTTATTAAAGAAGTGACTGCTAAAATTTGATCCTCTACTGTGTAACTTCCTTCTGTGAGTTGCAAGTGCTTTTGGATCCTATTGTAGGTGAGCACTGATTAAACATTGATGCCAAGATAGCTTTTTCGGTGTAATTACTGGGGATATTGTCAATATACTAGCACATTGTAAATCCCTTTCAAATGCAGTTCTTCTAGAATAAAGATGCAGGAAGCAATACCAGTAATAATACCACAAAAGAACATTCTCCTTCATTAACTGAGCCCTTAATTGGGGGGACAGGACCGGATGGGAAGAGTGTGGTGTCAGTTTAGGATCAATGTAAATGAGCCTTTGTGGAGCTCTGTGAAACCAGGTCTTTTTGAGCACTGCACCCTAATCAGCCCTTTTTTTCCCCATCTACTTTCTCTTCTTCTTCAGCCACGTGTGCCCTTCTGAGTTTTTCCCTTGGACTTGCTTGATATGTTATTCTTTTGGTTAGCCCCTCTTTCTTGTCCCTTCGTCTAGCAAGTTAAATTTTTGTCACAACAGGCTTGGAAATGTGTTTCATTACTGAAGCTGAATCATGTTTATAGCTTTTGGTAAAAATTTGAGATAAAGGAGCATCAGATTCTCTGAAACTCATTACACATATATTTGCTCTGATGTCTAATACTTATTTTCCAACTATCTTTTAAAACATTTACTTGTGACTTCTGCCTTTTATCTTTTGTAGAAATCTAGTTTTTACGTTTTTATATTAAATTGGTGACTGTTTTAATTGGCTCTTCTTTACAAGGTCTGTTTTTCAAACATCCTCGAAAAAAGCGCTTGCCTCCAGTCTTTCTACTGTTTTTAAAATGTGTGCATGAAGTCTTAAAAAAAAAGTATTAATACACATCCAAAATTCTGCACGTATCTCAGACTGTTTCTCAGTAAGGGCCCGATATTGGTTTTGCAATCAGTGTTTTTTAAAATAGAAACTTTGGCCAAGCTACTTTTCTCCTTTCATAGTGCTAGAAGTGTCAACTTGAACTACAGCCCAAATTTGGTCTGAAATGGGGTAATGTCATATAGTTAGAAGTCTGTATGTGAGAAATGTTTTATTAATATGTCTGGTTTATTTCAGGAGGATGTGGAAACAGGAGTCCACCTTGATCCTGCTATCAAGGAAGTTCAATACAATCCCACTTACGAGACCATGTTTGCACCTGAGGTAAGAAACAGTATTGATCTTTAGAGCAGAAATGCCTTTGGCTTAAACGGTAGAGGTTCTATAAATCTTGTGTGAAATTCATGGAAGATATATCTTCTTCGGATGCTTGCTCTATTTTGGAATCTAGTTTGGGCACACTGAAAAAAGATTCTACAGAGATGTGTTAGTATTTTTAATGCTTGAATATTAATATTCTGCATAAAGCTGTTGTAAGAAGAATCTTAAAGTGTTCATCAGAATTATAGCTATGGAAATTAAAAATCAAGCTAGGAAAATAGCATTATAAAGATGTTGAGTAAAACATGAACTGCGTTAAAATAGTCAGTTACTATTTTCACATTTTTGTTATTTACTCATCATCCTGCTTAGATCAAAATGTAAGGTTGTAAGTCTTGTGGATATATGGCTTTTAAGAAGAGGATATAAAATTAAAGTCCAAGTACATTCAGTATAACTATTCACATCAGTGTTAAGTATTTTAGTAACTTAAGATATGCTAGATGCGTATAGTGAAAAACCATTTTAGGCTGAATTTGGACTGCCTGGTGCTATGCGAACCACTTGCTGTTTTCTTAGAACTGACAGGCTATTCGAAAGATAAAAATAGCTGTTCAAGCTTTTATCTTTTTTTCAGTATTCAGCTTCTTTGTACAGTTTGTCTTCTGTGAGACCAGGGGTTAACATTCCAGGTAGACAAAGGCTGCATCAATCTCAAATTTCTACAGTTGTGCTTTATATGTAGAAAACCTTTTGTGGAACCACATAAATTGTCCTTTTTACAGCAAGCTTGTGTTTTGCAACATACCAAAGCCATGAAGTGTGTGAGCAAAAACACTGATTTAAACTTACTACAGTGTTACCTTGTGTAAGTGTTTTAGTTAGGGAAGCCTAATGTGGGACAGTCTCAGGTGTCTACAAATACGGCTGACAAGCATAGGGGCTACCATTAAATTTGGTTTGATACTCGTCTCAGTGTATTGCATTTGTTTGTGTTCACTGTTCTTTTCCCCAACAATGGTATGGCCAGGAAGACTGGCTTTTGTCATCTTGCAAGAAGAAAAGAAAGTCAGGGTTTCATAAGTGTATTTCCTGGAATAATACAGCAAGTCCCCAATTGCTTTTTAAATGCATGTAAATATTTTTGGCAGTGTAATTTCCGTATTATGTACAAGGGTTTAGTAGGACCTGATACCTCTTTCTTGATATGTCCTCCTTACAAGGGACAGTATGCTGTGGTTTTGTCTTCTGAATGCTTGTACTGATCACCTACTGAATGGCAGTGTTCTGTGTCAAGTAGTTGACACTGATTTGTCCTCTGTACCAGTAATACAGGCTAGAAGGTTCAATCATGAAATAAGCTGTTCGAAGCAACTGTGTAAGCGATCATTGTGTAAAATAACAGACTAAGAAGCTTATTCAGTAGTCATAAAGATATAGAAAGTTGATGTGATTTTGCATTAGAATTTTTGGAAGACAAATCTTTTTTTTCCTGAAAAAGTACACACACATAAAGAAGAAATTAGTTATTCTGATATACTTTCTTTTAACATTGTTGATGTAGTTTGGACCAGAAAACCCATTTAGGACTCAGCAAATGGCTGCACCTAGAAATATGCTTTCTGGATATGCAGAACCAGCTCACATCAATGATTTCATGTTTGAAGAACAAAGAAGAACATTTGCAACGTATGGTAAGTCCTTAACAGTGGAATTCACCTCCATCTTTATTATGCCCTGTTTGGACAAAATAAGTTGTTCTTTACAGAACAGTTAATAGGACTGCAAGTTCTGTAAATTACTTTTTAACAGACTTGTTAAAATGGGGAAAGGTCTCTGAATGAGAATCCATACGGCTGGAGATCAATTCGGGAAATCTAATTTTGAAATTCCCTTTGAAATTGTAATCAAGTGTGTGACCTCCTACCAAACCGCTTTTACTTAATCCTTTCATTAGTTGCACCAGTGTAGAAAACACAAATCAAAATTTCACACTTTCAGTATGACAAATAGCTGTAGATCTGTTATGTAAATAGATTCTTTCATGTGATTCAAAGTAAAGGTAGCTCTCTCAAAACCAAAGGAAGCCTTACTGAGTTGCAAGGCTCTTCAGAGTGGTTACCTCTGTAGATACAAGCTGAATCAACGGGAATCAAAGAAAGTGGGAAAACATTGCTACAGTATTGTTAGCAAAGACACACCCACAGGTGTATCTCTGTATTGGTGGTCATTATAGTTGCTGCTTTCTTACCTTGAAGAACCTTTTCACTTGTAAATAGTTACATTTGCAAAATGAAACGTTTGAGTTTTGGAGAGTCTTGAGTTTCAAGTGGACTTTTTATGGATTGTAAGAAAAACAGAATTTTTTTTTAGTAAGGAAAACGTGGAAAGACTATGGATTCTAAGCGTTCTTTTGGACATGTTTGAAAGAACAAAACTGCTGTGTATTTACAGACAACAGCAGTTATTTTTTCTTCTGTGTTTCATTGTAAGCTTTCATTTCTGTTTTAAACTTGACTGCAAGTGCTTGTCTTGCAGATATCAATCTTTGTTTTCAGGTGAAGTATCACTTTATAGTCTTCAAATTCAGTGTGTTAGGCAAGTTCTGATACTAGCTGTGTAAAAGTAAAGTGTGACAACACTGAACTTTTTGCACAACAAATGTGCAGCTTGCTTTATTCGTATTTACATACAAAAGTCTACTCCCTGCAAACGGTCATGCTTCAAAATCACCTCCCTGCACACGAGTTCCCTTAACTTCATTAGGGCTTTATACAGGCATGAATTCACTTATTGCGTTCTGTGATGGATGAGGTTGGGACTTTATTGCTAACATCTGTGGGAGCCGTGTATTACAGTGAAACCTGGAAGAAAAAACTACGTAAAGTCAGAGACCTCATCCGCAGTTTCTCTTCATATTTGGGTTTTATTAGAGATTTTTTTGTAAATGTTAAAAATTGAAATCTATTTAAGACAGTTTTTTTCTTTTACACAGTTTAAGCCAATAGATACTTTCCACTGGGTTGCTAGGATGTGGAATATAAGCAAAATGCCAATATAAGAAATGAATTTGTAGTTCCATAGCATAATTTTAACTTACTTGATTGCAATTTTGATGTTAGAACTTGACAGACAATGCAGGTAGAAGCCTATTCAGAATCTGAATAGACAAATTAGATTTTGTTCTGTGAAATTAAATGTTGCGTTGTGTGGGTTGTGCATTTTTGTGTGCGTGTGTGTAGAATAGATATTGGAAAAAAAGGGTCTGTAGGTGTACTACAGTGTTTGATTTGGGGTTTTTTTGTTTGTTTGTGAAGTTTAGTTTGGGGGAAGGTAGAACCAGTAAGTCTACTCAAAGCTCCTGCTGTTGGTTTCTATTGTCAGTGTACAGCAACTGCCTTGAAAGCTGTATTACAAAAGAATATAAAAATACATTTTTAAGACTTATAACATTGGCATCTGTGTAACTATCATATTCAGGTTTCTAGAAATGTTCAGTAGATAATGATCAGGATATGGTGAAAATGGAGCTATGAATAAGTTAAGGTAGGCAATTTAAACTGCAAGAACAAGCACTGAGAAGCTGAAGTTGAAGCTAGAAGATGCAGTAAATGAGCATGGTATCCTGGCTCACTAGAATGTCTGTTAGAAACAGCACTCCTTGAAGTTATCAAAAAATTGTCTATTAAAAAATTCAATATTGTCTCTTCCATGGGGAAGAAGGTAATAAATATCTTCTTGGAAAAGACGAGGTATAAAAATACAAATATAATTGCTAGGCATTAGTCTAAGTCATACATGTTTTTAATGACTAAGTCATCACATATTGGAAGAACAGAGAGTAACCTCTTAATTAAAAGCTGCAGATCTGAGACCTCTCGCCTGTTAGGCTGTTTAACACCACTGTGCTAAGGCAGGAGGAGATCTCAGACAAATCTGCAGTGGTTAGCATGTAGATAAGCAGTGACTGTGAATGAAGGACGAGGGTGGTACAAGACAGAGAGGGTGGTAACTGAGATCACATGTCCAAAACAGCTGAAAAAACCCAACCCACTAACCTTTATATATCTTCTTGAAAGTTAATACACACTCACTGAGAAACCTACAACTATATATTAACCACAAACAAAACCCAAGTATTTTTTGACAATATTTACTGTCAAAAGTACTTTTTCCTTCTGATGCTTGAATAGCTCAGAACATCCTTGTTGTCAATGTCTGAGGGTCCTTCCAGGGCAGGTGGGCAGCAATGAGTATGTAGTGAGGAGTGAAAGAAAGAAGCAAGCAAATAACGATACCTCTGAATGCTTTTTTCAATATGCATTCTCTCAACCAAGGGCAATGTCTCTCTGTCTATTGATTTTCAGTGGCTTTGTTGGTTTGTTTGGTTTTTGGTTGTGAGAAATTTGTCTGGATGCTTCTTGAACCCATATAATTTTTCTACGTACGTAGTAACATATTGCAGGCAGTTCTGCAGCTTGGCAGCACCTTGTGTGAGGAAGTACCTCTGTTTTGAACTTGTGAAACTTAACCTTCTAGTTTGGCTTGATATGCCCTAGTCTCTTGTGTTGGAAGACAAAATGAGCAGTCGTTTCTTATTCACTGTTTCTGTGTCATTCCTTGATTTATAGATCTTGGCTGTAACTTCATTTCAGTCTGCTTTTTTCCCCACCTGAAAAAATCTGGTCAATCTTCTTGTTCCTCTGTTGCAGCCTTTCCATGCCTATGGCTGTGTTTGTTTCCCTTCTGTGTCTCGGCTAGTTCCACTGGATCATTCCCCAGATGAACAGCAAAGCTGCGCACAGCGTTTACCATGTAATCTCACTGTGGATTTGTTCTGTGGCTTAATAAACTGAGAGGCTTTTTCCCTTCAGTGTCTTAAGAATTCTTAACATTGCATTTTTCTCTGTGACTTTGAGTAACTTTGTAAAAGCTGCTTGCTCCCTTTTTCCAGATTGTTTATTAATGTGTTGAACAGCGTGTGCCTGAGCACGGATCTACCAGCAACTTTCCTGTGCTGTGGAAACCAACCATTTATTCCTGCCGGTGTTTTAGTAACTTTTAATCAGTTGACCATGTAAAGGTCTGTGGGGTTTTTAAAGAGTTTTTGAGGCATCCTGTAATCAGTCTAACTCGGTGTCATAAAGGTATCCAACATCAACCAAGCTTTATTCGTTCACGTGGTTGTCACCTCAGAAATATTGTGGATGTTTTGTCATTGTGATTTACCTGTACAGAAAGCTGTGTTGTCTGCTCTGCTGCAATATATAATGCTCATCCAAGTGCCTACTCATCGTTTTCTTTATTATAGTTTCTACTGCATGAAACTTCTAACTGTACATATGTCTGACTGGTTGACCTGTAGTTCCCCAGATCTCCTCCTAAGCATCTTTTGAAATTTGGCGTTGTATTTTATACGTTCCATTTCTGTCATTGAGGTGATATTAGGTGAGAGGTTTTGTGCTGTGGTTTGGCTTTAGATCTCTTGGATGACCACCATCTGGTCCCGGTGTTTTGTTACCACTTATTTGACTCTTTCGTCTCCTGACCACTTTGAGGTAGCTGTTTTGTCACGCTACCCATTAAGAAAGGTTCTAGCACAGGAGCCTCCCCAAGCTCCTCCATAATGAACATGTGTTTAAAAAACCCTCATTGATGCTCTCTCTTCGTTCCTTAATCATCTGTTGGCTTACACCCTGTCTGGTGTGCTTTCTGCCGCTGCACTTTTTGACAAAGCACAAGTGTTAGTTTTTATAACTGGTGTGATTTGCTCCTCGCTTTTGGAGGGGGACTGCTTTACTGTAGTCTTTTCCTTTGTCTGCTAGGGTTTGGTTCTTTGTATTTTTCACATTCGGATGCAACTTCAGCTCTTTGAAGAACAGTTCCTTATTTCTAATAGTTTCTCTTTACATACTGTTCAGCTGTGCTCACTTCCTTCTGGTCTCTTTAAAGCCTTCTTTTAATAGCTGGCAGGCATTAGTTCTTTTTCTCCTACATGGTGCCTTTGAAGCGTCCCTGCATTTGGAAAAGGCTTTACCCTTTGCTTCTCGGTTTCTGTTCCTTTTTAAGATCTTCTTTACTTAACATAGCCCTCCTGTTTTGAGATTGATAACATTGTAGTAAATGATTTTGCAGCTTCCTTTTCTTCCTCAGTAATGTTAACTTGTTGATTTATACTGTTTTCGTCACATCTTGGTATAAGAGATGCACAGTCTCATACAAAGAGGCAGCTAAAATATCTCTTCTTTCCCTAGTACCTGTTTAATCTCTGTTAACGTTTCATGGTTATTGCATCTTCTGGCTGAACAGCCAGTAAGGGAGTCCTGGCAACTGTACTCACCACTATTTAAACCAGGAATTTCAATCTAAAGAATCCTTTAATGCTTGTTAACACTATTAACTTGTTAATCTGATTTGTCTTTAAGCTTTTTGTAGCATATAGCATGTTTTTTCCCCACTGGTATGACCATCTTATTTCTGTAATCTTTCTAACTGGTAAAGAGTGTATTCTGTCCAATTATGTCAGTATTGTCCTACTAATTACATTAGTTGCTGCATTTAAAACAAGATATTCAGATTTCACTGTGTATTATTTTTAGCCTCTGCTATTTTGTATGCATGCTGGGATTTTCCATTTCTCTGCCCTCAGTTGAAATAGGATTCTGTGCTTATTGCTGTCCCTGTTACCTGAGGTTTCAGATTTGAGTGCTACGTTTTGCTTAAGGATATGGCTTTTTTAAGATTGTGTGTCATTCCAAATTGCTTATTTTTTTCTGATTATTTGCTATCCCCAGGTATTTAATTAAAAAGCAGTCTTTGAAGCTTCTTAGTAACAACACTTTTTTTGAAACTGGGTGAAACCTACCTATTTCAGTAAGGTTCCTTTCATTCCAGAGGTTTGGAGAGGTAGAGTTGACACAGGCACTGGAGGTGCTTTCCACATTAGGGTTAAGATCCGCAGCTTCTCTTTGTATAAACAACCTCTTGAGAATGAGCTGCCCTTCCGGAATGTGTTTTATACAAATTAAAAAATACCATGGCTTAATTGAGTCGCTTTTGTACTGTCCCTCAGTCCATGGAAAACAGAGGAAGAGCATGACAAATGCAAATGTCAGATCTCTGACAGATCAGCCAGATCTCGACTTCTTTATCAGGAATGTCTCTGCAATATGAGCATGTGGAAGTAGTTGGATATCTGCTGTTGTCTTTTTGTTCTTTAATATACAAAACATTGTAGTTCAAGCATATGATACAAAAGGAAAAGCCAAATCTTCGACTGCTCTAGTCATTCTCCATTTTTTTCCTTCACACTGGATTCTTGAGCTGTCATGTCATCCTTGACCCCCAAGAAGTTGTGAATCCTTGTTACTATGAATGCAGGCCAGATTTTCTTGTCTTTCTCAGAAGGAGTCAGGGGATGCTCAGGTCTTGTATCCACAGACAACAGCTTGAAACCAGTGATCTAGTCAGATCTGTTAAGTGAGAGTTGCTTCAAGTTCATGCCTTTTTTTTTTTTTTTTCTGTTTTGCATGATTTTAAAATCATGGAATCATTAAGGTTGGAAAAGACCTCTAAAATCATCAAGTCCAACCATCAACCCAACACCACCATGCCTACTAAACCATATCCTGAAGTGCCATATCTACACGTTTTTTGAAAACCTCCAGGGATGGTGACTCAACCACCTCCCTGGGCAGCCTATTCCAATGTCTGACCACTCTTTCAGTAAAGAAATTTTTCCTAATATCCAATCTGAAACTCCCCTGATACAACTTGAGGCCATTGCCTCTCATCCTATTGCTAGTTACCTGGGAGAAGAGACCATCAACTGCCTCACTACAACCTCCTTTCAGGTAGTTGTAGAGAGCAATAAGGTTCCCCCCTCAGTCTCCTCTTCTCCAGGCTAAACAGCCCCAGCTCCCTCAGCAGCTCCTCATAAGACTTGTTCTCTAGACCCCTCACCAGCCTTGTTGCCCTTCTCTGGACACACTCCAGCCCCTCAATGTCCTTCTTGTAGTGAGGGGCCCAAAACTGAACACAGTACTCCAGGTGCAGCCTCACCAGTGCTGAGTACAGGGGCACGATCACCTCCCTACTCCTGCTGGCCACACCATTCCTGGTAGAAGCCAGGATGCCGCTGGCCTTCTTGGCCACCTGGGCACACTGCTGGCTCATGTTCAGCCGGCTGTCAGCCAACACCCCAAGGTCCTTTTCCACCGGGCAGCTTTCCAGCCACTGCTCCCCAAGCCTGCAGCGTTGCATGGGGTTGTTGTGACCCAGGTGCAGGACCCGGCATTCGGCCTTGTTGAACCTCATACAGTTGGCCTTGGCCCATCGATCCAGCCTGTCCAGATCCCTCTGCAGACCCTTCCTACACTCAAGCAGATCGATACTCCCACTCAACTTGGAGTCATCTGCACACTTACTGAGGGAGCACTTAATCCCCTCATCCAGATCATTGATAAAGATGTTAAACAGATCTTGCCCCAAAACTGAGCCCTGGGGAACATCACTTGTTACTGGTCGCCAGCTGGATTTAGCTCCATTCACCACCACTCTCTGCTCAGCCATTCAGCCGGTTCTTTATCCAGTGAAGAGTACACCCATCCGAACCATGGGCAGCTAGTTTCTCCAGGAGGGTGCTGTGGGGGACAATGTCAGAGGCCTTAGTAGAGTCCAGGTAGATGACATCCACGGCCTTCCCCTCATCCGCTAGGCAGGTCACCTGGTCATAGAAGGAGGTCAGGTTGGTCAAGCAGGAGCTGCCTTTCATGAACCCATGCTGGCTGGGCCTGAACCCCTGGCTGTCCTTCACATGCCTGGTGAGCACACTCAAACTGAATTGGTGCATCATCACCGAGGTCCGGCTGGCAGGCCTGTAGTTCCTGGGATCCTCCTTCTGTCTGTTCTTGTAGATGGGCATCACATTGCAGGGGTGGATCCCATCTGGCCCCATAAAACTTGTGTCTAGGTGGCATAGCAGATCATTGACTGCTTCCTCCTGGATTACGGGAGGTTTATTCTGCTCTCCATCCCTGTCTTCCAGCATTGGGGGCTGCATACCCTGGGAATAACTGGTCTGACTATTAAAGACTGAGACAAAGAAGGCATTAAGTACCTTCTTGTCCTCATCCTTGGTGGCAATGTTCCTCCCCGCATCCAGTAAGAGATGGCGATTCTCCTTGGCTCTCTTTTTGTTGTTAATGTATTTGTAAAAACATTTTTTAAAAATTGCGTAAATATTTGAGTTGTAGTTTTTTCACAAATGTAATAGTTGAGATTTTACTTGATACCACCCTGAATATTCTGTGCTGCAAACTTAAGCTCTTTCTCATATTCCCTTCAGCAGCCCTATCAAGCCATGGGTCATTGCTGTCTCTAACGTGTCACATATTGAAACTACCTTTGAGTCCATCAGTCTTTCGCCTTCTGTCCTTCACCTCTCTTTAGACTGACAAGTATGTTTCTTCAAGCTTTTCTAGACCTTCCCCCCACCCACCCATCTTTTATCATTTTTGTTACTCTCAATTTTTATCAATTTTTTTCTTTAAAGTACGTGGGTTAAATCTGGACAGGGCCATCTAGATTACACCTTGTCAATGCTGTTCCGTGTTTTATATAGTTTTTCCTTTGCAGTAGATTTCAGATTTCTTTTGTTTGTTTGTTTTTTTCCCATTGGTGTCAGATAGACTTGTTAAGTCTATCAACACCACTACCCTTGCAGCCTGTATTTTTTTTTCCCCTGTATCAGTTATTTTGTTTTTTTGGTATTTGTCATTCAGCATGTCTTTGCTGAAGTGAAATATTTCACACTTGTCTTTGGTGTCAGCTGCAGGTTTCCAGGTATGTGGTCCTTTGCTGATGGCATAATCCATAAAAATATTGTATAAAATAGTCCAGGCAGGCCATTTGATAATCTTGTAGAAGATCCTTTCCCAGTTTGATGGAAAGCCATTAATAATTACTCTGTGAGAGTCTGAACTTTTTTTAGTTGGTAACCAGTTTAGCATTGCAGTCATAGGTAGTCTCACCTGTTTGAATCCATTGATGTAAGACAATGTTCTTATGTAATTTCAGCTATTAAAGAGAAGGCTTTCTCTTTAGAAAAACAAATTTCTTTTCACAAGCCACTACGATGAAATTGGTCAAAAGCTTAACTAGCATTATTTTTCCAATGTTGTAGTCCTTGTAGCATGGCCAAAAAGACTAGGAAGTCCTAAAATACAACCACTTGTTTATTCTGTATCTGTGCCCTCAGCAGAAGCAGCCTCTTTTCTTGAAAATTCCCTTTTGAGCATTGTTTAAAAAAAAACCCGAAAAAACACAAAGGGCAATATACTCTCCTTAATTAGGTGAGTATGTATAAATTTTCAGTATGAAGCAGAATTGCAGATAATTTTTACATGCTTCATTTAAACTGTTCATTAATATGGTAGAAAAATAATTTCATAGCTATTTGAGGATCAGTACTCATTCTGGAAGCGGACTGCTTCATTCATGCAACATTTAGTATTTTAAAATCTCTCCTTCACAAGATATTAATGTCTTATTTAATGAGAAAGAGTCTGCTGTCTATGATCTCAAAGCTCTTTATGAGTATTCAGTGATTTGGTTGTAACGGGATTACTTCACCAGTAAGAAAGATATTTTAAGAGCTTAAAATGACTCTGAGTTGGAAATAAGACTTCTGATTTTTTTCATCTGCTCATGTTACATGCAACACCTACAGTCGCTGTTACCTCTTACAATTGTAGGCACTTTATTCTCTGATGAGGCCAATGCAGTCGGAATGGGTTAGTCCAGCTGTATTTTTCCGCATACCTGGGCTGCCTTGGGTCTCTGTATCCTGCACTGCACAGGATGGCGTAAACACACTTAAATTAGCTGTCTTTCTGGAATGCCCATCAAAGTCTGATTATTTAACCAACCATTTTCAGATGCACTGAAATTATGGATGTAGGTGGAATTGTACCTTTCCTTGCTAAAACGTAGCGTGAAATATCTACTTCCTAAATAAAACTGAAGGAGACGTAGGAGTCGGGGCACGTTATATGGCATGCCAGCTGAGTAGGATAAAAGCAAGCTGTCTTTTGCAGCTGCGTTTAGGAGTCCCAGCCAGAAAGAAAAGAGAATCTTTCAGATATCCACTAGAAAGTAGAAATTGTTCAGAGCCTTTCTGTGAGAATGATGCTGGACCAAATTCAACCCAGCTATAAGAAGTCTCCATTTCCACGGGAAGCTGTGCTTGGCCCAGGGGCCCTATTCATTAGAATACTGTCCCTCTTTTACAAGTACCGAGCAAATAGAGTCCCGGAGACTGTGTCAATACAGTTGGAGGACAAGTAAACCACTGTATTGATTTTGACATAAATCCAAAGTAATATCTCTCTACTGTTAACAGAAACCTTACAGCTTGGAAGAGAACTCGTTGAAATAGTGGCTTAATAAAAGCAGGCAGTTAAATTAGGGAAAGTCTAATTGCAGTGTCTGCTCACTTCAGTTATCCATGGAAGTAATTCCTAACAATAGACTAAAATAATTTTTTTGCGGTTTGGTTTAGGTATAGTGGGAATTTATATTTCTTAAGAGGGCACTGGTATGTGTTTCACTCCCTGTATCACACTCATGGAGCATTTGGGCGTGTGTTGTTCTACATCTGGGTCTTACCAGGTTTGAAGATCAAGAGTTGGTCTGCAGGTGGATTGCTCCATTTGTTTGGGAACACTTGCTGTGTTCTTGGAATGGTGCTTTTACTAATTTCAATTTTTTTTCCCAGCATCTAAAACAAAATCAACTGGACCATTTTCTAGGACAGTAGTCTTTCTGAGAAATGGCTGGGGAAATGATCTCTTTTGGCTATTGGGATGATGTTGATAGGTTCTCAACTTGTATGCACCCAAGTGCTTTTATGGGCCATTGGTGTCTGGGGTGGACTGGGTAATCTCCCACTGTTAATGATTGTCTCTGTGAATCACCGAAAGTACAAGAATCAGACTGTATGCTGGGGGATTCCTTTGATTTTTTTGTGTGTGATTTCTTAATATCTTCAGTGCTTTTTTTTTTCTTTTTTTCCCTTCCTGATATGGAGAAATTCTCATTGGGTCCTCAAGGGACATTTTGTCACTTGAGTAATATTTAATGAAAATTGGTGATATGTCCACCAGGGTGCAGTCTTTCCCAAAAAAAAGCCATGGTGGTCAGTAACTGTTCAGTGCACCTGTTCCTTGGAAACTAGATGAATTTATTTGTCTATCCTATTCTCCTAAGATCATGCTATCCACTTCAGAAGAAATAAAGAAAAACTGTAAGATATGCATATTAAAATGAGAACTTCAATATCAAAAATTGTAAATACCCGGAATATCTAGGAAATGCTGATGCATTTAATAAATTATTTATAAGAGTAGGTACAGCAGTTTTTTGGGGTTTTTTCTTTTTTTTCAGCGAGACTCAATAGCTGTAATCAGGAAATGAAGATGTGAATACTTAATTCTTTTAAAAATTAAAGGCCATTGCTGCTGCTTCTGATGCCATCCGCGTTAGTTAAAGCAACTGCTTTCAAGTTGAAGGACCAAGCTTTCCCAGCTCTGGCAGGAGAAGGGTGAAATAATTTCTGCTGGGGAAAACAGAACATGCACAAAGCCCTAGGAGACTTCATTTGCTTTCCTTTTTCCCTATCTCTGTCCCCTTCCTTCCAGCTGCTGCCATCCCCAGGGCAACCAGAGATGAGCAGCACTCGCCTTGGCCCAGCGGAGGTGGTGGGCAGGGCAAGGGGGCTGCGGACCAAAGGAGACTCTGCAGCAGCAGGCTGGTTTCAGCATGGCTTGCTGGCTTCGCAAACCAAGGATCAGTGCCCTGGACTCAAGCAGCATCTGTTTGAAGTCACATGTCACTAACATAAGCTTGGAGTCGTCTTTTCGTTATGCCATGTTACAACAAGAAGAGGTTGCTGTGACTTTTAAACAACTAATGTTTGTGTTACAGCAAACTGATCTGAATTCAGTGTTGACCTTGCTTGGAGCAGGGTGTTGGGCCAGAGGCCTCCTGAGGTCCCTTCCCACTAGAAAGATTCTGTGACTGTGCTCCCTGTGACTACCATCCCTTTGTGTCTTATGTTAACTGTTGACCATTATGTTTATTTGCTTCTGAAGCTTGAGCAAATTTAAGCATTCTGGCAGCAATGCATACTCAAGGACCTCATGGTAATACTTTGTACTAATCCTAATACCCAGGCCAAGTGAAAAGTGGGTGTGATTTCAAAGTGTCAACCTTTCCTCATCCCTAGCTCACTGAGAGCCAACAGGAAAAAAAAAAAATATGGAATGTAGGGGGGGGAGAGAGTAATAAAAGTTGTACAAAACTAAAAAACTTGAAATAACAGTATTGTATTTCCCCTCTTGTTCTAGGTTATGCACTAGATCCCTCTATAGATAACCCTGAAGTTGCTACCAAATATATTGGTTCTGTAGAAGAAGCTGAAAAAAATCAAGGTAAAAATTTCAGAATCTCATATAAATGACTTGCAACTGATAACTGTTTCCATTTCTTCTTCACTAAGATATGTAATAGGTATCAGCAAAGGAAGGAATCATGAGACTTCTGATGTCCAAAGGCACAATAAATGAAGATGTGTTACAATTGTAAGGTGAAGAGGGAAGAGAGATATTGGGGTCTTTGTTTTCGTGAAGTAGCAAATATTTCAGACAATCATTATGTCAATTTTCAAATTGGGATTTGTAATTGGAACCTAGCATGTGCCATTACATGAATAGAATCGATCGGTGTATTTGAAACAGAGCTTTTTGGTCCTCTTAAATTCCGTCTTAGCTAGAATTGTCATATGTCTGCATTAGGATACGTGTATGCTGGGCTAATCACCTTAACTGTGCTACTCAGTAGCAAACTGATCACTCTGTATGCAGCCTCTAGCATTCCGTTGGGAATTGCATCTTACCTCTGCTTAGCAGAGTTAAGCTGTTTGGGGTGTTTGGAAAAGTAAAATCATTGGAAGGTTGCCAAATTGCAAAGGCATAGTGTGCCACTGGGAGGATGGACTACCAGAGGCATGGGGTTTGTAGTTTATACTTTGATACAAGATATTTAACACTCAAAGTGACTTATTTGCATTGGAAAATTGTACCCGTGTAAACTTTACAGTGATGTTTTTCCCTTGCATGTCTTTTTGTAACATCTTATTCACATGTGTATACAAAGGTTCTTTATTTCTGTGTCCTCTTCCATGGAATATATCCAAGGTTATTTCACTCTTTCCTTCCAAAGTAAGATACAGAAAATAGACTTATTTTGATATAGCTGCTAAAGACATTAGGCAGAAATGGCTAAGATTAAATTATTAAAAAAAAAAAAAAAAGGAAACACCAAAACCTTTTCATAATGGAATTTTAGCAGTGTATTTTAAGAAAACTCTTCATTAATGTACCATTCCTTCACATGATCATTACTTTAATTTTTACATTGCCTATTTTCTCTTGCTTATGCTCCTTTGCACTAGATGAGTATTACTGATGCTGTAGGAAAACGTTTCTTGAAAATTGCACATAATTGTATTTACAACCTTTTGGAAAACTTTTAAGTCATTACTTTAACATCTTTTAACTTTTTCTCCTCCCATATCTATATTGTTTAATGGTTTTGACAAATGGAATTCTGGGGGCACAGCATTCATGAAAAGCTGGCATTTGTATGAAAGAACAAGATAGTTCTTGTAGGTAGATGACCGTGTCAATGGGGACAGACTTTTTAATAGGGCTTGTAGTGATAGGACAAGGAGTACTGGTTTTAAACTAAAAGAAGGTAGATTTAGACTAGATATAAGGAAGAATTCTTTTACAGTGGGGGTGGTGAAACACTGGAACAGGTTACCCAGAGAGGTGTTAGATGCCTCATCCCTGGAAACATTCAAGGCCAGGTTGGACAGGGCTCTGAGCAACCTGATCTAGTGCAAGATGACCCTGCTCACTGCAGGGGGGTTGGGCTAGATAACCTCTAAAGGTCCCTTCCAATCCAAAGATTTCTATGACTTTTTACTAAATTAAAATGCACAGTTGTGGTTGGGGTTTTGGGAGACTTGTCTTATTTTGGATTTGGGGGATTATTTTAAGAAACAGGGGTGAGGGGAATGGGAGGCCTATTGTTAGGACTCTACTCTTTCATACACTGCACTATTTAGAGTATGAAAATTGATGTATTCATAAGGTCTGCAGGCTTATTGTTAAAAATGCATGGGTACATGCATGGTTAAATAACAAAGCATGACACGCAGTTTAAGTAGTTCCTCTGTTCCTGTACACAGTTAGCAGGGTTCATGGTTAGAAAAGTTAGCAATGCTTTGGCCAGTTTTGCTCAGATGTTTTTTCCATTTTGCTGTGTGTATTGGAAGGAGGGGTGGTGGTTTTTTCTTTTAAACTGACTATGATGTGACCTGTGATGTTGCATTCTGTGTTAGTAGCTCGGCAGGGCATTGTTTCTTTCTTCAGGTTTAACAGTGTTTGAAACGGGACAAAAGAAAATTGAAAAAAGGAAGAAATTCAAGGAGAATGATGCATCTAATATTGATGGTTTTCTGGGACCGTGGGCGAAGTATGTTGATGAAAAAGAAGTAGCCAAACCATCAGAAGTAAGTACTGCTTTAACACAATAGGTACAAATTGTTGCTAGATTGCAGTGGCTTTAAGAGATCCAGCTGCACTACTAGTTTTTCCAGGCAGAAGATCCATGCTGTGCTTTAGGGTAATAGAAACATTTCAAGTGATATGTCCATATAAGGTGCTCTGAGTATTCTGCATTCAATTATTTGCAAGATTGTTTGGAAATAATGGTATCTGTGTGTAGTGTGTAGAGATGGATTAAAAGACTTCTATAAACAGAAGCAGCTTGAAAAGAACTGAAAGTAAAACTTGCTTAAAGAAGAAAAGAACAAACAGAAAAACAATTACCCCCCCAACCCCTCTCCAACCAATAAACAGCATTCTTGTTCAGTCAGTGATGCTTAGCTGTGGTCTATGAATAAAAAGATAGTATTCAGTTCTTGTCAGTGTACATAGCTTTTTAAATTATTCTATTTTTGATAAAGGTATTGTTTTTATTGATGCTTAGAAATATTTCTAATCTCACTTAGCAAATAAATGTGTTCTTAATAGTAAGTAAACAGTAGTGCAGTTCTGGATTTTGTTACATGATTCCAAATGCTGAATTTTTAAAAGTCAAGATCACGCTTGGTTTTCCAGGAAGAACAGAAAGAGTTGGATGAAATAACAGCTAAGAGGCAGAAGAGAGGAAAACTGGAAGATGATAAACCTGGAGAGGAGAAGACTATATTGCATGGTAAGGGCATCTTCCTGTCTGTTCTCATTTTCTTGCTCACTGTGTTTTCTTGCCTGCTATGTTAATTAGTAAGGATGGCAGACAGTCACAGCAGTTTTGCTGAGGCACCTTGATGTTTCTGTATTGGAGATAATAGCACTCACATGCATGAGCGTAAAGAACAGGGAAAGAGAGAAACTTGGACTAATTCTACTTCATACTGTGCAGAGCAGCATGGAAATGTCATCTTCCAGGATGCTGGCTTTATTTATTTTTAATCATACTAGATGTACATATCCCTTTCCTATTTTACAGAGCAAAGATTTTAAAGTTATGAGTTTGGCTTAGTTTCAGCTTCAGAATTACTGCAGTTTTATGTGTCAGTACTTCCATCAGTAGGTACTGCCTTGAGTTATGGCTTATATACAATTTAGAAAATCACTTGGACTTTATACTTCCTCAGTTCTTAATGTAAATGTTCTTGCTGTCATACTATGAATAATTGTCTATCAAATAATTCTCCTGTGGAAGCCTGTAGTATGTGGTACCTTCAAAGAAAATGGTTTGCTAAGTAAGTAAAAGTAAGTGATTTTAGGGAACTGTTATTTCAATTCTCTGCATGTAAAACTGTCCTGCCTTATATTGCTTGGCACAGATAGTTAGGCAAACAAAGTCCCTCTTTGTTTACCATTTTCTACAGCCAGGCTCACACACACAGGCTAGAACATCCTTTCTTACATGCGTTAAAGAAGAGGAGGCTGCAAGATCTGCATTGCTGACATTAGTGCTTCATTCTGTTTATATGTAATAGATTATGACTATTTATTAAATAGTGACAAGCATAACAAACCTGAGATTTTAGCCATTGAGCTTCCTATAGAATAATGATTTTGTGTCCAGCTTTTCATTGTGTCTACCTGAAATTTCACAGTGGAAGACCTTACAAGATAAAGTTTAATCTTCTCAAGCACAAACATTCCAGAAACATGCCATTTTGTAGACATGTAAACATTGATACTGTGCAGGAGGTCACTTGTACAACCAAAACTGCCATGACAATATCCCAGAAGCTGAGAAATCAATTTAATCAGTACACAGTTTAATGTCGTGGCTATCCAACACAAGTCTGCTCTGAAATATCCATTTCCTTGCACAATGCATCCCTGCATGTCTGACTGTCCAGTCAGTTCTTAAATCTAGTTAAAGAGCAGTTGTTGGCTACCACTGACCAATATTGGTTCGCACTGGCCAAATGGATCTTTTTTTCTCTGGTTTGTAATTCTGTTGATGTGACTGACACAGCACAGAGCTGGCTGGAATGTGAATTGCAAGCAAATGCCAGGGTTAGAGTTGCACATTATAATCCTTGTAGAGGTAGTGTAAGCAAACCCTTGTTGGCCTGAGGAACTCTCGTGCTGTTTGATGATGAGTAAGATGTGTTGGGGGGGAGATTGTCTTAATATTCAGACTATCAGATTCCAAGTAGACTTTACTGAAGTGACTTAATGGGAACTCAGATGACTTAATTTGAGTTCAACTGATGTCAAATAAGATTTCCATCTGTCTCCTGTGAAGTGGGTTGGGGTTTTGTGGTTGGTTTTTTTTTTTCCCCCTCACTTCACAGCAGAGCAGCTGTGTTGAGAAAAACCTTAATTGTGTGTGGCTGTTGAGCCCTTCAAAGTTTATAACCTCTTGGAATATAGGCTCTTGGATTCTCAGAA
Organism: Opisthocomus hoazin; assembly: GCF_030867145.1. Taxonomy (NCBI): domain Eukaryota; kingdom Metazoa; phylum Chordata; class Aves; order Opisthocomiformes; family Opisthocomidae; genus Opisthocomus; species Opisthocomus hoazin. Next base: position 78,906,964 of record NC_134415.1, on the reverse strand, counting down.
TTCTGTGTTTACCTTTTCAGTTAAGGAAATGTATGACTATCAGGGGAGATCTTATCTTCATGTCCCTCAAGACGTTGGAGTTAATCTCCGTTCTACAGTGCCACCTGAGAAGTGCTATCTTCCAAAGAAACAAATCCATGTGTGGTCTGGACATACAAAGGTAGGCAGTCGTGTTTGTGAGCGTGCATTATAAAAACCCACTTCACTTTGTGTCTGAAGCTAGTAACTTCTGTAAAACTGAAGTGTCAGTAGGCACTGGAAGGAGTATTTTCATCTTTATCACATTATGCATGTAATTGGTTGCATTGCTCACACAAGGTGTTTGCCTGCTCAAATGCAGTTTACTGCACATACTTTTTCATTAACAGAGTGACTTTCTGATGCCCCTTAAAGGGACAAATATTGTTCAGTGACTTCTGTGAGATTTTAAGTTATTTTCTAAACTACCACATGAAAAAGAGTAAGGCTAATTCTAAAAATCCCGGAGAAAACAGTAAAAGTACTTAAAGGCTATTTCATATCAAATTTATGAAAAGTTATATAGGTTTTGTGATTGTGATGCATGACCAGTACAGGATTCCCAAATACAGCTATTACCTTTGATAGGTGTGCCTTGTTAAGAGTTTTCTTTGATGATGCTAGTTAACATTTGAAGTTTCTTCTTGTGCCAGAGCCCATAACTATATACATAATGGTTTCTTAAGCTTATACTCAATTTGCTGCTGGTTTTGTCTCTAATTTTCAGTATTGCTTGAGGGAATAGGCTGTGCTGCAATGGACAGCACCTTAATAATATCTGAAAGATGGAAGAAAGGAGGACACAGGCAACACGCTTAGTTTTTACCCTTTTTTAGTTGAGTCACAACTCTGAACTCTGCTATAATGATTGGTGCATCAAAGAGCTTGTAGCTGCAACTATCATTGCTTTCCAGAATAACATCTCCTCCCCAAAACACTAGTCACTCCTCTGCCTGTTATCCTACTAGAACAGACTGATGCATAAAACAGCTTTTTCCTTCAAACAGGAGATGAATAGCAATATTGATGAGAGAAGCAGAGACATGGGCTGACAAATCTAGAAAAGCTGGGGGATACAAGTACACAATAATAGGGAGGATTAAGCACCCAACTCCAACCAGGGGTGGGAGGAACTGGGTGGAACATAAATAGACTAATTGATATGAAACTGAAAGAAGGGGCATCAAACCATGAGTACCTGGTGATTCTTTGGACTTCCTCTGGAAGGAGTACCTGACATACAGATAGATGGGAAGATGCTGTGCCCAGGCAATCTGAATTCAGTGGGTGGAAGCCACTGGTAGCATATGTAAGAAATGGAGCTCGCCAGAAATGTTTTTTGTGGAAAAATTCCTCACCTGCCCCACTTGAAAAGGCTCGTTATACAGAAACAGTCGCCCAAACCCACAATTTGTATTTCTTTGCTGTGTTTACCACAGTAACAGTGTGACTGTTGAAGGAGGGTATATAAGCAGCTGATGAAGTGAGTCAATTTGTTGCCAATAACAATTGTACAAAACGCATCACTGTTCCTCAAATGGAATGTGGGTAGGTTATTTCTTTTCAAGATACAATATCCGTATATTTTATGAAGATAAGCTTTAGCTTTTTGCGTAGAAAAGAGGACAAGTGAACTGAGGAAATGCCTAGATGCTCCACTTACTGTTAAATTACGTTCTTATTTACAGGGTGTCAGTGCAGTTAGGTTGTTTCCTCTCTCTGGGCATATATTGTTGTCTTGCTCTATGGATTGCAAAATTAAGGTGAGTTATTTTTCTGTTTTCATATTATGCCATCATTGGGTACAGAAAATACATTTTTGAATACTTAAACATTTGGTACTTCTAAATACCTTTTGTCCATGTTACTTTTATTTTTCTCACTTGAATTTTAAATTACAAATTCATTGAAACAAAGGTAGAAGTAATACACAAGACTGTGGGTGTTAGAACAGTGTTAATCATTTAGCAATAGCATTTAGAAGGTCACGATTTCCTCAGGTTATTGCCTTTGTTATTATAATAATTCATTTTCTGTAAAGCCTAGTTTTACAACTAGCAATAGGTTTCTGCTGAAGTGTTTTGCTGAAGCATTTGTGGTTTTGAACTGATCTCATTTTAGTGCACCATATGTCGTATTAGAAAGCTGATGTTTTGTGAGGTTTTTTCTTTGTTTTCACTAGCAAAACCTCAGGGCTTTGAAGTTGGAATATGGTATGAGATTCTTAGTTATTTTAAGGGGGTTTCGCTAACAAGAAGGTGACAGAACATTTTTGTGAATTCCTGGGTAGTTATGATTAGTTGGTAGATGTCGTATGTTTGTAACTGATTTCTTAGAAGATGTTGCCATATATGTTTGCACTAAATTTGAGCACCGTTACTATTTAATGATTGACATCTTTTCTCCCCATCCCTTTTTTTCTTCCAAGCTATGGGAAGTATATGGTGATCGACGATGTCTACGAACATTTATTGGTAATAGTCTTTTTTTTAAACTGATGTATATTTAAAACGACTGCATGGAAAGATATGCTTTAGGTTAACTTATTAGTTTATTGTAGAGAGTACTTGTAGGCATCCAGTGCAAATGGTATTCAGTATGATCTGGCAATAAGAATTAAAAAGGTGGAAGTTTTTAGTGAACCTTTGCCATTATTCCAAGCAATTTAATGTTGATGTATAACACCCTACAACCCTTAAGAGAAAACATTAGTGTACTGCAGTCTTCAATACTTTATGCAAGACTCCTTTCCAAAGGCAGAACTGTGAAATTAAATTGCCTGATCTTCATGTTGAGAAGAGCAGCCCTCTGTATTTATGCAGCGAGGGCATCTCATGGTCTGATGATCCCACCTTAAAGAGGTCGTCCCTTGTGTGCTGAGTTTCTAGTGCAAAACGTGGGAATTTTTTTTTTTTTTAGGTTGAAGTGCCATCTTTGTTCATGTAACAGGTGCTTTTTAAAGCAGATAGCCGAGAGAGAGACAAATATAAACTTCTTAGCAGCCTTGAATGCAGAACAAAAGCAGCCGATTCTCCTTTTGAAATGCGAACATTTCTAGAACACCGAGTGAATATACGTTGAGTAACAACAAAGAAGTCTTTTTTCACCTAATATATCTGATGACAGCAGTGTGGCAAAGATGATGGCTCAAAAAAAGTTCTCTCTCAATAGACTGTTCTTTCTGAACAGTTTCACTGTTTTTCTGGAAAGGTCCTTATTATCAACCAGATTCACCTGCTGTTTTGCTGTATTTAAGTTACTGTGCCAACATTTTAACTAAAGAGATCTTCTACAAGTCTGATGCGGTGGTCAGATGAAAGTATTGGGGTTGAGGGGTAGCAAGGTTAACACCAGACGAAAGCATTCTTAATTTTCTGATCTACTATTTCCCATATTTTGTACCTGTTTTCTAATTTTAAATGTTTCTCCTGTGAATGTGTCTCCTGTAGTGTTTGTCTCTCCTCTTTTTCATGAGATGTTGACATTTATTACAGTGCTTTAAACTTCTCTTGCAGCTCTTAACTGTGACCAGAACTATCTTTGAAGTCAACAGTACTTGAAGTTCTGCTTGTGTATCAATTTATGAATGATGCACAGTAGTTGGTTCTGTGCAATGCTTTTGTTTCCCCAGTGCTTTAGAGGTGTGGAGATTTTGGGGCTTTATTCTCATTGTTCGTTTGGACTTACTTTTTCTTTCTCACTTCAATCACTCTGTACTAGTGCTTATGAAGAACTTCAAGAAGTGATTTCCTTGTTCTCTTTGCATTGTTAAAGACTGGAGCATTTAACACAAGTAATATTTTTCAAAGAAACATTAATTCTAAGCATGAATGGATGAAAGTTTATTATCGCATTTTTTCTATCTCGTAGGACATGGTAAAGCTGTTCGAGACATCTGTTTTAATAATGCTGGGACTCGGTTTCTTAGTGCTGCATATGACCGCTATCTTAAACTCTGGGACACTGAAACAGGTAGGCTTGTATTTGTAAACACTGTTATTTGGCACTATGTTTAATAGTAACTATCAAAATATCAGTCAGATTGTTTCTAATTATCCTTAATATCATCTTGTAGTTCAGTGTTCAGGATGAATGGTCTTTTATTCTGAAATGTTTTGCTGTTATCTGTAATGGTGCAATTGACACTGCCTATATACCTGTATTTCATATACTTTTTTATTTGAGAAGTTTCATAGTTATTTGTAATGGTAGAACAATTTTCAGGAAAAAGACAAAGTTTTACCAAATCAGTTAATTGCATGTTTAAATTTACAGACATAAAATTGTAAGGAATGTAAAAAATGTAATGAAATCAGACTTTATACCTAAATATGCTTAATTTAGAAGGATTATTTCACTTGATCTTTTGGTTAACCTGAACTTGAAGAGCACTCCAAATAAGAAAAGGGTGGTGGAAATTGAGCTGCTGGTACAGGGAGTGGAGGGTAGATCTGATGCTCTCGCAGAACCACTGGAAGATGCTCTGCAACATTCTGCTCCAAATAGTTTCTTAAACTAATAAGATACAGGATAGATTGTGTCAATATTCTTTTAAACATAAGTCTGTTCCTACAACAGGAAGTCTCCACATTTGAAAAAGACACTAGCTTTCTTGGTTAGCAGTGCCACTAGTCTCATACAGGTGACAGCCAGAAAAGTATAAGTCAGACTCTTCAGTCTTGAGCCTGAACTCGGTTATTTTGACACCTGAAACCCGTATTGAGCTGTCAGATTAAAACAGGCTCCTCTAAGTTGTGGATACCATGTAATCAGGGTGTTTATGGCTGAGGCTATGAGAAGAGGTCACTGGTTTGTTTTGCAGTTGGATTGCTGTTATCCTTTCCTAGGCTTAGGATTGAGGAATTCTTGCCCGAGTTTAAGTCTCTTGTCAAGAAGACCTCTGATCCTAAGGAGGTGATGTTTTGTGAAGACAGTGGTCAGCTTGTGATATTCTGACCAGTCGTGATGTCCTTGACATGTTCTGATGACATACAGGGTACTGAACAGTTACATTGTTTGAAAAGCTGTAGTAAAGGTATGGAACAGTTTGTATGTGTTTATACGGGTGCGTGCATGCAAACATGTGAAAGAAGGTCTAATCAAAGAGCAGGGTAAATTCCACCCTCTAATCTTCTCAAGGGCTTTAAAACAAATATTTTCTGCTGTTAGTAAAGTAAAAGAAAGGTAATGGTTTTTATCAATATCTGCAAAAAACTAGTCAGCCCGTAGAACTTCCAACCTGATGCACTGTGAATGGCTTATCTGTTGCAGGGCAATGTATTTCAAGATTCACAAATAGAAAGGTTCCTTACTGTGTCAAGTTCAATCCTGACGAAGATAAACAAAATCTCTTTGTTGCAGGAATGTCCGATAAGAAAATTGTGCAGGTATGTCTGCTTAATATCTCTTCCTCTAAAAATTCTGATATTTAGTAGAAACCAAGGTCTTATTCTCACTTTTTTATTTCTAGTGGGATATTCGAAGTGGTGAGATTGTGCAGGAATACGATAGGCATTTGGGAGCTGTCAACACCATTGTGTTTGTGGATGAAAATAGAAGGTTTGTGAGTACATCTGATGACAAGAGTTTAAGAGTCTGGGAATGGTAAGTTTAAAATTTTGAATTTTAGAAGAATGTTATGAGCAAACTGGGAAGAGAGTTTATTATTAAAAGTATACGCAGTGCATAGGACCCTAGAGTGTACTGAGTTCTAGCTAGCTGAGGAAGAGCTAGCTTTAAAACCCTATTCTGGCTTAGTGCTCAAGACACTACATAGATTTCCTCTTCCTCCAAAGAAAGCATAAGACAGCCCTGTCAGCCTGAAGCACGCTGCACTCTATTAGTGATCTCTGTTGTCTCTTCAGCCCTTAAGTTAACCTTTTAAAGAAATGTCTGTTCTGTTACATTAGTGTGTGTCGTTTTTGAATGCTTTGATCTTGGGTGTGCATAGTATTATATAATACTTGGCCCATGTGTGAAATAACTAGTTTAGTGTAGGTTCATTTCTAGTCTTGTGGTAGTCTGGCTTTTTTGGCAATTATTGATACCCACAGTATGAATACAATAGGTGACAGAAAAGTAAAAGTCTATCCAAGAAAAACTCCTAAGAAATATAATTTTAAATGGCTTCCAATTTTTAACATATCTGGGGAGAAAACAAATCTCTCCTAGTGGAAATATTTTCCACAAGGTTCTAGGTACTAAGATTTTCAGCTTAGGACTTTTAAGATTTCTCTAGGATTTCAAATTTCTTTTTGAAACAGTCACTCCCATGTCTTTAGCTATCCATTTCCTTTTGCTGTTCGCACATGCAAAGCTGTTGCACAATACAGACGCTAGTTCGACAGCTCTGTGACTAATCCGTTCCTTCCTAGCTTTTTTTTAAAAAAAGAAAAAAAAACAACACTAGACAAGAGACTCTAATCTGTGGTATTTAAATGTTACCCAAGCAGCCAGCAAAACCCTCAGCATGTCTGTGATCGGCTGCTATCATTGCCAGTAGCAGCAGTGGTAATGACCGAAGTCTGGGAGCCCAGTCTTAGGCTAGACATGGAATGCTGTCACCATATGTCACTCCAAGAGAGCCTCTGTTCAGTACTTCGTAATTAGACCCATGTATTTACTGAGCTCCTTAAAGAAAAATCTTCACAATATCCTATCTGCTAAGGAATGTCTCCTCTCTGGCGTGTGGGAGGTGGATCTCACTTGCACAAACCTGCTGTTTCCTTGAGTTTGGATTGCCCTTGTTTTGTGAGCTGTGTGTTGATGGCTGAAATAAATAGCGAAGTGGGTGGATTTAGTCACCCTGTGGAGAAGAGCAGGAGAGGCAAAAAGGTTCTGGCATGGGAACATCGCAACCTGATTGTTCCAGTAGCAGATTTTTTTTTTCCTTCTGAAGAAGAAAATATGTACTGTGCTTGCTGTACGCTGAAGAAAGAGCTCCCTTGTTCAGATAATAGGGAACTCAACTGTAGGCAATATTGTGTAATACAGTTGTTGGGCATGTTTTTGGTTTTATAAAAAGCAAATGTAATGCTGTCTTCCTAGGCATAACTTGAAACCTTTCTTCACAGCTTGCCATGATACATGTTAATCGGTCTGTAGACATATTTTTGTCATTTCAAGATCCAGATTTTTAACAATGCATTAAAACTAAATTAATGTATTAAGTACAGAAGCTTTTGGAGCTTGAAAACTTCCATAGGAAATTATTTCATGCTGCACCTCAAATCCTTTTTTCCTAAGTTCATAAGGAAGCTTATCTGCAACTTAGGGTGATTTGGTTGCTGTACCTTTTGGCACGTTTCTTCATATGTTCTTCAGCACAATATTTCTTCAGTATCCTACAGAAACAAAGCAGAAGTAATTTTGACCTGAGTATGGCCTTAAAAGCCAGCAATTAAAGCTGGTCTAATTGCTTAGTTTCATTTGTCTAGAGGAATTTTGTAGTATGTTTTGTAAACACTTTGACTTGGCCAGAGCTGGTAATGGGATGCTATGTCGAACTTCATCACAGTGAAGTTCTCCCATGAGAATTTAAATCTCTGTTCCCCAGGAGTTCATCCTGTGCATGGATTTCACTGTGCTGTACAGTGATTTGCAGTTGGTTGGTTGCTGAAGGTTCAGACTGCAAGTATAGCACAGACTCTTGTAGATTAAATGATTTCTTTAGGATTCTTAATGGGAGTACTTTAAAACTTGTCTGCTTCTGCATTTTGCATGATTGTATCATTACAGCAGTGATACTGAAGCTGGCGTGGGTATCTTATTCTGTGTTCTTTCTTCTAGTAATGCAAAATGTTATTTTGTCTTTGTCTCCTTCGTATGCATCTGATCCTACTTGGATGAACAGTGAAATGATTTGGGCGATTGACCTTGGAGGCTTTTATTTCCTTTTACCTTAAAGTCAGCTAGCAAAGCAAGAACAGTACAGTAGTAGCTTAGTTATTATCCTGGCAGGCTTAGGAGGCTTGTCATCTCTGTAAAGCTGCACTCCTCCTCAGGAGGCCTTTCTCACTCCATTATTCCTGGTAAAGGTACCGTGGTCTCCTGAGGGAGCTCTCTGTGGTGTGCAGATCCCAAAATTGGGTTGGGTTGGGTTTGGTGGTATGGGGTGTTTTGTTTTTTTTCCCTCTTCTTTCTTTAAAAAGATTGTTTCTTTCTGCTGCTTGGGGAAGAAGTTGTCTTAGAACCCCAGAGTATCATGTTTCTAAATTTTGTCTAGCATATACTACTTTTCATATTTAAAACTTTTCAGCCTTTGAAATGCTATGAAGTGGGGAAAGGACATGAAGATCTTTAAATTTAAAAATTTCAGCAAACAATATATCACATGAGTTTTGAGGTCAGGCAACCATGACAGGATCTATCTTGTTTTTTGTGGTTTTTTTTAAAGGAGTAGGCTGATATTGCTTATTTAGCAATTTGACTGGAAGCAAACGTGAAACATAAAGGTATCTCTTTATTCTGCCTAATAGTTTAATGCAGGGTATCCTGCAGCTGTCTTAAGCGTGTCTGGTAGGTTTCAACATAAAGCAGAGCTCTCTTGAATAAATTGCACTAGATGAGCCTACCTTCATTTCTGAAGGAGAGAAGGCAGACCAACCTGTGCTGCGTTTAAATTTCTCGCCGCAGTACAATTCGGCATTGCAGATGCATCTTCTGTGATGAGACTTTTTAACGGGGCTTCCAATGGGATTGCTTTTACCTGGCATTGAGGACTCCAGATGACTGGTGGGCTGGGGGGGTGTCGGATACTGGGAGTCGATTGGGATCTGGCCTTACTGCAGCGATGACTTCATGTCCTGCTGCCAGTGGGGTTTGAAGCTGTTTGGGTATTGATGCAAAAGGGTGGGCTGGGGCACGAGGGGCTGCTCTTCCTGCGCTGTCATGTTGGTCAGGCTTTTTGTTAATCCTTTACAGATTTACTGTCCAGCAGCAGTCATAGGTCTGCCTGTTTGGAAGCCAGTTATCCCTGTACGTGCTCTTATCCACAGAGTGTATTAATTGGGTTGCCCTTCTTATGCAGAGGGGTAAATGATTTTAACATTTGACTCAAAGGAGCTGTTTGCGTTGCTTCCTGACAACAGAGCAGCTTCTCATCGTGCTGCCCATGTGCACCATGCTTAACACAAAATGATGGGAAATAACTTACTCCACAATAAAATTAAATTGTAATTACCTTGCTAAGGTTGACCGTATGCCCATCCAGTAAGGCTCGGTCAGCGAGTACAAGGCAGCCACCCACACTCTCTGCTCTGGTAGTGTCCCAGCAGCCCTTCTACTGGGTGAATTAGACAATGAAGTCATAACCATCCCCTTTGTATTAATTAATGTTGCTACAGAACATTTTGCATGTGTTTTCTGCTGAATACATTAATCAAATCTATTTTCTGCTGGAGATTTCTTTTGCTTAATGCGAAAGACACCTGCATGCCTTCCCTTTTTACCAGCCTTTTAGTGGAGAGTATGAGGAATACTATGAATATGCACGGCCCATTAGTAATTCAATTTATATATTCAAAACCAAATGACAGCTCTGCTGAGTAAGGATTAGACTGTATTTGTTTTTTCCCTAGGTCCAAATGCCTTTGTACAGGACAGCGCATGTTCTTAACATATGCTGGCACAGTCCTGTGTGGAATTGAGACCAAGGAATTCATGGTTCAGTTCAGCTGGGAACATTTGGAATTGGTTGGCATTCCATTTGGGGAGAGCAGGAGGACAAGGGCATTGTCACAGGGACAAGAGAGAGAGATTCCTGTTTTCTTTCCCTTTAAAAGAGAAGACAGAAATACTCTAGTTAAAACAAAAGTCAGTAAGACATTCCAGTAAGACACATGCATTTATCAGTCTATTCTTCCTAACAATTTTGTAAGAGCTGCAGTTAAACTGGAGGCAATAGAGTATCTTTGTGTTAGTTTTATTCGTAAGAATTGGAATTATGATTCTGCTTTAGACTCTGGGTCATTTGATTGGGGTAAATTTGCTCTATCAGGTTATCCTGTAGATGGCTCCACTGCTGGAGCTCTCTACATGGACGTTCATAATATTTTTGAGCTTTTGCCCGTTCTTCCTTTGGACACCACCACATGCTCTCCATGGCTGAGTAAATCAGCTGACTGGAGGCAGCCCTTTGGAACATCTCCATGTCTTCGTAAAACACATACTTCTTCCTTTTGCAGGGACATTCCTGTAGACTTCAAGTACATAGCTGAGCCAAGTATGCATTCGATGCCAGCCGTGACTTTGTCTCCAAATGGTAGGTTAACACTTTACTGCCTTCTTAAGCCTAGCTTACCTAGCCATGCTGTACTGATTATACCTCTGTAATGTTGCATCCCCCTGCCACCCCACACTACCCCTGAAATCAGTGTATGCATTTATTCCAAGGCTGGGCTGGATCTGGTTTTGATTTAAAAGTCTTAAGAAGAACAAGTGTGTCAAAATGAGGGGTTATATCAGGATAACTGTATTAATTTAAGTCTACACGTTCATCCAGACAGGGCAAAAGGACTCTTTTCTTTTCATAGAGCTACAATGTGCTCTTTGCTGTATTTAAAGTATTAAGAGAAACAATGGTGGGAACTGACGGTGGCTGCAAAATACTAAGCAAGTTCAGCAGTCCTTGTGGTGCCACTGTTAAAGCAGAGACTGATGGTGTGCATGATCCTGTTACTGCTGTTCCTTTCTGTTCTGCATAAACCCTAAATAACTTGCATAAGAGAAATCCCAAATTATCTCAGTGTTTCTGTATGTTAGTGTTTCACTGGTGTTTATGTTATTCAATTAGAATCAAGCTAGGAGGATGAAGGTTTAGTGCCTCCAGTAATTGGTGAAAATCCTTCCAACAGGTCAAAATCTCTGTTATCTGTTTTGGCCAAAATTAAATACCTTTAGTGTCAACATTATTAAAGTGTTGCCAGATTTACAGTTAACAGTCACAGTATGCTGAGTACTGGCTGATCACCTTGTTGCACAGCCAATGTTTGCAGCCAGGTATCAGCACCAAATTGTACTTGCTTTGCAGCGCAAATATTTTATTCTTAACAATAGAAGTGGGGTTCTGATATAAAAGGAAGGTTCTGGAGAAAGAGATAGCCACTTTTGAAAATGTTAGCTTCCCAAGCTGGCCTGTTTCAACCTCTGTTTCTGAAATTGCACAACTTGCTCTATTCTGATCCAGTTTTTCAGTTCATCTCGTTCTTCCATGTTGAAATACTGTATTTCTCTTTTTTCCAGTTCTGGCTGGCCAGCATTTGAGTATTTAATTTCTGAGATGAGACAGTAAATGATGCTAGGGATGAAGTAGAGTCATCTTTTCAGCTCAAGACATGACCTGTCATATTAACTAACATTATCTTGACCTACAGTAGTGCAATATCACACAAAACAAGTTCTTTTGGAATAGTTACACTACAGATTGTGCCAGACAGGTCATGCCTCTTTTTGGAGTTAAATGAGTCCTTTAAAGAAAAGTGAATGGAAAATTTTACAGACGTGGAACTTTTCTGCTTAGGGACACTGATTTATGAATCTCATCAATTAATATTTTCTTCCTGAGTGATGCCCAAAACAGACCTTTTAAAAAGTAGCAGAGGAGAATAACATGCTTGGGGTGCACACTTGATTTGTTTCTTTGAGAAGCTGAAGAAAATTCTCAAATTCCAAGCCAGTAGCTGGAAGTGCAATCAGATTTACAGTCAAGTCAGCACATTTTGTTACTGCTGTTTGCGTAAAACACCGTAAAGGCAGTGACTATATGCAGAGTTCAGGACAGAAGTCTCTGTTCTATGGTGTTCTGTAGGGCATCATCTTCACTGGATTCTCAGGCAGGAGTTAATGCACTGCCAAGAGGAAAAATGAGATAGAGTTGAGATTAGAAAAGTCCATGTTGTTTTCTTTCACTAAAACATCTTTATTAAATTGTATTCCATTAGGGTAGGGAATACTAAATATTTGCAAAAATATTTATACCACCTTTGTTTATTGCATTTGTAGGGAAATGGTTGGCTTGCCAGTCGATGGATAACCAAATTCTGATTTTTGGAGCTCAGAACAGATTCAGATTAAACAAAAAGAAAATTTTCAAAGGTCACATGGTGGCTGGCTACGCCTGTCAAGTGGATTTTTCACCTGACATGAGGTAAGTTTTTGTGGGAAAGAGCTTCCTCTCAAAACTTGGTGGCACATACACTAGATTTCCTTTTGGATCTTCTGCAACATTCGTTGATGCACAGCCATCTTACTAACTCGGCATCAGAGAGAGTTCTCTAGCCAAGCAGCAGAATGGAAAGTTTGCTCTTGTGTTATGATGGTATGGCCTGAGTTATACTCAGTGGTTGCTCTGAGCAACACTTAAAAACAGTCCACGTAGTCCAGATTCCTCATTCTGCAGAGACTATCCACGTTGCTGTTAAACCATCCAGAGACTGCCCTTGTTTTGCCCAGCCCTGGTGCAGCACCGGAGGCTTCCACTTCTGCCTCGCAGCTGGCTCTTTTTGCGCGTGCTTGCCAGCAGTCTCCCCAGAAACCTTCAGGCTCCCTTCCCGCACTATGCGCTTGTCCAGAACACCGGGGATTCCAACGTGCCCAGTTTCCCCAGTTTGCAGGTCTGGTGTGGGTATCCCCATGTATTGTTTGGAGAACAATCTTCTTCGTCCTTTTTCATCCTGTTTGCTCAGTAATATGCCAATACATTTACCATTGTATATACATAAGAGATTCATTACTATAAAAACTGGAGAATAACCTCAGCAAAACTGGAGGAAATGGTGGAGAGAAGTGTCTATATAAATTCTCGAGAAACTTCTGGCAGTTTCTCTTTTGCTGATGTGTTCTTTTTAGTTCCAGTAACACAGTGTACGGTATAATCGCATTGCTTAGCACATTTACCTCCCAGCTGATGAATCGCCTTCTGCAGGACTTGTGCGCTTTAGAGCATGGCGTGAATGCTAATTCCCTGGTAGGTGTGTTTGCAGGCTGTCAGACAGGAGGCTCGCTGGGTGAAGCTCTTTTCCATTGCACAGTGTAAAAGCGTTATAATGCAAGCGGTCTTCACACATGATACAGCTTCTGTTTTAATCCTGTTAATATAGCTATGTGATATCTGGAGATGCAGATGGAAAACTTAACATCTGGGACTGGAAGACAACAAAACTCTACAGCAGATTAAAAGCACATGACAAAGTCTGTATCGGTGCAGTGTGGCATCCACACGAAACATCTAAAGTCATTACATGCGGCTGGGATGGTCTTATTAAACTATGGGACTAGAGGGGAAGCTACGAAGATCTAAAGATGCAAGTCCTGCACACGTCTGAGATTAGAGCGGGGTCTGCTGTAAGGATGGGTAGGCGTCTGTAATACTGCAGTTCGGAGCTAGCTGTGTATATGCACTAAAGAATGGGAAGTCTTCAGAAGACACAGCTGAAAGGATGTAGTTCGAAATGCAACCTCTGAGTGTGAGAAGCGGAGGTCATCTGAAGCATGCAGAATCAAGTGTTAGTTTGTCATGCCACTTTTTGTGCAAAATGCTCTTGTAAAATAAAATAATTTTAAGAAAAACTATTTTTGTGGTTCTGGCTGTCAGAGATGTCGGGAGTTAAAGGAGAAGACCAGCAATTGTGTATTTCTCTTCCTAAGAAGAAATCTTTGATATCTACTGCAACAGAGCTGGAAAAGATGCATTTGTTTACCTGGTTTTGGGTGGTATTTTGTTGTCCCCAAAATACTTCTACCTTTATAGAACACAAACCCACTTGCTAATATCTGTTAATTCACAGTAGAAATGAAGAACTAATTGAAGCTAGCAGTCATCAGGTAAACTGTATCAGCTGAAGACTGTATTCATACACTCTTGGTTTCTGTCTGTATTTAACAATAGCATCATGCAGTGTCAAGATTTTGCTTGTAATGGTTGTGTGTTGTGTTGTTTTTCCTCTTCCCGTGCGCTGTTATGCCCCAGTAAGCATGGCGTCAAAAAAAAAAAGTGAACGTTTCTCGTTCAGTTTGGAATACGTTGTATTATAAGCCCCATAAAGTTTTTGACAATTTAATGTATATACATGTCACACTTTTTCTCTTTAAAGAACTTATTTTTAATAAATCTTTTTATAAAAAGTCTGCTTATCTTCATTCAAGTTTTCTGTCTAGCAATGTCCATATAAAATATTTCTTACCATTTTGTATTTTAATTTGCAGTCGTACCAGCATTCAGATAAACTCAGTCTCTTGCTTCCAAATGTGAATAGTTTTCTATGAACGGTGCAAGAGAAAAAAATCCTTCCAGCTCCCCCCCCACTCCCTTTTTGAGCACATAATGGAAATAAAAATGTGTAACGAATTTATCCCATTGATCAGTCTTTAATTACAGTTTTGGATTGCACTATATTGTTTACTATAAACCCAATCACTGCACATCAATTATAAACAACAACAAAGGAGTAATTGCCTTAATTGACAGCAAGATAGAAGAAAAGGCACTTACGTAGACGAGATGCAAAGAATCTCAAATTGTGCAGATGGAAGGCAGTGGGTTAGTGGTTTTGTGGTTTTTTTGTTGGCTTGGGGCTTGGTTTTGGTGTTTCGTTTTTTGGGGTTTTTTTAATTTCCTATTGTGGAAAGATTGTTTAACAAGACAACTCTGTTCTTTCAAAGAGTGCTTGCTGAAGTCTGGCCCTTGTGAGTGAACACGGAGCTTACGCATTTTTAGACCAACTCTCTAAAGCCGAGCTTCAGAGTCTTTCCACTGTCTGGTTGTGCTGTCACGTAACTGCACCAAGTTTACGTGTGTCTGTTCACTTTCCCATCTCGGCAGCCTCGTGTGCCTTCACTTTACAGCCTGCTTTCGCAGGCCGGTGGTAACTGGGTATTGCCTAACCTCACGCCCGTGCGAGTCCTGAGGTAGAAATGGTGGAGCCTGGAGCGAGAGCGTGCCCAGGGGACCGTCCCCTCTGAGGGAGGGAAGAGGCTCTTCGCGTTTCTGGGCTCTCTGGGGTGCGGGTGGGAGGGGGCTGCTGCTACGTCGCCCAGGGTGAAGTTCCAGCGTGGTTCTTCTCGCAGGGAAGACTCGGCTCCCAGGCTGGGAGTTGAGCTCTGGCATTCGCTGCGTCCTGGGTGCCGCCGGGAGAAAGGGGGCTGAAACCATTTAGAACGGTTTTCGTCCTTAAAATACGTGTCCTAAGTGGATGTGTGACTGCGCGACCTGACCATCAACAGCTCATAAGTACAGGGAATTGGGGAGCAGAGGGGGAGCACGGCAGATACGAGAACTTCTCACAGAAACGTGTGTTAGCTTCCACCTCGGAAACACCTTTCCCAAATGCTTAAAAGCCTTGAAATCAGAATACACAAAATGATTGGCTTTGTAGTTGGTACCGTGTTCTTCCATGTGTCACCTACCAGGCACAACTTTATATATATATATATAGAGAGAGAGTATATACAAAGTATAAAGATAAGTGTATAAACTCTTGTAGTAATGTACTGCGTGTTGTCTTTGGAGAAGAATAAAATCAGAAATCTTGACTCAGTTCTGCTGCAGTTGATGAATTGGGATTAGACGTTTGCGATAAACCCGGAATCAAAATTCCCCTAGGAACTTTCGGATAAAGTCCTTTGTCCCTCGCTGTTGGTCGCCCTGTTAATCTTTTGTGGAATTTCTCACGTCTGCGTGGAAGCATGCGGGGGGGATTCTTATGAGGGTCATTCCCTCCTGTCGCCTCGAGAGCTGCAAACTCCAAAGCTCCCGTTGTCAGCGGGCTTGCTGTGCGTGGGGACAGACGGCGTGTCTCTGCGGCGCGAGTCTGGACGCGTCTTTCCAGCCCCCACCTGGGAAAAGGTTTCCTGCTGGGCTAATTAACTCGAATCGTGCCCTTCTCTTATCTTCCCAATTTCACGTGTCGCCAGAAATTGGTCTGTTACAAATGTTGGTCAGAACAAGTCTAGACTGAGCCCCTGAGGCTGAACTTGGCGTGTGAGCAGACAGAGCCAGGGAGAAGGCAGCACTGGGAGGAAATTCGAGTCCCCCCGATTTATTCTCCTCTGACACTATGCGGAGGATGCAACAAAGTGATCCAAGCCGAAAGGAGCTTCTTGGGAGGGCTGAGGCAAGCGTGTCGCACTGCCGGGAAGGAATTCGTGCAAGCTGTAGTGCAAGGCTGCTGTCACAGCATCGTAATTTTGTTCACCTTGATCATGCATCTGTAGCTCTCAGAAATGATGTGCCAATATGTTGCCACTTTTATTAATACCAGTTACTTTCACAGTGGAAGCTTTGCAGGTAAGTGAACTATCTCCATCATTCTTGGAGTTCTGCCTGGGAAACTTGATCGTTCCTTTGGCCTTGTGCCATCTTTTTCTTGGACTATTTTCGTATGCGAGAGGGGGAAATATCCCACATACCCTCGTGCAGCTTGCTGGTGAGAAGACTTGTCTTTCTTGAAGCAGATGGTCCTGGCATCTGTCTTGCGCAGAGTTTATAACTGTCCCCAGTTAGAAGGGGCTGCGCAGGCTTTGCCCTCATTACGAGGAACAAATCTCTAAATCACTGTACATCCAGAAGAGTCCAAGACTGTCTTGTAAAAAAGCTAATTTTTAGCAACAGGCAGATGTTCAATATACCATTCAAGACTCTGGTCTTCAAAGGCTGATCTGAGCAGTGAGCGTTGCAGCTCTGACAGCCCGGTAACACGGCGTGCTTTGCTGCTTTCTGCCAGCTGGTCATTGCAAACTCCTGCTCCCGGTTGCTAGGAAGACGCCATATGACAGGGAGCCTGGTCGGGGGGGAACACGCGGAGAGCGGAGGAGGGAGGGGAGCTGTTCTTGGGAGGCTTTGAACAGTGGAACCTACACACCAGAAAAAGCAGTTGCCAGGGAGGTTGCTCCTCTGCAGACGACTTGAGGGCTTGCTGCTGTAGGTTGACTTCGCTAGCATACATTCAACATTTAAGTCTCGTATCTTGCAGTAAAATATGTCTGTCAGGCTTGCTGATTAAAAAAAAAAAACCAACCAGATAGACCACGGCTGTCTTGCAGCGCTCAGAGAAAACTGCTCGCAGCAGGGTTGTGTTTACAAATGCTCCTTGCAGAGTTTAAAGCTTGTAGAAATGAGTTGCGGTGACTTTCCACGGGGCGTGGACCTCTACATCCGCCAGGTACTCTGGGAGTTTACCTCAGACCTGTTTGTTATCTTGTTGTATGGCAGAACATTTAAAATGTGTTAAATGCTAAAGCACGGAGGCTTTCTGAGTCTCCTTTTTACCTGCGGCGCGCCATGCCACGGGAGACTGCTGAAACGAAACATCACTGCCGATGCGTTGGGTTTGTCGTTCGGAATGAGAGGTTCTCATCAGGCCTTGGGGTTTTTTGGTTGGTCTGAAAGATGCCAAGGCTCGCTGAGTCTGCTTGCCTTCTGATTTGGAAAGGAAGACACCACCACAAATCCTCCAGGGAGTCATTTCATTAATAGCAATTTTATGGATCTTGAAGACCACCGACAGTTACCCAGACATGGTTCTGGGAGCTGCAAGCCTGTGCAGTTCTCCCAGTGTAATTAGTTGGTGTGTTGCTCTTAACTCCAGACTTCAGTCGTGGAGTAAGGCTTTTTGTTCAGTGGAGTTCAAACTCTTGCAAAGCAACATTTATAAAAAATGCCCCGTGCTAGCAGAGCTGTAACAATTCAACTTCCTACCTTTGCTTGCACCAGGCTGTTTTTGCCACTCAGGTACGACTGCTCGCCCATGCTAGCTGGTTTTATTTTGCTTCCACATCCTTATATTCCTTCAGCTCCTCTGTATATAGTCTGTAAAACATAATCCCTTCTAATATTCCTTGCTCAGGAGAGGAAGAAGGAAATCAGACTCCAAATTAAGTCAGTTGTCAGGCCAGACAGCTACAGGAAAAAGAACTAAGCCCCATTCCCTGGAGTTTTCAAACCATGTTGAGTTTGGTCAGAACAGCTTCTCTGCAGGAAGCTCCTCCCTGGTGCTGACCCTACGGGAGTACATTGGGGCAGGGAGGTGAGTTACAATCATAGAATCATAGCATCATTAAGGTTGGAAAAGACTTCTAAGATCATCAAGTCCAACCATCAACCCAACACCACCATGCCTGCTAAACCATGCCCTGAAGTGCCACATCTACACGTTTTTTGAACGTCTTCAGGGATGGGGACTCCACCACCTCCCTGGGCAGCCTGTTCCAATGCCTGACCACTCTTTCAGTAAAGAAATTTTTCCTAATATCCAATCTAAACCTCACCAGCACAATTCAAGGCCATCGGTTTTGTTTGCTTTTTGTCATAATTCCCCCAATATTAAAAAGGTGAAATAACATTACGGAGTAATATTTCTTCCGATGCTGAGTTCTCCTACGTCTTGGAGCAGTTTTCCTTCCCTTCACAAAGAAGAAGAAGTCAGAAGGCATTTGAGGGCCTCACCTGGTTGGCAAGTCAGTTTGGGAGATCAGCGCAGGGTTTGACGAGTTCCCAGCCCCTGCGTCATGGCTGCTCCAGGCTGGAGGCAGCAGAGACGCGGGTGCTGCCAGGGCATGGCGGCTGCGGCTGCGGCGTGCGAGGTCTGACGCCGGCCGGGCAGCCGTCCCCACCTCCCCGCGAGGGCGGTGGCTCTGCTGCAGGTATCTGGGGGTGGATGCAAGGGTGGGGTTCACATAATTTGGGTTTGATTCAGAAACGGAATTTCAAATACAGGGAGGGAAATAGCAGCTGAGGCACAGGAGCGTTGTAATCGCTTGCCGAAGTCTTGTGCCGTGCACAGTACTGAATTTCTTTTGGGAAATTGCTGAAAAAGAAGTGTGTGTGGGGATAATCCCCCAACAGGGGCAGGGGCCCTGCACTGGTATTCACATCTGAGTCATCGTTTCTAGGCAGCGCAAAGCAGGGTCCTGTTTTCTCCTTGTGTAAGCTCCTGCCCACCGGGATGAGGGATGCGGCACGGGCTGTCTCTGCAACGGGCTCTCTCTGAACCAGCTGGAACACTGCACAACAAGGGGGTCAAACTACACCGTGAACAGGGACTTCCATTTTAGGGAAGAGACCCATGCATTATCACCAGGCTTGCTCTGCAGATGCTGCCCCTGAAAGCCAGTGGAGCGGGACAAGTGTAAATGTAAATATGTCTCTGAATGTAGGACAGCTCTGAACTTCCACCAGCACTAAGCCAGGTCTCTACTGACCGCAATTAAACGTCACATTGTGTTAACAAGCAGGAAGAAATCAAGAGTGATTTCCTACTGAATAACCCTGAGGAGCCTTTCAAGGGCAAGGGAGCAGCTAATGAAGCTCATGAAATCAAAGTTTTTGAATGAACCAGATGGTCTCAGCTGTTGAATAATTCACCAGAGAGAATGAGTGCTATTACTTCAGGTGTGCTGCCGGGTGATACGTCTTCTCGGCAGCTGCCAAGGAAGGCCAGACATATGTTCCCTTTAGGCTTTCTTTGATCTTTCACAGCTGAGAGGCACTTGTGAAGAACAACGCGAGTGCCCGATGGGATCAAAGCCTGGGGCCAGAAGAGCATGTGATAAACATCAGGTTTTGGAGTGAGGGCAGGAGGTCAGACCTGTCTTTGGTCAAATTTTGGAGCCTCTGAGGAAGCTAGTGTGGCATTCAGAAAGGGACTGGTTCCCCTGGAGAAGGGTGTTAGTGTCCTAGCACGTCGCCCTCTGTGCGGCCGTGGGCTCTCTGCAGAAAGCCCGTGTCGCGGTATTAACCGTGGTAGCTTGGGGGATTCAAACCTGTCGCTGCTCTTCATCTTTACCAGGTCACAGGCAACACAAAGGTCCATTTTAGACCCGGCTGAAAGATCTCCCGGTGGAGGTGTCAAACTAACGCCATAACGACTCCACTTCGGGAAGGAAACCTGGTCATTCTGTCCTCGTTAGCTGGGGCTGGCTCTGCTGTGGCCACCATGAATGACCTGAGGTGTGGGCAGTAGGGGGGCTCCTGGGCTGGGTGTCACCTGGCGCTGGGCTGGCTGCCCGCAAGAGCCAACGCGGGCACCTGCTGGGAGCACAGGGGGACGCCCAAGGCTCCTGGGGACTGAGGGCCAGAAGCCCCGGGGGAGAGCGGAGCTGAGCGATACCCGTAACGGTGACACCGAGCAGATCCGGGGTGGCAGAAGGTGCCAGGAGCAGCTGGTAGATGGCAGGGTACAGCCGCATGGCTTAGGAAGGAGCGTGCCGCTGGAAGGTCGGCCCGGAGGCGTGCGTTGGCCAGCTGCCACCTGGGGACGTGGGATGATTTGGCCTGGACACCTTCCTCTGCCGCTCCGGGCGGGAGGAGTTTGAAGGACGAGTCTCACTTTCTTCCTCAGATGCTGCCGAGGGCAGGGCCCCGCAGCGGCCCTTTCTCAGACCAAGCAGCAGGGAATAAAGGCTTCACTGCCCTGCCTGCAGGAGACGCTGGACGCTGCTCAGACTGCGCAGGCAGGAATACTTCAGCAATGCCAGGACAGGCCAGGAGCCCTTTCTTCCTGCCTGGGCATGGCCACCAGTCTCCAGGCTGCAGCTAAAATGGGAGAATGCACAGCCCACGCTGGTTTTAACGGGGCACTTGAAGAAGGGAGCAGCTGCCACAGTTTCTGTGCAGGTCTGGTCTGCGAAGAGACGTGGAGTGCAACGCTGGCACGTGGTTACCGCAGGGCTCACTGCAGGGAGATCATCTCAACAAGCTCCTCACTGGCTCTGTGGCCTCTCCAACAGCTCCTCCAGAGCTGCTCCTGGGCATTGCAGTGCTCCCGGCAAGGAGCCATCCAACAGGAGCACGGCAGGCTCCGACGCAGGTGCCAAATCTGGGCGGATGTCCCAAGAGCCAGCACGTAGCAGCCAACCTACGGGGGGGTGGCTGGTGGATCTTCAGCTCTGGCTGAAGCAGCTCAAGCCCATGGATGCCAGCAGTCCTGGATCCCTGCCCCCGTCTCTCGGCACTGTCTCTGACGGGCTGGAGACACCGGCTGAGCAGGGTGCCTGGCCGGGGTGGCCACACACTCAGCCACCCAGCATCCCTCAGCCCAGCCCGGCCACGGCAGCAGAGTCAGCCGGCACCGGCTTCTCGTTAGGAGATGGGAACTGAATTCATCTGAGGGGCTCTCCTTCAGGTGAAAGGGAGCACTGAAGAGAAGGGGTGAGGGCACAAAGGCAAGAGACCTCAGAAAGGAAGGCTGCAGCTCTGCCTGAAGAGCTGCTAAGTTGAAAGGCAAAGACACGGTGCGTAAAATAGGAGCTGTTCGTTTTCTCCCGTAATATCACGTAGCTGCCTCCAGAATGATAAACGGCTTTTATCTGTCCTGCATCCGAGATAAGGTCTCCTTAAAAATTACCATATTTATTGGAATCTTTTCTTGCAGAAGATGTATTTGGTACAGCTGGAATTGTTCCTGACACCACAGGGCAACCCTGAGCAAGAGATTAGCTGAGGGTTTACTGAACTCTTCAGCGAAGAAGAACCAGGAGGGACCTCCCCTCCGTTTCTGTGATTTACATGCACGTCACCATTTTTCCTTCGGGCAATAAATGATGGAAGATGTGCATCCCTTTGGAACTTTAACATCTGAAAGAAATTGTGTGTAATTTGTTTTTTAACTTCTATCTACTGCTTTCTTAAACAAATGATAAGAAGCTACTAGGCTAGTCACTCTAAGACTAATCAGGAGCAAAAACCTGTGCAGTGCTAGAGCCCATGTTTTTATGCTTTATTAATAATCCAGGACTCACAGCTGGGCTTTTGCCACCCTATTATTTGAAAAACGGGCGTTGAGCCATTCTGCGGTGCAGCAGGCGTGATCGTTCCAACAAGCTAGACACTGGCTTAGAAAATCCTGGCACCCTCTCACATTTTAAGGAGTCTCCTCATGGCTCTGCATCGTTAAACCACCTCGGTACTTAATGTAGGAGGGTTAGCAGCAAGCATGGCTGTCCCAGGAAAGGCATTTCCTGCCCATCTGCAGAGGCTGCGGTTCCTTTAGGTCGTGTATTACCTGGCTTAGGGACGGCAGTACGTAGCTTGGCCCCGCACGAAGTGCTTTGCCCAAGACCTTTAACACAGGGAATCCAACATCTTGAGCGCCGGGGAGCCCAGGACATGGGGGGCCCCCACAGCACCCTGCTCCGGGTGATGGCCAAGCCCCTCACCCCCCGGTCCAGGTGGGGTGTGCAGGAGCAGAAACAGAAGCTACATTTATAGAATCACAGACTACCTCAAGTTGGAAGGGACCCGTAAGGACCATCAAGTCCAACTCCCTGCTCCCCGCAGGACCACCTAACACTAAACCATACGACTAAGAGTGTTGTCCGGCTGCTCTTTGAACTCTGGCAGGCTCGGTGCCATGACCACTTTCCTGGGGAGCCCGCCCCAGGGACCAACCACCCTCTCGGTGAGCCACCCTCTGGCACTTGCTCTTGTTGAATTACACCAGCAAACAGAAGGGTGCCAGGAGGGACTCCCCAGCCTTGAGGCAAACTGGCAAAGACGGCCTGGCCACGTCGGTTTACTGAACTCTTTCAGCTTCCCAAACAAGGTGGCTGCGTCCAAGCTGTCCTTGGCTCGGGCGAACTCCCGAGCTGCGCCCAGGAATCGTCTGGGAGAGCCCCAGGTTGTGCCAGGGATCTCATTAATTAACCACATGATGGCCATTCCCAGAGCCTGTGCGCGCCGCCTGCCACTGCCTCATTTACCCGCTCGGGCACAGCTGGGCTCACCACCCGGTCAGTAGTCCTGGTCCGGCTGCACCGTCCTCTTTCTTCCCCAGACGAGGTGTTTGATGTGCAGAAGCCCACGTTAAGGTCTCTTAGAATTAAGCTCCACTTCAGAAAAAATCCAAGTGTAGCTAAAGAAGTGGATGGATTTGTTTTTAAAAGGAAGACCAAGTGGGGAGGCAGTAAATCAGAGACTCTGCATAACACGAGGCGCCGTCGGCGTGACAGCAAGGCAGTAGATTGAAAACCAGCGTGTGTCTGTTAAAAGAGAAAGGCTCTGACATTTAGCCACAAGTTAAAATTTCAAATGTGATTTGGAAGACGCGAGGGCACAGAGCTGGCTTTCTCTGAAGAGATTAAAATCCACCCCCATTTCCACCAGCCTACTCCTTCACCAGCGAGGCAGGGAGAGGATTTTATTTTCTTCTGCCTCCCCCACAGCAGCCCGAGGTGCGGGGCCTCCTCCGTGGCCGACACGGATGCGCAAAGCCAGGCTGCTGGCAGCAGCGTCGGGCCCCACGCCGGGCTCTGTGGGTCCGGGCAGGAGGAACACGCCGCTCCCCACAGCCCCTCAGCAAGGGTGGTGAGAGGAAGGTTGTCACCCCAGCAGGGTCACCTGCCTCTTCTGGGGGAGCTGAGCTGATGGGGTGAAGCAGTTTCTGCTGGGATGAGCGGTCCCTGCCCGCCCCGGGGCAGCAGGAGCCCTCAGGGACGGGGGAGAGGAGGAAAGCAGCTGCCTCGCTCGTGGCGAAGCCTGGGGAAGGTGAGGGGAATGGCGAGGCGAAGCGGTGCCTCGGGGAGAAAGCTGGCTCGCCTGGCTGGAAGGAGGTTGGCAGGGACCTTTAAAGGTCATCTAGTCCAACCCCAGAAACCAAAGGCAGTTACAAAGGCCACGTATCAAAGAAGACATGGAAGTGGTGTCAACTTGTATTTCAATGCAAAGTTTAATGTCAAAATGCTTTTTAAAAGAAGAAAAAACCCAACCTGCTGTCAATTTTTTAGCTCTCCCCGTTCCTTAGCTGCCCGGTGAAGGGCCAAGGCTGGTTCCCGGGAGCGCCCGGCAGCGTGCAGAGCCGCAGCACGCCGGCTGCCTGTGCCACCCCCGCAGCCAGCGTCGGTGCAGACCCCGCTGGTGCCTGCTGACGGCAGGGAGAGGCGGCCAGGCCACGGAGGTGCTGGAGGTAGCGGGCGTCCAGGCGCAGCACTGGAGAAGGCACCCAGTGAAACGTTCAACTAAACCCCGAAACAAACGGACAAAAGAGACCAGGTTTCACTTGCAGCTCTTTTAAACTAGTACCTCGCTAGATGAAAACCCACTTGCTACAGTCATCACAAGAGTAACTGAAAACAGGCTGTGCTTTGAGCGGATGAACTCGGGAAGCCCTGACTTCCATGGCTGAAGGGTGAGGAGGGGCAGCGCTGGCTGCAGCTCTTCTGCAGCTGAGTCTCCCTGTCCGGCCGTCTCCTGCGTCGGGCGCGCCGAACTCGCTTCGCGCAGCCAGGCTGCCTTGAAGAGCCGAAGGCAAGAGCACTCGGAAGCTGCTCAACGAAAACAGGTAGGAATTTAGTTTGGTGGTGATTTCTGCCTCTGCCAAATCCAGCCGAAATTTGCCAGTGGGTTGAAGAACATGCTGTTCTTGCCTAAAATCTGTTCTATAGGAAACAAGGCCAGCGTAAAAAAGGTGCAAATCAAAGACAACAGAGAAGTCACACTTGACCCTTCCTGAGAAAGGCACTGGCTGAGCAGCGCTCTGCTGCCCGAGGGCTGGTGCAGCTTGGTGCACAGAGCCCTGGGGCAGCCCCAGAGGGATGCCCTCCGCGCCAGCACGCTCCGGCACCAGGCAGCCTGGGAAAGCCGCACTGCTAACCAGCGCTTTACAGAAACCTCTGTCCTCTGAGACAGTGTACCTGCTGGCAAATATTTTGCTACATAAATCTGCACCATGTATCTTCTCCTAGTGCCGGTTCTTTTGACAACATACAAAAATAAAAGCCAGTCCATTTTGTTTGCAGTCGCTGTGTGCATATTTAGCAACTTTAGCCAGTGATGCCAAAGGCCTCTTCAATAACGCTACGGGGCCAGATGGCTCGCAGTCACGCATCATAAATTCCTTTCTGCTATTTCCATCTTGTATTCACCCAGCTCAGTGTGTAACAGCTACTGGCGTTGAAGGCCTCCTTTTTCAGAAACATCTGTGGTTTTGATAAGTCTTTGTAGGTATGGAAAAGCTTGAAGTCCTTCAGCTCCAATTCTCGGAGCAGACTGTACCAGTACCTCACCACGGTGCTGTCATTGCCGCTGACCTCAAACCCAGGCCAGTGGATGTGCACCTCAAAGACCAGCTGTCCTATCTGCTCAACAACATCTTCCAGGATCAGGTTTTCCAGTATTTTCCACTCGGCGCTCTCCACATCTGCCTTGAGGACATCAATCTGCAACAAAAACACCATTACTAGGTGAAAATAAGAGGCTTTGCAATTACCATCAGTAACATCTGAGGCCAGGCTTGTCCGTTTTGTAACACACATAATTGTTCTCATGTACAATGCCTTTTGTATTAAAGAAAAAACATTAAAAAAATCTCGGAGGATCCTATGGCTAAGATGGACTGTACGTGAAGTTTCAACGCTTGCCTGTTCACAGCCCTTCTCCTCCTGCCTCTGACTCCTGGTCTGAAAAGCTTTGTCACCCGAGGTGTCCGATGCAGCTCATCCTACAACCAAAGCATGTTACTGTTCCTTCACAAATCTTGTGGTGCCATCAAAGCTGTGGAAAAAAGAAACCCACCTAACTAAACTAAGGCATTACTGTTCCTTATTTCTCCATCACAAAACCCTGCAACAGAACAACGCATGCTGACAGCGACTACCATATCGCATTAGAGCGGGGTCCTCGTGTGCCACACACTACACACTACACGCACCACACAAGCGCAGGAGAAGGCCAAAGTGAGATGAATAGAATGAGCAGCTCAGGTCGCCAGCTACCCATGGCCAAGCTGCCCTCTGAAGCTTTTGCAGGCATCGCTACGGATATTGAGTGAGGAGGGCCAAATCAAAAAAGAGTTAGGCAAAGAGTCCGCGGGGTTTTAAGGGCAGCTCCTCCACAGATGAAGGGATAGCAGGAAAGACCTCGTGAAGCTGTTTGAAGGGAAAAATACATCTAATAAAGCACCTTGTTTTAGTTTTAGACAGTTATTCGATTTTGTAGTAAGATACTCAGCAATCCGACTTCTCACAGCCCAACACAACAGCGACTTCGCTTTGCTTGGAGATTAGCTGGAGGAGGGGAGTCACAGGATCCTTAAGGTTGGAAAAGACCTCTAAGACCATCAGGTTCAACCGCCAACCCAACACCACTATGCCTGCTAAACCATGTCCTGAAGTGCCACATCTACACGTTTTTTGAACATCTCCACGGCTGGGGACTCCACCACTTCCCTGGGCAGCCTGTTAATCGCATGCTTTAATAAAAAAAGAGCATTTTATCACAGTCCCCCACCAGGTAGAAAGCGATGACCGCAGGCGAGGGGCCTGTGTTTTCCAGAGCTGAACAAGGGAAGCTTCCCCACGTGAGAGCGGGGTTTGCCTGCGCCGGGTCCGCCTGAGCTGCTGCTGCTGCCCATCTGCTCATGCTCAAGATGCGTTTGAAGTGAAAAACTGAGAGAGTCAAGAATAGTCAAAAAAAACAAAAAGCAAAATCCCAGATTTTCTCTGGCAGCTTACCCTAACCGTTGTGGTCGTGTTGGGAAAGGCACCTGTGCAGGAACAGGAGAGAAATTTGGGTAGGCGATGTAAAAGCATCTCCAAGGCAGCCGTGCGGTCCCAGGACACCTCGCTGGCGTTGGGCCATGCCCCGTCCATGCGGGCAGCGGCCCTGGCTGCCAGAGTTTTGTGCGACAAGCTGTGAAACAGCTGAAAACCAAAACACTGCATTTTCAGAGCAGGGCTTGGAGAGTGGGACTCCAACGAGGTCCACAGTCACAGAGCGAGTAACGACAAACCGAGCCCCTGCTCATTCGTCTGCTCATTAAGGCGGCGTTGTGCCTCCTCTACGCTGAGGGGTTACTGAATTAAAGCCCACATTGTGGCATGTCTGCATCAGGAGTGGAGAGGAAGCTTCCACAGACAACCTTAGCTCTGGTATTTCCTAAGCTGACTCTGCAAGAAAGAGCCTGTCGGTCTGTCCATCCGTGGATTGGAGAAACGTTTTAACACAGCGCTGCTCCGGGTTCAAGGGGAGGCTGAATGTAAATGATGCTGCTCGTGACATTTCAGCTGAGAACTACTTCATGGCTGAGCTCACTTGTTTTCCTTTATACATTTAAATAGGTTACTTATTTTTCAGATACCAACTCGCAGCTCTACCTGTAATGCAGTTTTGTAGGTAGTTGATTCCACATGGGTGCAATTGCCATAGGACTGTGCTGCCGCACTTGAGGAACCACAGATTTTTATCTTTGGGAGACTTCTGTAACTTTGAAAGGAGACAAATTATTCAAAACCTTTTCTGGGGGGGAGAGGGTAGGAAGGAGAAATATTTCTGTTTGCTTTTGTTTTCCCACGATTTGACTTTATGGCAACAGCAGGAGGTCTTTTTCCCATGGTAATGTTTCCAGCCATCATCCAGGTTGGTTTGTTTTTCTCTCGTGACGCTAACTGCCGCTCTGGCTGCTCAGCAGGAACTCTGTACGCTCTGCGTTCTATTTGCAAAATTGATCCGAAAAGTGGCTGCTAACTAATGTTTCAGTAGGATAAAACGAGTTACCACCATAATGGCTCCAACACATGCTGGAATGACCAGGACAGAAACACCAGGCTAGCGGGGATGTGCTGCATACATGACCCCTCTTTGCTGCCTTTAGTGCCTCTGCACTGCCCCAAGACCCAGAGGGAGGAAGGGACCTGTCCCTAGCCACCAACTTTGGTGACTGCCTTCCAGGCAAGATGTCCATCTCAGCTCAGAGTCTCCACTTTACGCCATGGATAGGGAAAAATAAACGGCAGAACACCTTTATGTCAGAGTATCTGAGTGAATAACAAGCGTCCTGCTAACACCTAATGCAAGTTTTGTGATGATTACACCGCATCCCTCAGTGATAAGCAGCGCACTACTGATAAGATACGCACCACCACCTTCCAGACGCCTTGATTCAAAGTGCCATTGGAGGGATTAGTGGACAAATCCATAAATTCAGAGCTCTAATTCACCTGGGAGCACAGCTGGAGTCTGCTGCTGGGAGTAAATCCTGGAGGGCAAAGATCTACAGTGCCTGAAGGTAAAGGATGGCAGTCTATTGCCTGCTGGTTTCGAGCACCCACAGACTAATGCTGCTTCCTCTTATCTTCCACAGACTAACTAGGTTATCACAGAAAAGTAAAATACATAGATTTTTTTTTAATGTTTTCTCAGTGTTTAGCTCTCTTGGAAAAGCACTGCAGCATTGTAGCAGTTAGTTACACTTTGGAGAAAAAAATAGGCCTTTCCTCATGCATAAGAGAGCATAAAAATCAGCTGAAAAAAGAATGTGTTTTAGTTAGCGAAGGTTCACACGTACTGTATGAAGGCTCTTTTCTTCTTTTTTAGGGTCATGAGACTTGTTACAACCATGCATCATTTCCTAAAGCAGAGATCAGAGCTCTGTTGGCCTTGATCGGTTTTGGAACGCCAGGGTCACCAGGGATTTCAGGCTCTGTGCTGCCCCGTGGGCACCATTTAAAGCTCCCCGTGGAGAAGAGTCAACCGAGAGCGAGTCGCTGGAGGAAGCAATTCAGCTGTGTTACCACCAGCACCAGCTCAGCATGTGGCAGCAGCCGCCAGGAAAGGCCAAACCAGCATACACAGCACAGGTCAGGCATGGGGATCCCTCCCTTCCCTGCAGTGTAAGCTGGGAGCAAGGAGAGGAGAGCTGGTCACGGCTTTCAAGCAAAGGAGCGGAGCTCAGAATCAGCCCATCCTCCTGAGCCACAGTGCTGCACTCGGGATTTGGGGCTGTGAGAAATAACCTGGGACTGTGAGAAATAACCCTCTGCTCCAGCTCCCTGATACCGGGTTACCATGTTGACATCAGCTGTACAGCAAGACGAACTCCGCTCGCTTATGCATCAGTTTTCCCCTCTCCACCCAAGTACAACTCTCTGTTTTCATCAGACAAAACTCCAGAAAAAGCTGTTTAATTCATATTTTGATAGCACATGATCGCAGGTAACAAACTGGTTCTGGAGCGTGTCGTTTTTTTTTAACGTAGCTTCCCTCTTTTCCCATCTGCAACCTTTCAGCACGACACTCCCCTCGCTTTATTTCCTTTCAAAACACACCCGCAGCCCCTCCTCACCAGCGGACGACCGCTTGGATGTGAAGTCCCTTTCGTTCCCTTTTATTCCGAGCCCAGGCTGTAATTGATGGCAGACAGGACGCCACGTCGCCTAACAGCAAATTAGCTCCCAGCAGCTTGCGACTGCCTCTCCTCACGCTCCCTGCATGGGCGGGAGGGGGAACCAGCCCAGCTCTCTCCGAGCCGTCCAACGGGGACTGGGACTGCTGCGGGCACGGGCTGAGCAACACGGATACCGAAATCAGGAGAAACGTCCTTGCCTGCTGCTCAGCGATGTACAGCTCCAAACAGCAGCACTCAAATCACCTCCCTTCCTTCCCACTCACGCTCACACCCCCTCTGTCACGGTCTGCACGGCCACCTTCAAAACAACTCTGGGACAAACATGTCGTTTGAGATTATTCGCTCCCAACCTGACAGACTGGGCACATCTTCAAGTACCTGCTTAAGGCACCAAAGCCACAAAGCTGGTTTGTGTAGTTGGGTGCTTACATGGTCTTTGGTCTTTTTTTTTACAGTAAAGGGCAACTGTCGAGTTGAAGTCACTCATACAATGCACACATCGGCGAAACAGAACACCGGCAGCGACTGCAGATGAGCTTCGTTCCTCTGCTCTCACGCTGATCCTCTGCAGCCTCGAGAGCGACAGAGAGGTCTTTTTTCTCCCAGTTTCAGTGATGTGTTTCCGTGAAAGCGTTACACACCAGGGGCAGGATATGAAGTCGTTTTATGTTTACCACTTAAGCTGGAGAAAATGTTTCAAAATCATATTAAGAAAACTCATTTAACATTCTCTGATGGCCAACTGTCAGTACAGCAACAGCTTGCCAGAAGCAGTCACGGCCCCAGACGGACAAACGTCCCCACGTGGAAAGCCCACCCACTGCACGCAGGAGGCATCAATCTCAGCCAAATGCTCAGGAGCACCACGAGCGCTTCACCTGTGCTGTCCCCCGGCAGATGGCTCCCAGCGAGGACCCACGCGGGCACCCCAAGTGACTCCCTCCCACAGCCCCAGAGCCCAGGCGTGGGGGCAGCCTGGCACTTTTATTCCCCACTTCTTCCCTTGGTCTCCGATACCGAGATGTTTCCCACATACTCTCTCCATCTGGAAGCAATTTCTCTCCGAAGACTCATTACAGAAAAGGAGACACCTCCCTCTCCATCTCCTCCAGTCGAGCCCAGTTAAGCAATGCCACTTATTCCAGTGGACAGGCAGAGAAGATGCCTTTTAACTGTCAGGAGGCTTTTTTTCAATGCCACTTTACCAGAGGACAAAATAACCTCTGGACAAACAACTGCCACCTGATTGGTCAGCACAGCCTGAAATCCTGTCTCCCTGGCTGCGTTCGATCAGGAGGCTGCAGGGTTTCACCAGTGGCCTTCCTGTCACCACGAACATCTTTCTTCGCAGTGGGATTAGTTCTTGGCGTCTTCCCATCTTAACTCATGCTGGGCACTGGACCAGCCAGAGACTGCAGCTCATTAGTTAATCATCTTCTGGTCATAAAATAATACGTGTCCCCAAGCCTGAATTGATTTTCAGACAGGTTTGATGGGTTTAGCTAGCATTGCACTATAATAACCTTAAAGCTAGAGGCATTGTGCTTAACATCTTGTCTAGCTTGCTACCCAGCAAGACCAAGGCTCCTGTACAGTGACCCAGAGAACAGGATCTACAAGCCCTCAGCATGGGGCAGGCCAGCACTACACGCAGACAATGCTGAGGGAGACGACCTTCCCCTCACAAAAATTGTGAGCATCAAAGATCTTAGTTCCCCATCTCTTGAAACCGAGACCAGTCTCCAGAGCAGGCAACAGGAACCTCACAGGAACCTCACCACCAGCTGAGGACTCAAAGTGATGCTTTCTCAGAGGAAACAGGGCAAAGACCCACCGTGAGGACATGAGCCCCCAAACAGTGACCTCGACTGCTCAGAGTGGCAGCAGCTCACAAGCGTGCATCCCTGCTCAGAAACACTGCGCCCCAGCTCCCATGTGCACTATGTTACCTTTTCCAGTTTGCACGTCTCTTCTGTTGTACAGAAAAAGATGAAAACAACATCCCCTCACCAGGTCCCTCAACCCGACGGCTTGACTGCCCAAGTGGGAAAAACCTCACAAGGGAGCTGCAGAAACTTCGATCTTAAATTATTCATCGGCCTGATCATCAGCCAAAGCCCGTGCTGCAAACAGACATTTTAAATATTGCATTTATTCCACCAGCAGCCAGCAGCCCAGGCTGGAAGCGCAGCCGCTCTGTGTGCAGCCCTGGCCGAGCCCACCGAGCTGCTTTGCACAGAGTGCATTCAGCCATCTAATCTCACAGGAGATGCCCTCCCGCAAAGGGGAGAAAATCCTTTCATTTCTGCTCTTTTGATCTTCTCTGCCAGACGCTGCTGGACGCCTGTGGGAACGGATGTTTACTCAAAAGAATAAATGCTGTACGCTGCACCCTCAAGTCTCTTCACTCCAGGGGAACAAAGATCTGCAGTCTGCTTGTGTTGCCCCAGCACCAAGCCAGGACAGTCGGACCCGGCTCCATGCTTACACAGAACCGTGCTATCCCGGTCTTGCTAAAGGCAAAAGCCGGCAGCGTCACGGCAAACGCGTTACGAGGGGACGAGGGGGCAGTTGGCGCAGGAGGTTTGTATCTGAAGGTTAAGCAGCAACTGATGCCGAAGCCCTGAGGAGAAAGACCTGCGAGCGTGTGCGTGTGTGCAAGCGACAGAAGGCTTAGGCTACCGTAAAATGATTGTGCATAGCAAAGGGCATTCTGGCTGCACGACCTGCTGCTGTCTATTAATGCAGTGCCCATGGGGTCCTCCAAAATGTAACTAATTGAAGAGAGGCTGAGAGTCCCATCTTCAGAAAATGTTCACCACACCTCAAAGAACAGCTCTTGCAGGATGAGAACATGCAGCCCCCGTATAGCTGAGTAGCTCCAATTAAATGCACAGCTCCGGACAGGACATTTATCTGAAGAACCAGTTAATGTCAATTACTCCCTGGAAAGCAGGAGCTGGGGAGCAGGAACACGGGTCTGACCTCAGCAGGTGCCCTGCATCTGGTACCACCTTGCGAAGCAGGGCAGGTTCCCCAGGCTCCTGCCGAACTCCAGTTTCCATGGGAGGAGGCAACCGGGAGCGACTGGCTTCTTACGGCAGCAGCATACCAATGATGTCTCCACGGGGCCTGGAGCTCCTGAATGCTACTGCTTGACGCTGAAATAGTGGATACGCCGCTGCCGCTGCCGCCGAAACGCAGGTGCAACAGCGTATTAGTGCACCGAACTGTGCTGGGAATTGAACACAGCTTGTGCAGCCCTCGAGTACCGCTGAGCGAAAGCAGATATTTAATACTTCATTTTTATTGAAGGGTCTTAACAACCACAAGAAAGGCAACAAAAAAAGAAAATAAAACCCTAGGAAAAATCCTCCTTCCTTTCTAATTTTTAGCAGACAATAATATGCTTTGAAAGTGCTTTTTTTTTTTTTAAGATGACCTGCATAAGTTCTGTTTCAACAGCAAATACTTCCATTACAATTCAGGCACTGCACTAGCCTTTTTCCTAGGGGAAGAAAAGGCTATGGATCGCACCATGTTCAGCCAACAGTATCATTAAAAAGATCTTCGCTCCGTGCGTGACGATTGCATACTAAGCAGCACCTTCGGATCGCTCCCTAGCAATACCACTATTCGTAACAATGTCTTGAGAACTGCTCCTGGTGGAAGGAATTTGAATTAGGCAAAAGGAGATGTAAGCGACCAAGAGAAGCCCCCGTAAAGGGATGTGCATGAGGCATTCCTTGCATACAACAACAGAGTGGGAGAGGTGGTGAGCAGTAAATCACTGTCCAAAGATCTTTGCTTCCAGAAACATGAGGTTGTCAAGCCCATTTCTCCTTGCAGACAAACTCTTCAATCTATTTACAATTAAAATACTTTACACAGCAGCAGCCTCCGCTGACTAAGCAGATACAGAGCAATTACCACCTTGATTTCATTATCGCTAAAATTAAAAAATATATCATCCAGGAAAGAAACACTGTGTGTCAGGAGCTTGTAGATTACTCAGGGGCAACCATTACAAGGTTACAGAAGGCAGCATTTCCAACTGCAGCTGGAAACATCTGCACCAGCTTGCTTGCCCCTTTTCAGCAACTGGAGTAGAATTTGCCAGCTCACTGATGAAACGCCAAATAAAAGCTTCACACACGCAACGCTTCGTGCTCAAACTGCAGCTCTGCTGTAACTCCAAGGAAATCGGTCGCATTACACAGAGAATAAATTTGGCCCAGCATGTACAAACATAACCTCAAAGGGACTGAATGCGTGTGTTACAGGCAGTAAGCCTTACAATAACTCATAAATCAAATTACACAGCTACAGGCAGATGCTTATTGTAAGAATAACACGCTCTTCAGCACTCTGAGCTTTTGCTCTAATAGGATGACTTAAAAAGAAAAATTACATTTTCTGGCTAGCTTGCCCAATGTTATTCTCTCCAGTGCCCTCCCGTTCAGCACAACCAGCATGGAAATCAGGTGTGTGAGACAGGTTTGCAGAACTTTGAATTCCTGATCTCAGGACTTGTCAGATAGATGCTGAGCACAGATGGCACCTCAGACAGACAGATGCTGAGCACAGACAGCATCATGGACAGACAGATGCTGAGCAAAGAGCTGAGTTTGTGGACGAGTCACAAAAGATGGGATGTACTTCACCCAGCCATAGACACCTAAATGCAAACCAGTTGTCCAAGTTCCTTTTATAGACCACAGAGAAGAACAGGAACTTCTGAAGGGCAATTTGAGACATGCAGGTCACATCATCCAGCCTGTTTTAAACACTTGCCCTTGAATGAGATGAACTGCACCTTAATGGTTTCCCTTGAGTTTATGAGGACCTCAACAGCTATCTCAAATACAGAAATTTAAGTTAATGGAGGTGAGTTCCATTCTCCTCCATGCCTATAAGCTCTTACAGCTATGGTATTACATCTGCTTGGTGCAAAAGGGTCCAGGGCTAACGTGGGACTTTACTGTGCAAAGTTACTCCGACTACAAATAGGCTAGGACCAGCCATTTACACTTTAAAAAAAAAATCAGTGCTCTGGGACTCTTTCTATGGTGTCATGCAGAGACTGATAAAACAAAGAGACAGTCTGATGTGTCCACATAAAAGCAAACGAGATGACAAGCAGTAGCAGCGCAGAGGTTTCCGGGGAAGGAAGGGGAATAAGGCGGTGACAGCCTGAGCCTTAGCAGAGACCCCACTGGGACTTCCATGTAGTACTGGTTAATGATGCTCCAGCTGCAGGACGGGCAGCGAAACACTAACAAGATGTTATGGGAAATACAGGATTTCTCATGTCAGAGGAAACTTCAAGAGGCCAGTATGATAACCCTACCAAAGCAAAGGCTGCTCTTCACAGCTAGATCTGGATGGTACAAATACATCTGGACGGTAAAATAACAGCTGCAGAGAAAGGGCCACTTAAGCCTAAACACCAGAGATTACACAAGAAAACTTGGATGTGAAAATAAAGAGGCTAAAATTCAGATGAAGGGTGGGTTTTTTCCTTCTAGAATTGAAATTCTGGAAAAGCCCCAAATAAGCCTAATAAAGCAAAGCAAAAATTAAGCCCTTTCAAGACAGAACTCCAAACATTTACTTAAGGATTTCCATGATGCAGCGATTCAAGAGATCTGGTCTCATTTGGTCTTTCTGATGCTAAGCCAAACGGAGCAAAGTGCAGACCTGAACTTGTGCCTCCCACTGCAGCAAGGTGATGGGGGCTGCTCCCCGGCTGCAGCAGCAGCAACAGCAACAAGGACTTGCCTCTGCGCAAGAGGTCCCAGGCTTCAGAGCTCCTGGCTTCTCATCCCAAGCTCAGGCTTCCACATCAGGATGCAGACCAGTCTGCAGGTGCTCATCAGCTGGTACCGAGGACCTTCTGTGAGCTAAGGTGGCAGCAGAGCTGAGCTTATGAACACCGGTGGCATGCACACGTTGAACTTGGGCACGGCAGCCCCTCAGTGAATGTAACTCACATTAACTAACCCCCAGGCTCCCTCTGCAATACCTAAGTCTACCCTTGCAAGGGACAATCAAAGTTAAATGACTTTGTCTAGGCAGGGTCAAGAATTCAACAGACTATTCTGGCTCCTGCAGTCCCGAGGTGTGCGTAGTAAAGAGTAATTGCATGGATTTGGTTGCTTCAAAACCTGAACATGGACTTTTCCCAACCTGGACAGTTATTTTTTTTGTTTTGTTAATCAAATCTCCACACACAATGAAGTTGTTACACAGCTTTCCCAAGGCTTTTATTTTATATTTATTTGTGTGCTGCCAACAGAGCCAATTTTAAACTAAAACAGTAAATCGATTTTCTCTAGTCTTTGCTCTTTCACACCAGTCTTCACAAAACTGAAAGTGCAGCACGAAATAGACCCAATCGTATCTGCTGTAGGAGAGGAGTAAGTGAAAAATTACTTGCCTAGGAGAAGGTGAGGTTATTACTCAAAATGGCTCCAGGGTCATAGTGTTTTGAAGTTGTGCTGAGTATTAAATAACAGGTGAAAGGGAAGAGGTTTTTCCTTTTGAAACCCTAAATCTAAGCCTGTTCAATTAAATGAAGTAAACACCTGTCAGCCAGCTTGTCACAGAAAAAAATCTTCATGAAGAGCCAGTGTAAATTAAAGCCTTCAAACCAAAATCAGGACTTACAGATTGCTTTGCGTTCCTTTTCATAATAAGCAATCACAGAGTTTGGTCTCTTAAACAATTTGTTCAAGATGACTTAAATGGCAGAAATTGAACGCAACCCTGCTGTCCTCTGAAAGTTACACCTGTAGGCACTTTCCTGATTAAATGAAGGTTTTACTTCGCATTCTCAGATTTGCCTTTCCAGCTTGTTTTGTTTTCCAAGAAACCATCTCATCCACTGCTCAGCTATACTGCCAAGGAATGCAAATTCATAGTGCTTACTGATGGCATCACACAAGATTTGTCTTACAGAGCTCCGGAAAGAGGAAAACTGCTACTGAAGGAAGAGTTTGTATGTGTGAACACGGGTGATTTATTCAGGCATGCCCGCTCAGAACAGAATGAACACTTGCTTGCTTCTGCTGCTTAGGACCTTTCTGTCAAAGGTTTTTAATTTTGCTTTATAGCATAACCTTCGCAATACAGAACACATGTACTGGCTTGGTTTGAATTTGTGGTAAAGGGCTTGGACTTTTTGTAGAGGAGACAATGTTGGAGTGGGGGGACGGAGCTCATATTTCAGCACGGTCTTCCCCTTCTGCTTTTATTGAGTACTAAAATCTGGGCTACATTGAACATAGCAACTTTCTGAGGAGGACACTGACACCCTACACAACGCAAATCTATGCTGGGACTAGGTGAATGGTTTATTTAGACAGCTGAATTGGCCCCCTTGTAACTGAAATTCAGACTGACTTTCCCCTCACAAAACCATGGAACCGGCTGTGGCTTGTCTAGAAGAGCACTGGGATATGTATCTGACACTGTCTCCTACAGCAGTCCTGCATCCAAGCTAGGACGTTACAGCCTGGATGAACAGACAACCACGTAATTAAGACACCAGCTGGGTGGCTGGGCTCAGAGGGCAGCGGTTAATGGGCTGTGCTCTACCTGGAGGCCAGTTACAAGCAGAGTGCCACAGGGTCTATACTAGGATTCATCCTGTTTAATGTCTTTATCAGTTACAAGGACAAATGCCAAGTCCTGCACCTGGGGAGGAACGACCCCCTGCAATGATACAGGCTGGGGACTGCCTGCCTGGCTGGGGAGCAGCTCTGCAGAAAGGTCCTGGGGGGTCATGGTGCAAGAAGGCTGACAGCATCGCAGGATGTATTAGCAGGAGCATGGCCTGTAGACCAAGGGATGCGATTGTCTCCCTGTACTCAGCACTTGGAAGACTGCATCCAGATACTACATCCGGGTTTGGTCCCCATAACACAAGACAGACCATGATAAACTGAGCTGAGTTCAGCTGGGAGCCACCAAGATGGTTGGGGACTTGGACACTTGTCCTGCTAGGAGAGCCTGGGGGAATAGGGCTCGCTCAACCCAGGCAGGACATGGCTTTGTGGGGGGGGATTAACATCAGCCTGTAAAGCCTACAAAGAAGTCATCAAGACCACAGAGACAGGCTCTTCAGCAGTGCATAGAAGTAGGACAAGAGACAACAGGCACAAACTGAAATCAGGGGCTTTCAGACTGGATATAACGAGAAATTTTTTCACTATGAGGACAGTCAAGTAGGACAACAGCTGGCCCAGAGAAATTGTGCAGTCTCTATTTTGGAGAAAACTCTCTGGTTTTCGAGATCAGAGTGGGTAAAGCCTTGAACGACCTGGTCTGACTTCACAGCTGGCCTTGCTTTGAGCAGGGGATTGAACTACAGGCCTCTCAACATCCCTTCTGACTTGAATTATCCAGCAACTCTGTATGAAGGAAATTCCCCATTCAGCTATTACCAGTACATGGAGAACACCCATACTGTAGCATGCTCATCCCAGTAGGTAGTTAGAGAACACAAAAGTGAAAGCTTTCACAAAGTTAACACCACTGCAATAAGTAAGAAAATCTTGCGCATTCAGTGGCTTTCTCCCTTTTTTCCACTGCTCCCCAGCAGTACACTACAGAGTGTGCACGTTCAGCAAAGGAACTGGGCCGGGGGAGGGAAGATGAGCAAGGTCAATTTTTACATCTTTATCCTTTCCTGTAGCTGATAAAATACTGCTCTTCTCAGAAGATACATGGGTAAATTTTCAGTGCAGATTCGTGTA
The DNA here is from genome assembly GCF_030867145.1 of Opisthocomus hoazin. NCBI lineage: Eukaryota > Metazoa > Chordata > Aves > Opisthocomiformes > Opisthocomidae > Opisthocomus > Opisthocomus hoazin. Next base: position 78,869,076 of record NC_134415.1, on the reverse strand, counting down.
CCAGGAAATAGGGACTCTCATGACACCCTTTGGAGATTATTCCAGGGCTTAAAAGATTTCACACTCTAACAGTTCCCCAGAATACTCTGACTATGTTTTCTTTGTCAGCCTCATCCTAACGTAGTACTAGATAAGTCCTTTACCTCCGGGCTATTTACACTCACCAGAGAACTGAGGACTGTTATGCCACATAGCCAATTAGAAAGATCAAGTTCCTTTAATCTTTCCTCAAATCCACTTGAACACCAAAAACCTGTTTGTATTTCCTGCCATAATATCAGGATGGGTTTCCCTTTCTGTGGATGAGGTCTCAGTACTGACTGCAGAATAGCAGGTGTGCTCTCATCCAAGCCAGAGTGTAAATAAGGCCATCCAAGTTCTTTGGTTCGCTTGCACACAAACCCCCCAAACTGCACGTTTTCTTTCCAAGGCTACAATGACAAGAACTCCAGGAGGCCTTGTCTGTCCTCTCTTCATCAGCCCGATCCAAAGTCTCTGACATCAGGGGAAACAGTCTTAGTCACTTGGAGGGCCTTGGACCAAGTCCCAGATCTTAAAGATAAAAGCAAGGAGAAAATGAGGCATTAACTTCAAATGCAGCTGCCTGAAATTCCTGCCTTGAAGTGGGAACGCAACGACTTTGAGGGTAGGCGGAAGGATTTTTAAAATTAAAAAGAATGGGGCGAAGAGCATGTTTTAACTTTCTAATTGAAAAAAGTGCTTTGGAAAATACTCTGTGACTCTGTTTTGAATTAATTTATTTATTCAGTCAAGGGAACATTCTACTGACGTTCACTGGAAGAATAAAAACCTGAATGTCACAGTATTTACTTTGATTTTCTCTTCGTAAATTAGAGCTTATCAGTGTCTTTATGCAACACACAGCTTCTCAGGCTGCCTTCCAAATTAAAGAAAAACAAAACAGAACAATGTGAGGAGAGTCAGGCCATTCAGGTATTTCACAAATAGCAAGTGACAGAAGATTGCAGAGTGTATAACAGCTTTATCCTCACTGGGAGAAAGACGGCTCTTGGCTTCACAAATGCCATAGCTTTGCACCGGGGAGCTACCCGAATGGTAATAGAGCAAGAGGCTGTACACACTGCTCATAAAGCACCAACACACTTAACCAAATTCAAAGCCATGTGTACACAGCTAGAGAAAAGCCTGACTGCATGTGTTACATGTGCATTATGTTCCTTGGCTGCCCTCCAGCTGGCTGCTTTCATGTCAGATAACTTTCACCCAGAAAGTTCTACACTCAGAATTCATAGCTACAGCCTTCCCATTCACAGAAGGTCTTGCAATCACTCTGTATTACCACGGTAACCTGAGAACTGACTGGTCTCAGCAGGTCTGGTATACCACAAGACTCATACGCTTTTTCTGGATCAGGTCATTAATCATTTGCTCTGTGACTAATTCTTCTAAAATCAAAAAAATCAATGTAAGGCACACGTCAAAGGAGAGTCATCTCTCGCTCTCCCCAGATGTTTCACTAATGCATAGCCTAGTATAGTTACAGTATGACTCAGAACTAGGAAAAAGCTTCTTTTTTCTGCTCTTATCTTCAAAATGGTCCAATCAGTAGAGCTGAAGCAAAAGAAAATACTAAAGAAAAGCAAGAAGCGAACTGAAAAGGACATCTTGCATTTTATAACCAACCAAACATTGCACTGCTTGCTTTGTAAATCTCACAGAAAAGCTCCTCCTTAGCTCAGGCTGCCTATTTCTTAAAAAACAAAGACAAGCAGAACTAGCTACAGGCAATGAAGTGTATTAGCATTTGAATTCATGCTTGTATATGCTCTGAGGGCAAAATTCTCTTAAAAGCAACCTAAGCTACTTTCTCAAATGTATTCTGGCAACAGTTATTTGAGACTTGAAGATTTCTGATGTCTTTACAGTTCCTTAAAAACAAACTGGAAAATGTTAAAAAAACCTCACAGATTGCTGCCAATTTCAAAACAGGATGTTTTTGTTGTTGACGACTGTAATTAGGACCAGTGACCTCGAAAATGTAAACAACCCGTCTGTTACCTCTTCTCTTCTAATTATTGTTGCAAATTTTTTTTCCTCTTTATAAACTTGGCTGTATGAGTAGTTTTGCGCTTATACTCAGGCAAAGAGCAGAACTTCCACAGGACTGAAAATTCTAGCACCCAATGCCACCATATAGTCAAAGGGAAAAGGAAGGGAGGAGGAAAGTATTTAGTATATGGCTAGTGATTTAAAATCAAGGTGGCTGTCATGAGCACACAGAAAAAGCAAGACAGAAAAGGCACCCCTACAAGAAATGCATTAAAAGTACTGCTGAAGAAAGACCCATTGTCAGGAGATAACCTTGGAAAATGCCCAAACTCCTGAGATGGTAAAGAGGAGGCTCTGCAGCTTTCCCAACACCTAATCCTGCAGTTGGAAACCTGAGCCCCGAGTCCTTACCTTCTGATGTCCAAATTCATTCAATATTGTGCCCAGCTTCTTTGTGTTGCTGTGAAGTTTGTGAGCAGCAATGGCTGGATTGGGATCCCTCCAGTCAATGGACAGGCGATGATACCAGAGGTGCCGACCCTCCTGAATGTGAGCTGACTTGATGCTGGGGTCAAAGCGATGCACCTCACATCCACTGTTGGCCATGCTGATCTCAAACTGGTTGTCATCGTTGCCCAGCCTGCAAAACAAAAGAGATGTAACTATTAATGCTGCAAAAAGAACTATTGGCGAGTCGGATATTCTGAGGATTCACAGTAAAAGAAGGCAAAAGCCAACCTATTTGTTTCTAAAGCAAAGTTGAAGAGATGTTGTGCTCCTTCTTGGGATACATCCACAGCACTGAGCACAGAATCACAGAATCACAGAATGTTCGGGGTTGGAAGGGATCTCTGTGGGTCATCTAGTCCAACCCCCCTGCTGAAGCAGGGTCGCCTACAGCAGGCTGCACAGGACCTTGTCCAAGCAGGAAATCTAACCCCAATTCTGATGAGATAACCAGAAATAACACAATAACACCTGCTGAAGTCTTGGAATGAGTTAGATAAAGGAAATATAAAGGAACATGTGTTTTTTCCCAATGTCACATTCATAACTGACCTTAAGAAACTTTTAACAGAATTTTTCATTCCTATAATGAAACTGCTGGAGTGGATTGGATGAACTAATTTCACCAGAAAATTCAAGCTCAAAGCAATATACTACATACGATTAAGAATGAAGGGCTCCTTTCAAGGCAAGAACTAAACCACTTTTAGCCAGGCTGATAACCTTCCCCAAAGAGCTTTTTCTTAATTCAGAAGTTGACATCATTTATAAGAAAGTAAATAAAATGTTAGAACCTTTGTGCTGTCATTATTCCTCTATTCATATTTTATATTTAAATTTTCAATTTGCTTTTTCTTTACAAGATTACAATACTTTCCTTAGTCCCCGCTGCACAAACTTCCAATAACCAAGTCATAAGCAGAGGAGCAAATATATTTAAAATTTATACAATGCTGTTTTGTAAAAATCAGGCATATTTCCCACCGTGTCTATAATCTGGGGTTGCAAATATGAGCCACAATAGCCACCAACAGGGACAAGAACACAAGAACCAACTGCCTCTCTTTCTCTGTGCAAAGAAAGACACAGACAAAAAAGCAAATTTAAAAATAACCCCTTCACAATAGTAGCAAAGTTTTTTTACACAGACTTAAGAGAAAGATTGCTGCTAATTTGGCAAAGACCTCAAAGAAGAAGAAAAATTAACAGCCCGATCCTACAGCAGTGTTGTCTCGGTCCCTGTCTCTGCAAGCAGAAGATGTACTTTACAAGGCTATGCCATACTCCCACCTCCTGCAGCCCATTGGTTCACACAGGGTACGCTAAAACTAAAAAATTCTGGTATTTTCCATTGCAATCACATGTCTGGACCACAGGCCTCCCCTACTGCGTAAAATGGGATGTCCTCCTCATTCCTACTCCTCCAAGCTTGTTCCAAATGTCGTTCAAATCATGCACTAAACCTTAAGCTTAATCAAAATTCTGCTGTTCAATACACACACATGTAGCACTGGGAACAGAATCAAGATTTTTAAACCAGCGCTTCAACCAGTTGTACTAATTGAGAATCTCACTATGTACTAACAAGCATGGCATTTATCTATCATATACAAGCGATTACCGGACAGTACTCTTAGATGTACTGTCAGAGCACCTGCTACCAGGTGCTACACCACAATTATCCTTAGAAATGGTGTGGGTCTGAAATTATTCTCGCTATTTGCATCAATATGTAAAACGTGATGCATTTTCAATCATGCTGCACTATGGTATGACATTAAGCCAGCATTAAATGTTTTACGCAGATGGCATACTGGTAAACTAAAATGAATGCCGCTTGTGGAACGATGTTTGGAAGAGGGTATGTTTTGGAAGTTACCAATGTGGTACGACGCTTGCTGTAATACCAGCTAAGCACCTTCCTATTGGAAGGTCTTCTCCTCAACCATCTTCCCCTTCAGGCGTCCTGGGAAAGGAGGAGGAGACAGGAAAAACAAAAAACAAAACCAGCCCAGCATGCTTTTAAGTTCACAGGATTCCAGCCCATACAGACGTGTAGGAGGGAAAGAGAGGAGTTTTCTTTTAATGCATTCAGCACACATTAGGAAAAAAGTTCAGAAGTTAACAAAGTGAATTGACATATTTGTTTGCATATGGCTTTCTACAGAAGGCACACTGATGAACAAAGACCAGTGTAATCCCTTAGGAATGAGAAGCTGGATGAAAATGAACAACACACGAATTGTTGGGGACAGTTACAGCACTAGGGTGATGAGCCTAGCAGTGACCGATGGACACGTGTCCGTGACGCACTTCTAACCGTACCAGCTGGTAAAATCCACAGGGCCAAATGCTTTTGATGTAGACAAACCTCAGGCTTCCTCCAAACAGACTGCTACTCATGTGGACTGCAAATGGAGGTTCACAGCAGTGCAAAACAGACAAAAAATAGCGATGAGGGTGAAAAAGGTGCTTCTATATCTTCTGGCACTCTAGCTAACAGCTCAAATGTACACCTGAAGAGAGATCTAATCAACAACAAATATTTAAGAAAGAAAATAAGGTCATCTCCAAAAGAACTGGTTTGAAAAATGGCTGTCTCCTGCTCCTGGGGTTCGCAGGGGACCCCGACACACAGAGCCTCATGCTTGGAACGAACACCGGAGCAAGGCTCGCACCGAAGGGAGCATCGCATGGGCCCCTGTGCCGTCACGGAGCCCAGCGAGCACGCAGGGGGCACAACAGCTGCTTCACCTCCTCCAGCACAGCTCTGGTGGGCACCTGCAGCTGATCCAACCCGATAATTGCAGGGACTCCAGCTCCCACAGGGACCGCGGGACAGAGCTCTAAAAACACGCACGCTAAGGCTCAGCTTTCCCTTTCTGTGTTCCCCCTTCTCCCCTTCCTTCTCAAAGGGAGAGAACTGAGCTTTGCAGCTCGGCAAAAAAGCAGCGTCCCCTGCGTGGATCCTGAAGCCCCTATACTTTAAGATCCCCCTGAAAGGGCTTTTATACAATATTGCAGCAAGACTCTTTAAGCCTGAACTGGTAGCCTTCCGAAATCCTATTAATTTATATTATCCCAGTTTGAGTGCCTGCCTGGGGTGTTTGTAGCAGACTTAGCTTAATCTAAGCAGATTTAGAACTAATAACTAGAGCTCACTGATGCATATTGCAATTATGTATCATACTGGGAAATCCTGTCCCCCAAGCAAAAACATTGCTGCCTCACAGTAATGGAAGCAACTAATACTAATCTATAAAGATCTCCAGACGTTTCAGACGCTGCTCGCTCCCATTCACAATTAACCTCTTCTACAGCATTCAAGAAGGCAAAGACTAAGCAGAGCGTTTTGTTCCATTTTTAATGATATATGGATTTAATTCAGGATTCCCAGTCACACTCGCACTGAACTTTCACATTTGTCCTCCACCCATCCTCTCCACAGAGAACATTCTTCACTGGAAGCAGCTGCTCCCCCTTTGCTCTTTATGAAGTGTATGAGATAAGAAAAACGTTTAAAGGGGATTTTTGTCTTACTCAGAACAAAATTACTTTTCTGCCTGTCATAACTAAAGGAAGTGAGTCTGAGAGAAGAATTATGCAGTAATGAGCTCAAAAGGCTTCAGAAGTAAACTGGAAGATTGAAGACTGCTCCTCCTTAACCTCAAATATTTCCCTTTTATTTTTTAGCTGTTTCATGTGATGCGCCATGGTTGGGTATTTACTGCACATGTGTATCTGATGACTGACGGGAGAGCCGACATCAGTTTCAATCTCTAAGCCCTACTGTTCCACCAGTAGAGAAAACCAGGCCTCCAGGTTCCCTGTACCATACCCAAAACAGCACCCCATATAAAGCACTGGTACACGCGCATTAGCTCAGATTTGTCCAAAACCATTAGCAAGTTATCTTCGTGCTGGTCAGCTTCATGCCAAATCTGAATTTCACAGCACAGATGAAATCAACTCTGGTTTGTGCCTACTGGCCAATTCAACAAAAATATCATTCTCAACCCACACTTGGTCCATAGCAAAAGAGAAGAGGGACATCAATACAGGAGCTCAGGTCTAATATTAACGGTCATGTAACTTCAAGGGCAAGGTCTAGCTTAATTCCACTGAACTTCGAGTACTTTGCCAAGACATCCAAAGTCATCAGCTACTTTATCCCAGACTTCCTCTATAATCAAAGGAAAGCTATACCTACCTCCAGAATGTTATTTAGCTTAGCTGATTTTCCACCTGAATGCGGCTGCCTCTCCCTACTGACTGCCAGAAGGAGCCTCAGGCAATGAGCCAGTACTACCGTCAAGCAGGTGAAGTCTGGACCTGAGCATGGGATAACACAGCATCTCTCCTAACTTTCACACTAATGTAAAAAACTGAGAAACAAAACCCCATGTAAACCTATATTTTGCATTAAAACCAGGTAAGCATCATTTTGAAATAGATTGCAAAGAACATTCAGAAAATAAGAAGCAACAGTAGTTGAGAGGCATTTGCTCTCCGTATATGTGATTTGTCTCTGAGGGGCATGTTGTTGTTGTTCTGCCACCGAGCGATGCAGCTGAACAAAACCCGAGAGCTCCTCACCCTCTGAGTTTGGCCTTTACAGCTCAATATAAGCTCGATCCAAATATAAGCCCACCCAAATCAACAGAAAAAAAGTCCTTTTGACCGCGGTGCACTCTGCATCCACTTTACATCAATTGCTGGTGTGAACTGCCACGTGCTAATCACTGAGAAATGCCACCCAGACACAGTTCCTTGCTACCCAACATTTGTAAACCCACAGCAGCAAAGTCACAGAAATGAACTGTGCTGGTTCAAGGAGATGAAGCCTTTCCATACACCTCTAACCTAAAGCTGGCTACCAGGACGGCAAAGACTGTTTTATTAGGCAGCAGCCGTGCAGTAATCTGTGTGAAATGAGCTCCAGATCCCAGCAATCGTTCTCCTCAGGCAACTGTGCACTGATGGGCAATGCAAAATGCCAGCAGCCTGACAAACTCTGAGGACTGACCTCCCCCGTCCTCCTGGGAAGCAGAGTGTTTTATTAGCAGGGAAACAGGCTGCATCTGTGATTTTACTACCTGTGAAAGCACTTGATCTGTGAAGAGTGAAAACTTCAATCTCAAGTGCTGTAAATATCATAAACACTGCAAACATTTTAAAACAAAGCCGTAACTGCCTTTATTATTATCTCTTCAGCACATGTCACCCCTGAAGTGCTCAGCAAACACCCTCTCATACGGAAATGTATTATTTTGTCCCAGGGGTAGTTAATGAAGTTTTGTAATGATACTGCTGAAGTACCTGGCCATTATACAAGTCATTTCTGCTCAGGGATGCTGCTGTAGGCTTCTCAGTTTAGCTCATTAATTTCCACCTTCCTCTACATGAACTACCACTCACTACTCACCATCAAACTATTTGTTTTCATTGATTATCAGAAAGGTGAAGGAAAACTGAGACCCTCATGGAGAAAGATTTTTCCTGAGTTTACAGAAGCACATCAACACGTAACAAACACACCTGAACAAAGCCTGTATTTTAAAAGACAACCTTGTTGCAGCCTGTGTTGCATTTATAGGGCTTTCTGAAGCTAGGTGTCATGAAACAATTTGCTGTAAGAGAGCACTTACCCAAGGGAATAGAGACGGCATTGCTTGCTTCTGATTCGATGAATGAGGCTAAATCTCTCGTCAAGACAGATAGACCAGGGCTTCTTTGCGGTTTCAGAGTACCCTCTCAGGCTGTTCAGGTTCATGTGTTCACATGAAATCTGTTAATATCAAAGGATGTTTTGTTTTAAGACATGACTTGTAATTAGTTTTTAATTTGCCTTCTGGGGAAAGAGTGGAAAGAAGAAAAATGTTAATTGGTTTCATTTAACTCTGATTGTCAATCTGATACACAGTTATGGAGATCTGATGATTTTTTTTCTCCTTGTTCGTCTGTTCTGCTTGGTGAAATTTAAGGCTTGCATAATCCCCCAGAGAGCAATGCAGTTTGAAAAGCAAATAATTAAGCATTAGTACTATACCCAAAAATCAATTTTCCGGAGAACAAGTTATTTCGGCATTAAAATATTCAATTTTTTCTTTTCAAACCTTCAAGTAGATTCTGCATCCTGAATCATGTTAACATCATGTCATAATTCAAGACTGTAATCATTAGTTGCACTCACTGCAATGTACGCTGTATACCTTACCTACAGTGTCCTAGATCTCAGTTCCAGAAGGGATTTAATGATTATCCCAACATATTCTCTCTCCAATCACAAAGGGATTTAAGCAAGTGGTTAACTAAACAGAGGAGTCATAGCACGTGTGTCTGTGCTGCCTTAGACATCTAGAGTCGAAAGCCAGGATAAAAACACCGCAAAAGGAGAAGAGATAGAGACCCTGCAGGGAGGAACACTGTAAGCCAAAGTCCTGCTAAAGACCACAAAAGCAAGGACTAAAACCTGCTGGATTCATCAGAAACTTGCAAATGTCAAAAACCACTGAACTGAGAGGTGAAGGCAGCTTTGCCAGCAGCTGAGCAGCAGCCTGAAACAGCCGAAACACAGCGGTGATGGAGCTAAAGAAGCCATGGCCCCAGCATCAGCACACAGCTGGTTGCTGAAGGGCTTTTCAAACCACGTGCAGCCCAGCCATCAAATTCAGAGGTTGCAGGGCACAGGCTGCTAACAGGCAGACAGGAAAGCAAAGACTGAAAGAGTTGCAGGAACCCAGCTGAGTCACCATGACGAAAAGCTGTTCTTTGGGCCCAGTACCAACCCTGGCTGCAGCGACAGGAGCTGGCACAGCCAGAAAGCCAACAATAAAAATGTGGAAAGAACAGCGGTAGAGACCAGCCCAGGTTAAACATCAGTCCTGAACTGACTGTTCTCTTGTTGCTCCTTCCTTCCCTCCTCTACAGCAGACTGCCCAGGCTCCGCTCTCGGTTTGAGCCAAACTAAAAACCACTGGCCTGGCCCCACCTAGAACCACAGAAATGGAACAATTTTACACAAGGGTGAGAGCAAAAACTGGAACCCAGCCTTTGGCGTGGTAGGCACTCTCCACCATGTGCCTTATAATAGATAAATAAAACTCTCATTCTTTAAGAAGCTTAAGCTCTGAAAGATCATTATCTGGAGCACTGCATCCAAAGAGCTGCATGCTGCGTGCTGCACCACCACATCCCTGCTCCTGCTCAGCTCATAATTCCCACGGAAAATTCATAAAAGCTAATATAGTATCTCTTCATGCTGCTCTCAGGATTCACTAAGTTTTAAGCAATGATTTGCACTGCGCCCCACTACCCATTTCCTTCAGTCACATAACAATCAAGGAATAAATGGCATTGCAATAACAAGCACTAATTTTAAGACACAGACGAATAATGTGCTCTCTACAGAAAACTAAGATTCTGCAGTGCTGCCACTTAATTGACTCATGGCATTATGAGCAATTACAACACTCAGGATTTGGAGCAATTTTACTAGCTCTTGCTACGTAATAGTTCTTGCTATCAAAAATAAAAAAGAAAAATGAACCCTGCCTTCAGCACCGCCACCTGTCTGTTGCATGATTTACAGACCCTGATGCACCGAGCTCAGGTCGTGTTCTGGGCTTCTACTCACTAACATCATACAAAAACCAGCACATGTAAGATGGTTCTTCTGATCATTAGATACCAGCACTGAAAAAGCTTTTTCTGGCCACACCTCAACCCTGCTGACAGGGCATCTTTCCCTCTCCAGCAGTTCAAGTCATTCTGCACTAATGGCAGGGAGCTGAACTCAGGCACAGTAATTAATAGACTCTTGCTCAGCAAACAAGGAAAATGAGATCCCACGCTCATCTACATCAGCAAGATCCCATTTCCAGAAGTGCTCATACCAGTCATGGTGTTATCCTGTCAGTTATTAATCCTAAAACATCTGCCAAGTCAGGAACAAGGATTTATCTCCTTTATTTGCTTTCACTTTCGCTTGTCCCCCCCACCAGGGTCAGTTTCTCTGGGAATGAAACTTCTCGATTAGTGTGTCAGAAGCAATAAACTCTCTGCTAATTGATGTCCCTGTAGGCTTTGACCCAACTAGTGGAGTTTAGCAGCGTCTGCCACTGTTTATCAAGTCACTGAGATGAAGGATGTTTTCAGCTTAATACACCTGCCGCAGCCTAAAATTCTGTACCACAAAACAAGCAGCTCTACACAGATCTCTTGCTGTCTCCACATGCATCGTCTTGCCTCCTGCCCTCTCAGTGCTGGCACGAGTGGAGGCAGAGGGGTACCCACAAGCTGGAGGACAAGTGAACACTGCTGCCCTCCCAGTTGCCACACCACCAGCACAGCAGTCTATTTTTAGACCTGTTTCAAACAAATCTCTTGTCTCAGCCTTGAAAGCATTTCATTGACGAAAATTTTTGCATGTGAATGACATTTTGCTGGCATTAGCACCTGAGGCTTTTTGCTGTTCTCCAGTGTAGGCGGTGGTGCAGTTAAATCCGTGTTCAAGGGTCAAATGCTGATAGACCTGGCTCGCCCTGTCAGAACCACAGGCATCCAGGACCTTTTCCTTTTTTTATTACAGGAAATGCATGTGTAAATGCTGTTGTGCAGAAGTGATGCCTCCATTAACACGTCAGCCCAATTCCATACATGCTGAACCCTGGAAGTAACTGTCAATGCAATCTGGATTTGGAAATGTCACCTTTGAAAAAACACATAAACCCACTAATTTTCCAGGTCATCATTTTCGGCATCAAAATATCAGGATTCTATTGGTACCACTGAGACAACTTGTCCAAGCTAGGGACTGATACCGTCTTCTCATTTTACTGGGAACCTCAAATGCATCCTTTCAAGCTAAACTGAGTCTGGTTATCACATTATTATTGAGAGGTGGAGTGGCTGAATACACAGTTCTCTCGCTACAGATGCTCTGTATTTTTCTGTGTCTGACAGAGAGTGAGCAAGAGAGAGCGAGCAGGAAAGGAACCGCTTCTGGAGCTTCAGCCGTATGGTACTCCTGTCAGGACACGAACCCATCTGGAAATAAAAAGCTTAGAAATCACGCATTCTTTCTACTCTTGTGTTTTGACCTTTACATTCATGTTGACCATCACTGGTAGGCTAAGGAACTTGAGAAATAAAGCAGTTTTGAAAACTGTGTGGTGTGAGGATAATTTCTCATCTGAAAGAGAACAGCCTGTGCTAGGCAAACTGCTTTGTAAAAGGAGACTGAAATGAAGAACCTACCTGAGAAGTGCTAATGTACTTCAGGAACCTCAAGGCCTCATAGTTGAGGGAAGGAGTTGGACTCGCCCACGGCTGTAGTTCAATGTGCCATCTTACAGTCTGCAAAGCAAAGCAAAAGCAAAAACATCTTCAAGGAAAAGGATTCATTTCTCTGTACAAGCATAAAATGCAAACGCTAATAAATGAAGGAGAGTTAATTACAAACAAAAAGAGTTTCCTAGGGGCTTGTCTACACATGAAAGTCATTTCAGAATAAAGCAGGGTTTGAACTACAGTGAAAGAGCACCGAACTATAATTTATCATGATCAGCTTTGAAAGCAGTAGGTAATTCAGAAAGAAAGGGCTCTTCATCCAGGATACATGTGTCAACACAATTATCCTAGGACACCCAAGCAAGCCCTGGCTTGTAGAAACACATGAAGAAAACCAAGATCTGAATAACTAAATCCTCTAGCAAACATCTGAAAACAGTGAAATAATTTTAATTTTATATCTATTGCATATCTCCGCTTGAATGTCCACTGAAACAAGAACTTGGATTGCAAACACTAATCACCAAAGGAAATGTCTGCAAGCAATCTTTTTCCTTTTTTAAAACCTAGATTCAATAGAAAAGCAAACTTCTTGTGGTCCTTGAGATCAGTCCTCTTCCTCTCCCACACTTGCCTGACGAGATACACCAGAATTTTTTGCTTTCCTGAGAAACCATCAGCGTGGCTGCCGGCAGCCCTACCACTCCTCGTTTTCCTAGCCCCAGGGATGCAGCTTTGGTGGATGCTTTCTGCACTCCCTGCAAGGCCCCTCAGCTCTGAACCTCAGGGATCCCGTCAGATTTTCCAGCAACACTTCCCACATAGACAGAGCAGGACAGAAGAGGTCTTTCAGACACATGCTTTCAGAACAACGGGGCTCTGCGCTCCCATCTGCACCACCTTCTCCAAATTCTGCCCGCTTTTGTCACACTGGGAAGTTCAGACGTGTTACCTCTTGCCCTCAAGTAGATAAAAATACAAGCAAAGTGTTAAGTTGTACTAAATTAAGATTGATTCCTCGTGGCTTTTCATCTTCAGGCGCCATCTCACGTCTATGGCTGGGCAGGTAGTATCAAGCTTCCTTTTAACCATCCCCAATTAACTGAGCTTCCATAATGAACAGGATGGGGTTTCTTCCCACAAGGATGGCGGCGGGTCAGAGTGGCAAGGTGCTGAGCCCCCGGCCAGGACCAGTCTGCGGCACCAGGAGAAGAAACAGCACGGTGACAGCAGGGATCTGCCGACGCCAGAGAGGAACGCAGGAAAGAAAAAGAGAAGGCGAAACTAGAAAAGGAAGATGATTAAAGGCGATCATGAGACTAGATGGAGTTTGCCTTGAGCTGATATCATGAATTGGTATTTTTGCAGCCTAAGTAAACAGTCTGGAGTGAACGCGAGCCAGGAGGTCTGTATGAGGTTTATTGTTCCTTTAGGGTTTGCTCTTTGGTTTGTGTTTTTTTTTTTACTGTAAAGAGATGCTGAAATGGACATTTGAGATATTTTTTTTCCCCAGAAGCAGACAAAAGTAGCATTTCCCACCCTGAAACTTGCTGCCTGCAGCAGACAGGGGCTCCTATACCCTGCACAGCACAAGGCTGGAAGCAAGCTCGCAAGCAAACTCCGCAGTAGCCCCTGCCCCTGCCCCTCTGACCGCAGAAGGCAGCCCGCCAGCAGCTAACAGCGGGAGGATAGGTGCACGCCGGGGAGAGAAACGCCTGTAATCTTTCAGAATGAGTCACAGTTCACAGCGCTGAATAACGTTTGCAATGACAGGAATGCTGCCGTTTCAACAGGCTTGAAAGCTGAAATTAAAATGAAGACTGACAATCATTTTCAGGCAAAAAAAAAGACCCCAAACCCCAGACACCTAAACGTCTGTGCCCAGTTATTCTGAAATCTATTTGTGTGAGGAGTAGCTCATTAAGTAGAGGAATTGCAGGGTGGCCACTGTGGCACTATTCAGCAAGAATTCCCTCTGCATAGAGTTGACAGGGAAGAAAAAAAAATCTCTATAATTAACCATGTGAACGAGGTTCTTTTTCAGCAGATTGCAATATCCAAGAGCCACTGTGGTTTACTCTCCAGTTCTTAAAATCTCAAAGGTGATAAACTGCCTTCCCACTGACTCCAAAATGTATCAATAAACACGAAAATGAAGATTAAAATCCCTGTGACTTAATAATGCAGTTTCACTCAAAAAAAAAAAGAAAGAAAGAAAAAAAACAGAAATATATCAACGTTTTATATAGTTCTTTCAATACAGGAGCACTACATAGACGCTGCTTTTGTGACAGATCAGACCTGAGCTCCCGCTAAACGGCAATGCTTTTGAATAGCTTCTCAAACTTCACACTTGGTCCCCGGCTCCTTCCTAAGCAGCAGCCCATTTCCATTCACTAACGAATTCATCAGAGAGGTCTGTTCCTAACACCCCTACGGGGCGCTTCAATAGCTGCATCACAATGAGATTCACAGACGATAAACCGGGGTCAAAATCCAGTACATCGCTTGGAGCCGGTACACCCTCCCAGCGGGTAACCCGCCAATGTCGGTGATGCGGTATGGGTATATTCAGCACTCACAAAATATCCTCCTGAAGGAGCCATTCTTTATGTACAGCAGTAGCCTTTGTTTATTATTTTTCAGGTAATTTTCAGCCTGTTGCATAGTTTTTCCATGTAACCCTTCTCAAACAAACTCTGCAGATAAAATGCACCCGCTCCCTGTGAACCAACTGCTTTGTGAAAATCAGGTTTATTCCTGTTTAACACATGTTCCTTATTTTCAGGAACTTTTCCCCTCCAGTCTTTGCAATTTTACTTCCTCAAAGCAAACCTGACTGTAGCATCATAATTTGGATTTTCCCACTTGTATCACAGAAGCCTCCAGAGTAAATAACTGAAAGCAGGTCCCTGCAGCTGCTGTACAAAGCAGGCTGAGGAGCAGCTCCTTTCAAAGGGAGCTTCTACGGCAAGTACACAAGAGGAGCAGAGGAGGTATTATGGCCCATATTATGGATATGAAATTCAGACAGACCTCCCCACCGTCACCCAGAAGGAGCCACAAAACTGATTCAGACATTCTGCATCCCTGGCTATCACCACCGCTGTGCTATCTCCCCAGGGTAAGGACTCAGCCAAGGAGACACCATGACACCATGACTGTGTTTCCCAAACACCAATATACCCTGATTCCGCAATATAAAGAGGTGACAGTAGCTGGAAAGTTACAACACCACTTAAAAAATATCATACTGAGTATCTTGAAGTATCCCTCTATTTATATAGTTTCACTTACAGATCTGTTACCTGAAATTAGCACTGAGAAAAATCAGTCTTCAGAAAGGCTTTATCACAGGCACTGGTCAGACACTGACTTCAGCTACCCTAGAAGGGTAACGGATATCCAGAAATTGTTATCCAGAGTCATATCTAAATTTTAACCACTTAAGATAACCACAGAGCAAAGAAAATCTTAACGCAATGCCTTTGCTTTGTTAGGAAAACCAGCATGCGTTTGAAGGTCTGATGTTTTTCCCAGGTACTTCACACTTAAGGATAAGGACTGATGTCTCCTTCAAACCAATCTGACAGTAATCTGCAGTGACTTCTCTCTGGAGACCACTTCTTTCTAGATTTTTTCCCCCTCATAGCCATCTATGATAGTTATCTGATAATCCCTTAATAATCTGTAGTACACAGCATGGGTTCATGAAAGGCAGGTCCTGTTTGACCAACCTGATCTCCTTCTATGACCAGGTGACCTGCCTAGCGGATGAGGGGAAGGCTGTGGATGTTGTCTACCTGGACTTTAGTAAGGCCTTTGACACTGTTCCCCACAACATCCTCCTGGAGAAACTAGCTGCCCATGGTTCGGACGGGTGTACTCTTCACTGGATAAAGAACTGGCTGAATGTCCGAGCGCAGAGAGCGGTGGTGAATGGAGTTAAATCCAGCTGGCAGTCAGTCACAAGTGGTGTTCCCCAGGGCTCAGTTCTGGGTCCGGTCTTGTTTGACATCTTTATCAATGATCTGGATGAGGGGATTGAGTGCTCCCTCAGTAAATTTGCAGACGACACCAAGTTGAGTGGGACTGTTGATCTGCTTGAGGGTAGGAAGGCTCTGCAGAGGGATCTGGACAGGCTGGATCAATGGGCCGAAGCCAACTGTATGAGGTTCAAGAAGGCCAAATGCCGGGTCTTGCACTTTGGTCACAACAACCCCATGCAACGCTGCAGGCTTGGGGAGCAGTGGCTGGAAAGCTGCCTGGCAGAAAAGGACCTTGGGGTGTTGGTTGACAGCCGGCTGAACATGAGCCAGCAGTGTGCCCAGGTGGCCAAGAAGGCCAGCGACATCCTGGCTTCTACCAGGAATAGTGTGGCCAGCAGAAGTAGGGAGGTGATCGTGCCCCTGTACTTGGCACTGGTAAGGCTGCACCTCAAATATCGTGTTCAGTTTTGGGCCTCTCACTACAAGAAGGACATTGAGGTACTGGACCGTGTCCAGAGAAGAGCAGCGAAGATGGTGAGGGGTCTAGAGAACAAGTCTTACGAGGAGCGGCTGAAGGAGCTAGGGCTGTTTAGTCTGGAGAAGAGGAGGCTGAGGGGGCACTTTATTGCTACCTGAAAGGAGGTTGCAGTAAGGTGGGTATTGGTCTCTTCTCCCAAGTAACTAGCAATAGGATGAGAAGAAATGGCCTCAAGTTGTGTCAGGGGAGGTTTAGACTAGATATTAGAAAAATTTCTTTACTGAAAGAGTGGTCAGACATTGGAACAGGCTTCCCAGGGAGGTGGTTGAGTCCCCATCCCTGGAGATGTTAAAAAAATGTGTAGATGTGGCACTTTGGGATATAGTTTAGTAGGCATGGTGGTGTTGGGTTGACAGTTGGACTTAATCTCAGAGGTCTTTTCCAAACTAATGATTCTATGATTCTATACCTATGGTATCATTTGTCCTAAAAATCTGAAATCATAATATAAAGTTTAAATTAACATGTGCAAAAGGCTCACAAACGAGCAGGTGTAAAATTGCAGGTCCTAGCATCAACTTGAACACGTAAATCATTAAATTCTTTCCAGATCAATCCTAGTTTCAGTGCAGTAATTCAAACAGCCCAACCCCTCCCTTCCCTTCTGCTTACATTTGCAAGGGAATTAGTAAGTTTTCCATACTTCTGTCTTTTTTAACCCACTAAATTTTTTTTTTCCTCCTTTCAGTCTCCTTCCTTTTTAGCAGCCTATTAAAATACAGAAACATATTAGCCATATTTATAACCAAAAATTTGGGAATCCTATTGCCCTGCCAGGCTGTCTGTTGCTTCCGATGAAGTAACAAAAGACTTGTCAATACATACACAGATGCCTTAATCAAGGGAAAAATATAAAATCCTCTGACTAAACTGTGCAACAATATTTTTTTTACATTTGAGGCAGGACCAAATGTGAGTGGAAAGCACTTGTGGCAATAAACCCCATCAACAGCCATAAATATTTGCTAGCCATAGAAACAAATGACACACACATACTCGCCTCCAACCGTTCTGGCTGTACTCTGTGTACCACCACGCTCACCCCTTTGGGAAGGGTACAGCGGAACAGAGCTTGCTCGGGGGTGAAATTTTGCAGGGGCTTCATCAGTTGAAAACATAATGGGTGGGATTCCGATTGCAAAATTTCAGACATCTGCCAGGCAAACATGTATTTACTGGATTGCATTACTGAAGGCTTGTCCCTGTGACAGCGGATTGTCCCTAGATGTGATTTACAGGGGCTGGACATCGTTTTCTTTGGGCTCCCTCTGGAGCACCTGTGGCCTTAAGCATATTACTTTGTAGTGGTCTTGTTGCTTTGCTGAGAGAAGCGGGAGGGCTGTGGAAGGTGGAGGCGGTCCAGCCTGGCACGCTGCTCCTTTCGTGGGTGACGCAGAGCCGCTCCAGCGATGAACGATCCCTCGTGAACGCCCACATCTGGTTTCAGAGGCAATCAGCTGGTCGGCTCCAAGGGAGAGCTGGGAGCGAAGAAACATTCCTGCAGTGCGGACAACCAGGGACCAAGCTCCCATAGCGGGCTGGGGAGCTGAGTTACTGGATGGGACAGACGAGGCAGACAGGCTCTTTAAGGGAATGATTCATCTCAGTATAAAATAGACATCTGAAATAAGGAAGATGAGTCATGCACTGGAAACGTCCATGTCTCTCCACAACCTGCAAAGGAAGCCTGGAGGATGGGCTCAGAAACACCTAAACCACAAGACACTCACCATCACAGCAGAGGAACCCCAGCCCAGACCATCACACACGCTGTGCTGCAGAGAAACCTCTGCTTCGGAGGGCTGAGCCTCCTCTTTGGTTGTGAGCCTCAAGCAACACTTAACTGCGCTTTATTCTTCAGCGGAGTTGAGTAACACCAAACGTTTCACGTTTGGAGCAGCAACACGTGGCACAAGTAAAACGAACTCCACCTCAAAGCGGAGATTTCAATGGGAAAGAAAGAGTATGCCTCAGCCTCAGGGAAGACCTCCTTGAGAAAGGTCAGCTCAGCAGCTCCCCTTCAGCTAAACGCAATCAGCACTATACACAGGCCTCACAAGAGGTATGTCCATAAAAACAGGCTACGTTACACCGTCCGTTTAGAAGTAGCAGGGCCACACACAAGCTCAGTAAGCTGTAACTTAAAATACAGGCTTACAAAGTGAATATGACTCATCTTTAAAGCTCCGAGTGGATTAATTTTGATCGTGGCTGGCTTTACAGGTATCTCATCCCTACAAGTCTGAACTGCTTCCTTCCTTTTTTTTTCTGTATTATTACTTTTATTTTCTATTTTTACTTGCAGTTTGGCTTTCTTAAACATATGCATCTTTCGCCTAAAAAAACATGTTGCAGAAGTTGTTACACACACTCCTGCTCTGTATACGTGCACGCACTGCGAGATAAGCAGTAGGTTCCCGCTGAGGTGCCAGGCATTAGGAGCATCACAGGGAACACAGCTGACGTCTGGTCCTGCAGCCATCCAAACTGAGAACTTCCACTCCAACAGCAAAACTTCCATGCACTGCACGAAGTCCATAATGAAATGAAAAAAACTTAATATAGGAAATCTTTCTACTTCCCCATTTTTTACTTTTCCGAGATTATCTGAAGCAGAGGCATCTCTGATGACACTGCACGCAAGCCACGCAGCCTTCTTCACACCCAGCCACTGCAGGATTGCCCCATCCTCTGCATGCATCGGACTGGTGTGGTGGGACAAGCAGGCCACGTAGGGACTCCCTCCTGCAGACCAATTCCAGGACTGTAAAACCGTAGTGTGTTCGTTACAGAACCACTGAATGGTTTGGGTTGGAAAGGACCATTAAAGGTCAGCTAGTCCAACTCCCCTGCTGTCGGCAGGGACACCTTCCACTGCACCAGGTTGCTCAAAGTAAACAGTACCGGTCCCAGTACAGACCCTTGAGGGACACCACTCATTACAGGTTTCCACTTGGACATTGAGCTGTTGGCTATAACTCTCTGGATGCGGCCATCCTGCCAATTCCTTATTCATCTAACAGTCCACCCATGAAATCCATCTCTCTCCAATTTAGAGGTAAGAATCACAGAATGGTAGGGGTTGGAAGGGACCTCTGTGGGTCATCTAGTCCAACCCTCCTGCCGAAGCAGGGTAAAGAATGTTGTGGGGGACTGTGTCAAAGGCCCTACAAAAGTCCAGGCAGATGACATCCACAGCTCTTCCTCTGTCCACCAATGCAGCCACTCCACAGTACAAGACCACTAGATCAGTCGGGCACAGCTTGCCCTTCATGAAGCCACGCTGGCTGTCCCTGACCACCTCCTTGTCTTCAGCATGTTTTGACGTATCTTTCAGGAGGATCTACTCCATGATCTTATCCGAAGATTTGATGGGAGAACATTAGGCTGAGGAACAAAAGCCCTGTGCCAAGACAAGCAAGCAAGATAACACACACATTCAGGCTCTCCCGTGCAGCAAGGCTACTTACCAGAGTAAACCCTGCCTAGGGAAACTAGTCCTGTGATAAGAGCATCTTCTGCACTAATAAGTGGGTGTCTCCAATTTAAATGAGTTTTCGACACAACTTGTGTATGAAGAGTTTTAATACCTAGAGGTGCTTCTACATCTGGACGTGTGTGTTTTGTTTTATTGAAGAGGGAACTTCTAGGATGCCCTTAACTCTCCCCCAGCTCCTTGCTCTCTATGCATCACCTCCTCCAAGCCTCTGCAGTGCAGCACACGTTTGTCTGCCCAAGAGCAGGATGTGACTGCTGCAAGAGCCAGCTCAGGCAGCTCTGAGCATCACCCAGAGGGTTTCGCCAGAGAGCAGTTCATCAGCACTTGCTTCCCAAGGCTGCATTTTGCACCCTAAATAAAACTCTTAGGCTTAGCAGGGAAAAGGAAAAAAGCAATACACCTTGAATGCAAAGTTTCACACCGAAATGAAGAAAACAATTTTTTGACTTGGATTCTCATTACAAAAGCTTTCAGCCACTGCATGGTAATTGAAACCAAAAATGTCTTTACCCTTGCAGAGCAAATCAGTGTGAACTGAACATGCACACATAACATCCCCTGCAAAGGCAGCAATCACCAAGCGTTTCACCTCTGCTCTCCTTTTGTTAATATTCATGTTTATTTTCTGCTCCTTTTGCTTCCAATTTCCCACCTGATGGTATGAAACGGAGCCACACGCACACAAATTACAGTTCTTGTGCTCACGAGGGAACTGCTGGCCTAACCCGCAGGCAGCCCACGCCAGCAACCTCGATGCAAAACACCAACGACTTCGATGCCTTGGGAGGTTCAGTGTTCCACACGCAAAGCCCTCGCTCCAGCTCTCTCCAGCTCTACTTTCAGTTTTGTGTCTTTTCCCCCGAACAAGTGTCTCATTAGAAAAGCATAGGCAGAAAAAAGAGGATGCTTGGCAGTGACTTTAAGTGACAGAAATTATACCACTTGAAAAATTAAGAAATAGCTTTGGAAAAATAAGGAGCGCCTTCCAAAACTAACATGACACGGCCAGATCTGTAGAGGAATTTAGGTGACTAATGCTCTGCTGAATTCAAACTGAGACCCTGACTTCCTCAGGAAAAGGGGACTGGGAACCAGCTTACCAGGTTTAAATTAGCCATTGTGGACACACACACACACACACACACACACACACACACCCCCCCCCCCGGTAAATTCAGCGCCAGACCTGGTCTTCAGCAACTAACGTACATCACCCCAGGTGCAGGTCTGTGACCTACAGGCAGCACGTGTTTCAGAACACTTGCCAAAATACTAGTTTGTAGGTACTTATGAATTTGGAAAGTATTGCATCTAATTTATTATTTATACAGCATAACTGCCACCCCTCGCTACCTCTGAGGAATAAATCCACTGCAACCAAAGGAGCTCAGAGCTGCAGAGGTAGGGAAGGGCAGCGTTGCACCGGGGGACCCTCCTCAGACCTTTAAAGCTCACCAAAGACTGACAGGTGCCGTTGGAAATCCCAGCAACATCAAGGAGAAATATACCTTTATTAAAAGAGAGATTGATTTTATTCTGGTAAGAGACACACGGCTTTGAAAACAGTCAAGTCGGATTTCTCTGCTATAGTGATAAAATAAAATAAATAAATCAGGCAGCAGCATTCCAGCACTATCCAGAGGCTGACAGCATGGTAATTTATATCTGACAGAGATAAAACCAGGAGCCAGAACAGACTGAAATTTATGGAAGCAAATTCTCGAAACTGCTTAAGCACTGTAATACTCAATCAGCTGAATTATTTCCAGTGCCTGCATGCCTTTGCCAACACTTTAGTATAACGGCAAAAAACAGATACAGCAACTACTGGTCATTACTTGTCAAATTCAGACTTTAGCTAAGCAGAGGCAAGATCATGGTTTCAACCTGTATTCGTAACTGCTTTAAACGAAGAGCTTTGTTTGAGAAAATACAGGAGATGTCATAATCCATACAACAGGAAAAACATAAGCTGTTTTCCTCTAGGCTGACTTCATTGCAACATTCAAACCACAGCATACAACAAACAAACAGAATCCATCAGTAAATGCTCAGCTAGCCAGATAAGCCGAGTTTATCTTGTGCAAATTCCAGCACTCTAATTGTGATTTACAGATAGGGATGCCTCTGGCAGCCTATCCACTGACTTCAGCAGGCTCTGCCTGAGGCTAAGAACAGGGGAAAAAGAAGGTGCTTTAAAGCCAGACTTCATGCTTTCACAGAAATAAGAGCATTTCATACTGGTGCAGCTTGCTTTCTCATCTAAGTGGAGGGCAAATGTCTAAAACAGAAATGATCCACCACACCTTCCAGCCTAAAGGGAGATCTGCAGCATCGGACCCTTTCCCCTTCATCAGCCCCTCCTGGGCAGGGACCAGGAGGACCTTCTGCGCCCAGGCAGCAGGAGAGGGCAGTATTTGTCACTGGGCAGCTATAAAAATATATAAATATATATATTAAAAATATATATATAAAGAAAGTGAGCATTAATTCTTATCCATGGGTAAACCGACAGGCGGAGTGACTTCTACGGGTATTTAGATTTTGTAGCATAAAACCTAAGGTAAGATAGAAAATATTCACAAGAGGTACCTAGGGGCTTCTGTCCCTCCAACGCACCCCCAATTCATTTCATCACCCTGCGTTTTACTGGATAGCCAGGGAAGACTTAAAAAGCCAAACTTCACTTTTTTTCTTCTTCAACTCCTTATTTCATACAAGCGTTAGTTAATAAAACAAGGTAATGGAACTCCACAGAACGAAATGTATACTAGCTTTAAATGTCTACAAACATACTCCCTATCTTGTTTTTAATATGATTATGGATTACTGCCCTTAGTCTAGAGCTATGTAAAAGTCTTCCAAGCAAAATAAAACAGTATGTTGTGCAATTAGTTCCCCATGTCTAGAAAGGGAAAAAGAGCTGGCTTAAAAGTTGTCACAGTTTTAAGTACAAGATGATACATTTCTTTTCCAATTCATAAAGAAGAAAATCAAGCTCATTTCAAAGCACACAATTTTGATTTTACTTTGCTCAAGACAAGTATAGACCCAGGTATCATACGCCCATGCAGGATGGGCTTGGGCAAACAGTCACCCTCCTCTTTAGTTAAGGACAATTTCCAATGTTTCATCGCTAATTTTAAGCATTATACAGAATATAGCACTGAACAGCTACACGGTTTGACCCTGAACTCCTGATGTACCCAGAACTCCCACAGATTTCATAATGAATAATAATTGCAAGATCAAACCATTAATCAAGACATGTAACTAGGAAGAAACACATCAGCTCAGCAGCAGTCAATTGACACATAATTGATTCTTGTTTAATTTTCTCAGAAGAGCGAGGGAAAAGGAACAAGATGCCATTGCTTTGCTCTATTCAGGATGAAACAAAGTTCACTTCTTTGAAAGTTTCAGTGCTGCAGAACAACCACGAGCAAAGCCCAAAAAGAGACGCGACATGAGTGTTAACAAATTTTATTGTTCCTTTGGGTTTTTTTCAGGCAGCTCCTACCCTGCAGCGTTCACCTCCGGGATAAATCTCGATCCTCCACTAGTGCCATGAACTCTGCAGGGAGCAGGAAGGATTTCAAACTGATTCTTGTCATTTTTTGGCTTCTAAGTGGCAAGTATTATTCAACATTACATGCCACATCAATAGACATTACCATCTCTTCCCCCTAGCATTTCAAACAGTGTCTCTTTGTAAAACATGAAAGAGGATGCTAAATAAAGGGCGCTGACTTCGAAGCTCGAAGCTTGCAGTTACACTATTTGACTTAGCTACCTGCTGGGAGTGGAATGAGGAAGAGGGCTGGGGATGGATGGGGTGAAGCCAGGGAGGTTAAAGCAGAGACAGCAGCTCTACGATGCTAAAGTTCACTCGTTCTAACACCATTTTCAACTGCACGCATTTCCCAACCAGCCCCTGGCACGTCACCAATATTTGCTTCTTTGCTTACTTTTTGTCCAGGTTAATTTTCCCCAGCAGACCACCCTGTCACATACACAAAAAAAGTGACTTACTAAGTCATGAAAACCAACAGCAAGAACACAGAGCATCCACTACTTTAGCAATATCCCCAAGAGAGACAAGTTGCCTAACTGGCTCTTTGCAGGCCTTTCCTAGCTAAGCTCTCAAGGCCCACAAAGTTTGCGTCCCACACCCCAAGAAAGGCAGAGGGTTCAACTCCTTCAGTCTGCAGGAGCCACAGGGTAAGTCCTGGAAATGACCCAGAATTTTGTCACTTCCAAGAAAACCTACAGCAACACACCTGAAGCTGCACCTGAAATCTGTCAGAAAGTGGAACCCACAGCAACCTTCAGTGGGTCACTTGTTAAACGAGCTGTTGATCAGCTCTTTCTGCAACCCAGAGGTTTTCCATGTAATATCTGAAGCAGTTGGCTTGACCTGAAAATCCTACAAGACTTCAGAAGCCAACAGCTCACTGAAAAGTCCTCCTGGTCCTACATTCCCAGAGACAAGAGAAGCCCCCACTGGGTGATGGGGAGAGGTGGCGGCAGGAGGAACATCCCTCACAAGGGTCCCCCAGATCTGGGATCTGCAAAGCCAAAACAGTTCTGCGGTACTGACTTTTGAAGAACACTGCAAAGACGTTCCGTTCCTGTCTGCAGAGCATACAGAGAAGACTGATGAGAAGCAAGATATCTGTGTATGTGGTAACAGCTGCTGGAACTAATGTATTTTTCACTACACAAAGAAAAGGTTTATTTATCGTATTTATACATGTGTCAGGGAGGACATAAATTACAGGGCTAGTTTTCAAATGTTGCAAAAAAATGAAAAAGCAAGCAAAATAACCACCAGAGGGTTCCCCCAGGGCCAGACCCAGGACTTGTGCTCCTCAAGGGGTCAGCAGTCACCCAAGGACACCCCGTCCACCCATTCCCTCACAGCCTTTTCTTGATGGCACCTGAGCCTGATGGCACGTTTAAAATTAAGACTACTGAAGACGGTACAAAAGATCAGGCAGGGAAAAACATGTGTCACTAAAGATCCAAACTCTTCCACTTAGTACTGCATAAACAGCTGGGAATGTTTCTGCCATCTCCTCCTCAAAGTGACCAAGTTGCTGCCGTAAAAGCGAGTTCAGAATCACGGCTTTCATCTGTCTGTTACCAAAGACGTCAGTCCATCTGCGCACATGGTTTCTATTACCCTCAGAGATTTGCTAACTCAAAACAGAACAGTGTCTCACCCCGTCACTTCTGTATACAGAAACACTCACATAAACAATGTTGGGGTGAGTAATGTATGTTATGGATTCCAGGATATACATGCTATACCACAATTAAAAGAAACATTAAATCAAATCTCTTTTTTTTTCCCCCTTTTACTTGTTCCACTGAACTGAATGCTATTTGATCTCAGACTTCAACCGTGCGGAAGCGCTCTGGACAATGTTTCATCATACACAAAAGTATCTCAGTACCCTTCTGTGATTCTGTATCTGCTCACTACAAGAACACTCCAGTTGATTAAATGACTCACATCCACCACACGAAGCTCTGAGGAGCTGAACGGCCACCCAAGACAAACACAGCGCCAAGTTAATATTAGAACAAGCGATAAGAGGGGGCTGCTGCGGATGCCATCAAAGATTAGCAGTGGTTCACACAGACTTTCTCACCTAGGCGTTAAGTCTCTTATGTAGGCTGTGCCGTGAGTGACAGCTGTCACTACCAGGCTGCAGGAGGAGGACAGTGTGGTCTACCACAACCAAATCAAACTGCTTGTGTGAAGACTGGAGGTCCCTCACTAATGCTATCCAAAGCTCCAAATTCTACATATGTTCTGTAAGTGAGATGATGCACTTATCATGCTGTCTGTACGAGTCTGCAAGGCAGCTGTTAGAAGGTTTTGTTCCTCACTGCTGGATTTCAGTACTGCATCCCTCGTCATGGGCCACTGGAGTTTCACTCTGGGTTCGCACCAAAGACCCATCAGCTGCACTTGAGTCTCAGCTGTGCCCACAGTTCCATAAAAGTGGCACGAGAGAGATGGCCGGCACGGTAGCAACTACCATGCAGCTTTGAAGCAGACTTACACCTCTTAACTGCCTGGCTGGATGGGTAAATATTGATGTGAATTGACTGAACAAGCTTGGATGTAAACTTTACTAGCGACAAAGTTAAATATTTGTCTCACAAGAAAGCAGCTAAAGGTCAGAGATGCAAAGGAAAGACCCTAAAGCTTTCTGGGAGAATTTTACTTGTCCCAGATCTCTCTTTCTGGCCTCTTCTCTCTCCAAAGAAGGAAGTTTTGGATAGGAATGAAGTGAGCTTGGCCACCTTGAGAACTGCTAGAGTAAGGAAAGCCACAAGTTCAAAACTGTCCTCACTTCTATTATTTCTCATGTAAAACATAAAACATGACAAAAGATGATTTTTGGTACTAAGCTCATTCTCTTCAATGCTGGCAAAATTTCTCACTTTCAGGGACTCTTGCTCTTTTCCCACAGCAGGACTGTGACTTGCTGTACAACTGACTTTCACACCAGTGCTCACCTCCTCCCACCTCCTGCTCGACAGCTGCTCTCATGCAGAAGACGTCCTCCCTCATCCGAGCACATACACAGCACATGAAGGGGAGTCCTGCCTGGCCGCTGCTAATCAGGTCCGATAACCAGCAGTACGCCACACAACTCAGTCCAGTACCCTAAACATAGTGAACCATGGAGGGGCGAAGAACAAGGTGAGAGCAGAGGACATGCTTAACAAATCGCTGCCCTTGTGGGACACAGAGCCCATGTCCAGAGCTGCTCAGCCACAAGTTTATGGTCCCTGGGTGATGTTCTTCAATAGAAAAGCTTATATATCCTGAAAAACATTTTTCCTGTGCCACAGCTATTCAGAAAAATTTACTCCCCTGTCTTTATATGCCGAAAGAAAGACTTGAGTAGGTATATGAAAGAAATCTATATTATTGGATATAATTAAGTCTCATGAAGCTGTAACGACTTTCTGAAGGATAATATTCCCCAGCTGCTTCTCAAAAATTCACAAAGGAAGAAGCTATTTTAGGTAATGCGTGTAAGAATCAAGGTTATTCTGAGTGATCATCTACCTCACAAGCAACATCACTGTCAGAAAAAACATAACAATCTCCTCTTTACGGTCTACCATAAACATATTTCATCTGCAGTTAAAAGACAGCGAAAGGCCAGTATTTCCCTTGCTTGGCTACTTGGAGAAGGATTCCTGTGCTTGGGCACCTTCCAGTGCCTCAGCTGCCCCTGTCTAAAGGCAGAGCTGGCTGGTGCTCCCCAGATTTGGTTGTCTGCTATCAAAAACTGCTAAAAATAAAAGTTTGTTCTTTTCTTCTACACACAATAACCTCTCTCAGTCTGTGCTATTAACCTGAATATTTGAACAAAAATAATCAAGGCTCCCACAGCTGTTTTCTAGGTACTAATGGCCTAAGTCATCAGCTCCTACCTTGTGCTAATCTTACAAGCTAAGCAACTTTGGGTCAGTTTATATTTGGTAAGAGACCTCCAAGCGATGGAGGGAAAAATGTTGTCAAGTAGCGTGCTTTCCGCTGGGGTTCACTAAGTCATCACAGGACAGTTATGGTGGGGTCTGGTCTCTCCAGTGAGGTATTAAGCCAGGGCAAGGATTGCTTACAGTCTTTAAAGACCC
Source organism: Opisthocomus hoazin (assembly GCF_030867145.1). Lineage (NCBI taxonomy): Eukaryota > Metazoa > Chordata > Aves > Opisthocomiformes > Opisthocomidae > Opisthocomus > Opisthocomus hoazin. The sequence goes on along the minus strand of NC_134415.1, from coordinate 78,841,553 downwards.
CATCACCTCTTTCTATTACACAGTGGTTAGATCATTCTTCAGGCTAAATTCCACTTCGGCTAATCACCTTGTACCTGCCAGACTGCTTCTCTAATTGCAGTGCAGGTAAACATAGATGGAGGGACCTCAGGAGGCTGACTGACTCTACCTCCCTGCCCTGAAAGCGCAACTAAATATACCTAGACCTTCCCTGTGTGGATACCCAGAGTTCACATTTTTCTAGGAAGCCTTTCCACTGCTTACCCAACCGCAGAGTTAAAAGATTTTCCTAACGTCTTGCCTGAAAATTAAGCCAGTTACTTCTTGCCCTACTTGCAGCGGACCTAGGGAACAATCAGTCATTATGCCCTTCAAAAAAATTATTTTTTTTCAGCCTGAAGAGTCTTGGCACATTCCTCTCCAAACCTACTTTTCCCCATCCAAAACAAGTGCCAGTTCTGTCAGGCCTGCCTTCCTGCACCTCTTAACACCTTCTTACCTCACCCCCATTGAGACTCTCTTGGGTTTGTCTACCCTTTGTCAGCGGAGGTGCCCAGAAGCAGGCATGCTCCGAAGAATAACCGACATCCAGCTCTTCAGCACCGCACCCCTCCGCGACAGCAGAATCGCAGCTGCGACTCACGCTCACCAGAGCCAGGACGCTGTTCACCCCTGGCCGCAGCACTCGGGCAACAGTGCCGCACGCCGTGAAGCTTGTCAGGCCTGGTGCAGGGGCGAGCTGACCGGAATAAGCTCTGGATTTAAATTCACTCAGACACCCAAAAGGCTGGCCCAGCAGCTCCCTTGCTTTGGCTCAACCCGGGCAAATCTGCCCCTTTAAACACAGCCTGATGTGACTCGCAGCACAGTTTCCAGAGCCCTGTCGTGTTAAACTTCGCTGCAATGTTAAAACATTGCTCCAGGCACACATAATGAATAAACTGTTACATAAGTCAAGTCCCAGTCCAAAACGGGCCAGCTATTACACCGTGGGATACGGAAAAACAGACGGATACATCTGACTTCCGAATAACCAAGTTTTCTCCAAGAATTTTGGCTCCTGCTCATCAAGAGGCAGAGTATCTTCCTAGGCAAGTAGTGCCCAAACTTTACCAGATTTGAAGTCAGCTTGAAAACACTATACATACAAATAGACTATGAAAACATGACACATTTTTGTACCAGATTTGTAGAAGAATGAAAAAGGACTCTGCATAAGCCCTACATATGACTGACATAAACATTAGTAGCATTGTCATTTTTAAACTAAAATCTAATGCAAAATTTAAGTAAAATCTTAGCAATAATGTAATGCCAAATTGCATGAGGTTATTTTGAACCTGCAGCATTATTAACTACCAGGCAGTTATTCCACATAACTTTGAAGCCACGACTTCAAAATAATTTGTAGATTTCAATTACATTAAAGACAAGACTGTTATCAGTCATTACTGCAGAGAAGTGGTACCCTCTCAGAAACAGTTCCTATCTAAACAAAAACAAAACCTGCAATCCAACAAGCAACAGCAAAAAACAATTAGTCCGTATTTACAAAGAACCAAAATACAAATGTACAAAAGTGTATGCAATGCCCATAAAAATATAATCTCATAAGATTGTTCTGGTTTAGGCAATGATACTTCATGTTTCAAACTATGTTACAACCCCAAGACAAAATACAAACGGGCCCAGCAGCTTTTAATCACTGAAGGCAAACTGTTTTATATCCCTAGATATGAGATGAAAGAGCATCCAAAATAACGCCAGGTTAACTTTGGCAGCGTACCGCACTCCCCACCTTCGGGCTGCCAGAACAACAGACGACATGATTTCCAGCTGATACTACAATTCTCAAACCGAACTCAGTACTTTGCTTGCCTGCCACCGGCACGCTTTCCGCAGACGCACCCGTGCCTGCAGCCCAGCAGCCTCCGACGTTCCTCCGAGCGCGCCTTCCAGGGGTCCCCCGCTGCACAGCTCTGCTACACCCATGCAGAAAGCAAGGCCCTGAACCTCGTTTTTTAGGGGAGACGGTCACAGCGCTCGCTACGTGAGCAAGCAGAACTGCAGGAACTTAAAACACCTGCCTGGATTAACATCGGCCTTTTTTCTTTCATCCATAACCATATGAAACTTCTTATTTTTTCCTCCTCCTCCATGGAAATAAATCTGCCCAGAAAGCAAAGAAGTCCAGCTTTTCTTAACCAGACTCCGGGAAAGGGCTCCTCCCCATTTCAGAGCAAAAGAGCCAACATACCCTAGTTACTGCAATCACTGTGATAAGAATTAGCTGTTCTCTCAAATTCCAAACACAACAATTTTTTAAATTTTTTTTTTTTAAATCATCACACCCTGCAATAATACTTTAAAACACACCTCGCACCTGTGGTGCTATGTGGGTGCAGAGCTCACTAACATCTATGGCAAGAGCAGGCACACGTGGCAAAATTTGTGTGTTTCCATGCAGCTGGAGCTTTTATCTGCTCCATGCACTGCCAGACCAGTGCTTAACACAACCAGAGCTTAGAATCCCAGTTTATAAACACTGTTGGGCGTTTTATGATCAACAACACAGTTTTACACACTCCCACCAAAATACAAATGAGGATTACAAACTTCCATTTGCTTTACATTCACAGCACAACGTATCATTCTTCCCATTCTTCAGACGACCATCACACGCTCTCAGTGCTGAATTTTCTTTATTATTTGTCAAGCAAGAGCAGCAGCAGCATCTGCTCCTCGGTAAGCTCCACCGGGAGCAAAACAGCTGGGAGCAACGCAGCTCCCAAAGGCACCAGAGCAGGCAGCTCCGGCAGCCCCCAGAGCCGCCACGTAGCTCAGTTACTTCATTCCCCGCTGCTTTCAGTTAGCAATTTTTAGGCACGCAATTTTTATGCACGAACAGGCACTTGTAACCTCGGCGGTCAAACCCTTCCATCTGCCGCGCAGCCACCCTCTCCGCCGCTGGAGATTTACCAGCAGTCAGGAAAAGTGCCCGACTGCACGGGCAGCTTCCCGCAGACACGAGGGCCGTGGATGGAGGAGTCTGCTCTGCGCCTTTCCCACCCCGTCCGGGGCTTGCTTTTTTTTCCCCTTTTGGTGCTGTTGGTTGGTTGACTACAGTTGTTCTTGGGAAATAAATAACACATCTCTGCTTCAGGAAATTTTACAGTGAGTCACAGTAGGCATAAAATAATTTCCCTGCATGTTTTTGCCATTTTTTTTTTATGTGGCCACAAAGCAGTATATTCAACTAGACCTATGGAAATGCTCTATCTGTCATCCTCAGAAATGGACTGACAATGGTTTATGGGCAGACGCAAGAGACAAAAGCACACGAAGCCCACAGCAAAAGGCAACCCCAAGCTGGTACAGCAGGGAGCCCGTCCCTCTCCCCAGGCAGCGTTCACACGCGCCAGCACGCTGCCGCCTGTCCCCAGAGGTGCTGGCAGAAGGCACAGATCGCCAGTTTCAGCGGCCTTTTCTGCTAAGAGACCCCCGTCTCGTCTTAAAACAGTCTGAAGTGACATGCAATGTTTCCTGATCAAAAAAACAAATATAAAACCAAAATACATCATCCATTATTTTTTTTAGCTATCACACACGATCTCCACTTCCACAAGAAAAAATGGCACTAGTCTGACCACTTCTGCTTTACTTCTCATCACTTTTCCCCCCCAGTATATTTCTATTCAACAACTCTACTTCAGAACCAGTAATGCCCAGAATTTCACTCCCACTGTCTCCAAAGCCTTATCTTCACTTTATGGAACAGGTTTTCTTCGCCCGAAGCAGTGTGTTCAAGCCAAATAGCTGAACGCAGAAGACACCTGACGGTCTCAAACTTAACCTGACAACTCCACCCTATATTATATTTACTAATATTATTCACTTGACTTAATTACTGGGATCCAAATGAGACCACAGGAGCAACGTGCCAACCACCACAAACCACAGCGGTGATGTTTTACCCGGAGACGCACGAAAACATGCCGTGGGCTTTCCAGAGTCTCAAGCTCTCCAGCGCCACGAGGCGCTGCCGCCTCTCCGGCACGGCGAGCAGCCTCTCCTGATGCTGCTTCTCCACCATGATTTCCTCAAAACTCCTGAGGTAAATTAGGATATGCTTTACTTTTGCCTCCTGTTCTTTGATGCCATGCTTCGCACATATTTTCAAGAAACTATCTGAATCCACAGAACCACAGAATGGCAGAGGTTGTAAGGGACCTCTGGGGATCATCTAGTCCAACCCCCCTGCCAAAGCAGGGTCTCCTACAGCAGGCTGCACAGCACTGCATCCAGGGGGTCTTGAATATCTCCAGGAAAGCAGACTCCAAAGCCTCCCTGGGCAGCCTGTTCCAGTGCTCCATCACCCTTAGAGTGAAGAAGTTCTTCCTCATGTTCAGCTGGAACTTCCTCTGCTTCAGTTTGTGCCCGCCACCCCTTGTCCTGTCACTGGGCACCACTGAAAAGAAATCCACATGATTATACCTTTTTCCCCCTCATGAAAGCCAAAGTTCTTCCATAATTACAATCACTTAAAAGTGGGGCTTTAGGAGAATACCAAGCAACATGGCGTTGACAACAAAAACTCACAAAAACTGACGCTGCAAAATCTAGATGCCTCAACACGGTATCAATACCACAGCACATCAGGATGCCACATAGTCATTCTGCTGAAGAAATACATGACAATGTCATCGTCATCGTTGCCACAGTGGTGAAGGAAGTAAGGGATTATCTCATTCCTCCTCCTAAACCTCTCAGGAAATCAGGGACAGAAAACAACAGTTTTATTTTTCCATCACAGCTCCCCATGGAAGATGAAGCGAATCTAAAATTTAAACTATACATGAGTTCGTTGTCCATCTCCTCTTTAAATAAAAAATCAATTACTGGGGGCGCACAGGCAAAGAAAAGGAAGCAGAATTGCAAAGGAGACCCCATGATCACAGGACATCTGCTCCAATGGTGGGCTGGATGTTAGCGAGAGGTCTCTTCCTCAAGGGAGCCCGAGCAAACCCAGATAAAGCTTCAGTTCAAGAACAGAAGAAGGATTACCCATTCCACAGATAACTCTGGTTTTATTCTTGCCAAGTCAAACATCAGAAATAGTCATTTACTTTGACCACGAAGCCAGTCCCACATCTAGCAAAATCCCATTTGCTTCTGTTCATGGTCACTCCAGCTCCTTTAAGTATCTGCACACCTCCGCACAAACCACTACCACCGCACTGGACAGCGGGGCCTCAAAAGAGGTGACCAACCACTCTTATCCAGCCTTCGAAAACTGGCTCCCCCACCCTGAAAGACTGCAAAGAAAACTCAGCAGAAGAAACATCCGAATCTGTAAGTGACTGCTGAGAAACCGGCACCTGCCGCAGCAGCTTGCTGAAGCAGGCAGCATCCCGCTGCCAGTCACACCGGCAGCTCGCTGGGGGAAGAGGTCAGTACTGGCGCTCCTCGCGCTTGCCAAACTTCAGATGGTCCTCACGTCTCCAAAAGGCTTCACAACCACTGCCACGCCTGAACCTAATCACAGGTCCATTTACCAACACATTAACCCTCACGGGGACTGCGTCTCAGAAACGTTTCTTGACATCCTTCTGCAAACGGAGTGACATTTGGATACCGAGAACGCCAAAGGGCCGAGGGCTTCCCCAAGCTCGCTGCTGCTGGGGGTGCCTCAGCCTGCCGGGCAAGCCTGGTGACCCCGGGCCAAGGCCACCCCTCCAGACCAAGGTCTGACCCCGGTCAGCCCCCGCACCGGCACGCTCCACCTCTCCTGCAGCCGAGCAGCATCCCCCAGAACAATTCCCCTGGCGATGAGATGCCTTCCTGGGAAGCCATCACCACACCTCACCTCACCTCAGGCCACCTCAGTTCACCTCACCTCACCTCAGGCCACCTCACCTCACCTCAGGCCACCTCACCTCAGGCCACCTCACCTCAGGCCACCTCACCTCACCACACCGACACCCTCCGGCCACCCCTCCCCGGGCACCATCGACCCCTCCGCAGCGGGCAACGGGGCTCGGCTGTCCCCCAGCGGCCGCAGAGCCCAGCCCCGACCGGGGGCACCCCGGGAGCCCGATGACCCTCACCTCCGCCTCACGGGGAGAAGAGGCTCCGCAAGCCCCCTCCTGTCGCGACACAGTGGGCGACATCCACCCCCCCTCCTCCCCCGCAGCCTGCCCTGCCCTACCTTCCCGCGGCGGCCGCCCGGGGGCTGCGGGGAGCAGCAGCCGGGCTCGGCGCTCCCCCGCCGGCCGCTCCGCACGTAGGTGACCCGCCGCCTGCCCGCCGCCGCCGCGCCCGGCTGCCGCTCCGCGCCCCGGGCGGCGGGGGGCGCCCGCCCCGCCGCCCCCGCCCCCGCCCCTGCCGCCCGGGGCTTCTCCTCCGGGCACCGGGACCGCCTGATGCCCAGCTGCAGGCAGAGGAAGAGCGCGGCCGAGAGCAGGCAGAGGCGGAATGCCGGGCCCCGCCACAGCGGCCGCTCCTTGGGCATGGCGGCGGGGGCTCGCCCTGCCCGGCGCTGCCGCCTCGGGGCTCATGCCGCCGCCGGGCCGGGCCCCGCCGCCCGCCGCCGAAAGTTGGGAGACCCCGCCCCGAGCGGGGCCGGCCGGGGAGGGGCCGCCGCGCCCCTGCCGCTGTACCGGGCCGCCGGGGGTGCCCGCCTGCGGCCGGCCCGGGGGACGCGGCTGCGGGCAGCCGGACCACGCCAGAGCTGCCCTCCCGTCACCTCAGCCCGGCCTCGCGGTGTGGAAAGGATTCGCTCGTTAGCGCGTCCGTGCTGCTTCGCGTTAATCGCTGTGACCTCGTCAGGCGGTGGAGTTTTGCCGGAGGGCTGGGTGTCCTCCGCCCCTGCTCTGCCCTGGTGAGGCCCCGGCTGGAGTGCTGCACCCAGCTCTGGGCTCCCCAGTTCGAGAAAGATGAGGAGCTACTGGGGAGAGTCCAGCGGAGGGCTACGAGGATGATGAGGGGACTGGAGCATCTCTCCTACGAGGAAAGGCTGAGGGAGCTGGGCTTGTTGAGCCTGAAGAAGAGAAGGCTGAGAGGGGACCTAATAAATGCTTATAAATATCTGAAGGGTGGGTGTCAGGAGGATGGGGCCAAGCTCTTTTCAGTGGTGCCCAGCAACAGGACAAGGGGCAATGGGCACAAACTGAAGCACAGGAAGTTCCATCTGAGCATGAGGAAGAACTTCTTCCCTCTGAGGGTGACGGAGCACTGGAACAGGCTGCCCAGGGAGGTTGTGGAGTCTCCTTCTCTGGAGATATTCAAGACCCGCCTGGACAAGGTCCTGTGCAGCCTGCTGTAGGTGACCCTGCTTTGGCAGGGGGGGTGGACTAGATGATCCCCAGAGGTCCCTTCCAACCCCGAACATTCTGTGATTCTGTGGTTCTGTGGTATTGTTCATGCTTAAGTAAACGAAAGGGCAGCCCAGCCCTGGAAGTAAGGACTTTGTGGAAGGTTGGAGCTGTCCATGAAGGATAAAGGGCACCCCTGGACAGCCAAGACCATGGCAGCACCCGAGCCCCTCCGACACGTCTTTGAAGCCCTCCCAGCATCGCCTGGTGTTATGGATGAGTAACTCCAGCAAGGCTGGCTCCAGGGACATCTGTATCAACAGGAAAGCAGCAAGAATGCTGCAGGAATAGAGTTGTTTTGCAAAGTTTTACTGTGATTAGTAACAGGTGGCGTGGGTGTAAGTCATCAGTCAAATCGTGTTGGACTGGGACGTTTGAAGGGTGTGAGAGCCCTGCATGAAGCCGCAGTTCGGGTGCCCCGGTTTGGCTTCACCCACGAGGGAAGGGCTCTGGGTGAGCTGAGCAGGGCCGAGAGGCAGTGCAGGGGCAGGGAGGGCCTTTTGTCTTCAAACAGGGACACGCCACACGGAAATACCGAAGTGCGCAGCCCAGCTTTGGTCTTAAGGTACAGTGCTAAACCGTCACTGAGTGGTGGTGGTTGGTGGGGTTCTCTGAAGCAGGAACCATGGGTGGGGAGAGGCATCGGTGGCAGGAGGGTGTTCCCAGGTGGGACGTGCAGGACACGGACACACACCTAATCCCCATTTCTTTCACCGAGTAGGGGAGGGAGGCTGTGACTCTTGTCCCCTGCGTGCAGCACTGCTCTTCTAGTGCCCCTGGCTTTTCTGCTGGCAAGAGAGAGGCTTTCTGCACTGAGCTCCTCCTCTCTCCTCTCCGCTGTCCTCTCTGCCAGCAGCAGCCTGCATGGCTCCTCTCTGAGCTCTCCCGTGTGTCCACAGCCTGGGGCAGAGCCGGAACTGGCTGCTGCTAGGGGAGCAGGTCAGAGAGCAGCACTGGGAGAAGTGGAGCCCTGCAGCAGCCGAGCAACCGGGACCTGCTGGCAGCAGGACAGAGGAGCTGTGCTCGGGAAGATAAGGGAGGGAGCCGTGATCTGTCTGCAGATGTGGGATTTCAAGCCTGGCTCCAAGCACAGGTCCACTGGCAGGCCAGCCGCATGCTCCCTGCCATTTAAATATTGGTGTTGTCTTTTTTAAGGTAAACTATTCTGCTACATTAGGTTAAAGCAATTCCATGGTTGTTTTCAACCACCCTGAATGCAGGCTCCTCTTGGAAGGGGGTAGGTGGCAGCCCTGCCTGCCATTCCTGCAGCAGAAGGGGGACTCCTTTGTCCTGAGCTAAGCCAAACCAGGACAATGACCCAGATGAAAACTGACTCAAGAAAAACTCTATCTGGACCAGCTTCCTAATAGACCCAGACACCGTTTTCGGTACCATCCTGTCTTATAGTCAGCCTACAGCCAATGTGGGACAGCCTCCGGGTGGTTTATGGCTCCAGGGAAATGCAGTGCAGATCAGAGCCCTCCTCCCCCTGCCCCTGCTCAGGGGTCCCCGTCCCTCCCTTGAGCTGGTGCTTGCCACAGGTAAGTGAGCTGGCTCTGGCAGCTGACCTGTCTGACAACACTTTTGCTTTGTTTCCACTCCCTTTAGGTGGCTCAAGAGTGCATCAGACAAGCCCTGGTGCTAGTGCGAAGGAGGAACACATTTATGAGGGCAGAGGGAGAGTGTGGCTGCAACAACCACGACTGATACCAGCTTAAGAGAGACGGGCACCCAACGCCATCCATGAGCATTGCCTGGAGTTCATCAACAGAAGGTCACTCAGGCAGGCACAGGGCCACCTGTGCATCACTTTGCTCCTCCGTGTGAAATGGCGTCGTTCTTCTGGAGGACAGAAGCAACGTCATTGCTCAGGGAAGAGAGGTTTGTGTATACACCGAGTACACTAGATGCAGGGATAAACATGACAAGACACAAGACTTGCAATACTGCTTAGCCAGAATCATTATATCACAAAATTGTTAGCACTAAGGTTGTTTTAAACTATCAGCATCTGGTCAATAAATAATGGCATGTGAAGGTCTTATTAAAATAAAAGTTTGTCTTTGCATGGTTATGGAGAAAACCTTAAAGGCAGGAGTATAAAGGTCAAGACTCAAGAAGTATAAAGTGCCCAAATAAATTTTAGAACTCTCTCTGGAAGTTTAATCCTTGAGAAATCAAAACTTTCCTAAAAGCTTGAATAATGCATACTCAAATAAAAGAGGTCTGACTGAGCAGAATAAAAACCACAAGGTCTTCCTTGGTTTTAGCATCACAGGTTCATTTGTTGTTCTTCTCTCATTGTATAGCTTCAACAGAAAGTTCAAATACTTGAATCCAGCCACTCTTCGTGTCATCGCTGAGCTGTAACTGGACGTGCTGACCTTGTAAGAGACATTCTCTTCCTTAGAAAGCTGATCAGCCCCAAAATTGTGAGTTTGCTAAGAGTGATGCTGATAAAGAACAGTTTGTGAATTCAACTCGGTGTTTTCATTTTGCTTTTGTATTTTAACAAACGATTTAATTTCTCATGCTTCTCCCCAGTCTCTTTTAGAGAGATGGGCCTTTTTGAAGTGATTGCTGGGAAATACAGCTTCTGCAAAGTTTCACAGCTTCTCCTAAACATACTCACTCTGTGAGTCAGGCAGCAAATAGCCTCCCCTCCCTGTTGTCCCCAAACCAAGATGTATAGTGTTAGAGGAAAATATAACATGCTGGATCCAACAGAGCACAAAGTACTGCCGTGTAATGCAAGGAGTAACCGAAACAGCGACTCTGAACATGAGCATGCAACTTCTGCTGAGAGCAGCGAGCATTATGCCCTGATAACCCAAATCAGAAAGTGGTTCTACTGTGTCTACTTTCTGTGCAGGTGCCACAGATTTCTACAGCTCCCTTAATTTCTCCGGGAAAAGTCTTTAAAAACGTAAGATTCTTCCCACGTTTACAAACTTGTCTATGGTAAGAGCACAGTGCTAAACGTCTAGAAGGAAAATGTCCATTTCTTCGGTGCTGTCTTTGCTGCTTATGAATTACATTTTGCCTGGGATGTTGCTGGTAGCAAAATCTCTCCTTTGCAGCAGTTACTTCATGTTGTTCTGTTTTATGGCCATTTTCAGCTCAAACATCTTGCCTGCCACCATCCGTCTTCTGCCTCCGCCCACTGTCAGGGCTTCTGTTTATCTTCTGGGTAGTCAAAATGTCTGCCCAGCTCCCTGCGCAAAATTAAACCCCAGGCAGGAAAAACTCCACTGGGAATTCCCTGGATTCTCCAAGGGCTGTTAATGGAAGTCAAACATTCCTCCTATAAAATGAATAAATGAATAAAAATACTATTTTGGACTCTGCTTAACAACCCCACTGGAATTGGTACAAGCCACTTGCCAAAATCCACAGGACAGAGCGATGGAAGACTTTTTTCTCCTTTCCTCCCTCCTACACTCCTGGCTAATGCTTTGCAAACCGGAGCGACGTTAGTCCGTGTACATGGAAACAGAGAGGTTTTGTGTAGAAACTTTCACAAGGTCGTTTTAAAAGTGGCTGCTTGAAGAGAAGCACAGTGTGTCCTTCCCCGCAGATCAGATGCGTGTGCCTCTGATCCCGAGCCTGCAAGAGGCGGAGCTTTGGTCCAAGTCTGTTTTATTGCCCTGCACATTTACATGCCAAAGCTCTGCCACAGCCCTGAGGAACGTGGGATGAAATGTTTATAGCTCCCCAGGAGACTTCTCAGAGGTGGCTTCGCTGCAAGCCTGGTCTCACTTCTGCCCCTTAAAACTGCAGCTGGAAATCCTGGGAAGTATTTCTCTGTGCACCAAGCGACAGACCTCCCTGGAGCCTGCACGCAGCCAGCAGCTCCTCAAGGGAGGTACAGCCCTTACTCCTTCCCGTGCCTTAAATCCCACTGAGAACTCAGAGAAAGAATCTCTTTATGTTATCTTTTAGATGTTAGCAATGGAGAGCTAAATTGGCCACATTGGTCTATTACCCACTTACCGCGGCTGAGAAATGCGCGTCTGAACAGCTGTCAAGGCTAAAGCTCAGCTGCGTGGATCAGTAAAACCACTTCTCAGCTCGCCACTGGTCGGGGTGAAGATAACAGCTGAAAAAAAGATATGTTCATGCAGTCTCCCATTAGGTCTCCTCAAGCTCGTGGGCTGTTCAGGCAGCTTAACGCAAGATTGATCTTGCTCTTCAGCAGCTCAGCGCGAGGCACAGGCAGCAGCTCTCCTCTCCCTCCAGCTGCAGAGAGATTCAAACATCGCAGCCTAGCCGCACTCTCCGGATTTGATGAAAGAGATATCTGATAATTAATGGCCTGGAGAGGAGTCTGTAGATCAAGGTTTACCTCCGAGTGACGCTCTCGTGCATTTGCACGCATACATACCTGTACCTGTGCACATACATTCGCTGCAGGAGTGAGAAGGGTGATGAGACAGTCCTTCAGGAGCAGAGGCTTTGCAGCTCTCTGCTGTCCCTGGGCCTTACCTTTATTTATTTAACCCTAGTCTTCGTGGTACCTACGAATGCAGCTATTGCCTCCAGCAGCCATATTTCACTCCTGGAGAGGAGCAACAGTGAGTTTACGGTCTGCCTTCTACTGAATTGTCTAATCATTCAGAACAAGGAAAGCTCTGCCTGCTTTTTAAAGTAAGGGCTGGCAATTTTCTTGAGCAGATACTGGTATAAAAATTGAAAACAGGTATCGCCATTTTTAAAAAAAACATTCCAGTTTACAGAAATTAAACAGTGATAGCTCATATGCAGTTCATATGCTATTGCACAAAGATTTTTGCAATATGAGTTGGTTGTCTGTATTTCCCCTGTATCTATACTGTAATCCCAAACAGATATCCAGCTTTGCTTAAAAATTACCCCGCATTTCTATTACAAACTCCTGTTTTCTGTATGTTTTAAAGATTACCTTGCTGTTACTCTGGGCTCATCTTTCTCCCTTTTTTCGGATGCAATAAATTTTACTGTCATTTTTACACTTCTAAGCTCGAGGATTAATGTCTTTCATTAAAAAATGTAATTTGGCAAATAGATTAATCTATAATGCTCAGAATTCTACAGAACACCACAGCTGGAGTAGTAATTACGGCTTTAAGGAGTTATATAAACCTTTTTATTGCATGTTTTTAATGGGTTTACATAGTACAATACAAATGCCAAAGTATTTATGCAGGGGATAGCAACAGCACTGGAGTAATCTAGCAGATGTCACAATCTGATCACTGAGAGCGACTTTCATCTGCAAGCGCTCAGGGAAAAGAGCTCTCCAAGGGGTGAAGAGATGCGAGGCAGAGCGCCGGGGGCTGCTAAGGAGATGAACAGCAGCAACGTGTTCCAGGTAGCAGTCTCACAAACAAACGAAGACCCAGAATTAATGCGCTGTGCACTTTTTCTGCAGTCTGTCTGGCAATGTTATTTGATATACTGGCATGTGTCTGTACAGTTTATGCCTCATTAAAGGCAACAGGATAAAATAAAAGCTGGGAGTGGCTGGCAGCATCCTTGATGGACCTGATGGGCAAAAAGCAGCTTTCATAGGATAGGAGGCATGCAAAAATGTCCTGGACCAGTACACAGGCCAATTTAATAATATGCATCCACCTTTAATAAAGGTCTCACCCACGTGTCTGAAAAGTGTCCCATCTTTGCAGCGCACTAAATTCAGTATCACTGTCTTAATCTGTAACAACAGGGTGGCTTTTCTGAATTCTTGCCATGTGGCCAGCCAAACTTCTCCTGCAACTGGTTGCATTTTAAATATCTGAAACAAAATCCTAATGAGGAGGAGAGAAATAGCCTTGCCCTCAGCAGAAAAGATGCCACAGCTCCCCTGCAGCCGAGCAGCCTGGCCGGGACCAGATGGTGAGGATAAAACTCTGTCCTCTTCCCGCAGGCTCCTCTGAGGGCAGTTTGCCCTCAATACCATTTAGAGCAGCAGTGGTGTTGTGCAGATATCAGAATCGATCCAAAGTAGAATAACCTCCTTAGCCTGGAGTCTGTATGTAGGTTAGGTGTTACCGCAGGGGTCATCCCTTCGGCATGTGTCTTCCCACAGCGTGTCTGCCTCCGTCCTCAGCCGTGGACACAGAAAGCAGGAGTTCAACCGGGCTCTTTGAAGACGCACTGGGAAGGACGAAGCAGGTTTGTGAAGGTGCAGACACCCCTGCAGCCATCGCTCTGGGTGATGAACGCTCACCCAGGCTAACGCTTGTGGCTGTGCCCCAGCTCCCGGCTTGCTTGCAGGCTCCTTGTTAGGAGGAGAACCCTTTGCCAGAATGCATTGAATTTCTTCAGGAACAAGGTCATTTCTCTGTACTCTGCCAGGAGGTAAAGTACGCGCTTCTAACAGTGCAGAGACTCTTTTCAGAGCACGCGTGGTGCCTGCAGCTGTCCTGGTGGCAAGGCTGGAGGCAAAGCTGCGGAGGAAAGCCTGCCCTGCTGTCTGTCCTGTCAGCGCAGCAGAGGTGGCACGGAGCAGGCAGGACTGTCTCTGAGGGCACTTACCTCTCCCACAAGGCAAAGGAGAAGCAACTGCTCTGGGCCGTAGCTGGGTCAATGCCCGAAGCCAGGCGAGCGCAGGAACCTCCCGGCACAGGCAGGGAGAGACCCCAGCGCTGGGACCTGCAGAGCAGTGGCTGGAGGAGTCAAATTTTCACACTGGCTTCTTACTCCTCCCTCAGGCTTAATGCGAAGGGAAGACGATGATCGCTGATGTGCAGCAACCGGAGCCTTTAGGAATCGAGGGCTTTGTGCTCAATCTTTGTGCTGAAGTGCTCAGCCTTACGCTGGGAAGACAAACAGCAGCAAGATTGCTCTCAGCAACCCAGACAAGAACATTTTAGTGCATAATTATGGACGAGATGCAAGAGGACGAAAAAAGAGGGAAAACATCTGTTCGCACAGAGTTTATTGCTGTTCACTTAAGAGGCCCATTAAATGACAGAAAAAGCTATTTATCCTTCTGTTTGAGCCAATTACCCTGCTGCAAATCTCTGTAGCAATTCACCCCATGATTATTCCGGGAGTGCTGATGCTGTGCAGATACACTCACTGCACAGAGAAAGGCGCGGACTTTGCCCACCAAGGCTTGCGGAGGGATTTTCAGAAGTGGGGTAGCCAGTGCTTCTCAAGGTCTTTTAACTTACACTTTCACTGTGCTCAAGCCACCATCCTATGGAACTGCTACAGAGCAAGATAACAGAACTGCCACAGAACCACCTAGCTTTTTCAAAAGCTCATTTGCAGTGAAATATTGCCTTATTATTAACCACTGTGGAGAAGCGGGTTGTTTCTCGGAGTCTTTTCCTGAGCTTTAGGTGCCTCAGCCCCTGTCTTTCAAAAATAGAAAGGAGCTTATTTATTCAAAGCACACCTGAAAGTGGAATTGCTCTTCTTGTAGCCACTCTCTCAGCAATACAGGATGTGAGAAGCCCAAATCCAGTTCTCTGCACGCTCAGAGGAGATCAGCTGTCCCACCGACCAGCAGACCACTCAGCTCACCAGGCTGCGAGGCGTGCGGGGAGGAGAGGCTTCATCTCCTTGAAGCCCAGCCGTGCACTCATTTGGCAAGAAGGAAAGTGAGCGTGAGGCTCCTTCCGTGGCTATAGTGCATTCCCTGAGGGAAGGGTTGTTTTCCAGGCCTTCACTTTAGCCAGAAAGCCAGCTGGAGTTGAGCATGCAAGTGCTTCAGAAACACCTGCGGCTGGCTCAGTTGCTGAATTCTTTGGTGATACAGAAACTAAACAAACCTCCACTCCCCTGTTTGGCTCATAAATGTAAGTAAAGGCTAATGGAAGGCTTGTGTATCAGCTGGTCCACTGAGACTTTGCAGAAGTTAAATAAAAAGGTAGCAGAGGTGACAGTGACAGGAGCGCAGCGTGTGATGCACGTGGTGCACAGCTCTTGCTACATGAGAAACGCGTTGGCCCCATGGTAGGTAGCAGACGTGAACAGGAACGGAGGAAAGCAGTGTGGGACAGTGTTCTCCTGGTGCTGGCTGCTGTCAGCAGTGTGAGACAGTCTCAGAGGAGGAAAAACAAATCTCAGGAAAAAGATTCCCTTGAAATTTCCTTTACATTTGAAAATACTGGTTTTATAAAGTTGTTCACTTTCAGAAAAGTTTTCGTTCCACTTTCTTTTCTCCCCAGCTGCCCCCTTTCCTCATGAAGTGGAGTTTTGACTCATGCCCACTTTTGCTTTTACCAAATATGTAACTTCAGCTTCTTCATTGAGAAAAACAGGCGTGTGGGGGGAAAATTCCCAGAAAGAAATCGGACCATTTCAGATCAGCCTTAAACCGGTGACAGTTCCTGATAGCTGAGCACCCAGAGTGGTGTGCGGGCTCGCGGGGAGCCGGGCCAGGCAGCAGACACAGGGGCCAGGCTGCAGCCCCGCAGGGACCCCCCGCCACACGTCCAGCCCGGGCACAGCTTGAGGCACCCCAAGGCCCAACAGCACGAGGAAGCAAGGACACTTGGCTACTCAAGACTACCCAAGGCAGCAGTTTCTCCTCCAGCCTTTTGGTGGGGGAAAAAGCTCTGGGACACGCTGCTATAGCAACAGCTTTGTTTAGGATTATAATCCCTTATTTTTATTAACAGCAGCTTTGGGTGTGCGGCTACCTTCACATTTCTGTTTCCTCAGCGTGCCTATTTTTTAAGCAGACATTTTACAGCCCTAACTGATTCACGATTATGTCTTAAGCTCCACTGCAGCACCCAAGTCCTCCAAGCTTTATAGGTATGTGGGAGGCCGACTGGCACCCACATTTCCACCGAGCTCAGCCTCACTGCATTTGCTGTTGGAGATGGAGTGTGTGGGCGTCTCTCAGCAACTGCTTGATCCAACATCTCCCTCTGGTGGAAAACAGGGAAGAAAGCCTCGTACGACATACACATTGATTTAAGATAGTAGTGAAAACAATACAAATCTGGGTCCAGGCCATGATTTTCTAATTACTGCATTTATTCCAAATGAATTTGAATATATCACACTAAAGTTTGTCTCAAATAGTATTCGACCAGAAAAGAATTGTAACGAATGTATTTTTTTAGAAATTTGGCAAATTTGTTTTAAATATAGGGAAAAGCCTATATGGAGACAATAGGTCTTTATGGCTTTGTTTCTGCAAAGAAAATCAACAAAATTCCTTGTTGCAGAAAACTGTTATTTTGTGCTCAAGCTCTAAGATCCATCATACAGCCCATCTGCTGTCTGCAATCGCAAGGATTGATAGGAATGTCTCAAAATATAATCGTTCCCTTTCTATGCAATAATTATGCCTTTGAAGTTCCGTGTGAGTGTGACAGATCGGTTGCCATCTGCCAGCAGTGCCTATTCAATGTAAATCAGGAAGTGTGGATAAGAAGGGAATACTCAAGTACGGTCTGGTTAACTTTTGTCCGGACATGCACGGGCTTAAGGAACGGCACAAGTATAAAATGCTTCGCACAGGTGAGAGCTAAGCCTTTCTTTAAGGGCACCTTTCATCAGCATGGAAAGTCATGGAAGTTTATATTTCCTGTAAGTCTGAAGATAAGATGCGGGACTAAAATGCTTATTGAAGTATCAGAGACTTTGCAGAAGAAAGTTCATTACTGGCTGATCGGAATAGCATGATAAAAATTACATGGGAAAGAACCAAAATAGTTCTTGTCCGAATGAGGAAATGGAAAAGGACACGAACTCTGACAGATTAAAAGCAGAGAAAAGAAAGCAAAACCAGAAAGGCAGACTAAAAAAAGATTTTGAGGAAATAACTTGCTAATAGACAAAAAGCTTCCTCTACCCCAGCAGGAGCACGGAGCCTGCCGGCGGGTCTGCAGGTGACTGGGGTGCGCCGTCAGCAGGCGAGCGGAGTGGCAGAGGCACTGAGAGAAACCAAGTCTGAACACAACAGCGAAACAGATTGCTTGTGTCTGCGTTCAGCACAGAAAACCTTGGTGAAATTCCCATGGCAGAGCCATTTGTTAAGGGGCTGACACAGAGAGCCTGCCTCCGGTTGAAGGGCCATTAGACGAGGGTTTAGAACAAATAGATGCAAC
This sequence comes from Opisthocomus hoazin, assembly GCF_030867145.1. Lineage (NCBI taxonomy): Eukaryota > Metazoa > Chordata > Aves > Opisthocomiformes > Opisthocomidae > Opisthocomus > Opisthocomus hoazin. The sequence continues at coordinate 78,824,146 of NC_134415.1, read as the reverse complement.
GGGTAGTAACAAATTCATGAGAAGCAGATGTTACTCACTCATGGGTTTTTAAGGAATTCTAATGGGAAATCTTTGCACTGTTAGGGCTGGTGTATGATCCTTTACTTAAAAAGAAAAAAGAGGATGGCACGTGGCAGTGTTTTAAGTGCTGTGAGGGATCTAGAGAGATGCAAACCACTGAATCTGACACGTGTATCAGGCAAACAGTAAAAGCCATGATAACAGAATAGTTGCAAGGACAGATAGGGACTAAGAGGGAAGAATCAGCAGAGCTTTGCGGTGAAGAGCTATGAAGCTGTGCTTCACCATCCTCTTACGGCTTCAGAGGAAACAGCGAGGCTGCAGACTAGAGTGATCCGCTCGGTACGATCTGCTCACCTTCTGGAAAGCCTCTAATAATGTTTGTCACCAAGGACTCACAAAGAAGCTAATCTGGCGTGGGGTAAGAGGGAAGATCCTCTCATGAGTCAGCAACTGCATATCGGATAGAGAGATAAATCATCTGTTTTTCACAGTGGAGAGAAGTCACCAACGATATCTGAGAGGGATCCGTGGTAGGGCCAGCGCTAATCCACATACCCATCAGTCAGGTGGTGAATGGTGAAGAGGCTTGGACTGCTGGTGGCACCAGCTTATTCAAGGTAGTAAAATGCAAACTGCCTGCAAGGAGCTGCAAAAAAAAATCTCATGAGCCTGGGCAATGAAACAGCAGGTGAAATTCAGTGTGGATAACAGCAAATAAAAACATATGGCTGAGCTGGGAATCATAGACTCATAGGATAGTTTGGGTTGGAAGGGACCTTTAAAAGTCATCTAGCCCAATCCCCCTGCAATGAGCAGGGACATCTTACACTAGACCCGATTGCTCAGAGCCCTGTCCAGCCTGGCCTCAAATGTTTCCAGGGATGGGGTATCTGCCACCTCTCTGGGCAACCTGTTCCAGTGTTTCACTGCCCTGGAAGAAGACCCCCTCACTACCCAGTCTCAGCAATGGTCTCCACCACCTAGTACTGTTCAGGACAAATATCTTGGAGTTAGGTAGTTCTATTCAAATGACAGTTAAAACCTCATTAGTGACTATAGAACTATTGAATATTAGGAATTATTAGGAAGGGAAGAGAGATGTCATCAAGTAAATACAGGATTCACCCCCTACCACGAGTACTGTGTGCAGCTCTGGTTCCTCCATCTCAAAAAGCGTATGGTAGAGTGAGAAAAGGCATGAAGATGGGCAACAAGGAAGACCAAAGAGAGGGGATGACTTTATGTGGGCAACAGCTACATAAACCAAAATTCTTCAGGGTGGGGAAGAAGAGTCCAAGATGGAAAATGCTACGGCTCTGTAAATTCAAGATGGTCATGGAGAATAACTAGTCACCACTTCTCATAAGATGCAAGAAAGGAGCATCAAACGATGTTTCCATGTTCAAGACAAACATGAAGGCAAAGAGCTCTGTGCCTGGGAGAAGAACTGTCTCCTGTTGTGAAAACTGTTGTCACAAGATGTTGGAGACTACAAAAGTGCCATACACGGTTTCAGAAGTAATCCGATAAATGTGTGGAAGATAAATCATCTGAGGGCCATGAAACACTGAGCTACCCCTCAGCTGAATGGGCCAGGGTGTGCTAGAGGTGGCCCTCTCCACTGCTGGCCGTAGCCAGAGCTAGGATGCCAGACTGACGGGCCTTGCAACTGAACCCATTTTGCCATTTTTATCAACAGACAACTTTTAAAAAGTAAATTAGAAGAACACACACCCCACCCCACCCCGCAGAGCACAAGTGCACAACCAGAGCTCTGGATTCTCATGGGGCTGTGAACACCCCATCAGCATTAGGAGTGTTGCTTGTTCCAGGATAATTTACGCTGTTTGTTACTTTCTAAGATTAAAATCAAGATTAAGAAAAAATAGCCCATTCTCATGATTTTTCCGTGTATTTTTTCTGTTCCGTGTTAGCTGAGGACAAAGCTGCCATTTGACAAGCCGTACGCCAACGCTGCTGCCAAAAGCAGCAGCTCTGCCCTCTCGTACCACTGGAAAGGACAAATGATTGGGGGGGGAAGTGCAAAATTAGCCTCCAGAGCTGAGGGGAAGAAGACAAGACTGCTGAAGGCGGGGCTAGCTCAGGCTGATCCCAGGCGCTAATTGACCTATAATTTAATTTGATGATGTTTCTTTTGACAGTTGTTCATTGCAAAGGGTAACTGTCCTCATCTCCCCGAGAACAGCAGGAGCTGGCAGCCGTGTCTGAATGTGGCCTTTCTTGGCCCTGCCAGGCCATCCCAAATAAAAGAAAACCCCTCGTTTATGAAAGCAAACACTACAGAAGTGAACTTTGCTCCATTATTAGAACTTTATTTATCGGTTCATTTTAATTGTGTGAATTCTTGAAGGATTTTGATTTGTTTTCTAAGGACAAAAACCCCTAGTCTGAAGTGGATCCTAACGCTCCTGAATGAGCATTTAACATCTATTGAGTGTTTAATCACAAACACTCAGACCTGTGCTTTGATGGTAAGCTCCAGTTTTGGGGAGTGACTATCTTCAGCCTCATCACAGGGCTTGGATTGCTGAGGGGAAAGTAAAGCCTAGCTCGGCTTCTGCCACAGAGGGAGGGTCTGGCAGGGGAGCTTGCTCACGCCCAGTTACAGACAAATTTGTCTTTGGAGTGTTTATCTAGTCTTAAATGGCTCTTCTCTCCCTTATGAAACTGAAGCTGGTGTTAAGATCCGTGTTGGTTTGTCACCGCTTTATTCATATCAGCTGTTGCAAGGAAAGAAGCCGGTGCTGACGCGAAGTAGAAAAGAGGTGCTCGTACACACAAGCCCAGCCTGAAAAATCCTTTTCTATCGAACACAGGCCATGTCAATGCTTCTACTGGGAGAAGAAAATCATCTGTGTCTGAGAGCAAAATCTGAAGGGCTCAGAGAAAAAAAAGATATTTGCAAACAAGCGTGAGAAAAGATGCACAGAACTGTAGCTCACATGGGGCAACTTCCTCGAGCAGAAACTTTGTGCTAAGTTCCCTGAGGCGTAATATGAGCAAATGCAGTGATCGGTGTCACAGACCTGCTCTTAAAATCACATTTGCTTGGTCGCTGTGCATGACAGTGACCTGGCCTTGCTTTCTGTAAGAGCTGACCTGGAGCACTCTAATGCAGCACTGCGTGGGGTTTTCTTTTCCTTGTAAATCATATGAAAAATGGTAAAGTTTGTTAGCAGGATGGCAGGAGGAAGGGCAATATGAGACGACATGTGGTACAAGGGGAGCAAACTAGTTTTCACTGAATCTGAACACACTGCATCCGATACTCTTTAGATGCAGATGAAGAAATGATGTTATTTATATTATACTGCAGCAATCTGAGCCCTGTTATGTGAAGAATATTTACATTTCTTGCCTCCTCCTCAACACAAGGGACAAATGCCCAGGGCAGGAACAATGCTGGATGGAGGAGAAGGACACCTGGACTATTACTTGGATCAACCCACCACGCCTCTCCAAGGTGGCAGCCAGAAGCCAGGTGAGATACCACCAAGCATCTGCAATGGCACAAGCTGTTGACTTAGTGCCACCTATCAAGTGATGGAATAAAAGTCCAAAGCTGCTATTAGGAGACGCAACACTAGCCTGTCATAAATGGAAAAGGAGCTTCTGGGATTCAAAGCTTAGCCCTCGATGAGGTGCCTTGCAGGGCGGCAATGCACTCTCCCACCAGGCGAGCAGCCTCTTTGGCTGTGCCCATGTGCACCGAAAAGCCACCTGCCCCATGCCCGTAGTTGTGGACCACCAGGAGCTTAACTCCTCCTTGGCTCAAGACCTCTCTCTGCAGTCTCACCCAGTGCCTGGATGGCCTGAGGCCCACCTTCACCTTGATATCTTGAGCTCCCCGCAGTGAGGGTTCAAGGGAGCAGCATCTGTCAAAGATATCTTTGATAGTGCCAGGGTCAGGGAAGAGACTCCAGTTCTCCTTTTCCCTGGTTCCCCCTAGGGTTACCCTGTGTATCCCCGGGTAGATGTAAGTTAAGCCATCACCGTCCCGGATGAAGTTTTTCACCCAAGGAGCATGAACCTTGAGTACTTGTCCCCTGACGGGGAAGAGCTTCTCATCCCCCACCAGCTGGTGGGCTCCAATGCCCGTGCAGTTGACGACGATGTTGTATTCGCTGTGCAGCTCCCACAAGTCTGCAACTTTTCTGGTGTACATCTGAACGCCAGATGCTTTCAACCTGCAAAAAGACTCCAGAAGTGAGACAGAAAAGAAACCCCTAAACCCTCATGTAATTATTATGCACATTAAGTAAATTAGATAAATTACCTTTAACATCCCAATCAAAACCAAAAAACAGATGGGACAAAAAGCAAAGAAAATGCCATGGGGTTTCTGTTTGTGATTTGTCTGATTTGGTCCGAGAAAAGCTATTTTCTAGCTTGTTTGGTCTGGAAAAGGTACAGCAAGGTGGTTAATACTAGAGAAGAGTCCGGCATAAGACCCTAGACAGAACATCAGGTCCTCGTGGTCTCATTGATTAATTTCTGTAACAGTAAGAAGATTTAACAGCTCAAGCAAGCTGAAAAATGTCAGATTTATTCCCCAACTTACTTCTGCTAGTGACACCGCTATCATACTACACCTCTTTTAATACACCATCACGTTCCTTCCCAACTCACCTCCCTGACACCAGGAGCCACTTAGTCATCTCGTGCCATGTGTGAAGCTCTGGAGTACCCAAGATGTCCCCGCAGGCTAGGCAGATGTGGCACGAGATCCCCAGAAGGCCCCTGCCCTTCTAGAGCAGCAGCCAGGAGTCACCCAGGACAGCTCAGAGCGCTACGCATCCACGTCTGCTCTTCAGCAGAATTCACCCCTTCTTGAGGTTCATCTTTGAGCTCAATTTCAAGCCAAATTTCACCCTGAACTTGCCTGAAGCTTGAAGCCCTTACATGTGGACAAACATTGGCGTGAGATGGAGTCACTGCATGCTGTCAGTTGGGTCTGGTTGCCGGGGGTCTTTAGTGGGGATTTTAGCATGAGCAAGTCAGGAGACAGGTCTGCGATGACAGCACACTAAGTGCGAAATCCCTTCCTTTGCAATGCTCTGGTAGCTGGCAAAGTGATCAAGCCCACGATAAAGGCAGTGGTTTCCGCAAAGCAGCAAGCAAGCTGAGGATCCAGGGCACAGCTGTTGCTCCAGGGACTGGGTTTTGGTGCAGCAGGACACTGAGGCTGGCTGGGAAGAACAGGGGAGGTCTCGTGCAGCAGCTCTGGCTGGGCAACTTGCTGGGAGGGCTCTTAAGCATTGCAATTGGGATTCTGCCATCATGCCATAAAAATACACCAATAAAAATCCTGCTGAAAACTGGATTCAGGCAAGCAAGGAGGAAAAAAATTCCTGAAGTCCAATTTTGGACCAGCAAGGTGGGCACAAAAACAATTTTCCTTGTGGATTGCCAAGAGAATGGTCTATAGATACTGCTCAGGTCACTGGGGGTCTGAGAATTAGTTACATGTTTAATATGCTCTCACTCCTCATCACCAGAAAGAAGAGAAAGACAAGGAGCTTCATCAACTTATTAGACTACAACTTTTGAGAAAGAAGGCTACAGCAGGACTAAGGAGAGAGCAGAAATCACGTGGCAGATACTAAATGGGTTGTACAGCTTAGATGTGCTTCAGCAGATATTTCCGATTCGGTTAGCCGATAAAACATGACAGAGCATGTGCTCTAAGGAGACAGCACAGACCTCGCGTGGCACTGGTGCCACTGGAGTGCTCCCAGCCTGGCTGGCTGCTAGAACAAGAAACATTTTTTCACGTTTTGCAGTGAGATGAAAGGCATCCAAGCAACTGGCTGAGCTGGCAATTTGTGCCGCGGTGTCAGTACATGTCTCTTTACTTGCCTCAAATCAGCTTGCAGCCTATTGCTTTCGCTCACATGGAGACAGCTGTTTGCTCACTTTAGGGGTACTTAAATGGATTAAATGCACGTCCCAGGTGTCAGAACCTTTTTAGATCTGCATCCTGACTCTCCTACAGTTCTCCAAAATCCGCATAATTTGGGAAAATTTGGAAATTGGAAAATTTTCTAACTTTCATGTCAATCCAGGCACGAACTCTGAAGCCACGACTCATCAGACTGAGTGCATCACCCATCTTATGCAGGCAAACATTTCCAAAAGGTTGGTTACAAGGTGATGCTATTTGACCTTTTTTCACCTGGCTGGATTAAGAAATTACTCCAATTTTTGACCAAATTTGAGATTAATTGGTCCAGCCACTTATTAAGTGCAAAGTCTTCACAGATAAGACACCTCCCCAGACACGCCCGTTCTCGCAGCAGTTGCATGTATCTTCAAGAACAGAGGGATATTATTTGGGAACTTTGACAAATGAGGAGCACCTGCATGTTTCCTTAGGACATTGCAGGTTCCTGATGTACCTTCAAGGTCTGGCTGGCCAAGCATGGCCCCTGTGGCTATGTCGGTCCTATGCCCAGAGGCACTCCCACTCTAAGCCCCACTGCACAGCCACAGTGGTAGAAGGTGCACATTGCATAAATGGGGCCTTTCACATTTTGGAAAAATTGGGTATTGATTTCTTGTTCTTCTCCCCAAAGAAGAGCTTGCTGCATTTTCCCCCGTGAGAAACAGCCCTTTTCCGGTTTTGTTCAAACCTTAGGCTCTCAAGGACTCCCCAGGTCCCCCCGAGTCCCTCTCCCTGGGTATTTTTCTGCGTGCCCAGCTTTTGGCAAAACCAACCTTTTCTCCAGCCACAGCAGGTAGGGTGGGCAGTCACATTTCAGTGTCGTAAAGGCCTGACCAAATTGGTGCTGCGGGAACTTTTGGAGTTCTGCTTCAGACATTGGTCGAAATCCCAGGACAACATCCGACCAGAAAGGTAGCTCTTCCTTGGGAGTGTTTCTAAAGACCTGCCACCTAAAAGGACACAGAGAAAAAGCTGCGAAACTTAGCCACTATTGCTCTGCCATGTTATGCGCCACAGCAATCTTAGCACAAAGCCAGGAACTCAGGAACCTGTTCCCGCTCATCAGTGCAGCTCTGCAAGGTTAGCAGCAGCGGGGAAATGCTGCTGCCTGCTGCTGCGGTACCTGCCTTGGCAAACAGGCAGAGGGGCTGCCACAGCCGAGCTTGCAGGTGACACACTGGCATAGCTGAACTGGGGAGAGTTCTTCCAGCTATACTGTATGAACTTCCACCTGTAAAAGTACAAAGTTCCCTGGCAGCGTCCCCACCATGGCTGCAGCCACCTTGGCTGGACCTTCGTGTAAGGCCACTTGCACACCTGGTCAGATTTTTCTGGGCACCCAGAAAGCTGCCAGGTGCCCAGCCTCAACACTGCCTAAAGATGAACCTCTGTGGAGATAACAGGCAGCATAAAACACTCCTAACACACACACCACCCCCAATGGCATCCCTATACCTAGTTGCTGAAGTTGGAGGATCCTGCAGTCCCATCCTTGTGAGGACCACCCCTACTGCAAGAAACAGTAGATGGCAGTATGGAAAGCATCAATTATTAGAAGACTTTCAGTGCAGGCCAGTCTTGAGTGGTTTCTCTGTGCACACCTATGCATGAATTTTGCTTGAAAATACGCCCTGCCTGAGCAGCTGCAATGCAGTTTCTTGGGAATACAGTCCTAAGAGCTATGCCGTGAAGGGAATATGCCTGAACTCCAGCAAGGGGAACCTCTCTGCCTGCTCCAGCACGTGGCACACGCATACCGAAGGCTGCCCTGGGGGCCCATTCTTACCCAGAGACCAGGTGAATGCCAGCCTCTGATGCCTCGGCTGAGTTGCTGATGGCAAAAAGGTACGTAAAGGTCTCTTTGAACCACTGCTTCTGCACATGGATCGGTGTGCCTGCATGTGAACAAATCAAACATGCAGAAAGGGAAAATGCAAAGAGGAGAAGCGTTCAAGCCTGCATCAAGAAGATAGGACAGACAGGGAATGCAGGGCATGGTCCTTTTCTTCCTGAACCTCTGTGTGTCACTGCACATGCGGTGTCACGGGCAACGCCACGCCGGGCTGCACGCACCTGGGTAGGTGTGAGGGATGAGGATCCCGGCCGCGACGTCACTCGTTGTGTTGGGGCTGAACTGGTCTGAAAGGACCGTCACGGAGCAGCTGGGGCAAGTCTCTGCGATGCACAGTGCTGTGGACAGGCCGATGACTCCTGCGCCAACCACTGCAACCTTGGGTGCTGCCATCTCCGGGGTGGGGAGCCAGAGGAGAGAGGCACCTACGTGCACTTGGAAAGAACATGACATCCGATGTCATCAATACCCCTGCTGGACACCCTCGTCAGGCTATGAACTACCCACACAAGATGTAACATAAATCCCCGGGGCAGCTAACTGAAGACTAACTGCTGCACACAGACAACCAAGGCTGAGGTGAGAAAAAAATCACCAGCCTTTGGCATGACAGCAAATTTTTGAAAAGCATTTCAACAGCCACTATCCCACCCTCAGCACAAGGGCAAAGGGCAAGAGAGCGATCTGTACGCACAGCACTGGTGTTCGGGCTGTCACAATCTGCAGCAAGGTTTTTCCAATAAAACCTGAGGGAGTGAGGAACCCGTCGAGTTTTCCATCATGTCAGAAGTGAAAGTGTCTTTGGAACTCTGGGGAAACTGGCTTTTAGGCACCACGAGCAAAAAGGTTGTCTGAATATCAAGATCTCCGGCAATGAGGTGCATCACTGCATGGGCAGTGGAAGCAAATTGCACATGAGGCAAATTGGTTACGCAGAGTAAAGAGTCCAGCGCCTTGGACAGGTTCGTGGGCTTCCGAGGCTGCCATGCTCTCCTGGCGGCAAGCGTTGGTTCCCAGGAGCCAGCCAGCCTCACTGCCCCAAGAGCCTGTATGTCTGCCTCTCGCTGCCTTGCTTTATAGCCTGCTTTATGTCCTGGAGCAGCTCCACTCGACTCCCCAGCATCTTCAGCTGCTGATTGCTACTCCAGGAGGTGCAGCATCTCTGCTTTCCCTCTTCCTGGCCAAGTTTTGGAGCTTGTCACCTGCCCTGGTGAGTGGCATGCAGCTCGTGGTTGAGAATCATCTGGCAGCCCGTCCCAGCGAGGTGCCAGCCTGTGTGCCTGGCCATGGCCAGCTAACAGGTTTCAGAACGCCAGCGGCACAAAGCACAACTGAACCATACGACTCGGTGCGCCCTGCAAACTCCCCAAAGCCAGGAACTAGATGGGCCCAGAAGAGACTGGGCAACCTCAGAGGTGATAACTACTTCAGCGGCTTTGAATTTGGGGTGCACCTTCTGGCTCAGGCGCTCCTTCCAGGGGTTACTGCCAAAATCTGAGCCAGGGTGTAGGGGGAGAATCTCCTTTCCTTGTGGCTTTTATGTTGTCCTGAAGTATCTACCAACATGCACTCTCAGAGAGGGTGCTGAGCGAGATGGACCTTCGGTCTTGCTCCATTATGGTCTTTCTTTCTCCTGCAGGACTCGCTCATCCTTGACTGTAGAAATCCAGCCTTGCTAATTGCTTCCTGACAACCTTCTCTGGAAAACAGTGTCTGCAGTTATAAGGACGGGCTGATTTCCCACCTCCCTGTGGCTTTTGGCATCCTTGATGTAGATTTAGGCAAGACAGACTGTTTGGGATAATGATAGGTCAGGTTTATTGATGAGATCCTTGCTCATAACTCTTCACACGGCTTCTCACTTACCGCTGAGGTTTTACTACTTAAAATTTGATGTCCTTACTATGGAGGAAGGGAGAGAGGAGCAGGCACTGTTGCCCATCATTGCATTCCTTCCGCATCACAGCCGAGGGTTGTTACAACCCCCCTGCTTCCTCTTGGGGCGACACTGAAGTTTGTTCCTGTTAATTATTGCATCTTCTTTCACATGCCAACAACAAAAGTGCCCACACAGCAGGGAAAGAGGATGTAGTGCAAGGGTAAAGATGAACCCTGAACCACAACCACTGGCCTGCATGGCTGGGAAGGGGAAGGGGAAGAAGAGGGGAGGGGAAGAAGAGGGGAGGGGAGGGGAGGGGAGGGGAGGGGAGGGGAGGGGAGGGGAGGCAAGGAAAATACTAGTAACAACAAATCGGGGTGGGGGTGGTGTTAATAATGCTGAAATTACTTAGGGAAATTGGCTTTGAGAAAGGTCTCTAAACACATTTTCATTATCAAACCTTCTCGCTCAGCAGTGGCAGCTGTGGAAATGGCGTGCGGCTCTCCGCACACCCAGCGAGCCTCGCAGCAGTCCGTGGATGACCACAGCCCTGCTTTCTCAGCCGCCCCTGGAACATACGCGACGGGTACATTATGCATCTGCCAGAGATGTGCTCTCGGATGCCCCTCACCGCTCTCGTTCGCCAAAGCCCTTGGACTGTGATGGAGACTGAATTTCCCCACTGACCTCCCTGTTGCCAGGGAAGAAAGGGGAGCTGCGGCTTGGCGGAGGTTCAGCTTTCACAAGTCTTCCCAGTTCGGGTGGGATTTTCACAGATGAGCTGGTTTGATAGCAGCTGCTCCCGATGTTGCAAGAGCCAGTGAGGGCAGGAAGGGGCCGCTGGCAATGCTGGAGCCTGCGGGAACGGCTCAGAAGACCACAGTGGGCACCCGTTGAATGCATCCTGTTTCCAGCACTTACCACTGCAGTCCAGGAGCACATCAAGCCTTAATGTGCTGAAGTGCCAAAAATTACCTGGGTGCAAAGCAGAGGCTACACACAGCTCGTATCAGCGAGTGCAGCTCAGGCTTTGCAGAGCCTCTGACCCCGCTGCGAGTGCAAGGCTCAGCTGTGGCTCTGCCCTGGCAGCGCAGCCTGCCTTAGCTGGGAGCCCTGTGCCTTGCTGGGACGGCACAGGCGGAGAAACTATTTTTAGCTGATATGGCAGGTCAGCTTAGTGCCAGCAGGGGTGAGGCTTCTCGCGCTCTCAGACTGGCTTGTACTGAGGGTTTTGCAAAAATCAGCATTTAAAAGGCAAATCAAAAAAGGCTGGCGAGGGAGGTGAAGGGTGTCAGGTACTGTTTAGCTCTGTCCTTTCTTAGTGTCAAAAGAACGGGACAGGGGCCAGACAGAGCCACCTGGAGCTGTAATTTCCCAGCAAAGAGGACACCGGCTGCCTGACGTGGGCTTCGTGCCCCTGCCACCCTCCTCCTCCTCCCAGGCCAGAAAGAATTTTTTGTTTAGAAATACTGAGATATTTTCTGATGTGACTTAATCTCCCAGCTCCCGCAGCTGAGGAGCCCCATGTGACGCAAGGAGGTCAAAACTACAATTTTAACTAGATCCATTCCTTACTCTTTGTTGCCTTACATAGTCGTATATCACCACTCACCCCCAGTCTTAACATCATTCAGGCAGTGGATAAAGTGATTAGTACTTTCTGCAGATCAGTCTTTTGTTTATTCACTTCCCCAGTTCACAAGCACCCTTGGTGCTGCTTCCCTTCGCCTGATCCCAGAGAGGGGTTTTGCCAGGCTCTTTGCTACAGGTAGTTCAGAGGCTGATGAAGCTTGCTCTGTTCCTGGGGGAGGAACTCCTCCTGCTGAGGAGGGAGCCCTGATTTTGGCCTTCTGACTCTGGCCCGATCCCTTCTCAGTTGTTTGAGCTGCTCTGCGAGATGTAGACTGGGGACCTGCCACAGGAGGAAAGCGAGGATGCGGTCTTCACCGACCAAGGGCGGCAGGAGGCTCCTCGAGACCCCCTCGGCCTCTCCGCTGGGGCCACGGCCAGAAAGCAGGCGTCTCTGAGCCACCCTCATGGAGACCTGAGGCTACCGGGGAGGCCTCATCTCCTCTTTCGGATGGCTGCTCGCACACGCACGCATAGGAAATGCCTCTGAACGGGAGGCAGGTTGCACCCACGCTATAAGGTACCCACGACCAGCAGCACCCACACGCCCAGCGACGCTCTTGCTGCTCTCCAGGACCGGAGAGGCCCGCGCTGCCCGTTCCCCGCAGGCCGGGGTTCGTGGGGCCCGCTGCCTCTCTGTGCGGGGAGAGGGGGAAAGCGGGGACCAGCTGCGGTTCAGGGCGCCCCGAAGAGCAGAGATCCCGCACCCGGCGCGAGCAGCCAGCAGGGACAGCCCCCACGCCTTGGCTGCCAAGCGGGTCTGTGCCCCGCGGGACGTCCCTGGGGCAGCGCCAGGCCCCCGCGCAGCCCCCGCGGGCGCCTTCCCCGGCCCTCGGCAGCGAAAGGGCTCCGTCACCCAGCGTTTCCCTCTTCGCCTGGAAGTACGGTGCGAAGAAAAAGCCGAGCGGGGAGAGAAGGCCGTACCTGCTGCGGAGGGGGCTCCTGGTCCCGCCTGGAAGCGTCGCCCTCCCGGCGCGCCCCGGGAAGCGGAGCAGGGGAGGCCGGAGGCGCGGGGGCTGCCGGCAGCTCCCCTTCCCGCGGCCGCTCCCCGAGCGCCTGGCCCCGCGTCCCTTCGCTAATGAGGGAGCTGCTTGTGCCCAGGCAGAGGTCGCCTCCGGAGCTGGCACTGCTCCCGGGAGAGCCCGGCAGCCGCACACCAGCCCGGACGCAGCCGTGCCGTGCCCTTCGCCAACGGCCGACAGATTTATTCGTTTAAGATTTCCCCAGTGCGCTCGAGAGGAGGCTCATGGGGCCCCGCTGTCCCCAGCAATAATATATTGTCTTTTTCCTTCTCTTACAAGCAGTTTATTAAGTTCTGAATGCTTCTGAAGCTGCCTTGAGCAATCGTGCTAGCCGCCAGGATGGCAGTAACACGGCGTGTCCGCAGGCCTGGTCATCTCAGTCATCACAGGTCGATGAACAACAAGTCCCTGCTAAACCGTAAATGCCTGACGAGCACAGCCAGGCACGACTGTGCAGATTAACATTTTTCAGCAGAAAAACACAAGTTTGTCAAAACCAAAGCTGTCTACAGGGTCGCTAGGATGAAATCGAGTACCAGGGATTCTTGGCTCCGGGGCGTTTGCCACTGGCAGGACGTTTTGGTTAATATTTGACTGCTTGAGCGTTCGTCCCTGAACAGGCTCAGCAGGACAGTGTTTGGAGACTGCTCCCCTCCAGTCCTGTCGAACAACATTTGCCATGGACTTTGCAGGCAGGTGCCTTTTCCTCGTAGCCATTTAAATACATCCCAGGCAGCCATCCAAAGGGCATCTGTACATACAGCAACAGCGTGCCCAACACGCGATCAGCTGTTCTCATCTCCCAAGCTAGCTGTGTTCTTAAAACTAAAGCCATGATATATTACACACATGTAATCACTGACCTTTTTAGATGCATAATTTTTAGAGTTTTTTTCCTTTAATGGTGAAAGGAACAAGGAATAATTCTGCCAAAATTATAGTACAGCTTGATTTTTCTGAGTGGTTTGAAAATAGGGTATTGAATAAGACAGGGAAGGAGGCAGAGGAACAGAGAACGTTTGCTTGTTTAGAAATGAAATTGTTGATGGACTTGATGTACTGATTGTACAATATACACAGGATATCTGCAATAGCTTTGGAGAGAAGCCTTTCAGATATGGAAATCTTCAAACATAAACAGAAGTTGGAGTGCTAGCTAAGATTAAAAATACCTGCCATTTCTCCTCCGGAAACTCTACTTCTTGTTGCTTATAACTCCACCAAATTCGAATAATTTGGATTTAAATTTTCTGTGTTGGATGTTTATGCAAAGGTTTCAGAGAATTCCAAGTGTGTCTTTTCCTGAGAATGAGATTCAGAAAATGCACGCTGGTTTGGGATGCCAACTCTTACCGTAATCTCATTGAGAAACTCTTACTGTTCCACAGGCTAAAGTGTTTCAGAAGGGTGAACACACCATGCTTTGCCATATTTTAGGATGACAAGTGAGCTTTGTTTGTCATCTCTTTCTGTGTAATCTAGATGTGTGACTTCCCACCACAAATGTTTGTTTATCCACACATGCATCTATAAAGGGAAGAAATTTCAACTCCTGAGTGCTGCCATTGTTTTTCTCTCCTCTGCTCTTCCCTAAAATGGACAGCACAATACAGAGCCTCTTTGCTCTAACTCCGAGGGCCCTGATTAACCAAAGATCAGCCATTCTGTATTGAGGCCTTCAAGATATGAGAAGTTTTTTGCTACAGATGTTTGTGTTCTCATAAAAGATGGGAAAAAGCACAAGGACAGGCAAGAAGCTCTGCGTAACAGCCCAGCTGCTAACGCCCCATGAAAGTCTGTGTATATACTATTCTGTGTATTGTGCAAAGTATGTCATTTTTAACTAACAAATAATTGGCTAAATAATTTTCCAAGTGCAACATTCACCTATTTGTATTTCAAGACCACTCCTGACAAACTCTGTCATAGTGGTTGCTGTATCCTTTGACTGAGTGCAAGTCATGATTTGGTCACTCAAGAAGAGAGCGCTAGGTGTCCGGCACAAAACAATCACAGCCCTGATCGTACTTGCTTCTGAACAGTGACGGGCAGCGGCATCCCAGCACACCACCAACCCAGCTAGAGCAGCGCTTAAGAAGCATTTCCCTTTATCTTAGCATTCCCTTTGCTTTGTGTGCTCTCTTGAATAGAAAAGTAACGACAAGCAGAAATGACCTCTCTGACCACAGCAGCACTGACCTGTTTCTGATCTTATCAATGACATGGATCACTTCTCTGCCATTTCTTTAACCAGTTCAAAGATCAAGTCAAGCATCAATTTCCATGGCGAGTTACCATTTCAGCAAAGAGGTTAAGCTGCTCCTCATTTTGCTGTTTTCCCTTGTTATTTACTGGCTTCTGGGGGAATTCTCTCAGTATGAGGAAGATACCATCAATACTGACATTCCTCTTGAAAAACTCTGTGAAAATATTTACTGAGAGATTGCCCATTTATCTCCGGTACTTTTGCTACGTTCCTGATCACCTCAGTCAAAACCGCTTTTCATTCTCATCCCTGGCAATCTGACTGTGGAGATCTTCACAAGGATCACCCCTTGGTGCTGTTTTTTTTCTTATTCCTGTGCAAGTCACTTCATCTCCACATGGAACATTATGAGGCAACATTAATAACTAGATGCGCACTCCACGGCTGGAACCTACTCATCTGCAACAAACACCCAAGCAGTATTCCAGCCTGTGTGTTAGACAGGCGTGTGGAGAGAGAAGAGTTGCTTTGTCACTAACTGAGATATTCCCCGTTACTTCTGATAATTCATAAAGCTAGGGTAGTAATTTCTTTGAAACAGCTGGGTTTGAGTACAAACTTCTCTGTAAACATTTATATATATTAGTCATATTAAAAAAAGGATACTTCCCCATTTGAGGGCTTCATTTTTCTCAGCTTGATTGAACTCAGTGCTCTTGAAATCAGTGTATCAGGGATGATTCAAATTTCTCAACTTTAGCAAACAAATATTTGAACCATTCACTATGGTTACTTTCAGGGAGGAACCTAAATCACCTGGCACAGACATAAAAAGCCATTAAAACATGAATGATGAAAGTTCAACTGAATAGGTGTAACTTGATCAGAAAATGTAGATTCATAAAATATGCATGGAAAATTGAGTAATTTGCACTAATTTGAGATTTAAGGGAAGTGGAAAACAAATAGGTTCCTGAGAAGGGCTGAGAGGACAAATGACAAAGAACAGGGCTGTAGATTGCTGCAATTCTCATTTCCCTTGCACTGTCTGCCCACGCCAGTTCCTGCAGGAAGAAGCTAGTTTTCACATCCACTGAACACCTAGTGGTTACAAGTTCTATTGTTTTGTCATTCCTGTAGTCAACGACTCTCTTTTTTGATCAACTCATACCCAATCTACAATATCTGCACCTATTTTTGTCACTGCTGAATTTGTCTGAGGGACTACTACCCTACAGTCAGCTTATACAAATACAGGCAAAAAAGAATCATATTCTTCCTCCAACTGAAATGCAAAACACGTCACATTTTTAATGCACATTTTGTCATAGTCACCACCTAACACATTACCCAAACCTTGGTTTACACCTGCAAACACAAACAGGAAAAAGACACGCAGGTGATACTTGCCAGCCTAAACCATGCAGAAGTTATCCCATGGGTTTCCCTGCAGGAGGGATCTCCACGGAATACCAAAGCGCCAGCCCAGCTCCTACATGGGAGCATGTACCAAAAGGAGTGCTGGTGATTGTTAGGAGTTCATTAAATTACATCAAGGTGTAAAGATTAAATAACGTGTTTGACTTTATTCTTGCACATAATTGCAGATAATAAATACACCTTAAAAAACACGTCAACATATATTGTACTAAACCCACATATTCTAGGCAAACAAACTCCTTCTGATGAGTACATACTTCCCACATGTTACCAAAATGCACACTCCACCTGGTACAGAATCTTGTACAAAATTATTAGGTTACCAGTACTTAGACATGCTCTAACCTTTCTTCATGAGAGAGGTGACAATGCAGACACTGCTTGACTGCATTTACTAGAATTTTGTCCTGATAAAATAAACTTGTTCTTTTGTCAACCCTGATCTTTTTATTTTCTCTGTTTTTTCTTTTTTTTTCAATTATCTTTGAGTTTAATTTCTCCCCCACGAATCTGTTGTGGGATTTAGACAAGCATCTTTAAGATATGTATGTACAAGGCCACGGGATTAATCCAGACCCTACTTTTTGCAGCCACAAACGCCGTTCTGGCATCATGCCTCCATGGCACAAGTGACCTTGCATTTTGGAAGCGCTTCAAAAGGCGCTCACAGGCCTTGCATGTTGCTGAGCCCAATGCTACAGAGGCTTCCCAAGTGACTGCACGTAAGGAGTTGATAAAAATAAGCTGCAAAAGATACAGAAGAATGCCAGATTCCCCCACCCCAGAGCTGGGATGTCAGATCGTCTTCTGTTTCCACAGAGCTGTTACACAGAAGCCCGGAGCCTTCAGGCGGGATTCACCCCTTTGTTCAGACATTCAGGGTACCACCCAAAACATTTGACACAGAGCACACATAGTTTGGATAGCTTTTTTTTTCTACATAGATGATTAAACTATAAAGATTTGCACAAAGAACTTGAAGTGAGTTATTAAAGTAGAAAATACATCTGTTTTAAAATACAGATTCAAAATAGCAAACACATTTACTTACTATTTTTTCTCAGTTATCATTAAACTAATGACAATTGCTCTCATTCCTATATTTAAGCCAGAAAGTACGTCCTTAACAAACTGCAAGACTGTCTAATAAAATATGATCGCAAATTTAGGACAAACCCATTTCTCATTGTGCAATAGTGACCAGTAATTAAGATAAGAATTCTAATCCACTATCTCATAAAACCATTATGTAACTCCAGAGACATTGATCAGCACAATAAATTTGCACTAAGATAGAGATGACAAATACAAACATAAAAGAACTTAAGGACTCGGATAAGAAACTATAAAAAGGAATTCTTTTTATGAGCAACGAGAGGAAAATAAGCCCCACAGGAACAGAAGAACTTATTCTCAAACTCAGTGCTCTCTTGCAAGAGGATTTAGATGATCTACGAATATTTAAGAGAAAGAAATCAACTCACCCTGTCTATGCTATGTTTATAACATATGACTAGTCTTAAACCGTAATTTTGTCCATATGGAAAAACCAAGCAAACAGATATACTAGAGACATATAGACACATGCTATTTCCTTTTTTAAGGTATATGCTTCCTCAGCTTAAGGAACAGGATAACGTAAGGCATCCTCTAAGCTATTCATGCATAAAATCACAAAATGCGTACCTGTAGATCAATAAACTTCTTACTTCAGGGGAAAAAGTAACATCATTAGTTCATGGAAACTGAGGTCTCATTTGAACAAAAGACCAAATACCAAATACTGACTTCAGTGACAGGAGGAACCGGCTTTTGGGACTAAAAGCCATCAAGCTACATTGTGTTTTAGAATCACCATTAAGTTTTAGCCTGTAGGGATTGCTCAGTATCATTGCGCATTTAATTTTTTGCTTTTTTCTTTTTTCCTCTTTACCTTACGTATGCTGATTACAGATGTTCAGGTCCTGAATCCCTCCAGTGAAAGGAATACAGAACATGCACTGACTGTTCTTAGCAGGGTAACCTCCAAATCATTTAGTTATTTGGCAGGTAAGGAAGTAGAAAAAATAATTTTAATTGTTCTTTAGTACCTTGTTAGAAATAGACTGTACTGTCCCCAGCATTCAAGACTAAGGAGTTCAAGATAGGACCCTGTATTAATAAAAGAGGGAGTATCAGTGTGAAAGTACCCAAAAACAATGCAATTACTTGGAGCTCTGTGGGGAGGGGAGGGTGGTCGCAATGTCAGACAGTGACAGTTTAATTACTTGTTAGGTCTATTCCGTGACGTTTTCTTTTTAGCATGGTTAAATTGTTGTTTAAGGCAGGGCACACGGGATTTGGCAACAGATCTTGCAGATAGGGAGAGTTGTTCTGCTCTGGGAAGTGCAGGAGGATCTGAAAGCAGTGGAAGAATACCAGGTCTGCTCTTCAGCAAAATAAAAAGCCACAGCATGTGAATCACCCTATCTTCAGTCATCAAAGTATGTATTTTTCCTCTGAATAATGATGGGATTAGTCACGCAGGCAAGGTTAAGCACATGCTTTTGCTGAACTAATGTATCTGGACAGAAGCCACAGTATTCTATGCTTCTCTTCAGACATCTCTGCAAATACTGGAACACCCACAGAACTGGAAGGAGCATAAAGATCCCTTTCTGCTTTCCATGTAATTATCACACAGAAACTCCCTAAACTTAAACTTAGTGATTTTTGCTTAGCTTTGAAGCATGTTAGTCCTCATATAGGGTGTGATTTTGCTGTAATACCAGGAGCAAAATGCTACTTGACACTCTAGGACAGTGCAGTGAAGAAAAAAAATCTTTTATAAGGGGATATAAACAATTATTCTGGTTTCAGATGTCATTAAAACTAATATGACTGTGCAGATATAACTGAAAAATCTGACCATTAAACTCTACAGTATATAGAATATTTATCTACAGAAATATAAATGTCTTATTTTGGGGTACGTGGCAAAGAAGTAAACATGGGAAGACTTGTTTTGATGAGATTGTACTAGCTAGCATGAGAGTAGGTGCCTAAGACGAGAAGAACTCTGATATCAAACCAGGGATGATAGGGTTCATGCAGCCCAGGCAAGAGAGGGCTGTCTGAACCCCAACACACAGGAGCTTCATGTGCCACCCCCCTCAAACCAAGGGTGGCTGAGAGAAGAGGATACAGATCCTCAGGCAAGGAAGAAACCCCCAGGTCTGGAGGTAGACTGAAAAAGGGGAGGTGGGACTGAAAGGCATAAAAATAGCAGCCAGAATAACACATTCCTACCTAGCAGTTTTCTGTGGTCCACAGTCATAAGGCATGATCACTGCACCAGCAAGTAAGTGTTGATACACACACGAGGTGTGACAGTGGGACATTTACAGACAGTTGACTAAAACTCCTACAGTAACTGGTAACTCTTCTATTGATACGTGTCCTGCAGCTACCATTTTAAATTGAAGTTTTTCTAACTGATTTTGTGTGGGTGTAAGGAAAAAATGAGCTACAGACAGCTGGTTTATGAGAAAAACAGTGTGCAGATAACACGTCTACTAAACATTCATTATTAACTATGTACACCTCTGTGCAGAGAGCCTGAATAAGACCTATTTGCCACTTACTCTGCTCCACTGAGGACTGAGAAGGCCTCGATGGAGCCATTAGGCAAAGTTGCTGGTGTAGCTCTTGCAAGTTATGAAGAATCTCATGCTAGATCCGAGCTGATGTAAGTGAAAAGAGGAACACTGAAATAATGGTCTGGAATGAACAGGACTTTCAAAGGCACCAGGCATTTTAGTTTTACCTAAACTAAAAAGAAGGTACAAAGAGAGCAGTAGATCCAGTGAGCAATTTTTTCTAAACCATTAATAAAAGCACATTTGCCATTCAACAGAATGAATAGTATACAAACTATTTGCACATTTTGCAAACATAGTATTACTTTTTCAGTCAGAAGCTGTTCCAGAGTACTTTCCTTTGTTAGCAATGGCACCTTTTCTAGTAGAAAATTTGAAAAAAAAGCCAGAATAAATTAGTTAGACTTTGAGATTATTGATATGACTTGATGAAATGTTAAGTCTTCTCTCTTGAATCATAGCGGTTTGAGTTTACCATGGTTTGAAGTGTCAAGCCTGTAACTGTCAGCTACAACAGGACGAGAGCAGACAAGGCACTTTGTGGTGGGTTTACAAATCTAACCGCTGAAAATATGAAGCAAAGAGTTGGTGTATGTTTTATATATGTGTAATCAGGTAAGTTCCAACATTTAGAGTAATCATTCCAACGGCTCACATCAAGTCAGATGGGTTTTCTAAAGCCTGGGAAGTTTGACAAGGGATCTAGAAGTCCTGTCAAATTTCCTGCAGTACCTTAGTCATGTGTAAAAGGTTTTATATACTTGCTCTATTCAAAAGGTAAGACTGGGTACAAATTAAAAGGCACAGATAGTATAGAACAGTCATATTTCTTGAATAAAGATATCTTATAAATTATATAATGATTAAAACTGGGAACAGCCATTTTTCTTTATTTCTCAGTGCTGACTGTTCTTTGACCAAACATCTCTATCTTTTCTAATGCCGCACCGCTGTGTGCTGGAGGAGTCTTTCCTGAACAGCTCTTCTTGTCTCTTCCCATTTCTGTAGCTTCCGCCAAGGTATTAGTCAATGGTTTTCCCAGTGTTTCTGGAAGCATTATTGTTAATATTCCACTCAGAAGAGACATGATTCCAACAAGTAACTAGAAGAAATAAACAGTAGCTGTAAAGGTAGAAACCTCTTTTAATTTATGCATTATCTTTGATCTCGCTTGAAAGTACACTTAAAATAAAGCACAAGGAACTGTAATGTAAAGCAAAGATTGTAAGTCTTAAATGTTGACTGTATAAAAGATCTGCCTTTTTTGTTGCATAAATGAAAGATTATGCAGCAGAATTAATGACGAGCAAGTGAAGTGTTTTGTTCCACAAAGGTTCAATATGGTGTAGGCAAGAATAATTCTGTCAGAGAAAACAATACATATATCTTCATATTTCTACTATCAGGTATGTATTTAAGAACTGATTCTATGACTGCATATATTTTTACAGGCATATTCATAGAGCTACAATTTTCCTGCCACCTGTAATCTCAGTTTGCACTTGCGCTCCTGAACGTATTCCCCCTGTACCTGTGTGCCCATTCCTCCTGCACACAGCCAGATCAGAATTTCTCAGCATGGATTGTTGTTGGCCTGGAGCCACAGAATTGCACATCCCTGCTCAGGAGAGCACCTCAGCAGATAATGAATCTAGCTCTCAACATGAATACTTTGCTAAACTGCAGTTTCAAAGATCTGTT
The DNA here is from genome assembly GCF_030867145.1 of Opisthocomus hoazin. Taxonomy (NCBI): domain Eukaryota; kingdom Metazoa; phylum Chordata; class Aves; order Opisthocomiformes; family Opisthocomidae; genus Opisthocomus; species Opisthocomus hoazin. The sequence goes on along the minus strand of NC_134415.1, from coordinate 78,802,790 downwards.
GGAGGTGCAGGCATCTACTGATGTTTGCACTGGGATTACATCTTGGATTTGTCCATGGCGTACACAGTTCTGTAAGGACAGCTTACTTCAGCAAGAGTCGTGCAGGGATTGGGATCACGTGGGGTAGATGCAGAAGCACACACACGCTCCAGGATTATCTTTTCCTTCCCTTCATTTCTGTGCCTTGTTCAATGAGAACAATTCACACTTTCCTCATTTGAAGTACAGAACAGCATTAAAACCCTGACATTCTTCCAAAGCCAGGTTATAAATGACCTAAATCTCTCAACAGAAATGCTTCCACAGAGTACATCATGCATGGCCTTAGTGTTTTTCCATTTTATGACTGTGCACTTTGATACTGTATTATCCTTATCTTGCCCTACGCTGATTCTCAGGTCTGTCCTGTTTGTTTAACACTTTCTTTCCAAGTGTGAGAGAGCGCATTTGGAATTACTATGCCTACATCTCTCACACAGAGCTTGAGACAAGAACTGGCCAGCTACGATCTGCAGCTAAGCCAGACTTTCTGCTGAAGTCAGAAAGGTGCTTTAAAATTGGAATTCTCCATTGTAACCTTCAACAGTGCTATTTTCATGCAAATGCACTTTTGCCTCCCTCCACCTCCAAAAGAACAGCTTGTCTCAAGCACTCTTTTGAGAAATAGAATTCACATTCTTGCATACACTCATCTTTTTGCACTTCCATTAAATATAGAGTCTGACAAAATAAACGTTTAAGCAAAGTACTGTTGAATACTACAAACTACAGTGAAAATAAAATAGTCATGCTTTTACCATGAAAAATTAAGAAAAATCCTAGCAGCAACAGGACCAGAGGAAATGGCGCTGAGTGACAAACTGAGGAAAATCCTTATAGACACATATATGTCCCAGGAGTGATATTTAAAAATGTATTCCAAAATATTTAAGTCTCACCTTTGACTGTCAAAACTCTTCTCCGCTATTAAAACATGATTTTCTGCCATGGCAAGACAGGATGAATTGACACATGGCAGCTATTCCATAGTAACCTCTCTTATGCACATCCTTTAGGCTGTCATAAGTTTATATTTTAGGATATTGAGGGCTGTAAAGGATAATGAAGCTTCCAGACACCCATACATTTGGAGTTTATGAGAACAGGGTCACTACTGATGCCTAACAGGACAAGGTTAAAGCAACCATGTGAGCTCTGAGCATGTGTGTCTTCTCTGTTTCGGTTAGTCCTTTAGACACTTTGCATTCTACTCATGTTTTCCTTCCTCATGAACCTACTTCTTGTTCGTCTGCGAATTCTCACTATTCTGTAAGCGTACACACCACCATCTTTCCTGCCTTTTCATCTCAGATCTCTCAACAATATTCCATCACGTTAGTTGTCTTTTTTTCAACGTGAAAGTTGCTGCATGCTGACTAATTCAGTATGTTTCCCTTCTCCCTGACCCTGCAAAGCATTTTCCAATATCTCCTATGAAAGACAGAATATGAAACAATTAAGTCACAGTATATTAATAAAAGGACTTCCCCAATGTCATCTACCCTTTCAGGGGCAGTAATGACACTTATCAATGAAGTTACTCACATTTAGTCAAAGCAAGTCATTTGCAGTCTTACCTTGGCGTACTTCTTCATGAGACATCTGACATAATTTAGCCCTTTGCTTGCTTATAACAAATGTTATAACACATTTTGTAGGTATGTACTATTTTACATACGTAATTCAGCATCAGAATATGTTCTTCTCACATAGTCAATGAGTTAAATGTTTATGGATTAAAGGGTACTATTGCACAAAATATTTAAGTATGTTTAAGCTCCATTGAAGGTAATTTGACAGGAGTACCTGCTTAAATTCATTGCTTTTTCAGGGTCTTAATTTGAAATCTGACTTCCTGCTTAGTCAAACTCTCAAAGTATTCCCAGCTCTTCAGTACAGCCAGCAGCATCTAACCACTACCATAAATAACTTCAAAAACAGATTTACCACCATTTTCATATGTCTTCCTCCCTACCTGGTGGAACAATTTTAATTCCACAGTAGTCTAAGACTGGGACTTAATATACTTAGCCTAGAACAAAAGACAATTTGAATTAAATATCCTTACAAAATAATACTTTTATTTCTGATAAAAATGATTATTCTAGTCTGCTGTTTATTTTTATATCCACATCTGATGGCTCTGAATCAATCTAAAATGGGTTCTTTTTTGCAAAATTCCTACTTCAACAACAAAAGGTCAAATCTTCTCCTGAAAATCCACTAGTATTAGACACAGGATTTGCAGTCATTTTACTTTACTGACCTCAGTGGAGGTTTCTTTAATTTAGAATGTATGGTTTATCTGAGAGAAAAATCAAGTCTGTGAATGGGCTACTGTAATATCATTCTTAACAGCTGAGGAACAGAAATAGGTTATACATGGAGCAGTTGCTTTACAGTAAGTTTTCTAGAAAGCTGTCACATGTAAAACATACTTGGCAAGTTAGTCAAGATTTACAGGCATTCAAATGAGATGCTTGCGTTACTCGCAGGTGGTATAACTGTACAGGAGGCAGACTGTCAAACAAATAGCCGTAGTAACTGTTTGACAATGTGTGGTGTATACAATAGATCAACATGATGTATATCAGTTTACTTACAAATGTAATCCATTTCATTCCATTTCCATTCCAAAGCACTTACGTTACCTGAGACTTGGCATGCTATGCTCCAACTCAAGACAAGCCTATGTAACAAACTGACGAATGTTTTATAATAGGAGCTAATAATGAAAACATATTCACTTTGAACTGCTACACGACTCTACAATGCTCTGGTCACTTTTTGTACACTGAGAGTTGTTCATAGCTGAAATAATTCCTCTGTTTACACTGCCATTTGCACTGCTCTCCAGCATGTTTGAGCATTCCCCATCTGTGGTTTAACTGCAGCCCTTCTGCACAGATAAAGCTTATCTCAGCCAGTAAAGGCAAAACACTGACAAGAGAAAAAGAACGTTCTCCCATGACCACTCTGTTGTGCAACTGTTTCTTCATCTTTTCTGGGATGGTATCTTGGTTTGTATGGGGCTATTATTAAGAAAGAAAACATTTTTTAGGAGCTAGAGGGAATAAATTCACTTGTGGTTTGTTTCATCCTCTTAACTTTCATCTGAAACAACTGCAAGTAATTAATTTAAATAATGAAACAAGTTCCCAAGAATTCTCTGAAACCAATCTCTAGCATCTATAATTGAAGATTATACACTTGCAAAATCAAAAGAACACAACGCCACTTTTTCAGGAAATTCCAATGTGGTAGACAAAATTAGAGTAAGAATCTAGGTGAAAGACACATCCCGTTATATTTTCACCTTCTCACATGTGTAATCTATATATAACACTGGTGTGCTAGTCACAGTGAATTCTAAGGGGTTTTGAAAGAACTCAAACTATTTTTAAATTATTAATAAACTCTTCTGTACTTAAAGCTTTAATATAAACTTTGTAATTCCTTCTGGTTTTATATATATGGGCATAATTTATCCTTCAGGAGTGAAAAAACGGATTTAATAGTTGCAGGATTTCTAAGCAGCAAATGCCTCAACATAAACATAATGAAGAAATGTGATTCATTTGTGAGCAGGAAATACATAAAACATTTTGTCCAAAATGGATTTGAAGCTACATAGTACAGACAAAATGCCCAAAGTTCATGAAGCAATAGTCCTACCTCTATTTTCTTGGGGCAACTGGATGTAGAAGACAAAACCTAATGGTAGCATGACCTGGAGTCACCTACAAATAGGATGTGATTAATGAATCCAAGGTTCTGTTGCTTGTCAAAGTCACCATGAACCTCATCGATACACCATTTGCTTCTCTTTTTCTATCATCTCATGAATTGTTTTGTTCAATTCTTGTAAATGAAAAATGGAAAAAAGGAGCTTTGGGACAGCTGTGAAGACCAAGCAGGCTGTTCCAAAGAGGCAATGTTCCAGGGAAGCCATCGAAAAGATTGAGGAATAATATTACGAAAAAACAGCCACGGGTGGTGAATTCCAAAAATAGAAGAACTATGCCATTGAAAAAAGGTAAGAAGAAATCATGAGCATGGTCAAAAACTGCTAGGCCTGCAGAGTAAAGAAGTATGGATTTAGACACTTCCTAAATGTTACATCGTAGATAAAGTATATTTTAATGGAAAATATTTTTGTCAATTTTGTACTATGATTTAGTACATAAGTATGTTTATAACTTCCATCATAAAAACTTTTCAGAATATTTCAGTGACTCAAAGTCTCCCTTTTGCTTTAGCTGCATATTTGTAACAATACGAAGTTACTTTGAGGCTTAAAATTTAGAACAAGAAAGGTTCATTCAATTTCCTTTTCAAACAAAAAGTTTGGCTTTTGTTTCCTGAGAAAATAAGTGACACATATGCCTTTTCAAAACCTTTAAAATAAATACTTACAAGTGGCATGAAAATCCAAACACTTCTCAGGTATACACAGAAAGGAGCAACCACACTTCCTACACGGCACATCATGCTTCCACTTCCAACCGCAAGTGACCTACACATAAAACAAAGACTTTGATAAGAATTCTGGCAGAAAAAGCAAACAATTAGAAATGTACAGACACTCAAAACATCAGTAGGATGATGTGTCTTTATGCAATGGTACTAGCAAGCTATTGCTATACCAGCATGAATTTAGATTGTAATGAAATTTAGCTGCTTTTATAATTAGGATTAAAAATACAGCAATCATTCAGCAGAGACCACAGGATGAACAACCAGGACTTTTAAGAAAGGCATAAATAACTTTTAAGAAAGTATTGAGTATTCTTCTAGTTCCTCAATGAAACCAAAGAATGCATAAGGAAATGAAAATTAAAAGAAAAATTTATTATACAGCCAAATAGTAGACAACTCTGAAGCAGCAGAGGAACTCACCCCCATCCCAAGTCTTTCGGACCACCACCACTAATGTCAAGAGCTGCTGGATCTGGCCCAGGAGCATAACAAAGACAAGGAAATAACAGCAAAATAATGAAAAATACATGACTGGTGAAAGTTCTTACCTTACAATTGTTGGGTACAGTTCTGCTGTGTAGAGATATATAAGGCCAAATGCCACACCTATTGAAAATTTTCCAGCCATATTTGCTAAGATAATTAATATATTGAAATCCTATTGAAAGAGAGCACAAATAAATAAGTCACCAGAAAATAACACTGTTCCAAACTTAATTTTAATCGTTCAAAAGCTGTGACCTTTCTTTAAACAAGATGTAATACTTATTGCTTGCTTTCTTAAAATCGGTCTCAATAAGTAACAAGTGTCCATGTAACTTTTTACCAGTCCTGGTTCACTGAACCCCTGGGAACATTTTACGTGTGACTCCAGCAATGCAACTGTGAAAACTGTACTGAAAATACAGAAATCTGTCTTAGAGTGGCAGCTGCATTTTAAAAACAGCCTTTAATCAACTGTATGATTTAGAAAAAGCAGCTACATCCACAGACTTAAGAGCCTTTAAAATCAATTTCTACTATAGGAACACTTTCAATGGTACATGACTAACCTGAGGTATGAACATAATTAAAACACAGATCAGTGCACTTAAAATAAGGAACGGAATGAGTGTGTTTCTCCTTCCCAGTTTGTCCATCCCAATGCAAGCAATGATATAGCAAGGCAACTCCACAGCACCTGTCAGTATGAAATCATTTCAAGTCATGATTACACATATTCATGTTATAACTCTAACTTCCTCTTTATGGGGATTCATTTAATCTAGGGGGTAATAAATAAGTGAAATCTAGAGATAACCAGATCATCATGGATTAGTTCATTTGGTAACAGAAATGGTAACAGAAGGCATAAAGCATGGCCTAAAATGCGGTAGTGGGGGACGGAGAAGGACAAGGGAAACAGGTTTCACAGCACAGATGAGCTCCAGTTCTCTTTGGGGTAAAAAATTCCAGAAAACAGCAAGGCCGTGGTTCTGCTTTTATGACACTGGCCCTTGTGACTGAAAGCTCTCCATTTGCTGCTCTTTTGCTTCAGGTCTTTTCACATCAACAGCTTCAACATGCCCATGAGGAATATTGCTGGTGTCACACTGACACACAGGATTTGCTGGCTGCCACCTGGACACAGAACAGAAGCCACAGGCGCTTCAGCCCCAGATCACCCCAACCTAAACACCAAGCAAGGTGGTCTCCCCAGGTCCAGTTTTCTCAGTCACTCCACAAAGAGAGTGCCATTCCAGCTTTCTCTCTTCTCCATTGAAAAGAGGGCAACTGCTTACAGCATCTCACTCTTACTCAGGTCGTCTCTTCCTAACGTCTCTTTCCAGAGAAAAGCTTCTGCAGCTCTAAAGGAGCTGGTGTTTGGCTAGGACTGTTCACAGATCCTGTGTAAACATGATTTGCCCCTAGACAAATTATATTGAGCCTAAGTGAGTTCGGACATGTTTTAAACCAACTTGCTCATGAATAATGCTGCTATGTCCAATGTAAAATCAAGGAAGAACATAAGATACAACCTTGAACAAATATGCTGCATTCATTTACTAAGCATGTAATAATATATATTAACATATTAATAATATAATATACATATCTATAATATCAGGAAACAATCTTTTGGGCTTGTGTTGGTAAAAGCAGATTGCTTTTTCAGTGTTTGTTAGTCTGCTAAAATACTTTCTGAACAGGTGGAAGTGGTGATTTACACACTGTACGGCACCATAACAGTTTAGTTACCTGGGCAGTACTAGCATCCACACTTCAACATGTCAGTCTACCAATACGCTGTTATATGTGACAATACAAACTAGTTTCATGAGAGCCCCGGTCCTTTTGTGTGCTTATGTACACGAACAGTCACATTCACTTTACTGAGAGCATTCAGTTGCATAAAGCAAAGAGCATGATTTAATTCTTTGCTGGCTCAGAGCTGCACGCCTGATCTAGAGTCTTCTGAAATCAATGGAATATTTCCACTGATCTTAATAAACTTTGGATCAGGCCTTGAATACACTGAGCTGCCTCTGTAGACAACTTACATACCAGAGGAAGATTACAGTCTGACCGACAAAATTAAAAGAATATTACATGTAAATTAAAAATATACTTTTGAGAAAACTAAAATTACTCTGGCTTCTAGGAATTATGAATCTGTTTTCTACACAGGCAGGCTCAATATATCACAACTGTAATTGAAAGGAATCATTTTTTTCTCTTGTTTTCCTAGTTTGTGCCTTTAACAGAGCTGTGTGAATTTTGTGTTGCTGGTCTGCTTCCCTTGGTGTTTCTGTGGAACTGCTATATGCTTGCAGGGCAAAGAGGAGACAAGCAGAATATGGTTTTACAATCACAAAGACAGACGGAGAAGAATTTTGTACACCAACAAATTTTAAACTCTTTTTTTTTTAAGAAACAGTGAGATTTGGAGCGAATGATACTTCTCCTGTGTTAGTCAACTTTATGAAGAGTTAGCAAGAAACTTTTTGAACATGGTTCACAATTGAATGAAGTTAAAAAATTGGCTGTCAAATCTATAGACATTTCTAAATGTTACACTCTAGTGGTGTCATAAACAGTATAAGGTACTAAAATATTTACCTATGAGAAAGAGATTTAAATATTCATTGCCTCCTAGACTGACAGAACTGAGAGAGAAGACATAGTAGCCCAAGCTCCCAGTGAACCAGATCAGCCAGACTGTGATGGTCCTTCTTGCAATGTGCCAGTTACAAAACAGGTCTAAGATGTTGTGCTTCTTTGCTGAGGGCGTGTCATTGTCACCCATTCTGCCACTGACTAGATCATCTTGTTGGACTGAGCACAGTTCAGAAACTTCGCAGGGAGTGCTTACTTTATTCCATCTTGCCATTATATTAATTACTTTTTGCGCATCTTCGTATCTTTCCTCTGACAGGAGCCAAAAAGGTGTTTCTGGGAGCATCCAGCAGCACAAGACAAAGGGAAGAGTTGCTATGGTGAGAAATATCTGATAGACCCACCAGGTCCGAACCAAAAATCCCACGAGTGCCACAATCATAATTCCCATAGCAAAAAAAGCATGGACATGCATAGAAGCCCAGGTTCGTGCTTTAATGCCAACAAATTCAGTCACATAAACAAAAGCGACAACCAAATAGCCACTTGAAACCTGGGGGGGGTGGGAGAGAGAAAAGAAAAGAAAGAGTGAGGTTTGTAGCTACTCTGCTTGTGCAACAGCGGTAAAACCAAACAGCTAAAAGTGTTCCACATTTGTGAACACTTAATTGCCACTGCACTGGCATGTCCCACACTGACAGAAAAATGGCAAACCTGAAAACAAATGGGCTGGAGAAAAAGTTTACTCAAACCTTCAGGCTGCCCGGACATGGTATTTAAAAATGTGGAGTGAATTTGGATCATTCTCTGTAGTGGGGCAGAGCCAGGAAGAGACACCTGATGTCACTAAGCCCTTCACCTCCAAAAATCAGGTCCCTTAATGACATCGCAAACTGGACACTCAGGAAAATGAGGTCCCCTGAAGTAACTGCCACTTCTGAAAATCTTGACCTTGGCTTTTAAATAGATTATTAATAATCTGTATGTCAGGGAACTGCAAATTTACTGAGAATTACCTTCCACACCCTTGTAAATGATATCGTTAAATCAAATTTTTACTATGTTGGAAGAGAATCTCATATATACGGTTACAGGTTCTCATACATTATCTAGCAAATGCAATTACTGGCATGTTCTGCATTGTAGTATTTCTTCACTGAATATAAGTATTATTGAATATACACATATATTTCAATTTCTCTAGCAACAGTAAAACTCCTGGTCTCTAAAAACATTTCAAAACACAGCTAGAATATCTAGACAAGAAAATATTCCAGTATATTGTTTTGATTAATCAATTTTCTGGTTAAAAATATTCCAGTTAATAATCTCTGATTTTGAGCCCACTGAACCTGATAGCCAGAGCTTCAGACCTCCACCTGGCGAATCAATCCCAGTGGGCAGTTAAAAACTACAGCATTGGTCTGGCCAGAGCTTTGTGCTTTTCTAAACTGCCACAGCCCCTAGCATCAACAGCCAAGGGAGTCAGTAGAGGGACTCCTGTTGACCTTACTGTTCAGGCCAAAGTGCCCATGCAGTTTTTCCTAGTAGGAAAACCTTCTGAGCTCTAATCAGGCAAAGGGATCTCCAGGTTCAAGGTCCTGTCTTGACTAATGAATTGCCTGCAGGAATACAATAAATTATGTGATTATTTTCAAATTTCTAACCTACTTTAAATAACTTACATAATTTTTCTTGTGATAGCTTTCTAATTTCTTTATGCATTATGTAGTGAAAGACTACAAATATTAGTCTTTTGGATGTAAAATAGTAATTTAAAATTGGTTACTACATATAAAAATTTTGAGTATATATTAGATATTGGATATATATCATACATATACATAAAAGTATGTGTATAGATACGCATAAACACATATACTGGAATACCCTTAAGTACAGTATAAACATCTAGGTATTAAACACGTCTACCTATGTATTTAGTATTTCAGATGTAGTCTAAAAGACCAAAGAGATGCATGGAAGCAAAATGTGCATCTCCACTCCATCACTCAAAATGGTAGAGATAAAAATCATACTTCTTACAGATTTGCTATTTTAAGAAAATTACACTCCATTTTATACTCTATTTCTGACAATGAGAAATGCAATGGCAGCTGCGACGCAGAATCCAGAGTTTGCTGCTCACACTTGGTATTTAATTACCAGTCCAGCAGAGGTTGGGATGGAGGAAGTACCAAACACTGCTTCATATAGACGCTTTCTATTAATTCAAAGAGGAAAAGTGCTGTGGTCCAAGAACATTCAGACTCTCCCTGCTCTGCTGAAATAAGTGCAACAGAGGGGGCTTTAGAATAGTGAAGTAGGGGAGGAAATAAGAACAACAAAAGGGAGGTTTTCCTGAGAAGGGGTAGGAAATGAGACATAAAAAGAGCTGACCTTCCTGTCTTACCATAGCAAGGAGAAAGCGCACAATCATGAAACTGTAGTAGTCAAATGTGAAGGCCACTGCGATGCCAAATACAAACTGACCAGCACTTGTGAACCATATAACACGCTGTCTTCCCAGTCTGCAAATCACAGAAGTAATAAAATTACAAATAATCACAAACATTCTACTAAATACACCTGCAACTCCAGAGAGTTTATCTGGAAGTGAGTCTGAAAATACTGTACTTAATGCTCTCACCACAGAAACTCCAGATTAGATTCCTGTACTTTTCTCACCATGTGAGAAAGAAAACAATTAATTTTTCAGCAATTCCAACTAAACGTAAGAAAAAGGAAGTTGCTATGGAAGGAACTTCCATTCCACTATTCTTGGCTGGAAGCAATGTGCAGAAGTGGGTAATATATATGCCCACCTTCAGCTTCAAGTTTAATTTCTACATAACTAATCTGCAGTTTTACTCTGTCTTATTTTCAAGGACAGTAGGTAAGACTTGCTTTTTCCGATACTTTAAGTAATATAGTAGTACATTAGTAAGTATATTAGTTAATAATGTCTAACAAAAGTTAGCTGTGATAATACATGCTATCTCTTGCCAAAGAAACAACCATTTTGGATAGTAATGAAAGGCTTCTGTAACATATCTTTGTCCTGTTTTCTAAAGTTGAATTCTCTAATAAATGACAATTACATAGTTCCTCTAAATTTTCTGATTGCATCACAGCACACATGCATGCATGTACAAACACAGAAATCCAATACGCTAGTATGCTAACAGCAAAAAAAAACCCGTGTCAAATACTATAGATACCCATCAACAACACAGTAATTTCCAGTATCAAAGAAGGACATTTAGTAAAAAAGAACTTCTATTTGTTTATCTTCTTCCATTATCACAGGGAGAAAAATATACCAAGTAGAGTCAGTTGTCCCTAAACAAGTTAGCTATCAATAAGAAGCTCATCTGAGGAGAAATCCTGGAAATCTGCAGTAGATATACAACACTCTATTAAGGATTCATTGTATTCTGTCTACAAATGTTCTGTAACACAAAACTCACAGAATAGTTTTTCTTTCCTGATAATATTCTCTTGGACTTTTATTATCTACTCCACTGTGTGCAGCTGTTCACAGATGTGGATATTACATTTAGACATAGAATTTGAGGACTTTCAGGGGTGCGAGCTCGTTTGTTGCTTTTTCTCCGTGTTTGGTACTACATGGAAGCAACCCTGGAAAGTGATGTTGTAAATAGGAGGTGTAGTTCAAATAGCCACTCGGCATAGCTCTTTCCAGTGCCCTCCTGTTTTTCTCCAGCCCTGACCCGGAGTCATGCACATTTGGTCTTTGATCCCTGCCAGAAGAGATCCCAGTGAGTCCCAGCTGTCAGAGCTCTTCTGTTGGGAAATCTGTTAATTAGGAATAGGAGGAACCCATAAACTTATTTCCCACCAGCCAGGATGTGTCAGAAAATAATAACTTTCAGCTGTAAAATCTCCGGGTGTCAATCTGCAACTCAGAATGTGTGTATTATCTTAACTGGCTGTCCATGGTTTGAATTAATGGAAATGAGAACAATATGGCCATAACCTTATAAATCATGTCTGAGTATTAATTAATAAAGCTATGAATGATTTAAAGGAATGCAGAACAAATGTTGGCATTACATTCTGGTTTTGTATTAAATACAGTTATACAAAGCCTTGGATCAGGAGGGAGGATTGATTCCATGTGTTCTAAAAGCCGAATTAAAAAAAAAAAAATCATCTTTACTTTTGCATTCCCATGTTGTAACTGTAACACCATAGCATTGTGCTAATGAAGGAAAATGAGAAAACAACACATGTGGTCTCCTTTTTCTGCTTATGCTGTTAGCTGTCAGGCAAAATTTCATCCTCCACCTAACAGAACTGTTAGTCAACAAACTCCTTTATAGAAAGAGATAAAAACACGAACCTAGCCTTCAAAGCAAAATGCAGGTACATAAACTGCCTGAGACAAAATCAAGTACAACATAGCTTAGGCATTTGACTCTCATATGGGTAGAGGGGCATGGCTGGCTGTTCTTCTGAGGTAGGAATACATATGTTTGTGTTGAGAGAGAAAACCAAGAGAAGCAGACATGCATCCTGGATCTCGCTGTCATTTCCAAGTCCAGCTCTGACACTGGATCTCAGTGCATAATCTGAGAAAAAATCCAGGAAGGAAGTGTCAGAGGGGAGGGCTGAAGGACAGCCTTGGCACCGTCAGCCAGGGACTGCTCAGGTCGAGTCCCTCCACAGGCTGACTCTTCTTGTGCTCAAACAGAACGTTGTACGCACTGGTAAACAAGTGAAACCACACCACAACTCACTGACAGGACGTTATTGCTCTCTACAACTACCTGAAAGGAGGTTGTAGTGAGGCAGGTGTTGGTCTCTTCTCCCAGGTAACTAGCGATAGGACTAGAGGCAATGGCCTCAAGTTGTGTCAGGGGAGGTTTAGGTGGGATATTAGGAAAAAATTCTTCACTGAAAGAGTGGTCAGGCATTGGAACAGGTTGTCCAGGGAGGCGGTGGAGTCCCCATCCCTGGAGGTGTTCAAAAAACATGTAGATGTGGCACTTTGGGATACGGTTTAGTAGGCATGGTGGTGTTGGGTGGATGGTTGGACTTGATGATCTTAGAGGTCTTTTCCAACCTATGATTCTATGACTTTTCATCCTATCTGGACTAACGTTCAAGAGACTGAAGTCTAAGCTAAGCATTCAGGGAAAAACTACAATTGTATAGCAAAGAAAAATAGTGTACGGGTGTTTTATTTTATGAATGTGGGGCCTGATCAAACCCTGAAAGCCTTTGCATTAGCCCCACAGAGCTGTACTCATGACAGAGGTTAGGAAATCTGTGACTTTAAAATACATGATTTTAACCTTCCAATAGCCCTTCAGCTGTTCATCTTATGCACAAATAAAAATATATGTTTCCATGAGGAATCTCTCCTCATGGAAAATGAGGTGAAAACCTTCTCCCAGGTTTTACTGTTGCTATTACTACTAACAATTGCTATTCCTGTTCAAAAAAAAACCAAAAAAAAAAAAAACCAACAAACTAAGGCCAAATACCAGATGCACAGGGCAATTTGAGGAATCAAGGCCTAGAACAATGGATGATATAAAGTAACAAAACAATTCTAAAAGCAAATGATTTGTGAATACATTTTAAAATTAGTACTTGCTATCAGAAAATGAAATTGAGTTAAACACCTCTGTGAATAATATCCAAACCTCATGAATTGTGAATACATAATTATGAATACACAATGAATGAAAACAATAAAACAGGTAGATATGCATGGAGTTACTGCAGTCTGCTGCTAAAATTTCCAGAGGATGGCACTTTACCTGTCAGCAATGTCACCAAAAATCACCGCTCCAATCAAAACTCCAAGCATGAATGTAGGCTGGATTAATTTTGCGAGCCATTCTTGGTCACAGACCAGATCCCACTGCGTAACAACAGTGCTCTTCCACTTTGTATCATCGTAGAGAAATCCATCAGAACAGGAAAATACGGACTTGTTGCCTTTGTATTCATATGCCAGATCCAAACTGACTTCTCGTTTGGACCTGCTGCATTGGTTAAGTTCCCAAACTTCTCCGTTTGCCAGCTGGACTACAATATAATTTTCTGTTGATGTCCATAGTGTCCAGATGTCCTCTATACTTGATTCAGAGGAGTTGTAGAAAAGTACACTACTCACATTTCCAGGGATCCCACATACAAAGTTAGGAGTAACAGCCATGAACACAGATGCTAAGTAATGGATGCCACATGACATAGCTTGAAAGACAGATGCAAAATAAACACATGCTTGAAATCTGTAAAGGGAATGAAAAAAGTTTACTGAAGAAAAGCTCTCTATGCATGAAAAAAACCCCAACATAATTATTTTGCTAGGACCAGTAAATGGAGACATCATTAAAGTGTCTAGTGTTTTGTTACATAGTGCTGCTATATTAGCTAAGCCCTGCAAGAGACCAAAGGTGAGAATTCTCAAGATCCACAGCAGAAGTAATCTATTGTCAGGAAATAAATACTGCTGTTAGTCGTGTATTTAGCCATACATAGAGAAGATCATTTAGAAACAAACAATTCTGAACTTAAACACTTAGTTTGAAGCAACCTGTCACCCTCAAATTTTGTGTAGTACATCCCCTCAAAATAAGGCCTTAGATAACTGGAATGGTTAGAAAAAACAAAATGTTGCAACCTCAGGTTCTGAGAGATAGAGATATGCACATCAAATAAAACAAACCAAATACATCACGCCCTTCATTACACCTAACTGTGTATATATATATACACTTGTGTATTCCTTCTGTCTTCCATCTCTCTTTATTGCCTCCAAAAGGCAAAGAGAGAATACATGTGGAGACATGTAGAGGAAGATAAAATCTGAACAGTGTGAAACATTTTGCACCAAAACATAGCTGCAAACTGGGTTGGGTTTTGGCTTAAACGGGGTATGCAGTTATGCATTAAAGATTGTATCATAAAGCAAACACGGCAAAAGAATGTTTTATGCATAGCTTGAATTTTGGCATTTTAACAGCTTCTAAAACATGCTTGAGATGCAAGTAAACCTTAGTATATAAATTGCACATGTATTCTGAATTTTGAAAGACTTGCAATGAACTCTAATATCACTGACTGCAAATTCTAGACAGTTTCTGATAATCTAAGCATAAGGAGTCTTCTCCTCAATTAAATGTTAAAATTATGCACTTAATCAGTACAACATCTGTTCAGAAAAAAACCACATAGCTTTGGTTTCTCCTCCACTTTTTATTTCCTGAAGGCCAACCAATTCACTAATTTGAAGAAGCATTCAATAAGCTTCTGTTTATACAGCCTTACTGCTGTATGCGCTGGGCCTTGGTAGTATGAAACAAAAAGCAAATTTTTTTCAAATGATCAGAGGCTATCTCTGCTGAAGTTCCAAGAAATGATGCCTAAAAAACAATTGCCTCGAAATGTTTTGTGGGAGAAGTCAGAGAAATTCCAGTCCCTGTAACAAATGCGACCTCTACATCACTCCTCTCCGAAATATATCTAATCCAGCCTCGAATTCCTGTAATAAAGGTTGCAGCAGTTCTTATCCTAGGACTTTTTAATTATCTGTCATTGCAATTTCTAATGAATTTCTAAACTATCCATAACCAAAGTATTTAAATAGAATTTTCTGGATACATTGTCTTAATGTCCGATTAATCTTTCCAATTAAACACTTCTCTTGTATAACCTAACTTCATTCACCATCCTCATTCTCCTCTGCCTTTTATCTTGTGATTCTTATTTCTTTCCTCGGTAAATGTAAACCCAGCTGCCTGTCCTATCTTTTAAATGTCATTGTTGCTGTTCAGATGCAGTGGTTTTATCCCCTTCTCTTGACAACAGCTCTATTGAGTTCTCCATAGCAATCTGAGTGCTAAACCCACCGCAGCAGCTCAAAAGCTGGCTCCACTTCCCTCTTGCAGACTTGACAAGGCAGTCCTTACACAAGTGCTGTGCTGCTCTTTCCCAATAAACCTTGCAAGAGAGATGGTCAAGAGAAACTGAACATAACCACAGCATCCCTTAAGCCTATCAATCCCCCCTCAACGGCTGCTTGAGGACTAAGCAGCTAGCCATAAATCAAGGCAAGGATAAACCTGCTCTAAAAAGATTTTGGACTATCTTGGACCACAAAAAGCAAAGATTATTCTGAAATGCAACCTTTTTCCCCCCTATTAATGGAGACAAATATAGTCAGCAACATTTTTTAGTTCCTCTTCTCTAGTTTCATTTTAACAGTTCCCATCAAAAGACACAAACTCGTTTTAAAAATAGCGGAGTAAGACCCAATTCAACAACTTGGCCTATTGCTGCGGTATGCAGATCAACTGAAATCAGGATGAGAATACCTCTAGCAAATCACCAGATTTAATCCCTAGAAGCTGTGGCATTACGTCATCTACTAGCTAATAAAAGGCGGCATCCCTGGAACCAAGATCCTCAGTATTTGCAATATCTGCCATTATGCATCAGGAAATTGTAGTGTCAGAAAGCCCCTTTGGTATTTGCCAGACAGAGGAAGAGTTAAATAATTTCAAACTCCTATACATTCATCATGAGTTTCCTAATTAGCCCTCACAATACAAGGGATATCAAGTTCATCATTTCTCTTCTACCCAGTAACAGTGAGCAGGAAAAATAAATTTATGCGCTTTCTTGTTGGAGAGACTTGAAAGAATACAAAAACTCATCAGGATATGGACTGAGAAGATGGCATGAACCAACGCATTACATTATTTTTGAAAAACCCAAATCCCAAGAGCATGACCAGGTCTATGATTTTGATCAGGTCTGGCTAATCTCTGCACTAACTGCTCCCTTGAGAGTTTTATCTATCTCTTCCTGAACGCTTCTTGTGATTGTACTTCAATAACCATTTTGACAGACTGCTCCACTGTCAAATCTTTCTGTTCGAAAGCTTCTCATTAAATCTAATCTCAATGTCCCCTTTTTCAGTGTAAGACTATTAGCAGCTTATAAAACATCCTTGTGCAACCTTGAATAAATCTCCCTTTTATTGCTGTGTTGTACAGAATTATCAGTTATCCCCCTCTAGTTACTTTCTGAAACTATATAAATTACCGTCCATTACCCTTTCCTCATTTTTCCTTTGTGTCCTGTAGAATAGTTTCCACTTCTATAAAAAGCAATAAAGGATTTATTTTGAAGAAATATCTGTGTTGTACTGTATTTCACCAATCTTTCAAGGGTTTAACTTACAACTAGATATAACCGATTCCTGTAAAAACGTTCTTCCAGTTTCAATGTTCTGAAAACCTTATTTAGTTCCAACGAAGAAATTCACTCTGTAGTATCGTTATTTTTCTTACCTAATTTGCAGCAACTATGATATGCAAACAGAAAAATTCAAACGGAATGCCAGATACACATCAATAGACACGATTTAAGCCGTTTATGACTTTAAATTAAGAACAGGAAAACATGTTTTTGCAGCAAAACGGCCATGTTATTGCAGAATCCTGCAGGATGGATTGCACTGCAGTTTTTAACCTCTAACTGCTCAACAAAAAAGTCAAGGAGCAGTCAGGGGAAGCAGGAACGGGGAAGAATAAGGCCTTATGTGAAGCTAGAAAAGTGTTTGGCAGCACCAGTGGCTGAAGCAATCCCACAGTCCTGCCACCATGCTAATGGGCTGCTCCCCTGCCTGTGAAAACTACCTACTGCTCTCTCCAGTAAAATTCCACAATGGGCTGGCTAAGTCTCTCTCTGTATCTATACATATATATTTATAGGAAACTAACATACACAAAAAAAACCTCAACCTGTTAGCCCTCTTTTGCTGTGAAGGCAAAATTAATTGCTGACTGCAGTAGTGTTGTAACAGCTTCCCCACCAATGCTAGACTCAAAAGCCCAACCTCCTGAGCTGCTGAGAATCTCCTGAGGGTAGGAAGGGCTTTCTTGTGTAGAGGTCAGGAAATTGATTAACTTGCATAGTCACCAAAAGGAGTTAATTAGCCCATCAGTAACAATGCATGAAAAGTAGGTGTAGGGAGGATGACACATGGGATGAGAAAATACAACAGATGTATTGAACTTTGCTTACTGGAACAGCTGAAGATTGAAAAGGGACAGAGAAAGACACAGGCCCAGCCTCATGGTAGACACAGGTTTGCTAGACCAGAGGTCGGGGCAGCAAATGGTGCTGAGTGAGGAGGAACATAAAGCTGCTGCCTGCTCTATTGCTAGCCTGGGATCCCTCTCTTGGCACCTCTGGGTGCACGAGGTTTATCTGAGCCCTCTTACTGTGCCCATGTCAATGCTCTTCCCCAGTCTTAAAATCCTGGGGCTGCTTCTTGGCCGACGGTCCCGTGACGGCTGAGCAGCTTCTCCTCTTCGCGTGAGGACGTGGTGCTGGGGGAGAACAGCCGCTCTGGCCGGGTGCCTAGAGCAGCCCCCGCAGCAGGCTGTGCCAGGCCGGGAAGTCACAGCAGAGTGTACACAGGTCGGATGCTTCACTGACCCTGAGGCACAGGTTAAACACTATGCTCATTTGCTGACAACTGTAATTTATTAACTCCTTTCTCAAATTCTTATGTTAAGAACACTGGACTGATAAGAAACTCTTTTATTACTAGGCTTCTATGATTCTATATTCTATATACAAAAATTCTATGATTTTTCAGCTTCAATCTCTCTGTTACAAACATGTAATATAATCTTTTTAGTAAACTCACCAAACTCCACTTTAAAATTTAAATTTCCCTGAATAAAGAGATACTGCTGCTCATGCATCAAAATGTTTCGAAAAACCCAATGCAGTAGCAATAAATGCTATTGAAATTCACCAAAAGAAAGCAAGGCTTCTTTCAGCAAAGTCTGTGATCTATTTTCCTGGACTGATCTCAAAAAAGGCAGCTTTTGGCAAGGGTATTTTATATGCCAGTTATCTTCACATACACACATCAGATTATGTAACATATATTGTTGCAAGCAGTAGTTTTCAAGACCTCTTTTACAGATTTTTTTTCTTTTTAAAAAGCACACTTGTTGCAGTTTTTAAAAGCTGTGAACATGATGACTGTCCTAAAAGGTATGATAATCTCTTGCAGTGTTTTTCCATCTCTTCAGTGACTTGCCATGGGAGATAATTATTTGGCAAGTACTTCTTGTCACTCTTGCTAGGAGTGTCAAATATAGAAGTCAAGAAGACTTTGTAGGCTACTGCTCCAGTGTAGAGACGCTTAATGAATGCCAGAAGTCAAATGAGCATAAAACTGTCTTCACAAAAGCCTGAGCAGGACAGAACATGAAAATGTTCCAATCTTTCTTAAAATATTTCTGTGAAATTTCTCTCCAGTCCCTCTTTTTTTCAGTTTAGAGCTTAGAGTAAAAAAGACATACACTTTCTAAGTCCTCTGTACAAGTTTTATGATCTCACCAGTAAGGAAAGCAACTGGTAATATCATAATGTCAGTACCTGAATTGAAGAAATATTCTTCCATAAAGATAATGAACTAGATCTCAGACCACTGTCACCCTGGCTGAAGTCTCATGACACAACATACTCTGTGGTACTGTCACTGTAAGATATTTCCTCCCTTCTCCTTTCCCACTGTTCATCCATCCCCTGAGGCACAGTGCTCTCGACCCTCAGTTGCTATGGCACTTTTTACGTGGACCGGCTGTGAATTTTATCTGGGTTACTGAACTAACCTGAAAAAAAAAGTCTAAACAGATGATGATTAAAAAACCAAACAAGTCAGATCAGTTGCTTGATCCAATTTATATTGCATCCATGCAAACAATCTGCACCAGTCTACTTGAAAGGTGGTACATCTGGCATACAAAATTACCTGAAATGGACATTGCTGCGTATATGTTAGCAAATAAATCCCCAGCCTTGGAGTACTTAAACCATTGTCAGTTACTACAGTGTATAGCTGGGACAAAACTTGTTGTTAGACACTAATTTTACGTTAAATAAAATATGTTTCTGATAACATTTGTTTCCTCGTCTGTCTATCAAAGAGAACACGGAGGAATTACTAGATACTCTTCAAAAGTTAATATAAAAATTTAGAAATCTTTTCAGCATAGGATAGAGTCACAAGGCTGTGATCAGCAAAAGATTTGTACTATTCCATGGGTTTTACAAGAACTATTTTTACTGTTTGTCTTTTCAACCACCTTGTTAGCAAACTCCTTACTCAGAAAACACAGTATGTTTTTGTTGTGCAGTGTACACTCAACAGGATGGCTTCAGTGGAAAGAAATTTCCAGATATTTACTATTTCTGAAAAAATTTGTGTTCAGTAACCACTTTCACCTCTGTATTCCATCCTGGGTTTTTTAAATGTGAGAAAAGCCATTCAACATTCTTTCCACTCTAAATCAAAACCCTGTTTACACATTTATTTTTTGAGAGCAAAGGAGCTGAATGAGACTCTGGAGCAGTATTTTTGCTATGGTGCAGACATATAAATCTGGAAGCAGCCTTAAATATGTAACAAACACAGCCTTATTTGACTTACAGCGTCAAGAGTAAACTTCCTTCCCTCCTAGGGGCGGTTTAAACTATGCTAAGACTTGGTCTCAGCCTACATCAGAAAGATTGTTATTTCTCAGATTTGTTTTCAGAGGTCAAAGATGCTGTGCTGGATATCCAGTTTAAGTGTACCCACAGCACAGATGCAACAGGAATAAGAAAGCCTCTAGGGATCAGGAAGGCCCCAGGAATTATATATCATCACTGGTGTCAATGTGTGCATCAACATGCAGTCACCAAACAGCAGACACTTACCAAATTGTTCTTAGAATCATTTAAAACTGATTATCTGAAGAATTGTAACACTTCTATCCCATTAAACTTATGCACATTTCCCTTGGATTAAGACAAGCCCAGCATTTGTTCACCAGAGCCAAGAAGAAAATTACATCGGCTGCTCACTACTGCACATTTGATGAAGAAAGTCACATCAGCGTAAAAATCAAGAATTAGTGCTACAGAATTAAGGGCCATACTTTTTTTTTTTTTTTTTTTTTTGCAATTAATGGAACAATTCTTCATTTTTGACTATCTAAATCAGGCACTTTGCATTTCTGTCATCACTTGTGACAAAACCATCCATTTATTGATAAATGTTGCTGGGTTGCAGCAGTTTGGTAACACAGCTTTCAACTCCGGCCAGCCATACACAGCAGAAAGGGCAGCGGCTGTTGAAGATGCCCCGATGTTTTTCGCCGCCCCTCTGCCCAGGATTACTGCCTCCAGGGGAGAGCCAGCCCAAAGGATGGTGTGTTCGCACCTTGGCCACGCCAGACCAGCTGTCAGGGTCAGCTGACAGCAGAACTGGACTAGGCACAAAGGCTCTGGATTTTTGCACTCAATCAATCAAGCTACACACACACGTTCCGCTTGTGACTTTACCGCGAAAGCAACTTCTGGTTGACACATTACTGGGAGCAATAACTTTTTAATTGCTGAGGCTACATCCACTAGCTTTTTGGCATGCGTAAACTACAACGGACTCTGGAGAACTCAACGAGGGACTTTGAACAGTTTTGCAACATGAGAGGTGAGCACAGCTCTTTCACCATACTTTACACTCCTTAGATGAAAGGAAGACAAATGCTGTGTAATCTGACATGGAGGGGTCCACCTGCAGATGATTATCTAGTGAAGAGAGAGATCTACAAGACCTACCTGTGTAACAAATGCCAATCAAACATCTCGCTTGCTGTTAGGAGAAACTGTAGTTTTTCTCCTTCACATATTTATAGTATCTACCTTCTAACTAGCAGAAATAAAGCAGTAAAAGGGAGAAAAAAGTGGAAATTTAAAACTATCAGTGAAAACAATGGTCAAACATTAAATGGTGTGCATTAATTTCTAACCTGCTGATCGGCCTTCTTTTTGATTATCAAAATCAGTATGTAACAAATTTTTGTAATTCTGGTACGTTTGCACCCATACAGGTACCAGTAAAGCAGTCCTGGAACTTAAGGTGACGGCTCCAAGTGGGGCTACAGCAGTTACCAGCAGAGCAGCAATCACAATGGGAACAGGGCAGGCAAGCAGGAATGGACGGCAATCACAACAGCAATCCCAGCACCTTCCCATGGCAGAGCTGGAGCCAGTCTATTTCATTCTAGTTACCCACTTGTCCTTTCTGCTTCACATGTGTCAAGGGTGTCTACCAGGTAATTCAATTAAAAAAGACCATGACCATGCAGGTTCTAAGTTATTCAGGTTTCTTTGGGAATTATTTGGATCAGTGCTAAACAAGGCAGAGTGGTTACTCTTGAACAGTAGTAACACTTCAGGCTCTATACTTGGAAGTTTCCATCCCAGGAGCAGCATTTTTATAAACATCTAGCATTCAGAAAATCAGCATGTACTCTGCCTGCATGATATATTACTAGCATTACTTCTCAGGGAAAACTCAATTTTAGTATCTTTGATAACATTGTTTTCTTTTGGTAAGCCTCTTTTTTGGGGGACAAATCCAAATTCGGTATTTAATTCTCTTTTACGCTGTAGCCTTTCTATCAGCTTATGTAAGCAAATCATTTCACATCATAATCTGTAAAGTGTCTAACAGAATTTAAATGTTTATATTCAGATTCCATCTAATTATAGACATAGGTGGTATTTCATGTAAATTTATATGTTTATTTCATGCTATATGTTTATTTATATGTTATATATCATGCTTCCTTTCTCATTTAGGAAATCAGATGTTTTCTACTGTTTACCTTGATGACACATTGCATTAACTTTGTTGAAACTAAGGAAGTTTATTTTATCTATTTTTTTTCTGTCTATAATCCTTAAATAAAACTCACCGCTTTTCATATGAATTATGTTCTTACTTATCTGTTATTCTATTTACACATTTCTATTGCAAAACTCTAAACCTGGTATAGCTGAAGGTACAAATACATGGACTAAACATCTACTTCACAGTGGTGAAAACTGTCAATTCTGAAGCAACTAGCTATCTATTCTTCAAATACTATTTTGCAAAATAATTAAGCCTTACTGCTGTCATAATTAAATTATGCTTTTTATAGAAACATAGAATCATAGAAAGTTAAGGGTTGGAAGGGACCTTAAAGATCAGCTGGTTCCAAGCCCCCTGCCATGAGCAGGGACATCTTCCACTAGACCAGGTTGCTCAGAGCTCCATCCAACCTGGCTTTGAACACCACCAGGGATGCGGCAGTCACAGCTTCTCTGGGCAACCTGTTCCCAGTGCCTCACCACCCTCATGGTGAAGAATTTCTTCCTAATATCTAATCTAAATCTGCCCTCTTTTAGTTTACAACCATTCCCCCTAGTCCTATCACAACACATCCTTGTGAAAAGCCACTCTCCATCCTTCCTGTAGGCCCCCTTCAGGTACTGGAAGGCTGCTCTAAGGTCACCCCAGAGCCTTCTCTTCTCCAGGCTGAACAGCCCCAACTCCCTCAGCCTGTGCTCGTAGAAGAGTTACTCCAGCCCTCTGATCATCTTTGTGGCCCTCCTCTGGACCCGCTCAAACACATCCATGTCCTTCCTATGTTGGGGGCTCCAGAGCTGGATGCTGTACTCCAGGTGGGGTCTCACGAGAGCGTAGTAAAGGGGCAGAATCACCTCCCTCGCCCTGCTGGCCACACTTCTCTTTGTTTGGTTTCCTATTCGTAGTAACACCTAAGCAGAACTGGATGAAGACAGCTCATTTTCAGCCTGAATTCTACATCAATTCTCTTCATACCATGCCACACTGGTTGTTAAGCATATTACCCATGGCTTTAAATTTCTGTATTGGAAACTTAATTCCTCCATGCTTGGAAAATGACTGTAAAATTTCTCATTCTTATAGGTTTTTGAAAGTTCTCATGGTAAAAGTTAAAACAAGTAAGAAATCCATGTAATTCATTTAATTATACTGGACATCAGTTTCCTATCATATGTTTGTAACCATTCCTGCACATACTAGTATCTGCTGAGTTTTCAGTTAGAAATAAGAAGAACTATTAACTCTGTGGATAAAATAATGTTTAAATCATTTCAGTCAATATTTGACAAAAATGTAATGGAATTTTGGGTTGCTCCACTGTTTCTTTCTTCCTTAATATAATCAATAATTTTGCCCATAGCACTAATTTTGCAGCCTAGAATATGATTAAGATGATTTGATCTATTTCTGTGGGCATAAAGCATCATATTACCTGGATAACGGGTCATTTTACTCTCCCTGGCTCCATTTGCAACTCGCACAACATTCTTTTGTTAATTCTGACTTCCATCACAGTGGCTCTTCATCAAGAGCAAAGCTGAAAAGCTGAAGCAGACACCATTGTCTCATTTGCTTTTTAGGAAAATTTCACTAAAAAAAGAATCATTAATAAGATGTTACATTTGGGGAATTAAGTGTCAGATAATACTGTGTCTTCTAAAATTTGAGACAAAATCAACATATAAATCAAGGCATGGCTTTAGGAAATGCTACTCAGTTTCAGCCAGAGATTCTTTCCTGCCAAAGACAACACAGCAAGTTGCAATTCTACCTTTATGGAATTCTACATCTGTATTTCTACAGCTCTACAGCTTGAAGAAAGGGATTCGATTTAATGCACAATCTGGTGTGGTCAAAGTATTGTCTTCTATTAAACTTGGTTTTGCTTATGAATGAGTTGTTTATGTATATCCATATTTAGCAGCTTTGCTAAGTTTAAGTGCATCCATATTTAGCAGCTATGTTCTACATTCAAAAGGAAAACAGCCTCCACACCAGCACCTTTTTTCTCTTTGTGTAACAGAGTAGCTTGTATCTTCTACAGACTTTGTTAAAGCTCAGCTAGGACACCAAAAAGGAGTAAGGCATAGCTCCCTTCCTCCTCTCTTTTCAGGAATCTACACTGATGATGCACCAACAGTTCACCAGCTCTTGCAAGTGCTGTTCTCAGGCTCCTGCAAGGTCAGCCAGTCTGTCCCACCCATGTGCCTGCTTGGCTAGGACAATATCCCCGACAGGCTATCATCTTCTCCAGGGCAAGCCAGGTTACCTCTAAACCCACATAAATAAGGTTTCTGAGTGCAAGAGGACTTTAAACTTCTTTTGCAGGTTCGTAGCTCACCTTCCCTCCAAGCTGTCTTTCACTGCAAACGTGTAGCCCAGTCTTTGCCTAGAAGTCCTCAACTCCTTCTCCCCGAATGGTCATGTGAATCTGGCCCATAATAAGACCTTATTAAATGATTAATTCTCACTGCAGGGCTTTTCAGTTTGTTTTGGTTTCATTAGCAGCCTGGTCATGAACTTCTGTCCAGTTTCAGTTTCAGTGCTGGACACTGGTTTGGCTAGCCTGTGTCCTCATAGGACAAGAAAAATATTTGGGTTTTTTTTCCTCTGAGAGATTTACACATTGTGGAGCATATAATATAGTATGAAATGCTGAAAGGTGAAATAATAGATCTTGGATATTTGACATACTGCCTTTAATTTTAATTAGACAAAGAGCTTTTCTACAACCTCTCTAAAGAAGACAAGTCAAAATCTTAACAGCATTATTGATCTTTCCAAAGAAAAGATATTTTCATTAGTTTTATTGGTCATTTATCTCTTCTATGACCAACAGACTGAGTTATTCTATATTGTTCTTGATTTCTTAATGGAAAGCAGGCAACCTTTTCATTTCCTGTCATTCAAGGAAGATGATTCCACTACCTTTCTCTTTAAACTGTTAAAATTGGAAGCAATTTAAATTTAAAACAAAGAAATGCGAATTACAGATTTGACTTTTTTCAAGGCTAAGAATGCACTTTGACCTCTTATTAAATATATTCTGTAATGTTCTTTTACCAGCTTATACTTCCACAGTAATGTCAGGTTCCTTCCTTGAGTCTTTCTCTCGTGGTAGCTCCTACAACTGAATGATGCGGAATTGAAATGATCTGTTTTCTAATCTTACATAAATATTTACAAGCAATATACGAGTCCCATTCTCCACAAGAATTCAATAAAGAAGCTGGATTCTGCTCAGACCTTTCAGGATCCTTCTGCATAAATCTATTTTTGCACCAACTGACCCCTCTATTCTCAATGGATAAGTAAGACAGAACTGAGCTCAGCTACACTGATGTACAAAGGATGACAGTTCTCCAAAGTGCCTAAAATGTAAGTGTAAATGAGCTGAGGTCTCAGTTGCTCTGATCCCCGGGACTAATATGAATCATTTCTCTCAGAAGGGTGGAGCTGCAAGAAGTTTATGCTATTTCACAGTTCTGCTGACCTAAACCAGTTCCAAAGATGCAGAAAAAAATTCCAACAAATAATTTGTTCTGGAATATGAGCCATGAATATAAGTTATTTAAATGATACGTGGTCTCATCAGTATAATATCACCATATATCCAGTGGCTTTGCGTCAGAGAGTGCTTTTGATACTGCTTATCCTTTATTGCTTATTCTTCACCCTTTGTATGTGACTTTCTCTCTAGCACTGAACAGACATCCACCAAATGAAATATTACATCATAGATACGATAATATTTATTTTTAGAACAAGGGCTAAATTAATATTATTAGTAATATTTTCTAATTTTTCATCAAGGACACAAATCTATGCCTGCAACTAAAAGGCTAAAAAATGCATTTTTTCCTACTTCATAAGTTCTAAATGACTGCATTAATCTTCCATTTTCCTTCCCAGAACGTCAGTTGCAGGCTTTATTCCCTCACCTGCCATACCTTTGGGATTTCTGTGTTTTCAGAACAGGCTTGTTCTCTTAGTTCTCTGATCTTAATGCTCTCGGTTCAATAGTTGGTCTAAATCAATTTTTCCTGGAATTACCTGTATTCAAGGAACTGACAGTAAGGATTGCTGATGGAAAGCCAATAACGTAGCAAGCACTGTAACAGTAGTATTGCTGCATACATGACAATTTTTCTGATGTCTGACAGACAGCAGAACAATGCAAGGATCTTGATATCTGCTTTGTGTTGTCTTGAGAGTAAGATGCTAGTTAATGCTGTGACACAGAAAGTGTCCTGCCAGAAGCATTTCCCACATCCCAACCTTCTACTTAAGCCTTAATTAGTTCCTTTAGGTTGAAACTAAAGAATGTATACTGTACACTTGGATACAATATACTGTATGCAGTATGCAATCCATACACATCTATACTACTTCTCTAGATCCTCTTTTCACTCAACGAGGAAGCACAGACTAATCTAGGTGCACCACTCATCTTGTCCTAAACCACCCAATGACAATGAGACAGACGTATCATGCCCTTGAAGGGTCTAATTCTCGCCCATGACAAGGTGACTAAGGCAGATGTCTACAGTTCACACTACAGGCCTGTAAGTTAGTGAGATGAGCTCACTAGCACCTTGATTTGGACAACTAATTTCCCCACACAGCTAGCGTAGACTTCTACAGATTGATCAGGTAGGAACCTAGATCCTTCCAAATCTCCTTCACTACTCAGAGAGGAGAAGGAAGTTGCAACATGCCTGGAAAAGTCCAGGCCATCATATATACAACAGATTTAAATCACACTGAGCTCCGTCCAAAGCGTGGTGCTGACTGCTCTTTATAGAGCAGTAAATTATACCCAGTTTCTTGAAGCAACTTTTTGGCTCTTGTTTTCTACTTCCTGCTGCCTTATGGACATTTTCTGTCTATTTTCCAGGCCTTGGCCTCTATTCCTGCCTCAATACCGCTGCTAGGGCTGCACCTCTCATGCTGCTATCTAATAGTAATGCCTCCAAATAATAGGAAGAGGAAACCCAACTTCACCTCTTAATGAAAACATTTTCTTGAGGAAAGGGTATAGTCTGTGATTCAATGGATGGTGCTTCTAGATTCCTCAAACCACATTTTCATTGCATGTGATTTTCAGAGAACATCTGGTCTGAGGTGAACATTATAGTTTGGTTGTCAATGTATGATATTAAGGTATACATCAGCTCTCTAGGCAATTTCCGTATTTTTCAAATACAGCTGAGATTTCCCTCCGAGTATGTCACATGGACAATCTGACAGATCAGCTATCATTATTAGTACTTGTAAATCTCTGTCTGGTATAGTTTGTCAACACACTTTTTCCCATCTTGGCCTTGCAACCGAGACATAGCTACCTCAGTTGATATTTTCTCTGTCTTACTATTTTTTTCTGTATTTCTGTGAAGTTGAGAGTCTCCTGTTCTTGCTCAGCTGTTATAGCTTCATGCCTCAACCTACCTCAGATAAAATGTCACCTGTGTACGTATCTCAGTTCCATTCTTCTTGTCTATAGCAACATGGTACAACAGAAATTTCCATAGCGTGTGCTGAAGGCTTCTGGTGCCTTTTATAAAATATTTCCTTCAAACTTTGACATATCTTACTACCGCTGAAAATCATGATTATTATGAAGAAGTTATTGAGAGCTTTTATAGGAGTGATACCCCAGACCCAGGCATTGGTTTACTGGGAACACACTGTGAATGCCTTCTATATTTACCTTTCATTCATACCATAATATTTTGGGATGAAACAGTGGATCATCAGCTCCTTGATGTGTGTGATAATTACCTTATGCTGCCATAAATATGTCTATGCTACAACTTGGTCTAGAAACCACCCTGGGGGTTGCCAACATTTCAGAGGTCCAGTCTAAATATCAGCAGCTGGTTTATGCATCATAACTGATTTACTAGCTAAAAGTCTGAGTGGTTGCTTGTATTGCAGTTTGCAGCCTTAGAGAAGTAATGGACAGTACTATAGACAAGTACCTTTTCATCCCAGTTTTATTTAGTTATTTTCCTGTTGTTGTAATCTACTTCTGTTACTATAATCTACTTTTTCAGTCCAGAAACAGGCAGGAAGAGGTTGCCAGCACATTCTGATACAGTACAGTTTTGTCTACACAGACAAAACTGCCTCCAGTATGACCTGGATCCCAGCAAATACTGTTAGGATCTCTTGCAGATGACACTGTAAGGGCGTTGCCACCATTACCCAGGAGCACTTGCCAGTATCCAACTTTGGTTGTGAGCCTTGAGAGTATTTCTACTTCTGCCTAGTCAGGCACAGATAACAAGATCTTTGTTTAAGCTGCTAGAGTCTGCTCTGTGAAAACACATGGCTTGTCTCAGTTCGCCAAGGCTATTATGATGCTATTCAACCAACGGGATCAAGTACTCTTTGCAAAACATCCAGACGCACACCCCCCAAGTAAAAGAAGGGAAAAAAATGAAGTGCAGCCAAGTCCACTTGTTTTATCCTACAAACATCTGAGATGAGCACAGGCTGATTCAGATCTTACCATATACCATGGTTATAAAGCTGAAGAACATTTATCAAGCATTTCTGTCAACTACCACCCCTGACTAGGAGCCAAAGGAGGACTTAGATTTGACATTCTTCTGTCTGGCACATTCCAGTAAACACAAACAGCTGTCCACTGATACATTTTGAAATCTGAATGACAGATACGTTGCTATAAACTTTTCCACTGTATAAAAGTAGCCAGTATATGGGGGGAGGGGGGGGGGGAAGATTTTTTGGAAAACAATCTCTAGATCACAGTATTTTGTTCAACTTCAGGAAATGACTCAAAGCTTAAACAGAAATTCAGATTATGTTGTTTACAACTATTAATTTTGTGCAGGATGTACTAAACACTAAATGTATCAGTGTCTCAGAAAAAGCTTGTAATGTTTCCATTTTCTAAGTTAAAGCTAATCATCTGTTCAAATACTGCATATGATTGCCTGTTTCTCCATACTAACTTGGAAAAGGAAAATCAATTTCTTTGCATGTCTAGCAAGTACACTTCTCCACTTATAAGTGTATTTTTTTTGATGAAGAACCTTTCAAGACATCTGTAAAATATTTGAGTTTCAAAAATCATTGTTTGAAAGTATTCTTATTTTCTTTTTGTGAAAAGAAATGGCGAGCATGTTCTTTGAGATACTTGGGACTCTCTGTTATTTGATACAAACCCAAGAATTGCTGGAAGTATCATGTACACAGGACAATTTGCAGAAGACGTAATGTGATCGCAACAAGAGCTGTGAGCTATGAAACAAGAGAGAGGATAAGGGCATCAGCATGAAAATAGGAGCCTAGAAGAGTTCTGAGACGTGAAAAGAAGGTAGATGGTGTGGTGTAGGAATTTAGAAGAGAACCAAGAACCCTACAAAGTAGGGAGAAGAGAAATGGTATTAGCACTGAGTGTTCAGATATTGCTACTATGACACTGACCAGCAGGGTCTGCATTGTATAAATCCATTGAGAGAATCTCTACAAAAGTCAGGCCAGTTTCTTTACTGGCTAAGAACAGTCTCTGATCTATTTACGAACACTAGAAAAGTTCCAATGAAATTAACAGAAAATGTTGAAACTGTTGATAAGTGTGGTAAACTCTACAAAACTCCATGTTTGGCTGCAACAGGTGAGCATCCTGTCCAAAAGGCAGTCTGTCCTGCTTCCCTCCTCCTACTAGCAGCCGTTGCTAATCCTTGTACTGGTTGCTTCCAAAGTCCAAATTGTAGCAACTCCACTGACCAGGCAACAAGTTCACGTAAGGCAACAACATAAAAATGTTAAAAACTCAATAAATACACAAACGTTTCAGTAAATATAAAGACCAGTTATTGTCAATTTGTTAAATAGTCTAACTGCTAGTAAAATACATTATTTATAAAATGAACATTTGAAAATCTGGATAACTTACTCAGCTTTGTAGGAGACAGAATATTTTAAAAGATAACCTTTTAAAAGATTCTGGAAATACTTCATTACAAAACCTGGAAATAGTGTCAATGACATCCAATCTTCCCCTCTTTCCCTGACAATTTTCACCACCTGCTTTGAGATAAAGTATAAGCCAAGATTTGAAAACTGTAAATCACAGGGAAAACTCTACATATCGTGTAAACTGCATCTCACAGCTACCAGACGTTCCAGCTGGGAAATCAAATCCTCACTCTCATCCACACTTACGACAAGAGGTACCTTACTGGATTTCTCTCTAGACAGCTATTCCTGATTAGACCATGTCTCCACTCAGCACTCTGTCATGGTGTAGATCAGAGCTCCAAAGTACACAGCCTGTTTCTCACTAGCAACCAGGTAAGTAAGCTGTGTCCCGCTGGTAGATAAAAGTCGCTAAAGATATTAAAAGCCCTTTCGTTTACCTGGGAACGAGACGAGCGGGCAGAACGAACCAGCCAGCCAGGCCCTAGGGCATGCCTCCCCACCAGAGCCCGGCAGGCGCAGCAGATGCATGCCTGCTGCAGGCCACACAGCAGACATCACCGCTGTACCTGGCAACACTTTGGAGACAAGGTCCTTTGAGGTAGACAGGATGGGGTTTTTTTATTAATCTCTGCAATACCAAGCAGTGATCTCGTGCTCCAGAGGCAGACTTTAGAACGATGTTTAAAAGAACTTTCTTGAATTTACAGGCCACAGATGCTACCTATGCCCAAATTCAAAAACAGGCATAAAGTCTTCCTTCAACCGCAATGGAAACGGAAGCCGTTACATTTTTATGGGTGCTCATGCCTGTCTCAAGACCGCAGTAAGAATTACAGCATCACTGAGATTTCTGAAGGAGAGTCCACATGAAAAGAAAAATATTGTCAGCATCCATGTGAATGTCAATTCTGCAAAACTCACAGCCTTAACAAAAGTGAAGGGTTTATCTATTATATGCATATGAATAATTTTTATATAGATATATATGCATAATATATATCACATATATATAATGCATGCATGCATACTCTCTCCATGTGTATATTTATATACACATAAACAGCTGGCCATTCTTTACTGCCTCTGTCAGAGTTTAAGAAAATCAAAACAGTCTCAAAATACTAACAGTCATGTTTGGATTGCTCAGAATCTGACTGTGGCAAATCTACAGAATCTATATGTACTGCATAGGTTACACGGGCCTTATAAGAATTGCTTGAATGGAAGAAATGATTGATTATCTGTCAGTGTCACGATGATGCATAAATACAAACTAATCAGGACTAAATTCATAGCTACAGTTAAGAGCAATTTTTTATATGAATTATCATCATTTATCTAGCCGTATCAAGGGATTGAAAAGAGTTTTTTACAACATTTTTAAAATAGGTGCTTCCACCATAAGCTACCACAATACTTACTGTTAGCATGTGGTCTTTGAAACCTTGCACAGCCATGAGTCTGACATGACTATGAAAATTTTGGTGGTCTGCGGTTAGTCTCAAAGGTCCTAAACCTAAAGCAACCCTATTAAGCGTGCCTCAAATAATCTGGCGGCTAGATGTGAGGTTATCACTGTAGAATTGTACTCCCTTTAACTGCAAGAAGTAGTTGTGGAAACTTTATCTGAAGTATGGTTAAATATTCTCAAGTAGGAGAACTACTTTAGTAGTTAGGGAATAACCACTTTCATGCTATTTCAGTATTCAGTATCAAGTGCCTGCTTTCCACAAAGAGCACGTAAGACAGAGGAGCAAAAGCAACAGCAAAATAAACCGATTGCTAGAATTTCTATCCTAGTTCACACAAACAAGGTAGTTTTGTTGCTGACCTAGAACTGATAATGAATGAGATATTGTTCAGACAGATATGCATGTAAGTCACAACTTCGCCAAACATGTACTAAAGGATAGATCCCAGTTAAGCAAAGAAAAAGTCTTTCCATCCTAACCATCTAGAGAGGCTATGGATACCCACCCCTACTGCTGCACGATACTGAGAGCCTGCTCTGCTGCAGAGCGCAGGTACGCGCTTCTACCGTCCAAAGGAGCTCCCAGGCTTTGTTCACAATGCCGCTCCTGCTTGCCCCCGACAGAGAGGAGATCGACACCAGGGGTTAGGCTAGCCCACTGCTGACCGAGCGGGAAAGGGCGACAGTGCAATCCGACAGCTTAAACTTGTGGTGTGACACGTGGGTCTATTCCAGCCACCCGCTCCGAGGAGCGTGTACCTGGAAAACCCACGCCGATCGCTGCGTTGGGAAAGTACGCGACAGAACCCACTGCGGGCATAAGCGCCTCGTCGCCCTACGACTCACATCCTCTACGGCTTCATTTCCTTGCCGAGCGTCTCTCCGTCGCCTGCCACAGCCAGCCTGACACACCAGCCCTGCATCCGCAGCCACAGCAGCGCACACGCGCGCGCCTGTGTGTCCCATCCCGCACGCCCAGGCAGCGCACACGCCGCAGCCGCGAGCCACGCCGCAGAAAACCCGCCACGGCGCACCGCACCGTTGGTCACACAGACAACAAACACACGCACGTACACTCCATATCCAAGCCCGATCCCAAGAAAACCACGCTGCCTATCTCGTACCCAAGCCCTGCGTGACGGCGTCTGCGCGCACAGCGCACAGGAGCGCGCACGGTGCCCACAGGTGCGTG
This sequence comes from Opisthocomus hoazin, assembly GCF_030867145.1. NCBI lineage: Eukaryota > Metazoa > Chordata > Aves > Opisthocomiformes > Opisthocomidae > Opisthocomus > Opisthocomus hoazin. Next base: position 78,769,811 of record NC_134415.1, on the reverse strand, counting down.
AGCCCACGCAACGGGGCGGCGAGCGGGTGCAGACGTGACCACGACACACACACACGGGAGAGTGGGGGGGGCCGCTGCGGTACCCCGCCCGCCCGGGTGTCCCTCCGTCCCGCCCGGGTGTCCCAGAGCAGCGGGCCGCAGCCCTCCGGGCCGGGTCGCGGCTGCCCCAGTACCTGCCGAAGTGTCCCAGGGAGTCGAAGAGCCGCTCGGAGCCGGGGGCCATGGCGGGGCGGCAGGAAGCCGGCAGCCCCGGTGCCGCTGTCCCGGCGCGGAGAAGCGGAGAAGCGGCACCGTCCCGCCCCGTCCTCGCGGCCCCTCAGCGGGCGCTCGCGCGGGCGGTCAGCGGTCGCCGCCCCCCAGCGGTCACCGCCCCGCAGCCTCCCCGCGCGGAGCCGGTCCCCGGCGGGGCAGGCGGGCCCGGGCTGCCTCAGCGCTGGGAGGGCTCCGGGGGCCGTCACCGCCGCGCCGGGGCTCCGCTTCCCCTTTGATCCCGCACGCAGCCCGGCTGCCTCGGACGCTTCGCTCTGAGGGACCGGTCTCGGGTTTGCCCGTCGAGCAGCATCGGCAGCGCGCTCTTCCCCCCCCCCCCTCCGCCACTTCAAAATTAAAATTAAATTAAAGGAGGCGATTAGGTGCTTAAATCCTCCTGTGACAGTCATTAATAATCTGATATTTCGGGCTCTAGTGTGTGTCACATGGACGTTTTCAATTAAAGGAGGGTATAAACAAGTTTTTCCCAGGACATCATCTGAATGTTAATAAGAGTCATCTTTAGTAGCCTTATAATCCGCGCTGTTACATAGTTTTTTTTCAAAGTTTTAGCACATAATGTAAAACAGTATTAGAATAAAGGTAAAATATGTCATATGTCCCATATCTGCCTGACTATCATCAGTGCTCCAATTTGTAACGAAGCCTCAATTACGTTTGGACCTGTTTGTCAGTCTGACCCAGAGCGGGCCCAGCTAATCAATTTGAAACTGTTTGAGGGTTAACGAAGCGAGTTACAACAGGAGACCTTTGTAATTAACTCAGAAATGGGTTTTGTTGGGATAGCTACGCTCTGGCAGCCCAGTCGCTCTGGGCACAGAGAATTAGGAGAGATACAGAAAAAACTGCTGCAGGTGCAGCTCTCATATTTCATGTTTTTCCTCCCCAGAACACTGGATTTCCCTTCTCGGGTAGATCCAAGGTCAAAGGTGTCCCTGCTCTGAGTGAGGAAATGGACCAGGTGCCCTGCAAAGTCTCCTTCCAACCCAAATTATTTTATGATTCTGTGATTAAAGACGCATTGCCAGCAGATTGCACAAGCTCTTTCTGGGCTGCTCTATTGAAAAACACAGGGGGAAAAAAAAACCAACAAAAAAGCCAAGCCAATTCAATCTTACCATACGCATATTCTGTTTTTTAGGAAGCACAGGAAAAGCTGAGAAGTAAACCCTTACTAAATCACTGGAAGTCAACCTTCCCTTTCCAAAACCTGACCCAAATACTTCTGCTACCGCCCGGGCTGCCAGGCTCCGCCGCTTCGCAGGGAAAGGTGCCTTTAAGAGGCTCTGGCACCAAGCAAGCACCGCAACTGTTCCTCTGCGCCGAGCAGATGCTGGGGCTTTGGGGTGACAATCTGTTCCAGCGCTGAGCTGGAAGAGGAAGATGTTTCTCAGGCTCCTCGGCGCTGAGTGACTCCTGATCCGACTGGCAAAATGAGCAAATCTCACGTTACGCAAGCAGGGATCTGAACAGTAAGTTCGGCGGAGGACTGCGCCTCACAGCTAGCGTGTTGTTGGGCCCCTCACCTCGCCCAGCCGTTTCGAAGGCGTCGCTACGTGTGACAAAGCTCCCCATATGTCTCTCGGCATCTGCAAAGGACATTCTTCACACTGCGTCTAGAGTTTGTTGCGCTTGCTTTCTTAGGATATGTAAACTAGCAAGTCTAAGGACAGATTTGTTTGCTTTTGGTGAGAAATCTTGAATCCCATGGCTTTTACCTTATAAATATCAGCATTAAATTTAATCTTCCTTTTTTTTTTTTTTTCTGGAGAATGTTTTCCAGGTTTGAAACGGTATGTGCCTGAACGCAGCACCGGTACTTCAACAAAGCATTTCTTTCTCCTAAGAGCCACACTAGTTAAATAGTTATCTGCAAAAACAAACACCAACGAATAGTAAACATTCCGGCTAAATATTGCATTGCTGCTCATGTGCCTGTTTTTAGTGTCTTGCCTCCTACAACAAGTACGTTCATTACTTTTCTGTAGCATTATGGTATAGGTAATATCTATTTTTTGTGTAAAAGTCAAGCAGGAAATAAACAGGTATATCATTTTCAGCACAATTTTTTAAACCTAAAAAGATCCATAAATAGTTTTCTGTTTGTGGAATCTTTCATAGGCATGCTTGCCCACATTTCTCTCTATGCTTGCCCCTTTGATAAATATCATGACTTTACTGCTCATATCAGAGTAAAGGCAGGAAATTTCCATTCTCTCCTCTTAAAATTAATACCAAGCTCCCACACGCTGCACTTGCAAAGGTTATTAATGTAATGCCTGCAACGTCTGCTCTATTAAACATGTGGTGGTCACAGATCTGCCTTGTTTCTTTCAAGCCTCGGAAGATGCACAACATCCTTTGGGTTTGCCTTCCTCCTATCCTGTTACACCAATGCTACATGAAGTAATAACTGTGCTTTTAGTCACCATCACTCCTCGCCGAGGTGTTTTTCACCACAGTCACCTAGAAATAGTGATAGTACTGTTCATGTACAGTACACAGCTCTCTTTCCAAAGGATCGTGCTGTGTGCGAAACTCTTGTGCTACAGACAAGACAGGGAACATCCAAAGAAGCAGCAAAAGATACCTACAATTAAAATGTCTCAAGATGAGACCCTCTGCATCCAAGCTCTACTTACTTCTGGTTTTTAGGGATTTTGTTATCATAAGGAACTGAAGGGAGGTTGCAATCCATTTCCTAAAATGTCTTTGGAAACCAATCGGATGGGAAAATTGAGGGTGTTCACAACAGACAACACCGCAGGGTATTCCAGGGGTTTAAAGTGTTGGTCTTCTAACCCTTCAAGAGGAATACGCGAGGGTTCATCACAAAAAACTTCAGTTACAGGTTTAACCTCATTTCTGGCACTCACAAGCAAGTTGTTTTTCAACAGAGACGCTCAGTATTGCACAATCCTTGAGGAAGAAGTGAACTTCACAACTTGTAACTGGAGAAGAGATGGCTTACAGAATAATCTCCTTCAGTTTGTCATTCCCACTAGGAAAAATCTGGCTTCTACTGAGAAGGGCTGTTACTGACCTCCTCTTTTGTAAGTCAAATGACAGTGTCACCAAAATATGAGGTATATGAGGAACATGCCTGTGATGTGAACTTCTGTACGTGTTCTCACACATTCATATGTGCATGCTGAGCTTCAAATTACAGCTGAACCCTAAATACCAAAGTGGTGAGGACAGCAGATAACTGGCAGTGCTGCCAACACCCTTCCGTGGACACAGGTAATGACCTTCTTAAACGGAGCCAATTTCTGGCCCATCTGTTTCACCACTCCTTTTGACAAGGCTTGTAACCCACAGATGAGGAACAGCGTTACACAGAGTGCAGGAACTGCAGCTGTGTCAAGCAAGAAACGCAGATGATCTCACTACTGCCACCAGCATTCAAGTCAAGCACACGGGTAGAGTCCATCCCTGAGAGGTCTCCGGTGTCTGTGAAAAAAACCGTTGCTGAAATCAACCACAGCATAGCTTGAACATAACCTTCTCCCACCTCCTGTTCTGAAGCTACAAATTCCTGTTCACTTCCAGGGAAAACCGGCAAGACAAGTGCATTTATCAATGAAAACACAATGGAAGCTTCTAGAGAGTAAGCTCAAAATGGGTCTTACTTGCATAAATGTCTGTCAGCCACTGAATTGCTGGTGTGGAAAAAAGTTTACAAAAAACTTCTCTTTACAAAAACTAGGGAAGTCATGCAGACGTTGCTTTTGTCTGCTGGAAAGTAAAAGAAGTCTTTGTATGAGTTTTACTGGTAGTTTTGGGGGTTTTGCAATTAGATTGTAATAGCTGGTGCATCACGATACATTTAACAGACTTAAAAACATGGTCAGTAGTGCAGCAAGTAGGTTGATAAAGAGGATCAGCATGTGCACCTGGCTGTGCGAAAATGTTTGGGATTCTCCCGAACTACGAGGAAGGAATGCTGCAATTCCCTGTTTTCTCATGACAGTCCCCGAATTTTCTCATCAACCTTAAAGAACCAGAGCCACAAGCAAAGTTGATGGGAGAGTGGTTTGTTGGCAACCGCTATGCGACAAACATGCTCCATATCATCTTCTCTTCCCCGCTGCTGACACTTAAAGAGCAGGCCAGACAGGCACGTGGCAGTTGTAGCAGCCAAAGTCATTTGCTATGGCTTTGGCTATATTTTTTCTTCCACTGCCTCCTGGATGGAATTCTGGAATAATCACAAGAGACTCCTCCAGTGAACTCACTGAGGATTTATATTCAGTGCAGTGAAGGCCCAGATAGGATTTTGGAAGCCTAGAGAGTGTGTCCTAGTTGTACCACAGACATCTGCAAGGATACATCTAACCACGATACTTCAGGGTGGGCTACATCAGTTTGACATCTTCAAGAACGCTTCCTCCACAGTATCCTTTTGTCTGGAGTTATTCCTGCCGTACAGATGATGAATGCATACGAACAGGGTACTTCATTATGGAAACTTTCTTTACTAGTCCAATATTTGTATAAATAACCCTTCTGAATAATGAAAAAAAAATCAGAAATTCAGAAAAACAAGCTGAATGTGGAGGAAAACAGTGAGGGTTTTGCAGGTCATTACTCCATCTAAACTCTTTGGAGCAACAGAAACCCATTAGTCTATAAGGAAGACGGCAATGAGAATTTGTCTGAATATTATTTCAGTTTTGGACTGCACCTACCAGGTGTACACGTAGACCTTGCCTTCTAGGGAAAGCAGAAACTAGACTCTACAACATCTTTATGATAGAGTTCTTACAGGAATGCCTTACAAAAGTCAGAGAAATCTGATAGACATCTTAAAAACACCTTTTAGCAAAGATTTAATCTAAAGAGAAATTCCAAAAAGAGAGCTCTAGTTAAATGTAACACTCAACACTCAAAATCCCAAGTCTTTAGTTTTATTTCAATTATTATTTTTTTATTACTTTTCCTCTTTTCCTGTAAGATCAGTGACCACATATCAGCCAGGGCACAGCATTAGAAAGCCTGCCAGGAGACACGGGGCTCAGTGGCAAAGTCTGGGCAATACTCTCTGAAGCTCTTTCTGCTCCAAGGTTTTCAGCACAATTTCCTCACCATTAGCATGACCAGGAGAGTGACAGCACGGTCTGGTAAACTTCCCAGAGTCCTCCTAAAACTGCAGCATGTATGATTACAACAGCAGCTTTACCAGGATCACAAAACTGTTCTCTGCCAGTCTGTATTTAATTGTTAAAAAACCAAAGCATCTTTAGATTATGCATTGTTTAGAATATCCTGCATTTTGTACTAGTTATGATTTGCTGCTTTGTACTTCTTGTGGTGTTATATATGCAGGAGGACAGAAATAAAAGATATTGGGAAGAAAACGCTTCAAAGAGGGGGAAGGGAGCTCACAGTTCAACTTTGCGATCTTGTTAGAAGTAAAATTAGTAAGTGACTAGAATTTATGCTGCATTAGAACCTGAATAAGGAAAAAATACAATTACCAAGTGGCTCTATACAGTATCAGAGACAGAGAAAATGTAAGTCGAAACTTGAAAGTTAAGGCCAGATTCATTGACGTGAAAAATAAGGTCCATATCTACAGCAGAAAGTGTAAATAATTATTGGAACCATCAACCAAAGGAAATGATGGATTCTCCACCCCTTGAAATTTTCTAAACATCATCATATTAGATGTTTTTCTCTGTTATAGATAGAGAGATAAATACTCTCTTATATATATTCTGTTCTATACAGAGATATTTGACAAATGAGGTAGGTAATAAAACAAGTTGAAAGTCTATAACCTTTGCTATGCAAGCAATGAGGCATGCAAGTAGTGCCTTCTAGCTTACAAATGTATTCAGAGATTAAAACTGATGAGATAAATTCTTTGTTGCAGCTGATTACTTAACCCACGCTGGCAATGACTGAATTCCTCTCACTGCTGCCATGTCGATATATGGAGCTATCTCTGAAAACCGGAGTTTCGTTGGGATGTCACAAACAAGCACTGCAGTTTCTTAACAATGCAGAAAAACCGGCAGCGTACCGTGTTAGCTTAAGCTATTTAGCATGAATAACCGAGGACGCAGTCAAGAGAGATCTGACAGATTTAGATGAAGTGACTGAAGATGATACCAATACCAGCTGTCTGCTCCATGGCCCTCTGCTTGATGCCTCAGCAAATATATGGTCTGTGAAACAGGCTGGCTGAGGTACAGATTTCATGTTATTTGGCCCCGTCTTTGCTGGCAGAAAGGAGGGTTGGACCCGAGTGCCAGTAGCGTCTTAAACCACTGCATTTTGGACTCCCAGATCCTGGCTGTTGGTGGTCTCAGCAACGAGGGAGCGGCAGCGCCGATTTCAGAGCAGGAAGGATGCCAAGCACAAGCGCCTCAGGGATCTGGAATACATACTGCGTGTACTGTATACAGCAAAATAGCACCCTGGCTAATAAAGCAGAGAGGCAGAAATTATACTGCCTGCGTCAGTAGGAGCTACTTATTTCCTAACGTAAGATAACTTTAACACAGCATGAAGAGCAATGAAGCATAAGTGAAATTGTTAGGAAAATTACTTCCTTCTTGTAAGAAATGTACTAAAAATGAGAGGCATATTTTGTGTGCTTTTGGCAAAAATCAGATAGAGACTACGCACAGATACACAGCCAGGTAACGTCAGGTACTCTAATCAAAAAGTCTCATTCAAAGGCAAAAATTTTAGGCAACTTTGCCGACAGATTCAAAAGCTATTCTATTGCTACACACAGTTACAGAATCATTCCTATCCTGCATGCCAGCTGGGGATACCAAATGCCACGGGTGAGTTTGCATTCACTGGACTGATTGTATTTAGGCTGTGAAGAGTCAAAGAAAAGAGGCTTGTTTAGCTGAGTTTCCAAAGACATATTCAAGTAATCCTCACTCAGAAAGTCTAATTTCAGGCTGACATTGGCTACATAAACACTTCAAAACTTTAAAGATTATTGCGAAGCTGAGCCAGATGAAAGCTACAAATAGCTAGAAAGCAAATCCATACTCTAATTCTACACCCTTGTCCAAGCGCAACAGAATCACAGAATGGTAGGGGTTGGAAGGGACCTCTGTGGGTCGCGTAGTCCAACCCCCCTGCTGAAGCAGGGTCACCTTGTAGCATGTCCTGTTGCCACATCCACCATTTCTTCAGAGGTATGGAGCAGACACTCTCATAAAGCTATACTCTAGATGGACTTTTGCACACAAAAGTAGTGCAAGGGAAGCAGGAGTAGACGCAAATAATGCCAAAGTCAAGCAGCACAGACGGCAAACGCTACAGCAAGGACCTCCTGGGAGAAGTCCTACCAAGCAACAGTCTTTTCTCTCCTTGCAGGCACACACCATCACCCCTAGACAGCAGAGGCAAGAAAATACATGTTCTGGCAAAATTTGCTAGCAATTTTGGGCATTGTGCTCTTAACTGTAACTCTTTAGTTTCCTGTACAGGGTTATCCATGTCAGTGTAGAGTCCCACAGCAGATGGTGTTTCACACTCGATAGCACACACCCTGCACTCAAAAACCTACCCATTTCCAGCATCACCTTTCACTGAAGCGAGCTACCAGCAACCACCACTAGTTTAACACAATGCCAGCTGAAGCTGTCCCTCCTTTTCACTTCTGAAGTTGGTACACATGATTCTTCAAGATTTGTAAAGTCCTGTTGTTCTTTGGACAAATGTTGCTGTGAAAGTACAGCAAGAACTTTGGTGACACACTAGCAAAGCCAATATCCTCACCACATTTCTGCAGCTTTGCTTTCCCTTTGATACACTTGGCTCTTAAATCTTGCAGTGGAAATGACCTGGTTTACACCAATTTTTTTTTTTTTTTTGCAGTTGCTTTTCTCCCAGTTGACCCAGTTTATCTTTTACCGGATGTGCTGATGCCTGCTATATGCTAAAAGACCACAGTGAGGCAGGTATGCTCAGCGAGTTCTTGCCAAGTCTTCGGGATTAACAGTTTATTTAGTATTCCTCCTACACCCTGTCACGCTGGCCTATGTGAGATTTCAAGCAGAAAGCGGTGATTACTCAGAATGCTGCTCCTGTTACTTTTGAATTTGCTTGGCTGACTTGAGAGGAACTGAACTAAGTCTGCACACGCTCAAGGACTTCCAGTCCTCTCAAGACAATTATTTTAAGCTACTAAATATTGTTTCTGTTCAGAACAAATCACACAGGATACAGAGCTGAATTTTCTGAAGGACATCATTAAAACACGCAAGGCTTAACTAAAGAACTTGATTGCAAAACCAAACCAAACCACTCAGTATGTTTGACAACTGTAACATCAGCAACTCAGGAAACTAGACGAGGGATTTTGTGCACTTAATATACATCTCATGCTTTTCTGAGATTCCTCCAATTATAAACACAAATCATCACAGAACAGTTACTCCTGACATAAACTTGAGTAAAGGGAAAAATCGGGTTCCCCATCCTCTGTCGCTGCTTCAATTCAGACGGAAAAAATGAACAGTGTTGTGAAATGAAAGAAGCAATACAACGAGGCTCTGGATTTTCTTCCACCTATTTGAGAAACATCAAACTATGATTGATTTGAAGCACACATGAAAAAACAGAGGGGACAAAAAGAGCCAATGTGTGGCTTTGGATATGTTACCAAAGTTCTTGTTCCAACAGGCTGTGTCCCTTCGCTGGCAAAGTACCTCTTTCTCCCCTTCCTTTTTGTGTGTCCACATAATTTCCTGATTATGCAAATGCACAGCAGAACTAGTTCATGTGAACATGAAAATCAAGACAAAACACAAGACTGAACTGGTGCTTGAGGTTGTTGTGTCATCTGTCTGTCATCCCACAAAGGAAAGTTTGTTAGTTTGAGTTGGAGGCCAATATTTCAGCATGAGGGTGAGGAAAATCTTGAGCAGTGGAAGCAGGTGGAGTTCCAGCTTTCTCCTGCAGCCATTTCCAGCCCAACACGCTCTTGCTCTACAGCTAACATTTCTGTCAGATTCCCCGTGCGTTCCCCATGTTATACCAGGTTTTGTTATCCTAAAATTCCGGATTCAGCTAAAACTGTATCAGATTTTTCAGAAAGAGTTAGGCTACTCATGAATCCTTGGGAAAGATGGCACCCAACTGGCTAAGGACAGATTCCAGATGGCAGCACCGCTTTCAGTGAGATGCTCCTCCTTCCCAATATGCTTTTGAGTGACTTTCCTCGTCTCTTCCTTCACACAGAGCTGCACTGAGCCAAGGCATTCGATCAGAGACTTTGTGATTCATTTGGAATGAACAAAATAGAAAGTCTTCCGTGCCAATCCATGAGGCACTTCTGTCTTATGCACGCATAGTTTTTGTCCTCCCATCCCAAAACAGACATAGTAGAAACAGAGGAAAAATGAAAGCCAAAAGGGAGGAGAAAGCAATTTCCATGCAATGGGAAACTACATAAACTACTACTTGGGTGGATCCCCAGCTGAGAGATGTGATGTGAGAGGCTCATAAGATCAGGAGTGGCACAAAGATGGGCAGGCAAAAATTACTCACAGTTCTTTGTCACACAGGAGTAGGGAGATGGAGTGAAACCATCAAGTTTGAAAACAAATTTATGGAAATATTTGTTTATATAATTAAACTCCAATTTTAAGATACTCCTACAACAAAACACTGTTGCAGCTGAACATTTTCGAAGGAGAAATGAATATTCAAATTAAATGAAACATATTATCAAAAACACCGATCTCAGGGGCTTATCTATCAACTTTTTTATATATCAAGGGCAAACCAACCATTTCCACTCTGAGTTCTGCTCTGCAGAGGAATCCTTTCCTCTTCACCATGTACAAGGAAAATGACAGCAATAACCAATGCTGCTAACCCTGGTCACTCTCTCCCAGCCAGGAGAACTGCCCAAGCCTACGGGCACCACACCGTACCCGCCCCTGCCAAGGTTAGAGGAGCCTTTTGAGGCTCAGGTCTGGCATCCCCTGGCATGACTGGTTTCCCCTGGCCGGAGGACGTGGGGTATTTGGAAGTTTGGAGGCTGACAACTGGGCAGCTGAAGCCCTTGAAGGAGAAGGCATGGCTAGGGACACATTCCACTCCACACCCTGGGATGTGTGGGAGGAATTTCCAGGCTTGGGTAGGACAGCCTCCACAAGTCTGCCTGAAGGTTTCTATTTCAGCAGCTAGCGGCACACGAGGAAGAGAGCAGCCTATGTGAGAAGGAAACAGACACATGAGCTGCTAACCGGTGAGAAACAGGCTCTATTTTGGACACTCAGCCTTCCACACTGCTTCTAAAATGCATTAATCTGATTCTTTTATACTTATTTTAAAAATAACTCTGAAATAACTACCTGTCTAGTGCATGTCTGCTCGCTTTGGGACTCAATGGCCACAAACACAAATCTCCACTTTGCCCTGTTTTCGAGAGAGTACACAAGAGTCTAACAACCCCCACTATCGATAAATATTTGACTAAAAATCAGAGAATGAATGGTTTTGGCACAGTGGTGAGGGCACAGAGAACAGATTTGCACCCCAGTCTCTGATCTGAGGAACACCCTTACTGCATGCACATCCAAGAGGAGACAGACCAGCCTGAGAATAGCCAGGTGCCAACGACAGCCCCAAGAAAGTGTAAGACCAAGGCCTTGGTCCCAGCACCACATCAAGGACGTGTCCACCCAGATGTGCTCCTGGCTGGCAGAACCACGCCAGCCCCCTGCAGCACTGCCAAGCAGGGCACCTGAGGATGGCTGTAGGACCTAAAGAGTAGAGTAAAGGCAGGCACCAAAGCTCCCAAAGGGTCTGAGTCTCAGGGAGGTGGTACCTCTCTTCCTGCATGACAACACTCTTTCCCCTGTCTTCTTCGATATCTGTTTTTCTGAGCAGTCACTGCGCTGTTTCTGCAATCATCCTCAGAAGGACTCAGATTCTCAAACTACAGCGTAGGTGAATGGCGTCATTCGATTTGTGCACTTGGGGAAGGTGTCCAGAGGTTTAAAATAAGATAAGAAGCAAAAGGCTGTTTGACTTCAAGCAGAAAAGAGACATCATTAAAGTAACCTGGAAGTGCCCTGTTGATGTTAAAGCAAACTGTTCAAGCACGGGCTTAGACAGGCACCGAGAGCCTCTGCAGAGCGTGGCTTTTCTGACCAGACCAGGAGACATGTCTAGAAAGGGACATTTCTCCTTCACTTTTGCAGCATCTAAATGAAGAAGTAGAAAATGAGCTGGCTAGGAAAAAATATCTGTTTGGAAAGAAAATATAGTCAATTTTAACCACTACAAGGATTATTAATTGCATATTATTTCTAGGGTTTTACAGACCACTAAGAAACAGCATTCCCATACACTGCTTGAAATAAAATTCTCTTCAGAATTTGTTTACACAATCAAAGGATCTGTCAAAATAGCAGACACAATATTTGTATTTGATGACCAGATTTACTTCTTATGAACAAATGGTTAATGTACCTACACACAACTTTTAGGCATCTTTTCAAATGCAATCTCTTCATAGGAAATGCTGGGGATGTCCAGTAGGAAATATATTTGGTGGCTGAGCTAACCAGTTTGCCCAGCTCCAGTGAAGATGATAACAAGTAACTGTAGAGGCAGTGAGTGTTGAAACATTCAGTAATGCATTTTCTTGCTAAAAGTGGGTAACACCAGTTTTCCTCTCTTTAAGAACGACAGTCACTCTAACTGCCTCCAAGTTCTTGAGCAAACCCCTGTAAATAATGTAAAGAGAAGTCTGTTTCTACCAAGTATCTACAAAATCTGCAAGGAAACACAAACAGTAAGATGATAACTCAGATCTTCTTATTCTTCTTAATTACGCTGTATGGAACTAGATCCCACTTCAGAAACCAAGTACAGAATTACAACCTAAGCCATAGCAGGCCCATTTTTAATTCTAGCTACTTTATATAATGATATCAATGCTACTTATATGGATCTTACTAGTAGAGTAATATGGAATACTTCCTCTGCTAGCAGGCAAATAGTTTGGATTTATAACAGTACAGCTGAGAACAGATCAGAGCCTCATATTTATTGAGGTTATTCATATCTAATGCAGTTATTGACACCAGGCTAGCCATTAACCCCAGTCCTGCTGTTAACTGAATGAGCAAGCTTTCACATATGTTTCTATTCATAACATTACAGCTGCTTCGGCTTTCCAGTTTCAAGTAGATAACTATTTATTTAAGGATTACTGTAGCAGGATTGTAGCTTGTCTGAAGACTTTCTTGCAAATGTTAATTTATTTAAATATCAGATGAAATCCTTAAATGCTTCTGCTGTGGTGTGATTTGGAGTTTGGATCCGGATTTAACTCCAGACCTGCCAGAATTGTACTCTAGGGTCGCTTTTCCAAAAGCACTTCAGTGTTTGTAGAAACAATGTTGCATCAATATTTAATGAAACGTGTATGCCCTGGGAAGCCTGGGTTCTTACCTCACTGAAGAGCTGCCAAAAGAGGCTTTTCCTGGGTTCCCTTCCATGCGTTGAGGGGGTAGCTCCATGTCTCCAAAACACCCCAAATGTTCTTGGCGCTTGAAAGCTTTCACAGCTTTTGCAAGTATCCTTGTGTTGGGGACACTGCTTTGCAATGAAAATAACGCTTTGGTTAAGCATAAGAAGTCACAGTAATGCCAGCCACCATTCGATGAACGAACCCATCGCCAGGACACTCATGCAGTTGACAAGCTCAGTGTGAGGATCTCAGGTGAGACATGCTCTTGTGCTCTGAGAAAGATGTCCCAACAATGCTCTCCAGAGTATTCTTCCTCCCTGCATTTTGAAATTAAAAAAAAAAAAATGTTTAAAAATCAAGTCAAATCAGAAATAAAAAGTCCTGGAATGCAGAGGATGCTGTTTTAAGGCTGTTTTAACTATGCAACTATGAGAAGCTTTGGCTAAATGTTACAGACCATAGTTTGCAAGTAAATCTTACCCAAGCGGTTATGCCCGATACGGAAGCATCAATCAATTCCTTCCGCTGGAAAGGGAGCAGAGGCAGTAAGTAGGGCACTGCTGGGCTTTGCTCCGAAGTATGTACTGAGTTGCTAAATACTTTGTATCAAAATCACTTCTACACTGCAACTCTCCTTAGCGGGCTTCCTGAAACCCAACATTTTGAGAAACATGGTAAAATTCCAGCTGGTCATTTCCAGGTTATCCAGACGTGACAAAATAATCCTGTTCCTGTATTGCATTTGTTGTTTCTTCTTCACTGCAAACATTAAAATGTCCTTATATCATTTTGTTTCCGTGTTTCCCCTACCCCCAAATTCCTTTTGAATGTATGCATTCAGTAAAGATGCAACAGGAACCAAGTCCTGCCCTCCATGATAGACCTGCCAGGTCTTGAGTTTCTTGGCTCAGCTTGTTCCAAGAACCCCAGGGAAGTTCAGGGCCCCTGCTCAGGGGTGAATGTAAAGCATCAAGTGCTTTACCGCTACTGGGCAGCTCTAGAGCTACCAAGCACATGACCTTTACACAGCTGATACAAACCCCACAGAGTTTACATAGTAAAATCAATGCTTTTTCTTGGATTAGCTTTAAAATATATTGGAATCTGGATCAAGGGCTTGATCCTGCAACCTGTCTCCATGCGAGTGATACTATTCATTGCCATGGTACTATTTGTCTGGCAATCGGCAGTAAAATGAGGCCACTGTGTACTGACACAAATGTCACTGAGCAAATGGTCTCTAATTTGCTGTAGAATGAAGGATGTACTGTAAAAACAGGTTGGAAAAAATTCACTCCATGTGCAGTCCTCACCGAAGGGAGAAGAAATAGCCAAGGGAAAACTCTGGTGCAAAACCACAAAGAAATCCAGTCTCTCAGATAAGGTAGTTCCAATAGATTTTTGTAGAAGCTAAAAAAAGGCTGTAAGGAAGCATGTCCTGCTCAACAAGTCACAATAAAAGAGCATCTGGACTTGCATCAGTAAATCCATTTTTTATCAGCAAGGACAGCCCAAGTTTTCTCCCCAGTTCCAACAGGCGTCAGAGACAAATATATGAAACCAAGAATGTCAGGGGAGACCCAGGGCTGCCAGCAACCCGACTTCAGCAAGCAGCTCTTTTAAAACAATACCCCAAAAAAGCAAAATTTTCTGTGTGGAAGAGACAATGAACCGACCAAACAACTGACTTTGTAGTGCATGTGATTCAGGAGCATGAAACTATTTTTAAGTGGCTCTCTCCATAAATAGATCTTGTATTTTGCTTTTGCGAACAAGCAGAAGAAAGTTTTATTAATAAGGTGTTTTGAATGTTGATCTGTTTGGCACAATCAAATGGGCAATCGAATCCAAAATAGTCACTGCAAAATACATTTTGGAACATATTTTCCCTCTGATCCAACATGAGTGGCTGCCAACAGAACAGTGAAAAATGGCTGAGGCACAAATTTTGATATTAAAACCACATTTTTTTCTCAGTTGTGGGGTATTTTCATAATGCCCTTCTTGGAAGATTATTTATTTTGTAGAACTCTTCAGAGAAGCATAGGTCTACCACAGTGCACAGAATAACACCTGATTTGCTGTTATGCTTGAAAGATTTCTCTTTTTTTTGTCTTTAAAAAGATAGCCAAAATAAACTGCAAAAACACTAGTGTTGGAAAAAATGACAAAGTAAATGATCCATGGACGTATCTCAAAAGTCTCACAAGTATTCCCTGTGCTGTCACTGGCATACTGAAGGACATTATCAACATACAAGGACTGCAAAGCTAAAACAAATTCTCCCTTACATCTCATGGTGGTACAGGGAAAAAATAGTAAAGACATCTAGCTCAAGCCTGGAGATTAGACATTACTCATTTGCAGTTCTCAATGTCTTCACTTGGCTCCAACAAAAACAAGTCAAAGAAAAATAATCTGAGAACAACAAAAATCTTGATGGTTATAGCAGCAGTGACCTAGGAAAATGAACCTCTGTCCTCCCCTGCTTTCTGGGAGAGGCCGGCGGCTGCTGCAGCTGCGTTTGCCGTAGGGTAGGCAATGTTTGGCTGCGCTTTCCAGCCTGGGGGATGGCCCCGTCACCTGACTTTTCCTTCTCTGCTGTTCCAGAAAGACGATTGCTTCGTGCGCTGGACTGTTGTCCTCTTGCACCAGCTCCAAGCCACACTGCTGTTGTGTTATTACATATGCAGGGATGTAAAACCATTAAATGAAAAAGGGATGCTTTCCTTTTCTGTAAAACTAAGAGAAAATTGTAAGAAACCAGATTGACAGCAGCCCCTGCATCCTTAATCCTACTCCTCTATATGCTTGCCCTGGGAAATGATTGTGCAGCAGAGCCGTGCAGTCAAACGCCATATCACAATGCACAGTGTGTGCTTGCAAGGCTCGCCTTCTTAAAATAAAAAATAGATTTTAATTTGAATTTTAACACTCTCTTCTCTTTGTTTCACGTGTTACCCACAAGAGGAGGGTAGAGAAAAATCAGCTGAAATATTTATTTCATTAGAATTTGCCAATTCGGTGATGTTGAAACATTTTGTGGAAAGGTTGTGACTTTGACAAAGTTCCAGCAGAGCCCACACATGTCCTAAACAGTCCCTTAGCACTATTCCCTGGTCGCCTGACAAGGAGTCATGCGCCCAGCAACACAAGTTGCTATATTTTCAACTCCTCAGGAGCCCGCAGTCCCACGATTTCCAGGGTCTGAGCCTTGCTTCTTTCCCCAGAGCCAAGGTTGCAGTCCCTTTCATGGAAAATCGGATATATTGGAGTTTTGTGGCTAGGTGGAACAAAACCAGAATGCTAAAATGCCCTGTGACAGTGTCAGAGGAGAACCCCAGAGCAACCTGCTTCCTCCTAGCTTAGCAGTTGCTCCATCAGCTGCTGGGCGCTTGCAACCTGGTGTGAGCAACAGGCATTGCTCGGACAGGGACGCAGGCTGGGACTGCTGTGGCACATTGTCAATGCCCGGAGCAGTAGACTGAAGAGACGGAATCAGCAGTGACGGATGGACAGAGGGGTTCACACTGAACAGTATCTCCTCGAAACCCAGAGGTGTTTTTCTTTTCTTTGGGGAGATGACGGTGCTTAAAGAGATGTCCTCAGTAAGAAGAAGTGTGAAACACCTAACGATGGGGTGACTCTTAGTTCCTCTTCCCTCTGATTGCCTTTTAACTGGCACCCAGAAGCGAAGTCCAGTTCTAGTAGCACCTGGTGATGTCTATCCTAGAAGCCCACATGACGCATCTGTCTGGTGCTGGGGTTCCTAGGAATTCCTCTGAGTATTCAACACAACAGGTCCAAGTAACTCGGGAAGAAGAAACAAATCTCCTGTGCACCCTTGTTGTCAGCTGACCCAAATGTATGCACAGACTGTTTCTATCCTGCCATCTCGGCAGAGGCTGCATCCACACTAAAACCTGGATGCTGGCAGCTGCAGCAACACGAAGCTCAGCCCAGGCTTCAAAGCCCTTCCAGCAAGCAGGGGAAATGACTGTGTAGTGACTAAAGATCTGTGCCTACATTGTACTGTCATCTCCAGGGTGGTGGCCACCTTGACATGCTCTGCATGTAAACTGAAGGCAAGGTTTTATTAAAAGACCAAGTAACAGAAGTACTGTGGAGAAACAGGGCAAGAGCTGCTTTACTGAAGGAGATCCCCCATCACTTCCCACATGAAGTCTTTGGCTGTTCCACTCTCAGTTCTCCAGCTGCTTTCCACTACTCCTTCACTCTGTTCACTTCCACTATCTCCCTTACTCCTCCACTCCATCTGCCCCAGACCCTGCAGGTGCTGGTGAGCACTGGCTAAGGATGGGCTAGGAGCTGCCTGCAGCCCCTTGGGGACATTATCTCAGGTGCTCAGGTGGGTGCAGGTAGTCCATTGCCCATTGCTGGTGGTCAGCTTCATGGGCTCTGCTCTCTCAGCTCAACAAAAGCGTGCCCACACCACAGGACCACCTCAGCACCGTTGCCTATACACTATCACCTCTCACTGCCTTCAGCAGATGGGACGTGGGGGCTGCCCTTGAGCAAAGAATTCCCGTCCCCAGCCCTGTTCCCTCTGTCACTGTCTCCAGCCATGCTCACCCACGCCTTCACCTGCTGAGGGCTGTGTACGGGCTGTGGGACCCCACACCTCCTTCAGGGGAATTCTGGAGAGCACAAGCCGTGCCATGGCTGTGCTTTCTCCCACTCTTCAAGCAAGGAGAGCAGGAAAGTCGTGGGCTGTGGAGCACCAGGAGGTGACCCCACTTCCTCCTTGTCCTCCAGTTCACCGCAGCTTGTCATGTCTCAACATGATCTTAACAACCCACAAACACGTGTGAATCAGAGCAGCAAATAGCATCTTCCTATCTTCACACACCCCCGTGTTGTGTTCACCAGTCCCTTCGCTGCAAAGGGCACAGCAGAAACAGGATCTTTTGTGCACTTGACACCTGGCTGTGACAGCCTGGACGCTGCCCAGCTGGCCGGAGCCCTTCATGGCCCCGAGACCTGAGCCCAACTCCTGCGGGGAAGTACCGGCTGCTTCCTGGGGTAGCGTGGTTCACAGGCACAGCCTTCCATTCCCATTTCCAGGCAACCAAGCCGCAACAGCTCCAGCCCATCAGAGCATCACCCAATACGTCACGCAGACCCCGGGCAAAGAATGCCAGGAGCGTCACCCTTTCCTGCACGCAAGACCAAAGGGCAGGTGCCACCCCAGCGAGGGTGAGTCAGAAATACCCTGCCAGGCTTCATCCGCCCCAGTGAGGCTTCAGGAGGGGGGACCTGCAGGGTGAGGCAGTGCAAAGCGGCCCCGTGAGCCACCTTCCCCTCCCTTGGAGCAGGGCTCTCTGCAGCATCTCACACGGGTACCTGGCAAAAGCACAGCCAATTCTTTTATCTTGTTACCTCCTAAAATTTTCTGCCGTTATCCTTTCAGCCACCAGTAGATGGTGATACTTTACCTCCAGCCAAGATGCACGTGTACACTGGAGAGCCAGGGAAGCAGCATGACAGCCTGTTTGAGAGACTGAAAAATAAAAAAAATATCCATAAATCCGAAAGTCAGGCTCCAGCCAACCTACTGCTTGCACGGACACTGATTTTGGAGGTGTAGCTAATATTCCCAACCTCACTCAGGGATCCTGGCTGGGTTCCCAGAGCTGCAAAAACCGCAAATTCGACTCTATCACTCGCTTCCTGGTGTGATCTTTTGTGTGTGTTTGAACGAATGCGTGAGAGGAAGCCTGAAGGCACAGCTCTTCATGGATGCTGCACGCTCTGGGCACCAGAGAGATGAAGAAAATTTATTTATTGCTGAGAATGCAAATAACATACTTGCCATCTCCAGCAAAGCAAAAACTTGGAGGTGTGTTTGGAGATCACATTGTCTTGAAAAGCTCCCTTCGTTTTACAGACTTCTCTTCCTGCAGCAAGTGAAAAACAGTGTAAATTGATGATCTACACAGACCTACACAGTACTCTGTGGAAAACACACTCTCACACTTCCAATTCTTACAAACTGTCTTCAGAGCTGCGCTTTGCAAGACTAACCTGATCATAAGAAAAAAATCAAGCAGATCTGGCTAAATCTTGCCTGAAATTGCAATGGCAACATTTTTGTCATTCCTGATTTACTGATGTATCATTTACTTCGGGGCAAGCCTGGTGCGGTAACGAATGATGTGGTCCAAAGCATGGGCAAAGGGTGGCAAGATAGGAAAGCCCTGCCTAACACTAAGCCATATGGCCGGCCGCCTTGCAGGCATGCTCGGAGGAACTGAAAAAACATGGCATCAGCAGATCATTCGCCTGTTATCGTGCCAGTTACAGGCTTCATCTTCGTCTCCCAGAAGCTCTGTGGGTTACACGCGCAATCATTGTCTGTCCTAAAACCACTGCTAATACACACTCTCACCCGTTCAGCTGGAAGCCATTTTTGGCAGGTGCATTTCTTAGATGTTCCCATCTCCATCGCCTGGAGAAACTACTTTACAGCCTCACCAACTCATCCTCGTTTTGCCTGGATCCACCTCCACAAGTGCTCCAGCTGGTGGCTTTGGTGCCACCAGCCTGTACAGGCATTTCCTGGCTTGGGGTTTGTCCAGCTCGTGGCCTACAAAGGGCACCAGCAGATGCCAAGCCTGTGGACAGCTCGGGGCAGTGAGGGCAAGGTGCGACTCAAAACACAAGAGGCTGGGCTCAGTTCAGTAGTTTGCGTGGGGCATTAAGATACTACCAACGTGAGTCTGTGACATAATTATGAAAACAGGGATCTAAACTCAGTTCTCCCTCCTACACAAACAGGACACTTGGTCCAGCCAAATGGGCGTCTGAGAGTAGAGTGGCCTTGGTTAAGCCGCCCCAGCTAGAAGACGTAGCTATCACTGGGTTTCAGCCTTACCTACTGCACAGTTAGCGGCAGTTAGCAGTCTGGTTTTTCCCTCAAAGTACAATTTCCAGACAACTAATTTGGACTCAAAATATCTCTGTCTCCTTAGGGTTTGAAGAAGACAGAAACCCAAATTAGAGAGGAACTGTTCAGATTTAGCAAGAGGCTGTAAACATTTCACTCAACGAAGACAGCAAGCATCAGCCGATAATTTTAGAATCCCATCAAAGAGGCAAAAGCCACCCGGGCAGACCTCAGAGAAAGCCCTCCAAAATGCAGGTACAGAAACAGGAGATAAAACAACGGAGTGCAATCAGTCCTCAGAAACTCCCGCCCGGAGCGGCCAGGCTGAGGTTACGCTGGCCAGGCGCAGGGGGCAGAGAGCAGAGCAGTCGGGGCTCTGAGGGCACCCCGCCACGGGAGCAGCGCCCGTCAGCAGCCCCAGCCGTGGCGTTTCTCACCTCCTGCGAAGCAAAGTCCCGCTCTGAGCCCCTCCTGCATGCGCAGGGAATAGCCGGCTGCGGCAGCTGGCAAATGGCTCTGGCGAGAACAGCAAAAGCCGTCATTAAAATTAAAAAAAAAAAAAAGAGTGAAAGCAACAGATACATTTGACAGAAAAATCACATCAGAAGCAGGTTATGGGGAAATGCCTGCGGTGAAATTGCAGCTTTGGGCTGAAGAGGCACCTGCTGTGCCCACTGTTAATTGATTGCCACGGCGTCAGGTGCCGCCAGAAACCCCTCACTGCGGCCATGCAACATGTCATCATGTCATAAGATGTGTCTTGCCTGTCAAAAACTTTCACTCGGTGCGTCCTTCCGAGCAGCTTGCTGGGGAATAAAACCCTTCAAGCCATCTGACAGATAAATACTCCCAGTTAGCCTGGATCCCGCAGTCCTAGGACGGGACTGGGGCAGGTGCAGGTTCGACAGCCTGTGCCAGGGTAGACTTCAAACCTTCCTCATCTTAAATCGGTGGGCTTGGTGCAGGTGCAGGAGGAGCTTATTGTGGGAGGAGATGTACCCCATCTAAACTGCTTTGGTTTTGATTATTTCTGCACCCTTTCTTTACAAGATCATAGAATCATAGAATCATAGAAAGTTTTGGGTGGGAAGGGACCCCTAGAGGTCATCTAGTCCAACCCCCCCACAGGGAGCAGGGACACTGCTAACTACATCAGGTTGCTCAGAGCCCTGTCCAACCTGGTCTTGAATGTTTCCAGGGATGGGGCCTCCACTACCTCTCTGGGCAGCCCGTTCCAGTGTTTCACAACCCTCATTGTAAAGAATTTCTTCCTTATATCTGGCCTAAACCTACTCTGTTTTAGTTTAAAACCATTACCCCTTGTCCTGTCACTGTTGTCTCTACTAAAAAGATTGTCTCCATATCATGCGATGTATCATGCGATGCTGTGATGGACAGCAGAGATGGGCCAGTCGGGAGCTGCAGAAGCATCTCCTCCCAGCTCTGTGCAAGGCTGTGGAAGAGAAACATGAGTCCCCAGTCCAGGCACTTGGACCCGAACTGGCTGCACCCCCTTCCCTGCAGGCACACAGGGGTTCCCCCGCCAGCCAGCAGCTCCTGCCTTCCCTTCACGCTGCCCTGGAGCCCGCCATCAGCGGGGGCTCAGCCCATCCTTCTGCTGGGCAAAGCCTCAGAGCCATCCCCTGGGCCAGGCTCCATCTCCCAGGCCAGGCCCCATCCCTCCTGCCTTCCCCCTGTCCACCGAGTCACCCATCACCTGCGAGCTGCAGGGACCCCTTAGCCCCCTGCCTCCATCCTTGCTCATCCCGATCCCCACCCCACAAGCCCCACATCCCTGCTGTCTCTGTCCAGAGGGGACAAGCCGTTTGCAAGGGGCGGACAGCGTGGGCCAGCGCTGCTGAAGGATGCTCCTTCCCAGAGCAACATCAGGAGTGGCACCAGGCCTATAATATCTTCGTCCTCCCTTCTCAGAATGAAGGTTTTTTCGTGACTGCCATGCTGCTCAGCTCTCTTACCAGCCACCCCTCTTATTCCTTTAATTTTAGCCCTGAGTCTCCTATCTCCATTTTTAAAATAGTCTCAGGGAGGTATCTGTCATGAGAGCAGCTCTTGCCCCGAGCCCCTGCCGCATGCCAGGGATGCAGACAGCCCCGACTCCGTGGCATTTCAGCATCAGATTCATTATTAATTATCGGTGTCATTATTACACAGCACCTACGAGCCCCAGCCGTCTAGCAAAGCCCCGTGCAGAATATTAAAATGCTAATTTCCCTCCGAGATGAGAACTTGCTGGTGTCTCTCTGCTCATTTGTTTGCAAATGTCGTTTTCCTGTCGCGGCTGTATTCCCAGCAGGCACGGCAAGGAAACGCTTGCATAAACAGCCCCTGTTTAAGGAACCATGTATCTCACACATTGGGGCATTATAGCCCTAATTGGGATTACCATGACACTGCCAGAAAACCGCTTCGTTTTGTCTGATGCCTGTTTCAGATCTTATTGTGCCTTCAGACGCCTCGATGCAGCGACAGCTTGAGGATATGCGGTGGAGGACGTAATTTTCTGCTGCAAAGCGTGGCTTCGCTGGCTGTAATGAGTTATATTAAGGCGCAGCTCATTCTTGCGCCCCTGTGTAAGTCTCCAAAAGGCGCGCTGGTGTGTGACGGCTGCAGCTGTCCCGGGTTTTGCCGGGTTTTGGTATCGGGTTCTCGCTTGGAGAGCGGGCGGCAGCGCAGATCTTGGCAGCGATGGCTGTCCCGGGCCGGGAGCCAGCACCCGCTGGAGCCGACGGGAGCCCTTGCACCGCTGCCAACGGGCTCGGGGGCTGCGCTCCCGGGCAGAAACACCCCCACCGCTGGCACAGGACAGAAGAACCCTCTGTTTTTAATGACAGCGATTAATAGGGTATGGTTCTCAATGCTAATGATAGGTAGGTGGAGAGGTGGCTCAGGGAAAGCAGAGTAAAAGGCTGCAGCTCTGCAAATGAAGCAAAGAAGCGCTGTTACTCCTTTCCGCCCCACACACACACACACTGAGTTTCCTTGGAGAGCTGCACGCGAGGTGCCAACCCCCTGAGCAGCACCTTCCCTTTTCACTGCCGCAGCACCTCCCAAAAACACCTGAATTCTGTTTTCCAGCAGCTGCGTCACCTTCAGCTGTTGATGAAGCACGGAAATTGTCTCAGGTTGCATTTTAAGGTAACTAAACCAGCATTCAGTTCTATGGCAGAGGGAGCAAAAGAATTTGGCACCAACAAATGCAAATACAGCAGTTCAGCTTAAAACAAACAAGCAAATGAAACCAGGACCTCTCCCCGCAGGTAGCTTTTGTAAGAGCCTGTGTTATCTCTTTGCCATTGAGCAAGACTGGCAGCGTTATCTCAAGTTGCACAATACCCCTCATGTTTAGGACTATTTCAACAGCTCCAAATTGTAGGGAATACAGAAACACTGCCAGAAAGTATCTTGGAGAGAAAGAGGGACAGTTTTTACAGCTTTACAGCAAATATGGCACACGCACATAGTGCAGGCCATCTCGTTCAACAGGGTCTTCCTCTTTTTTACAGCTGCGGTGCCCACCTCACTTACAAATACCCACATTACGTCAAGGCCATGTGTCTGCCTCCAGGTGCCGTCACGAAGCGCTTGCCGCTGGGTTTGCTGCTGCCAGACCAGAGTTCTACGTGAGAGGTAATAATCCCCTCCCCAGGTTAGGGACGCAATCGTGTTTAAAAGCTTATTACAAAAGAGGCACAGCTAGCACACCTGAGCGAGACAAAAGTCAAACAGACCGGGTCAATTTGTGGATAAAAAAAATCAAAGTTAAGATGTAGCAACAAGCACCGCAGGTACCGGCTCCTGTAACTCTCAGGGATAAAGAAGTCCCTGTTGCAGCTGCCAGAGTTGATACCTGAGGATGCCAGAACTACTCCCGGCTTCATTTCTGAGCTGCCCACACACAGCTTTATTCAGAGAGGATTCAAAATGTACAGAAGGGCTAGAGAAGACACACTGCCTGGTTTTGCATGGACGGATGTGCTGGAATGCCACAAACTTCCAGAAAAACTCACCAAAATCTCTGTCTCGTACAGCTGCCACTGCTCACAACCAGGGTCTGGCGCTACTCCACACTGCCCAGCCACAAAACTCAGCCTAATCCAGCCCTAGTGGGAAAAAAAGGAAAGGAACAGAGAAATAAAAACCAGAACCATGGCCATGGTGGGCAGTACTGAACAGTTCGTTCCAGCCCAGCTTTTCACAGACGGCGAAGAAATCCTGAGCAGAGAGGAGCAAGACTGAGCCAACAGCACAATCAGCAGTGCTTTCCAGGGCAGGGGCTGGTTCTTGCTCTCCCGCCGCAGCCCCCCCCCACGCTGTCTGGGGCTGCCCGGTGTCCTCGCTGCTGGTGGGACGCTCTGACGAGCCTCTACAGCAGAGCCGGTGAGCGTGGTATCTGAGGAGGTAAGCCCCAGCCGCCGGCGAGGAGCATGGACCATACCAGCTCAGCTGCACCAGTCCTGTGGCCGGTGGGCAAACCTGCTGTACCTGCTGGTGGTGCTAACAGTGCTGGACCCAGCAGGATGGGCTCCTGGGGTGCCTCTGCTCCGCGCATCAGCTTGGTCCCCAGCATTATCTGACACCTCAGGCACAAGGAAGCCAAAATACGTGCCCACTAATCTGGAAAACGGGTTCCCTGTGCAAGCAGCAAAAATCAGGCAAAGCACTGCTTATCTCCGGGGCGGACATAGGGGGAGGGAGGCACTTGCTGTAAATCACAGCGTTGTTCTTCCCACACCGGGAACAGCACAGATCCTCTCTGCCTGGTTGCCTGGGCCCCAGAACACCAGAGCACTGCGGTAATGTCAACAGATTTAGGCACCGCTGCTCAGAGGCGCAGAACTCCCAGCCGGCCAGTCCGAACTCTCTGATGTCTGCCCCATCGCATCGCCAGCGTGTCCGCTGCCTGCTCCCCCCTCACCGCTCTGCCTGCCCATCCTTCCCAGCCTCGGCTCTGGCGCTGGTCCCAGCATAGGCAGGCAAGGGGCTCATCCCAGCGACCACTTCCCTTTGTGGCCTTTCCCCGTTGGCCCCACAGCCAATGCTCCGCTGTGGGATCATCCTCATCTCACCCCCCCTGCAGCCCCAGGGGAAAGGCACTGATGGTGCCTGCTTTGGCAAGAAAGTGCCACAGCCCTGAACCCTGCACAGCACAGGGCCACGGAACTCGTGGCAGGCTGACACTGGGGTGGTGGTCACCATGGGCCCTGCTGGAGGTGGGCAAATGTTGGACACAGAGGCAAGATGTTGGCATCAGGACATATGTGGATGCCAGGCAATGGATGTAGGTGATTCCAGGCAATGGCAGATCAGGCATCTGAGGGCTTTCACTTTTCCAGGGCCGCATCCCTCTGCAGCCCAGCCAGAGCGAGGGGTCTATGGGAATGGATTGGACAGTAACACAGCCTTCAGCCTCGCCAGCTGGAAGCATCACTCTGATGAGGAAAGGCTGAGGGAGCTGGGCTTGTTCAGCCTGAAGAAGAGAAGGCTGTGAGGGGACCTAATATATGCTCATAAATAGCTCAAGGGTGGATGTCAGGAGGATGGGGCCAGACTCTTTTCAGCGGTGCCCAGCGACAGGACAAGGGGCAACGGGCACAAACTGAGGCACAGGAAGTTCCGTCTGAACGTGAGGAAGAACTTCTTCCCTCTGATGGTGACAGAGCCCTGGAACAGGCTGCCCAGGGAGGTTGTGGAGTCTCCTTCTCTGGAGATATTCAAGACCCGCCTGGACAAGGTCCTGTGCAGCCTGCTGTAGGTGACCCTGCTTCGGCAGGAGGGTTGGACTAGATGACCCACAGAGGTCCCTTCCAACCCCAAACATTCTGTGATTCTCCAATTCTGTGATATGCCCACGGTCCTACCAGAAAAACATAGTAGCGTCTCCGGCCAGACCAATGCCACCAAACCACAAGAGCTTTCCTTTTCCAGTTCCCTCCTGGGCTCCATCTATGCCGTGGGATTTGCCAGCAGATGGCAGGCAACCCCTGGCAGAGGTCCTGGCCGGCCACAGAGGTCCTTGGTAGCCACACTTGGCTACCAAGCTCCTGGGTCCCCACCCAATCAGCAGAAAGGTCTCCCCGCAGCTCCCCGGCCATCCCCGCCGCGGGTACCGCTGGGAGCGGGCAGCACAGTCAGGAGGTGGGCAATGGCGAGCCGGCGTTCAGCCCAGGCTGCGTGGAGGCATCTGGTTCCAACGCCAGCACTGTGGGGAAGAGCACTGCGCTCAGCTCCCCGGTGGCCACTTTGCCCGGAGAAACACTTTTACATTAAAATTTAGAAGAAAGAGCGAGCAGGACTCCGACCCCACACGGGGTTATCTGTTCAGATCAACCTTTGCTGTTAAATCCTTCTTTTGTATTTCAGGAAGAAGAGGCCCGTTATCAAAGACACCGTGTCAACACCAAGGAGCAAATAGACCCCGCGCCGCACGCTTCAGAGTGGGGGACCCTGTACCGACTCACCCCGGCTGGGCATTGCCCGGCTCACAGGCAAACACAAACCGCGCTCGCAAACCCCTCGTAACACCCCGGAGGCTGCTGGCAGAGAGACTTCCCGAGCGGAGAACAGCAACGGCTAGGGACAGACGTTTCGTTTCCAAGCCTCAGGAAGCTGTTTGCAAAAGCGAAGTGGGACTGCAGCAGCTTTGCTCCGAAGCCTCCCGCTGAAACCAGTGACAAGTCTGCTCCGTAAGGCTCTAGGAAAGGAATAGTCTCAGACCCGCTCCCAAATTGTTTGCGGTTTACGTGATGGAGAGCATTTAGCCAAACTCCGGTCGAGAAATGTGAATTTCAACCTTTGTGCGTAGCTGTCTATTCAGAGGGGAAAACCAACAAACCAAACCCCCTCACTGATCAAAATCTCCAGCTTCCTGAAGCACAACTCCTCTGTCGGCAGGGCTGCAAACCCTGCGCTCCCAGGTTTGTCCAGAGCCACGGCCGGCACCGGTGGGACGGCGCTGGCACCGAGGCCATTTGAGCTCAGCTGAGCAGCCCCGGCTCTGCAGGCTGCTGGGCTGGGCAGCAGGGCTTCACAGCTCCCCCCCCTCCTCCAGCTCGCACATACTCTCACCAGCTGCCACGGGGCATCGCATGTAGCCTGTATGTTACTCGTGCTCTGGCACCCGTGATGTGCAGGGGGCTTGGCACTCGCAGACCAAGTGGTTTCTCACCATGGCTCTCCACTTGCAAATGCATGCGTAGCAGCTCAGAGAACTTAAACATCTCTCCCAGGCTTTGGTTAACCAGCATGACCAGTGAGTTTTCGCCCTCCCACTGGCAGGTGGATTGAGAACTGGCTGAATGGCAGAGCTCAGAGGGTTGCCATCAGCGACACTGAGTCTAGTTGGAGGCTGGTAACTAGTGGTGTCCCTCAGGGGTCAGTACTGGGCCCAGCCTTGTTTAACTTCTTCATCAACGACCTGGATGAAGAGTTAGAATGTACCCTCAGCAAGTTTGCTGATGACACCAAACTGGGAGGAGTGGTGGATACACCAGAAGGCTGTGCTGCCATTCAGCGAGACCTGGACAGGCTGGAAAGTTGGGTAGAGAGGAACCTGATGAGGTTCAACAAGGGCAAATGCAGGGTCCTGCACCTGGGGAGGAACAACCCCATGCATCAGCACAGGCTTGGGGCGGACCTGCTGGAGAGCAGCTCTGTGGAGAGGGACCTGGGTGTCCTGGTGGACGACAGGTGAACCATGAGCCAGCAGTGTGCCCTGGCTGCCAAGAAGGCCAATGAGATCCTGGGGTGCATTAGGAGGAGTGTGGCCAGCAGGTCAAGGGAGGTTCTCCTTCCCCTCTACACTGCCCTAGTAAGGCCTCATCTGGAGTGCTGCGCCCAGTTCTGGGTTCCCCAGTTCAAGAAAGATGAGGAGCTACTGGAGAGAGTCTAGCAGAGGGCTACGAGGATGGTGAGGGGACTAGAGCATCTCTTCTACGAGGAGAGGCTGAGGGAGCTGGGCTTGTTTATCCTGAACAAGAGAAGGCTGCAAGTGGACCTTATAAATATCTCAAGGGTGGGTGTCAGGAGGATGGGGCCTAACTCTTTTCAGTGGTGCCCAGCAACAGGACAAGGAGAAAAGGGCATAAACTGAAGCACAGGAAGTTCCGTCTGAACATGAGGAAGAACTTCTTCCCTCTGAGGGTGACAGAGCACTGGAACAGGCTGCCCAGGGAGGTTGTGGAGTCTCCTTCTCTGGAGATATTCAAGACCCGCCTGGACGAGGTCCTGTGCAGCCTGCTGTAGGTGACCCTGCTTCGGCAGGGAGGCTGGACTAGATGACCCACAGAGGTCCCTTCCAACCCCGAACACTCTGTGATTCTGTGGCACTGCCAGGGGCTGGCTGGCTGGCTGGCGTGTGGGGGGACTGCTGACACCCTGGCACCCACTGGCCTGGCCACCTCTACCCTGTCCGTACACGCAGAGCACCAGGCCAGTGTGCTCCTCTCCAAGCACGGCAGGAGCTGCAGCACAGCCCTCGAGGGCCAGCTCTGCCCTCGCAGGTTGCGTGGTACCCCACAACTCTCATCTTCCACACATCTTCTCCTGGGGGATGCACCGGCTCCTCCGAGCCAGGACAGCAGTCACCCTGCAGCAGTGCCTGCTGGGCACTCCTCCTCCGAGCAGAGCTGGGGTTTGGGACAGTGACAGCTCTGCTGTCCTGATGCCTGAGCTTGCTGCAGCTGGGCCCTGGGCAGCCCTACACCTCGTCTCAATGGGATGGTCCTACACCTCCAGGCTAGCAGCAGCACAGACAGGTTTCAGGCCCTTTGTGCCCAGCTTCAGGTTGCTTCTGGAGCTTCTAACAGCCCTCCTGAGAGGAAAGGTTGCATTTCATGACGAGCAGTTTCACAGAGCGGCTTGTGGTGAGCACTGTGACATTGCTGCTGTGAGCCATACCACCAGCCTCTCTCTTGGCCTGGATGTGCCTCCAGCTGAGGTTGCTGCCTTGGAGTTCTGCTCCCCTAAATGCAGAGGCATGAGATGATAATCCCGTCTAACTCCATATCCTTGTCCCAAGATGCTGCTGCCCAACACAGCCCTGCTCGTGTAGCTAGATCTAGTTAGACTTTCTATATTAAACAGGCCAGAACTGACTTATCCTTTCGCACTTCATAATACCACAGGCAAGAAAATTTTCGTCTGTGTGTCTCTGGACAGTGGGAACCATGGGCCTGTAATGACCCCACCACCACTGAGGTCCAACAGCAGGAACTGCTGCAGGCTGCAGGCTTACGCTGCCCAGCTACGCAGCAAGGAGAATGAGCACACTGGTGTTCCAAGAGCCCCGTGGAGGAGTCAAAAAGGGGCTCCTGACCCCTCATCAGAGAACCTCGTGTGAAAAACAGAAGCTGGGAGAAACTCCAGATTGGCTCTTGCTCATGGTTCTATCACAGAATCATTTAGGTTGGAAAGGACCTCTAAGATCATCAAGTCCAACAGCAAACCTAACACTGCCAAGTCCACCAAGCTGAGACAAAGTCAGCCTAGCCTGTTCCCACCAGGCTCGCTGGGTCTCGCACGCACACACACATACACACGCGCACACGAGGCTGTTAAAGCATGTTCTGGTGACAGAAAAGTGGGGTGATTCAAAAGAAAGTAATGGAGCCGCTCCCACCTGCCCGTGTGAACGTGAATCATGTGGGCTCAAACCCCAGCCAGATGCAAATCAACAGATCATAAATTAAATATAAAAGAGCACCCCCTGAGGCCTGGCAGCCTCCCCCACCTCTTTCCCCCTCCCGGGACATCAGTCCCGGTAATGCGCTCTGGCAGGGTTTGTTCACGCTCTCCCTAAACAACCCCGCGCTCGTCCCCTGCCAGCACCTCCACAGGGAAGCAGCAGTGTTCATTTTCAAGGGCTTTCCCAGAAAGGTCCAGCTTTTGCACTCTTCTTCCAGAGTGGGAAAGTCATTTGAGTCAATGATGGTCTTTTGCTGGTAGTCTTCCTCCCAAGGCAGCTGCCACCAGGATTTCGGGGCAGGCAGGTAGGGCTGCAGAGGGAGGAGGCCAAGAAGATGGCGGTGAGGTGCTAAGGGTCCCTCCCTGCAGAGCGATACGATGCCAGAGACTCCCTTCTCACTTCAATCCCTCCGGTGCCTCCCCTCGCTCCCTCCCTCAGCAGGACGAGGCTGCTGGCCCAGTGGATGATTCATGGTGGCAGCAGCTTCTTGCTGGCAGAGGGCTTGCAGGAACCATGTGTTGCCTAATCCGGAGGGGCCAGCGGGAGCCCTGCACGAGCACGGCATTCGCAGACTTTCTTTCGCCTGTCGTGGCCAAGGAATCTGAGTTTCCATCAGCCCTTTCTTTTTGACTTTTGGGTCAATGAGATGCATCTCCTCAGCAAGTCTCCTGCTCTCCAAGCAGCAGATCCAGCTTCACAGCACGTGATGTCTGCCATACTGCTGAACGGGCTTGGCTCTCTCCCATGTAGGATTTTTCTCTTCCTTCTAGCTTCCTCAGTAGTGTCCCATGAGGTGCACTATTCTTCCACCCGCAACAGTACAATACATCAGAAAATTTGAAGACAACAAGCATGAGAGGGCTCAGGCTGTGCTCTGAAATACACGTAGTGCTAGATGTCCTGATGGACAAACACCAGAGCTGTCAGACAGCTCCCCAGGACAGCCAGGACTCAGGCAGCACTGGCAGCTGAATGTCCTCCCCAGCAGTAAAAGCAAAATGAAAAAAACCACCCAAGGGCTCTCTGAATATACTCTTTTTTGTTTTTTTTAGTGCATCTACCATTAGCCATAAAATGGTACCCTCAGGCGCAGGCTGCCAGACATCTGGAGAAGAACGGGTTTCTGTAGGACTGGGCAAAGCTGAGCCACGGTATGAAGAGGTGGATTTTAGCCAAAGCTTGCAGCAGCCCAGGCAGGTGAGAACAGAGCAAGGAAGAAAAGATCAGAGGGGAGCAGATCTCTCCCAAATCCATCCAAATTCAGTGAACTGCCAGTTACAGAGTGACCCTCCTGCAGGACAGACCTTAAACACAGCAAAATGAGGTCTGGATGCAGGGCCCTGCAGAGAAGCAGGACACGCTTCAGAAGAATTCCAGAGGTCCTACCCTCACGCACGCAGGACTCGTCAGACCCTCCAAGAAACATCGAGGACTAAAACGTGTCCAAAGATGGGTACTGCTGGCCTGCTACCGCAGAGCTGCGGCAACTCCATGCGTCACCTTCCCACAATCAGGAGCGAGCTGGTCCTCACGCAGCACCTTCCATCTCCGCCTCTCCCAGACGGAGGCCCTCAGGAGCGGCGTGTGTGGGGAGAAAAGGCGGCGTGCAACGTGCCCGTCCATGAGCTGGCTGCCACCTTGCTTCTGGCTCCAGTCTTCTTCACACTTTCAGCTGCTTGTGCTCTAATTTGCAAGGGTGGGAACTGCGATCAGGCTTCGCGGGGGTTCAGAGGGGGATGAACTTGATCTTAGAAGACTTTTCCACCCTTAATGGTTCTATGATTCTAGGATCACCACATTCTACTTGGCACTTGTCAGGCCTCACCTGGAGTGCTGTGTCCATCTGGTCCTCATAATTCAAAAAAGATGCAGGCAGACTGGAGAGGATCCCAAATGGGGGCCATGAAGATGATCAAAGGGTTGGAGACCATGCCCTGTGAGGAAAGATTGAAGGAGCTGGGGTTTTTTTGCCTGGAGAAGAGAAGGCTCAGGGTGAACTTCATCACAGTATTCCACAGTACTTAAAGGGCAACTACAAAGATGACTGATGCTCCAACTTCACGAGGAGCCACGTAGAAAAGACAAGGGGCAATGGGAGCAAGTTGCATCAGGAGATGTTTCATCTCAATACAAGAAAAAAAATTTTACAGTGAGAACAATCAAGCACTGGAACTATATCCCTAGGGATGTGCAGAGTCCCTACTGCTGGAGGCTTTCGAGATGCAACTGGACAGGGTGCTAGATAACCTCATCTAGGATCTCTTTTCTGTGAAAGGCTGGACCAGATGATCTTTCGAGGTCCCTTCCAACCTGGGCTGTTTTACAGTTCTACAATTCTATGATCTCTGAGGACCAACTCACTCGACAGTTTGCTAATACCCACAGTAGCAAACCTCAGTATCAGACGGGTGCCA
The DNA here is from genome assembly GCF_030867145.1 of Opisthocomus hoazin. Taxonomy (NCBI): domain Eukaryota; kingdom Metazoa; phylum Chordata; class Aves; order Opisthocomiformes; family Opisthocomidae; genus Opisthocomus; species Opisthocomus hoazin. Next base: position 78,738,051 of record NC_134415.1, on the reverse strand, counting down.
TGGTCCGTGTGGGGCCCGACAGATCTGCCCACAGCACAGATCACCTCCTCTTCCTGGAGGGATGGTTCTGGCTGGGAGGAGGTGGGTCTCGGTCTGGTAGCTGGGACAGGGCTGGGAGCTGGTCCTGCACCCAGCTGAAGGAAGCCACCGTGTTACACAGTGGGGAGGTCTGGCCCTGAACATTCTAAGCTGCGGTACGTGGCGTAAACCTGAAACCTGCTCTACAAATGCTCAGCACTGTTATATATAGCATGCATAGCTATTCTGGCTACATGGGGTATCCTGTTTTCTCACTGCATTTTTGGGAAATGAATTATTCCTTAGCTCCACACTTGGGATATATGCTTGAGAGGAGCAAGACATAGAAACTTGGTACAGACTTTTTTTTTTTTTTTTTTTTTTTAATTTAAGAGATGACAGATGACTGTCACTGTCAACATGGTTTTATTAGCCATACTGGCCTAAAGAAAACTTAGGAATTATCCTAATAATTAAAATGAGCACACTGCTGGAGTTCGCCTGTCTGGCAGGATACTGAAATTCAAAAGCAAAAGTGTGTTTTGCTTTGACATCCACATGTAGCCTACCCAGAGCCCATCCCTGATCCCACAGAAGTAGGGATCCTTCCCACTCTCTCCCCTGGTCCTCTCCACAAGTACACCATGTCGCATGTGCTGGAACCTCCGTCCACATGAGGGCAAGGCTGAATACTGCTGCCGTGCTCCTTTGATTTCAAGGTAGTGTACAGACTACCCAGAGTCACAGACCAGTGGACTGCTGGTCTGCCCCATGTCATACCCAAAACATCATGAAGGAGGTAGGCAGAATACAAACGGATTGCCTCAGCTCTGATGCACGAGCAGCTGCAGCAGTAACGCCGTCTTGGAATAGTACAACCACTGTGTATTAAAAAAAGCATGACGCACTACGACTGATATATGAGTTTGGCACGTTAGGTGGGAAAGAACATGCCTGCTTCTGATCTAGCTGGCAGGTTGTTTCTTACATCCTCCAGCACACAAGATCCACTGACAAGCATTTTATAAGATTTACATTAACAAGCCACAGTTGAGCATTTCTCCAAAGACAACATACGTAAATGTCATTGTGCGAGATTGAATTCTTGGAGATGAAAGTGTACGGCCACTGTGCAAATATGATACGCGTCACAACCTCAGATGACTCAAATACACTTAAACAGCTCTAATATCGCTCTGGGTGATACCACCAGTTACCTCATTCGTGCTTCGCAGAACTGACTGTCTCAAAGTCACAGGGGACTTCCAGCTTTCATCCAGCAGCAGCACGATGTAGAAGCAACTCTTGCTAATCCCCCTTGGGACATACTCACCAGGGCGTGTTAGTAGATGTCCCCATTCTTTCCTAAATGGGTAGGGATTTATTTCTAGGCTTGTGGGATACTGCAAGCTACAAGAAACTTTTAAGCATTTAAACAAAAGCTCCATTATTACCAAGGGGAGTATTCTGAAACCATAAACTATGCAGATTTTCACGCATTTATGGGTGGGTAAGACCAAAGTCTATGAACTTCTTGACATGATTGAGTCAGTCTGCTTGCTATGTGCAGGGAATTTTGTAAAGGTGACTCACCAGCTTCACTAGATATACCTTCTACAGTTGTGATCCATACAGGAGACACATTTCTCTTTCAAACTCTAATGTTTCCCAAGAAGTGCAGTTACTACACAACGCCATGATATGACCTGCCTGCTCGAATTTCCTCTGCTGCAGTGAAAGGAGGACAGCAGCAAGGGAGAAGCCTGATATCCTTTGGTTCCTCTTTGTTAGCAACTTAATGCTCTCAGTTTTACTGCCAAAACCAAACTATTGGAAACTGTCCTCCTTTCTTCTGCAGCACTGCAAGAATGAGTCATACAATAAAATCAGGTTAAAAACAAAATCAATTTCGCAAACTACTCATTCTACATCATATTAGATAATGACAAGCCCAGCAACAGATGTTTTTGAACTCTACAGCCTAGCAATAATAATGCTATCTGGCAATTTACAATCATCTCATAGAACTAGCTGTCAAACCGGAGGACTACAGGAGCCTTTGTGGGAAGACTTTAAGCCTTTCATTTTGCAGTTCTCTGGCTCTCCTTTCAGCCAAGGAAGTACGTTTTTTTAAAGCTGATTGCTTTTCCATAGATCTGCGTGACCTAAGCTTACAGGTTAAAGTTCAGTGTCCACTTGTGTAAATCACCTGCAAGATTCTGAATTGACAACTGTGCCCCTGACCAGGTCAAGCATGAGGAGTTACAGGTCATCTTTCCAGAGCAGGGCCGCGCCACATTGCCCAGATAACGGTAGAAAGTATTTTTAACAATGTAAATGTTAAAAAAACACATTTAAATGTATTTAGAAGTTCATTATGTTCTGGAGAACTTCAGACACCTGAAATTAATAACATCAAAACTTCATTACCAAATCAAAAGGCTGCACACTTCCACTCCTTTCCCCCACCCAGCATCCCAAGGAATTCCTATTTGTGGATGTAGTGAAGAATCTTACCAATGTAGGCTCAAATATAGACCACGGAAAGGACATCTGAGCCATAGATCATTCAGCAGGACCTGGTCCATAACTGAAACTTCATCTGCCGATGATATGTATGAAGAAGTCCTTTCTTCAGTGCTTCACATACTGGGTTTCTTGTTACTTAAGACACACGATTACTCTTGCGGGATGGAGATTGCATAAAAGGCATTATTGCTGGCCACCACATCACATCCAAGACTCAATAATAAATATATTTTTTTTGTTCCTTATTTTAAAAAGTTGTATTTAAAAACATATTGCTGATTCTCCTTTACTATTTTTTTAATAACATTTACTGTTAGTGTAAGCAAAGCAAAACTCCTTCTGACAATGGACTGGCGCAAAACTATCCTTTCCGCAATATCTCTAAACACCAGTTGGAAGCTTCACATAACTTCTTACTAAACATCATCAAAAGACATTTTAGCTAAAGGAACGTACTGAATATTTCATTCAGCCAAGTTACATACTCTCAAGTCCTCTGTCCTCTTCAAGATACTTTGAAGAACGCACTACAAAAAATCACAGAAATGGCCTCTTACAGTCCATACAACACACCAGTACGCCAGTATACAAAGCTGGAAAAACTGATCCTATAGCAATATTCCAAGGCAAGAACATTACATAAAAATTATTAGGTAGGTTGGCATTTCTTTCAGACTTCAATAACAAACGTTATTTTTTTCAACACCTACTCTGGATTATCTTGAATATCTGTTACATAACAACCGTGGTACTCCCACCGCAATTTCAGCAGCTCAGCTATGACTGTACACACGCCTTTCATACCCTTGTTGGTGGTTTTAATCTACCACAAACAATTATTGTCCTAATAAATATTTCTTGCAAATGAAAAAAAATCATTCTGGTAATGACACAATAATATTTTTCTACATTACTATAAAAATACCAAAATAAATAAACCAAAGCTTCCTGGTTTTCTGTGATCTTAAACAAGGGCATGGAGCTCTCTGGAATGTAAAAAAGGAGTGCCTACCCGTTAAAACAACATTACAGGTAAACCATCATTAACCTTTGCTGGCTGTTGGAACAATGTTTGTTCAAGTTCCATGTTTAGCCAGATCAGACTGATACTTGGCACCATTACGATGCTTTTTGTGTTCAAACAGCACATGGAAATTACTCCTCACACTACTACTTCGTATTGTCTGGTAGTAAAAAAACATGATATTACTTTGACTATTACTTGCATTACAGAGTGCCTGCAAGTACCAGTCATGAAGCTACTGTATCAGGACAAAACCGCCATTCCTGTCGCAGGGAGCTTGTAACGGGTGTACAGCAAGGTGACAGATGGATGCAGACAGACGGGTGCGTGTAAGGAAACACAGAATCACAGAATGTTCGGGGTTGGAAGGGACCTCTGTGGGTCATCTAGTCCAACCCCCCCTGCCGAAGCAGGGTCACCTACAGCAGGCTGCACAGGACCTCGTCCAGGCGGGTCTTGAATATCTCCAGAGAAGGAGACTCCAAAACCTCCCTGGGCAACCTGTTCCAGGGCTCCATCACCCTCAGAGGGAAGAAGTTCTTCCTCATGTTCAGACAGAACTTCCTGTGCTTCAGTATATGCCCTTTTCTCCTTGTCCTGTTGCTGGGCACCACTGAAAAGAGTTTGGCCCCATCCTCCTGACATCCACCCTTGAGCTATTTATAAGCATTTATTAGGTTCCCTCGCAGTCTTTTCTTCTTCAGGCTGAACAAGCCCAGCTCCCTCAGCCTCTCCTCACAGGAGAGATGCTCCATTCCCCTCACCATCCTCGTAGCCCTCCACTGGACTCTCTCCAGTAGCTCCTCATCTTTCTTGAACTGAGGAGCCCAGAACTGGACAGAGTACTCCAGATCGGGCCTCACTAGGGCAGTGTAGAGGGGAAGGAGAACCTCCCTTGACCTGCTGGCCACACTCCTCCTAATGCACCCCAGGATCCCATCGGCTTTCATGGCAGCCAGGGCACACTGCTGGCTCATGGTCAACCTGTCGTCCACTAGGACACCCAGGTCCCTCTCCACAGAGCTGCTCTCCAGCAGGTCCGCCCCAAGCCTGTACTGATGCATGGGGTTGTTCCTCCCCAGGTGCAAGACCCTGCATTTGCCCTTGTTGAACCTCATCAGGTTCCTCTCTGCCCAACTTTCCAGCCTGTCCAGGTCACGCTGAATGGAAGCACAGCCTTCTGGTGTATCCACCACACCTCCCAGTTTGGTGTCATCAGCAAACTTGCTGAGGGTACATTCTAACTCTTCATCCAGGTCATAGATGAAGAAGTTAAACAGGACTGGGCCCAGTACTGACCCCTGAGGGACACTACTAGTTACCAGCCTCCAACTAGACTCAGCGCCGCTGATGACAACCCTCTGAGCTCTGCCATTCAGCCAGTTCTCAATCCACTTCACTGACCACTCATCCAGCCCACACTTCCTGAGCTTCTCTAGGAGGATGTTATGGGAGACTGTGTCGAAAGCCTTGCTGAAGTCAAGGTAGACAACATCCACGGCTCTCCCCTCATCTACCCAGCCAGTCATGTCATCGTAGAAAGCTATTAGATTGGTCAGGCATGATTTCCACTTGGTGAATCCATGCTGACTACTCCTGATAACCTTCTTTTCCTCCACTTGCTTGTTGATGATCTCCAGGATAAGTTGCTCCATCACCTTTCCTGGGATGGAGGTGAGGCTGACCGGCTTGTAGTTCCCTGGGTCCTCCTTCTTGCCCTTTTTGAAGATTAGAGTGACATTGGCCTTTCTCCAGTCCTCGGGCACCTCTCCTGTCCTCCAGGACCTCTCAAAGATGATGGAGAGTGGCTCAGCAATGACATCCGCCAGCTCCTTCAGCACTCGTGGGTGCATTCCATCGAGGCCCATGGATTTGTGAGTGTCCAGATTGTCTAAGCGATCCCTAAAATCACCGGAATCATTTTCATTAACACAACAGGTACAACTCATAGCACACCAATAGCGTAAAATATTAAACTTCCGTAGACATCAAAGCCCAAGGGTTTTAATGAGGGAGGCAGAATACACCCAGGAGAGAATTTTTCAGAAACTTTTGCAACTGGTCTTCAGGAACAAAGGGCAATAGGAAACAGAGCATAAAAATACTCCTTTGGAAATCTAAAATGGGGGTGTAGAAGTCGACCTGGTGGGATGATCAGACCAGGAGATAACTTTGATAACTTCTTGATTTGAGTAAGAGGGATGGGGCAACAGCAGACTTTGGCAGCGATGTGCAAGCGAGGAGAGCAGCTTTACATCTAACGCAACAGGGATGGCAGAGCCAGGTCAGCAACACAAAGCAGGAAGCAACAAGTCAAAGCAAGAGACTAATAAACAACTTACTCTGCAGCTTTGAGTGGCTGTGAAATCCAAGTTGTCTAGCTGTCAAGGGCAGAAAAAGAGATGACATCGTAATTCAGAGCGGTATGATGAGGCTGGATTAGACTGTAAGCTGCAGGACCAGGTAGGAAAAACAGTGAGAGATGCTGTAGAAGAACAAAGACTGGGACAGAGCCAGCATCGGAGGTTTTAAGAAGGACATTCAAGTCAAAGCTGCTGACTGAGCACAATCTTACCAACAAACAGGACAGCAGAAGGGGAACTACGAGGGGTACAGAGCTGAGGATGCTCAGTTGTGTTGAGGCCAAAGCAACAGCTCTTCATCCACGAGGTGTCAGAGATGCAGACCCAACTTTTTGGCAAAAGGCTACTTCTGTTCTCACCCTTGTGCAAAAGGCACATCAGAAACCGAAGCCTCTTTCTTAACATGATTGGTAGTACAAGGATATCCCAACCATTCTTACCCATGGAAGTGTTATGGAGAAGATGGGTGGGATTTCTGGAAGAAGTTAACTATCCGTGAAACACTGGTTAGATGGAACAGAAACACACAGACTAGCAAAGCACACAAAAACCCACTTCGAAAACCCACCAATATGCTCTACTTTGTGCTTTCCATGTTGCCTCCTGAAATACTTGAAACCCTCCCAGGTCCATCAGGAGCAAAAAGCAAGAGGGCATTTAGCTTTAGAATGCAGCAAACCAACTGTTTTTTTGAAGACACCTCTATACGATTGTCACGCAAGTAATAACAAATCTCAACAAGTGGCATTGGCTTGGCATGCCAGAATACTTCTAAGCAGAGCGCAAAACCTAAGAGAACCACTCCATCAATTATGTTTTGCATAAGGCTTCATTCTATTTCGATAGACACATACCCATGAATATCCTCGTGGGCATTTTAAAAGCTGTAATTTCAGCTCTGAGGTTTTGCAAGCTTTGTTTTGTGTGGTGTATGATATCATAAACATCCTGAATATAATTACAACTGCAATTTTGTGGGCTATATTTTCCCTCTTGGTAGCCCAAAGCCAATGTTTACAAAAACTTTTCAGCACGCTTATTTGATTTGAACTTTTTATTATTATTACAAATGTATATTATTTTATTAAAAAAATTCACACTGAAGCAAAGTCAATTCCATTTCATTACAACCAAGAATATAAAATAAATGCAATGAACTCATCGTTTAGATTTAACAGTCATTTCAAGAGTGACATCAGGACAACTCAAAAGCAGTAAACTCAACTCTAGAATGAGAAACAAGTATTCTGCTTTGTGGTTTTGCTAGCCCATTGGCACGGGCACTGCTGAGCGGGGCCACCACAGATCTAGAGCGGCAAAGTTTTGTGGCAGCATGAGGCACGTACACAATAATTTCTAATGAAAACTACAAAAATGAAAGATGCGTGCATGAAATTATTAGGAAAAAAAAATAACTGAATAGAGACAGGCACACTTCCACAAATAGTAAACATGGGAAAATACAACTAGAACAATTTGAAAAGTTACTACCTTACATATATAAAAAGTTCTTTAAATTGCTGTTAAAAAGGACATGTTCTGTCCAGATTTTGTGTAATACTTTTTAGTGTCTACACAAGACAAATTTTTAAAAAAATTAAATAGTATTAATTTACTACTAAATATTTAGGAGATAACAGTGCATTAAGGACCTTTCTTTTCATATAGTAATACACATCGCTCCTGTCTGGCGACATTTTTAGAAGATTACGTATGGCCTTATGTACAATGCATTTACTTAATCCTAAAACAATTCTTTGCTTAATGGTGTTAAAGTACCATTCCTGAAGATTATGAAGGGGAACTAGGCTTATTACGTTTATATAAAATATTATACATATTTGAACACTTCTAGCTTCCCGCCACCCCTCCTGCTATGAATGCTCTTCCCTCCCCCTCCCCAGATACAGTGTCACAGATACAGTGCAGGGCTCGCAGCTTTCCCTATATTTTTCCTTCATTGTGCAGTTTGTGCTACATAAACTTCACCAAAGCGGAGCAGGCTGCTCATCCCATTCATTCCCCACGCCCTTGCTTCCTCCGAGCTACAATGGGAAGAGCTGTACTCGGCGGCCCGCTCGCCCACCAGGCGACCAGGATGGAGAAGGCAGCTCAGCTGGCATCACCTGCCTCTCTCGGTACCGGTGTGAAACACTTTGGTGAGGGCGTAAAGGTTATGGGCAGACACAGGGCTATGAGTACTAATGAAACTGCACAGGCAAAAAATAACAAAAATAACTGGTCCTGGCTTCCCAAGACACACTGCATGGTTCACTTCTGAAAGCGGAGAGTGTTTACCTCGTGGGATGACCCCTGGAAAGCAAGGCTTCTTCCACGATGACTGCCAAGTGTCAACCTCCCAAGAAAAGGCGAATTATTTCACCTCCATGAAGGAACTAGAAGAGTGTGCAGAGCCTATATTTCACAGCAAACACTTCTGCTTTCATTCGCTCTCCTCCCAGTTGTGAGTTTGAAGGCAACGGAGGAAGTCAGCTGGGCTTCACCTGTGCACACAACAGCTAGAGAGAAGCAACGTGTGATCGTCTATCAGACCGAACCAAGGCAGAAACGCCAGTTCAGCTTAGTGAGAGGTCGTGGCAGTCACTCTAGAAGCTGGCAGCTCACTCAATTAAAGCAACTTACATTGCCATGAAGTTTCACACTCTACATACAGATTAATCTACACCACGATTTTGCCTTACTGGCACAAGAGCCCACCTTAATTAACTGTACGGTAACACGTCTCCCCACCGCCTCCTGACGTTATAAGAATTATGATTATCAGCTACAGGTCACAGTAGAGAGAAGAAATGTTAGATAATGATAAAGGAAAAGCCAAACGGATTTTGACTGAACAGCAGGGTGAAAAGAACAGGAGGGGACAAAATTACTCTGCCAAAGGTTAATTTCCAGAAATGTGACATTCAAGTCACAAAAATGTAAAATAAATGTTACTTTGTGGCATTGACCAAATATCCATTAGCTCAAAGGTAAAAGGTACCTCATCCTGACACCAGTAAGAAGCGACACATTCCACTTACAGAAAGAATGTAACCCTAGACTCACTGAAATAAAATAATGAACAATTAAAATCTGTTCTTTCAAACAGGCTATTAGGGTATATATAACGTGTTATTTCAAGGGTTACACATTGAAAGTATCCTTTGGGAGATTATTTTTCTCCAGAAATATTTTTTTCCTTCAGATTGCTTCATTTCATTTTCACCACCTTACCCGTTTGATGACAAAAGCAAGTTTTAGTTGCCTTTCCAGAGAAGCTGGGTGTTGTCAAAACCACATGATGGTAGATCCGGCCAAAGCAAGCCAACTGCTCACAACAGGTATGAAAACAACACGTGCCTGAGGAGGAAGGGGGCACTAAAGGTGATGGGGAGATCAGACCCAGTAGAAACATGCATGTCCCTAGCTGGGATGAAAGCGTTCTCCTCAGAGCAAACAGATTTACTCATCTTGCTAGGTCTGATCACAACTTTCTTTGTATGGACGCAGGACAGAAGAGAACACACTGGAATACAAAAGCCTGTAACGTTAACTGTTTACGTAAAAACTCTTCTCACTTCGCTTCTTCTCTGGACACCAATTGTAGAAGCTCACGGATGTTACACTGCTAGTAGCTTTCTAAATGCATTTTTCCAGGTTTTCTGCAACAAGAGCCAGCCTTATTTCTGAAGGCTGAAGGAAAAATGAAGCTGTCCCAAATTACGTGTTGTGTCTCTCCGAATAACTGTGGTTGCAGAAGTTGGACAATAATCCTCTGATTATGCTTCTGAACTCCTGCTTATTTACTGGGGATTTTCTGCCAGCTACCCATCCACTTACAGTCCTTAGGCACAATCAAAACATGTTTGCTCTAGGGAAAAAGAAACATTTCAGCGTAATCAAGCGCATCTGGTATAAATAATCTGGGTCAATCACAGCAATGTGAGGGACACAGAATGTGCATTATAGACAAGAAAAAGGAACAATTTACAACATGCTTTTCAAACTGCACAATAATTTCTCTTAATTATTAAATCTAACATAAAATGTTTAAATGCATTTGTTTTTGCAAGTCTTAGTATTTCTGACACCTTTATATTTAGAAAGCTGACTCAGGAATGTGAAAGAAAGCTAAATTTATAGAACTCACATACATTAATCAGTTGCTTAACAGAAAAACAAGCCACGTTCCTACTGAGACTTGAGGGCAGTAAATACATTTTTCCTGACTATTTTGGTGTCCAGCCTTGGAAGACATTCCATTCTTCTGTTCCAACAGATCCTGAAAGCATCTCCTTTTTATGTGACTGTCCTGGTTTCACTTAAAATAACGCTTAATTTAAAACTAGTCAGAGCACGATCACTGTGATTTCAAGAATTCAATGTGAATGAGTTAAGAAATATCAGCAATCTTCTGTTTGGCATTCAGTCCAGTAGCATGAAGCATATTTGTTGCTGCAGAGACTTGGGTGGGTTTTTTTCTTTTTTTCCTTTTTCCTTTTTTAAATTTTATTATTTTTAATTTTTTTTTATTTTTAAGACCTCGCCTGAAAACTAGACTAATAAAAACAGAATAGTAAAATACTCTGGAACAGTAAAATTTTGCTGTTCTTGACATCCATGAGCAAAACAGTAATATCCTGTGAAAATAACATAGTGCTTTAAAAAGGTGCAATATACCTGTATAGCTAAACTGGTTTGCCTAGTATAAAACTAACTATATACAAGCTTGAAAGCCTGGGAGTTCAAGATTTTAAAACTTTAAAATCCCATCAAAGAGATTCAAAAGACAGATTTATGGCAATCACTACAGCATAAGGAAGGTGCACCAGGAATCCTTCAAAATTCCAAAGGTTAAAGAAGTTAAGTGCTGGGTTCAGATCAGAAGGGTTCATTAGAGTAACCACAATGGAGCACATGCAAGGGCAGGAAGGAAGGAAAACTTCACGAGAATCTCCTTTACGGCAATAAAGGGACAGGGAGGGGTGAGGGGGGAAGTCTTCAGTGAGCGAAGTTTTCCTTTTGTCATCGTGAATTTTAATTCTGCATCATAATTTGTATTTTTGGTTCTTCTCATTGTTGTGAACTTCATATTGCTGGAGTCTTCTGGCTTTTAGTCCATTCCTTTCCGAGTGCAGTCTGTTAGCGCTCTCAGTACCTGTGAGACTGATGGGACTGGTGATACTGGGAGCTCTGCTGAGACGACGTGGAATAGCCCATTGTACTCTGGGACTGAGAAGATCCCTGAATGTTGCTTTGGTAACTCAGGCGTGAGCTGGAGTGCTGCAGGAAAAGAGAGTGGGATCAGGGGAATGAAAACCGGCGTGTTAGGACTATGCAGCTCAGGAAACTTTTAACCTCTCTGAAGCTCATTAAAATCTGTCAGCGAAGCTGACTAAACAGTGTTGCTGCTTAAGGTCCCATAAAACAAGTAATCAGTCTGATCTGCAATCAGCCTTAACACAGCACACAAAATACACAAGGTCACTGGCAGACACCTAGAAGCACAGCATGTACACATCCATTCTTCTGAAGGAAAAATACACAGGCACAACAGAGAGCAGACTCCATTTCAACATTCAGCTGTTTCTTAAACTTAGGTCTATCATTATCGTAAGTACTATTAATGCAAAACCAAACTGTTAAGGCCACAAACACCCTTTTGGAGACAGCTAATACTAAACGTTACAGAGAAACAATTTATTCTGTTCCCGAGAAAAAGCCAATGAAGACCTCAGAGTTACTCAATTTATCTAAATGAAAAAATGCCCAGTAGGATAAAATAATATAATTTTAGTTGAGTCTTCCAACCTGCCACCTTATCTACCAGAAGCAAGACAACTGCTTAAAGATGGGCACCTGTATGTGGAATAACCTAACATTCATTTTCCTGAATGCTTTTTTTTCCCCTCCACTGTTTGGGACGTTAGCTCAGTGGACCCCAATCTCAGCAAGCCAAACTGATGGATCATTTGCAACCTCCAGCCTGCTGAATCAGCTCTTTTATAACCATATCCATTCCCTGTCCAGAATTAATAATGAACTGCAAAACAATGCAAAGCTGCAAAATCACTTTGCACGAAATGTACTGCTCATTGGACAGGAAACTCTCCAGCAAGGCAAACCCCACTCCAGTCCACAAGAAAGGAGATTCTACAAAAAACCACAGAACTATTTGCAGACAGCAGTTTGTTTCCAGCCAAGTTAGGTGCAGGCAGGGCAGCCGTTCAACAGAGTTCTGTTCACTGTCTAGTTGATGCTTCTACCTGGCTATGTCCAAGGGTCATCAGCAAGACTGTGGCTAACAGCAATTGTCTAGGAAAAGTGTTAAGAACCTATATTCTGATTAAACATCAGGATTATGAGTTATGGGAAGCTTCTGGAGAAGCGTGAGTTCTGAATGGAAATCCTGTGGAGACAGTGGATCTGTAAGAATACAACATCCTCCACAGACCAAGCATCTGCTCAGTGAAAGCAATGCCCCAGTCAGTGGTCTCATCTAACCATCAGATTCCAACCGGGAGAGCTGTAAAAGCTTCCTGACCACTTTTCAGCTGGATGATGCAGAGCAGGAACCTAAAGTTCAGGCGGCGTAAAACACTTCTGCCCTTTGTTTCTGCACATAGCTTTATACCTTTCATTATACATAGGCTGTAATACATACTAAACCCTAGAAATACAATATTACTTTTTTCTGTGTTCTGTCTAATGTAGGAATATGCAGGTTGCTTTCAAGGTGAAGCACAGTGAGGCTAGAGAGACATAACAGTCCAAAATTGCAGACCTGTATCTCAAAGCAATACGAACACAATTAATAGATGTACAGGGTAAACTTCACTTGCTTGTAAGGGTCAGTTTGAGAGAGAGCAGCCTAACACACTGGCTTTGGAAGAGAGACTGCCCTGCGGCACGTATGCTGTTAATAATCAGATTATGCTTGACCTGCATGGTTCAGTTGTTAACAAAGTGTCTGAAACCTGGAAAATGTCTTAAAATTCTGAAAGTTTTTGCAACTTCTAACAGAACAGAAAAAGAATTGTGATAAATTCTATGATTTTACAGAAACTTGTTCTGGATGAAAAGCATCACTTGCACTGCTAAGCAAAACACACAAGGTCACACCAGGAATGCTCAGTAAAATTTAGCAAGGAATTCACAGTCATTTGTGGAAGCAACATATATTAAGGTTGGTGAACTACAAAAAAAATTCAACAGACTTTACATCACAAGATAAATGATACTCAAAGCAAAGGGAATCTTCTTCCTACTTCTAAAGCTATAATGGGGTAAAATTAATGCCATAAGACTACAAGAATGCATTAACTTGTCATGCTTATTTTTGTCCCACAGAAGAGAATTTGTTTTTGAAGTCAGACTTGGACAAATTGTAGACATTCCTTTCTGGAATAGAAGACAGTCAGCTAGAATTTAAGGGCAGATAGCCAAATGCTAGTGTAAAAACGGATAATCAGACCATACAATTTAGCGAGTGACGTAAAGGAAACATACAGAACATCATTTTGATGCCTGTGCTGTCAAAGTTCAGAAGGAAAGAGCCATAGGGGGTAAAAAAAAAAAATCTGTCTGAAAAAAAAAAATATTTAGACTGCTAGCAACTTGTAAAGGGGAATTTTGCCAACAATTCAGAGAGCTGTATAAGGATTTTATAACAGATATCATCAAATGCAGCACACCAGTCCTCAAAATACAGACCAAAACGGGCCAGCCATAAATACCGCGTAGTCAGACAGCTGTAGTGATCTGTCCAGACCTCAAGCCTGTCTGGAACTTTTCAGAAAAGAAACCTAGTTGTCTTTACCCTTAAATTGCCCTCAATGCCTTCATGGTCATTTGCAATTAAAAGAGTAAAACAGAAATGGGAGAAAAATGTCTGGAGCTGAGAAATCAACTGTCTGTGGAGGAGGCCTGGAGGGCTGAGTCAAGGCAACTCCAGAGCTGTTTTTTTCAAAAGCTACTTACTTTAAGTTTAAAGCAGCCTGAAAAGACCATTCCCCAAGGTGGGATCCTCTTGAAGGCTAGTAGCAGACAGAATTCCTAAGGTGTTTTAAAATCTACCTTTAATATCTACCTTTTTTTTTTAATTCTGCTTTCAAATCGTTACTGTCCCAGCAAGTATAAACTCACGAGTATTTAATATCTTGGTAAGTTCAATGCTTTCTGTATTTAGTGTAAGTCACTTTTTCAGTGGACAATACAATTCTAGTAAGCAAAGACAAGTATGCAAATCCAAAAATGATTCAGTGATACTGCTTTTACTTATGAATGTTGCTGTACCGGAAAACATGAAAGCTATTCAACTTTGGTCATGTTGGGAAAAAAGTGTGTCTTTGTGCCCTACTTCAGCAGGAAATCATAGTGACGAACCAAAACATCATTCCTGGGCTAACATGCATTTTAACATTAGAAGTAGATTCAGCAAGATGCTAGAATAAGCTACAGAACCGCTCCATACACGTGATGACAGGAGGTGAACTGAAGCCGCAGTCAAATGTGAGAGTCTGGCTCTAACTTTGCTTCTGCTTCTCAGGATCCTCTCAGATCTGCTTCTCACATAGGATTGAATATTGCCAAGAGCCGAGTATCCTGGACTTGATCTAGTGCAGCATTTACGTGCATGAAATAGTTCTGCTGGCTTCAGTAAGATAATAAAAAGTTAAGCATGTACTTAAGCGCTTTCCTGGAGGGGACTAGTTCTCAACACTTTACAAGGTGCAGCAGATACAACTCATACTGGTATTCTATTGAAAACTACTGACCACAGAACTTTTTCCTTTAAACCCATATTTTTATCAGAGCACACTTGCTCATGTTACATGAGAAATTCATTAAAACATCTGCTCTTGCAGCGGCGAAGGTGGAAAATGACATTTCGGCCCTACGGTATCAGAAGCAGCAAAAATTCAAGAGGTACCTGATAATCTGAAGGCATGACAGGCCCGCCTGAGTTAGCGCCTGAAGGCCCTATGCGTGGTTTCTTGTTGGGAGGCACCTGGTTGAGGCTGGAGTCCTGGCTGTGCTGGAGCCCTGCGCCCGCGCCCCCTCCTCCGGCGCCCGCGCCGCCGGCCGTCCCGTTGGTCTGGGCACTGTTCTGCTGCTGTGGCGGCTGTGGCGGCGGCTGCGGCGCTGCCGGCGCCTGCTGCTGAGGTGCTGCTTGCTGCTGATGCTGGTTCTGCTGCTGCTGGTTCTACGGGAAGGAGCAACACGGCACAGTCACTCGCTCTGAAGCGGTTTGTGAGCGTCACGGAGCCGCCAAGCCC
This sequence comes from Opisthocomus hoazin, assembly GCF_030867145.1. Classification (NCBI taxonomy): domain Eukaryota; kingdom Metazoa; phylum Chordata; class Aves; order Opisthocomiformes; family Opisthocomidae; genus Opisthocomus; species Opisthocomus hoazin. Next base: position 78,722,839 of record NC_134415.1, on the reverse strand, counting down.
CGTGCCACTGTGCCTGTAGAGCAGGCAGCCGGCCCACCGGCTCGATGGGAAAGCCCAGCGAGGCTGCGTGTCGGGAGAAATGCGACCCTGCTACGCTCTTGCACGCTCTATGGGGTTATCGCATTTGCGGTTCACTTTTGGTTTTTGTTTTGGTGGTTCTGTTTTTTTAACAAAGCAAGTGAGACTAAAACTGAAAGAACAGTCCAGTGACTCCTACAGCTAAATGCTCGGAGAGGAGAATGGAAGGAACCATTTACAAAGCAGTAATAGCCTCATGAACCGAATCAAAACCCTCAAAATTTCACTAGTGCTCGGTGGCGGGCATGGTGAACCACAGTAAATTATTCTAAGTGCTTCAACAGCCTCGTTCACTCGAAATCAAAACCACTTTTCAAACTTTCACAAATGACATGTTACAATAACCCCAAGGAGGCTGGCAGCATTACTACCAGAAAGGTAAGCCAACTGAGACCACAGAAATGATATAATTTCTTCCAGGTTGCAAGGATATTCTGCGGCAGAATCAGAAACGGGCTTCATTACTGTTCTGCTCTCCTGTGCTTCTAGGTCCTTTGTAAAGAGTGGCATGCTGGGAATACAGGCCAGCATGGTGTGCTAGGTACAGGGCCAAAAAATCTTACTGAAATAGCAGAAAAGTGAAAATTAACCAGAGACACACAGCTGAAGACAAAAGAGGAGGGAACAGCTGAGGGAAATATCTGGCAAGGGAAAGAGAAGACTAGCAAGGGAAGAGAAGGCAGGCAATTAAGGTGACACTGGGACCTGTCAGGAAGAGAGACAAAGAGAAAAGTGCGACAAAAGGGAGAGAAAAGTGAAGAAGGGGAAACACAAGAGCAAAAGACATCGTACTCTTCCAGCTTCAGAGGACTCCAGACTAAAAAGCGTATTAGGGAAGTGGAGGGAAGGGTGCAACTCTGCCCTCCATGGTTAGACAGTCACAAGGAAAGACCATCTGTCTGTCTGCTGTCGAGCACCAGGGATGGCTCCTCCAACAGAGCACGGAAGCACGTAAGTGAACTGCAAAGAAAAGCAATTTTGCTCCAAATGTGAGACATGTTACTTGTTCATTGTGGAAAAAACCTACAATTGTCATGGCTTGAATCAAAAAGCTTTACTAGCGCCCCCCCCCCAGCATACTGTACGGAACATGTCAGGATAGTCTTTTGCTCCTAGGATATCTGCTTATATAATTATCAAAGCTTTGGTATGGCAGTCTTTTATAAAATCTTTATTTTTATAAAACTTCTTATTTTTATAAGAACTTTATCAGTTTCTCAGACATCATGACAACCAGTGCCACTAGCAGAAAATTCTTGACGTCCCAAATCACCAAAAGGCATTTAGTTACCTCAGATAAATGACATAAAAATCTGTATCTATGCCATTCATCACAACAGTCTCCCAAGACACATTCAAATGAAGTTTGCAATGATGTATTCATTGAAGATTACAAAGAAGCCTTGCATCTTCAAGGACTTAGAGGTGGCTTGCATTTTCATTTCACATTTAGCAAAACCATTAATGTATCCTCCTGCTTGCAGTTCTCAAATCCCATCACAGTCAGATTCTGTTTCCCGGGAGATTTAAACTTTAATAATTTTAAAACTTAATCAAGCTAGCTTGTAAAAAAAATTGTGAAGAAATAATTTACCTTTTAATAATGGTTTGAGCTTCACTTCTACAAACTAGCACCAACAACTAAGGCGGTATTTGTGCCACCATTCTGAGATTTGTGTTTTCATAAGGGCGTTTGGATGCAAGTCAAGTGGCTGCTACTCTGAGAGCTGAAAAACTGCAGTTGTGGTACATGTAAATAAATACAGCAGGAACTCTCATCATTAAAGACAACAGTTTATTGTAGGTCCCATGTTTCACACTTTGGATATTAGCACAAAATTTACTTGACTAGTCTGAGGTTGCTCTTCTGTGCAGCTACTACTCCTACTGCCTGGGTAGAGACTGAGATCTACTCTGTCAGACGCTGGCTGGGGTCAGGCTGCACCATCTTAGTGCATAAAAACAGCTTGTGCCAGCAAACACATCGTCCTCAGGTCATGCTAATTCATGGTGGTTCCTAAATGAACAAATTTATAAAAAGTCTGAAGTTAGCAACATATTACCATGGGTCATCTCTCAGGCACAAATTACCAAAATGAAATTCCAGTCCTACCTAGAAATGAATCTACCAGAACTTGCCTACCAGAACCTGAATGAGAAAAAAAAAATGTTTTAACTTTGTTTTACAAACAATTATTTTAGCTTTGCTGACAGTTCACCATTTTGAAGAATGGATGCCTTTGTTAAAGGTTATTCAATTCAGATGCAAGTTCCAAATAAACAGAGAGAAGTTCTTCAGGTTTCCAAAAGCCTATACAGATATTCATGGTTTTAAAAACAAACCAGAATCTAACACTAAAAATAAAAAATAAAAAAAAAAATCCTTTCACTTGCAACACCACCATAAAGAAACAAAACATAGCACAGATCCAGCTTTCAGAATACACTTTACCTTTGCATTTTCTACACTGTGAGAACACATTCAATGGGTAATGCGTGACTTAAATTACCTAAGTGGTTTGGAAAAAATTAATTTGGAGTGTGCGTAAATACGTGACTGTCCCCACAACCTCAAAGACCATTTATATAATGGCTGTTTTGAATATAAACATGCCATTGTTTACCCCCCCCAACACTCCCAGGAAAGAGAGAGATATTTACTTGTAAATACACTGACCTAACAAAAGCCAGAGTTATTTTCATTCATAAGGTTTGTTCTTGTTTTTGAAGCTGTGAAAGTCAAAGCAAAGCTACTAACTAAATTACAATCAACTCAGTATCATGACTTTCATTGTATTCATGCTTAGGTGTCTGTTTCCTCTTTTTGAAAAAACTACCTGGCACTTGTTCTCAGTACAGAAGAATCACAGAATCACAGAATCACAGAATCACAGAATAGTAGGGGTTGGAAGGGACCTCTGTGGGTCATCTAGTCCAACCCCCCCGCCGAAGCAGGGTCACCTACAGCAGGCTGCACAGGACCTTGTCCAGGCGGGTCTTGAATATCTCCAGAGAAGGAGACTCCACAACCTCCCTGGGCAGCCTGTTCCAGTGCTCCGTCACCCTCAGAGGGAAGAAGTTCCTCCTCATGTTCAGACGGAACTTCCTGTGCCTCAGTTTGTGCCCATTGCCCCTTGTCCTGTCACTGGGCACCACTGAAAAGAGCTTGGCCCCATCCTCCTGACACCCACCCTTCAGATATTTGTAGGCATTTATAAGGTCCCCTCGCAGCCTTCTCTTCTTCAGGCTGAACAAGCCCAGTTCCCTCAACCTCTCCTCGTAGGGGAGATGCTCCAGTCCCCTCACCATCCTTGTAGCCCTCCGCTGGACTCTCTCCAGTAGCTCTTCATCCTTCTTGAACTGGGGAGCCCAGAACTGGACACAGTACTCCAGATGAGGCCTCACCAGGGCAGTGTAGAGGGGAAGGAGAACCTCCCTTGTCCTGCTGGCCACACTCTTCTTGATGCACCCCAGGATCCCATTGGCCTTCTTGGCAGCCAGGGCACACTGCTGGCTCATAGTTAACCTGTCGTCCACCAGGACACCCAGGTCCCTCTCCGCAGAGCTGCTCTCCAGCAGGTCCACCCCAAGCCTGTACTGGTGCATGAGGTTGAATCTACAACATCTGTCTGAAAACAAAATTTGCTGTCTGAAATGTATTGTAATAGGCATACTTCTAAACTCAGCTAGTTTCTCACATTACGCAGAAAATCTGAAAACAAAAAATGCGTGTAAATCAAAAGGTTTTTCCAAAAGAGTAACAGTCCTTCTCATGTAGACCTCAGATAATTACAGTTTAAGGCTGTTTTCTTCACATTTTTGCTAGGTATATCTTACTGTTTGCCTCTCATTGTGTATGTTTAAGCAAAAACAACAAGCTATTTCATACACTGTAGCAGTACTGTCCAGCCTTTACAGCACAATGAAACAACCACTGCGGTCACGTAGCACAGCTGAGCTACATACACAAACCAGGTCAGCTTATGTTGCAAACACACCAAAATTTACTATGCACGCAAACAAGTTTTGCCCATGTCTATGGGGTTATGGGAAAGAGTGTTCAGAGCAGACCGTCGCGACCAGAACAGTTCATGCTCCTTCTTACTCCTTTGTCTGAGGGCCCTTGAAACACGATCAGGAAACCGTGTGCAGATGGATGAAATGTTCTGATGTAGTGCCAGAAGAAGGCTGCCACTATTTATTTGAGACCCTGACAGCCATCTACTTTCAAATGGCTGGACGTATGCCAGTCATACAATGGGAATGCCATTCTTTTCATGTGACCACAATGTATTTTCATCATGCGACGCAGGAGGAGGTAGCAAGGTCCTCTTGGAATGACGGCAGCTGAAAGCAGGCTACTGCTGACAGAACAACCCATCCAGCTCATTCCCCATAGGTCAGGGCAAACTGTGCTGGTGATGCTGCCTGAGATGCCCTCAAGTGATCTCATACTTTTAATCTGGCTGAGAAGCAGTTTTAAGAGAGCCTTGCCTGGAAAACACATTTTAGTAACTCTTCACTTTTCATTAGTTTGCATTTCGTAGCACCATGACTCTTCCTTATTGCATACTTAAGAAAAAAAAACAACGTAGTTTATTGTACCTTATCCCCTTTCTCTTCAGGTTCATCTTCATTCAGGAATTCTCTTTTAGGATATGGAATCTGACAGCCAGCAAATACACTGAAACACAGTAAAGAGTAAACCACAAAGATGTACATACATTTACTTAATGCTGTATTAAAAACGTGTGACTATAACACAACTTAACTTCTTGCATTTCATGAGTCCTGTTTCCGTAAGTGAGTGGCACTGTGAGCACTCAAGATAGAAGCAGATACCAGCAGCTAGGTGCTGATCATAATGTCAGACTCTTTGCTGTTGGCATGAGGCCATCATTTAGAAATCACAGCATGGTTGAGCACGCCCGAATGCCAGAACAACTGCTTGTTGATCCAGATAGCAAAATGAACAAACACATTGTCAGAGGTTCCACAACACCTAGTTGGAACATGCACGGCTCACTGAATAAAGGGCCTGATAAGAGTGTTAATGTCTTATGAGCCTGCCCTGGCTTACAGTGGGCTTAAATATATTTGCCAATCACAACAGCAGAGTTGCTTTCAGTTAGCTTCTCGGGTCTTGTTTAGAGAAAAAAAGATAGCTTTTAAATTCCTCTGGCTAATGGGATTTGGAACATTCCTTAATGTTTATGGCAGGCACGTTATCGTAATGTTATTCTGTAATTCATGGGGAGCTATAGCTCTACACAGGATAGTATCAGATAAACACGAAATAGAAGATTACTGGTAGATCTTGACCAGTATCGATTTCTTAGATTTCTGTGCCAGCATTTAGAATACAATCAACGTGACATGATTTTTTTTTTTTTTAAGTGTGTAAACAGTTCCTAATCTAGCTGATATGTAGTGTTTGGTTTATCCAAATGGAAAAAAAAAAAGAAAGAAAAAACCTCCAAGTAGTCTCAACTAGACTCCTTTTGCACTCCAGTGGCTGTTCCCTCCTTTTAGTGTTGCCTGCTAGCTGAGCAAGCAGTGAAAGCAAAAGTGGAAGTCTGCCCGCATCCAGCTCCTACAGATCATAAAGCTACAAACCACCACATTTCTAAAAACTGGGAAGGGAAACTGAAAGAGGAAAGTCTGCCAGCAGGAACTGACTATATCATTTGAATTTCTCATGACAGCAAAATAAATAAAGCTATAAAATCTGTACTCTCAAGCCTTCTGAACAAGGAACACATCGGATTTTAAGCCGCCACGGATCTCTTCACTTTTCTCTCCTCACACTGTCACCCTGTGCAAGAGGGCACGGGAAGGGGCTGTAGGTTAGAGAACTGCCCTAGTCCTGGGGAGAGACACAATGAAACCAAGCAATGGAGAACAGGGCTCTGTGAGGCTGTGCAAGGCAGACCAGAACAGGGTGCAGACTAATTCTCTACATAATAATATTGTCACGCTAGCTTTGGTAGTACGTTTAGACTTACAACACTCATGCGGTGCTGGGTTATTGTCCACGACCACTCAGTTCTGGCACCAGTAGATACAGACACTTCAGTACCACACTAATAGTTTCTCCTAACCATGCCTGAGCTACTACTTCTTGTGGATATAGGTGGACATCAGTGAATTGTTCAGCTGCCATCTCACTTCAGGGATTAGCAGTTAGCAGAAAGAAGACACCCCTGAAGAGCACAGAAGCGGGAATACATACTCTGATGTAGGCAGAGGGTCCTCTTGAAAGTAGGGGTCCTGCAAAGCCTGCTCTGAGGTAATTCTCTTTGTAGGGTCCATAGTAAGAAGCTTCTGAAGCTGCAAAGCATAACAGTAAAAATAGCAAAAAGCTTATCAAACTATCGTTTTTCAAACTATGACTTATATGTCTTGGATTGCGGACTGTTAAATTATTAGTGGCTTGTCCAGACAAGCCTAAGTTAGCATTGCTTGTTCAGTAAAGTTCCCAAGAACTAGAATGCACATCCATCAAAGTACTACAGCTGTGAAACACTTATCACACAAGAAATAGTTCAGTGTATCAGGCAATATTAATTGCTAAGGCTGCACCACCATGCTAAAGTGACACTAAATTCAGCTATTACCAGTTCATAAAGTATCATAAACCAAAGAAATGTTTCTTTATCACCATTTCTAAATAATGATGTTTTCTGTTTTGGCACATGTATAGTTTTTATACTGTTCTGTACTGCTGACACAACAGGAAAAAAAGAGTCAGAGGAGACTGAACATGACCAGGACTCTCCGTATCACTTTAGGGACAGAAACCATAAATCTTCATCTCTCGCATTGGCGACTCTGTCACTCATGCAGCTCCCAATCCCATTCTAATTCGTACTGAAATGAGAAAGAGGAGGAGCAGATCCTTCCTAGTAACCTTTCTTACTTGCTAGGAGGAAAGCAATAATAAATTTATTAGCTAGAATGCTGTTGACTACAGCAGGCTATAAAAGAGGATTACAATATATTAGTAGTATAAAACAGGAATTACAGGCATAACATATCATTTATAGTTAGAGTTTATCAGAATGTGATAAACAAATCAGTAGGAAATCTGGGTGCTCAAATGACATCATACAGTATCCTGCTCTCACACGATACTCTTACTTCAAGTCAACAGTGAAAATAAAATTCTTTGTGCAAAGGGCATCTTAGCTCAGAGTCAATTTTCCAGGCCTCCAACAAAAATTGCCTGGATATTCAGCACAAGAATGTGATTTTGGCATATGTGTTTGGGGCTTTTTGTTCCAATAGATCAAAAATCTGATATACACTTCTATATTCTATGTATGTGGCACAGTGAACAGCCGAAGTAAAAACATTCATCAAGAAAGATGATTCCTTCTATCTCCTTTCTCAATAGTTATAGTTAACCCAACTTTGTAGATGAGGTCTTATAAAATTTTCTGTACTTTTGCCACTTCCTTCCCATCCCTCCTTCTTCCCATACTTTATGGGCCACGGACCCCAACAGGCTGACAGCACAACAAAGAGCCATTTGGGTTGTCTCTCCACCAATCCGTTCACTTGAAACCAGCTCCTGAGTTGATTCCTGCTGCTTGTCCAGAAATACACCTCACGATGGTTCTGCACTGCACACACCTGGAGACTTTGCATGGCACACTTACTGTGGTTTGTGTTGTCAGATAACCCTTAATGCTGTTTCCCACGTACCTTAACAAACCCAACCTCTAACATGCTGTTGGCTCTCTACACAGTGACCTCACACGATACAACGAATACAATTTTGGCATTCAGCATCTTTATTTCCAATCACCACCTCTCCCTATGTGTAAAATTTTTGTTAGTTTTAGTGGCTTGTGACACCATCACAGATGGTGCACATTTCTTCTCCCCAGTTCCTCCACAGTGACCACGGCGGCAAACACTGATGTTCTGTATGAGGTGACTCCCAGTCTTCGGCAACAGATGTGGTCATTGACAGAAACATACAGGACATCAGTCTCTGCCCCCTGGACTCCCTCCTCAGGACTGGCTGCTGCAGTACTACTCAAGAGAAAGCTCCTCCAGTTTTCTACCATATAGCACCCTCATCACAAGCTGCCTCCAAACATGATCTGTATTCTTTGTCATTCAAAGATAAGGCTATTGTACCACAGCAGAAGATCTAAAGATATCTTGGACCTTTTAATGTTCTCCTTATTCCCTTAGTAATCCCCCTCCATCCCCGAGGATATAATCAGTTTGTCCATTCTAGGTGACACCACACATAACATCACTCAAAGTGAGATATCCTGCCTGTCAGTTATGCTACTGTGAACCAACCTTCTTTTTGGTTTTCTGTAGCTTCTGTTGCTCCTAGGACAGTGAACAAAAAAATGCCTGGCCACAATTTGTTTTCAGGGTAGCAGCTGCTAACACAGTATAGAAAGCCTGCGAGACTGGACTTCAACAGGGTCATACTTCTCAGCAGCTCTCAAGATTCCTTGCTGTCAGGCTTTACTGGCCTGACACGACAGCTATAAATACTATGCTTGTAACTCTTCCAGGACAACAAGAGCAGATGCCTATTCCTGGATGAAAAACATTCCACCCTTCATGTAGATATTAACATTCAACGTCAGTCATCAGAGCGGCACAATATGCTCCTCTGTCAAGAGTTACTTGCTATCCTGCACTGGTCTACCTGATGCTGTATTTTCTCCATGCGCCACACTATGTATTCCTTAGGACAAAGTCTTGACCAATGAAGGTTACAAAGTAGACGTCTTCAGAGGTGACCTTGAAAGACGCAGGTTACCTCAAAAAAAACCCCCAACATAACTACTTTGGATATGAACAAGGAGTTTTAGGGAGTCAGAATACATGTACCTCCAAGCTCATTAGCAGACAAATATCTAACCTTTTGATTTGGGAGAGTATTGCACACCTTTCCTTCAAGATCTGCTGGTTTTTAGAATCTTTCACAAGATAAGGCAGGTACTGAGCCTCTTTGCTGTAGCACGACTGTGGCAATTTAGTTATACGGACCCCCTCAGTGCAGCACAGTATCAAGGAGGTTGCCCATGTTCCTGGGCATTCTTACGCAGAGCTCTGGGAGACTGACCTGTTTGAGACCAGGCTCCACCTCTGTGGTTGATCACTAAACCACCCTTATTCATCCCTGATTACGAACAGTGAGAAAAAAATGACTAGAAGAAACTACCCTGCTAAGCGAACTATCTTCCTCACGATGTTCAGAAATAGCCCTTAGACTTTTGGAAATCTCAGTTCTCATTCTCACACTTATGTAGAGGAACACATAGGTAGACAGGTATCTACTTGTTCAGTCACTCTGTAGGAAAACTGGGAAATTCAGGGGCTAACTAACAATGTCTCTTACAATTGTCGTCTTTTCAGTCAGGCTCTTCCTCCAGATCATTCCAATGTATGCCCAGTAAGTTGAGTTTAAGAAATTGTATTTATTTTTAATTTAAGTCTCACACTTCTTACGTGAATGCTTCCCTTCCACTCACTTAGGACCAACCTATTCTGTTTCCACAGCTATGTGTGTCACCATCCAGCAGCCACTAACAAGTCAAAGAGCAAATCTTTGCCAGGATCTAGATGCTATGCTGAATCTGTAATTAGTGATGAAAACAGACCACTAGAACTCAAGCTGCACTAACAGCCTCATTACAGAGGCTCCCTGCTCACAGCACTAGCAAAGTCACTTTGAACTTCATTCCTAAATTTAGACAGCACTAAGCTATCACAGAGGCATCCAGAAATGATGCTGTATTAGGCAGAGCAACCCTGTAGTCACCTACAAAGAACGACTCAACTAGGTAACGAACAAACAGATGTTTAGGGATATCGTTTGGAATCACCCACAGAACAGAGGTGGACTATTCTCAGAGGGAAGAAAAAAAAAAAAGAAAATTACTACAGGAAAAAAAAAATCAAATTTCTCCTTTCCTCTTCCCTTTCTTAACAAAACTCTTTAGCTCTTGGGAGCTCTTCAGCTCTCTGAAACAAAACAGAATCAAGGGATATATAATACACACTATCCTTTTCATTATCATTATCCAAAGGGTAAGGCTGAGTATATGAGTGCCTTGCAGACCTTAATTAGATAAGACCTTCAGATCTTCAGTACCAGCAGTTTAAGCACACCCTCAGCATGAACGTATATGAAGAAAACACATCTCAAAAATGGCCAGTTAGTGATAAATAGCTTTCTTTAACGTCAGTGTTTGTTAGCAATGAGATAGAAGAACAGACACAGATACCACCATTAGAAATGTATTTCACTCCTGTCATCACAGTGACCTTCAAGTTGTACCTACCAAAAGAAAAACTTTGCTGTCAGGCTTGACTTTGTGTTTCTCCATGTATTTTATGAGGCTACTATTGGCATATCTGAAAAATACAAAGACATTTCTGAAATAATACAACATTAAGAATATGGAACTGCACCAAGTGATCACAAAACCATTTACACCCCTTAATAAGTAAACTATAAAAAGAATTGCTATCAGAAAACATGTCAGATATTTATCTACCAGTCGACACCCTAAGTGTGCTTTTCACTAACAGTAATAGTATCAACTGTGTACAGATTATTTCCATGGAACATGCAACTTATATATAGTATATTGATAAGCTGTTGAGATGGACATACAGAGAAACTCAGCTTGAGCTTTATAGTCTAGTTCACTAAAGCAACTCTGCCACAGAAAGTGTACAGCAGTTCATAACAGTGCAACATTTAAGCTATTGTTTCCAGATGCTAGTTGGCAGAGCAATTAGTTTATCATTCTGTCTCCCTGACTCCAACCTGCAGCAAACCACACAGTCCGTATAGTTCGCAAAGCTCAAAAATGCCCCAAATATGTATGACCTGTGCCTTGCCTTTAAACTACAAATCCAGAGGTTATTTTCAAAAGAAAGAAGCTTCATGCACAGATAAGCTTCATTAATGAATCCACGGCAGAGCTGGAAACAGAATCCAAAACTCCTGAATCCATGTTCTCTGCCTTACAACAGTTTGTGTTACTCTTTACACGCTCTGATCTATCACTTGACTAATTTGATGAAACCATCAGGAAACTCTAAAAGTGGAAAATTCTCAGCTCCCAGATAGGCTTTGCATCACAACCTACTGAACACATTACCTTCCATAGAAATTTCTGTCCACTGCTTTACTGTCTCCACATATCTGCTGGTAAAAAGGACCAGGGAAGTGCTTCCCTATTCTTTCTCACACAAAATTCATGAAGTTATCTTGAACAGCTAATACAAATGGTTTAAGCAACCTCATTTGTCTGTGCCTGCCATAGATCAGACAGCACTTACGACAACCTCTTCTAAAGAAAAGAGGAGGCCACTCAGTTGATGCTTTTAACAAGCAGCTGAGGGAGAAAACACCATTCAAGCAAAACAGCTAATTCAAAACAGGACAGCTGTCACCGTGCTAGAACCCGAATGCTCCAAAATCCCCTCCCCAAAAAGTCAGAGGATAGGAGCCAATTTCTGCCTCTCTGCTACATTCACTGAACTGTTGTTGTGTTATCATTACTTACGTTGTTCTCCTAAAATCTTTCTGAAGAGTTGGATATTCTGGCATCTTCCTTATGTCTTCCCAATCTTTATCTTTGGTGGTGGGGGGGAAAGGAGAAGCATTTACAATTCTGAAAGTGTAGGTTAAGTAACACACAAGAAGAAACAACTACAGCAGTTGCTTGACTTTCTGTTTGTTGGCCAGTGCTATTGTTCCATAATTGTCAGCGTTTACAAATCCATCAAACTGACAGCTGCTTCGTACCTATGCAAACAACTAGTCATTTCCTTCAGAAAACCATCAACTCGGTAGCATTACATCTGACACTTTAATGAAAATAAATTACCTGCAGGGAATCCCATTACACTGAAAATGCGATCTAGCTGATCGTGATGAAAAGGATTACTTGTTTTGATGTCCTCCTGACGACAGTGAAATATGGGTTCCGAAGTCAATAGTTCAGCAAATATGCAGCCAATTGCCCAAATATCTAAGAAAGAAGGAGGATAATTCATGCAAGTTTACTATACTTCATCACTGTGTTTTTTGTTTCTGCAAAGTTTCTCAACAACCTGTATAACCACAGTAAGATAAAATGCCTCACAGTATGATTGCTTACAGTGCTTTAAAAATAATGCATTAATATAATACATAAAAAAGGGTAAGATCTGGACATACAGGTTTTTTTCAATCAAAATTAGAGTCTCCAAATTCTGTTTCAAGTTGTACACTGGCACTCCAGCACTTAACGTATTCACAGTTATGGCAGAAACCTAAACAATATTTGCAGATGACATAGCTTAAAGGGCATTCAACTGACCATCAAAACCAGAAGATTAATCTCCCCCTAACGATACACTGAAATAAAAGTTCTGTCACATATTTCAGAACAATTCCAAACAGAATAACCAAATAAATACTAAGAAGGAAATAAATACTAAGAAGGAAAAGACTAATGACTCGTATGTTTAGACAAACAGTGCAAGCTAGTTAAAATGGAGAAGCAAGATGCTAATTTTAATCAAAAGTAGAAGAGTGATTACCAAACTGTAAAAAAAAATAAAAATCTTACTTGACAACTGACTCTCACTGGCACAACACTGGAACCGTCTGATCTACATCTCATGTACATACAGAAAACAGCAGCATGATATACTGATGTCTTAATGAAATATCAACCTCTATTTCATAAATTTCTCATTAACACACTTCTCAAAATTAAATCTATTGTGGACAAGAACATTAGTTTCATTTACAGGAGAAGAAATTTCTAGATTACTTGTATTCATTCTAGTCACTACTATCACTGCCAACCTTAAGCGTTCTGTATGACCCGAATGCTTTATTATCCATCTTAAACTGAAAGCGTGAATTAGTCAGGGAGAAGGTGGTTACTAGCAGAAAAGAAATGGATTTGCTACATTGACAAATACGTGTTTGGGGTATAAATCTGGAAAAAGATGTTGAGATCAGATGAATAACGAACTTAGATTCCTGAATACAAGGGTGTGGACACTTGCTCGGTAGCTGAGGTTAAAACAAATGACCCTGGAAAAACTTTTCGATTTTATCAAATTTAGTAACATAAACATACAAAGCAACCAACCCTTATTTTAAAGGTCTAAGAGACAAAAAAAAAAAAAAAATTACCTAACTGGAGTTTAGTTTATTAGATTCAGACTGAACAGAACATCAAGAGAAGTCTCTTGTTTGTCACCTGCGTACAACTAACCCGAGACTCAAAATCCCACCTGCTGTCAAATGGCGGTGTTCAGCCCATGCTGCCCATGAGACACGTGGTCTCCTGGAGAAAGGAAGAAAAATTGCTCACTATGTAGCCAAGGAAAAAAGAGCCGTCACACTCTCTTTTCCAAAACAGGTCAGTTCCATTTCCATCATGTTACAAATTGTGGAGCTTGGGGTGTCTCATTTTATAAGCATTTCTCCCTACTTCCCTTATGAGAAAGTCTGATAGCATTTTATTCAGACTTTACAGTTCTGACAGGGTATAACTTGCTCTGCGCATTACATCACCTTCTCAGGGTTTTACCTTCCTTTGATTTTCTTATTAGCCTTATCTGCATGAAAATAAGATCTTTAGCTCCTGAGATTTTATCTGCTCAAGCACCTAATGCAGCATATTAATCACAATTCCTGCCTGGGTAGTAGGCATAAATTATCTACTTCAGAATGGAAATTACTCACTATTTGAAGAATACCATCTTCATTTACCAGTATCTATTCACTCATTTTCACACTAGACAGCGAGTCCTTTTGGAGATGGTTTATCTAGAGGCCAAAGGAGTTGCAGCCTTCTTGGTTTTCATGGCTTTCTGCAGTGCTCACTGTCCTTCACATACTGAGGGAGAGGCCGGGCCACTGCTTTTTCTTCTATTCATTACTGCTCTATCCAGACTGACCTCTTCGTTTTAAAGAAAAACAATCTAGTATTCTTGTTGACAGCAAAGCTGAACTGGGAAATCTCCCTGATGTGACACAGCAAAATTCAAAAGCCTGTTCCTCTTCCATCAGCTGGACAGTGTGAGAGCAGAGGCACTGCGGCAATGCATTCCCCTTTCCCGACTCTGTGATTAACGCAGAGAGCACATTATCAACCCTTTGCGAACTCAGAAAGACAGACATTGTACCAACTGGAAGTTACATCTGAGTTACAGTTAAATTTAAACACTGGTAACTCCCAAGCTGGTGTTTCATTTTGTACGAGATGGCATTACTGGACAAGTCAAGCATAAGAACACTTTAGCTCTGATCAGTCATATTATTTTTCAGTAGTTCATAGTGCTGGGGTTCAGCCCTTTAGGTCTCTTGCCAGATTCTCATCAGCTACAAAGAACTAATATAAAGTAACCCGAAATACTTGGTGCAGAAAACTTGAAGCTTTAATTTCCGTAAGCGAAGATTAAACAGCTGGAAAAGGCCTTATAGCCATGCAGCTCCAGCGGGTCACGGTCTTCCCTTCGTGAATCTAACTTCTGTGTAACCTGATCTTGAACACATCCTTGGCACATGTTGAAACCATTCTCACAGTTAATGATTTTCTGCCAAGTTTGGCTAGTCCCTTTTTTTTTTAAAATACATTCATAATTTACAGCAATTATTTACCACATGGGGCATTTTTCTAGCAGGAATGCCTCATTAAATTCCGGCAAGTTTAAAAGTTTCATCAGGCAGTCCTAATAGGTATTTAGCTCCTACGTTGTTCGTATTAGCCAGTCAAACACAAACTTCAGCTCTAACTATGGAAGAATATGTCAATAATTAGCTATTTCCCTATTCAGTGCCATTTCATATGTTTTCAGTTTGTGGTCCCTAAAAAAGATTAATGATTATTACATCTATTCCAAATCTATTCCAAATAAGAAGTACTATCCCTCAGAAGCAGGCATTGACGGGGCACAGCTTAAAACACATAAGCAGCATTTTTCAACCACCGTGCATTATTAATCTAGTACACATCTGTCTCTAGCATAAGAGGGCCTTCCCTATAATGTTGTATAACAATTTCATTATAAATAAAATTTGTTTAAAATCAACTGCCAAAAGTGAGAGGAAAACTACAGACAGTATGAATTTTAACTTGTTATGTATCAGAACCCTGAAAACAGGGCCATACAGGTCCTACAAGCTTGCACTGGATACTAAATGTTTTCCCATCTGATGTCTCAGGAGGATCCTAACAAATACACCAGAGTAATACAACTGTTCCTATAAGGATGGTTCTGTTTCTTACACTTTCCTCTACTATCATTAGGTTTCAGGAACGATGTGTGGTAAAAGGATTTTACCGTTTGTTTTTTTGTTGGGTTATTTTTTACTTTTTATTTTGCCCTCCAAGAATTCCAGACTCCCCACTTTCCCCAGGTTTACAGTGAACCTGAATGCAAGCCAGTTTTGCTCCCTGGCTCTGGAAAGAGGGGTGGGAGCAAAGGCCTTCGTAGTGTACCCCTTTCCCTAGACTCCTCACCAAACAGTTTGCTCAGGTCCCATTCGAACCTACTCACCAGTGAAACAGCCTTCTACTGTAACAGTATTTCTGAAGTACTACATAATAATTTTATAAAAGGAAAAAACAGCCTTTTAAAGATGGTCACTTGTGGCTGGTGAACAGACTTTCCATATATATGCCTGGGTGCACGGAATATTAGAATATTTGTACAACTGTCCATGTCCCAGTTTTAAAACCTGTGACTAATAGCTTTATATGTCAGCTACTAAAGCTGACAAAATCCTGTGTGTCCTCCTCTACTTCAGTGCTGTAGGCAAGGAGCAAGTACAAAAGGGTGCTGGCATAGCTGTTTTAACGATAGGGCTGATCAAGCAGACAAATGCTCATGTATTCTTTCTACGGCACAATAATCTCATTTATGTATTTGTTCCAATATTTTGGAAACATTCTTTAAGAATATTATGACAATTTAAGACAATTTATTGAGCAATAGCCTTGATTGTCAAAATGAAACATCTTTTCCCATGCATATTAACTACAATGCTTTGTTGAAGACAGGACAGAGTCCAAGATTAAATACTTTATGCTTCTTAACTATATCCAAGGAAAGAAATAGATAAACAAGCTCTTGGTTTCATATAATTCTTTAACAAAATTCTGTTAAAGTAAGTTAAGAATGGGAAAGTATCTATTTAGCTGCAAACGATCTGTGCAATTCATCATTAGTGAGTTTGGTCCAGCAGCTTCAACCAATCTGCTTTTTTTGTTGTTTTGGTTTGAATAGAAAGCCTAGACTCTAGGACCCATCTGAATGCTGAAGCCAACAGTGGATGGACACCAGAATACAGCTTCTCTACGTCCACCAAGGGCTAATGCAACAACCAGGGTGACCGAAAAGTTAGTAGCATGGTCTTAACCCAAACAAGGCAATCCAGGTCACCTATCAAGAACTCCAATGTTTATATAAGATTCAACAGATCTTTCAAATCATAGAACCATTTAGGTTGGAAAAGACCTTTAAGATCATTGAGTCCAACCATAAGCCAAACTCTGCCAAGCCCACCACTAAACCACTTCCCTAAGTGCCACATCCACACGTCCTTTAAACACCTCCAGGGACAGCGACTCCACCACTTCCCTGGGCAGCCTATTCCAATCCTTGGTAACCCTGTCAGTGAAGGAATTTCTCCTAACACCCAACGTAAACCTCCCCTGGCACAAATCAAGGCAAGGACAACAAATACACCAACATACTTGAAAGCCGAAAGGTGGCTGCGCATGCAAACATATCTAATTTTTTCAAATGCATATCAACTGGTGTCAAGAAAAGGCATAACCTCTTTGTAAGAAAATCTTGCCTCTCTTACACTGAACACAAAACCAGATTCTAAATTTACCTGGAATCTTTACACACAGTGACCTAGGAGCATAGAGATACTACAGAAAAAGTATATTAATTTTTACACTGGATTTAAATACCTAGAAATTAGATTTCAAATAATACACCTTTAAACGGGAATTTCATTTTCTTTGATCTGTTAAGGGGACTAGAACAGACCTGTTGCTATCACACAGAGACACAAGAGAAAGGTCTTCCCTTTCTTACATTAAGGTCTCAATTTTTATACGCTTCATTTAAACTTTAGTCAGCAAAATAGAAGGTCAAGGAAGAAGTGGTTACTAGAAATTTAAATTTGACATTTTCTATGAAGAACTGCGAATCGGGTGAAATATTTATGTGTGACAGGCTTTTCAAATGGAAACAAAAAATGGTGTCAGCAAGCTAAGGATCAGAAACCTGCTATCACTCCTTGGTAAGTTAGGCGACGTTTACCGATCTCTAACAAACAGCATCTCAACAGAACTTGACAGAGGAACAGAAGTTCCTACTACAAAGCCACAAAGATAAATGTTCTGCAGACAGAAGGAATACCTCTCAGTAATCAGCCATAGTGTGGCCAGCAGGAGTAGGGAGGGGATCATGCTCGGCACTGGTGAGGCCGCACCTTGAATACTGTGTTCTGTTTTGGGCCCCTCACTACAAGAAGGACATTGAGGGGCTGGAGCGTGTCCAGAGAAGGGCAATGAGGCTGGTGAGGGGTCTAGAGAACAAGTCTTATGAGGAGCGGCTGAGGGAGCTGGGGCTGTTTAGCCTGGAGGAGGCTGAGGGGGCACCTTATCACTCTCTACAACTACCTGAAAGGAGGTTGCAGTGAGGCAGGTGTTGGTCTCTTCTCCCAGGTAACTAGCAGTAGGATGAGAGGCAATGGCCTCAAGTTGCATCAGAGGAGATTTAGATTGGATATTAGGAAAAATTTCTTTACTGAAAGAGTGGTCAGGCATTGGAACAGGCTGCCCAGGGAAGTGGTGGAGTCCTCATCCCTGGAGGTGTTTAAAAAACGTGTAGATGTGGCACTTCAGGACATGGTTTAGCAGGCATGGTGGTGCTGGGTTGACAGTTGGACTTGATGATCTTAGAGGTCTTTTCCAACCTATGATTCTATGATCTGCAGGATGCTCACTGCCAGCCAAATGCGCATCTAAGAGTAATGTTTTATTTCAAGAGTGCATAATCTCCCGTGCCACGACATATAGTCAAGATAATAAAAAGCTTTTAAAGGCAAACCTGTATTAATTCTAATCAGTCATGAAGTCTGTTATCCTCACACTTTTTTTACCTGTATGCCTCCAGCCTAGCCTTTTAAACTAAGCTGCCCTTTTCTCATGGTTGTACTAAGCACTGAATTAAAGTCCTACACCTTAAAAATTTTGAGGCACCTTGACTGAAAGTCTGAGTTCACCAAAATCAACTGTAATTTTCTACAGGGTTTTAGTGGGCCAGGTTTTCTTCATTCTCTCTAAAGAGAGTTATTTTAGGTTGTCAAAATTTATTTTCCCACTTAAATTTCTATTCATCAGTATATCAGCATTAAATCAAGATCCTGGATCACATGATTTCAGACTTCAGCTGTGCATTACACACATTATCTAGCTTGCAACATTACACTGAGATTACTGTGACAAGCTCAACAACACCCACACAGACTTAATGCAGAGTGGCAATAGGACCAGAGGCCCTAAGCAGTCCTCTCATACACCAAATTATGACTGCAAACAAAGAAACCCTATTAAAGAACTGAAATCTTTAATTTACAGAGCTTCACATCCAAAAATTTGGCAATTCCAAGTTTATGGTTCTACATTCAACCTTGTATTTTCCTTGTGAAACCTATGTACTGAAGACAACAGGAATCCTCAAGGCAGTGAAAACACAATCTTACCAACAATTGTACCATAGAGCATGACAATAAAACCTTTAGTAACATTAGTAGCTCAATAACTAAACTTTTTACAACATTAAACTGCTTTTGTAAGGATTTTCAGTGCCTGTCTTCCCAAACACTCCCCTTCACATGGCCAAATCCTATATACTGCATTTTCATCAGCAACTCTTCAGCTGTGTCTCCAAGATCGCTATTGTATAACCACAGATTAACAACATTAGCTAGCTGTAGAGCAGGCTAACATCCTTGAGAAACAGAACAGAGTGAGGGTTGCATGAGCGCAGAATAGAGTGATGGTTCCATCTTCTTTCTTCTCTCAGTTCTTCTTCCAGAAACTGGGGTGGGCTCCAGCCTCAGGTAGTGTCGCTTCAGGGCAAGGAATTAGGTCACTGGGACAACTGCTAAACTCTGGCAAGGAAAGTGTGTTACACCCTCATTTTCCCCCTAATCCTCAGCTTTCAGATGCGTCAGAGGTGGCAGAGGGCTATTATTTTTATGCCAACTCTAGTATCTCCAAGATGTAGTAAAGAAGGTACTGCTACTTTTGTTCAGCAACAGCACTGCTTATACCTCAGAGGGTCCAAGAGGTACTCTGGCAGGCTGCCAAAGCTTTCCACAGAAACAAAAGTAAAACGTTCTTTCAGTGACAACTCATCAAACGCACACGGAATGTAATGGGTGACACAAAAGGCAGCTTTGTAGCCTTAGGGCTACTTCCCCCTACCAAATATCAAACAAGTGCAGCAAGTAAAGTATGAAAGCTTCTCGCTGCAAAGGTCATCAGTTTCTTTTATATTGCAAAGTATTAGGCAGGTCTAATACAGAAATTGTTACCACTTCCTGCTGTAAGGATGAAAGAATCAAGAACAGGCAAGGTATGCTGCTGTTTGGTAAAACAGTATTTACAAAGCTTGTCAGGGAACATCCACAGCTTTGCATTTTCACTTTACCTTATAAAAAAGATTGACAGTATCATCTGATCATAGGACTAGAAAGCCAGGAACTCCCAACTACTAATTATGGTGCTTTATCATTAACTGTCCCCCCTCCTTCTCCATATTTTCCCCCCATCTTATTCCATCACTGCAGGCAGGTGTCCAGTATTGTACAATCTAGACTGTACAAATAGCACAGCATATTACAGCTGTCGCCATTGTCTGTGCTCTTCTGAACTGCTGAAAATGAGCAGTGCGCAGTACATAGTCTCTGAAAGGGAAATACACTTTTTTCCTAATTAAATGCAGCATATTTTAACAAAACAGCTTTTCTGTACAGAATGGAGCTCTTTGAAGGTTAACTCCACGCTAAATGAAGAGTGACAAGAAGTTTATAATCTGTTGTGTGCTCTTACTTGGCTTGTGTCATCAACTATTACAGCTTTTTACTAGGTCCAACATGTCAACACCTTCAGAGCTAACATAAGGTGAGCAAAAGGCCTGCTATCTGGTAGATTAAGTTATAACAAGGAACATGTGTGAAGAGCACTTTCCTGTCCTGTTCCAATTCACAGGTCATGACAGTGGCCTTTTCTGGGAGTTATTAAAGCTTTTCCTGTCTACCCTTATTTCAGTCAACAGAGATGAATGCACACAAAGAAACCGTGCATTTTAGCACCGAGTGCTTTACAATATCTTAACACTTCTGTTACTAGGGGTTTCAGCCTATACAACTATTTCTAATAAGGCACTGAGAATAACTCCTACATAATTATAAGCAAACCTGTTGGCTAGGCAATGAAATAAACTGCTGTGAAACATAATTCTGCTGTCAGTCATAGCTATTGCCAAGAAGTCTACCTGTGAAGCAATCCCACCTGGCTAGAGAACAAGTCATTCTGCTGAATCAGTGCTGTAGTGTTGAAATCCTCAGTTGATACTGCTGAAATAATTGTGCCTGAAGATCTAACTGGTGGATTAGCTAAAAAAATTCCTCTGCACCAGAAGTATGAGCCTTGATATGATACTAGGTACTCAGTTTTCAACCAAAACCAACTTTTGCGAGTGAACCATTTATAGATACGGTAGTAAACAGAGCACACTAAAACCCTTCATTACTGCACTAGGTAGCTAAGGTAACGTGTTTATAGAACCAGGTTTTATAACAGACCACCTTCCGGATCTTTAAATGGCAACCTCATGTTTCATTTGAGAAAATGAAATCAGCCTTTAGTTCACTGCTTTGTAAAGGAAACCTAAAATATAAAGACAAATCAAACATCTTTAAGATGCAAGTTCAACTCTGCACCAAACCATTCACCTGCTCATACACAAAAGGCACAATGTACTTGCAGTATATATTGCAAAGGATCACAATATATCCCACCTGACACGTACAGAACGGAACTGAGCATGAAGAGAAAGCAGGCAAAATGCATCTCCCAACCTTCTCCAAGTGTTGAGTGTCTTGCTTCTTCATGTCATCATTCATGTTCCATTTTCACACTAGGATCCTTTATTGACTCTGGGCTATGACAGATATTGCAAGAACTCCTGCTTTACTTCCCTAAATCTCTTTTTCACCTGAGCTCACCTGCTGCTGTAAAGCTCATCTGCCTGGTAAAGGGTAAAGTCAGTGAGATACCAGGGAAGGAAAAGCTTGCTCATATAAGAGGTCCTATAGTTATTAACAGTTGGGAAGAACATGAAACCGATACTCTGAGGGAAAAATAGTTAGAAGGAAAAAGACATGGAATTGAGACTATTAATGTCAAGGAGGGGGTTTTAGCCCACAAATCTCATATACATGGGGCTAAGCATAGATGGATTTTTGAAGGCATCTCTTGTTCAAAGCGGTTTTTAATCACAAAGCTATCACTATAGAGGATAGTCTGCCTTCTGAGTATTTTTATGTCATTTTATTTTTTGTGCTCTAAAATTATCCATGTACAGTTCAGTCACAGTAATCATCGTGCAACAGCAAATCTGCCAAAATATCACATAAAAAGGCAAAAGTAACTGGTTCTTCCCTTCATATGTTTTGCAAGAGGAGAGAATTACAAACGTACGGAAAAGTATTGGGTGACCACAAGTGGAAGTTTACAGGTTAATTTACAGAGCAATCTAAATCAGGACAATTAGCAGATTCTAGCTGTGATTGAAGATTCAGTGATCTTGTTTTCCTTTTATTTTTTAATGTCCAGAATGTGTATATTTCTTACGTTAACTGCAGATGCTAAGTGACATCCCAGGTTCTCGGACAATTAATTCATTGAGTTAAAAATAAGCCATAACGCACTTCTACTGAAGCTCCCTATTATCATTAACTGATTTCATCTTCAGGACAATCCCATTAAGTAGCATCCCCACCTTATAGATAATGAAACAACACACAGGATGGATTAAATTACACGCTATAAACTACATACACCACTTGGGACTGAATCAGTATTTAAATCCAAGCCTCCTGAGACCCAGATTACTGTTCTAAGACATAAAACTTTACTGTCTGCCCCACATTAGAGCAACTCCTGTGGTTTTACAACAACAGAGACACATCTGACCCACCGCACTGTTCTCATTCTCCTGATTATTACGTTAGTACACCCTCCAACACACCTCTGACACTCTTCAGAGTTGACAATGGCCTCCAGCTTTACTACCTGATTTCTAGACATCAACATACTTGAGAAGCAAGGGCAATAGAGCAGATAGTTGAAGGCAGGAATAAGTATGCTAGATCTCAGAAGAGTTAATGTTTTAAAGTGTATAACAATGCTGTGGGTTATATTCCTTGAGCTGCTGTCAGCATCTCAAGTTTCCCAAAGTACTAACTAAACAAGAGCATTTTAAAGCTATGTAAGTGACCTAATGATCCTTTATGAAACTTTATATTTCTTAGGTGATTGCAGTGATAAGATTGTGGAGCATAGCAAATGCCCCCCCTTTTTTTTTTAAAGAAGAAACATGTATAGTACTTTCGAGATCACTGTCAAACAAGAGGAAAAACCACCAGTAAATCACCCAGCACCTGCAATAACTAGATAAGAGAGCAGCAATTAATCTTTGGTATTAAAATATTATGCCTCTCAGAAAAAGCATGAGAACAACTGTGATAATCAAAATGAAGAAACTCTACCACATGCCAAAATAAGTTTACCACAAAATATCATCTAAATCCAATTACTTCCCATGTTGTATAACATTGCCCAGGGCACGAACAAGGCTCCCGCTCCCATCTTGGTGTAGCCTGAGTTTTTCTTTTCAGAGTGCATAAATGAGTGTTTTCCAAACTTCTCTACTTTTCTAGTTTTTCCACAACCCCTTCCCCTCAAACCAAAATCTCTAACAGGAATGCAGATCCCTATGCAGCAAATAGAAGCCAACTAACTACAGATTTGCTTTTCTTAACTCTCTCATGGATATCTAAAAGCAGTCCCCAATACTCCCATGGCACAGCCGACCTCAGGTGGGCAACCACCCTTGTGCATTTTTCCTAAGGACTTTTCAATCTTCTGGTTGGCCCCGTTTGTAATGTCTGGTTTACCAGATTTTCCAGATAGGTCTTATTTCCCCTCCTTCCCCTCAACCCTCCCAGAACAAGAGACCAGAAGAGCTTTAGGCATCGGTCCAAGACTTCCAGAGGCCCCACAGCCCAGCCAGCGTGCCAACAATCTGTGAGCGCACAGTAAGGACATCTGATGCGCTCGGAACGTGTGGGACTCGCTGCATAGGCAATATGGAACACATATGCACATATTTCCATCCTAAATCCTACATAATACACCCCAGATACTTCCCTCTCTTTTTTTCCTGCATAAAGTCGAATGGAGTTGTTGAAACTCTGACAGATCCCAGCATTCATTATAAATTCATTCCCTCTGATACACCTAATATTTTCTGTGACATTTGCTTTCAAGAGCATTTTGATATCTGCTTATCCCTTTCACACATTTCCAGCTTCCATAACCATATGTTAGTCTGGAAATAGAATGAGGTGACAGTGCACTGCACAAGCTTTAAATTACAGTTTATACCTAAATCTTGTGCGGGTTGGTAAATGCAGTTGCCACATGGCCATTTCTGACATTCCTGCTGACTTCTAAACTAGACAAGTGAGGAAAGGTAAATAAGTGATAGAGATTTCTTGGGTTCTCAGATTTATTTTTTCACAATAAATAATCCCATTCTTTTTCGGTGCAGGACAGCATTTTAATCTTGCTTACGGGGTAGCTGAATGACCACTCTAAACAACTCTTTCGCAAACAACATCCAAAACCTCTAAAATACTATAAGCAATCTGATGCCATTTATCAAATAGACTAATTCTTTAATTAAGGCAAGTGGTAAACAGAAGTAAGATAACAAGTTCTTGTTTGATAGCACTGCTAACTATACAAGCTGCAACTTGATAAAAAACAAGTCTCAGTTACGCTATTTCCTTGATACCATGCTACAAGATGCCCCAGAATTAATCACAGTCGAGAGACTGCCACATACTTTCTTAAAACCTATGATGAAAAAGAGTTCTTAGTACTCATTTTATGAACTAAAACATTCTTTTCTATCTTGATGCTCCTAGAGTGAAAAAAAAAAAAATCCTTTCAAGCTGAATGCCAGGTTACCTTTTCCTTCATTTTGCCACAGTCATTTCCTTTACTTTCCTTAAAATTATAGTGCAGAAGTCTTTGCCCATCAATGAAAGGAGCACTGTACCTTGCACTTACTTCAACCTCGTTTCTTTAGTATTTTGAGTATAAAAACATTTTCTGTTCTGCTGGAGACTTTCTGGAAGTTCAGTAATTTTATTAACATTTCCATGATAGCAAGCATTTTACATTTTCGCAGTTACTTGATTTCACCTGAAGCTTGTTCAAGTTATTTTGATTTGCAAATTTTCCTTCTTCGCTAGAGTATTAGGATCTGATGAACACGCATGAACAGATTCTGCTTTTAAATTATGGTGCTGGAAAGGCAGATCAACTTCCACAGGCTACAATAAATTTCGTACAGATTTATATTGTGGTAACAGAACAGAAAGCGACCTTTGACTCCTACAACACCATCTTCCCAATTGGTATTCATCTGGTAAATCAGCTGCTTGTAACTATGGTAGCAGATTATAAAGAAAACTTTATTAACAAGTAGAGCTTAGATTATAAACATTGACAGTACAGGAAACTAAATACTACTCCCCATGAAACCCTAACATGGGCTTTTTACTATACTTTTAACATGCAAAAAGCAAAAGCTATTTCTGTTTTTCAGCCACAGTATCTTCCTGACTCCTATATCTCCTTAAAACAAGGTGTTATATGCATGATGAACAACTTCTTGTTCTGCAAGCAAATAAATAAAAAGTAGAATATTTCATTACTATGAAATGACAAATTAAATAAAGCAGAAAATGTCACCAAGAAACTACCTCTAAAATAATGAAATACACTTATATCTTGTTTTGTGTAACATATAGTTCTTTCTAAACAGACTGGTTTTAGTCCAATTTTTCCCAAAAGCTAAACCCACAAAACATCAGGTCCAGAAAACAAAGACAAAAATCCTGAGTGAGACAAAAGTAAAATTCTAATTTCATTCTTTGATCATGTATGAGAATTATTTTCACAGAAGCAAGCACACCTAAAGCCTTTATTACAAGAACAAAACCAAACTGGACTCTATAGCAGACAGTGTCCAGGATATTATCAATACTGCTAACAATTAACAATATATACGAGGCAAGATAAGGAAGCGAGTATTAGATATGGAATACAGAAAATACATTTAAAATAAAATAAAATCAAGGCTAAGCCAGTAAAAACCTAAATTACGTAGCAGCTGTTGGACAACGTTCAGTGTGTTGCAACAGAGAACTGATGACAATGCATTCCTAGTAAATTCAAACAAAAATACTTCTCACTGACAAAATTGGAAGAGAATAGACTAAAGCTGGCATGACATTGCTTTTAGCCTGATTTTATTGGTATTTATTAATTGTACAAAATTACATGTTATATAAAAGGCATTAAGAAAATAGCTATGGAAAATAAGCAGCTATACCAAATAAGTTGTCATTTAATTTCTCATAAATTGCTATACCTAATCATCTTTCTTCCAAATTATTATTTCCAACTGAAGAGCAGTTAAATGAGGATCTTATATAATTTATGAGTTATTACTAAAAGCGATACATTAGGGCTCCTGAGAATTGTGTAATATTAAGAGATGATAAAATTGTATTTCTTGCACAGAGATTTAAGAAAGGGCTTTAAGAGTGGTGTCCTTTGCCAAAAATATAAGCATTCAGGTTAAACTCTCACTAGCATACTTAGCTCATTAAGACTGCCTTTTCTTAAGTGCACATAATGCTAGAAGCAAAACACAAGTCTGGACTCAAACTACATGAACATCACCGCTGTCATTTTGTTACCCACTTCTCTGCCTTAAAGCTGCACACATATCACCTCCAGGCACCTTTACTCTCTTCAGTCACACATTCGTCTAACCCTTCAGTCAGCCTACAAATCTCTCCACTTTCAGTCTTGCAACTTTCCTTGTTCTCATTTCCAAAATTTTTACTTTGCTGCCCAAACTGCTCTGGTTTGGGCAGCAAAGTAAAAATTATGGAGTAAAAAAATATGAGCGTGAGTGCCCCCAGCACTCACGCTGCACACCAGGTACTACACGTCCCATTCACATCCCTCCTGGGGATTCACTGGTGCGGTCTGAGACAAGAAATAAAAGCCTTGAAATAATAAACTGCTAGCAAAATCAGATCTCTCTGAAGCAGCAGCATTCTCTAAAGTTTCACAGAGACTCCTTGTCTGTGTTTTAGCATAGACTACAGATCCCTCAGGGCAAGAGCCAAGTAATTTATGACATAATTAAAAAAACAACAGCCTTATACTAACTCATTCTTCAAAGAGATATCCTGAGATAATGGTACATATCACTCACCTAAATCTGCGAACAATATGCTATCTATCAAACATCGGTAACTGCCAGTTAAGGTAACTTCCCAGTACCACGCATGCAGGCGATTCGGTAATCTGGTCCACTCACACCCGCGTTTCACAAAATCAACACAGTCAGGGCAGTTTAAGCATCCAATTTACAGACGTTGAAGGTAATACTGTTGGTATTTTCTTTAAACACTTTCAGTAACTGTTCTCACCCACTACAGGGTGCAGCAAACAGAGGCATAAATTAGCATCTCAGTTTGCATGGTGGCAGATGCAAACCAGGCCCTAAGAGTCTGCTTCAGATAATGCAGGACTGTGCCATGACCGGGGGGTGGGGGAGGGCACCACAAGGCTCCATCCCCAGCACCCACTGGAGAAGACACCCTGGGAAATCAGAGGCCTTCACCCATGCTGAGCTCCAGAGGGAAGGTGCTGCCACCCAGCACCCCAGCTGCCTGGTGGCACTCGCCTCACAGCAGGAGATGCACTCTGCTTGGGGCACTGAGTCACCAGCAGAAGGAGCTGGGGGAGGAGGTGAACAGACTCCATAGCATCATGGAGAATAAACAGGACATGAACACAGGCACCTCAGGGACCCTGCAAAGGTTTCTAGAGGATGTTGGGGTAAATTTCTTCACACAGATACTACAGGTGTCATCTTTCAGATCTGCTACTCAGGAAGAAGGAAGAATTTGTTGGGGATATGATAATCAATGGCAGCCTTGGCTGTAACAACCATGAAACAGTGGAGCAGTGAAGGCAAGTAGCAGAACACAGGCCCTGGGCTTCAGGCAAAACTGGCTGGATCATCAGGTTCTGAGGATGGTGGTTAACAGTTCATACTCTAACCTAGAGGCTGATTCCAAGTGAAGTACCACAGAGTGCTACAAGACCTATCCAACTTATTATCGTTACCAATGCTGAGCAGGAGGAGCTGGAACACTCCCCCATCACGTTGTAGATGAGAGAAAATTGGGGAAATGGTTGATACACTTCAGGGCAGAGCTGCCATTCAGAGGGAACTTGACAGGCAGGAGGAATGGGCCACAGAAAACTCATGAAATTCAACGAGGACAAATACAAAGTCCAGCAGCCAGGATGGACTAACCACCTGCAGTGGTTCAGGTGGGGGACTGACCGGCTGGAGAACATCTCTGCAGAAAAGGATGTG
The DNA here is from genome assembly GCF_030867145.1 of Opisthocomus hoazin. NCBI lineage: Eukaryota > Metazoa > Chordata > Aves > Opisthocomiformes > Opisthocomidae > Opisthocomus > Opisthocomus hoazin. Next base: position 78,694,909 of record NC_134415.1, on the reverse strand, counting down.
GGGGTTCTGGTGAACATCAAGTGAAACATGAGCCAACAGTGTACCCTGGTAGCGATGAAGACAAACAGCATCGATAGGATGTATTGGCTGTATCAACAGGAGCACAGCCAGTAGACTGAGAGAAGTGATTACTCCCCTTTACTTCACACTTGTTGGACCACATTTGGGGTGCCTCAGGGACCTGAACACGAGACAGTCTTTGACAACCTGGAGCAAGTTCAGCAGAGAGCCACAAGGATGGTCACAAGCTGGAGAATCTGCTCCAGGAGAGAAGTCTGAGTGACACAGGCTTGTTCAGATTCAAGAGGAATTTATGAGCGGCCTCCCCCAGTACCTATGGAGAGGTGACCAAGATGATGGAGCCAGGCTCTTTACAGTGGTATAAGACAGGAGAATGAGATATTACAGGGCATAAACTGAAAGAAGAAGTTCTGATCAGGTATAAGGAAAAAGTTCTTCGCTATGAGGATGATTTAGCAGTGGAAGAGGTGATCCAGAGAGGGTGTGGAATCTTTGTTCTTAGAGGTTTTCAAGACTTGGCTGGACAACTCCCTCAGCAGCCTGGTCCAAATTCAGAGTGGACCCTGCTTCGAACAGGAATATGGGCGTGAGACCCTCTAAGGTCCCTTTCAGCCTGATTGAATCTATCTGCAATCAGTATTTTACTTTGGACTAGGAGTTTGCTCTTGAAACGGATCAGATTGTCCACACCTATGACACTTCAGCTTGCGCTACAGAGTTCTCTCAGAGCACACAAAATAAATTTCTTGGGGATGAAACTAAACCAAAAGGCGTGCATCAGCGATCAATAAGTAGTAGTCCACTGGACCAGGCCAGAGAAAACCCAGAGTACCCGCCTTTCTCCAAAACACATATAATGTGGATGCTAGGTACTCAGTACCGTTTTGCTTTCTGGATGCACTTCTACCATGACACACTACTTGCTAATGTAGACATTGTCATCTGAAGAGTTAAGTTTTTCAATTTCAGCAGATGAAAAGGAACACTAGCATATATACCCCAACTTTTTGGCTTTTTGATTCAGACAAATTTTGTCCAAAGATAGAAATGCATGTTACCTGCCTGCAACACTGAACGTGTATGTCCTTACTAGAGCTATGCAGAAGTCTTTTTGCCCTTCTTAACAGTTCCTGCACATTCAAAGCAAAATCAACAAACAAAGCAGTGTTTAGCCCAACTCAGGTCCTCCTGCACTGGAGGATTCCAGCTGGGAGAGAAGAGCAGTAAAGAAATGTGAAGTGCAAGTCCACATCAAAGTCAGGTGACAGTTCATTCATTTTTTTAAACCTTTTGCTGTATATGATCGGTTGATAAACAGGAGTTATTCGAAACAGCCAGACTGTCAGACTTCATTAAAAGTGTCGGTCCACCCAACTGAACATTCAACAGAGATGCTAGCATACCACAGTGTTTTGTAATTCTCCAATCGAAGGCCCACATAGCATCTACAAACAATTCTGTAACAGGAAAATGACTGCAACTCCCAAGAAAGCCACCTCTGTACACACAGGAACGATTTAACGCCGTTAACAGAGGGACACCATTTCCTTTGCAGTTCTCTTCAATATGTAACCTTGTCATGCAGGCAGGATACCTCCTGTGCATCTCTCTTTTTATTCTCTAAACAGCTAGGCACCAAGGCCAATTGTGCTTATGGAACTTCCTAAGTGGGAATGAAGACACGAGCCTGGTGCCCAGCATTTCCTAAACACAGAGCTTTGTAAGTCATCAGGAGTGAATTACCTGCAGATTGCGCACCGCGCAGCAGACCACCCTTCTCCTGATCAAGCCACACACTTCAAAGAAGCATCTGGACACAAAGCACCCTAGAAGAACGTCACTTTAACAGACATAGCTCTTTCCCTCTTGAAGGTTTACAAGATTACAAGATTTCTGAGCCCACATCAGAAAACCACATAAGCCAATGCAAAAAATACTTTTATTTTAAAAACAAACAGCACATCTAAAATGTCTAACATTAACTCTTATTAAAAAATATAAGCACAGTCCCTAGAAAGTTTTCATCTGGATTAGTCTTTTATGGATTGGAACATACTTCATCTGCTGCTACTTCAGGAAAAAAAACTAGCTGGTCAGTTGATCACCTACTATAACGCTACCCTCTTACAGGTAAACCTCTGTCTTACACAGAACTTACCAATGGCCTTTGTGTAATGTCTGGCTCCAAGTAACAGCTCTGGAGCTCTGTACCAGAATGTCACCACAACTGGATCCAAGTCTGCCAATGGCTTCAAAGGTGAGTTGAACAATCTTGCAAAACCCATATCAGCTGGGGCAGGGGAGGAAAGGAAAAAAGAAAAGAAGAGAACGTTTTACATTTTAATACAAATGAAACAGAATTTAACAGTATTGCCAAAAAGCAATTCTAACAAGCCCTCAAAAACATTAAAACTTACAAATCAAAGTTTCTAAGAAAGCAACAGGTCACACATAACAATATTGGGCCAAATCCATCTAAGGCTAAATTCCATTTACTTCATTTATAAGAGTATGAAGGATGATGTTTGACTTTTAAGTGTTTTCATCATGGTATTGTAAAAATTTACATAACACAGATGGCTATTTATTTCACTAGAACTGTAACAGAAACCTGGTTAACTAAAGTCAATAGCAGTAGGTCTCTAATGTACATTTACTCTTCTATTTTTATATAAGTTTACAAAACTGTGAGCCCTTGTGACTGCTGTATATTTACCCAATGCACAAAACCAAAACGACTGCAGTGTAAATTATTTTGCACTATTTTACAAACTATGCCTCCTATTTGATTTGGAGGAGCAAAGTCCAGAATCAGGAAATAGTTTTTAACTAGGAATTAATGAAATCAGTGAGCGTACACTGTTACAGAGGTGTATTTTAAATGTAAGCATTCATTTTATGTAACTCAAAAATCCTCTCTAGAGACAACATTGTAAATAACATTAAGAAATGCTAGATGGGAAAGTACAAAGTTTAGGTGTATATTCAAAACCACACATTTTAATCCAAGTCTGAAACTTCTCTTTTACACAACTTCACCTAGATCTCTCTGCTTCCAAAGTTATGAAATGTCAAGTTACTTTTCTGGCAGTTACCCATATTAATACAAGCCTATGAATCAAAAATGGTTAGCTGAACATTTTCAAATACAACAAAAGTCAATGAATAGAAAAGAGGTTCCAGCACATCACTTCTTTCTTGATGATTGCCACATGCTTTATTAAAAAAGAGTTTATATCCACATGACTAAGGCTTATGATCTGCACAGGTAATTAGATTTTCGATAAAGACCATCACAGCTACATCTGTTTCCCACCTTGACACTGAATAGCCTTTTGCATAGCAAACCTTTGGACCTCTACAAACATATGCATTGATGTTATTTTATATAAAAATAATTAAGAACAAATGCAATTTATAATTAAGAATGTTATACTAATTATAGCAGAAGTCAGAAGAACCCTGGCCATAGCCATTGTTCTATGTGCTTATTACTTTCTTGCTTCTTACGGATGCTTTTATCCCCGCCAGATATCCTTGGCGAGCTTTATAAAAGTCTAATAATATGTTTGGAATCTCTTAACCTTGTAAACTCAGTGAATGAGATCCAAAATTGAACTAGATGTTGTGTACACATGCACTCAAAGAATAATGAAGATTTGTTTCTATCTTACAGTGAAGATGCATTTTTTTTTTAAGCAATCCCTTAGCAGTGCAATGAAATTTTCTCAAAATGTTTACCTATTTTGACTCTTCCTCTTTCAGGACCTTCACCCATTACCAGAATGTTTGCTGGTTTCTGGAAAACAAAAAGCAGAATATTTAGTTGACCAGCCTTTGATGATTATCTTCAAGAATAATAAAATATGTACATTTATTTTATAATGAAAACATTTCTATAAATACCCTTACAAGTCTAAAATTACCATAGCTTTATATTTTGAGGACATTTAGTTTTTATCCCTAGTTACCAATTTCACAATTAGAAAAACAGTGAAGTACTTTGACATTTCACAGTAAGAAATGCAATCTTTAATTAAATTTGCATTTTTACCAGAATGATCACGTTCACTGGTGAGATTTTCTTCTACAGGAAAATTTTGTACCAGGCTAACATTTATGCTACACATCAATAACCTGGCAAGAACTACTTTTTCTAGTATAACTTACTAAAAATTATGCCAAATCTTGGTATGTAAATGCACAGATGAGAGTTGCTTTTGTTATCATATGTAATGAGATTTTTAGAGCTATGCTTGGTTTTAGTGTATGAATGATATGAATGATGAGCCGCTTGTGAACACCATATAAAATCTGCACATCACATCACAGCAATTGTTCTGCAACTAGGATCTAGGTTCCCTCAGACATCAGTAGTCATTCCTTGGAAGCTGTTCCCCTATTGTGTTAAGCTGTAAAGAAGTAAACAAGATTGAAAACTTTAAGTGATTTGAATGAAGAGATGCATAACAAAGTTTCAAAGCAGAATTTTTGGAAGGTTCATCTGAACATTAATTATATTTGAAATCCCTAAAGCCTGGAGAGGTCTGCTTGAGCAGGATTTGTTCAAGAATCTGCAAGAGATGTCCAGAAAGCCAACATCAGAATCTCATGTAATTTCTCAGTTCCTAACATTTGCTGCTATTTACCTAAAATCGGCCCAACCAAGACAGCAAAATTCCAGCTTCCTTGTCGGAATTCTTCACTAAAATTCTGCCTAGTAACCTTGATTGAGAGTTGAGTATGAATCAGAAACACTCCAATAGATCTTTGCCTGAAATCACTATGAAATGTTTTTATTTGTCATGTGAACAGAGCTGATAAAAATGTAGTTACTGCATTGATTTCTAGGTTAGTTTTTTTTCTATAGAAGAATTACGTTGCAAGAGACAAACTGTATAACACCAGGAGATGCACTAAGACAAAATTTAAAATCTAAGCAGATACAACAGGATTCACAAAACAAAACATCTCTTAAGATTCATATTTTACCTGTAATATTACAAGATTCTTCAAGAAGCAGTTTCTTCATAGAAAAATGTACTATTTTATCTGCTGACATAAACCACAACATTCACAGAACAGTTCAGGTTGGAAAGGACCTCTAGGGACCATCAAGTCACCACCCCCCTTCACACGGAAAGCAGGGTCAACTACAGCAGATTGTTCAAGCCTGAGCCCAGTTGGGTCTTAAACACCTCCAGGGATGGAGACTCCACAGCCTTGCTGTGAAACCTCTCCCAGTGTTTGGCCACCCTCACAGTAAAAAAAGGTTTCTTCGTGCATTTAATTTATGACCATTGTCTCTCGTCCTGTCACTGGATCGCATTAAGAAGAGCCTGGCTCAGTTTTTATTACTTCCGCTTATCAGGTATGTATATACATTGGTAAGATCCCCCCCCGAGCCTTCTCTTCTCGAGGCTGAACAGTTCCAGCTCCCTCAGCTTCAGAAAGACACCCCAAACCCCTAAGCAACTTAGTGGTCCTACACATACCAGGGATACACTAGCTTAGAATCTATGGAAGCAAGGAACTTGTCCATTTATGTATTTTTAAGCCAGAATGTTTTCCAGAGGCGTTGTTCCTTTTAAAATTTAAATTTGTACTACTATCTAATCCACTGAGGATCAGAACTCTGCTCAGGCAACCAGCTGAGAATCACGCTGATTCATACTTACCAGATTACATCTCCATTAGCTCTTGTGAAACTCTCTGTGAGAGTTGTGAAGGGAGAGAGAGAGAGGGAAAACAGAGAGGAACAAAGTGTGAAAGATTGGAAAACTTAGTCTTATTTCCAAAAAAGCAAGTCCTTCTCCTGAGGCACCACCACCATCGATGTGGAGATGAGAGGAATTCCATGGACGGCATCCTGATGCCTGCAGGATCCCCACTGATCTGCAGACCCGTCTCAGTAACAGCTTGCATTGCGGCACCTTCCTGAGAGGTGAGAAGCCTTCACTCAAACCCGTTCCTTAAGGCAGAAGGAGAATACACCTGAACTTGCTGCTTATTTCCCACATGAACAAATTGCTGCTTGGCTACCAGTTACTAAAAAGATAAGGACTTTCTGAGTTCCTCTTGCTACTCAGAGCTGTTCTGACTAGGAAAGCATTTTCAGCCGTATGTACGCTGAACCACTCAAAGAGTAACACCAACCTGATAGGACCCATCTTTCCAAGATGAGACAAATGATATACAACTCCTCTGCCCATGAATCTTAATTTAATAAAAATAAACAGCTTCAGAGGACCTCAGAACACAGATCACGTGTTCTGTAGTTGTTTTATATGATAATGGCTTACACACTGTAAAGTAAAACTCCTCACCTCCCCAGAGTCTTCACGGTACAGAAGGCACGTGGAGAGCAACCCAGCCCTTGGGGAGCAGGGTTCTCTCCTCGGGGCCTCAGCTGAACAAGCGGCACCACGGCAGCACAGCAGAACTTCAGGTGCTCAGGTATGGAGGAAAGACTTTGGGTTATTTCAGAGGGATTAATCTGGCTGCAGAGAACCTCAAGAAAGTAGGTAACGAATGTTTCCGTCATGAGAGGACTGCTAAAGGGAATGCAGACAACTTCTGCTTTTTCAGAAAGGGAGAACATGTTAGTCTGATCTCTGGATATGTAGGAGCGTTTTAGTCAGAGACAGTCACTTAATAGTCTACTATAGAATTACAGTCTCATATACTATAGTTACTGGACAGCTGTAAAAATAGATTAAAAAGCGGGAATTAGAGAATTTAAAAAGCCCAGTACTCATGTATTTTCAGGTTACAGACAAGTTATAAGCACCAGTCTATTCCTGAAACAAATCCTGCTGCTATTCACGTGAAGATGAAAACTGCGTTTTAGATGGAGTAGAACAAGCAGGCTCAAGCAGCTAAGAAACCAAAATCTGACGCAGAGTACATCATGTCTGTTTCCTGACAAGACAGAATTTTATTCCAGAAGGTTTGAGAAGCCCTGCTTAAAATCATTAACTTCTTAGTAAAGGGTGAGGTAACTCAACAAGGACTAAACTTCTGAGCCAGTTACATCCCAATTAAAACCCTCTCTATTTTCCTCAAACTCTCCCCTTGCTGAGAACACAAAACACCAGCTGGGAAGCAAAGTGATGCTGCTGTCTCCACCTATCTAGTTGCTATAGAAACAACCGAAACAGTAAGAGTTAGGAGTCTCACATTTAGGATCAGCTATAAAAACGAACAGAGAAAACCTGCTGAGAAATGCAGTTGAGGTTTGTCTAAAGCATATCTGCAAAACGAGCAAGGTCAACAGCAACAAACAACTGGAGCAAAAACCTGAAATATCCGCAAAAAGGGAAATAGATGGCAGTAATTGAATGGGTTCTTTACAAGTAATAAGCATGGATAATGTATTTACTTTTCTACATCAGTGGGAGAGTGGGAATAAAGCAATTAACATATCTTGGTGGGAGAGAAATTAAAATGTTGGGCTAACGAGTATGTTTTCATAAATAATAGAAGTATCATAAATGGGACTCATAAGGACATCCATATTATCTTGATCAATATGCTTCCTATTTAAATATTCAGACAGTAGATTAGAATAAAGGTTGAAGGAAAAGAAACCATGTATGGTTTTGAAAGAGAATAACGGGTCAAAACAGGAACAACAGCCTAACAATAGATGGCAATACTTTAGTTTTAATGGTTATTGTTGTCATCTCCTCAAGTAAAGCGGTGACACAATTCTTAAGAGATTTGGTGCAGAATTACATTCCTGTGAGAAAACGTCCACAGGGACATACCACTTTCCATACACCATTCTTTATTGTTTATACCCAAACAAATGTGTTTCCCTTTTGGAATGTATCACTGGACAAAGAATCCACTGAAATTAAGAGGCTTCTATTGTAAAAGATATTGCAAGTCTTTAGATAAAAGCTCTCCCTACAATTAAAGAAACTGGCTTGTGATGAGGTCTTTTCAAGTCTCAGTTATGTAAAGAAGCAACTGTAAACAGCACAGCGTTGATACACAGATGCACTTTCAATTCACAAGCCAAAAACAAGAGTCGTGGTGATTTCTCCTTAGCTTTTAGCACACTGCTCTATAAATGACAAAGGTCCTAAGCAAGATGACAGTGTTCCACTCTGCGGGCACTGCTCAAAAGACCACTGAGCCTCTAAATTCAAGATTCAGAGGGAGCTGCAGATTGTTCACAGAAATCCGCACACAAAGCTTTTGCTCCTCTCATCCACAAAGACATGAAGGCACTTTCCTGCCTTAAGTCAACGCCATTCAAACCCAGACTTTGTTTTCAGATCAATGTACTGGCTCACTGGTACTCACACTTTTGATAACAATTGATCTAATTCATGTAGGATTTAAAAAATAAATGGTTCTAAAAGCATTTTATTATGCACTGCAAATCTCCAAATCATTATCACTTCCATTCACATTACTTCCATATATTGAAAACACTATAGAAAATTTATCATCACTTCCCTCTCCTTTTTTAGGAAACTGTTTGGTCAACATTTTTCAGATACTGAAGCACTAGACAAAAGCACACCACAGAGTAAAATATCTTCACATCTGCTTCTCTTCACAAGTCTTACATACTGTGAACTCTTATTTGAGTCACTGCTGTGATCACGCGGCATCACTTTCAACCTGTTTTTTTTTAGCTGTTACCCTTAACTTTAAAAAAAAAAAGCAACACCTATTGAATTACATCTTTTTTCCTAGATTTGTAAATCCATAAAATTTTCTTCTACTGTTTCTCTACTCTGTCAAAATGATTGACCTTGCAAAGCAGTATCATTAACAATTCTCATCAGTATATTTATAAATTAATTCAACTCAATAATGTTTCTACAGATATTATCAAATTGAGCAAGGCCAAAAATAAAGCTGATTACTACAGTACATAATCTAAAAAGGCAGTGAAATCACAGGGAATACAAAATGCTTTGAAATAGTATATAATTCAAATGAAATAAAAGCTTGTTTAAATCTAGAAAGAAGGAAAAAAAACAGAGGCAGACAGATTATGTAGATATATAGCAACACAAGTAGCAAAAGTACCACAGAAGGCTTTTATGGTTCAATTAAAAAAAAAAAAAATCAGTCCAAAAGTTTTTGCAATAAAAAATGAAAATACAAACAAATGTGGACACGTAAAATTTTACAGCTAAGTGTCACCAGATTGTTAACTTTAAATGTGAAAATGTGCTTGATTATCATCAAGCGACACCAAAAACATTTTCAAACATATTTGTAGCATGTAGGAAACTAAATTTAATGCATATGAACATAGTTATTAATAGGTTAATAATACATACAAGGTGACAATTATTTTTACCTCTACTCCTGCTTCTTGTAAAAATAAGTTAAAAATGAAACATGTACAGAATTGATAAAAACATGGAAGTGTGTGCCATGGTTGGAGAGGGAAAAAAAATCTTTTGCATAATTATGAGAGATGGAAACTGGATATTCCATCATAAACCATGGTGTCAAATTATGTCAGGGACTTAAGTATTTCATAGCTGCTGAACTGATATGGTCAAAATAATCACAAATTCCAGATACCAGAAATTCTAATAGCAACCACAAGTGTAGAATTTACCTCGAGCTCTGGGACTGACGGTAAATAGCTAGAAGTAGGAACAAAGTGTACAGAAGATATCTGAAATATTTCTTTGGAATGCCTTAGATAAAGATTTTGGTTAAACACATTCCTTGCCTGTATCTGTTACGTGTTGTGAGGGGAAACGTACCGTTTTCATATTGAAGCTAGCTATCTAAGAGATCTTTTCATGTTTATACATTCTTATCAAACTCCTCTACACACAGAAAGCAAAAGCAAAGGAAAACATAAATACTAAAACTATGCCTACAATGCAACCACAGATTTGCACACACTAAAAAAAACAAGTCTGTGAAATAAACTTATCTAGCCTACAACAACAGCAAAGATGTGACTACGCAGGCTTCGTTACAGACTGATTTAAACCAGCCCGTGACTCTGGATACTCTTTGGAGAATCAGCCAAAAATCACACAATGCTTTGGGCTGGACAGGACTTCTGGAGGTCACCCGGTGCTCAGAACAGGGAGGTCACCCTGCTCAAAACAGCGCCAACTTCAAAGACAGAACCAACTTGGAAGCTGCATCAGGTTGCTGCGTGTCATACCCAAGGGAGCTGCAATTCTCCAAGGATGGAGGTTCCTCAGCCTTTGTGGTGGGCAACCTTGCATTGTCTGAGCACCCTCATGGCGAAAAATCATATCCCATCACCGAATCAAAACATCTCTTGAGGAAATGTGTGTCTGTGCCCCTTCCTCTGCATACCTCTTAAAATGGCTTCATCTTTTCAACAACCCTATAATAGGCAGTTAAAACCCATCCTGCAAATGCTGCATGCTGCTGAGTGCAGTGGCAGCAAGGCTGAGACACGCAAAGCTGTCTCCGTCATCCTGTTATAGTCCTATTGCACCTTTGGCTGGACAGTTACACAGCTATACATTTAACACTGGAAATATGTATTCGAGATGACAGTCAGCCCAGAAGTCCAGACTCTGCAACGCACTCGCTACAAATGTATTTCACCAGGGGAAAGACAGACCTTTTTCTTCCCTCCCTTCATTTTAACCAAATCAATTTAAATCACACACAGATAAACTACCTAGTATGTTCTATTCCAGTTGCTATGCCTTCAGTTACTCTTGTATATAACCATCCTTATGATAATGAAATCAGTGGTCAGGTAAACTATTCATTTCTCTGGTTTAGTTCATTTTTCACAGGTTGGATGTTCTCTTGAGAGGTAATTAAGCATATACCTCAACCGACATTAATTCTTTAAATTCACTCCACTCAGCCCTACCCAGGCACTCTGCCAAAATAGCCAAAACATCCATGTTCCTTGTAAGAATGTTCTGCTTAAAAGTCAATTTGAAACAATGGTTTCTTAGGCAAGAGCTAGAAAATATATTTAATTTATAAACTCAAGGTGTTTAATCATTGTTGAAACAGGAAAAGCCTAATCACCAAACTCTATTCCCTGGTTAATCAATAGGTAATACAGTTGCAGTTATGTCACTGGAAAATGGACTGTAAACACAAGGGGAATATGAAATAAGATCAATCACAAGTGGAGTACAGAATTCTGGGCTACACAGAAGTTCAGAAATGAAACAATCTTCCTTCCACACGCCATTTCTTTCAGGTTTCTTACGGCTGACAGACCATTAAATTACTGCAAGGCAAAAATGAAAACTCCAGACAACTTTCGATGCTGAGCATTGCTTCTATTATGACAATCTGCACAGCGTACGACTGTACCAGTGGTTTCATCCCAATCAATGACAATGCAGTTCAAGTGAAAAGAATGAAAAAACCTCACATTAGAAGAATGCCAAACCATTTGACACAAATTACATTTTATGTTGCTATGCAACATTATCCAAAGCATCCTGCTAGTGCTAGTGCTGCAGTAGCATATTTGAACTTAAAATGTTATGTGCAACTTTGAGCAGGACAAAGAAGGGGGAAGATGGAAACAAAGAGAAAGATATGATCACAAATTATCAATTAAAAATAAAATGTCATAAACCAAATGTTTAATAAATACACTGAACTCACATTGTCCCTGGGATTTTCTACACATTACAGTACACACTCCAGCAAAATTCCTAAGAAGCTACTCAGCAATCTGTCAGGGCCTTGTCTTCAGGCCTCGTCTGGGAGCACCAAGGAGAGCACGGCACAAGACAGATCGCTCAACATCTGCTAGCCCATTTCTGAGCAGTGCAGATGTGCAGGCCCATCGTGCATGGGAACAGCAGAAAGACTCGGCTCAGAAATAATTGGGAAGAATGTTCTGCTTTTTAATATATTACAAAGAGGAAATGGACAAATAAATTTCACTCCATAAAAGCACAGTCAAAAAACTTCCTTTGTTGCGGCTTAAAGAGACATTCTGAATGCCCCAAGATACTGCAGTCAAGCCAAGTTTATGCATCTCTGCCATCAAGTCCTTATTAGATATTCTTCACACACGATCTTTACTCAGAATAACTACCCAAAGGCAAATAAACTGAGAAGATATTTGCACATGTGAAACATTACAAACACTACCACCTTCTTCACCTTTTTAAAGGCAAAAGCTAAGAGACAGCAAGCCTGACAGAACACTAATGTGAGAAAGCCTACAACTGTACTAACCTTGGGACTAGAGTTTTAGAGGAGGTGGAAATGAGAGGATGAGAGTCTCACCTGTTCCCACTGTTGGAATTCTTCGCTTATTTGCATTACTTTGTTTCTGTTACAGCAGCATGAAAATTAGAATCATTGAACAGTCTGGGTTGGAAGGGACCCTTAAAGGTCATCTAGCCCAACACCCCCCGCAGTGAGCAGGGAGACCTTCTACTAGATCAGGTTGCTCAGAGCCCCATCCAACCTGACCTTGAATGTTCCAGGGATGAGGTATCTACCACCTCTCCGGGAAACCTGTTCCAGTGTTTCATCACCCTCATTGTAAAAAATTTCTTCCTTATACTTAATCTAAATCTACCCTCTTTTAGTTTAAAACCATTACCTCTTGTCCTATTGCAACAAGCCCTGCCAAAATACACCTTCCAGTTGCGGCACTCAATTCCACCATTGCCATATCCTGGTATTTGTTTTATACAATATTCTGACTACTCTTCCCGGTTTAGTAAGGTTACTAAGACAGCAGGGTGAAGCCTCTATCCAATCAAAGGACAAACGACTGAAAGTGAGACTGCTGACACTGTCATAAAACATTTTGTTAATTGCCTTTCACAAAGTATCTTTGGCAGTAAAACTTCAATACCTCCATCCCCCTGAGAGTCTGGTAGAGGTAAAGAATTAACAAAGCTTTTCTGACTGCAGTAAATAATATAGAACCAAACGAATAGATATAAGTGTAACCCATTTTCATAAAACATTTTGTTAATTGCCTTTCACAAAGTATCTTTGGCAGTAAAACTTCAATACCTCCACTTTTCTGAGAGTCTGGTAGAGGTAAAGATTTAACAAAGCTTTTCTGACTGCAGTAAATAATATAGTACCAAACGAATAGATATAAATGCAACCCATTTTCATTACAAACCAGCTTCTGCCTGGATAGCTTAGATTGATCAAATTAGGTTGAAATATTAGAAGTCCTTTAACGAAAATTTCAAAGGAGGAAAAGAATTTTAAAAAGGTAGCATGACTGTCTAGAGAGGTTACTTCCATGTTGAGTGGATCTTAAGAGTCCCTTTTTGTCTGCACACACACATAGGAATATAGCTTAAGGGACTTGGAACTATGGAATATATTTCTTTTCTTATTATTTTAGGGTATAAAATTTTCACAAGGTTTAGAAAAGCAAAGAATACATTAAGCTTTACAGGATTTTAACAACCAAAGGTTTATGTCTAATAATACTTCATATTGTTTAATTAGCTGTTGTCAGTTTATTCCATACATTATTTTGCAGCATTAAGCTACATTATTTATCCACTTTCCACATATGCTCTTTTCCTACACTTTCAATCTCAAAGGAAAAAAGATAAAGACCCACTTCTCCTCCCTGCCTCTTTCCTGCTGAGTGTAAAGACTAGAAAATCGAATCCTCATATGATCAATTTAAATGTCTGTTACACTATAGCATCAACTTCTCTTTTGTGTGGAAATTATTTACAACGTAACCCCAATCTTTCTATAATCCTTCTCAGAGTATCTTCTGGAAGGAAACTCTTGGCTTCCAATATCTGCAGGGATAAGGTACATGTCGCCATGGTTTCTCCAGCAGATCACTGTTCAGACTTCAGGAAGAAATTTTATCACCCTAACACAAGCCTTGACGCCTACAGCAATACTAATTGGGATTTGACAGTCCAGCAGACAATGAGGTCTCAGACTCATCATCCAGTTACCACATTCTAGATGACTTACTAATGTATCAGTTAAGGCAGCACAACCTCACGTGGCCTGCAGTGGAAAAAAGCAACTATGGACCACAAAGTGAGCACCTGCACAAAGTACCACTGCTCAGCCGACACATTTGCTACAAACAAAGTTAAGAAAAACACAGCCTTTAAAATCCATCCTAACAGAAACTCTTTCCCTAGTTTGCCACCATCACTCTGCTTGCCCCAGGCCCCAGACAAAATCTCTCTCCACCTCTTAGTCAGTTCATACTAAAGCTATTCCCTCCCTCCTCAGTTTCCTGACTTTCGGGGGATCATCAGGCCCATTCAGGCTCTGAGTTTTAAGGAGGTGAGTACCAATGGCCGGCTTCTTTACCAACAGTTGTATTTCAAACCCAGTCTTGTATCATAAAGTTGGAGAAAACTGATTCTCCTAGTTCCTCGTTGGAGGCTGTCCCAAGTTGTCTCCATCTGAACAAGCAGCTATGGAGTTTTTAAAGTAACCAATAAATGTGGCCTGCCTGGGGCGTGCTACAACTGTGGTAACAAATGCTCAATTTTATTTCCACCATTATTTAGAAATGCAATTGTCTCACAACATAGCCAGAGTTTATAGGAAAGCAGAATCCCTACGTCATCCCAAGTGCTGTCCCGCCCCAGGCAGCCCACAGCGGCACAGCCAAGCCCCTTAAAGCAGGGCTCCGGGTAGCTGGAGTGCTCTGCCCCGTGCCAACAGCCTGCTCTTGCGCTCGAGCTGCTCCGCTGCAGCTGGGGCTGCGCTGGTTCCTTCAGATCCAAAGGCACTAACGGGATTACAGGAGGCGGTGAACCTAACAGGAGACATAGCAAAACATTTCTGGATACACTGCCATACCAGTATTCAGTACTAGAGTTCGATATTACAAAGTCAGTGAAGGGTCATACAGGGTATGACGATCCTCTTAAGCTTTTTTAGGCTGGTTTCATGTAGAAGAAAAAGTTCGGCAGAGGTAACAAATGATATGTTTAGAGACAGACTCATAAGTTCTAATATTTCTACTTGTTTTCTGAAGCCTGAAAGAGATTTATTAATTCCCTGTAAGTTTTAGATACTCCCACACAAATGAGATAAAGAGATATTAAGTAGCACATCTGTATGTATTTATGTTAACGATGATATTATAATGTTTCTCAATACCAAGTATTTTTAATGTATGCACCCTCTGTAAAATTTAGAAGAATACTGCATTCCCTCTCTGCTCACTTCATCAGTAAATGCTATGGCAAGGAGCCTTATCTTCAGCTGGCATTCAAATTTTTATGGCATTCCTTCTGTAGTACAAGTTCCAAACTTCACTGCAGCATAAGCCCAGTCTGACAATAAAGGTCTATATCTGACTGAAGAATTGAAGACTTAACGCTTAAATCAACACTAATTCAGAATTATCAGCATCTCAAAACAATTTGAAACCTTCTTTTCAAGACAATTCTTCAGCTAAATTAAAGGTCATATGTGCTTAAGCAGATTTTCCACCAATTCAAAATAATTTTCTAACTGGCCTGGCAGGAATAAGCATAAACCACTTGAATCCAAAACATACTTTCATTAACAACCACAAAAAACTGAAAGTTACAGATCTAGAACACTGCTGTTCCAAACATGAGCAAACACAGCCTACAGAACAACCGAATTCAAGTGTTTTATTGTTTCTTTATGCAGCCCTTCTTGTACACAAAGGGCAGAATGGGTAAAGTTACTGAACAAACGGCTCTTGCTTCGGAAAGCTCGAGTCAGAGAGGCCAGTACCAGGCACAGGAGCAAACGCAGAGCAATGCACGTCATGTAGGGAAGAAATCGGGGAATGGTGACATGAGAGGTTCTTTCAAGCAAAGACCAACCGATAAAACAACAGAGATGGCAGGAGCAAGGGATAGAGACCAAGGAAAGTGTCTGCAGCCACAGGCATTGCTGGTGGAGACTGAGAAAGGTATACGAGCAATGGAGGAAAACCTGGCTCAGAATACCGAGCTTGAAAATCTGAACTTGGTTCAAGAAAAGAAAAACTATTTCAAGTTAAGATTTAATATGCCAGTTAAAAAGTTATGGAGACCACAAATTATCTTTAAAGACTTTCAAGCATTTACCCCAGTTACTGCTGTATGTACAGTCCAAAATAGTTAAGATTTCTTGTCTTGGAAAAGACAAATATTTTCATTTCTCAGATACTGTAGTATTTGCACAACTTGATAAATATTGATTTTCAGTAATTTTTTTTTTTTAACATGAAATAGTTTCACTTTGTAGAATACCATTTGTAATTTGTGTTTCAGTATCAACAGTTACAGCCTAAAACCAGTTGGAAGCAAAGGCTGTAAGTACTGTTAAGTACCACACTGTCTCAGGCACGAGAAATATTTTTCCCTACGCATAACTGCTTCTACGGTTTCCAGGTTTTCACTCAGAAAAACATCACTTCCCTATCCCAAACAGCCTTTCTTTCTGTAGAATACTTTGCACACGTTCATTTCAAACCAGCACCTCCAAAATTTCAGAATAAAGATTCTCCAAATATCAAGGCAAAGTACACTGGACACAACTAAGGACGATTCATAACTCCACAACACTATCACTTCTGAGCTGTGAAGACTGCTCCTTCCTTTCCATCTATAAATCTCTTACTAGCAGCAAGATAGTGTCTGAGGGTAAAAATTTCACAAGAGTTTAGCCATCCTATTCTGGAACCTAAAAACTCTGGCCACAAAGAGCTCATATAGCACTTGGGTGCTAGTGGGAAATGCCTGGACCACTCATACATTTGCTTGAATAACCAAATGCAGTAGGCTCGGCACTTCTCAACAGCAGAAACGGGATGTGAGATCCCACTTAAAAACTCGTTTGTATATACATCCATTAAACAGTCATGGTTACATTAATAGTATTTTCTACAGGCACTTTCATGTGCAGCGTAACACATTTGGAACAGCCTTAGAAATGTCTGCAGCTAGATGAACAAATTAATTAGGCTAAGTGAAAATGTGAGTTGTCAGCACCTCTGCTAACATGCGGGTAACTACCATGGGCACACTCTTATCGTGTGGTATCTTGCAGTACTGCACTTAGCAACTTGCTCCTTTCCATGAAGGAATAAAGGTATCTTTTATTTACCGCAGGACAGCGCTGGTGAAAGTGTGCCCACAGGCAGGTAGAGCAGCTAAAGAGTTTCGAGTTCATATTACAGAATCACAGAATAGTAGGGGTTGGAAGGGACCTCTGTGGGTCATCTAGTCCAACCCCCCCGCCGAAGCAGGGTCACCTACAGCAGGCTGCACAGGACCTTGTCCAGGCGGGTCTTGAATATCTCCAGAGAAGGAGACTCCACAACCTCCCTGGGCAGCCTGTTCCAGTGCTCCGTCACCCTCAGAGAGAAGAAGTTCCTCCTCATGTTCAGACGGAACTTCCTGTGCCTCAGTTTGTGCCCATTACCCCTTGTCCTGTCACTGGGCACCACTGAAAAGAGCTTGGCCCCATCCTCCTGACACCCACCCTTCAGATATTTGTAGGCATTTATAAGGTCCCCTCGCAGCCTTCTCTTCTTCAGGCTGAACAAGCCCAGTTCCCTCAACCTCTCCTCGTAGTGGAGATGCTCCAGTCCCCTCACCATCCTTGTAGCCCTCCGCTGGACTCTCTCCAGTAGCTCTTCATCCTTCTTGAACTGGGGAGCCCAGAACTGGACACAGTACTCCAGATGAGGCCTCACCATATTCTCGCTTGCACTCACTATGAAGTTGTCTCCATCAAGAAAACATGCTTATACTCTGACTTGCAAGTCTCAGATGAAGAGGTTCCTCAGTTTAGAGACTACACATAAGTGAGCTGTAGCAGAGCAGTGGAGAAATCTCTCTGGATTAATAATGAGTTTAACCGTCTGCCCCAATTTCTTACTGCGTTTACAAAGTCAGTACCAGATTGAGGCAATGACATTCCATCAAATTCATGATTCTTCCATTATGGCTTCCATAATGTTTATGGTAGCTCTCCAACCCTCAAATTTAAAATAACTGAGGTAAGAAAAGAGTGTTTGTGTTGAGCATATCTGATCTAGTGACTTGAAGTGTCCATAGAAATTACGAAGTTTATTAAAAGTTGCAGAGTAGCTAGTAAAATGTTAATCTTCTGTCCTAAAATTGTTTTGATTTGTAAATGTAAACAGAAGAAAAAATACGTTGTAATAAGCAATGAAGGCAACCAGGCCAGAATAACATACACAAGCAGCAAAGTCATCACTTCCGTTCTTCAGAAGTCTACAAGAATTTTTGGGGGGAAAGTAAGTGTATTAAATATAATTAGTTTGGAGTATTGAGTGTAATGTAGTGCTACAATGTGGCATTTCAGATACTAAAAGTTTGTTTCTGTAGTATATTGCTAGTACCTTCATTTTTATTTTACTACCTAATAAAAATGCATCAAAAGACAATTATGTTAACAGATGCATTCATGAACAAATATATTAGGTATTCGTATTACTTGTCCTCATTAAGGCAAACCAAAAAGCAGTTCTTGGCAGGATATAAATTGGTGGTGCTTAAATATTTCAGGTAGCCAACTTAAGACAAGGTGTGGGAGTCTGATTGTTAACCACTTTTGAAGATTAGGCTCTTTCCAAATGACACATACAACACAAAACCAAAAAATCATTAAGTCATCTTAGAAGAATTTAACCTAACATGTTATTAATTATTTATTAACTTGTTCATGTCTAGAGTTATCTACAACACTTATAGTTCTATAGGAAGCATCAAGACCCCTCTCATACACTGAGCTGAAGTTACTGTACTGTATCTAATACCAAGTGGAAGAGCTAATTAGTTATTGACTTGGAATGCCTACAGCTCGTTTTCAGCACCAGTTATTAAAAGGTTTTTCAATCAGTCACCAATCAGGGTTGATTCTGGACTGAAGTCTGCGGCTGAAGATTTTTCAGACACAGCTACAAAGTTGCCGTGCAAAGTAACTGCAAGTTAATTAATCACGATATGGGATCAGCTTGACACCTCCAAAAACCCTGTAGCCAGTAATACATATACTTCCAATAATATAAATAAGACAAACATTTCTGGAAAGTTAAATTTTTTTGTTTGTTGTTTTAAAGTGTAAGGACAAAACATTATCTGCTGTTAAAAAAAAGCAGCCTGCCAAACCCAAAATGCACAGAGCCCTTTTTTTAATTTTGACAAGGATTTTCCCAGAAATCATCATAGAATCATCACAGAAGGATCAGAGAATGGTTTGGGTTGGGAAGGACCTTGTAGATCATCCAGTTCCAACATTCTATGCTATGGGCAGGGACACCTTCCACTAGACCAGGTTGCTCAGAGCTCCATCCAACCTGGCCTTCAACACTTCCACAGAGGGGGCAGCCACAGCTTCTCTGAGCAACATGTTCCGGTGCCTCACCACCCTCAGATTTAAGAATTTCTTCCTAATATCTAATCTAAATCTACCTTCTTTCACTTTGAAGCCATTACCCCTTGTCCTATCACTACATGCCCTTGTAAAAAGTCCATCTCCAGCTTGCTTTCAGGCCCCCTTCAGGTACTGGCAGGTTGCTATAAGGTCTCCCCGGAGCCTTCTCTTCTCCAGGCTTAACAGCCCCAACTCTCTCAGCCTTTTCTCACAGGAGAGGTGTTCCAGCCCTCTGATCATTTTTGTGGCCCTCCTCTGGAACTGCCCCAACAGGTCGATGTCTGTCCTGTGCTGAGGGCTCCAAAGCTGGACACAGGACTCCAGGTGGTGTCTCACCGGAGCAGAACAGAGGGGCAGAATCATAGACTCATAGGTTGGAAAAGACCTCTAAGATCATCAAGCCCAGCCATCCACCCAACACCACCACGACTACTAAACCATATCCCAAAGTGCCACATCTACATGTTTTTCGAACGCCTCCAGGGATGGGGACTCCACCACCTCCCTGGGCAGCCTATTCCAATGTCTGACCACTCTTTCAGTAAAGAAATTTTTCCTAATATCCAATCTAAACCTTCCCTGACGCAACTTGAGGCCATTGCCTCTCGTCCTATTGCTAGTTAGTTGGGAGAAGAACCACCTCCCTTGATCTGCTCCATATTGCTTTAGATGCAGCCCAGGATATGGCTGGCTTTCTGGTCTGCGAGCGCACATTGTCAGGTCATGCTGAGTTTCTCATCAATCAGCACCCCTGAGTCCTTCTTCTCAGGGCTGCTCTCAATCCATTCTCCGCCCAGCCTGTACAATCCTCAAGTGCTTTACAAAAACTAGATATAAACTAAAACATGTCAGAACTATAGACTGCAGTAGCTTAAACATACATGACCATAATCACACTATTAATTATTAAAGCTATGAATGGAACACTAGAAGGCATAGGGAAAGATTTGGTACATATAATTTTGAACAAGGAAAGACAGAAAAACTGTTTTGGGAAGCAAAAGCCTGAAGAAACCCAGTCCCAAAATCTGTTCTGAGGCAGACCCACCACAGCAGGGACCATTACCCACTTCAGAATCTAGAGATCCTTACGTTTTAATGAGTCTATGAAGTTTTTGAATTATTATGGTACTTTTAACAAGATCCTAAAATAAAGGAGGGTCACTACATCTGGAATAAGTGAACATTTCACCCCTGTGTCAGTCAAGGTATGAAACGTAACATTCTACCTGTACCAGCCACTACAGAACTCAAAATTGCGAAGGCCATAGGGAGGAGCAATAATTAAGCTTCTGACAATGAAGAAAGAGTAGTATTTCAGGGAAGTCAAAGCTGAGTCAAGGTTATATGAGTAATGTTAAAGAGGTGGCAAAAGGCAGATCAACAGATATAGGAACGTGGGCAGAGGAGCAGGAAGTTGGAAGCAAATGAAAGATTTGCGTCAAGAAGGAAAACAGAGAAGAGTTGTGAAGAAGGCTCTACATGCCAAAAACAAAACCTGAAATAGTTCAGAACTAATGATAATATTTTTCCATTCAACAATTATGCCTTTTTTAAAAATGAAAAACAACCTGCATAGACATGCAGTGGCTGTGAGATACCACCAATTCCTGAGAAACGTTCTGTGATTCATGCCAAAAACACGTGCATGTTAGCGTGTCCTAGGTCAAGCTGTCCTAATTTTTTTTTATTTTTTTTAAACAACATCAAACACATAGTACACTTTCTTTGAAAGACGTGATTGTCCTTGCTATAGCAAATTTGCCCCAATTTACTGGGAAAAATGTCTATGTTTTTAGTCCTCGAAGTTTATGATTTACCTCACTGTTGATGTTGCCAGTAAGTCCTTGGACATTCTCACAAAACATCAAGTGCTTAAAATGCAAATAAACTCCCTGTGGGAACTTTTATTTTCTTCTTTCAAACTGCATAAACAAGCTAGGTGCTCAACTCTTGCTCCTCAAAGCTAGACTATGACTTTTGCAAAGCCTACCATGCAACGAAATGCCTTTGAGAAAACTCCTAGCTTTCAGAACATACCATCAGAGCACTTTCTACTCCGTGTTACTCTGTCCCATGTTTTGTATATGCTATGCCCATCAGCCGAAATTCTTCTCTATAGTTGCAACATCCATGTTGAAAATAGTCAAGTTACAAACTTAGGACCGGGGTGAAAGTCTATGGAAGCTTTATTAGAGACAGTAATAGCTTTAATACAGATTTAATGGCTGTAACATCCCCATTATTAAAAATCCAAAAGCTATCAACTCGTTTGACAACTTGAAATCTGATATTAATGAGTTGAAAAGGGATACTGACACCACCCCCAGATCCCCCAATTCCAAACACAATTTTTTTGTAAGTCTGAAGTGGTTCTTGCATGCTAAAGACTAAACTAAGACACGCACTGTAGGAGGACAGTACCCCAAAGGCCGGATTATTTTATAAACTCAACATTTTAACAAAATCATCTCAGAAACAATGTAAGGCACTTGGAAATTAATGCAGTAGCTGTCCAGTTTTAATGACGGTATGTCAGGCAATTTTATCTCACTCCCATTAAGGAGTGAGATATCAAAGGACTATGCATTTTCTGCAGGATGAAAACATGCAGGTGAGCAGTTACTACAGAGCAACTAATGCAGAGTAAATCCACACCCTAGTCTGCCTTGCTGTAACTTGTTCATGTAGCCTTACCCTCTACTTTAGTTTAAGTTTTTCAAACAAATTAAATTAAAACTACCTAAATACTGAAGAAGGGTTCCAAGTCGTGTGCACCACGAAAAGCAGCAGTACAAACGTTACTGCCTCTAGCAGTCCATGCTGTCTCTCCGCTGGAGATAATCGCCCAGACAGCAGACGGTTACAGTGAACCGTCTCCTCCAGCCCGCTTTAGCACGTTGGCAGGAATAAATACACCCTTATCAAAGGCAAAAGTGAGCAGCGGGATAGAGGGCTGGGATGGCCGCTGTGGAGAAGCATGCTCGCATTAGTGACTGCGCGGTACCCAGCATTGTCTCCGGCACAGCAGAGGACTGGGTGGTCTGAGACAGCACAACCTCACACCAGCCCAGCTGAACTGAGCACCACGTAGTTCTCACAGAATCACAGAATGGTAGGGTTTGGAAGGGACCTCTGTGGGTCATCTAGTCCAACCCCCCTGCTGAAGCAGGGTCACCTACAGCAGGCTGCACAGGACCTTGTCCAGGCGGGTCTTGAATATCTCCAGAGAAGGAGACTCCACAACCTCCCTGGGCAGCCTGTTCCAGTGCTCCGTCACCCTCAGAGGGAAGAAGTTCTTCCTCATCTTCAGGTGGAACTTCCCATGCTTCAGTTTGTGCCCATTGCCCCTTCTCCTGTCGCTGGGCACCACTGAAAGGAGTATGGCCCCATCCTCCTGACACCCACTCTTAAGATATTTGTAGGCATTCTCAGACCACTCAGAATAGCCACAAAGAGATAAACTAGAAAACAGCTCGATTTGTTAAACGTTTTTTCAAACTTCATACACCACTTGCAATATACACTCAGGTATTTTTATGTTACATAGAAAAGACGACTTTTAGGTCCCCTAAAAGGTTCACTGCTACTGCAAGCCCTTCCCATCCGACTACAGAAGCTGGCACCAAGGCAGTAGAGCAGCTCCCCACCAGAGCAAGGAGACATGCACAGAGAAGTGAGCTTCCAAGTAAATTCTGCGTCCTAGCAAACAGCAGCAGTCAGCCAGCCACAGCATATGTATTTGCTGACAGCAAAATTAGGACAAAATACTGCAAAATTATTATAAGAGCCAGATAACCAGAATTTCACACGCACACATTACCCAAAACCTAAAGGGATCTGCAATTCTCTTGGTTTTAACTATCAAGAATTCAAATTAATATTTACTTGATAAGCAATCACTTTTAGGGTTGAGATTAGAATTTACATCCTGAATTTCAAGAAGCAAAACCAACTTTAACATCCCATTTAAGAGACTTAATTTCAGCTGAGCTGGCCAACAGCTAATCATACTTGCAGTTTAACAATCACAAAAATAATTTTCATAGCATTAGAAGTCAGTATCAGCTCACTAAATTGTAACCTACTGGAGCTTAGACTTAATTTATAATTCTGACAATCATCATCTAAAACTTTTACATCAAAAGTAACTATATGAAAGGCAAATCAAAGTAAAAATGTACAGGCATGTTTCACGGATTAAAGAAAAACAGAAGACACATTTGTGAAAAACCCACTCTTTGTCAACAATTACAGCACAAGAAAAAATTGCTTCAGTAGCTGAAATCCCCCATTTCAAGGGGAATTTCAGGAATGCAAAATATTGTCTCCAGAAATATTTTCTTAGACATGAGTTATATCTGAGAACACCAGCTACATAGAACATTATCATGCTAAGTTTTGTGCTCAGTATTTAAGCTAGCAGTGTAAACTCTCAGTACCACCTTCTCTCATTTTTATTACTCTTTTGATTTTTTTTTAAAGGTAAAACTCTTCAACACAAAAACTGGAAGTGGTCAAATAAAGTAAATTAATACAAAACCAACCAAAATTTATACTCAGAGTTTATTATACCAGTAGGAACCAAAGCACCACAGAGGGGGGCCAGGTTGGAGGTGGGAGGGACAGGTGGCCTGATAACGCAAAACCATAATCCCAATATAAAAAACATTTTTCAGATGCCATCAGCTTACTTAAATAGAATAAAAGCATTTTCATGCTGTTTTTTACAACTTTACAAAGTAGCACAGGAAGGTTACTGAACTCCTGGTGAGTTGCTTCTACAAGCCACTGCAAGGAAACCAGAAGGTAACAGCAAGTTGTGCTCTAACACCACTGAGGCGCAGAACCAAGTGGAATGGGGCTTTCAAACAGCCCTGTCTCATATTCACACGGGCTTTAGCTTCCAGAGGGCAGGAAAACAACAGAGAAGAGAAAGAAGAGTTAAAAAAAATCCTGTTATTACAGAGGTTGGGTATACAGAGAACTGTTAGCACTTAAGAGTGACTACTTGCACTACGACAAGCCTTTCTTCTCTGGAAATCTTTGCTGCTTCACTGTTAATAGGTAAAAGAATATTACAAATATTTTCATCACCGGTCCAGATGTGCTGAAGGTTTGTTCATGTATTTGTTAAAATGGCTTGAAAATTTAATTCCAAGGTGTTTTTCCATGAAATTCATAAAACCAAGCATTAGACTACTAATTTGAAGACCTAATGTCCAGTTTCTGAGAGGAGCACTTCACAGACTGTATAAACAATTTCCTTCATTTTCTTTAACTGAAATAACCGCAGTATTTGGTCTTACACCTACAGCATGCCCGATGATTTCTGAAACATTAGCCAGCAAGCAGAAAGGATGGAGGTGGGAGAAGACAAGGAGGCCCTGAGATAAGTCATCAGTGAAACACCAGCTGATCAGTCATTTTCTGCAGCAGAGCCAGTTTCTTTGACGAGGTTCACAGATAACAAAACTGAGGAATAAACTAACATCCTTTGCTAGCCACTGCAGCTTCCTGGATCACTGATCAAAGATGCTTAATTTAAATGCAAAACAATCTGCCATGTTATTGCAACATCTTAGTAGAGCAGTAGTAACTACAGTATGCTTGCAAATGAAGAGGAATGCACAAGAGAAAGCGCAAGATGGCAGGCAACACGAAGAACAAATGCAATGTTTTCATTTTTTTCTTGATTATATGTTACTACATTAGTTGTCATCTTTGATTTTAATGTACTTCTTTGAAGCTTCATTAATTTCTACTACTATAAATATGAACACGTCAACAAAACGGTGCCAAACTTTGTAGCCTTCTTCAGAAGGGGCAACGAGTCCAAACAGAAGTAATCTGATGGACAAACTTGTAGCCAATCCCACTATCCCAAGGGTACTTTCTCCAACAGGAAAAAAAAGTGTTAAGTCTTTTGCAATAGAAAAACTTCTGAAAGCTTCTTCTAAACTTTGCCTTTTTCATTTAGAACACAAAACCCAGTTCGCTCTCTCCAAATGGTCAGCTGCACCAGTAAGCTAAATACATCATGTATTTACTAGAAACCTTCATACAGCAGATGGCATCTGAATAGGGGCTATTAGAAAAGCTGGTATTTTCCTTCTGTTTTTTCTGTATCAGGAAAAAAAACAAACTCTAGAATTACTTCAATACTTTTGCTTCCTTCTTGCCCATTTTCCACCTCAGGAAGAGAGACGTGCAGCTCACAGGAGCCATATGTCATGTGTTGACTTTAGCAGCAAAACGCAGCCAAAGAACATTAAATCAGTCCCTTTGTTTCTTCTGACTCATCTGAATTTATATCCAGTAAGGGTTTTATGGGCATAAGCTTGTTTCAGAACCTGAGGTAAAACATTTTTCTTCAACTGTAATTATTTTTATTAGTAAAAATTAATCTACAAACATCTTCTTAATACTCTTGCCACAAACCAAAAGGTATTCATTAGTCAGCCTCGGAAAAACGGCTGTTTCCATGTACTCAGTAGAGGTAATACTCTGTGCACGTCTTCATATGCCTTTGTAAATCACGTGCAGATTAGTTTTTACAACTAAAGAAGAAAAGCAAAGTTCTGAGTAATAAAAAAAATGTACCATTTTTGCGTGGGTGCCCCTCAACATATGCCTAATATTTAAACAGAAAAAGGAAAAAGAGAAAACCATACGCTGACAGCATTCAGACTGCTATTCAGCATGTAAAATTACTGGTTCATTTATCTATGTAGAAGCATGTATACATACAAATATGCATATAAGCACCCGCATACTGTTGTTTCTCAGCAGTAAATAAAGAAGTGTACCCTCTCTCTAACTAGATATAAAAGAGGAAAAAGGTGTTAATCATTCAGCTACTAAATTCAAATCACTTTCTAAAGTCATTATGGAGTCTAACCTTTTGAAATACATAGGTTTAGCTTGCATTTCCTTTCTTTTGGGAAATCTGCAAGCTAAGTCTGATCATTAGTAAGGTTTTCTGACACTGTGGAAAGTCCACTTCACCCTAAAGAGATCATGCAGACAGAACAAGAAAGGATTAAGAGGCCTGAACCCATGGACAGCTAGGGAAAAACATGAGTCCGGAGTGCGTGTCTGTACACATTCGCACACCTTTCTCATGTGCACACACACATGCGTGCGTGATGGCACAGAATTGTGGGGATTACAGTTACGGTGTTTTTAAGAAGTTTAAAGAAACTGGCAGACAGGTTGACTTGTTATTTATTTATAGGAGACGTGTGCGCACCCAAATGGGTGAACAGGGCCAAGAAGCTTTCCAAGCCAGTGCAAAATTACTGGCAGAAGGCAGGACCCAACAGTTCTGCATTCCTGCACAGCAGCTGCTTGTCAAGAGAGGGATGCATGAACGCACGTCTAAATTTACTTTTGATATCAGCGCCCAAAAATCCTTTTTTAGAATTGCTAGTGAAATGGGAGTTTCCCCACGCTTGTAATTTTATTTTTTATCTTTCAAACCCACAGTTCACTTGCTTAGCAAAATGCACATGGGACATTTAAAAACCACTTCAGTTCTGCAGCTTTTTAGGTGACATTATTAATTACTTATTGGCCTGGAAAAATCTGCTTGGGAGAGCACAGTGAGGAAGAGGAAGGACTAGTTAAATACTATAAACTAGTAATAATTAGCACTGAGAGACTTCTCTCATTTCTTAAAGGCTTCGATACGAAAGCATGAAAGCAGAAGTAAAAAAATCAGTATCCACTTAACAAAAATTTAAGAATTTTTCTGACGCCTTCATACAACTTGCAATTTATTTTCATTCTTAGTCTTTGTTAATACCTCCAGCTCATTCGAAGAATATCAAACAACAACAACAGAAATAGTCAACTACATAAACCACACATATTATACTACTTTCACTCAAAGATTTCATAGCACATAAAGCAGTAAGCTACAAGTTAGACCCATAAATAGCTAACAGATTGGGAAACAGAGGCAATGATAGGTTAAGTGAGTTGTGTAATGTGCTGGCAAAGTTCCAGAGCAGAGTCCAGGTATAGGTCCATGGTAAGAGACTGTAAATTTACATACTGGGCAGAGAAGGATTACTACAAAAAAAGACTATTTTTTTAATTAATTCCTAAACTAAAAGTCAACCAGTCAGCTAAAAATCTGAAAACTGTTGAAACTTCATTGAAATTTAATATAATTGAATTACTGAAATTTTACTTAAATGTTGGTATTCTACACAAACACGGTGACAGATCATTTAAAATACTCATTCTGAGTAAATTAATAATAAATACAA
The DNA here is from genome assembly GCF_030867145.1 of Opisthocomus hoazin. Classification (NCBI taxonomy): domain Eukaryota; kingdom Metazoa; phylum Chordata; class Aves; order Opisthocomiformes; family Opisthocomidae; genus Opisthocomus; species Opisthocomus hoazin. The sequence goes on along the minus strand of NC_134415.1, from coordinate 78,667,259 downwards.
TTTTTAAAAATCAAATTGTCAGAGTTAGAGGACGAAACACTAATTAGCTTAATCATTTCTGAATATGCTGTGCCTTTGAGTGAGACAGAAGTTGCTGATTCCCACAGAAAGTCCTCTGTCTCGCCCCTTCAGTTTGGGCTTTCCCTTTCTCCTTTACTTCCGACAGGAGAAAATCCAGTCTCCAGATGGCTACAGTTTCCAGACAACCCTGAGAGAGAAGAACAACTACTGCATTGTCCACTACACACCGCTCCACAACAGATGCGGAGCTGGAGCACTGGAGAAGATAGCTTGCCCTGAGTCCAATCATGGCCAGCCAGCACCAGGCATCTCTTGGCTCTGCTAAAAATTTACCCTTAGAAAGATACTGGGTTTACTGTTACTGCAGCGGCTGGATATTCAGGGGACCTGTTAAGAAGCCTGAATCTGGGACCTCACATATCTGATTATCCTAAAGGCTGTCTATAGACATTTGCTATACAAACAGACACGCGGAGTCAAAATTATATCAAACCTCAGCTGTCTGCGATGTCCTTCCACTAAAAATGCCCAGATTAGCACTCCATAAATTCTGCAGGTGGCAGAAGTGCACAGACACTCCATAATCCACTCTGGGAAGAAATACAAACTGATTAGCTTAAGCATGCAGTGAAAATAGCTTCTGCTAATAGACGACATAGTGAAGCAAACTACAGAACGCACACATGACCTTCTCCTGCTTTAAGAGAGACAAGGGCTAGTAAAGTCGAAGATGGGAAACCAGTGGCAAAGTCTTTGCCACAGTTGGATTCCTCCTCCCTCCTCCCTGTTAGTGAAATCAGGGCAAGAAGGTTGACCTTGAGAGAAAGGGTTACACTGAGAAAACAACACATGGACATGGAAGCATCACCAGCTTAGCCTCCTCGGCAGCTGAAGCATCAAGGAAAGGCCAGCTCAAGTAAGATTTGGGCCTGACTGGAATGATGAGGTGGGACATCACAAAAATCCTGAGAAAAGCAAGCTGGCTACAAGTGAGGGAAAGTGATGCATGGTGTTGCAGGGCACACACACAGAGATGGCTGTAAGACAGAACTGCAGAACGACTTTTGTTGGATCTTCTTGCTCTCTCCATTAGCTGTGTCTTCCCCCCCCCCACCCAAAAAAAAAATCTATCTTTATTTCAGTTTCCCACTGAGATTCCTTTTACTTGTTTTTCTTCCCCATATTCTACTTCTATTCAGTAATGAGTCAAACACTCAATTACTGTCTTCACTCTGTTGTTGTACCTATCAGCTTCAAAACTAAAATGTTTGCTAAGTGACAAAATCCTTACTTTTTCACTACAACCACTTTTCTTCACTGAATACCACCGTAAGAGCTGTCTTGAAGTACATAGGGATCCTACATCCTGAATTTGCTTCAGTATTTAGTCACTTGGTTGCAGAAGTCTGCCACAGTACCATCCATTCTCTTCCATAGCAGAAGTAGGAATAGTACCCTTTCCTTGCAATTGCTGTTCACATTTGCTTTAAATGTCAAAGAAGGTGAATTTATACTGACATTGTAGACTAAACAGAAGGACCTGAGAAACAGGCTCACAATGTTTTTGCCAGTGGCAGAAAACAATATCAAACAACTGTAACTAGATTCTTCAAAAAACACAACTCAAAACACCAAATCTTAGATTTCTATGTTGAAAAATTTCAGGTGCTCATTTTATTCTTACTGGCCAAAAGCTAGGCACCAACAAATCTGCAGGTACCAAAATGGTTAAGGAAGAGGAGGATTACAGATCATATACTTAACACTGCCAGCAGAATAGCACAAGGTCACTGAAAAAGGATGCCTACCCGTCCGTTATGTCCCATCTTTATCCACTTGGCTCCCACACATTTATCCATCTTGCCCATGTAGTCACCTTACATAAGCATTTGTGTCACTGCATGCTGAACCAGTACAGGGAGTGAACTTGCATACAGATCAACCTCTTCTTTGTGAAGTCTAATTTTAACTCGCGCTAGTTTGCCAATCCCCAGCTTGGAGGATGAAGAAGAGTACGGAGGAGCTGCAAGGAGTATAGGCAGCATGGCCTCCTTCCGCATCAACAGTACGTTATATCTCCAAACCCGCCCAGGGAACCACCTCATCTAGAATCTACCTTCTGTCTCACCTATACTTTAGACACCTAAATCTTCTTCTGAACAGAATAATACAAATCAATTACTAGAGTGAAAAGGAATTTTTTAAAAATCTCTGTAATTTAAGACTCAGGGACACCCCTTCTTCCATCTGAACATGTTAACTCTGCCCCCTGTAAGTAAATCAAAATTGTGAGTTCAAAGGTGTGTCAAACATTGAGTATTTACACCTATATCACCGTTGTTCCATCTAAAAGACTTTTACTGTAAGTTAATCTTTAATTTGTAAAACAACACATAGTCAATTTAAGCATTCTAAAGCTGTAGAAGGGCAATACAAAAGAAACTAAGAAATTCTTAGCCAACAAGTATTTAACATTGTAATACAAACACTTTAGGAACTTGGCTCATTTTACAAAGTTAGTTTATATGACTACTGCAGTGAGCAAGTTTCCGATTTCAGAATGCTGAAAGTAATTTTTTAACACAGTCCTAGGGGGACAGGGGGGGAAAGAAAAAAAAAACAAACCAATAATCTGCATTTCTCTGGTGAGTTTGATTTCCCACATTCATTTTCAACCAGCAGTCTAATAACATTACGCAGTATTCTAAAGAAATGCTCAAGGACATAAGTGGAATCTTAAATGAATTCCTCAATATGCTTTCTGTGCACTTAAAACATCCCACAGATAATACCTTCCCTCCAGGAAAATACATCCTATTACAAACAAAAATTGCTTTTATCAAGTTCTAAAGGAAATGGTCTCTGCCTGCATTTGTCCTGAAGCAACTAACATCAACCACAGAAGCATTATTAGCACCAGAAAAAGTGCCAAAATCCTTTCTGTTGCTAACATGAATGTGCACTGTGAATAGTGTATGGAAGATCTCCATTTTTAGACGTCTCTGCAAAGTAAGGCCTTTGCTGAACATTCCTGTAGAATCTAAATAATTCACATTTAAGGGAGGAGAACACAAATATACCATAACACCCTACAATACTGTACTTCACATGCTGCATCTTCTAACTTGCTATTGACTCAAGGTACAGAGCACAATTTTAGATCTCTCTCAAATGGACAGCCCACAGTGTATACAGAGCACTTTAAAAAACAAAAGCTTAGTACCAAGAGGTTCTTTCTCTAATATCTATCTATACTAATCTCTTGCTCATAATGAAATGCCCCAGCAGCTAGTAGAGCCAGCAAAGCCTCCCTCCTCTCACACATGGCTTTCAGGAATGCTGCTGTGTTGAAAAGGCAGAATTACCGCTGCCCAACAACAAACAATCCAACAAACAAATCCCACTCCAAATGCCTTGATAGGAGAACAAATGTATGGATTTTTATAGACTTAGGTCAACTCTAAGGTGTACTAACTGACACATCGTTATTCTAAGAAATCAAAACTCTAATGCTGCTATCCCATATTCTGTACTGGTTTGAATCTTGCTGTAAAGTTACTACTGAATATTTTCGAACTGGCAGAAATTAACAGCTTAGCCAAAAACCTATACTTCAAAAATCACTTAGTACCCTTCAGCTACCTTCAGGATAAGAAATCTGGAAACAAAATAACCCTGGTACTACAAGAAATTGAAAGGTACACTACACTAAATTGTTTTCATAGTTCTAGAAGTATGAGCGTGAGTGTATTTGGTGTTATCATTCACCTCAGTTTGGGCACTTTCACAAATCTGGACTTGTGCTGGGAGAGTTTAAGCTGACATAAGTTTTACATCATGAAAGATTCAAGGTAAACATAAAAGTTATACTGACTTAGAACCACAATTTAATTTAATCTTTAAAAAGACCCCACTTGCTCTGTCATCTAAGAATTTAAAAGGTGCATTTTAACAACAAAATAATCTGATCTAATGGCAGATGATGCTAGAATGACCTATTGAGCCTTCTGCTGCCACCTCCAGCCTCATGCTTCTTCTGCGCCAGCTCCCACACACGTAAGCTCCCAACGAGATCCCTGAGAGAGCTATTCCTGCAGAAAACAAGCTCTGCAGGAGAAGGGGGGCTGCTTTCTGTTGGTTTAACTCCCAGAACGAGCTCACCATGAGTCAGAGGAGTGTCACTTGCCAGGCCTTTAAAATGGTGGCCATGCCTAGTGGTAGCAAAGAGGGGAATGAGACTGTCTCCTTGTGGTAGAAACAAGGACAGGTATTGAAAGTCTGCAAGCTCACATTGTCCACCAATTTTATTACTCTCTCATGCGTTTACTGATCTTAAAAATAATTCAAGAGTAACAATTTTAAGGTATCTAAAAATACAGATCCATTGAGAACAAAGTTTTTTTGAAAAAGCATATTTGGTATTCTAGCTTCTTTAAAAACATTTTGATTTAAGACAGTACCAAATTAAGATTTAAACAATGTTCTTCAAATACATCCAAGGCAAGTGCTCTCACAAATACCTAACCTCCCAAATTTTCTGTTTTCTGATTGAAACATTTGTTAAATAAATTCTGAAGTCATTTCCACGGCTCGGGAGAACTTCACTAATACTACAATAAATATTCTTTGAGAATCTACTTTTTTTAAAAAAAAAAAAAAGCAATGAAATAGCATAACATGACTTTTATGGATGTCACCATCTTTGGTCTACATCCAAATGCATGCTAAAAATAGTAAGAACAGAGTTATATTAAACCAGGAAAGTACAAGGTGTCTTGATGCAAAATTTGGTATACATAAAATAGAAAAATATTTTTCCAGCGGATGTAAACTAAAACAGCTAAGAGAAAAACACCAGAAAAACTGCTCCCCATCTTAAGAAAACATTGGAGAGTTGGTATTCACATATTATGCAAGAAACTGACCCCAGTGAAATCGTGCCTGAGGTACCATTCTTAGAAGCAAAAATCACATGAATAAAAATTAGATATAGGTAAAATTTTTTATTAGCTGACAATTTGGATTGGTTACTAAATGATTACATTAACTCCTAATCTCAAGAGCAGACGGGACACATCCAGAATAATATCAATTTTTCTTACTGTGTTCAGGACAGAAAAGAACTATTTGAAATACCTGAATTCTTCAGAAATTTGCAATATTTTTTAAAAATGCAAAAGATTCTGAACACATCTTTAAATCACTAGTGCATCAAAGCATTTTTTTAAATCGTTTCCTTTCCCTCACTGAGGTATCCCAGAACCCATTAGCTTAAATTTATTCCCATATGAAGAACACATTAAGACTTCACAAATTTCTGTTCTTCTCCCTTCTCAATCATGGCAACATCAGTCAAGCACTATCATTCCAGAGCCATGAAAAATAGCCATCCTTTTCGTAAGAGCAACCTTCACCTCCCAGAGTTCCAAGAGAAGACAGAGACATTAGGCATCAGCTTTGCTGCAACTCATCAACAACAGATAAGACCTGTACAGCAGCAGCACTACTCAGGCAAAACACCTGGTGCTGCAGGCTGGAAATAGCAACACCAGCAAGAAAATTCTCTAGGGTATCTGTTAGTATCATCTTAGATACCATCTTGTATTTCCTATCAAGATATCAAGTTTACGTATGACATATGAGTGTATATATATTTACTATTTCCATGAACACATATGCTTCCCTTAAACATAGCTGAATATAGACTTTTCAGGTGTTCCTTCTCAAGATACATCTAATTGCATCTCAGCATTCTGCCAAAGCAACAGCTGTCTCCTTAGGAAAGTAATAATGGAAGCATGAAAACGAGGGTTGTACTTGCTTCCTGCTTTTGCACGTGGCTACTATTCCAAAGGAGAAAAAAAACCCCAACCCCAAACACCCACGCGAATATACTAACATCTGGAATTTAACAGAAAAACTGACAATAAATACCTATGAATGAGGAAAAAAAATCCATACCAAAACCTGAAACTCCACTTCTGTCCACTGTTATTAGGTATTAAGACAAAAAAATAAATAAAATTTATTTCAGAAGATGTCTGTGACTTCTATTCCAAGCCTGCCTTAGTTTATTTGTATCTTAAGAAAACATTTGCTCTACATTCAAAAATTAATCCAATCCCCTGTTTACTATTAAAGACTCAAGAACAATCTATGTCTCACAGAACTTAATTAGCAATTGTAAGTTTCTGGACATGCATCCTTAATTTGACATACTGGGGTAAAAAGAAAAAATAGCCAAATAAAAGCAGTGGCTTTATATGCAGATTACACTACATTTCCTACCATACCTATTACTGATGTTACAATAGCATAACTATTAGAAAAGATTTGGCATATTAACCATCATGTTTGTCTCTTGCCAAAAATTCTAGTTACAATGCATGTGGCAGCAAACACTAAACTCATATTAGTATTCTTCTTTTTGCAACCCTTGGTAGCAGTTCACTTCAGTATGAGGAGTAGTGGGAAACTTTCAGGGGAAAAGGGTAACTAAGACAAGGCAACTGGCTGCCCTTGTAATCTGCAGTCAACTTTAAAGAGCCACTATAGGTCATGAGAAATTTCAAGACGACAGCTCTTTCAACTCTTTCATAGTTCTCTTCCCACGGTCAGAAAAAATACCACATGGAAAAGAAATACTCCATGAAAAAACTACTCTTTCTCTAGCTTTTATGGTAACTTGCATGTAAGCCACACAATGTACAAGGGTATCAATCACTTTCCTACTCAAATGCCTTTTCAAATTCGTGCACAAACTTGTAAGAATGTTCAGCCAACGTACATCAGCTGGCTCATGTACTGTTTTCGGATATTGGTATCTGCAATCCTTTCACCGGATCTAGCATCATTGTCTGAGCTCAGATGACTCAGATAAAAACAATGTGAAAACACAGTTTGTTTTTATGTTTAACATCTCCATTGGTCTCCTGCAACAATAACAGGAAGAGCTGTACGGATCGATACGGAAGATTACTGATAGGGACTTTTCTTCTCCTACCCAACAACACGCACATGAAACTTTTTTTGCCAGGTAGTACATGCAACACTTACCAGATCTCTGTGAAGCACCCAGTTTGCATGGAGGTAATGGATTCCATCGAGAATCTGGTAGAGTAGGGATTTAACCATAGATCTTGGCAACTGCATGGGCTTTTTATTTGCTTTGGAGGCACGGTGAAACTTGATAATATGCTAGAAATAAAACAAGTAGAAACGTGAAGCATGTTAGATAAGTGGAACTGTGTTGGTTTTTTTAAACTATTAACACTAAATAATGGAATGAAATACAAAGTTTGTTGAACTTTGCAATTAAAAGTAATGTGCTCACAATTCTCTTAAATTGTTTTTATTCTCCGCGTTGCTTTAAAAAACAGCTGTCAAGCTTTTCTAGATATCTAAAGATTGGCTACTTACCTCCAGTAAATTGTCTTAGACATTCTCCTCCCTCCCATCTCCCCACTTGGGATCCTCTTATGCTCAGCTGCTAGAGCAGAAGCTTCCAAACCAGCAGTACCTACCTTAAAGAGGACTGCACTCTGTGTTTTCACACCTTCCCTCCTCCTCTCCAAAAACACCCAGAACAGGGTAATTGCAACTGCTTTACTGTTCCCCTCCAAATCAGAAACCCAGTAGAGAGATTAAATAAATATTTAAATACATATCGAGGGGGACAACAGGATGGAACGACTCAAAAAACCCCACACCACAACATTAGGGTGAGATCATGTTCAGACATCTAAAAATGGTTCTATTCTCGCTTCCAAGTGCTGGCTGCATACTTCATTGATGATTACAAGCTAGTGGCTCTTGGATTACAGAAGTCAGTCAGTCCACTAGAGGACAAATACCACTTGAAAACATGGAATGCACAAAAGGACCCTAGCGTCAGTCAGTTGAAGGAATGACAAAAAGATCATTAAAAGATTGCTGAGAGATCATGAAATATTCATAAACTAATTAATATGTATTGTAAAATCAATGTGGAGATGATGGGTTAGGTTTGGTTTTGCTACCCTACACAAGAAATAAAGTGGGGTGAGGCCTTTCTACGTTTTCAATCCTCAGACAAGGTGGGGCTATGCAAGGCACAAACCCAATCTTAACATAGTGCCATTCAGCAAACAACTAAATCCATTCACTCAGATTAAAAAAAAAAAAAAAAAAATCTCCTTTTTGAAGGCAATTCAAAGAAGCATCTCAAATAACAAAATAGTTTGCAATTATGTGCTTTTTGAAAGACAGAAATAATAAAGGCAGTTTGCATTTTTACTGAAAGCGATTCAAAATGCTAATCTGGGGAGTGACAAGACTACTAATTACCCAATTCTTTAAATAGGATTTGTCTAGTTCAAGGTCATCCCCCTCTCCAGGTTAAAGAGGCAGCCAATGGCTGTGCTTTCATTGGACCTCTGGTCCCTCCACCACCACCCCCCACCAAGTTTGTCACTATTGCTCCCAACGAAAATGCTAATGGGTTGATGTTTCCTCACGGTAAATGCTGCCTCTGGCTTAGTCACTGTCAAACTGTGCTTAGCAAAGGTGTAGACAATATTGTTTACAGGGAAATTTAAAAAAGCAAAAAGCCCCAAATAAGTCAATACAGTCTGCTTACTCCCTATCAACAGCTATGTTCCCACTGAGCCTTCCACTACTACACATACAACAGTGATGGCTGTATATTAAAAAAAAAAACAGTATAAAAGAAATCCACACGATTATCAGTTTTTAACACACAAGTGAGGACCAGTAAACAAAACAAGCTCTTAGTATCTGATCCTTTAACTGTGCAAACAGTCTGAAAACTATAAATGGAAAACCTTCAGAGATCATTTCCTTAGAAAAGTTTTCTCTTGCCATGTGACAAGAAGATTCTGTGTCAAAACTTCAGCTGGGAGTCCCTACCTTCCAGTACCACAGAATACTCACCAGTTAACGACCATCACGTGTAATTACAATATGATTTATAAAGCAGTAACAATACCATAAACTCCCAAACGAATACCTTTATTAATAAAGATGAAAAAATACAGGAGCACCAACAGGCAAAGGTCACCACACAGAGACCTATAAACCCAGCCCAGCCCTTTTTCAAGGTGCATTTAATCACTAAAAGGGATTTCTACCCCCATTTAAAAACTGAGCAGTATCCACACAAGACATTATTCCTCATAATAAAGACATATAGAACAAAGCTGAGAAAGGGTCTCATGGGACACAACTACCCACGGATGTGCTGAGGAGGAACGCTCTGCCTTTGGCCCTACCCCAGCCCCTCTGGTACCTCTGGAAGAAGGGAGCCTGATGGTACTGGGCTGGGGCCCTCCGATTTCTGCCCCTGCCCTCCTGTGCGGCTCCCCAGTTCGTTCCAATGGACTGGGAATCCTGCCAAAGGCTTTGTCCCATGAGGAACTACAGGACAGAGCAGATGTTTAAAGCAATGCGATAATCTGTTTGGGAATGAGACACTATCAATCAAGCAGCTACTAGTATGCCAGGGCCATCCACTAGATTGGCAAAGCAAAGCTTATGCAAGGGCAGAGGAGGAGAAGGTTTTTTCCTGCAGCAACCCAAAGCAGCAGCATCCCTCTTTCTTCCTCTCGTTCCACAGGAACGCCTAGGTGAAGTTTTGAGGCTGATAGTCTGCCTTTACACTGAGCTTTAGGTATGCAAGTTACTTCTAAAGCAGAGATAGTGTAACTAAAGCAGCGCAGCACTAAGCTAAGTTACCCAGCCAGACTTGCCAGCTGAGGCTCACCACCACGCTTACCAAAGCTGGCGCGCGCGCGCGCTCCAGAAGACAGCAGAGCTTGCACTTATCTGCCTCTGAAATATCACTTAGACACATTCTAACTCCCCTTGCCCTGATGCTTGCTTGTCCCCTGTCAGAAAAGCTAAGAAAGCAATCTCCTCTCTTGAAAGAGTTATTGAATTGCAGAAGTGAATTAAAACTGATAGTTTTGCTTTAAGCAAGCAACATCACCATTAGATAAAATTCAGTTTCCTAGAAAAGCAAATAGAAACGATTGTTGTCATTTTACTCAACAGAAGTTTATATTTGTCAAGTCGCAAACTTAAGTCCATCAGAGTTTAGATTAGAGAACTAAACAAAAATTACACTAAAAACCTTCTGCAGCACCAAATAGCATAGGGAACTGACAAGCAGAATTTGCCCCATGTCACTGGAATGAATCCCCAGTTCTTGTGACCAAGTCATACTCAAGAGTTTTGTAAAAAAAGCAGTTCATCCTATTTCTTGTGTGCAAGTAGCCACAAGAAGAAAGACCACACATAACCAACACTAAAAAGCAATTTTAACAGCAGTGTCCACCTAAGAAACAGAAGGGCAATTACGTGCCACTGTTGAACAGTATCTCTTCTAATGGAAGCAGCAAGCCCAAGTTTTTTCTTATTTCTTTGTATTTTCAGAAGTATATCCATACGGCCTGACCACTGTTGTGAGAAAATATTCCTCAAATTAAAAAAAAAAAGGGGGGGGGGGAGCATCAGAACAGAAATAAATAAACGGTCATAACAATTTGATAAAAGTTTTGGAGATCAGGCAGATCGGGTGTACAGTAAGCTCCAAAGCGAAGGACGCCACACCAGTACAACTAGGCTAAAGCAATTTTTTAACTCAAGCAATTCTGCTGACTTCAGCTGCGGCAGGGACACGACCTCTTTCCGTGTTAAAACATTTAAGATTTAATAGTTTAAAACCGAGACCTCAGGTGTAGAAATGGGTGCAGTTGCCAGCACAAACTAGGATGTTCTTTATACATAGCTGCACTATGCAAGTGGATGAGGCATTCTCTACCAGCTTCACTTTGTGAATAGTCCCGCAGCGCAGCCTCCAGTACAGCATATAACAGCCATAATCTCAGACCTAATTAAGGTATGGATAATCTATAGGAATTACAGGAATTGTAACTTGCATTTCCCATTCCCCAGGTGACTGCCCTAACTGCTAGGCTTCAAAACCACAATCCTCCCTTCTCACATTCAATAAATCTTGCAGAATAGCACAGCATCAAGAGTGAGTTGGGAGCACAGATTGGAATCCTGACAGGTACGGAGCACATTCTGCATCTCTCTCTGGGAACCAGGAGGTGCACTTGGACATTGCAGCTCCTAAACTTTAGGCATGCTCAAGTTCATTGCTGTATCTTACCACTAAGAACTAAACATGAGGACTGCCACAACCCAGCCAAGTCAGAGAGGCATGTTTGTAGCAAGATGACAAGCAGACAGAGACTCAAGCAGCTTCAGCATTCTCCGCAGCTTTTTTCACTGTCAATCCCTACAGATAACTTAATTCCCATATTCTGATAGACCATCTGGCCACAAAAGCTGGAAAATACCCAGACACATTCAGCAAAAGTTTAGGGAAGCCTTAACTATCAGCAAGCACTATATCAGTCACATGCTACAGAACAGAAACCCTTCCACAAATGTTACTCAGCCACCATTCCATTTTAGTTAGTTCATTAGAACACTGTAGACGCAAGCTCTCCTTCTGATGTATCTAAAATGCTTCAAAATGAAAGAAGAACACGTCATATGAAATACATGAACCTCCAAGCAATATTCAATCTATTCAGCAAAATTTGCCAAGTCTGTTTCCCTTTCTCTGCATCTGTATTTTCAGATTACTAAATCTCAGAATCATGCTGCAACTGATTGGATTGCAAAAATGTTGTGAGCCCATCAGGTATTCACTTTTGAAAGTAAACATATTGTAAAAATATTTCTATTGCTTTTACATATTTTGTTTTAAATTCAAACAAGGCATGGACTTTGTAGCAATGGCTTTAAGTTTTTATTTTAAATTAAATTAAGACTTCACTGACCAACATTAAAGTACACATTTATTCATATTATAGAAAAGTACTGAAGCTTCCAGAGACTTGCTATAATTTGCTGTTTGCAATCTCTGGGACTATTGATTTACTAACTGCTTACTCCCAGTTTTCAGCTTCAAAAAACATAGTCAAATTGAGAGGAAAAATGGATGAACCAGCTTATGTCAGCAAGACCATTTTATCTTTCGCAAAGGCAAGACCATATAAACAATAATAGATAAAGAAGTGAAACAGAGCTAAGTATTTGGAAAGAAAAGCAGTGGTGACGCATGAAACAATATTCAATCTAGTAGTTCGTCTGCCTTCTCTGTTACCTAGTGCATTGAAATTGGTTTGAAAATTGGCTGATGAGGAACTATATATATTTTCTAAATCCTCCACCATAAACAAACATAATGCATGACAATATAGAGCAAACTCATTTAGCTTGTTTCATGAAAATGCCTAGTATTTACCCAGCAGTTACACGAGCATTCAAAAAATATCTAACTGTAGCCTGCTTCCAAGGAAGTCAAGCCGATGCAAACATACTCCTTCTGTGTTTGTGTCATCCCATTCCTGATTCTAAGAACTGCCTAACACAAACATGTCAGACCTGGAAAGTTTTCATGGAAGTACAAAGTCAGCCAAAGGAGAGATTTTATGTATGTCTGACTAAATGAAGTTACACTGTGAGCTCCCACCTAAACAGATACGAGACGATCCACAGACCTCAAGACACAGCCCCCTAGAAAATCTGACTCCTTGAGTTCCACTGCTTGTGGCAATGCTTGTTTCAAAATTACTTGCATCTCCATCAAACTGAAATGCAGTCACGTCAACACAGATGTCTCTCCCTGCTGAAGTAAATAGTTTGCTCCCACACTTTAGCAAAAACCCTTCTCTCTATCCAATCTCTAATCCAACCTTTGGGAATAAAACAGAACTATGTCAATGTGCCAGTAAAAAGTAAAGTTACATTTTAATATTACGAGATGGAAGCTTCAATACACATTAAATCTGTGTCAGGGCCAAGAGGAAAATCTAGGTTATGTGGCTTCAAGCCTCATTTTAAACATGAAATTATTCCCATTTTCTCTCTTCAGCAATCAATATCCAAACAATGGTAACTAATATTGTTGAGTATTAAATGTAAAGCACTTCAAAGGCTATGGAAGAATAAGTCAAAATCTAGAGGTGGTATGAAAACTAACTGTGCAGAGTTTGCACAATTCTCAAAAAGAGGAAAGATATACCCAGCTAACCCGAGTAACATTTGTTTGCTGTTCCAAAAATAAATCACAGCTTCATATGCCTACATTTAGGACTCATTTCAGACACTAAAAAAAAATTTTGTCAAGGATATATCACAAGTAAAATAAAATAGAATCAAAACAAAAGTGGGTAAAAGTATTTCTACAGCTATCACTTATGTTTCCAATTTTGGAACACACAACTGTCCTACAAAAGAAGAGTGGAAAAAAGGATACCCCAGCACGCTCCCACTAAACGATGCCAGTACATGGCCAGCATCAAGTATCTTCTTCAGAACGTCATTAACCAAACTGCCTAATGAAAAATCCATTTCCAAGTTACAAGAGGTCAACATTTTAAGGAACTGTGAAAGGAGCTTTAATACACTAACTTTTGCTAATGCCAACTTGTTTTAAATACTTAAGCTTTGAAGCACAGAGCAAACAGATTCAGTACAATTTTTCCAGGTTTTGCTGGGGTCTTTCTAGTTCTGCTACATCTTTCAGACTTAAATACATCAAAATGACTGTATACAATGCTAATAAAACCCATCAGAATTCAGCTACCCTTTCAGTATCTATCTGCAACACTCAGTACTCACGCCACTCTGTTCACATTAATTCTTCACACACCTTATGCTTTTGCAGCGTTGCCTCTGCCTTCAAGGTCTGTTCCTACCTGTTGTTTCCTCCACTTCTCATGCTTTGTGGTACAGAAAATGAACTCACACAAACGACCCTGAAACCCCTACAACTCTGGCAGAAAAAGCAAGTTTTGTGAGTGACGAGCGCATTCTCAGAATAGACAGCTATTGACAAGGAATGGCACTGCTCTCTGCAAGAAATCCAACTATCATTTTAGTGTCGAAAAGACCCCAGCCGTTTTATTTGGAAGGGACAGATCATGCCATCAAGACTTCCTGTAACAATGGATGATGACAGAAATTGTAACTTAAAAGCAATCAAAACCTATGCCAGCCCACTCCCTTTGCCCCAGCAAATGTTAAATTCTTCTGCCAGCTAGCAGGATCCTGTATTGGTTAAGATACGACAGACCAGACTGCACAAAGAATCACCTAGTGGAGCAGGACTGAATTAAAACAAAAATATACACGACTACAGAAAATTAAAAGATGAAAAATAAAAAATAAAACTGCTACACTGAGAAAAGTATTTTCATATGCATAGAAGTATTTGTGATCAACTAGCATGTGAATTATCCTCATGATTAAGAGCTAGCCTAGCAGCAGAAAGAATTATAACTTACTACAACATATTTGAGGAATACTTTAAAACCCAGATCAATCAGAAAACATTCATGTGATTAAACAAATGTGCAGGTTTGTTGCACAAGTCAGTATGCGACATCCTCACAATTTCATTTAGCATAGAAGAACATTATTCAAAATGTTGTTAGCTGAAATTAAGTGTATTTATTTGTATATTGAGAGACTCAGCTAGTGTTACAAAATTCACATGTAGGAAGAGTATTTCCTCCTTTCCATTATTTGATGATTATTTTTAGGTACACACAACTATGCTTACAATCTCTATCCTACATTTTTAAAAAGCAAAATATATACATAACAATATTTCATACAATCCAAAGCCAGTCTGTCCACATATTTTTATTGTCAGCAATAATTTCAAGATGAATTTTACTCCACATTTCTCAGTGCTAGTTACTGCTAAGCAGTTAGTTGTTAGAGATCACTGCAATCTAATAATAGGAGAAATATTCAACCATCCCTAAAAAATACCCAGATCATGGTGTAACTGGTCTTGGATGGTGAATGTATCACCACATTCAGTATTATCAAATCATAGTTAATAACTTATTTAATCATTTAAGAATCAACAATGTTTTTATGGCTATAAAACACATTCTACTGCGCTAAAAATGCCACTGTTTTTCAAAATGAGGTTAAAAAAAAATTTCAGAGGCTTCTGGTTTAAGTTACAACATAGATCTCCAGAAAAGGAGATCTTAAAGCTTTAAGTTATACACACATATTAAATGAGTCTGAGAATTAACTCTGTACAACAGCTAGAAAAGCAGATACCCGATCAATTCAGAAGATAAAAAATGTTACAAAAACGTTGCTTAGAATCAAAAATCACATTTAAAAATATAGACAATATGGAATTGAAGACATTGTGTGCTTATCTACAGCACTAAAGACAAAAATGTGTGCCTTAGAAAATGTTTTCAGTACTAAAAATCTGGTGCTGTAGAAGCATAGGAGAGTAGCTAGGAACAACAGAAAAGCTCTAAGTACTATAACCTCTCCAATGGCTGAAAGTAACTCCACTGAAAACAAAAAGAATTTACGTCCAAAGCAGACCTCCTTTGTATAAAACTTTTCTTTAAGTCCAATTAAGTAACTGTCAGGCATTTAATGTATTTAATACAAACTTGAATAATGTCTTAAAGTGCATGAGCTTTACATAGGAAGTTCTGGACAGCAGTGTACAACTTAAGACTAAGGTAAAATAAGAAGATACATGAAAGTTGAATAGGAAAGTAAGTTATTCCTTAATGATAAACAGCAAAAACTCACGCATTTAAACCAATCATTTTGTTTTAAAAGTCACAAATGAACATAGCAGCAAAATACACGTATCAGTTGAAGGAATTACGCTCTTTCTTGGAAAGATTTCATCCATGCATAGTTTTGTAAGACTACGAAGTTCTAACTGCATACTGGAAAAGGTAACTTAAAAGTAGTACCATTTCCATTTGTGCACTTAATCTTAACTCAGCTATATGTTAACTGAATCACATTTTTTTTACCTGAACGTAAATTAGTCAAGGCAGAAAACCTGGATACAATTTGAATTAAAAGCATCCAAGACCTTATGAGTAGATACTGAAAAAGAAATATCCCTCACAAGAGAAGGAACAGGAGACGGCTGGTTCTGTTGCTACGAATGTGTAGGAAGCTGAAAGTTTCAGAGAATTGGAATGTAAAGGTGTGAGACTGAAGCAAGTTACCATGAGTTAAGAAAGGATGTGGCCTAGAATGTACGAGATATTCAGTGGCATCTGTGGACACCCACATTTTTAACCTTGCGTGCGATGCTCCTCTCACACTGAGGTACAAGCTAGGGAGTCTTGCATTTACTTCATAGCATGAGCATATCTAAGCAGTGATGACAGTGTAGACAATACACTTAATTAACAAACGCGGCGCATCCAACAGCCTAAGAACTTTACCAACTGACGGAGACTAATAGCCAAGAAAAATCATAAGGAAATCATTTGTGGATTACACTAAGTACTTAGGTAATTAAAGCAAACAAGCGTTATAAATCGATCAGTCAAAAGTGTTCTTAGATTCTCAGATACTCTTTATTGTAATCTCATGAATGTCTTTGCATTGTTTTGTATAATGTAACTTGAGAGGTGATGAAGGAAAAATCTCTGATAGGCTTAGTTATTAAATGGTGAATGTGTCTGTAGGCAAGGACAAGGTAATAAGTCTTCACCAATACCTGTCAAAAGTAGTTCAAATTAGCATAGCTTTCTTCATCCCTTGGTAATGGCATCTAACTGAAGTTATAGCAAATTATAAATTCTGCTGCTATCTATACTCAAATTTCAGATTTGAGCAGTCTAATCCTTGGGAATTAAATACAAAGTTAAAAAAAAAAAGTTCTTGCTCACCAGAAAAGAACTTTTTAATAAGCTTAATTGGCACCATCACTTTTCCTCATTAGAACAGGACATTTTTTCTCAGTATTACAAAATGAACAGAATAAGATAGCATCTAATATAGTTTATTCATCTCTTGCCAAATGTTTCCAGTACAGAAGCTGAAAAATGTAATGATTTTAATTAATCTGACGTTTGTAAGTGATGAGCATTTACTCTTCTCATTGAAGCCAATGGAAGTTACTAAAGCTGGGCAGCTTTGAACAGAAGGACGATTCCCATACTTAGAGACAAACTTTGGTAAGTAAATCGAAGTTACCTACATTTGAAACTATCGATCTCTGGGAATCTACATCTCTCTAGTGACAGCACATCTGCTACTCCAAAACTCAAATCCTTCTAAACTGATACCCACAATGAATAAATTTATTTTGGTTTTATGTAGTGCAGGGGGGGGCACATTGTGCTAAGCAGTAACAAACTGTGCTAATGCCCTGCTACAGTTTCTACCCCAAGTAGCTGAAAGGGTACAAGCTGTAAAACACAGGAAACGCGAAACACAACACAAACACAGACAGAATGACAAGTGGTTGTTATTACTGAAATGTGTTACAAAATAAGTGGATTTTCAGGAGGTTTTTTGAAGGAGGATAGTGAAGGATCTTTACGTACGTTAATTGGGAGGCTGTTCCATGTGTAGGAGGCAGCGTGGAAAAAGACACAAAGTCGGGAGTGAGCAAAAGAGACAAAAGGGGAATTAGGAGCGATGCTTGGGAAGTGCTGACAGTAAAGGAAATGACGACCAAGGTTAAGCCAGAACTAAGAGTGCCTTGAACATGGCTAACTTCACGCAAAGGAGAAAAAGAAATTCCTGGCAGAGGCTCAAAAAGCAAGGACAAGGAAACATGGGCAATTATACAGGAAAGGACAAATGATTTGTGTAGCATGTTCCATAGAAAAATAAGTAAGAGAGTTAGGAGGTGGGAGACCAGTTCACATCAAATAACTACTGTAACAAACATTTCAGTCTCAAATAATAGAAAAGAATTAACTTCAGTGAGATTATGACCAATAGCCAGCCAGATGTGAGGAGTGGTAAGAACATTAGACTGCAGCGATTCTTTATTCAAAGCTGTTAAATCATGTGAAAAATCACGAAGTAGTGTAAAAACCACATGCCCAAAATAAATCCAAACGGAAAAGGTTAGAAAAAAAAAGGTGTTTTAAACATGCCATTCAATGTAGCAGTAAAATGTGGTTGTTGTGGTTGTTCCATAAAATGAGTTCACTCAATTGATGCACAAATAAATTCTATCTATCCAGGGTTTTAGCTGCTGCATTCGTATTCATAATCACTGTCACCAGTTGTGAGAAATACACAAACTCTCAGTGTACACTGAACTTTGATGAAGAAAGGTTTTAAAATACAAAGCTACTAACCCATGAAAGAAATCAAATTAAATACTTTTTAAGCATACAAAGGGGAATGAAATACCATGACTTCACCTGTTCTGAGCCCTATGTATCTTTTTGCATGGTCTAATTTTACTTTCCTTCCAATTTTGTGTCTTTTACAAGTACATAAACGTTAGCTCTTGAGAGCTAAGAAAAAAAAATAGATTTGTCACTAACATTAGTAATAGCAAATTCTACATTACTGAAGCCTTAAATAGTAATATTGGAATTAATATTACCACTTCCTCTCAGGAAGTGTGGGCTGGATGAGTGGTCGGTGAGGTGGACTGACAACTGGCTGAATGGAAGAACTCAGAGGGTTGTCGTCAGCGGTGCCGAGTCTAGTTGGAGGCCGGTAACTAGTGGTGTCCCTCAGGGGTCAGTACTGGGCCCAGTCTTGTTCAACTTCATCAACGACCTGGATGAAGAGTTAGAATGTATCCTCAGCAAGTTTGCTGATGACACAAAACTGGGAGGTGTGGTAGATACACCAGAAGGCTGTGCTGCCATTCAGCATGACCTCGATAGGCTGGAAAGTTGGGCAGAGAGGAACTTGATGAGGTTCAACAAAGCCAAAGGCAGGGTCCTGCACCTGGGGAGGAACAACCCCATGCACCAGTACAGGCTTGGGGCAGACCTGCTGGAGAGCAGCTCTGTGGAGAGGGACCTGGGTGTCCTGGTGGATGACACATTGACCATGAGCCAGCAGTGTGCCCTGGCTGCCATGAAGGCCAATGGCATCCTGGGGTGCATTAGGAGGAGTGTGGCCAGCAGGTCAAGGGAGGTTCTCCTTCCCCTCTACACTGCCCTAGTGAGGCCCCATCTGGAGTACTCTGTCCAGTTCTGGGCTCCTCAGTTCAAGAAAGATGAGGAGCTACTGGGGAGAGCCCAGCGGAGGGCTACGAGGATGATGAGGGGACTGGAGCATCTCTCCTATGAGGAGAGGCTGAGGGAGCTGGGCTTGTTCAGCCTGAAGAAGAGAAGGCTGCGAGGGAACCTAATAAATGCTTATAAATAGCTCAAGGGTGGATGTCAGGAGGATGGGGCCAAACCCTTTTCAGTGGTGCCCAGCAACAGGACAAGGGGCAATGGGCACAAACTGAAGCACAGGAAGTTCCGTCTGAACATGAGGAAGAACTTCTTCCCTCAGCATGACAGAGCACTGGAACTGGCTGCCCAGGGAGACTGTGGAGTCTCCTTCTCTGGAGATATTCAAGACCCGCCTGGACAAGGTCCTCTGCAGCCTGCTGTAGGTGACCCTGCTTCGGCAGGAGGGTTGGACTAGATGACCCACAGAGGTCCCTTCCAACCCCTACCATTCTGTGATTCTGTGATTCTCTCCTTGCTAGTATTTTCAAAGGAACTCTAAATATATTGGTTACTCTTAGTGTTTGATATCTTTTGGGTTTAATCACAAATCCAGGTCCAAGCAACTCACATCTTATCAATAGGTGTGGAGCTTGAATATGTGTATCTGAGTTCAACTCATGATGTAATTTATGTGCACCCCTATAACAGATTATATCAAATTATATCACATTTTGCTGGAAACTTAAAAACATATATCCAAGTCTCTACTCCTCTTCCACATAGTGATAGTCCACCAGTAGGCCCAATTAGCAGTGCTTTTTTTTTTTTCCTCATTTTGTTTCCACTCATACAGTCACAAATTCACTGTTTAGAATTAGATGATTGAATGTTGGTCACTTCCACAATATCTCAGTGAGAGGACTCAGTAAAGCTGTCCCTCTCTGTTTTTTGTGTGTGTGTGTGCGCGCATGTGTGTGAATAAAACTGCAGGAAAAAGAAAATATTAAATACGTTTCCAAACTCTCTTTTAGAAGGTCTCATATTTAGGAATGTTTTCTTTAACTCAAATTAAAGCTTGTAGAAAAATTCTTTTAGCTTCAAAATGAAATCTGACTTTAAAAAAACTCTACATAGCCTTTTGCAGGTTTTAAAGCGTACAAAGAACAGGATGTCAGTTAGATCCTTAATCACAGAGCAAGAAATTTATGCACCTCTGCGCTATATGAAGGTACTCCACACAAACTTCAGTTTGAACAAGTTCATATTACACTACCTCAAACATCCAGGGAAATCTGTACTTACCCACAAATCATGTTCGGCATAATCAAACAGCAGCCAAACCTTTCTGTCACTGTGAGAAAGGAAAACCTTCTGCAATGCAATCACATTAGGGTGCTTCAGTTCTCGTAAAAGCTGCAGAGAAACAGAGAAGCTCTTGTTACTTCTGTGCTTGTTAAGAAAAAGCAAACACAACAACAAAGAACCAAAACAGGTTTTAGCGCAACCAGCAAACAAGTAACCCTAAAAGAAGCCCTAGCAGAAAATATGCCACTGATTCAGGACATTATTTTCAAAACGTCAAGATCAGGATACACGCAGCCTCCGTGGGATAGGTTGCTGTTCTGGAAGCACAGCTGCCCATCGCTAGTCACCCTTCTCCCTGTCCCACACTCGGCGCCCATCCCACCTATTCATCCCATTCGCCCTCTGTTTCTATCTTAAAGGATGTTATTGCACACAGACGTAGCTGTTCTCGTATCAAAGGTGAACATCAGGATTTAAGGATGCCAGACTGAAGCCTGTGCAGCTGGTCCAATTCTTTGTGTGGACAACATAGTTCTTGATCACCACATAATTACTGCATTATCAATAATTTGCTTTTGCATTAGATTCCTGCCTCTCTTGCCTGGAAGCCTGCAGGATGGTTGTTCTCAGAACACACAGGTGTTTTCAAAGAAAAGTTCACCAAAACCATTTTTCTAATGGTTGTTTCACCTACTATCCTGTAGTCCAGAAATAAACCTAAGCTTATTTACTGCTTGCCAGAAAGAAAAGTAGGTCTCATGACTAATTAGCACATTAAAGCAGGCGCCACTGCTGAAGTCACCCTTCTGCCAGATGAAGTCAGTCCTCAGGAGGAGCTGGGAAGCGGTACTCCCAAAAACACAATTCCCAAGGAACCACTTCTTTTTTTCCCCTCCATACTGCAGTCACAAGAATGATTGATCACTTCTGTTTTATCTGCAAATTGCTTGCATCTGCAGCACTAGTATATAAATTGCCAAGAATCAATTTATTATGGCGAAATGCTAAATGGAGCAGGTTCCAAGGCACATTTGAGAGAAATGAATTTTCCCTTTTTTCAGCTTACAGAAAAAGACTCAAGATTCTTATTTTAGAAGAAAAAAATAAGGAAAGGGATTAATTTTATATTATATTATCCTTTGGCTATACAAATACCTGTCAAGACAAGAAATCTAAAGAATATTACAGCTGTTAAATCTATTCCAGTTTTCCAGCAAATTAAATAATTTAAATGCTTTTTCTATGATGTAGGAAGTGTTTTCTTCTTTGTTTCTTCCTCGCCCTAATACTAAGCATTTCTAGCTGTAAAAGAAAGGAAGTCCTCCCTAATGAACTGATCAGTAGTCATGCCCAGGTATTACTTACGAGATACCATAAAAATCATTTTGTCATTTAACAAATAGTAACAACTTGCAGAATTATAAACTAACAAAACCCTAGAGATTAAAATTGTCTCTTCAACATGCATCAAGAGATGTTGCTGTATACCTTTAGCAATATTAAAAGCTGTTTTCCAGTAGGGATTTGATGTGATGTCTCTGCCTTTTTTCTTTACTTTTTTAATACAGAGCTCTTTTTATTTTAAGATAATTTTTTAAACTAGGAGGAGAAAAAAGAATTACAGTAGGCACTTTTTTCTTTATTTGTTATTAGATTTTTCTTAAAGACACTGTTGGCAGTAATAGTAATATAAAATAATTCCACATAGGTTTTTTTTTTAATTAAATAAAGCATTCTTTCAAAATAACTAAAACTTTGCAGTATGAAACAGCCAAAGAGAATATAGTTCCATATTAAATGCTAGCATATAATAAACAAGTTAACAGAAATATTATGTAGAGCATAAGAACAGAAAGAATGGCTGAAGTGTTAGGCATTAACAGAAAGAGATAGGAATGTGTGCATTCCACAGCCCTCAAACACCACTGCTCACGCCAGTCCATGCAGAGAAACTGTACGTAGCAGTGGTCACCATCAATCAGAATAGACTGATTAATAAATGAAAACTGAAACCTCTCCTTTTCACACAAGTCATGAAAAAGGATACTTTCATATTAAAGAAAGTGGTAAAATTCTTCTCCAAAACAACTACATACACTCTTTTACAATGAGCAAGTTACTTCTAATGCACTGTTCTTCTCCTTTGATTCAACTTTGGTAAGACAACAAGCATCCTTATTCAAACCCAGCATTTTTCACATGACGGAATCAAACTATTGGTATGATCCTGAACACTGCTTATTGTAAAAAGCACGAGAACAGGAGGAAGAAATTACTATGTTAAGTTTTATACTACATGTGTTGAGTTTTTAACAGAGAATGCCTGTATCTGACCTGAAGAATGGAGCACTCTAAGGCCAACAAACAGCATCTGCAATGAAGTCCTGAGGCTGTATTTTTCAGCTGCTGGGTGACTGGTTGCAGGCATAGATGGCAAGAGCTCCCACCAAACTACAAAAGTCTGTTTACACAGCTTACAGGCGCACTCTCTACCCGCCTGCTTCTCAAGCCTGCTCTGCTTGGAAAAGTTAGCGATTTTTCTAAACCATGTTTTAAATGAACATGTTAAAAGCAATAAGGTTATTTTTAAAGTTGCAATCTAGAAGATGCTGAGATGTTCCCGGTATCTTCATCACAGGGACCACAGCAGCATTGTAAATAACAATGTATTTTTTTTTTCTCTCAAGAGAAGCAGTTACCAAGCAAAACATATCAGACATCTGAAAGCTTACCAAAATACATCTTATCTAATAGTTGTACTTAAGAGGATATTCATAATTTATACAGAACATTTAAGGACTTGATTCCCTGACTTAAGCTCATTCTGTAGTTGTATTAGACACCAACCAATATTAAAAACTAGACTAAAAACTTGTCCAATTATCTTGTTCCATCAAATGGTGTGTAATAGAAAATACTGATAAGTTATTATTAAAAATATTTAAACAAGCTTTTGTATTATCTACTTGTAGTCCAACAGATGAGCAAATTTCTTAATTAAGAAGGAAGCTAATTAAATTTTTGTGTTATTCTCATTTGTCTACCTTAAGTGAATTCTTTGCAATTACCAGGGATAATAATTTTGCAAGTGTCTTTGTATTTTTAACAAATAGTGGATCTTTATACCTTCCTCTTCTACGGAGTCACAACCCTAATACAGCAACAGGCCACAAGAAATTCCATGTATAATAGAAAGCTGCAAGTGGAAACAAACAGCGCACATCCAGACCAGAATGGTTTTAAAGGCTTTGTGACATTCTGGCCATCAAGACTACCAGTGCCACAGCAGCCAGTTCTTCAGCAGCAGGAGCCAGACCAAAAGTCCAGTGGCTCTAGAGTCCAACGCACTGGGTCAAGAACAGGAGCTCTGCTCTAGCTACACTGGACTTGCAGTGGTGCTAGACACCAACCAATGACATCGGAAACTATAGCTTAGGGTACAAGGGGTAATAGCTTCAAAGTAAAAGAGGGCAGATTCAGATTAGATACAGAAAGAAATTCTTTACTATGAGGGTGGTGAGGCACTGCCACAGGTTGCCCAGAGAAGCTGTGGCTGCCCCCTCCCTGGAAGTGCTCAAGGCCAGGTTGGATGGGACTTTGAGCAACCTGGTCTAGTGGAAGGTGTCCCTGCCGATGGCAGGGGGATTGGAACTAGGTGGTCTATAAGGTCCCTTCCAACCCAAATCATTCCACAGCTCTATGAAGTGACCAGCATGAATCACAAAGATATGTTGGTCAGATTTATGTCTAAACATAATGTTGTATAGAGATGGACTATAGCAGAAGAGAGCACAGGGCCCAAACCAATGTTACTCACAGGTACGAAAAGAGCAGAGATGAGTCATTCAAAAAGCACTGAAAAGATGTGATCAGAAAGGAGTATGGGGCAGAACCTAAAACACAGCTATGGAAATCAAGAGAAAGCAAATTTGAGACAAGTGTTTTAAACATAAGTGTTGATCTAAGGCTTAGCTAAAAAGAAATCAGAGACTTCGGCACCAATATTTTCATTAAAATAGACAGGTGGAAGCCCCACAGAGGTCCCTTCCAACCCCCAACATTCTGTGATTCTGTGAATAATGTGGAAACATGGGGACGTATTTAAAGCTACTTGTACCACAGTTGTATCAACTGCCTACCCTAACGACTTTTACGTTTGCCTAGAACTTTGTCAATATTTAACTTCTACACCAACCACCTAATTGTATTGTCATTAATTTTTGTCTAAATGGCTGCAAAACTATGTATTGCTTTAAAGGATGCCTGGTAGCACACAGCTCTTCAGGTAACCCTAACCTTGAGGACAAAGACCTAACTCATCTCACATTAGATTTGCCACTTCTGCTTTTAGGTTAGGCAGAAAGTCATTGTGAAGGACATCATTCCGAGTTGTCAACATCTGTGCAACTTTGACTGTCCTGTACAATGGCTTTCTTGTAAACACACTAGATTTTTTTTTTATTTTATTTTGTTTTTTACATTATCTTTCTGGTCGAGAGAATTGTGGAAGCATCTTTGCTCATCACAGTTCTTAGTTGATGCCGCAGTCTCAAATTTTAAAATGCTGCATTTTGGATAGCCCAAATAGCATGAAACAGCTTGTAGGATTCCAGGCAGCTCCACAGTATATGCAGAATTGCTAGTAATTTCTTCTGCTGACAAGTAAGCTCTCTCATGAGGCACACTGAGCATCTCCCTCACAACTGGATGTCTCTTACAGCAGGGGAGGGGTGGAGATCATGATGGGAACGTCTCTGAGGCCTGAGAAAGAATTAAGTTGGCAAAGAATTGGTATAGAAGCTTGACTCATAGGAAATGTAAAGTGTCACCAGTCAAGCTGCATTAGACTTTGCATGGAAAGTCAAAATAAACAGTACAGATTGTTATTTTTCTTTAAACTATATGATATCCCACTTTCACTTTCTTATTCTTGTGCACTCTCTTGTGCTCCTTCTCTGGATAGACAATCTAAAATATTTTACCTCAGGTTTTAATGACAGCTGCGATACTGATCATGGAAAGAACAAATATACACATAATGGAAATGCCTCATGTTTAAGAAAGTGAAAATTACCACAAGTCAGATACAAGCAGAACTTGGAGGTGGCACCATAATTAGCAATTACAGAACATGCATTTATAAAGGGGACACGGAAAGCAGGCGAGGCATTTGCAGACCTGTTAACCCAATACACACAAAAGAACATTTTGAAACAATGAATACAAAGTAAAATGTGTTAAAACCAAACTATCCTGATTTTCTTCTCTGATAACTGATTTTCTACACAAGCAGAAAATCTGTGTTCAAAATTCAACTTTATGTTCTGGTTCGGCT
Source organism: Opisthocomus hoazin (assembly GCF_030867145.1). NCBI lineage: Eukaryota > Metazoa > Chordata > Aves > Opisthocomiformes > Opisthocomidae > Opisthocomus > Opisthocomus hoazin. Next base: position 78,641,582 of record NC_134415.1, on the reverse strand, counting down.
GCAGCCGGCAACAAAAGCGCCACGCGGCCGCCCCTCCCCCCGCCGGGGTGCAGAGGAGCATGGAAAGAACCAGGCAGAAACCGGTGGGTCGGGATAAGGGCAGTTTAACAGAACAGCAAGCAAACAGAACAGGAATAACAACGGTACAGATAAGGAGAAAACACAACACAAACCGCACGACCCACAGAGCCGCCTTCCACAACCGCCACCGCAAGCTCCCGAGCTGCGCGTGAGTTCCCGCCGCGCCGCCCCCTCCCACCGGAACCCAGCGTGACGGCACATGGTATGGAATACCCGGCTCTGCTTGGCCAGGTGGGGTCAGCCCACCCGGCTGTGCCCCTTCCTGGAGTCCGGTGAAAATTAACCCTGTCCTGGCCGAACCCAGGACGCTTTATAATGGCATTAAGTAGTTCGTCAGATGGGAAAGATGACAACTGGAAGAAGTTTGAGGTGAGCAAGAAACTACCTAAGAAGGCAGTTGATGATGGAAAACATTTCAAGGTAAAGTAGTTCTCTATATTAACCAGTTGGAGAGTTACCAAATAATAGGTATTGTGATTATTAATAAAACCTGTCTTAGCATCAAAATCATGAGTGTGAATGAAATTATCTGATTAAATAAAGGCAGCATTCCCAATGAAGAAAAGCAGTGGAATAACACATCGCCTTTTATGATACTTTATTCTGTGATGGAGTAAACAAAGGCTAACAGAAACAGCATGAAATTAACAGCACAAAATCTGAATTCGTGCACTTAGAAACTAACCATGAATTTCTACCACAAACTGAGAAGTCATCAGGTGCAAGTGACAAAGAGGTAGAATTGGATTACTATAAAACAAAGACAATTAAGAGGGTAAGTCTGATATTAGATATACTAGTTGAGGTGCTTACAGGAGAGAAAGGAATGCATTGATATCAATACTTAAAGGCTTCTGTGATATGTTTTTAAAATACTATATGTGTTTTTCTTTACCTATGCTCAAACACCTTCCCCCACACGCACACACAAAAGATGAACTCGCCCTGAAAGAAGTAAAGAAGGAGCAAATAATCTCTCTCTCAACAGGGAATAAAAAGCTTGCTCAATTACTGTAACTGATCAAATACTGAAAGAAATTAAGCTTGATATCCACTAAAATACAAAGGCACGAGCAGCAAAGATGAAAGACATCATTATGCTAAATGATAATCATGGCTGAAGAACAAACAGGTACAACTGATAAGCGATAAATTCACCCTGCAAGATGGCATCTCGTGAACAGCAAGGTTCAGGATTAGCTTCTCAGTAGCAGGGAAAAGAGCATCTCTCATTTGCAGCTTGGTCATCATTGGAAAAAATATTACTTGATGAATTTGATATAACAGCCACTAGATTCAGTGATACAATGTCTATGTAGTCTGTGCTTTTATAGAAGCCTGCGTGAAAGGTGGGTTGGTGAGCTTTTATTGATCATCTCCAGCAGATGAAAAAGATCACATACTGATTGATAGCCAGCTCCTACAGTAATTTGGTTTAAACTCATTGAATTTAGCCTACAAATTGTCTGTCACCATAAAATGCAAGTAACTTCTATGGTAAGTAGACTAGCAACTAGGAAGTCTCTTGCTCTTCTGAGGTACAGAGAGTTTCCCAAAGAAAAAGACAGTTTCTGAGAGACAGAAGGAGGAGAATTATGCTGTTCCTAATGTAAACAACACGAGCAATTATGAAGGCGTTTAGCACATTTAAAAATAGTCAGACAGTACATTCCTCAAAAGAAATAACTCTTGCACAGAAATACTTTTTCACCATAGGATGAAAAATGCTTTCTAGCTACCACCTACAAAAGCAGGGTGAAGACAGATGCGTTCATCTTGTCATGAAGGAAACTTGAGAAAATTAGAGAAAACGGGAAGACAAACACTGCACTCACTACTTACAATAGTAAATCTTGCGGTAAACATGTATTTGTGTGTCAGCAATGACAAAATCCATAATCATCTTCAGAAATTTATTCTGAGGCCAGTCTCTTCTAAAAGCTTGTTCCTATTTTCATGCAGTTTACTCCACTCTTTTTGATCTATATAGTTAAACTGATCTGCAACAACCTTGGTAGTTTCTTTGATGGAAATGCACTCTGTAATGCATTTAACCATTTTCAAGGTCAGAATCAAAACCTGTAACAGGCAGAGATGCAGATCACAAGAAGACCAAAGCATGAGCCTGACTGCTCATAACAGCAATTGCACGGCATAGAATTTTAAAGCCGTCTCTTGTGTGATGAATATGTTCAAAGCCTCTAGGGTCACTGAAGTTGGTTTTAAATTGAAGCTGGGGTTTTCAAAGGAACCTAAAGATCATCATTTTACTCCTTCACAAGTTCTTTAAAAATTCCAATTTATTTAGATGTTATTAATTAAGACTAGATCCTATCCTCTGTGTTATTAATATTATTCCTTTCCACACACACCCTCTGATGCCTATGATCATACCGAGCTCATGCAGCAGCTTTTCCCTCAGGGAGGTATATATCGGCCTCTCAAAATAAAAAAAAACAAAAACAGGTAGCTATTTATTTTATTAATCTTGTAAGAACAATCATTTGCTATCTGTGGTACAGGTCTCAAAGTTATCAGGAAGAAGAAACGAGAGGGGAACCGAAACAGTGTACCACATTAAAAACGACTCAAAAGTCAGCTTTGTTTAGCGATCCAATTGATTCTCGAGTTTGAGATTTTCCAGTCTGGGTTCCCTTTTCTACTTTGAGAACTTCCACTTACAGACTTCCTGCATAACAGAAGTCAAAAAATGAAACAAGAAAAACCCTTTTTACCTAGTAATAGCTTCAAACTGACCAGGTATGGAGGGTTTGTTTCTCAGTCCTTCCCAGCTGTAAGCTGTTTATGGGTGGCACGTGTATAAGAAGTTTCAAAAAGATGGAGACAACATAAAAATGGACACAGATACATACACACCAAAAAATTTAAAAAAAAAAAAAAGGAGAGAAAGAAACTGTCCAAAGAACCTAAGAAGAAAGGTAAAAGTTTAAGTGGCAGCTTAAGCTCTACTTCAGCAAGCACATATTCTTTCTATACAGGTCTAGTCAAGCCCTGTCCTTGGACAGCCTTTGACACGCAAAACCAAGTAGGGGAGGCAGACTGAAATGCCAAAAATTAATAACTGCCATTCTTACATGAACTGCTAGGAGTGCTGCCTCAGTTTACATGGCACACTCCAAATTAAAATTAACAAGTGAAATATTTCAAAGCATGAGTCCAAGTACACTCTCTTCTTCTCTCTAATTCTTCTATACAAGCACACACTTCATCAGTTTTATCCCAAGCAGTCCATCTTGAAGCATCCCTCCAAGCCTGCTCTACATATCCTTCAATCTTCTCCTTTCACGCTTCCATCTCTTTAAAGCACACAGCCCGCAAACTGCAAGGGCTCCAAACTCCCACAAGAGAAAGATAAAGCATGTTTTAAAAAATAAATAAGTAAAAAGACATTGAATAGAATCTAGCCAGTAAATTGCCAAGTCTCATGACAGGAAGAGGACAAAAACCTGTCCCACCCTCCTCTTACGACAAGGTTTAAGAAAGTATTTATTCTACAAATATTTTCATTTTGGAAGCTGAAAATGGTCTGGCATTGCTAAATAACATTATTATTCTGAAACAAAAGCTTGGCAAAAGACTTCTTGTAAGTATTACATTTTAACTAAAATAAAGGAACAGAAAATAAAGTAACTATATTTTTAATTCTGAAGGTTCCCAGCAAAAGACAATTCAGTAACTTTAGCATTTTTCTTGAAGAACACAGGCAGAAATACAAGCATAATGATTCTTTCCATTTCTCAGTTACCCATACAGTATACCATGGCATAGACTTTTAAATAGAAAGACAGAACTGTTGTAAAATGATTTCCCAAACAAGAAAAAACTGCAATACAACTATATAAGAAAATGCCAACTGTAAGATCATACATCAATTTAGCTCCAGTGCATATACTTAATATATCCTTTATTTTCATATCTTTTCTATAAAATACATCTGAATTATTATTGAATTTCTGCAACTTCCTAAAGGAAACAAGGTTTCCCTTAGGACGATCGAATTCTATGCTCTCCCTTCTGTTAAAGGGAGCTCTGTAGTTAAATTTGGTCAGTCTGACAGATTTAACAGTAACTATTTTCCTCCCAATTGAAAGGTATAACAAAAGTTTAAGCTCCATCTCTCTCAGATTTTTCTCCTTATTTGGCCTACAATACAATAAAAGAACATTCATCCACTCAAATCAACATCAACAACTAAATGAAAACATCCATAGAAAGTAACCTGCTAAAAAGCGATATGGAACATTTGTCATTTTTGAAGATTTTAAGATTCCCTGAATTTGTTTTTCAGTTGATTAGAAAAGAAATTTCTTCTGTGATGGAGAAAATAAAAAAAAAATTCCCATCAAACTAACAAAGACTCTTAAACCTAAAGCTCTAGTAGAACAATCTTTACAATGGGGCAGTGGGGGATGACACCACTTCCCTAATGTATCTTTAAAAATTATTAAAAGCATCACATAATTCCACAAACCTACACATTCAGTCTGGGTTTTTAAACTGCAACGAGTTTTCTCTTGCAGTGCTTATTCTAGCATTTCTACACTTTTCTGATTTCCTGGCAACCAGTTAGCACCTTGTTCTCGCACTGTATCTCACAGAGAACAAACGGTGACAGTAACTGAGGTTTTCCAAAACCTTTGTAGAAGGGCAACTAACAAGACTAGACATCAATTCTGATCAATCTTCCAGTTTTCAAAGCAGGTTTTCCTCTCCAAAAGACTTCAGAAAGATAGATGTTATATGAACCAGAGTAAGAGGAACAGTGTTTTAGCAAAAGAATGGCCATAAAGTGTGTTTTTTGAACCTCAACATAATTACTTATGGCACTACGGTGATGTATGTCTTACGAGGCAATAAATTTCTAACCTATGCAAAGTATTTGGCATTGTTTGCAATGCTATTCTGAAAAGAATTCCCATAAAAGATACTTTTACAACCTATGTTTCCCCTTATTCCTAAAGTTTACTTACTATCTCCTCCACTTAACTTTTTGAATAATGTTTTTATTAAATCAAATTTTCATTTCTGTGATACTCTTCCATTTTCCAGTTTATACATCACAAACTACACAACACAAATTATAATACAAGTTATCTGACAGTTACCATGAAAATAAAATCTAGATCTTGAAAAACGTCCATCCAACCACTTCTTCTATCCTACTAGCAATACTGACCAGACTTCCAACTTGGTAAACACATCTGTTGCACCAAAGTGCAGCTCCATGCCTCTGCTTTTGATCCTGAAGTTCGCCATTGTACGCTATGAAAATTTCCTGGGTTTGCTTCTATGTAGACCCAGATCACATCAAGCGTGACAAAGCTGAGCAGGTCAATAGCCCCTCGCACCTATACCCAGGATCAAAAAAATCTTTGCCAAAACCACCCATAAAATTCAGTCAGTGAGGGCTTCTCTCAGATGATACATAACAGATTCGGCTCTGTAACAAAGTGGGCTGGAGGACTGTCAGCATCTCCTCTTAATCTGACCCCTCAATAACCAAAGCACTCCCACCAAGCGGCAAAGCTGGCTTCAGTCTTCTCCATCGCTCTGACCTGCGGAATGGAAGGGGCACAGTGCCTGAAAGGACACAACTCAAGCACGTAAGACTTCAGGACAATATTCCAAGTAAACAGAGGTCATTCCCTGCAGTCTGAAGGAAGGTATCCCCTGGAAATAGCCAAGAAACATTGCATGTATTGTATATTTGGATATATATTGCATTGTAACTTTAATCCCACACAGCTTCTCAAGTGTGCATGCTGAATGTTATGAATCCAACTCCAGAATTTAACTCTACTCCTGCTTTGTAAAGGACTTGGTATATAATTCAAGGTCAAAGAATATGCTGCTGCCGAGTACTGTCACATCTAAGTCCTCAACTCGCATACAAGTATCTCTCCATTACAAAAATACACAGGAATATAAATCAAGTGCTATAATTAGGCAACAGTCTAACAATAATTTAGAATTTCCAACAGCGTATTAGAAAGGCACTCTTCTCATAATACAAACTATTAATCCAGCACTCTCCTGTGATTCAAAACTGTTTGAAAAAAATCAATGATGGCTTAACTTTGTATCCACTGGTTGTATGCTAGATCAGTTATAAGCTACCCTGCAGTCAGCCTAAAACCGGCATAAAGTCCACACTCCGAGAAGCTCAAACGAAATGAAACTAGTGCCTACGCCCTAACCTGGACCAAACACTAATGGCTGACCCGGCAACACAAGAGCAACATCCAGTCAGGATATAATTCCGTTGGCTCCTGTTTCCATGATGCTGAATCACAAAAACCATAGATCTTTCAGGGAGGAATAATACAATCTTATAGATTGCACTAAGTTTTCAGTGACAGTACTATGAGACATAAATTGTATGTATTTTAGCATTTCAGGATTAAAAAAAAAAAATTACCTTCATACAGTTAAAGAGAGGGAAAAAGACAAAAAACCTAGTGATTATTCTTCATATGTACACGTTCTACTTGCTCCAGACTGCAAGGCAGCAGTTTAGATACATAATTTATAGTTCAAGCCTTCTTTAAACGGAAAATTAAATCAAATCAGAGGTATGAATTCAAAACATATTAAACACATTAAAGCTCTGCTCCTTATGGGAATCAGGTTAAAGCTGCTTTAGTTCTGAATGACAGCATCCATTAAAGTTTGACGTACTTCAAATGATCTGCTTTAATGTCTTAGCTCTAGTTAAACAAGCCAATAGACAAGCCTATAGTTGCAAGTATAAATTGAGTCTAATACCACACTCCAAGTGAGAAACACGCCTGCAGACTGGAGGAGAGAATGCAAGTATTTTTTTGGTTCTTAACTTCCTTTCATTAACTTGGGTCTGTTCAACACAGCAAAAGTTTTGCGCATAGCTTTACAATCAGGTTTCTTTTGTATACTGTTTCAGGATAAGATTAATTTAAGAATATTACTATTTCGGAGCTTCTACTCAAAAATTATAGAAGTAATTAGTCTGTTGACAGCTATTTACAACAAATTAAGTATTTCACTCTGGAAACACAAGGCTAGAACATTCTTAGTGTTTATTAACACAATTACCAGTTAAATTTGTTCTCCTTTTGCTCATAGGTTTTCACTTTTTACCCAAATTTTCTGCAATCTTTTTTGCCACACGTTCGACAAACCTAATGTGTGAAGCAAGCTAAAACAAGATGTTCATTGGCGGTCTCCCAAGTCATTAAACGCCTACCACAAGATTCCTCTCATACTCTCAGGATCAGACTGCAACTGGATAAAAAAAGTCAGTTTGTAATCTAAAGCCTGCTATTTCCTTATTCTTCAATTAAATATGAAAATTTCTTCTATGAGGCAGTGAATGCAGCAAAACCAGTATTTTCCCCACTAAGGTCTGATACAGTTCGGGAAGGCTCAAAAGGTGGCTTAATGTAATTCACAAAGACTGGTGAGCAAAGAGATAAAAATATAAACATATGATCTTATGGCAACCCATAAGGACTCAGATCAACATCAGTTTTGAAACAACAGTAGGTAGTAAGATGAAGAAACTAGTAACTGGTAAAACTAGTAACCGATTACTATTTACCACCCTGAGAGGTTAGGCATGCAGCATTCTGCATTTAATCTTCCACTGAATATAGCCTTTCTCTAAAGTAACTTTTACTGCAAGCAAATGGATGCTGAACTGACTTTTTGCCCACAGCAGCAAAAGCCATGTGGCTCTGAAACAACATACTATGAACACTCAACATCAAGAATTTCTTCCTGAGAACAGACTGCAGATACTGTCCCAGATATTATGCAGAAACAAGTAATTGGAAGTTACTCTCAAGACCTGCAAAAGAACTCTTTCAGATCTGGTGTATCTCATTAAGCATGCAATCAGTGGTCACAAATAACATTTTTATCATCCCAACCAAAATGACAGAGTTCATTTACATGCATCTTCCTTCTGGAATAACAACTTCAGACTGCCTGGAGAAAAAGAAATACATCTTTTCAGGAGTTAGGAAGACTTCTCACACAACTATGCCATCACCCACTACTAAGAATCCCCAAGACTACAGCGAGCCTCCTGCATGTTTGTTGCTCCTAACTTTGCCAAATCAATTGTTCGGGCTGAGGTTTTCCAGTCTGGGCACTAGGGAACATCTGATTGTTTGCATAAACCATTCAGCCCTTTACAAGAACATCACTGAGGACAAAACATGGAAAACATGTATGTTTCTACTCAAAGAACTAAGAGCTGCTGGCACTTGGTTCAGACTCCAGATTCATTTCAAGTCTGTTTATTACCCTGCCCTTGATGCAGCTGGACAAACACCAAGGAAATGAACACACCGAGCAGCACACAGACAGTACAAGCCTTTCGTGGTACGAGTAGTAGGCTTCCAGCAAGCCACCAGATCAGGGACTTGAGAACCAGTTTAAACCAAGGCCCTTCACTGGTTTTGTGCATTTGCTCGATGAGTACCCATCCGCCTTCCTTCTCCCCAGCTTAGTCCTATCCCTGGTTTCTATAAGATGGGGAGCTGAGTTTCAAAGTCACATTGTACTGGGGAGAGATTGGCTATCCTCCTTCAGTTGCCCTAGTTCTTCTGTTCTGATAAACACTGAATAACAACTCCCTAAATAACTTTTCCACATAAGTCTGTGATTTTAGATCTCCCACATCTTCCTTCCCCCCTTCTAACCAACAGACTCCCAGTCTATTTTGTCTCTGTTCATATGGATGTAGTTTTGCATCACCATCTTTCTCGACTCCCCTTGTCTTTACCTTTACTAGCGCTACTGTATCTTTCTGAGGTGGAAAGGGATCAGAATGGCAGACGCACGCTCAACATCTGAAGGCACCAGGGACTGATGAGGTTGACAGGGTCTGGTTTGTTCTCAGGTCTTGACTGCAATAGTTAACGTCAAAGTCATCCTAGTGACTTCGAATTTGCTTTTTCAGCTGCTCCTGAACTTGGAGCTGTTTCCAGAAGAGCAGTGATGAAGATTCAGAGATTCTCACCCTACCCTCAATCCGTACCAGTAATGATCGTTGAGAACCCACCTCTGCCCGTAAACAGCTTTTTCTCTCTCCTTCCCACTGCTTTAAAATTCCATGCTGACAGATGCAAACATCATTTTATCACACAAGGTATTAGTATTATGACATATTTTGCCCTGCTGCCCAGGTTAGCACAGAAACAAAGGCAGGCTAAGCAAGTTTGTATCATCAAACTGTCATCTGATGCTCCACTCTTCCTTGGGAAAAAAATATTATTTGTGCATAGTCCATAGACATGGACCTTTAGAGCTGTTAAAGGAGACACATTGGAGACACCTCTGGCACTAAACAAAGAAGAGTTTCCTCCTTTTCTGCTCCTGCTCAGTTCAGTCCCTGAGGAGAAGGCTGACTTCTTCTGGCACAGGAGACACGAAGCTGACGTCTGAAAGAGGAGAGGTAGGCAGAAGGTGAAGGAAGAGTCCGTCAGGGAGGAGGAAACCAGCATTGCAGCCAGCAGGAGGAGAGGGACATGGGCTGCAGCTTACCGGGAGCGGGAAGGATGGCAAAGCTGGAATCAGCAGCGAGGACACAGGCGAGACTTTGGAGAAGGACATTAGAAAAGAGACTAGACCAAGGGAGAAGGATACATGGACTACAACAGTGTACCAGTGGTGAGGAATGCCACTGGCTATGGAAACAGAAGAAAAAAAAAAAAAAAACACGCAGGTGGCACTAGCAAAGCTGAAGAGGCAGAAAACTGTTGGTGACGCAAGGAGTGGGAAGTGGGACAAAGAATATAAAAACAAATGAACTACATAGGAAAAACAAGACTGAGGCAAAAAAACTAGTGGAGGGGAAAGCAAAGGACAAATACAGAAAATGCCAAGGAGAGACAGGCGCACAGAAAAGTGTCCAACACAGCAAACGCCCCTCCTAACCTCAGCACAAAGTCCAGAGCCCCACCAACTCTCTGGCAAACGTGCCCCCCCCGTCCCCCCCCCTTCCTCTTTTAAGCACTAGTTCCTGTGCAAGTGAAGTTTGTTAAGACAGCAGGCTAACGTCTGTGTTGTGAGCAGAAGGTCAGAAAGAAGAGAAAATGAGACATAAGAGAAGGGAGCCATTGCAGAGAAAAGAATAGGTATAAGGAAGAAGATTCTGTTTCCAGGATAGAAAATGGAAAAATACATAGTACCTGTCAAATTCTTTTTTCCTTTCAGCATGACCTTCAGGGATAAAATCAGTCAGATTTGGGAAGGCAGAAAAAGAGCAGGGCTCAAAGAGTATGTCAAGGGTGGTGAAAAGAACCTGGGACTGACAATATGTGATACAATTAAACTGTAAAAACTGAGAAAACTCTCGTGAAAGCAGGTGAAAAATCTGCAGAAGCTGATTGTAAGATTTTATTATAAGCACTCTAGCATACAAAAGAAGCAGGAAAAGTAGTAAATATTGCTGACAGACTGTGACAGAACAGGGAAACAGAAGGAGAATCAAAAGGTGTATCAACAGAAGAAAAGCAAGCAGGAACAAAAGGAAATGAGAAGCCACGAATACTCACACACCAGATACATAAGGAAATCTAAGCAACAGATTATGAAGGATACTATACAGCGAAGAAACTATATGTCAAATAAAAGGTTTAGAGTAGTGATTAGAGACAACAGCATTTGAAAAGGACAATAAAAGAGCAGCTCTGCTAGTTAACACGAACATTTGAGTAGCATTGCCCCTGACTGAAGAGGCAAATACAAGCTAATACATACAGCTAAGCGACCAGATGCATCATCTGCATTAAATTACAGAGGATGAACGCAGAAGAATTCACAGAAAAGGAGCCAGGAGCCAGAGTCAGAGGAAGGATGACAAGCAAAAGATTAGAAGTTACATGCAAGTAGCCTAGTAAAGAGGATTAAAAACCCCTACAAATAATATTTTTTTCCTACTCAGACCGCAAATGTTTTACAATGGTTATTGAAATAACTGAATGTAATAAGACATTTTGTCCCAATCAACATGTCACTACTATACAATAGGATAACTCAGCCAAATAATCTAAGAAGTGCAACATGCACTTTGTTTCCTCTCTTTATGACATTTTCCACAGTTAGATAAAAATCAAAACAGCACGTCCTTTATCAGAGCGATAAAAAGAGAGTAGGTCAAGGATTCTTCCTTTATCCTATTATTGCCAAGACAGAAAACATGTTTTTGCAATGCCCTACCTAAAAAACATAGAATAGACCTTTTATATTTGGCAAGAAGCACGGAAAAGTTCAGGCAAGCAGCCAGATGTTCTGTTAAAATGCACGATGGTACGGTTTAGCTTTGCTGAGGACCAACAAACAGTGCCCTGAGAATCCAGTCCCAACGCCCTCTCTTCTTACTTAATACCCAGCACCAGATTTTATCCCAAAGGTATAAAAACGTATTTACATATGCACACACCTCCCAGATCTCTTCTAAAAGACAAGAGCATACCCTATGGTGTAAAGACTACAATAATCTCCCAGGAAGACAAAGCTATATCCACAAACAGAAGAAATAACTTAATTCATACATGAAGTTACTCTAGCACAACCTTCCACAAAAACAAGGCTCACTGCCGATGAGTGTTGCAGTGAGAGAGCTTGGGCACTCCTTGTTCCACACTGTCCTCTGCAGCTCTCCTCTCTTTCTTGCCACTGTCACCACCTGTTTATCCCACCACACAAGCTACGTCCCCACCTAAGCAGCACATAGCGGGGTTTCATGTATATACATGTCTGTATGGCTTCCCTTTTGCCCCAGCTTTTTATGGCACAGCCCCTATCCGAGTAGCTGTGCCTGGATTTTGCCACCAAAAAAAGTCAAATCCCAGAACAGATTTACATGACTCAGAAAAGCCCTCAGTCTCTTATCCTGCTGTGAGCATCCTTTACCCTGTTGCTTTCAGATTTTTTAGGTATTTTAAATGAACAAAATAAATTAATGTGATATGACACTGATTTGATGGAGCAACAGGACTCGACCACAAAAGCGACATTACAAATACCAAACAAAATGACTGAATGATATTGAAGAAAATACGATGATAAATGGAAATGTGAAAAGACACACAAATGGGTACTATTTTATAAACCGCAAATATTTTTTAAAAACCTCACTCAGGCAAAGCCATGCAAGGAAGATTCCTTCCTTTAAATTTTCTTTACTATTCATAGCATACGAATTGGACTGTATGCAACAACAGAGCAATTAGTTTAAATACTGCCAGTATTCTCACTGGTGATAATTGGTTGCTTCTTGCAACAACATCTGTTCCATCTTTCTTAAGAAATGAAGTACAGACCCCGTTACCTAGACAACAGAATCCTTCTGAGCATCACGCACTATAAAAGGGCAATATCAACCTAAGTCACACTTTATATTCGTTCTCCCCACTGCTCCCTTATCGCTGTTAATGCAACCGAATGCCATGGCTTTTTAACATTAAACCTGTATTTATCAGGTCACAAACTCAGGCCCACTTTCACACGCATTAAAACTAACAGCTGTGGTACTGTCCTTTGGCCAAGCAACAGTCACTCTGAGGCTTTATATCTGGCCAGTTTCCACCACCGTGACTGCCACGCTGCCAAGCTGAAAATGCTGCAGTTTATGAGTACTCCAAGAGGAAGTCCTATCAAATCTAGAAATCTCAGCTCAGTCCCCTTGAATGTGGCCCAGAAACAGTTACCTTCACCACCATGCCCATCGATTGCTGGAGACATTCAAGTGCTACAGGGACTTCTTTCATATCGGCACTCACTAGTGCCCTCCAGCCAAAATTAAGGACAGTAGGAGCAGACTAACCTTTGGAAGATGTCTTTTGTTGCCTTAGCAAACTCAACACAATTTTATAAATACTGATGAAATATTAACAACAATGAAGTGCACCAGATGACAAATTCCTCTGTGTGCTCTCATTTGAGGCCATATTCCCCCCCCCAGCTGTGCATGTGATGAAAGACCAATGAACATGAAAGCTCAAACAGTGTGTGAAACCTTCGGATTAAGCACTGGGAAAGGAAAAAAAGAGAGCTCATTGGGGCAGAACAAGCTGCAAAACAATGACCACCACTCAGCTATCACCCTAAATTCATCTCACTTCATCTTCCTCCTGACAACACCTGAAATTAACTTTCCCTCCTCCTTCACCTTCCTCTTGGCTGGGAGAAGACAACCAGCCCTGCCGATCCTCAAATGCATATGCTGTAGCTGTCCCTGTTCTGGGCAAAACTTCTGCAGGCGAACTCCTATAGCTTTCTTGCATTTGGTTTTGCACGAGCAATAGCAACCATGCTCTAGGTATGCACTTAAAGCTTCAAGTTAGACAGTCAGTACAAGTCAATAGCACCAGAAAATGCTAAGCAAGACAAGGAGAAAAGGCTATTAAATCAAAATATAAGCAATCAGTTCACTACAGACCACACAAGAGAACTGAACACTTTAGGACTTTACTAACGCAAACATCACTGGTACTGTAATGGGAATGCTCTGACAAGTTGTATTTCCACATATTTCCGCTAGTATGCAGAACATAGAAATAACTATATGAAAAATCTGATAAGTAGATGGCATTATCAGCATTAACTAGAGTAACCAAGCGTGCTAAGTCTAACCACAGAAGTCTGTTTTTTTATGTTTTGTAGATTCTGCATTTTAAGCGGGGACTTCAAGGTCACTTAATTTGATAAGACAGAAATGGAATGCTTTAAAGGAAGACTTATATAGCAGCACCTTATCCAGCAGTGTTTCATAGAAGAAAGACGACATTTAAAATAACCCCAGTGGGACAGGAATATAGATCTGTTTTTCAGGCCCATCTGTGCTGAAAAAAAAAACATGAGTTCTGCAAGTACTGAAGAAAGAAAACAAAGAGCTTGAAAATAGTCTGGATTTGAGATGCCCAGAAGAAGGAAAAATGAAATAATCCATCTGGCCTCAGACTGAAAATCTAAACAATGGAGATAGCTGAAAACAATTTAAAAACTTAAAATCACAGTAAAATTCCTTATTTAGATTACCAGGCTTTGAGCAAGTTCATTGAATTTCAGATAGGGAACAATACAAAAGGCAATTTAGTAGCGGTGAAATACTTTTTAGGCCACAAGTATAACAAATACTTAGAGACAGAATGTAAAGCTGCAAGGATTACCCATCCTCAGAAAAATCAAATAGACTAGATAAAACCTGGGCAAGAACAAAATCACTAATACCTAACAAAAATAATGTGTCAAAAAAGAAGGAATAATTATTAGTCTGAAGTGCAAACATACAAAGGCAGATGAGGATACTGAACAAACCTTGGAGCTGGGTCAGAGAGAGATCATCAATCAGAACTAAGAACCAGTAATAAGAAGCTTTTTTAGAGTAGAAGCTTAGAGAAGTCAAACCAAAATGAATCCAAGACAGAGCTTGTGGACCGGAAACCACTGTATTGCTTGGAAACACCAAAGGCATCTGGAGATAAAGGGAGAAGAAAGCAAGGAAAACAGTACAAATGGCAACTGAGGTAAAAAAGAAACTAGAGAAATCTAGTAAGTAAGTGAAAATATGGCAACACAATGAGAGTTGAGAAACAAACTCTGCAGGGGCCATGGGATAGGACAAGTTCATTAGCACAGAAAGAAAAGGCAGAGGCTTCCTCAAATGTCTTCAGAAACTGGCAGCAGATCTCTCATAACTGTCTATCATCAAAATTATTCTACTAATAGCTTCTTTCCTTGTGCTGCTCACATATTCAAAAAACTGATGACTTTTTCCAATAGTATAGCCTGTCAGGACTACCCTAACTGCAGTATCCTCCGGTGGCAGCATATGAAAAAGCTCCGGGCCAAGTGTACCGAGCGTACATGTACACCCACAATTTAGTACATGCTATACACACAGGCAACAGGCAGGTTTAAGGAAGCATCCTGACACTGCTAATGAGACACGAAGGATGAGCACAATGCTCTTGCTACAAGGCAGAAGCTTTTTGCCAGTCAGATGGCCAAATGGAGCAAAGAACAAAACCATGATGCTCACACCTTTCTTATCAAAAAGAAAACTAAGCAAACCCTTACACAGGAACAACCTCGCACTGTAAGTCTGTGGACAAGAAGCATCACAGAAATTAAACACATCCAGGCTATCCATTTAGTGACTACCATACTGTTACCTACAGTTTGGAAACAGCAAAGCTTCCCTGTGTCTGAAAATCCCCATACAATAATGTATCAAGCCATCATAAAGACAAGAAAAATCTCAGTAAGATAGTGGAAGCTGTATTTAAACAGAGCTGTTTTTCAGCTTACCACAGAGGTTCACAACAAAACAAACATCACACAAACTTTTAACATAATGAAATTTAATGAAGTGAATAAAGTTTTAGCAGAAGGTAACAAGACATTTTTCCTTCAATAACAAAGCTGACTACAACTTACATACAAAAACCTGCAGAGTAAAATATGACTATGACTAAAACCACTACCCACTTAGTCATACACAGGGCTGAAACCAATGCCAAACAATTATTGAAAAAAGCAATTTTTTTGTTAACATTTGATCAAGCCCTAAAGGTTTCTCCACTCATGTTCCACTTTCAGTCCAACTATCTCTGTTCTGTATTAGTTTATCCAGTTTCGGCATTACCAATAACATTTTATTTCTGCCTCACAGACTCAGTGGGTGCAGAGAAGCCTCAGACAGCTTGCAGGTCAGGATCAGAGAGACCAGTAACAATGACACTGTGGTGGGACTGTGTCACAGAACCACCTGACAGGCATGGGGAATTGGATGAAGTCTTTTCTAAAACTCAGAGAAGTCTCTGAACCATAAACCCTCGTTCTTAGGACAGACTCTAACCTCCCTGACATCCACTGGAAGGGCAACACAGCAGGGCACAAGTAACCCAGGTAATTTTTGGAGCTTATCAGGGATAACTTCTTGATATATACAATGGATGGGCCAACAACAGTGGCACACAGCTGTTCTCAAAACAACAAAGAACTGGTTGGAGATGTGACAATCACAGGCAGCTTTGGCTGTAGCAACCAGCAATTCGCACAGTTCAAGATCCTGAGCGGAGTGAAGAAGGCAAGTAACAGAGCACAGACCTGGAGGTTCAGGAGAACAGACTTCAGCTTATTGAAAGAACTCGTGGGTGGCCATGGGGAGCAGCTCTGACGAGCAAAGGAGCTCAGGAAAGCTGGCAGGTCTACTCAAAAATACAAGTATCAGGAGAGTGGCTTGGCTAAGCAGATTGTCAGAGCTCCAGTGCAAGAAAAGCAGTATACAGAGGGGTGCAAACAGGGACAGACTGCATAGGAGGAGTTTAGAAACATTGCCCAGGCACGTAGGGATGGTGTCAGAAAAACCAAAGGCCACTTTGAATTGACACTTGCAAAGAAAGCTGAGGGCGACAAGAAGAGCTGCTGCTACGACATTAGTAGTGAAAGGCTAAACAAGAAAACGTGAGCGTATTACTGAATGAAGTGGGTAACTTAGTAACAGTATCTGAAGACAAAGTCCCAACTTAAAAAGAATCCATCCTCTGAAAACCCTTGCCATCACCTCTCAGTCTGAGACATCAAAACCAGTCACATGTAACGTTAAATTAGACAAAGGCACGTTATAGTGTTGCATAAAGTCAGTATGCCATTTAAACAATTTTACAACTCCACAAAGAATAAACTCAAAATATTTATAAACTAGTTTTACTGGACTAGTAAGGGAAAGTATAAATGCAGGAACATAAGGAAAATATGTAATGAGAAAGAATGAGAAGCACAAGAGAAAAAGAAAGGTTTATGACAAATTCAGAAGAGAACCCAGAATTTACAAATATTCCAACTGAAGCTTTTAAACATATAAACATATGTTTGTGTGCACACACTCACACACAATCTTGCAGGGAGTATTTAAGTTTGGCAAATAAATTTTAAAATGTCTTTCCTGCATTATCTGCAACTCTGTTCTTTATTCGAGTGATGAAGTAGCTATTTGCTTTCAGTTCACTGCTGCCTACAGCTTAACCTGAAGAGGATTGGCTTTGCTTTTTGTTCACTTCTGCTAAAGGCACCATCAGTTGGTTTTGTATCTGTGTGTTCTGAGACTATGCAGGATCTGAAGTGAACAACAAATTCCAACTGAAAACATCGAACCTGAACAGCACTGAACACCCATTTTCCCCAGTCAGGTGCATTGCAAATTTGGGTTATATTCTAACTGATGTCAAACCCGAAATCTGTAGAGAAGCTTCTTCAGCTCACACTGTGATAGAATAGGGTAAAAGCTTGCTTTCTCCTTTTTAACATACTTGCCATTCATTGATATTGCTCTCCTGCTTTGAGCAGAGACACAACTTCAAGAAAAGGAAAATAACCTCTGTATGAAAAAAAAGTCTCAAATGTTGTATTTAGAAAGCAATAGTGTGCTAAAAGCAGCATTTCCCTTTTGCATGCTCTTTGCTGCTGGTGGTGTTAGACTGCTGAAGGAGGGGACTGTAGTTCGACAATGGAGCTGACTAGCCGATTCAGATGATGTTCTACTTTCGTTACAATTACTTGACAAAAAAAAATATACTTCAAGCTGTGAAACTTATTTTCATAAGCATTACAGTTCATTTATGGGTCAGTAAGAAAAAAGTCTATTCAATACATTACAACAAAAATCTTTTTATTCCACATATTTACTACCTGTATATTTTTGTATTTAATGAATTGTTCTTTCAGATACAATAAAATAAAAAAAGACAAAAAATGTCCACAGAACACTTCTGAAGAATAACCAAAGCAGGAATTTAAGTACTCCCTTACAGAAAAAAAGCATTTAAATTAGATTATACAAGATTAGGCCGTGTAACGCAGAGAGCTCTTATTCTTCCTATGGCATGCAAAACATGAGTTGTCATGTAGCTGAACCAAAAACCTCCTTCCAGCTGATTCATACTTATAAAATCACGATGCACAGGACACTTCTAGCCAACACATGCCTTAACTCTCTAATAAAAATCCCTTCCAGAAATTTTTTTTTTTAAACTTATACTTATTTGACTGCCTCCAGCTATTGAAAGAGGGAGTGGAGTTTCAAAGTTTCCACAAACAAATCTAACAATCTTTTCTAATTAGGTAGTAGAGAATTTATGGGGAGATTTTACATTGCCAAATATTCTACACAGTAATATTATCTTGGCAAGTGAAAAGAAGTTCTGACATTCAAAAGGAATCTCCTACAGTAAATGTTCTCAGGGACACAGACTTTTTTTAAAGCCTTGTTTTATCTAACCTCACCTTAAACAAAGCCACGGACCAAGGTTAGAAACCTACTTTTCTACATAACAGTAAATACTGCAAGCTGCTGTGATTGTCAAGGTCAAACAAAAGGTCAATACAGCCAAAGCAGAGGACTTGTACCTATTATGAAATTCCATTCTTCTTCTACTTGAATAGAGCCAATGTCATTACAAATCTTCCAAGTGTTAGGACTGAAAAGTTATTATTCCTGTACAGCTGATCTTTCCTGCATTCCTAAGAGACAAGAGACAGGCCAAACATGTTCTAAGGCCAGCCTCATCCACAGTCTCAAATTAAGTAGCTTCACATTTAGTTCACTTGACTAAGCGGTTTCCAGCCAGGGAGGTGCGAGCAGCTTATAAGTGACATGCAGCACCTGACAGAGGTAAAAGCAAAGCAGCTTTACCAGCTCCACCAGCAAGGCACGACGCGTCCCCTTCAGCGTCCCTGCGCCATGCTGCCAACAATTCCCAGTGTGCAAAGGAAGGGCACGGACAGCAGGGAGGTGGAAAAGCAGAACACAAATACAGCTCAAGAGAGCTGACACAGAAAGGTTACAAAAACCTACTGTTTAACCTGTAAGGCTTCTAAACCCCTGCCCGCCCTCAGAAACTGGGGATGACAAAATATTTGTACCCTTTAGCACTTTGTAACATACATTGCGTCAACGGGCAAAAGGCCTGAGAATAATTTGTGCACACTAAATTGTTCAAACGAGCTTTCAGTAACTCATTTAACATTACAGTCTGAATTATTTTAGCCTGTACCCATAAATGCAAGTATGAACACAAATGCCAACTACTGCTCCCGCTGGTGTCCCACAGCGTACTGGCAAGGTTTCAGGGTCTCCCAGAAGGAGCAGGCTCCAGCAGCTTCACTACCAACCCACAGGCCCAGGACGTGGCAACTGAAACGGTTACACGTCCCAGACCCGACATTCACGCAGGGCAAAACTGCAGCGATTCAGGGCGCTCTTAGGTAAGGCTAGGAAAGAAATGCTGCTGGTTTGTAGCTCTGCTCCTTCCATTTAAATCATCTGTAACAGCCTAGTCTAATTCTTTTTCCCCATAGAAAAAAAGGCTACTAAGCTATTAATTAAAAAAACCCGATACAGAAAACTCCAATGAAGTTTAGAATTAAGCTCACTGTTTACAGAGAAGATGGCTAGAGTGGGTAGTTTATCCTTGGAAGAGGGGAAGTTGTCGGTGTTGGGGGTGGGGAGAAAAGCAGGAAAGGACCAGGAGTTGACAGAAGAGCCTCCTAGGACATAACTCAAGTCAAGTTCACACGAAACCTTTAGTGCTAGTCATCTTTGTCTGCAGGCTGTGCTTTAGAGAGGAAAAAAAAATGATCTTGTAAAAAGACATTCTTAAAGTATTCTCTTTCGGGTTAAGTAGAATTTCAGAGCAAGACCATATTCACTGCAGTATAAGCGACTATTACAAATACATCATTTCTTTCCAGGACATTTTTACTACTATATTTAATATACTTACACAGAACTGTCTCAGTAGAACAACCACAACACACTAAAAACATTAACTGTTTTTCAGAGGAAAATTGAACTTATTTTCCATTCATCACTGAAATTTTTGAAACTATGTGCAACTCTCAACAGTTCCCTGGTATAAGTACCATGTGTGTTTTGGTGACAAACAGAGCCCAAAAAAAAGAACTTGGGAATAAAGTTCAGACCCTTGAAAAATTTTCCAAGAACTTTCCACTTCTCACAGTTTCATACCGACTGCAAACTTGCTGAGGATGGACTCTGTCCCAGCACAGAGTTCATCAGGGAAGATACTGAACAGTATCAGGCCTAGTATCAACCTCTGGAGTACACCACTAGTGACTTGTCTCCAACTGGACTGTGCCCCATGGATCAGAAGCCTCTGAGCCCAGCTGTTCAGACAGTTTTCGATCCACCTCACTTTCCACTTATTTAACCTGTACTTTGTTAGCTTGTCTATGAGGATGTTATGGCAGACAACGTCAAAAGGCTTACTCAAGTCAAGATAAACAGCATCGACAGCATTCACCTCATTCACCAAGCCAGTTGTCTCACTGTAGAAGGCTATCAGGTGGGTTACAGATGATTTTCCCTTTGTAAATTGATGCCGACTACTCCGAATCACCTTCCTGTCCTTCATGTGTTTGGAAATTCTTTTCAGCTGGATTTTCTTCATCACCCTCCCAGGGACTGAGGTAAGGCTGACCAACCTGTAGTTCCTCTAATCCTCCTTCTTGGAAACAGGAGTGACATTTGCTCACTTCCATTCGTCAGGAACCTCCTTCAATCACCATGATCTTTCAAAGATAATTGAGAGAGGTCTCCTAATGACATTGAGCAGTTCCCCTCATCATTTCTGGGTGCAAACCATCAGGCACCGCAGGCTTATGTCTCTTATGTTTAAGCACTCCCTAACCTGGTCCCTCCAAAGGTAAGTCCTCCTTCCTCGACTTTCCCTCTGGACTCAGGAGCATGAGATTCCTGAAGACCAGCCTTATGTGTGAAGACCAAGGCAGAAAAGTTATTGAGTACCTTGGCCTTTTTCATGTCATTTGGTTTCTGCAATTCCTCATGTGAAAAGCAACAGACAACCGCAAATTCTGGAATGGACTTAGGTCCTAAAATAAGTTCCAGTGGAGACAGCTGCAAACAGTTTGGGGTCCAGCCACATAAGCCTAATACCCACTGTCCAAATCAGTCACTGAATTAATCTCTTTCTCTGAATATAAAATGAAATTCAAGCAAAGACATTTTACTGCTTTCTCCTATCCTCCTTTTCTTAATACTCACAATGAGACTGTACTTTTCTTGCACTGTTAGCCAACCTCATATATCACAAACAATTGCACTGAAGTTCTTCCACTCTCAGGGACAGGCCACGCATCCAGGTATTTTGAAAGCACCACTGAAGGGCACTGATAAAGAAAAGGCATATATTTTTCTTTTCTCTGAATTGTTTTTTCCCAAAACCCACAATTAGAAGTTTATAGCCTCTTCACTATGGAAAGCAAAATACTTGAAGTAACAAGCATAATCATCTCACAGGAAGTAAAGCCTTAGGGACATGAAATCTCAGATAAAGCTGTATTACCCTGGTGCTTTTTTGATAAACAAATACAACATTCCATTACCATTAGCTGTTTGCAGACTTTTAAAGTTGTACCTATTGGTTCTTAACAGATGATGGCCAAGGTACTTCCAAGGAAAAAACAGCCCTAACAAATAATACCCCTCTGGCCTGTTTCTTCTGTCTCCATCTGTCATTCAACGAAAGCAACTTAGACAAGGTAAAGGGGCAAAAAGTAAAACACAAAGGCAGTAGAATTGAATAAAGTCTTCCTTTCCCCAAAAAAGTACATAAGTTACCTTTTCAGCATAGTGAACAAAACTCATCCCAAAACATGCATCAAATAACTTATAAATCCTTGTCTATCTCCACACTTGATTACCTTCAACTCTTTAGCCTCTTTCTTCCAAATCAATGGATACAGGAAAGTTCCTCCTGCATCAAGAAATCCAGCTCCTCGCTTTAATACCCAGTAGCATAATCATACACTCTCCTGTTGTGCAGGCTTCCAATATATCTTTAAACTACCTCGCAATAAATACGCTCTGATGTCCCACTTCTGAATGGAAAAGGACAGAGTTTTCTTAAGGCCTTAAAGTCTAAAAATGTATTTTATTTCTCTTCCATCTTCTACAATGCAAACTAAGTTAACAGATCTCTGGAGCCATTTTGTCTATAAATAGCTCTAGGAATTCAGGAATTTTTTTTTTTGCCCACGATACAAAAACAATTAGAAATCCCATCCTGATGGTCAAGCAATAATGCAAACATTTCATCCATCACTGGTTCAAAAATAAGCTAATACAAGTCTCTAACTAAATAATCATGTCAACATGAGAATTCTATATTTCATAACTCTCAATCATATTTTCCAGCTCAACTCTTCAAAAAAGCTGTTGCTTAAGCCCAGCAATAATCTGCCTTGTAAGAACAACACAGGAATAGCTGGCATTTCAGTTATCTTCAGAACAGACTTCAGTTACAGGGAAGAAACTAGCTTTTTCTTTTGTCCCTCACAACTTACCATGTAAGAATGCCCTCTAGTATTTTCATGATTCCTTCAGCAGGTATCAACCTACTGTTGAAAGAAAGTAATCATCACTTGCTCTAGGAACCACTGCCTATATGATGTTTTCATGGACATGAGCTTTCTTCCATGAAAAGCTCACAGTAGTAGTGGTGAAAGAGGCTTTACATTTTTCAAAGTTCTAAGCAAAGACAGACCAACCCGACCTGTAACGTCAGAAGACAGGAGTGGTCCACCTTTTCTTTTAGGCAAAGTTAGCCAGTAGATGTTATTCTGAGTGCCTAGGCAATACTGCACACAGAATGGTCTTGAACTGCAAAACTGAACGCCTTTTTGTTCAGCATTGTATTGCTTGAGCACATTCTTGAGTGTCTTCAAGTTACTGAGTTATTAAAATATTCTGAAGGCACACAGAGAACCACATAGACTGTTGTTTCTCCCATGTTCTCAGTTTCCACAGAATACGGGTGGGGTTTGGAGTTTTGGGGTTGTGGGAGGGGGGCGTTGGTTGCTTTTGTTGTTTTTTGGTTTTTTTTAAGACGATAAAAAGAACTACCCATGATACTTGAACATAGCCTCTCTCCAGGCTGATAGTCTTTATTTAATTAGTAAACATTACCTTCTTCGTTACCTATCTAAGCATTTAAACATAATTAATGCATTAATACTTAATTTTGCAAGTCAGATTCTCTTTGGGGAAAATGCATTTCATTCTGCTTGTTTCTGTGTGACAAACGCTCATATTTTTTTCAACTATTTTTCAACTATTTCACCTTCACCTTTTTCACATTTCTAATATTTGACTAACCTGAATTTTCACTGAGGCAAACAGTGATTTGCTACATTATCTCAGGTTATAACAGAGCTTTATGGTAAGTCTGGAGTAGAGTCCAGTATCATTTGAGGAAGAATTACAGGAAGAACCACTGAGAGGATTTAAGCGACGTACACAAGTACTTGTGAAACTTCCAAGCTGTACCGAGCACTGCACAAAGCCTCCTCAATTAAAAAAAAAAAAAAAAAAAAAAAAAAAAATCAAGACTGAAATGGTGATGTATCATCAGCGGGAAAAAAAAATAAATTTTACACTCTGTACTTCCTCATGATGTTGTGCCCAGGTATGACAGAATCAGCTCCATACCAGAGTGCTATCATGACAACAGGAAAGTCTCCTTCAGACTATTCCACACATCTCCACAGTAGTATAATTTAAAACAGGCAAAAGACAGACAAGAATCAAGCAAACAACCTCACTGCTGCCAAAACAGACTTTATAGTAGCACGAATATAATTTAGTATTGACATTAAAAGAGGACTTCTTATTTCCTCCAAAGGCAGATATACAAGCAAAAAGGTCATGTGGTAAATTCTATGTAAAGTGACTGACAGCAATGCAGCCACCTCTCAAATCCACAAGTGACCTTGACCTTATAGTGACAAGCACTTTAAAAGGATAGCAGTTTTATTTGCTAAGTCTCTTCATGCAGAATTACCACAGGCACTATGCTAAACACAATACAGTGGTTTGTTCAGTTCATAAACATCATGAGTTTCTAATGCCTCACATTACATTGCACACCTGATTGCTATATTTCAGTGCAGCACTACTAGATCATAAAAAGCTTTAGGCACAAATCCTATTGCACATTTCAACAGTCCTCAGCATAGTGACAGCACTCAAACAAGATAAATATTTAATCAAGCAAGTGCACTACTTTTGCAATGCAAGAAAATCTTGCATTACGAAATTTTACTTATTATCCAGCACTTTGACAGTAACACACATTTTCAGTCATAAAACAAATATTTAAAGAACAAAATCTATCTTCGTATACAAACACTTAATTCTTACCAACTTCAAAAGAATGCTATATACACATACATATGTATGGGCCCTACTGTGCTCAAAAGTGAGCAGCTTTTGAACACATTTTTTCCTCCTAAAACACACGTAATAAAAATACAATTAAAGCTCCTTATTTTGCTATGAAAATTCTCTATACTTAACAAAGCAAATAAGGAATGAGAACAAATTGTTCTCAGGTACTAAAGTAGAGTAAGCTACCATTCGTCTGAAACAAAATACATCATTAGCAAGTAGACTTATAATGACAGCTGTAATCTTTCAGAACCTTCTTCCTTCAAGTAATTTTAATAACATCCAGTTTAACAATAAATCTTCATTAAGAAGTTCATGTATATTTCCCTCTCAACACATGAAAGCAGATAAAGCAAAACTATACTAGAAAAAGGCATTATCATTACCTAGCAAGAACACCTCTTTCCACTCTAAAAAAAAGTATTATTTAGAAAGCATTTTAAGAAAATCTTGTGTTCGAACAACTTTCATGCTTGCATACTTTAAGGAAAACATTTAGATAACCTTTCTGTTATTTAGTTCAGAGAAAACAAAATGTCTTATCAGTTGAGTAATAGTGCCAGTAAAAATACTTTCATTCATGTACACTTACTGCAATCTCTCTACAGGCCGACATGGATATCCCTGTACCTTCGATTTGCTTCAGTGCATACTCCTTTTCATCTTTTCTGTACACAAAAAAAAAATAGAGAGAGGAATATTTTTAGCTTGGACTTACATTACACCAACCAATACAAGTATAATGGTTTATTTTAATTTGGTACGGATCACAAAGCTGAAAAGCCAATCTGTTTTTATGCATAAATTACACTTAGATATGGAAAGTAGGTTTCCCTTTTACAGAGACTGCAAAAATCCCAAACTCTCGCATGAAGAAACTTTGTTAACCTCTATCCATTTCTCTCTGAAACCATATAGATAACTGCAAACACATCTACAGAGAATTTTGGAGGACACTTCTCCTGCAATTCCAGCAAAAAGCAATACAGTTGTATCGTATCCCATGCCTGGAAAATTCTCCTAGAAATACCTAGGAACTGCAAGGATCTTACTTGATTTTACAAGCCACTGTCAAATCCACTTGTACTTCTGAAATACTATTATGTTTTAAATTAATTATACTTATGGAAAGAACATGAATTTGACCAGGCAAGTTTCTGTTTGCCAGAACACAAGCACAGCACCCTCCTCGAGTGCTGGCTACCAGCAGGCCCCTACATGGTGTACGAAACACTGTGCTCTGAAGTACAAGGCCGAAACACAGTACGACGCTTTTAAACAATCACAGTTTCAAGTGATTTAGAGGGAAAACCAACAGAAGAAAATGAAGTAGCATCTCAAAGCCGTTGCAACACAACATAACCACCTTACTGCCTATGGCAAGGTTTTGCAGGGTTCAGCTATCATCGATAGACGATCATAAGCACCGATACACACAGTGCTGATGCACGTCTGCGGACTCACCCCTTATGGTTCAACAACCCCCATCAAAATTCCCTATGGCATTTCTGGCAGACTTCAGTTTCCCCTTCGTCCAGTCCAAAACCATTTCGTTTTGCTATGCTGAAAAATTAACTCGCATTAGTTTCAGCCTCCTTGCTTTTAAGTAGAGGTCTGTGTCCTACCCAGCTCCAGCCTCCTTGCCACCCCTATCTCTGAAATTCATGGGATGAGAAGTGGCTGAGTGGAGGAACGTGGGGAGGGGATGAGATTGACCAGAAATTATAACTGTCTACACGTATTAGTAACTACAGGTGATCACTTTTCTCAGTAATTTTCAGTAGCAGCTAAACCCACAATGCATAGTTAACATTGTGCTTGGCTTCCGTTTTGCACTACGTTTATTGAAGAAAAAATACGACAAGAAAAATTCCAGCTGTATTTGACTGCACATGAAAACCCAGTGTGCTGCAAATTTTGAAAAAAAACTAAATCCACCTTTGAAGTAGGAGTCCCTCAACAGCTGTTGCAGCTGGGAAACCTGAGTTCTGGTGCTGCAACTTAACTTAGAAATATTTGTTATTCCTCTCTCAAACAAGCACTTGCATGAAGCCTTTGGAAATCTGAAAAGATATTCCCTCCAAATTAAAAACAGAAATTCAGTTGTAATGGAATTCCAATCCGCTTTATTTCAAGCAGAGCATTTCAACGTGTTTGGGATTTGGTGCAAGACTGATCTCTAAGGAAGCAAGACCAAGCACGTTAGGCTACAGGCATGAAGGGCCTCTTTCTCCAGGAGTAACAGATGATCCTTCTGCAGCTGAAACGAAAGGAATGGGTTATTTTGAGGTGACTTAAATGATTTTGGAATTTCCAAAAAGAGAAATACATTCTCATTCTGCACAGATTTTTCCATGGAGAAATGGGAAAGGCAGCAACTTACAGCACGCCTTACAACTACCCCCAAAATATTCACTCATTCAGATACTCGGATACAAACCTTAAGAACAAGCACACATGACAAATGAACATAACAAGATTGGACCCTCCTCTTCTAAAACAAACTTTTACTCCTCTATGCTAATTAGTAATAAATAGCCTCATATCACAGTATTTCAAACATATAAGTTCTGACTCTGTACTTGGCAGGTGAAGGAACACCCAACACTTTTCAAGTGCCAAAAGGAAGCCTAAGAAGTCACCATTACTAAAATTAGGCCAAATACTGCATTAACAGCTCGTAAAAGCTGTTCACCAAGTACACTTTCAGGAGTAACTTCAGAAGTGGACATGCCTGTTTTCTAAGCAGAAGGATTCACCAGGATCTACTGACACCAGATTCCTTCTTTGCTCCCAACTGAGCAGACCTTTACTTTCATGAATTGGTCGTTTACAAGAACTTGGCTCAAGACACAGATGCAGAACCAAGAAATGTGTAACTTTACAGCTAATAAGCTCATACCTTACCTCAAAGAAATTGCTTTTGATTTCATTAATTAGTCCAAATTTTAAAGAGTAAATAACAAATGCCCAATCCCCTCTCATACATAGTTCTGCCATCTATGCAGAAGATTTACATAAACTGCAAAGTATTAGCCCCACAACTCAGATCGCTTACTGAGACTGTGAAGACAAAATTATGTTGGCCATAGAGCCAAAACCAACTCTGGAGATTTAAAATTGGTCTTAGCTTTTAAACTACGGTCATGCTTAAACTACGCAGTACAGAACGATCCTGTGCAGACATCATTACTATAATAATATGGTAGCCATTGTTAGAAAACCACAACTCTTAGTGGAGACCCCAAAAGGTCATTGTATGACATCAAAACTGTTATGGACAAACTAGTCAGATTAATTTCTCCAATTAATCTGAAAACAGTGTAGTCACTACAGCACTGCAGTATACCCTTCTTTCGGCACGTCTACTTCACCGGGCATGCCACCCAACTGATACGGCTACCCTTGAACTAGTTCTACAGATGCAAGCACTGCACTCAGTTACTCAGCCCTTCACAGACTGAAGCTCACTGCAGTGACAGCCTTCAATGGCATCGCTTAACACCACAGCCACTGTGAATCTGTCACCACTTTACAGTCAGCCACTCTACGCAGGATTTTAACACACAAATGAGAAATGATGAAAGATGTTTAAAAAAAACAAACAACCCAACAACTTGAGATATTACAGCGTGTGGGAAAAGAAGACAATCCTACTCAGCTGCAAACAACGTACTTCTAGGTGAACACTGAGCAAAAATAGGGATAATGAAATACTTACCTAACATAAATGGGTATCAAGAATCAAGAACTTCAAAGCTACCTTATCCCAGATCTCTCAAAAAATTTTGAACAACAACTTTAGAATCATAAACATAGCCTCCTTTAAATACATAAATATCATTTACTTGCTTTGGCAGAAATGAAAGTCTATACGAATACTTTTCCAAAGTTAACTGTTCTTATTATGCAAATGTAATGGCTCTTTAAAGCACCTTCCAAAAGATCACCACCAACGGGTATTTTAACTAGTAATAGTTCCCATTTACACATAATCTCAAGATAATTTGAGAAAAATAAATATATTTAAAACTTCAATATCAAGTCAGCCAACACAATCTGATGAAATACACAATTCTGGTTACTCAACAAAATGGTATTAAATGGCCAAAGAAAAAAAAATAGGTACTTTATTAGCTATTTCCCCACTTGTAAGAATTCAATAAATAATGTCAAATGGTGCGTGTGACAGGTAAGTATACCATTCGACTCCCTAAAGACCTATGCTCTTATGAAACACTTGAGGCGGTTGGAAGTATTTCAACTTAATGTTGAATATACAGAAAAACTCTAGTGAACTTTGAACACGTTTCAAGAACTTACACATAATCATACAACAGGAAAATTTTCATAAATCCTTTTCTGACAGATCCTATACCAGTACATTTTTCACTAGAGAGCAGGTCAAGTGCGAATAGGTTTAAAAACCAAACCCGAACAACAAACTACACAGCTCTTGTATGAGGCAAACGGCACCCATGCTAGGGATAGCCAAACAGAAGCAAGGTCTTTGTCCATAATCATTTCCATCTGCTCCACAGAAACACTGGCTTGGGAGCAGACCAACAACCATGAAGGTCCTGCTGAGCGGGGCTTTGTCTGAGGGCAGGGAGCAAGTGGCATAGACCAAGGTTTAATCAAGCAGGTTCTACTAAACAGCCACCCTAGGCTAACGGTGGCAATGTGCTCGCTGAATCAGAATGAAAAACATAGCGAAACAGAACTGAAAAGGAACGCTATTCTTTAAGAGGCTGTGACTCAACAATTTTTGTTAAAGTTTTTCAAAACTGATGCAGAAGAATTTGCCTGATAAAACAAGCATCAGGTCACACCTCCACAAGGTTTCTCCACGTTCCAAGTTCCCTTATCCAAAGCTCAGGGCAAAGATCAAAACGAACATTGTTTCTAGTTCCAGAAGCTTTACAATTTGTGCTATTTTAGCAGGGATTAACTTTTCACAAAAATGGAACTGATGAGATACCCCTGTCCTCAAAACTTCCTGAGTCGGTATTTTAGATAGCCGTAGGCAGCATCCAAACACAAGGCTCCTCACACCTACCCACAATAATTCAGAACATCTGTCTCAAAAATCTATACCTGCATCAGGCCATAACCTGGTCTTTGAGCTTAAGCTTTCCTCCCTCACCAATAAATATTCCATTCTGCAAGTCCTTAAGGTTAATGTTAACATTTCAATTTGTACAGTGCAAAGGAAAAATCTGCCCTCTTCCCCCACAAAACTGTACTCAGCTGGCTTATGTCCAACTGCAGTATTCAATGCAGAAAATGAAAATACGATTACTATTTCTTCTGGGTACCACTTTCAGTTTCCATTTCCCAAATGCTTTAGAAAGACAAAAAGTACCAAATTCACTTTAGAAGGGTGCAGTTCAGAAGACTTAGAATAATGAAAACATTTCAAAGGAGTTAAACTGTTTTAATTATTGCAATTGTACTTCAGAGTGCTCCCACCACAAGAAACTCCTTTACAAAACAAGCCAATGGAAAACTAGAAACAACTTGCCGAAGACCATAAGAAAAAAATAGGAGGATTTGAAAATAGTGCATAGTTCAAACTATTGTTTTATCCCTATTATTCAAATTTTAAAACTTTTAATGATGGTTCCTCTCGGATTCACATAATTTAACATACATCCCAATTTCAAAATTAATCATCCACCTCAAGGAACTGGCTTGAAAGACTGCAGTCACACTGAAGCTACAACTGTGACTATCACATCAGTTAATACAGATATTAACATTACAGTACAGACTAATAATGACTTTCTTATATTAAGTGCACAATATCATAAATAAAAATAAATCATAATTAAAGTGCATATTTTCTTAAACAAATGAAGTGCACCATAAAAACAATCCAAGACCTAGCTAGAAAAACCCAATAGAAAACAACAACAATTCACCCTTGTAAACATCACTAATGGAATTTAAACATTTGTGACTTTGCAGGAGAAAGCCTGGGAACACTACGGAGTTCAGTGTCCTTCAGACACAGTACTGCACAGAACGCAACGTTCATACAGATATCTTGTCATACTCTAATCACTTTGTTTAATTGCTGCCATACAGCATAGAGTTAATCACTCAACAGGAGATCACCAACAAGAGTTAAAAACTTTTTTTCCCCCCTAAGATAAGGCAAAACCATGACAATGAAGTGCACCTAGAAGTTAACTGAGAAACCCTCCATGGTATCTGGAACATGACAGCAAAGCCACTGAATTAATCACAGTCAGCACTGGTTACTCTATGCAAGCTGCTCACAGATTTAACCCTATACATACGACATGGCCATAGCCCTTTATAAAGGTAATAGTAGCAGTAAAAGTCCATATGATTGACTGGAAAAAGGGACCTAATCCTTCCCAAAAAGCAATGAGTTCTTATGCTTTAGTGGTTTTTATGCCTATAAAAATATCCACTAACCCAAAAGAATTACAAGATCAAAAAAATCCACGCTTGGTGTTACTAGGGTACATCTCTTCGACAGACTAGGTACGTAATTTTCTTTTATCACTATCCTCGAACCATATCAAGCCTTATCCAGTACGCAGGTCTGCCAGCTCCTTCATCCACATGGAAACCAGCCACAAATGACAGAAGCTTGGAATCTACAGGTTGATCTTAATTTATTTCTAGAGAACAGTATACATGCTGAATTTCAATGCATATATATTAGTTCACTTTGAGAGCTACATAAGAAGGTCAAAATGTGAAAAAGTAAGGATAGCAAGCCAAAATTTAAAAGAAATCTATGACCACATCAGTCCACTAAAACGTTTTTCTTTCTTTGCCTTCAAGGGTAGCTGCCTGCTGCTCTGCTAAAAAACTTCATAGCAGCTACAGGTTGTTTTTACAGCCCAGTCCCAGACAAGTTCAATACGACATGGATACCATCTGGCTGCTCTTGGCCATGAACAGAATGGATGAAGCCAGCAGGCTTTCACCTCATTCCACTACGGTGAAAAGTTTACCATTTCATTAATGTCTGTGGACTGTGTAGCTGGCCTGCCTGCTGATTCATCCCTCAGAGGTTTGGTAGGAGCATTCTCAGTGTTGCAAACAAAAAAGCCCACATGTGTACGTGCACAGGAAAGGACTTCTCCTACAGGAAATGCCCACATGTATGTCACCCCATCTGCTTGTACCTGGGCGCGGACTGTCCTCTTCATCACAGGGTGGAAAGCCAACGTCCCCGGCAGGCAATGACTACACAATCTTTAAAAGTTGAGCCTGCATCTTGTCTGGAACAATATCAAAAAGTAAACCTGGGGAGTGGGAGCAAGGCAACAAACCTACACCAAACAGGACAGTCTTTACTATGCAATATAAAAAAAACTAGAGTGAAAAGAGAATCTCCAAGGCTGATCAAGGTACATACAAGGAAAACACTTCAGAATGCAAACAACATCCTACATTTCATGCCGCATTTCTGAATCGTTTGTCTTTCAAAGTCCTTAAAATCTCAATTTTCAAAAAGGGGCCTGAATGCTACACAGCGCTCTGGTGTCACTGCCTGACGATACCCACTAAACTCTGCTAGGTCTCCCTCCAAACGCCCCAGACACCGCCAGCTACCCCAGCATACGCAGACAATAACGCCCAAAAGCACCGCTTCTCTATCTTCTGCCACCTCCAAGACTTGAAGCCCACATGTTAAGCCCTTCTGGAATCTATGAACACAGCAAAAATAAAAGGCAGAAGTTAGTGTCATTTTAGATGTTACTCTTCTCAAAATGCAACAATACCAAATTCCTGAACACTAAGCACAGCTTCCATTTACTGACAATTCTGTAGACTTGCCAATACCAGGTACTTGCACAAACACATGCCCAAAAGGTGGCTAACTCAGGACTCATAATCTGTGAAGTTTTACAACCATAATTATTTTTGTTTGGTTGGTTTTAAAAAAACCTTACCAAAAAAAAAAAAAGAGAACTTTTGTAGTTTGTTTGTTGAAATTAGCATTTTAAAATTAAGTCTATCATAAACATTTATAAATTGGCAGACATATTCAAATATAGAACAACTGATTACAAGAATTATCATTTTTGAAAAAAAAATAAAATCTGACTTTCATTACATATGTTATGAGAAACACACAGCAGAACACTTACACAGAGCTTAGCCTGCTGGAAAATCTTGCACATTCCAGTCACATAAAAGAGATCATATTAAAAGCACCTCTGACATTAGATTATGATTAGACACTCGGTGTTATCACAGTACCCTATCAGAAATCGAACTATATCCAGATTTTGTTCCTTATCTGTAGAATATTCCCAGATGCACCTCTAAAAACCGCTGTCGATATGGCTACACTTCTGTCTGTTTATTCCTCTGTAACCCAGTCTAGGAACCCAGGAGGAAATGTGCATATTAAGGAACAGGACAAGTTCTTAAAGTGATGTTAAGCTACTCGCCATTAAACATAGCACCCTTATACTGTGTGCTTCCCCAGAGTCTCAAAAAAGATGCTAAATACCTACAAAAAAACCCCCAACCTTCACCTACCACAGGTGATGTATTCTCTATGTATGAGATGACAGCTGATTAGAAAGACAAAACAGCGAATGTGAGCACTGAAGATTTTTCTATGTTAGAAAAAAAATACTCCTTTATCCAGCTATAATTTTATTAGACTGGGAGCGGGGACTAGCAGTCCCTTCATATCAACGTGAGGAGACTGGAACTATTCCAGCACCATTATACATAACCTAACCATATCCTCTTCCTTGTTTCCCACTAGTTTCCAGTTCAGAAAATCAAAAGCAAATCTTTGTAGCATAGATAAATCCTAACTGTTAATAACAGTTTCAGACTATTTCACAGTCACAACCACAGACAAATTTTAAGATCTCTGTAGTAACAGACCACTGGAAATCTTACTAACCTTAATCTCACTAAAATTTAGCCTTTACACTATAATAACAAAACTTTGTATTTGTAAGGCAAGAGAGCACAACTTCAGTCACTGCCATCCTCACTTCACATCTACTGATGCAGACTCAGAGATCTCAACCAGCTGCAGGGTTGCTGCCATTGCTAAAATTAGACCGGCTCCAAAATATCTTGGGTGACTGAGAACTGTGAATTTCATACGAGTAGGTTTATTTTGTAACAGATTGGCATAGGCAGACTTGGTAGCCTGCTTATAAAGGTAAAAACTGAAGTGTTCACATTAAACCTTGAAAGCTGTAAAATTATTCTGCTGTTCCAGGCAATTTCTTTCAGCATCTTCTATATTAAAGCAGGGGATGGAGCTGTACTTGATCTTGTTTCTTTATAAACAGGTTTGATTACAGACAATGAACAGATTTGGGAAATACCTCCCTTCCACAAAATTATACTACATGTGAAGATTTGTTACCTTAAAATAAGGAACAGCAGCAGCAAGGAGGAAAATCCCTGAAATAAAGAGGAAACAAACTTTTATTTATCTGCGATTGATTTACCAAGGCCACAGACACAAGGTTCTTTAGACTATGCCAAAAAAGACTCTGCCCTTTGTTTCATAAAGTCCAAGAAGAATGTTTGTGACTAACTATAAATGTCAAGATCATTAGCTGCCTGGCTTTCAGTAATCTTGTAAGTATAGATCATAAAGCCATAGTGTAAAAACACACTAACTACACAGTCCAGCTTAATCTGCATCACGTCTCTGTAGTGCTAAATCTGGCTAAATACTACACATTTGATAGGTGGAAAATTAGTATTAAAAGACAAAATATTAGGAAGCCTGTATTTCTTTTGAGTGTCTTTGGCGACAACCTCAGTTTGAAACACCAAATGCAGATCTTTTTCCAAACTACTGTAATGCATTAGGTTCACCTATAGCAGAAGAAAAAAAACCTACTGACTCCATGCAAGACCTATGAGAAGGACAATGGCTTAAACCCTGCAGTTATTTAGTTTTCCTTTTCTAGCTCATAACACAGTCAAATGCTTCCTCCCAAGCACACAGAAAGCCCAGATTTACCAGAGGTATCTGTTGCACAACAGAGCACATTTATTATAGTTGGAAAGTTGCCGAGTAGAAAAAACACCCTCACGAGAAGGTATAAGGACCAGAATGAAACTCTACTATGTCACCACGGGCTTCAACCTCATTCAGTCTGAAACGGAAAAAAAATCATTTTTTGCTAATGGAGCAGCTACACCTTTTCCCTCACTTCAACATCAGGCAATCAGGATTTCAGAAAATTACAGATGTCTTTATTCCAATCACTAAGAGAGCCTTGCTGCTTCCCAACAAGGAACAAGATCTCTAGTCAGCAGTCATCGTATCTGTTCCCAGGGAATCCAAGTCACATTCCACCTCCTTATAACTTTAAAACTGTGCATCCTATAGTGAGAACAGACAGACTTCTCTAGCGCTCCTTCTGTAGCTTAAGAGCATCTTTTGGATAAAGTTTTACACTGACATGTTTTTCCCACCACTGAAGTCATGCTAAAGATAGAATAAATGGCATTCAACTTGTAACAGTCTTTTGGTTGTTCTGAATTGAAGGTCAAATTAAAACTGGTGATTTGTCTACCTCTGTTTCTCACTTGCAGCATGACAGAATTTGGTGAAGGAACAACTGGTTATGCCATACAATGACTAGTTTTAATCAAAAGATATGGACATAAAGCTAACTTTGAAGTCTACAATGCCCTTGAGAACATGGCAATGACTCATACAGGAACTCTGTTTCAGGAACAGACACATTCAAAGACACATGCCGAAACCCACTGTCAGTTGCACTAATGATAATGAACCAAAGCAACCAACATGGCATTTTTGAATGAGCAAGGTGACAAACCTTAGCATGAATATGTGGTAATCCATGGAAGCATTAATACGGGTGAGAATTTTCTCTGAACACCTTTGAATTTGCAGAATCCACGAGCCACAAGATAAGAAGCACCTCTCAGAAAGAATCTACGTAGGAGTCAAACAGATAACCTCATGCTGCTAGAATTTCATGCATGAGTGGCCTTTGTATCATCATCGAGGCGCTCAGACCCCAACATACTGAGGAAGTGGGAGAGTCAAGGACAACTGCAGTCAGAGCAGAGTCCCAGCACTATGCGTGAATGCTTCCAAGTGCTCTAGTGAAGACGAGGAAAGAAAAGAGAGAAGAGACAAAAACCCTTCTGGCCACATGAAAAGGATTGATTCTTCCTGCAATTGATGCATGAGGAAACCAGATATATTGCTTCAAAATAGCAAAAGTGTCCTAGTTTACCTCCAGATGCAGTTTCCATTCCAGCAGATCTAGCTTCTGCCTCCAAGTCAATTGCCTATAACATTTATTTTCACTTGACTCTAAAAAGAAATCAATAGCATCTTCTACTTAAGCCAGCAGGGAATGAACAAAACAACTATCACACTGCACGGGAGGCTCAGTTTATGGGAACACATGTTTAAAGCCATACTGCCCGAGACTGTCCCCAGCTGGTACCTGTGCTCCGATCTAGCCCAGAACCCTCATCCTTAAGTGAGCGATCCGACACTCTCAGCACGCACAGCAAGCTACAGCTGTTACTTTGCCTGTTGGAAAAGCCGACCTCAGTGTGGTTTCATCTACAAGATGAATGACCCTAAAATTTTTCAAAATCATGAACTTCATAGAAAACCAATGACAACTGAAGGAGAAATAAGCAGTTATGCAGTACTCTCACCTGAAAATACTTACTTAAAAACTGCTAATCCCAGAAAAGACAGAAGAAAACATGACCAAGGTCCTTCAGATATACGCTATTCCAGTAATCTCAGCTCCTCCAATCTTTCTCACAACAGGAAAAGTCAGTTCTGCTTTCCAATTAAAAAAAAAAAAAAACACACATAAAAAACCCCACTCCTCCACTGCCACCCCCAAAAAAACAACCCACACTTATAGACATCAATTTTGCAAAGTTAACACTATCTCTATATTCCCTTCAGTCTTGTCAGATATGCTAATATTTCATAAATTCTAAAAAAATACACTGCTAAACTAAAGCATTGTGCTCCAACAGAACAGTGTTAGAACATATTAAGAAATTCAGATACAGAAGTTAAGTACCAGTTGATTTAAACACTATAACAAGGTTTCTGTGCTCTTTTTCTTCCCAAATCTGTTGACACAGCTGAAGTTCACAAGATGTATAATAATTTCTAATGTCATCATGACTAGCATTTTTTTCTGTCAGTCATCTAACTTATAGCCAAGTGATCCATGTAAACCAAGTCCCCAGAGCTGGGACGTCTTTTACAAACCCAAATTATTTAGATACAGGACACTCATAAGTCAACTCAAAAGAAAAAATTTTTTGTATTTGCTGTACGAGCAGAAATTGTTCTTCATTTCCTAAAGTCACATGCCAAGTTAGCCAATTTATTGTAAAAGCAGTTTTCCTGAACGAATTTCAGTATTCCTTCAGGCAAACACAGTTATCGAAACAAATAAATCTTTTTAAGTTCTAATACTTTGTTTCAGTAAGAAAGACCAAAAAAAAAAAAAAAAAAGCAGCCTGTGTCAGTTTTTGAATGCCAGCAAAGCTCAAGAAACATCTTTGGAAGCAAAATATAAGAGCTGCCAATCACTTCCACTAACGATTCCTTCCTCAATCATACATATGGAGTGTATCATCGCCTGAACCGTGCGTTAAGGAACAGTGAGCACATGCAAACAGAATCTTATTTTACAATGTAGAACTCCACAGCCAAAAATAGAGGACGCAGACATGGGTCAGAAGGCATTTATGCAAATCATGAGCTTGATTAAGACCACAGAAGACACAAAACACACCTTTTCAGTATGTATT
Source organism: Opisthocomus hoazin (assembly GCF_030867145.1). Classification (NCBI taxonomy): domain Eukaryota; kingdom Metazoa; phylum Chordata; class Aves; order Opisthocomiformes; family Opisthocomidae; genus Opisthocomus; species Opisthocomus hoazin. The sequence goes on along the minus strand of NC_134415.1, from coordinate 78,604,408 downwards.
TTCAAAAGACAGGGGAAAATTCAATGTTACTAACAAATGTCTAATGAAATTTAGTTAGAACATTCCATAGAAATTCCAGTTACTTGTGCAAACACATCTATAGCATTCTGAATCACAACAGTTTCTGGGGCTTGAGGTTTTTTGTTTTGTTTTTAAATCCTGCATGATGTGAAAATACTTATCTTGAAAGCAAATTTATGAAAAAAAACTTTACAACACTTCTACCTACAATACAACAGATTAGGTTGGATGACGCATAAATACACCAACATATTAAATTTCTATGTCAAGTACTTCACATGAGAATTATTTAGCTTCTGACCTAGCCCCTGTTCTACTTTGCTTTGCACCCTCTAACCAAGTGGGGGCTAGAAAGCAATCTCTTCTTCCCCCTCAAGCTCTTACTTCCTTTTCCTGCAGCACTATGGGAAAACTCTTAGCCCCCTCACTCCGTAACAGCAAACTCCTTATCCTCTTCATCTCTTTCAAAAAAAAATAAACACTACTAAATCTTGAGAGGTTTTCCTTCACAGCTTATTACAGGCTAATTTATGCGCGAGTCTTCCTCTGCAACCTTGGCAAAAATCTTCACCTGTTTCTGTCTCAAATAAACACAACCTCTTCCACATCTCTTCACCTGCACTCACCTCCTTTCTTCCTCAGCTCCTACCACCACCACACCTTTGTGCTTACCGTAGAAGGCAACAAAACCCCAGCTGATGCCATTTGCTTTCTGAAGGCCACAGGCTCTACAGCTCATTTCTGCACTTGACAGAGAAACAGAAGAAAGGACAAAATAGCCATGGGAGAGACCATACACAAGAGCCTGTGGGAAGCACTAAAAATTACTCATCACCACTTGCACTCTCCTCTCTGGCAGGCAGTAGGCCCACGGCACAGTTGCACTAGCAGCACTCCACAAGGTACACTTAGGACATACTAACGTTATCTTCCTAGATTGTGGGTTTTTATTAGAATGCATCACAGACAACTAGTTAGACAGGTTTGGTTTAGTTCTGCTGCTCCTTCTCACATAGATTAAGCGCACTCAGAGGTAACAAATATTTTCAGGATTCACAGGTAAATCTAGTATTTAGGTTTACTTAGCTGTTGAGAGCGAGGCCTGAACACCTTCAGCCATTCTGCCTTCCTTAAGACAACAAATTGCATCAAGAAAAAAAAAGTTATGAAAGCAAGGAGCAAAACCAGCTTTTCAGACACCATAACTAGTAGACATCTTGCTGCAGAGAAAGGTAATTGTGCAGGATCACATGCACTGCTTTCTGACTTATGTCAGTATTTCTGTGATTTAGCCTGTCACGGGATTACATTAGTAAATAGCAACTGCAGCTGAAAACTCAGATTACTTATATTCAAGACAATGTCAAACAGAGGAAATAATGAGATGTAAATACATAAATTATTATAGACTATCAGGCATCTTACAAGTACGTACTTGCCTTGATACATAACACTCCAGTTTCACATTCAAGAGAGTATAATCCTTGCCACATCGAGTTGCTTCTCTCTTAACAGTAAATGTAACTGCAGCACACATGTACCCATCCCCCTGTGATTTTACCGCCAACACTATTCATCTGTAGCATTTAGCCAACCTGAGTGCAAGTTTCATTTCCTGACACACTCATGTCATACTTCAGTAACTTCAGTTCTGCAGAATACCAATACGGAGAGAACAGTCCACAAAGCATTGCTATATAAATACTGATTTAAGAGAGAATAAGCAGACCACCTTTGCCTCTTCTACACTTAAAAGTTTTCTACCGCTACAGTGATTTCAGTCATGTGATCAGATGCAACCTCCGAACAACATAACAATATTAGCAGAAACCCCAACCACAGCGAGTCGCCCCTGTTTTTCCAATAGAGCCATGCCTCACAGCACGCTGCTTTCTCTCTCTTAATATTTGCCCACTCCTGCTTCAAAGAAATAAGATTCATCATACAGAAAAACTAAAACAAAAGGTTACGTGGCCAGGACCAGAGCCAGCATTCCTAGGCCAGATTATACAATTGCCATGGCTATGTGCTTCCCCTTCCTGGCTCTTCCCATGCCCTAACTTTCACTCGACTCTTGCATGGACTTGGATGCTGTAAGCACCACAGATCTGCACTAAGAACTTTACATTTATGCTTCTGCACACCAATACCAGTTCAAGGAGGAAAACAGACTCCTCTTTAGTTACAAGCTTACAGTACTCAAAAACGGCAGTGGAGAGGAGGGGGGAATGGAGAGAAGATTTGTCTCCCCTTCCTATGCCTGTACTTTACAGTGACATTTTTGGACTTGCATCACTGTTGACCAGTTTCCAAAAGGGAATTCCACTTTGGCAGCTAAGGTCATGCCTGTTTTATACCAGTTCTGGTGTTTGAAAGTTACCGATACATTAGCAACAAAGTAATCTGACAAGTTACAAATAGTGACATTCACCTTTTTTTTAAAAAAAATAGTGTATTACTATATTAGCACATAAACCTACACACTTTATTCAGCTGATACATTGTACAGTACAGGGCAGCGCCCAACCTCTTCTGCTTGCCAAAGGATGACATGGCATGAGACCTGCAGAGGCAGCACCTGCTGCTGAGCAGGCTGGGGAGCCTGGGAGCTGCCCAGGGTGCAACTCCTGGCCCTTCTGCTGCCACCGTCTTGGAAGCTTCATCGCTCTGTACTCCCGTCATCCCCTCCGTAACATGATTAAAAACATATACCTGCTTTTTAAAAAGTGTTTTGAAACATACAGATTAAAAATATTACCTTCATAGTCACTTGGAAATTAAAAAAAAAAAAGTTGTTTGCTGCCCAAACCCAGGTACCAGGTCAGAGAAAAATAACATAGCCATAGCGTGAGAAAGCAGCCAGCTCAATTGTTTAAGGTAAGCAGAACCAGCAGTAAGTAGAAAGGTTTTATTCACACGAAGACTTCAGCTTTTGCAAGTGTTACATCTCCTGTCGCTGCTGCAGAACGAAGAACAGAGTGGCCTATCTTCTGCTCGACTCGTGCATCCCACTATTCCTCGCGCGCTGTTGCCTAACCAACAGCGGTACCTTTTCAGCTTGCCAGCTTGTCCAAACATCCTCCTGCAGGTGAGCTGACATCCTGGTGAAGGAACAGAAGTGCTTTGTCGTGGCCTGGCCTGACAGACTGATCTGTCCTGAACAGTAAAGGGCAATAATTCAGGCATATACAACAAACAAACAGAATTTCCAGCCCTCGCTACATCCTGAGAATTGCCTCCCATGTGATAAGGACATTCACAAAGTGAAAAAACCAAGCACAACATCGTGGCTTAAACTGTGATCAAAGAAGCAGCAAGGAATGGTAAGGCATGAAACTAAAATCACACTTTCCTAACCATGACTGGAAAAATTGTATTCTTTGTTTCACCGGACAAATGTGAACAAGAGTCCAAAAAAACGTTAGCAAAAGTCAACACGACATCTCGAGGCAGTACACACACAGAAAAATCATAACAGACTTTCCAGCTATATAAAGGGCTAAAAACACTGATGACTGAATTGCAATCATGAGGCTTGCATCGCTATTTCCCCCCTCAAAGCCACTGGTCCAGTTTTTGTGTACACTGAAATAAATCATTAGACAGCATCTATAAAGACCTATTTTCTAGCCCTTCTGGACTGTAAAGATCTTAATGAAAATTTCACAAACCCAGGTGCCTCATTTAGCTAAATGCATAACACAGGTAATACCTCTAAGACCTCATCAGACCACACAAACACTACTGAAGTAAATGGAAGCTGCAGGTGCTCAACATCTTTAAAAATATGCTCACGCAGTGCATGCAAATGTCACACTAACATTGTTATGACTGCCTATTTAAAAAAAAATTTTTAACGTCCATAGAAATCAATCAGCTTACTAGAAACATGCCCAAACGATATTCTGCTCTAGGCTGAAAATGCCAAACTAAGCTATTACTTTGCCGAAAACAAGCCATTCACGGAGATCTAAACAGTACAACCACTTTTCTTCCACAAGCATTTTATCAAACAGCTCTCCAAGCTTCATGTAAACACATTTTACTATTTCATAAAGTTTAGATGCCAAGTTTTTGAAACGTGAAGTGACAGGCTCTCAGTGGAATTTCTGCAGAGCTACAAGGTTCTTATTGCCCTCAGCCTCTCGAGACTGTAAACTGATTATAAGAAGCAAGTAGCCAGAATCTTTTTCTTTTATATAGGAATGCTTGCAAATTTGAAATACTGAAACAGTCTCTATGATCAGCCAAAGAAGAATTCCTTTACACAAGGCTCAAAATCCCCAGTGATCAGCACGCTATAAATATGCATCACTGCTGGCTTTCTGTTGCCAGCACTGGAAGAAGTTTCTCTCTGTCATTAAGGACTCCTTAAAGTTAAGAACTAACGCTGAATGTCCTCCACCCCGCAGAGATATTTTCATAAGAAAATCACCCTAACTGTTTAGGTTTTCACATTTTTTTTTCCTAACTTGTTCACATCTTACTTTCACCCAAGGTCCTAAAAGTTACAGAAAAACAACTGAGAGAACTCACCAATGTCATAAAAAGGAAAACCAAAAAAAGGGATAATAACCCAGTTTCCAAACCTCAAAGTAAAACCTCTCAGTAGATATTACAGTTGCATTTGTGCCATGTTATATTGCATTTCAACCTATCTGACTGCCTACTGAAACTTTGCACTTCCATTTACCAGTTAGTTTTCTTATGGCTCAAGGTCTCCCTTTGATTATTCCCAGCTCTGACACCTTAGCTATCTTTTTATCACATTTACTTTTGCTTTACTACCCATTCGCCTTTATAATACTGTTCTTATTGTAGGGATTTTGAATACATGTCCTTTATGGTCCTTTGTGGCATCAACGCAATTCTTGCAACAGCTTTCCATTGCCAATGATGGAAATTAAACTGGTAAGTTAGACATCCAACTTCATTTTTTTCATAAAACGGTAAACTCAAAGCTCTGCCTCTTTTACACTGCAAGCAGGAATTTTAGAATTACTGTATCAAAGAACGACAAAAAAAAAAACAAAAACATTTAACCAGCATTTTGGGTGGTTTTACTACCACTTCCTCTCATCTATACGGACAATATAAATAAAGTAACACTTAAAAAAAAAAGAAAACACAACTACTAAACCCACAAATATTAAGAAGAGCTCAGCAGCAGCTGTAACACCCAGGAAGGCTTTAACATTTCCTTTTCAAGTCAGCTACGCTCTAGTATTCTGTAGGCTGCGCAGCAAGCCATTCCGAATCAGAGCTCACCTCCCAGCATTTAATCCTCCACCTGCATTAGCGTGCTACTTCCCAGTTATTAATCACTTTGATACCACGTCCTCTTAACTCAGAGTTTAAGTTTTCAAGGCACACATGAACGCAATTTACTCCTACAGAAAAATCCCCGGCCTTCCCAATGAATCTAAAGCAGCAGCGTCCCATTAACCGCTTCCAGAACTTCATTTTTATAAAGTTGCCGTTCTTTCCCCCATACTCGGTCTTGTCTTGTTTGAAAGTTTCGGCTGCCTATGACGGAAGGCTGCTACCCCCCGGCCTCCTTGTCAGGAAGGCATCACCTCCCATCTGCAAGCCTGTTTTAACCAAACTCCACAGCAGGTTCCGCACACTCCTACGCGGGCAACCCGCGTCCCTGCGGTGCTCGCTCGAAAAAACCGCGTAATGGCCGCGGCTCCGGCAGAACAGGGTCGCATGCGGAGCCCGCACCTGCACCGGAGCCTTGCTCGGGCCCCAGGGCTGCTCCCCCTCTCCACAGCCGCGCCGCGGGCTCCCCACCGCCCCCTCAGCCCCCGGGACACCCACCCGCGGTGCCAGCTGCCGCGGCCCCAGGGAGGGGGGGGGGGGCTCGCTCCGCCGGCAGGCGCGGGCTCAGGGGCTGCGGACGGGGGCGAGGGGGCTGACAGCAGCCGCCGGCCCGCCCGGCTCCGGGCTCAGCACGGCACCGCGGGCCGGGGCCAGACCGCCGCGCTCCCCGGGCCCGAACGGGAAAAGCCGGGGAGGGGGGGGGGCGCGGCCGGTAGCCGGGCGCCTCCTCGCACCGAACTTGGCCCCCATCCCCGGCAAGTTCTCGGCGGGGAATGTCACCGCGCCAAGGCTGCGAGCGGTGACGTGCAGCCCCGCCGTGCGCGCAGACCGCGGGCGATCCCAGCGGCGCAGCCCGCTGACACGGCGCCTCCCGCCCGCCGCGCCGCGCCGGCGGAGGGGGCAGAGCGGGACGCGCCAGCGGGGCCCTCGGCCACCGCCGCCGGGGGAGCGCTGCGGCCGCCCGGACGGAGGGAGGGAGGGGACCGCGGCGGGACCGCTTCCCCCTCACAGGACGCCGGGGCTCGGCGGGCAGCCGGGCCGCGGGCCGCCCCCCGCCGCAGGGCCGGGGCAGCGGGGCCCGCTCCCGACGCGGCCCGGGCGGGCTCCGCGCTCCGGTCCCCGCGGGCGGCCGGAAACTTTCCGGCGGGGGGGGGCGGTGGGGGCCCCGGGGGCCGTTGGCGGCGGGGCCCGGCCCGGCGGCGCGGCGCGGCCCTTACCCGTCCTTGCGGCGGGCCTTGTAGACGTGCCCGTAGGTGCCTCTGCCCACTTTGCAGCCCTCGTACTCGAACAGGTCTTCCACCCGCTCGCGCTCGGCCGCCAGCTTCGACTTGAACTCGTAGTCCATGTCTCGCCCATGGGCGGGGAGGGACGGGCAGGGGACGCGGCGGCCGGATCAGCACCCCCGCCTGGCGGAGCCCCCTCCCGGCGCCGCCATCTCCGGGGCTCGGCGGGGGCGGCGGGCGAGGGACGGTGGTGTTGGGGGGCGGGGGGGGGACGGTTTGTTTTTGTTTTGGTTTGGGGCTTTTCGGCGGGGGGAGGGGGCGCGCTCCGCCGCCACCCGCTTCAACTGGGCTCCTGGCGGCGCGGCGCGGGGGATGCCGGGAGTCGTAGTGCGGCTGCGGGCGCCGGCCCCGGCGCCGCGGGCGGGACGCTGTGGCGGCAGAACTACAACTCCCGGCATGCCCCGGGCCGCCCCGGCCGGGCGGCGTCGGCGCACTCCGCTCCCCGGAGACGCCGAGCGCTTCAGCGGCCGCTGGGAACTTGCTGACTCTTCACATCGCGAGGCGGACGCGGGAGTGGCGGGGCTCGGCGCCTCTCGTTGGGACGGAGCGCGCGCGCGCGCGCCCCGCCGGGCCTCGCCGCGCGCACCGGGCTGCGGGGCGCCGGATAGTGCAGCGACTTGTTTATCTCGCCAGCTGCCAGTCAAGGCTCCGCCCCGCCCCGCGGCTGGATGCTGCCCTCTGATTGGCCGGTGTCGCCCCGCCCCCGCGGTGGCTCGGCTGCGGAGTCCCAGCCGCGCCCCGGCAGGGCCCGGGAACGACGCTACCTGCGGGTTTCATGCCGACCGTTTCGAGATCGTAGAAATATTTAGGCCTTTTAAAATTATGTCTCGGTCTCTCATTCAGGGTTTTTTTTTCTGAAGAGGGTCGCTCTCCGCGAGCATGTTTGCGTTTCGGCGGTGCCACGCAGAGCGAACCGAGTCCCGGGGTTGTAACCTGCCGTACCCATCCCTGCCGGCGTGCTCTGCCTCAGTCTGCAGCAGTCAGCAGTAAGCGAGTGGAACGGAAGGAAATTAGAGCAGGGAAAGGTGAAAATGAAGGCTGCCCGTATACAGAAACCATCTCGGTTCGTCGCCTGCCCGGCCTAAACGGAACGTTTTGCCACCGCCTGACGCGCAGACGGGGTGGCGGGGGCAGGCGAGCTGATGTGAAGGTGTCCCTGCTGACAAAGCAAAGGGAGGGGACAGCGGCGCTGGGAGGTGAGGCATCAGGCAGGATTACTAGTGCATAGCTGAGTCCTGAGGTCCTGGCCAGAAGTTTGTTTCTCAAGCAATGGCAGAGGGAGTGTAACCTTTTTAAAGTGATTATTTCTTCCAGAAGGCAGTAGATGATTCAGAATTTCCCTTGTGCCAGGTAGCCAACAACCGAAATTCTCAGAAAACTTCATCACTCCTTTACCAAGGTAGTATTTTCCCAAGAACTACAAGTGCTTTTCTGTGCAGTTGCAGATACAGATCTTTCAGAACAAGGCCTGATCACAAGCTGGCAAATTTCCTGAACACAGGAGAGAGAGGACCATTGGTCCTTCAGTGTCAACAGTGGAGACATTTCCTAAAATTAGAGTTAACCATTTAAATTTTGCAAAGCGCTCATGTCTTCAGTCAGGAAGGAATCAAAGCCAACACTGAGAAGAAAGTGACACAGACTTTAAAAGGCAAGCATGTAGCTGTAGAAGGTTACGCTACCCAGATGTATTCATCCAGTCTTAAGTCACTAGGAATAAGGACTACCTTGCTGTTGGTAATAATAAACTCTGCTAGTTCCCATTGCCCTCTTTGACCAAAAAATAGCTGTTACTGCCAAGTTTCATCACTAAGGCTTTTCGTTTTTACTCTTCCAATTCCACCATGTAATGACAAGACACTCATTTACTGTAATTCGTTGTATGTCTGCAGCCCAGGTGGGAGACGGCTGATGGCACCCCCGTTACGGAAGCTCAGCTAGGCTGGCATTTGTAAGCCAAGGCAGCTTAGTTCCCCTCTGCCCTATACTGTAGCCAGCTCCCTAGTGCTGCAAACAGCTATTTTATTCTTTCTTCCATAAACTGATTGTGCTTTGCCAGTAAATGTCTTGGCCCTCGTTGCTGCTACTGGGAGGCTGTCCGAGGGAAACCTCTCTAACAGCTGGAAGCCTTCTTAAAATTTCAAACCTAGGTTTCCCTGTGACCAGTCCACATCCATCTTTTCTTCCTGTGCAAATACTGTCCTGAAGTAGCCTTTCCCACTCTCCTGTGTGTATACCATGCCAAAAGTATTCATAGACAGCAATCTCATCCCCACACAGCCTTTATTTTGCTGCACTAAATGAGCCATGCTCTTCTCATCCTCCTCGTGAGCCCCGCCGGTGGAAGTTGGCCTGGTACAAAGCTGGTTATGGGAAACACAGAACGCGATCTGTGCCCCAGTTCCTCGTCTTCATGACACAGCCCTGCTTCCAGTCTCTGAATCCTTACATCGGCCACAAAAAAGCCATTAAAAGCGTAGAATCAACTAAGCAGCTCCAAGTGTAGGCCAGAGGCTGGTACGAATGAGGCTACCTTCTTGTTTGAAGAAAACAAATCTTTGAGTGGTGGTGAATGGGCCGAGAGAGAGAGAGGCAAAACAGTACTGTGACATTTCCATTCCTCTTCCGGGTGAGTAGAACGGTTGTGATACCCGTAATACATATTTAATAGCGTTCACATTTTTTAAAAGTGTTTTATTAATTGTATTATTCACTTCTAGCCAGAAGAGAAATGACTGTAACATTTTTAGTATGTAATGCTCTATCATTTATTAATTGTGCTGATGTGGAAAGCATGGGTAGCCTCACCAAAGGAAACAGAAAATGACAGGCTTGCAGATTGCAAGCATGATTTTTTTCAGCCTGCCAGCCTAACTGAAGATGCTGGGTTGTCTTTCATTAGAATCGCCGTTTCTTCCAAATCTCAAGTCACTGCGGTTAAATAGTGCCCAGACTGTTGGAGAGTAAAAGTGTTTCAAGCAAGACTCAGAGTTGAGGAATTGAATATTCTCACCAGTTCTCTAAGCAATTCTCCAAGACAGATAAGACATGAATTTCTAATGTAAAAAGGAAGAATTTGGTCTTTAACACTTCAGCGTCAAGGAAGTGACACACACAGACAATTTTTCTTCTTTGCAGATTGCCTTGTGCATAAAATACATTGATTTATTTTCTTTCCAGCTTGTCTTAACTTCATTCCTTGGCTTGGAAAGTTGTATTTTCTGTCATAGGCAATGTCTTACAGTTTTCACATTGTGTATTGATGAGACAAAAAAAAATGTGGTGTTTTCTTTACTTTTTCTAGGCCACATCTGGAAGTAGTTGTACCTTTTCTTAACTTGCTCTCTTTGTAAGTTTTTACTTGTTAATCCTGTGGGCACAAACTGAAGCCTAGGAAGTTCCATCTGAACATGAGGAAGAACTTCTTCCCTCTGAGGGTGACGGAGCACTGGAACAGGCTGCCCAGGGAGGTTGTGGAGTCTCCTTCTCTGGAGATATTCAAGACCCGCCTGGACAAGGTCCTGTGCAGCCTGCTGTAGGTGACCCTGCTTCGGCAGGGGGGTTGGACTAGATGACCCACAGAGGTCCCTTCCAACCCTGAACATTCTGTGATTCCGTGATTCTGTGAAATTTTGGATTCTTAGGGATCAAGACAGCATTATCGCAGTAGATCTTGAGTGGGGCATTAATAAACATGTACAAACAGTCGTTATTTGTGTCAGTCACATTTAAGCTGATGATGCTTCACTTGAGAGTGGAAGGATGCATCTCAGAAGTCTGAGGAAGAAAAGCAGAGATCATTCAGAAGCAACAGAGGTCTCACATGAACTGTATTATCAGCTCTACAGAAGCAGAGAAAAACTAACATTTCTATCCCTAAAAATGCAGAAATATACTTAGGATTTTTAAACATATTAACATGAGAGTGTGAAGAGCCTAATGAAAGTGGGACAGCATGTCAGAGGATTTCTAATAGGGATAGGTTAGAAAGTCTTTAACCAGCTGTAAGTTCATTCGTTATCATTCCCAGTAAAACTCTGAATTTTTTAATCTTTCGTGTCAACTAACTTCTAAAGACCTAGAATAAAAGTATTATCCTTATTTTGTAGATTTAGAAAATAAGGTACATAACTAAGGGGCTTTATCAAGATTGTACAGTAAATCTGGAGAGCATGCTGGGAACGGAAGATGGGAGTCCTGGCTTCTGCTTTCATGACATAATTATTTAGCTAGCTAGCTCTGCTTTCTTTTTTTTATTCATTTTTATAGTAACATAATTCAAATAGTACTAAAATAGAAACCCTGTGCTGCTTTTCTTGAGTATAATCCAAGAACCTGGTCTCAAAATAGGCTGTACTGCTTTTCACCATGTTTTTTTCCTGAGAGAAAGAAAACCCTCACAAAATCACAAAAGCTATTCCCTACCTTCTCTTTACACACTGGCAAGATTGAACAGTTACCTGACAAAACCAAAGGAATTCAGCAGTCAGCAGCTAAAAGACAGTGGGAGACAGTAAAGTGAAAGTGAAATAATTCTGCATTGCAGCGTGCCGCGGTTCATCATTGCACAACTACAACTCAGCCTTATTGCTGCCCAGCTTGTGTAACCACGTGTGTATCTTTCTTAGCATATCCATTTCCTCCCTGTGGATTGTGAAGCAAGATCCGTGAGTTTATTTCATTTGGGGTACAGTGGGCTTGTTTCAGTTTGTCAGAAAAAAAACAAAAAAACAGAGGATGCTATTAACTCATGCCATTGCATTCACGTTTGAGAATCAGCATGACAGCTGGTTCAGAGGGCCAGCCGATACCTCCAACGCAGAGATTTAGAGAAAGCCTTGAATTCTAAAAACATAGAAGTTTCCCAGAATAATGGAGAAAGCATAAATTCTATTTCTGAATATAGCAGCCCAAAATTTCATACTTTGGAGCTGCACAATCAGTGTAACTGAGTTTCCTTGGCTTTGTTGGTATACATGGTTTCAGTCTACCTGAGTTGTTGGCATCTGTATACCACCAGCACCATACTCCACCTACTCTATTTCCTTGCTGGTCGTTAAAGTTTTCGGAAGCTAAAATAATTCTAAACTTCCCTGTAGAATCCACTGATCTTTTTCCATGGACTGGGAAAGACAGTAGCATGTGATGAAAAACGAAAAGACATTTCTTTAATTATCCTTGAAGCATATAAAGGAGAATACAGCAGCACTGCACTGTCTGATAGCTTTCTGAAATTAAATCCATTCCCACAGAAGAAACAGAACTGTGCTAAACAGGTAACTTGAACCACATCAAGTTCTACTGTGATGTTTTCCACTTTTTCCATTGGATGTAATAAGTTTTATACCACTGTACTGGCAGAATCCGCCCTGAAGACAAGCTTTGGCTATAGAACACTATTTAATGACAAGTCTATAGAACATATATAATTCATGTATATAGAACTATTATACTTTAGAGTTGCTCCTAGCCAAATAGATTGTTATGGCCTATTACAAGTGTTTGCAGCAGCAAATGTTCGAAAGGGCTTTAATAAATCATCTTTGGATAGGAGACATAGGACAAGAAATAACAAACTTCAGTTGTACCAAGTGAGATTTATATATAGGGAAACCTTTGAGTGATAAAGACAGTTATATACTGAAATTGTCTGGAGATGCTGTGTAATCATTAGACTAGAATTAAAATCCTTAGATTTTTTAAGAAAATGTTAGATAAATCTCTGTCATAAATTTTATGGGTGAGGTAGCATTAACATGATGAGGAGACCAGCTAGAAATTAGATTTCCTGGTTTTCTTTCCAGCCCTATTTTTCTATGACTCTGATATTCTATATGACATAAGAAGGAGCCTCGTCTCATGGTCTAGCCCATTAAAAGACAAAAAACAAAAGACAGAAGTAAAGCATGAGTTTTCATGGCAGGAAGGGTACCCACAAGGATTTGTAGTTAAAGCTGAGCTGTTCACAGTTCATAAGTGAACTGGGAAAAGGAATGAGTGATGATGTGACAACGTATGAAGAATATATCTAATAATTCAGATCTAAAGCTGATTGAAAAGTACTGCAGGAAGCTCTCAGGACACTATGTGAGTAGTGGTAGTTGAAAAACTGTTCCAAAGTGCCGTGTAACACACATACAGACAGGATCATGGAATCTAAAAGCTAGTATCAGTCAGGAAGATGTATTGAAGTCACTGTGAGTAGTTCTCTGAACAAAAGTTCAGTGCTCAGAAGTAGTTAACAGGATAAGAAAGGTAAACTTTTTTAGGAGAAGGATAAGAAAATAAAACAAAACCAACATTTATAGGACTGTGTATACCTGTGGTGCACTACTTGCGTATTGCTTTTGGTTATAGTTGCCCCGTCTCAAAATCCATATAGTAGGATTACAGTAACATTCAGGCTTGGATAGCCAAAACTCAGAAATACAAAATGGCAAAAAGATGGGATACAAATACATTAGCAGCTATTAAACACGAAATACTGCCTCTGTCTTAGTAAGTCTGCAGGACTCAAGATTACTGCAAGCTGGAAAGGCGTACAGAAGAGATTATTGCTATCTGCTTGCCTTTTTCATGTACTCTTTCATCCTGTGCGAGATGGGTCTCTAGTCTCATCTACTACAGCTGTTCTTATGATCCTGTGAGGAGAGGCGTAATACATTTGGATTTGTTAGCTGAGAAAATAAATGACTGGGGGGTTGGTAAATGATAAAAAATAAATTGAACCAAAGGGCATATTTAATTAATAGTGTGTCATTTGTGGCTATTGTGTACCATGGCCCAGAGGAAACTTCCAGCTCAGGAATTCGCTAGAACAGTTTGCTACAATCTGAGGAGATGCATTAACAAAAGAAACAAGTGATCCAAGAGCTGAATCCCTTCTGCCTGTGAATGATTTTGAGCTTTGTGAAACTATGGTGGAATTAGAGTCAGGAAAACCTAAGAACTCCTATGCTGAGAGCCTTGATATGTTACTGAAGTTCTGTCTTTCTTATTTCCACCCTAATTTCATTATTTCCTAACTCCATCCCTGCCTCAGTGGCAAAATCCTAAATTATCTAGATTCCAGAACTGTATTTACAGCCAAATAGGAAATGACAGCATCGGCTGCTGGCTCACAACGCTGAAGAAGTTGAGCAACTCTGGATTTTAAACGAAAGCCAGATGGTCTAATGGGAGCAGGAACCAGGAGTTCCGTTGTCCTGCATGGTTTTGTTTCTTTGGGGACCAGGTTTTCTGTCTGTAATGCAAGGCAGTATATTTCCCTGTCTTTAGGAAAACTTTTGGATTAAAGTACTACTAAAACTGTCAGTTAGCTTTACTAGCTATGTCCATCGACCAGTAAAAAAATTTGCTGTCAGCCAAATTTCAGTCAGTCTGAAAAAAAGAACTGACCAAAATCTTTTTATACTTCAGGCTATGATCTTGCCAGTACAACTCGGAAAACAGAGTTTATCCTGAGACAAATGCCTATTGTTAATGCCATATACAGAAAAGACTAAGCATTGACTGTTGAAGGAAAAATACTTTTAAACCCTTGCCACCAGACTTATTGTCAAACCCCTACAGTGCTTCTGTCTGGGTAAAGTGTCAAGGAGAAGGCGACTGTGACTTTGGCCTCACAGAAGATGCAGAAACAAGAGTTGATGCAAGGGAAGTACGGGGATGATGCATACATAGACAATGACTAGCTGCTCTTATTAAAGAATATGAATGCCCTTGCTGCTGAGTGAGACTCCTTATCTTATCACTAGCTTCTGTCTTGTCCTCACTCCAATTTTACACATAGACATTCAGCAAAATTAAGGCATTCAAAAGTATTAAATTAATGCACCTAAGCTGAAGTACTTTCAACTGCTGTATTAATGTTTCTTTGAAGGATAAAGTGCCCTTGGTCCCCTGTAGCCTCTGATAGTGTACTGTGTCTGGTCAGGATGGGGTTAATTTTCTTCATAGCAGCCTGTATGGTGGTGTGTTTTAGATCTGTGACCAAAACAGTGTTGATAACACACCAGTGTTTTAACTGCTGCTGAGCAGTGCTTGCACAGCATCAAGGCCTTCTCTATTGCTCACTCTACCCCTGCAGCGAGTAGGCTGACACGAGCTGACCGAAGAGATACAGCACGCCGTGTAGCATCATGCTCAGCAATAAAACTTGGGGGGAGTTTTTGCCGAGTTGCCATTGCTTGCAGACTGGCTGGGCATCAGTCTGCTGGTGGGAGGTGGTGAGTGCCTTTGCATCACTTGCTTCCTTTTCTGTCTTATTTTCTTTCCTATTTTCTTTCCTTGACTTATGAAACTGTCTTTATCTTGACCCATGTGTTTTTCTTGCTTTTGCCCTTTCGATTCTCTCCCCTATCCCACTTCGGAGGGGGAGTAATTGAGCAGGTGGGTGGGTGCTTAGCTGCTGGCAAGGTCAACTCACCATTCATAGGAAAGCTCTGAGGAAAGAATGAGAAGGAATCGGGATGCATCTTAATAGCTTAATTGCTTTGCCATGGCTCTCATCTTCTACTCCATATGTGGAAACCACCAAATCCCTATTAGGACTGGGTGGAAAAAGTCACCGTTCAGTTTCTCTTTCCCATCTACTGGTGTCACCAAGAAGGCAGTATGGATCTCAAAAGGATTAACGAACTGGTAACAATTCCTGTTGTGTGAACCAACCAAACAAAACATGCATCTTCTTCCAACCTCTAATGCAGGCATAGGCAACTGATAGCTCTTAAACCACATGAAGCTTGTGTGTGGCTTCTGCAAGAGCTACACCATATGACAGGTAGCAGGCAATGCAACTACGGAAGTTCTTGCACATTCTGTATGTTCAGCTGTCAGAAAAAGCAAACAATCTGGAGCCGCTGAAGACAAAATTACCCTGTCGCCTTGGACCCAGCTCTACTTTCCAGCAGAATGCTTACCAACAGCCTATAATGTCATTTTACAGACTTTGCCCTTTCCTTAGCGTGATGAGAGGTCATATGAATTTGAGCTTTCATCTCTCATCTTTCTCAGTCTGAAACCGTTGTGTTTGATTCTGCACAGCCACAATCTGATATCATGACAGCCAACCCAAAATCTTCCTCCGACTGAAGTTTTCCTAGCATTGGGTAAACCTGTGGCAAAACAGGCTCCTCCACTAACCCCGTGACTTCTGAGGAATTGTAGGAATTTGGATTCTACAAGTATGTGAGCTTTTCAGGGCTGTCTGAAAGTAAAAAACATGGAAAGGGTTTTTTTTTTGTTATATCTCAGAATAAGGAGACTTAAATTTGAGGGAGTAAAATTCATACACTCTTTAAATTAAATGGAGCTTCAACAGTAACTTAATGGAGCCATGTTTACTCCAGAGTATGTTCCAAACCTCATTGTTACTATTGGAACTATAGATACTTGTTACTATTGTTGCTTGTGTCTATAAAGAAGGAACAATGATATTTAGACATCCTTAATAGGACTGTCTCAAATCTAATCGGTAACTTTGGACGCTCTGAGTAGTAACCATTATTTTATTGTTATTACTTTATTATTGCAAAATGATACTGGTTAGTGCAAACAAAACTTTCTGCATATAATTGAGTCCAACACTTGCAATGGATCCTTTGATATAAGACAAAACACAAGGAGCTGTAACTTTAGCATGCTTGTTATAGAAGCAAGCACTCTTGAAATAGAAATAATTGTGGTGTCAATGGTAACAGAGACAATAGCAGTAGACTAGCATCAGTTTACCAAATTGTTCTCAGTAGTGAAATCCTGAACACTGCATGAAGTGAACTGGATGCTTATGGAAAGAAGATAAACTAATATAAAGAAAATTTGTTTAAATGATGACTGTTGTGCTGGTTACGCTAAAAATCCATTTTGGGTGCCGAGCCCACTTCAGTCTGCTTAATTTTGCTGTGTTGCTTTTGACTCAAGTCATTCCCAGGTAGAGATCAACTTGTGGTGCTAGGAAGTGACGGAAATGAAGCTCTGGCTCCTTTGGATCCGCGTCCCATTCTTCGTCCTTTCCCCGTGTCCACAGCTCGGGCTCCCCATCATCAATCTTCCCTTCCCCCAGTGTCCACAGATCCCTTCTCCTGCCTCCCAGCTACCAGCTGGGTGACAACCAAGGGGATGTGGCTGCTTTTGAGCTAGGCATGTACTGGCTGCCAGCAAACTAAACATAATAACCTTTGAGCTCAGGCAACAGCCTTTCAGTCACGGTAATAATTTGAAGGAAGTGGTCTTTCCTTTACTGAGCTGTTACATTTCATGAAACTTGGAGGAATTTCATAGCCTGAAGTTTTCTATTACTGTGTCAGATCTAACTGAAATGAACTCATGGATTCAAAAGTTATTAGAGAGGGTCTGACAAGATGGGCAGGCAAACAGCATATCACCTAAGCCCTGTTTCCTGAAGCTAACAGTCACAGATAAATACCTTTGATGATATGATAGATCCAGTTCCCAGTAGTTTATAAATAAGGTTTGAGGATGGAAAGTCTGGGCAATATGCAAAATATTGGTCTCAGGAGTTTCCATACCATTTACACCATTCAAGGGAAATCTCCAAAGCCATTTAGTGGCATTACAGCAGAAAAACTACAGTTGTTTTGATTTATCGGGATTAATACAGAAATTGGTAGAGACCAGGATCGCATTTCAGGAGCCAGAATATGAGTCTGTTAAATGTCTCTGCTCCAGCAGTTAGGCATCGTTTCCCAAACATATAAAATTGTAGTTTGTTGTCAGAACCCAGGGGCGTTAGTAAATCAAAAAGAAAATAAATATATATATACTAATGGGTCCATACTTTACAACCCTACTGAATGAAAGATTTTCACTGCCTTTAGGACTTCCTGCATGCGAAAGATCTTCTACATGAACACCCACAGATGAGAATCATATGCCGTGTATGTGTGAGTGTATTTCCTGCCTTTCTTAAGTGCATTCTTTTTTCACATTTCCAACATTCTAGATTGCATCCAAGTTAAATTCAGGTACAAAAAGAACTGGGTTTGGCATAGTGGAGGTAACATGATACCTGTTCCAAAGTCTGATAAAACTGCATGCTTTCTTTAGTGTGCAATCTCTTTTCCTTGATATCACATAAATACTGATATCATGTTATCTTTATCCCTCCCAGAACACATTAAAAGTGAGGAGGTAAAAAGAAAGCCAGCCATCAAATTCACCTTGATATGACTTTGATGGAAAGAAGACAAAAAGACATGAGCTGAACTCAGTGGCATTAAAAATTAATTTATTTCTGTCTGTCAATAATTCAGATTTCATTGAAAGTGTCAGGTCACTGAAATGGTAGAAAAAGCCATCTAGTGTCAAAAAGATGTTTAAGAAGAACTTAATGCCTGAAAGCAATCTGGTGGTTATACCAATCCTGGATGAACTGAAAAGAGAGGAGTAAATTTGGTAAATTACTGATGAGCATAAAATATGCACTGATTATAGCTTGTATTGGTCAGGCAGCAGGGCACATAACACACTTTCACAGAGAAAGGAGCTAATAGAGAAGTTCTGCACATCTATGTGGAAAACAATACTGAGAATAAAGATGAAAGATGGAGGAGACCCTCAGAATATGAGGAATTTGACTTCCCAGCTCAAACTGGTCATGCATAAAAAGCAGATCTAAGTGCTATGGCATGACCACTCCAGAGCTTTCAGCAGGCCAAATCACGTAAAATCCCCTTCAGGATCCCTTTCCTACATACAGAAGCTATGTAGACTTAATTCAAGCGATATTAACTAAACAAGTTCTGCTTTTTGTGTGCAGTTTCTCTTATATTGACTTAAAACTATTTTTATCTGTTTGGTTTATGATGATACATTTAGACCATAAGCACAAATTAAGTTTGCAAACAGTTGCTCCATTCAGAGTCGTTACTACTCCTCACCCTTCATCACTGACCTTTTGCAAAAGGCCATTTCCACCCCCAGTTCCGCCAGTTGGCTCCCAGATGGGTCCCTCGGTGCCAGCGTGGCTGGCAAACCACCTCCAGTGAAGTGTCCGAGGGGATGAGCCCAGGAGCACCTGCACAACGGATGTGGGGGCAGTGACCGGCTGCTGGATGGTGACAAGCAATGCAACGTTCTATCTCCATCTGTTCCAGCTGTGTTGGGAAGGAAACGGCAGCCTGCTGCCCTGCTGATGGCTAAACCAGCATAAATAGATCTAAACATCCGAAAACCTTGACTGCGCACAGCCTCGTGCACTATACTTGCTATATTGATCTGGAAATCAATACAGCTAACATGGTAACCCCCTTGTGCAAACATATTTGGAGCATTCTAAAGGGGTTTTTTTTCACTGTTGTGATAGTCCTATAAATCTGTCTCTAATGCAATTAATTATTTTATCATAATCTACAGCAGGAAGTTGTGTTGCATCCTGAGCCAATATAGCAGCACAAAAGAAGATGAGTATCTTATTTTTATCTGCATCTTTTCTTTAACTATCATCTCACAAGACCATTTTAATTTAATCTTACCTAATTATAGTGTAATGTAAAATAGTGCCATTTTTAAGTAGTTCTAGAAGGCCTTTATTAGCTAACGCAGCAGAATGGACACCAAAAACACTTCTGAGCAGGGCCAAATGAAGCTGCAACATAGCTGGGAGGGATGGGCTGGAAGTTACTACGTTGTTCCCATCCTGTGTGGCCTGGAGTGTGCCACACTGAGGGGTACGAATAGCCCCCAGCTGCAGCCGGGTCTTCTGAATGCCTTTTTGTGGCATTTGAAAGGATACAGTTTGAAGCCAAGTAAAACAGCAGAACAAACGGATAACTTACGGTATTAAACTCCTTCAGTCCCAACGCTGTATTTATTACACAATGTATTTCTAAATGGTGCTTCTTATTTAAAAAATACCTTCCTACACAGAAGTCACTACCATATGCAAATATATATTGAATGCATAAATACAAACACATAAAATTATTATATTTTTCTAATTGTAAGATTACATTAACAGGGGGAAGGCTGCTTACCTGCAGATTCTTCTATCTGTACATTTACTTTGTGGGTGTGCTTTATAGCAGTATTGCATTTTATCAGTTTTATAGCTGGTGAATTACTGCCTGAAGCGTAACCTTCAGGTTAGCACCATGCCTTCTGCGCGTTTACGTACCGTCATAAGGGTGTGCTCTCCCCTTTCAGTTCACCCGAATCACAAAGTCCTCAGAACTTACTGTCCTGCTAGGAGGAGTGAGTTGTAAAGCTACATGCACGCGCAGCGGACCTGGAGAGGCAATACTTGCGGGCAGGTAAGGCATATTCGAGCGCCACGTGCCTGTGGCCTCATGGTGGGCAAGTAATGCCATGCTGTGGCTGTCAGCCACCCAAGTGCCTGACAGAGCAAGACCTGAACGACAGTCTTCCCAAAGGCAGCATCCAAGTTAGAGACGTCAGAAGTGGGTTAACGCTTGGTAAAAGCTCCAGCTAGGCACTGTACGCATCTTAGGAATACAAATATTTTGCAGCACTCAGATTCTGGTAGGAGGTTCCTTCTTTGTAATCCTACAACAAATCCAAACTGTCATTTTATCCTGTGGAACAATTTCTGCATGAAAATAGCAAACTCAGATATCTGTCTTAGTCAGAGGATTTGAAGCTTAAGTCATTGTGAAAGCTTCGCTGTAATTAATATAAAAAAAAGGAAGAGCCTGCTAATATAAAAAATAGCAAGCCCAGCATATGCGGGCGAGAAGCTTAATTTCTTGATTTAACTGATTTAGATACAGTATTAGAAAAGTCTTAGGGGAGACATAAGAAAGTTCATACATTAAGACATGAATCTATCTACTTTTCCTAGCCAAGGTTCAGTTTACCGGAATAAAAACATTTTGACAGGCAGGTACCAAAAAGAGGTGGCAGGAGCTGGTATCCTGGTAATGATGGTATATTATGTAAGGGTATCCCAGAGAGGCAAATTCTGGGACTGCACATGGACAGCCATAACAGTTATTTAATCCTGCTGGAATTAATGGGATTACTGCTACCCTTCCCTGTTTTTCCTTTAGAATAACCTTGCATAAGAGAGAGAGTTTGATGGAAAATGCACACGTCGTCCCAGCTCAGGAATGAGAAAAACATGAGAAGGACCCTGAAGACAAACTACCCCGAAGCAAAAAACTGTTTTTTTGAAATACTAAACTGACTTCCCATTAGAAGTGAGGACACAAAGAAAACTTGGCATACACCCTGTCTCAATAACGGTTTCACAAAACATGACTCCGTACCATTCGGTGGCTCAAAACAACTGGACCGTTTGGCTCTCTGGGTGGGTAGGCTGCAGCAGATCCCACTGTTGCTGCACTCTCTGGCGTAGTAGAGGCCACCTTGCACCGTCACCCTTGTTGGCAGAAAACAAGGGAGTGGCATATCCCTTTTTTTCAAAACAGATGATCTCAGCTCCTGGCACAGAGCATTTGACGTGAGTTTCTCGCTGCCCTGAGTTCAAGTAGGTCAACGCGTGGCTGTGCTGTACCTGGGACCGCAGACCCTGTGCCTGCCCGTTATCTCGGAGAGATGCCTGTCTGCTGCTGCCACTGCCTTTATGCAGGAACACTCAGCAGCTGGCCCAGGGTGTGTCGCTGACAGACACGGATACCTTGTAGCTGTTTGCATAAAGTCTCACATGCTGTGTTAAATCAGCACCAGGAGGGGCATGCTCCAGGAGAGCTAACAAACCCAATGCTCAGAGCACCAAATTTGCGCACAAGCTTTGCCACTGCTTGAAGAAGTCCTGTTGGAGGTAGGGTTTGACAAGAGGACAGTCTGTCGTTTTGACAGACTTAAGGTGGTGTATGAGAGCCAGTTGTGACTTCCAGAAATTGAGCATGAAATCGAGAACAAGGAATTTGTTGTCTCTATTAAACCAGTGTTAAACCTAAGTGGTGTGCAGGCTTATTTTTAGAATGGTTTTAACCTTTGTATAGTCCCCCGAGTATCTGATGCAATTACGTGGCAAAATTAACCACTTTAGTCTCATACTAAGAATGCTACTTTTTTATTATGTTTATTACATTATCTTATATACTGATCATAATCATACATACTATTGATTTTTTTATATTGGTGTTTTTCATTAAATGCAGTTGCGTAATTTTAAAAAAGTCAATAGCTGTATTATCTTCAGATTGCCTCATGTAAGAAACTAGGTGTTGGAAATAAAATGCTAAGCCACCCAAAGCCACTGCAGTTAATCATATTTAACACCTGACTAAACCGGGCTCACCCAGAGCTTTCGCTAGGATTGGGAATAAACAATCTTGCTCAAACAATTCTGTTGTATTACGTGAGAGCCCATTAATAGCTGCAGTTTCTATTAAAGCTGGATGTAATTCTAGAAGCCAAAGGCCTTGTTCAAGTTCAGGAATATTTTGTACCTCTCATTTCTCTGGTACAGCAGGTCTTGGAAGGGCCTGCCATTTATTTTTCTCTGACCTACAGACAGACTGACTATCAAGCATAAATCTAATTGCTTTTAATTAATATATCATTATAAAAAGCATGTCAGAGGAGACTGCAGAGTGTGCTCTGCTGGTCTACCTCCATAGTGATGCCATAGCCCTGAGCTGCCTTTTATTTATTCTCTTGAACCTGTAATGAAAACATACATACTCGACTACAAGTGTTAACTTTTACCATATTTATCCGTATTTCCACCACCAAACTGATGTGAAAACTCAACTTTTTTGTTGCCAGAATAACATAATTCCCCCAAACAACACATACTTGAAGTGCAACAAAAGACCCACGTCTGAAGAGCAAGCAGAGAGCAGAGTGTTAAGGCAGGGCAGGCATCAGTGTGGAGAGCCAGGGGTTCTTTGAACTAGGTTGGGATTAGAAAGAGATTCCCAAAGAGTCAAGATGAATACAGCAAGGAGAACTCGAGGATGTCCTACTGCGTTTTACTCTAACAGGTATGCTTTTTCCTTTGTGGCAAGGCTTGAACTTGAATTTTTTCTGTTAAAAGGAACAGCCTTTTCTTTTCTTCTGTGGCTTAGCATAACAAAGGAATAGGCTTTTAATGGTAGCTTGCTTTTCTTTGGCTTTCAGACAAGGGAAAAATTATTATTTCCTCAGAATATATATTTTACCCTTAGAAAAGTGGCCTTTCCATCGTCCTGGATCCTTCTTTATCCCTCCATGTAGTTTTCTTAGGTTCCCATGCTGTCCTTATCTTCAACCTGTGAAGGCATGCCCTTGGATCTTCCCAGTACATGTGGCTGGGAGCCTGCAACTGTGTGTACCCAGGCCTTTGTCACTGCTGGGGACGTTATGGTAGTCATGACTACTGCTTTCTGTACTAAGTTTAACACTGACTACACTGTTCCAGTGCTCATACTTAAAGATCCCCTATATCAGTTCCCCCTTCCACAGGACTCACAGGCAGTCCCTGGCAATTTAGCATCCCTGCAGAAATGCCAGTTACCCAGAGCAAGCTGCTTGGATGCAGGCAGACCCTCCGTCTGGTATCTGAAAGACCTTCCTGCAGGGAAAGAAGTCTCAGGAATTTCCAAATTCCTTCTCCTTCCTGCTACTGAGCAAATCTAACAATCTCTCCTTTGACAGAGGGTCCTTGAAAAACACAGCCTCCCTAACTGCTGAAGGACTGATGCAGCTTAAGGGGAAAAATGGGTTAAACAAGGGATAATACGTTTCCAGAGCCTCTTTATTCCACAGAGAATGCTGACCAGGAGCATACACAGTAGAAGGAGAACATCCTGGGGAGATCACAGGAAAAATCTCGTTGCTGAAAAACAACGTGGCTCAAGAAAAACAGAAAGGCAGTTAGGTGCATCTGTTATCAATCAGCTCTTCAGACAACAAGTTTAGGAGTTGTGGAGCGAAAGAAAGCCTTCTCTCAGGCTCAGATTCCTCCTTGAATTTCTCAAATGTCCATGGCTGCAGAGCTGTAATTCCCGTTCTGCCCTGTGAACAGCAGCTGTTGCAAACCTCTTCACCAGCTTGACAACCCAGCCAGGGAAACAAGCAAAATTTTGACTACCTGTACAGAAACCGTACAGCCTAGCTGAGAAAAGACGCAGTTGCCTTAGCAGCATGTTAATAGGTTTAGCCCATAATTTAACAATCCAACAAAGTGTTGATCAATTCCTGATTGTGTACATACTCAATGACCGATTTTTTGTTTGTTTGCTTTCAATAAGCATGTTTGAATTACAAAATTAACTTCTTGCGAAGTTGTCTATAGTACCAATTCAGCTTTCCTCCCTGAGAATGCAAAACTGCAGAGTGCATTGCCACTACACTGAGTGCTCTTATATTAATGCTAAAAGCAATCAAACCCCAGCATTTTCCTTAGCGTAAGAACAGGTTTGCTTTGTAGTGACAATGCTGACTGAACAGCAAAAGTTTGTGTAAGACTACTTGCATTTAAAGCTTGAACACATGTCCTTGTATAACACCCTCATCCTTAGGGCCCTCAGTTCTGGCTCCCAGCTCCCTCCTCATTCCCAGCTGTCCCAGGTATCCATGCACCTTGTCCCTAACTCCAGGCAGCCTGATCTGCCTTGCCCTTTACTTGTCCTCTCCGACTTACTGCAGGCAACGCGGTTCCTGCCACTCGTCGCTCTGGCACCCTGCTCCCCTGGCAGTTCTTGCGAGGAGAGCGGGGCCTGAAGTGATGAACTCCTCGGCGGA
Organism: Opisthocomus hoazin; assembly: GCF_030867145.1. NCBI lineage: Eukaryota > Metazoa > Chordata > Aves > Opisthocomiformes > Opisthocomidae > Opisthocomus > Opisthocomus hoazin. The sequence continues at coordinate 78,580,109 of NC_134415.1, read as the reverse complement.
GGGAGAGACAGGGAGGGAACATCAGGGAGAATGTTCTGGCCATGCAGAAAGTGCATCCACGTTAGTATTTTGGCCTGGAAGACCTTTTGTTCTGCAGATCCATTCCTAGAGGCGTGCATTGTGATCATGTGTGCGGCAGCAAGAGGAGGACCCTCCAGAAGTACCCAGCATCGGTGCTGTGTGTTCTCTTTGTTTCCAAAGGGTGTTTGCGCTCCTGGATATTTCCAAACCCTCCCTCAGCCTCTGGACTCTGACCTCAAACTGAGGAGAATTCAGTAATGAATGTAGTTAATTTGAAACTAATTATTGTTTCTAAGGTCAATAATGGGAAAACTGACTATCAGCAAACAGCCCTCTAGAGAACAACTCTACAGGGATCTAATGTTGCCCTTAACCAAACAATCCCATAGTAACTAACCTGATGTTTGCCTACTCAACCTGCCAATCTACTGCCACGCTTTCCCTGTTGCTTAAAGAAGACCTCAGAAAGCCTGAACTGAAAGTACGCAACAGTTCAACAGCATGCTTATTTCACTCAGACTAGGCTTACTAGGGTGTGTTACTTGTGAATATTGAGTAAATCATCCAAACTCACCTTGCATTTGCTGAAACAAATGTTGAATCTCTACTTTTTGGTTTCTGCATTCGGGAAGCAAAAGCTAAGTTTCATTATTCATGCTTCAGTAAAAGCAGTCAAAGAAAAATGTTTCCTGTGAGTACTGCGTATCTTCCTTGATCAGCCCAGGCTTACATCATGGGCAAATATGTCCATTTGTATTCAGAGGATGCAGACTCAGGATGTGTCCGACCTATTTCCCTACCACAGCCTCGTCATCCCCCGCTTCAGATTCCTCTGTTCCCCAGGCACCACCCTGATCCATAATCTCAGGAAAGTAGGAGATGCCTAATGATCTCGCAGACTTGCATGACAACTGTTTTCACCGTGGACTTTCCAGCCCAATGGATCGCCCACTATCTGGTAAGCAGGCTAGCGTTGCTAACTTCTAGAGCATGAATGCTATTTGCTTATCTGTCATCAGAGTGGCTCTCACTCTGCTGTCTCTTTGATGAAGGCCAGGGCCAGTACCTCTTCAGCATACAATGTCATTTATGTGGCTTTCTTCCCTCTGAATTTCTTCATCCACTGCTAGTCACTCAAAACCTGCAACACACAACTTCACCTTCTGGTGTGGTTTTTTTAGGCCCAGAAACATTTGATGGTGTGAAGTTATTTTTATCTCCTCCCCAAAATGTTATCATTCTTGTCCCATCACTAATCACCATTTTAGAAGGAGTTGCTTAAGTTCCACATGTCTGAAAGACGCGCAAACAAGAAATGCAAGGTATGCCGCCTTTTACAGGGCATGCTGATGGCAGAGAGAAAATTGCGAAGTATGGATTTTTACTAAAAAAAAAAGGAAAAACTGTGTTTTAGAAAACAGTGTACAATAGAGAATTGTGGAAAACTAATTCTAATATCTTGACACTGGGAATATTCTGCATGGAGGAGTGCAGTGCAGGTTAGCACAGGGAGACCTCCTCTCATTTCGGTGTGGCCCCACCCAGTACAACCACACTGGGTGAAGCTGGGTTGTGTCGGGCTGAGCAGCTGCGTGTGAATGTACTCTGATGTTGCAGTGTCAGCTGTTGTAGGCTGACAGCATACTTTCTCGTGTAGTCATACCCTTAAACCTTGGGATTGTCAGTTACTCTGCTTTGACTTGAAGTCTAGGGAACTAGCTCAGATGCAATCATCAGTACTGCAGGCATCTAAAGTTAGATAACACAAATTCCAGAGCTGATGCTGCAAAGATGGAAGACAAATGCTCTCAGATCAGTGTTCAGCAGGGGTCTTTGTTGCCTTTCTTCAAAATATTTCTAAGAAAATTATTACTATTTTCCCTCCAGTAAAGATGCATCAATCTTTCAATTCCTGAAACAGAAAGGCATGCTTTTATGCAGCTGTTTCATGCAACATTCTTGCAAAATTCTTGGCAGCTTAAATAAATTATATTAATCAAATAAGTTATTCCATAGATTATGATTTATTATAACATAGTTTGTAGTGTTCCTGAAAGCGTGTCACAAAACTGTTGCTGAACAGGCAGTTCTGTTCCCTGTTCTCCCCTCCCAGGCTGGCCATATAGTTTCACTGCCACCCTTCTGCCTACTCTTCCAAATGAATCCTTGTCTAAAATAGGTTGGGTGATTCATGCCCTAAACCTACCTGTTCTTCTGCATTGACCACCAAGGCAAACCCTGGGTGACACATCTTAGTAACCAACATCTGCATTCCATATGTAAAAGTTAAATGACATTAATTTCTCTGGTGGTGTCTGTAATTGCTTCAGACGTTTCATAGCAAAAATGAAACATATGACACCTTCCAAAGAGCTCAAATTCATGTTTTTTGAAAGCCAAGAAAGGACTTGAAAGCTCTTTGACCAAAGGAAAATATTGATCAGCCTCTTCATGAATCTTTTTGCCACAGAGTGATTGATGTCTTAAAACATAATCATACGCCAACAGGCAAAGGTGCAGAGATCTGGAGCAGATAACCTGAGGCAGAGGAAATAGGCAGAACCTGGACAGAACTTACTGAGGTTCTATAGAAATAATATTTTTTAGTTTTCTGTGCAAAATTCAATATGGAAAGTTTCTCAGACTGAAACATATCCCGGTCTAGGCTAGAAAATTAAGCTGAGAAAACAGTAAAACTTCATCACTCTAGTAGTCATGTCAAATAACATAGTGTTAGCATGCTGAACTGCGTTATTTTCCTGACATAGACCTGGATACAGAGAAAGATAAGTAAATTCTTAGATTACCTGTCTACATCTTTCCATTTCCCTTATAAAACTAGACATTGAAGGGACTGTCTGAATTAACTTCTTGCTCTAAATCACAGAAAAGCAATCTAAAGTAATGTTGGTACATGATGCTTTGCAATTTGAAGAACTAATTTGAAGTTATTAACTTCTTGTACCCCAACTATGTCAGGTGACTATGAGACAAGAAAATCTGTACTGCCTCCTGCCATTGTTTATGTACATCCCTCTTACTACAAAGAATAAGTTTCCTTGTTGGGGGCAAGTCTGGATATGGAGTATCCAGATCAGAAGAGTTCAGATGAAAAGCCTTGAACACCTTGCTGAAATATGAATTAAAGACACCACAGAGATGAGAAGCAGGAGAATAAAAGAGATTTTTTTTTTTACTGTACAATTACATTATGTCCTATGTTGCAAGTACTAAGTTTAAAAAAAAATCAAATTATTATGAGTAAACTGACCATATTGCTTAAGATACGCCTTTTTTCATAACCAGGCAGCATATATTCTATAATTGAACACAGAATGAAATCACTAGTAAGATATACTCTGTTGATCAAATGACAAAAAGGCTCCTGCAGTTGCAGTTAGAAGTCTTCTACCACAGTTGGCCTAGCTGGTGCACAAATGCAAAGCTGCACAGACAGTTGTGCAATTTAGACCTTAGCTGCTATTTTGAAGAAATGTTTATGAAAAGTAAGGGCACAAAGTACACTCTGGTTTAATCAAGGACTACTGATCCATGGGGAAAAAAAAAAAAAGGAGCTCACTCATGAAAAACTAATATTTTTTGCCAGCACTATGTTGGATGTTATGATCAGTTCCACTTACGTGCAACTCTATTTAAAAGCTTTGCCTTCCAGCCTCCAAAACAGCTAGATTAGGTTTTTGTATCATTCGAAAATACGCCCTCTTATCACAGTTTATTCTAGAGCAACTTTCAGAAATGAGTCGCAACCTTTGTTTAAAGGTTTTATTTTTTTAATGCTGACACAAGCCTAGCTGTAGCATTGTCGACAGGGAACACTACTACAGAGAAACTTAAATGATGCTGTCGCATAGAGCACAATAAATTATTTCAGTTGTAAACCAGCCAATTGTACATTAAATCTGGTATCTACTCCTCTTTGTTATAGGAAAGCTTTTTCCTGCTATGGGTGAAATACAGCAGTGTGCATAAAGCCACATAAAGAACCATATTTTTTTTATCATATCAGTATCACTCAGTGTTGTATTTTAAGATTTGTATTTCTACTCATGTGATAGCCTCATGTTTTCTATTGGCTTCAGTTTCAGAGTTTTAAAATTTTGAATGTACACGTTGACAAATACCCCAGAGGTCAAATCCAAATTTATTAATGTCTAAAATCTCATTATTTTTGAACAAATCTCATTAGTTTAAGACCTAACTGGTGATTTTTCATGCTTAGGCTTATGAAAATTGATAATAATGTAACCAATGTAAATCCCTTCTTTATATAAATGAGAAATTAGAAATGTAAGCAATTACAAGCTATATAAATATTTTTTCATTACTTTTGTGATAAATGCGATGAAATTTTCCCTGCGGAAGGGTGGTTATAAATCAGTCACAACCAGATATCTCTGCAGAAGCGACCAGTATAAAGAGGAGACAGCCTGGCTTTCCTCAATCAAGTCAACTTTAATAAAGATCAAGTCAACTTTAATAAAGATGTGTTCATTTAGTGTTTAACTACAGTACATGCCAATGCAATGAAATAATTTAACTAAAATATCTAATTTTTGGTGATGTTTCTCTTGTTCTCTCACCACGGGCAGACGGAGAGAGAAGGTAGATCAGATACATCCTGAATTCCTATTGTAAAAATAAGCAGAATAATATTTTGACCAAAAAAAAAAATCATAAATAAGAACAAAGGGCACAGTTCATTTTCCTCCCTAGAACCCCTCTCTGAAGGTCAGTCCTGATTACCCCATATCCTGGTGACAGATGACAATAGGTAATACTGTAAATTACCTTTTCTTCCTCTCAAAGGAGCTATGAGGAATCTGCCTTTCTCATTCTGTTCTGCATGCTAATACTTCTGCACTTTAATAGCTTCGTAGATTTGCGTACCTCTGTTGACTTCAGATTAGTCGAAAAGTTAAACGTGTGAACGTTTGCAGGAGCAAGGCCTTTGTTTGCATATTGACTTCCTTTAGACTGGACTAAAATTTGGGGACCTTGTAAATGCTTATAAATATCTCAAGGGTGGGTGTCAGGAGGATGGGGCCAGGCCCTTTTCAGTGGTGCCCAGCAACAGGACAAGGGACAATGGGCACAAACTGAAGCACAGGACGTTCCGTCTGAACATGAGGAAGAACTTCTTCCCTCTGAGGGTGACGGAGCACTGGAACAGGCTGCCCAGGAAGGTTGTGGAGTCTCCTTCTCTGGAGATATTCAAGACCCGCCTGGACAAGGTCCTGTGCAGCCTGCTGTAGGCGACCTTGCTTCAGCAGAGGGGTTGGACTAGATGACCCACAGAGGTCCCTTCCAACCCCGAACATTCTGTGATTCTGTGAGAATGACCAATACGACCAGGGGCATTTGGAGATTGTGGAAGGGGAGAAAGTATGAGTTTTGCTTACATATGTTTAAGATTTCTATTGACTGACAGCTTTGTTTTCAAGTGCCAAAGGAAGATTGGGGTCATAAGGAAAGCTGTTGGTTTCCCTTGTTTAGTCAAGCAATCTTGGATGTCTTTCGGATTGGAAACGGTAATTTTCTTGCTTTGTAGTGGTGGATGCAAATCAACATTGCTTCAAAGATACAACTGATGCCACAGGGCAGAATGAGGGAAGCTTGAGTGAGTCTTTTCTTTTTTGGCAATACAGCTGCAAAACATCTCAAGTAGCAGTTTCCATGTACTTTGTAATTATCCAAATACAGGGATTGACACCAGCTTTCAGAACACTGAAAAAATAACATCAATGAGTGAAAAACAGTATTACCCAATTCTCTTTCCTCAGTCCCTCTTTGAGGATCACCTGTAACGTTTCAAATATGTTTGTAGTATGAATTTAGTAAGTTAGGTACAAATAGAAAGTGAAATAGAAGGTCACGACAACTGAGCTAAAAGTCTTTTTAAGTAATCTTCATAGGTAAAGACAAAACACTTATGTTGTAATCCTTACACTGTGAATTACATTGGTTATTGCATTCAGTGCATTATATTAATTCAGCAAATACATACGAAAAAGTGTATAGGCATGACAGTCACTGCATAACAAAGAGGAGCTGACACTAATGACAGAAGAGGGCTACAACAGATACAAACCAATTTGGTTAGGTCAAAATTGATTTGAGGAAAGGTGGTAAGAGCTGCTAATCTAAAAGCAAACAATATTCTCAATTTCAAAAGGACAAGTTTTGATTAACAAGGGAACTTACTTGTGAAGTGAGGGACTGAGGAATTCAAATATTGAGAATAATATAATTATTTTAAGACAAAAGGATAAAAGTATGTGGACTTTGTGTCTCAAGAAAGTGGGGAAAGGTCTACTGAGGGGCTTCAGAGCTAGTTGAATAAATAACCACAAGCAAAACCCAAAACGTTTACAAAATGGCAAAGAGGATTAAGCACAAAGGAAATGTTATCTGAGGGCTCAAGAAAAGGAAGGACAAAGTGAGAACTGCCAAAAGTCAAGCTGAGTTAGACTTCCAAAAAGATATGAAAAGCAAACAACAAAAAAGATTCTTCATCCTCGTAAACAAAAGACAATAAAGAAAGGACTGTAGTGCTACGGAATATGAAATGGAGAGAGGTGGAAGATAATCTTGGCAAAAGATACTGTGCTTTGCTATTGATCTGAAACGAATACTTTGCCTCGTTTTATAACAAGCTCAGTGACTGATCATGGCAACAAAGTTTAGATAATGGCAGGAGTGTGTGAGAAAGCACAGCTCAGAACAAAGCGAGACCAGAACTCAAGAAAATGAAGGCAGCCTGGTCAAGAGACCACATCTTCTCCACCCCATTCCTCAAAGGAACGAGCATGTGAGCTCGTGGGTCTAGTGCCAGGTGAATGGAGAGAAGCAAATTTCAAACCTGTCACCAAAAAGGTGTTTAATCCCAGCAGTGGTGTTTTTATAGCCCATCACCATGACCTCCAGGCCTGCAGAACACACAGAAACTAGTAGCAATTACAATTTAGGCCAAAAATTAAATCCCTAGCCTTTTTATTTCATTCACCTTTTCCAAATGTAATTGAGTGATTATTCTATTTGCCAAATATTTGTTGCTGGATATGTAAGCTAAACTTTGAGAAGCATCAGTAATTTCATGTTTTTATTAAGACATAATACGCACTGTCCAAGTATTAAATGTATGCTACTTCTACTATTACGACTTAACACATGCAAAATTTTACAAGGCGTACTTAATTGTCAAAACTTCCTTTTTTTTTGTCAGCAATTGTCGTTTGTCAGGAGATGAACTGCGCAGCTGTACTACACTTACACCTATCAGTTAAATCTGAACTAACTGCAGAGGAAACTATAACAGCATCCGGAAAAGGACTCCACAGAGGGACAATTCTTTGTATTTACTTTCCTCCTTTAATTTAGAAGGGTATTTGCTGGTTGTAGACAATAAATTCACTTATTCACTAGGAAATAACCATATGAGGTGCTTGCAATCACTATTTTGAGCTAAAAATAGCTTGAGTTACTGAAAGATCATTGCTACGTGTTAGTACAATGAGGCAATTTAGAATTTCTATCATGTAGAACAGCCCAGATTTGTTGAGAAATTTTGTTCCAGGACTTTTGCCTCTCTGAACTGTGAAGTTGGCTGCGGTTGTTGTCCTCTCCATAAGCAGAAATCTGAGAAGCGGGGCAAGTAAATCAGAACAGGAACAGAGGAGCAGGGCCAGGTTGGCAATGTTAGAGATGAGTGCTTTTGTTTTTAAAAGAAGTGAAAAAATGCCCTGAAAGTTGTGCGCTCTCTGTGCCTACACTGGCTCTGCAGCAATTTGCTTTTCTGTTCTTTTTGTAGCAACCATCACAACAATTGAGGAAGACAGCAGAAGTGCTCCTCCTCGCAGCACACTACAGTTTTTGCCTCTCACAGTCACATACCAGAGGTGCACAGAATTAGCGTAACATAACCTTTACATAAATATTAACAATGAATGTTCTCCTTCACAAAGAGCAAGCACGATTCTTCGCTGCCCGTTGGGTGGAGGCCTAGTAAACGTGGCTTTATTCCATATTTGAATCTTCATTTTTCTTGGCAATGCCTCTCATGTAAGTTGGCAGCTCTAAATTACTTTGCTGCCACAGCCCCCTATGGATCATTGCAGCAGCTCAAAATAGCTGTTCACAGTGAGGAAACCTCTACATGAGGAGTATTCCCTAGGGAGAAATTTCAAGAACTCTACAGCCCCTTTGTGCTACTGGGGAAGTGTAAAGAGACTGGATAAGAATACGGAATTCATCATTGTCCTTTCTGTACAATAAAACATTCATACTTTCCCATCTTTCTTTCTGGACTTGATTATTTATTGACACCAAGCTTGCCCTATTCAATAATATGGGTAAGAGCAAAGATTGCTTCACGCTAACTTTGTGAGCTCTGTGTTCTGCAGCTGGTTTAGCAATGAAAATGGGGAGCAGCTTCGGCACCATACAGGCTTGCACTCCATTTCTGACTGCCACAAAGCTCTGTTTTGGCATGCAGGAACTCTGAACCGCTCTCGACTGTAGGGCTTGGTTACACACCTAACATAAAAAAATGCAAACCGGAGTTCATATAGTTACAACAGTTTTTTACTACATAGAATTTCCTCCAGCGCACGGGGCAATGTACCTGGCCAGCTATGGCCTGTTGTACCAGTAGATTACTACAAAGGAACCAGACCATAAACAATTCTTTGGCCCTGTGTCTCACAATCATATGATGATGTCTGAGCCTTCCTGTCTTCCCAAGCCTTCCTTCCTCCAGATTCAAATGTCTGATTAATGTTATGAAATCAGTTTTTTTAAACTGCTCTAGTTAAATTAGTGCAATCCCTTTGAATGGGCATTTTCAAACCTGCTAGTCCTTCAGCTCCTGTTCTGCCCTTTATCTCTGGGTAATCTCAGTTGTAAACATGAATTCAGCCACCATCCTTCCAACGATGACTCACAGAACCTCCCTCTAAGCCACAACAATCTCCTTCTGTCCTCCCTGAAACCTCAGCCTGTCTCTCAGACAATACTTTCTTCATGTCTAGTTGCCAGTCAAGTTCAAAAAAAGAGCTTTCACTGTTTCCCTCCTTTCTCTTCTCCACCTGTTTCGTGTGTATCTTTCAGCAATCCAGCTTCTCATTAAGGAAGGCCTACAGCCTCCAGCATTAACGCAAACTTCTTTTTAGGTGTTCATACCCATACTCTCTGGCTTCAAACATGTTACATCACCCTGCTACTTTTCTATCACCTCAGACAAAGTACTTGTCTTTGTTTTCAAATTATTTCACTGTTTGATCTTACTCAGCGTTGAGGTCACTTCCCTCCTCATGTCAGCTGGTGATACTGGGCTGCATTGTCCCTTGTTCAACTTTCGAACAAGTACTTCACACCGTTTCGTAGGTTATCCTTCACACTGAGAAGCTTCCTAGAAATAAAAAAGAATTTACTTCATTTTTTTTAAATTTTATCCTCCCCTGCTCTGTCTTAGAAATGTTTGTAGGTGTGCCTCAAAACCAAGAGATAGTCACAGACAGTCACTCCGGCTAGTGTCTGGTAGCAGGTGAGAAGGCACTGAGGTCGTGAGCTGGAGAAGGCAGAGAAAGCACTAGTTAAAGGGGGCAGACAAGAGCACAGTCAGACTTCAGGAAATGCTGGCTTGTGTGCACGTGGTCCACGACATGGCCTGAGACCACACTGCAGCCAAAGACCAGAAAGTCAGAGTCCGTACAAGACAGGGTCCAAGACAAGAAAAAGACCCATCTGGCTGGATCAAAGTCACACAGATCACTTGCAAACAGAAAGCAGCACTGAGTACCTGACTGAAAACCAGTGACTAATGTTAAACAAACAGGAGGCAGGACTAGGAACTCGCATTACGGATCCAGAAAGGGGGGGGGGGGGGGGGGGGCAGGGAGTGGTAGTATTAAAAATAAACAGGGAATATGGCTGGGCAGAGTCCACCAACTCTCCGCTGTAGTTCGGAAGCACTTTGGGCTGACAGAACCCATCCTGGCTACTGAAACAAGTGGCCCTGCACTCTCCACCTGCAATTTCTTGTGCATGTCCAAGCACAACCTCTTATTTCTACCAACACCAGCATTTCTGTAGCTGGGACACCGATGCAAGTTAAAGTTGATCACGATGCGAGGGTGCACGCGGCGCGGTGGTGACTCGCCGCCTCGGGAGCGATCCATGATCCACGTCCAGCTGCCTCGGGAGTGACTCACGGCCCCGGTGAGTCACCGCTCCGCTGGTGGACGGGGCCCACGGCCCGGCCCGCCGGCCGACACCGTCTCCTCCTCCCCGGGGACCCGCTCTCCTGCCCTCGGCCACCCGCGGCTGCCGCCTGGCCCACGCTCGTCCAAGGCCGCGGCGCTGCAGGCTCAGCGGGCGCAGGGGCAGCACCGCAGCGTCGGCCCGGGCACAGGCGGCGTTCTCGGGCTTTGCTCCTCGCTGTGCCCCTGCTTGTTTAGGGGCTCGCGCCCCCACGGTGTCTCTCAGCCATGTTCCGCCCGCCTCGATCGCTCGCTGCCCGTCACAGGCCGCGGTTCCACCCCCGCGGCCGCCACGCCACGGCCCGTGCGCTGCCGCGCTCCTCGTCCCGCCGCCACCCGCGCTCCCCGCTCCCTGCGGGCGGGCGGGCGGGCTGCAGTGGGTGGGGCCAGAGGAACCGGCATATGCCTCGACAGGCGTCGGCGCTGCCCTATGGGAAGCGGCGAAGGGCGGGCCCGAGCGGCGGCAGCCCAATGGCGAGCGCGATCCTCCGTGATGCGGTTACCTGCGGGCTATAAAAGCGGCTGCGTGCGCGCCGGCCTCTCGCTTACACAGTATGGCCGGCGACATCAGCTAGCGCTCGCTCAACGCTCTTCTCTGTAACAGGGGAACACACGGACTACAAGGAACCGAACCGCATCGCCCGCCCGCACCCCGCTCGGACTGTAACCCTCTCACGCACGCTCACGCCGCATCCGCCGCCGCGCACTCCGGGTGGTTTTTCGCTGGTTTAAAAAAAAAAAAAAATCCTTTTTTTTTCCTAATTCCTCCTCCTTCTTTTTTTTTTAAATTAATATAAAGAAAAAAATCCTCTCGAAGGTGAAACCCGCCCGGGACGGACTGGGACCCGGCGGCGGCAGCGCGGCCCGCGGAGCGGCGGAGGGTAGCGGCCGGGGGCGGTAGTTTGGTTGCCGTTAATTTCTGTGGTTGTTGGTTGCCGAGTTGTCTCACCATGAAGGAGAACGGTGCACACTTCTTCGAAGGGACCGAGAAGCTGTTGGAGGTGTGGTTCGCCCGGCAGCAGCCCGCGCAGCAGGAGCCCCACCAGAGCAAGGGATCCGGCGATCTCCGCACCATACCCAGGTCCGTTAACGGCGCGGGGGGGGGGGGGGGCGCTGCCCTCAACGGCCGGCGCGCGCGGGGCGCGGGTGTGGTGGCGGCGGTGCGGGGCTGGTGGGGGGGCGGGTAATGGCCGTGCGCGGGCTGGCGGCAGCGCTGACGGGAAGCTGTTTCCGGGGTGGCTCGGGGGAGCCGTTGGTGGCAACGGCCGCGCGCGCGGCGGGCTCGGCCCCTGGCGCGGCCTCCGTCGCCCGCCCCCCCCTCCCCCCCGGTGACAGCCCCGGCCTCTACCGCCCGGCGGCAGCAGGGCTTGCGGGTGACCTTCCCGCTGCCCCTCCGGAGACCCCCCTCCCCCCTCCCCTCAGGGCCGGGAACCTCCCCTCGTCCCGGCCGGGGGAGGGCGCGGGGCGGAAGCCGTTCCGTGCCGTCACCTCGTGCAGCCCCGTGCGGTCCCCGCTGGCAACATGTGGCGGCGGGGAGGGGAGGGGGGAGGCGGGAGGCGAGGCGGGCGTGTGCCGCAGTGCTGCCGGCGGCCGGGGCCCCTCCGCGCCAAGCCCCTGCTACCGCCCGGCCCCGCTCGCCGGGAGAGCCGCGGGATTCCGGGAAGGGGAGATGCCGCTCGCCGACGCGGCGAGGACAGATGGTTCCCTCACACGGCCGGTGTCGCAGCCACCCTCCGGCACTCGGTGGCGGGACAGGCTCGCGGAGCAGCTCTCGCGGAGGGAAGCGGGCGGTGCGCGGGAACCCTTCCGCTGCCTCCCTCCGGCGTGGCGGGGCCGGCAGCGGCGGGGGGGATCCCCCCTCCCCCCCTCCCCCCCTCCCGGGAGTGTGGCCGGAGCCGTGGCTTACACGTGAGTCTGCTGGCCGCGCGCCCGGCTCGCGCTGCCGCTGCTCCTCTCCCCCATTGACAAGTTCGGGCCAATGAGAGCTCGGGCGCCGCCAGGGGGTGGGCCCGCGCCCGTCACCCAATGGGCATCTGGGGAATGCGCTCGCGCCGCTTCCCCCGCCGCCCGGGGTGGGGGGCCGGGGCGCCTCTCCGGTACGGGCGTTGGGGTGTCGGCCCCCCGGGGGCAGGCGGCGCGCAGGCCCTTGTCTGAGACTGTGCTGGGCCGGGCGGGCCCGGCAGGCGCCCTGGCTGTGGGCTGCCAGCGCGGTGTTCTACAGGGGGGCCTAGACTTGTGACTTGCAGTCAGCGGGGGTCCCGCCGCGCGTCTGCAGAAAACGGTCCTCTGGCACGAGTGTCCTGGGAGTGTCGGAAAATGGGGGCTGCAGGCTTGAAGTGCAGAGCAAAACGTGCTGGTGGACCCACAGCTGCGTACGGGTTACGCAGGGGCGCCAGGGTTGGTATGTAAATGTGATCAGCCGATGTAGTTGAAAAAAATAGGGTTGTCTTCGGCACCCAGGGCGAATCTGAAGGTTGTACCTGTGTCAGTAGTTTACTGTCAGCGTGGTAAACTGTTAAACTTTTCAGGCTCACATGGTAGCTGGAGGATCTGGTGGGTTCGGTGTATCCAGTTCTGCTTGTGTATGTCATTTACTGAGTGGTGTTTGGTCAGGGAGCTTGAGAAGGAGAGCTTGGAGGAGAGCTTGTCATGATGTATCAGATGTTTGGAATATGTTGATGATGGTAGCGTCTCCGTTCAAAGGCATGCTTAGCAAATGCCGTTTGTCTTTTCCTTTTTTTGGTATTTCAGCAAATTTCTCCCATGTGTATATTGGTGGATTTGGCTGTCCAAAGATGGGAATTGCCACTGGGCATATAACTGCCCTTCCTGAAATAATGAATGTGTGCGTGTGTGTTGGGTAACACCGCTGGCTCAGGGGTAGTGGAAGTTTCACTTCTGCCATGCAAGAAGCACTGCAGAACACATGTTTAGCTCTGACCTGTTGGTGTAATGAGGTAGTTTCCTCAAGTAACTTTCTGACTTGTGATGCTGTTCAGACCTTTTTAAATAATGTGCTGAACGCAGAAATCATCACATGTGGGTATACCGTTCTTTGAGATTTGGTGGCGTAGCAGAAAGCACAAGGTAACAACTTGTACAGTTAATGTCCAGGCAATCCTAGAAAACTATTGCAAATCCTAGGTCAAATATGCGCAGATGATCTGAGTTATGTAGGCATTTCAGGGTTCCTGTTGTATTTGACTTTAAATGTGAAAGATTCCAAAAGTACTCATTTGCTTTGCGTTAATGTGGTGGTGTTGGAATGTACAGATCTAGTTCAGAGATGCCATTCTGCAAATGCTTTCCTCACTGACCCATCCGTGCTCTCTGGTGTTCTGTTTGTCAGCTCAGGCTCACGTCGGCAAAACTGCAGACTGAATTTTTAAAACTGCTCAGCAGCATTTAAGGCAATTGCAAGGCAGGTACTGCAACAGTTCCTTTGTATGGTTTAGATATGTCTGTAAAGTTTTAATAGAGTAGATACAAAGTGTTAACTGTTGAACATGTGGTCTTTAGCACTATTTCAGAGCTGTGAGCAAGCTTTGCAGGTCTTTGTTAATTGCCTCCTAATACAAGATGTTAATTGAAGCTGTGTACTTTTTGTTAGGAGTCTGTGACATGTCTGAAAATTGCTGTTAACCCGTGTTAACTTGTGTCCAGGAGTAATTATTGGTCATACTATGTTGCTAGCATGACATGAAGTTTTATAAAAACATTCTCTTTTAGAATATTGTTGTAATTAAATTATTTCAGTTGATAGATGCAAATAATCTGAATACAATATATCCCACTATGCTAATTCTAGAAAGGCAATTGAATAGGCTCGTTCATGTTGAACAGAACTTGAAATCAAAGCTGAAACTGCAGGACAATAGCTAAATTAGAATCAACTTGCAAACCAGTTGAGCGTGCCTTTTGTATTGTAAAACCTGCTTAGTAGTGAAATGTGAGCCATTCATCTACTGAATGACTAAGCTGGTGTTCAAAGCTAAAAATTTCCCTGTTGCATGTGCTTGCTAGAGATTAGATATTTTAGTCTTTACTGGGTATCACCAGCAAAAAAAAAGGGAAAAAGTTCAAGAACGTATGCAATTAAGAAATTTGAAATTTTTTCCTCCTATGGGCAAGCCTGCTTTCTAGAGAAGAGTTTGGATAGGTGTAAAGTATTTCAGAAAATATCTATACTTACTTAAAAGTATTGGACATGGATTTTACTTTGCTGTTAAGATTGGGGTGGGGTGAGGGGGTGGTGTTCATTTGCTAATCAGTTCTGTGAAAAGGTCTTGTGGTTGAAATAGTGGCAAGCATCCGAAGATGCCCACCCTACTCATATTCAAAAGTGGAATGAAGTTAATGTTTTTGTGGTCTTGAAATAATTTGCTTTAACTTTAGTGCTTGTTCTCACTGTGCTTTGTAAAGCAAGTTTTTAAAAATAGTGTTAAACTATGTATAAAAAAGGAAGGTTTGCTGAAAATGTGATGAACATGCTGTGAGCCCTGGAATTCTATGGTGACTTGAGTAGTGCATTCACTAAGTCCACAGTAAAATAAGCTGTCTATTCCTTCAGATGATGTGCAGCTATGCATTTGCTATCTTGGGGCTTATCATGATCTTGAATGTACAGAAGTTTGAGACCATGGTTAATGATGCAAGTATTAAGAGTCCATATTTCAAGCATTCAACCCTGAAAAAATACTCTGAAATTAAGCTTTAATGTGCCTTCCTATTTGTCTGTATTATGTGGAGACACAAGAAACTGGAGAAAAAGCAGTGCAGTAATGAGCAATATGGAGTGACACCAATGAGTCTCATCCCATGCTACATGAAAACTTCTGAGCACCAGTACAGTCAAGCACCTGAGTCCTGCAGATACTTGCTTTGTGCTGCACCCTATAGCCTGAGTCAACTCACTGCTGCAGTGTTCCTGCACCTCTGTCCCTTCCCCCCATCCTTGGGACCGTAGCGGGGCCTGTTTGCTCAAACAGTGAAGGTCCAAGGAGGCTGGGCCCTGAGCCCTGTTCTACTTACTCCTGCAGTGGTTTGAACAAAACAATGTAGAGCTTCTCTGGAGACTGGGAAGAAGGCAGGGTAGGGCAGGATTGTGCCAGGATAAAGGCTTCTGTCACTGTGTGCTTGCTGAGCTTTTTTATGTGGGGATGAAAGGTAAACTGGACAACTTTATGTAAGAACTTAGTCTGCCCCTCATCAAAGTCGATATTCATGAACTAGATTTTAGCTAACAAGTTCAAAATTACAGGTAAAATAAGTTTGCTTGTAATTAAAGAATGGTTTCACACAAAGGAAACAAGCCCTTTTACACTCACTGCTGCCACTGATTGTGATACTGGTTGTGGGAAGTTAATACTTGTGTTGAAGGCTTTTTGGTATTTTCCTACCTTACCACTGAAACTGATGAAGAATTTAGTTAGTTGCTTTCTGTCAAAGATCTGGTCCCTTAGTGAGATGCCTCAGAGCGTCCCATTAGAACACGTAGCTACTGGTAGACGCCTAAGAGGACTTTCCTGATGACTGTTTACTCAGCCAGGAGAATGGGAAAGTTCGAGGCTTATGGGAGATGCTTTCTGCCTTTCAGCATGTTTGTTCTGGAGGAGGTTACACTTAAAGTTGCCCTGAGTGTTGCCTCTAAATTCTGTTGAAGCCCTGATGTGCCTGTTGGGGCTCGTGCTTCCTTAAACACCTTGAGTGTTATGTATGTTTTGTCCTATGAGACTTGGGAATACTCATCGAATATCCTTGGGTGTAAAGGACAGAGTTGTCATCCCATGTATACAGCTGTAATTGCAATAACAATAAAAGGCCTGCAACAGGACAGATACGGAGCCTTTAAAGCGCTATCTGTGGCCATCTTAGTGCCGTTGCTGAAATATCTTGGTGTCATTTGGGAATGATTCTCCTTAGTTGGCTCAGGACCTCCTAGGTAAGAACTGTTTTGTGAGGAGTACTGCTTGGAATTGCTTTTGATGTGGATGCAACTTTGCATTCAGGTGCCTTTCTTTAATTCAAGATTAAGTGCATGTTCCTGGAGGGCTTTCTAAGTTTCAGGTAGAGGAGATGCAGGCAGTCTTTCTGTATATCTCTGTTCAGAGCATATAGAGGGTGTGTGGGTTTTGTGCGCTCCACAGATACTGCTGAAGTGAAACTATCGAGTTGCCAGTGCCTTGAGTCTAAACCCCGGGTGTGAACATAGTTCAAGATAATCTGTCTTCAACAGCAATTTATAAACTAAGTTATAATTCTAATAGGAAATCACGTGTGGCTATCTGCAGGGAAATAGCACCAGCTGCGAGGAGGTGCTTTAGAAAGCTTGTGGGTTTTGTGTAGTGGTCTGTACTGTATCTACCTGTTTCAGGATGCTTGAAACTAATGTTGCAACTCTGCTAATGCTGATACGTGGTCAGCTCCACATTCCTCAGCCGCATCTCCTCTGCATAGGCTGTTGGGGCAGGTATTAAGTTTGACTGTTCTGGACCATGGTATTGGCAGGAATTTGCCTACTTAACTGTAGCCTGCTAATGATGTAACTGATATATCTATTGGCTCCTAAAAATACTTAGTAGGTAACAGATGAGGGAATAAAAAGTTGCTCTGCATTTGAATGCTTGATTTTAAAATAAGATCTTATATTAAGTGTAAGATTAATGTGCTTATTACTTTGATTACCACAGACTTGTCAGCTGTGCAATTTCAATGAAAAGCTATGCCAGAATATGTATACAGCTTAAGCTGTCTTAGAGTTTCACAAGATTTATTTCCTAAAAATTCCTGCTCTGCTGCAATTTCTGCTTTTCCAGTGCTGTCTGGGCTGTGTTAGCAAGGTACTGTTACTGGGGTGGTGGGATGGGATGCTTGTGGGTGCTGTTAATTTCTGATAGGAACAAGTTCCTGATATAGGTCTTTATCTCTTTAAATTTGTTATCCCCTTCCCAGTTGGCCTGAAACAGCAGCATTGTGTTGCTGCCTGATATGATTGACTCCTGTCTTACAAACCTGTTTCAGCCCTGAGATAAAGGCTCAGAATGGGCCTATAGCTTGCATTCAAAAGTATGGTTTTATCAGGCAAGGAAAACTTGATTTATAGCTTATTCATTCTTTGTTTATCAGAAATACAAAATAAAGGAGTAAAGATGATGGTCAAGAATTTGGTTGAGAAGGGACTGTTGGCTATTCATTTCATTACACAATTTATTTTTAGGAAGTATGCTTAAAATACTTCTCAGTTCTGATAGGTTTTCCGTACTGACATACACGGGTGGCAGTTTGAATGGGAGTTATTTGCACTCTGGTAACAAGTCAGTGCTGATAAGGCACTAAACATTGCAACCCAGGTAGTTGCTAGGAGTAGATTGCTAAACTTGACTTTTTTCTTTTGGCATGTTCTGCTGGTCAAGTATAGAACAAGTAGATTTCTACCATTCAAGCATGGACAGTTTTTCACACTTGAGTAGATGTATTCCATTTTCATTTGGTATTCTCCGAGCATGTGCAACCATTTAAGATGCATGATGCTTGCCTATTGGAGAAACTATTTTGACTTTCAGTAGGTGGCAGTAATTTGAGATTTCAGAAACAGGATCTTACAGCTTTGGAATGAAGTTGGTAATAAGCCTACATAACAGTGAGGAATTGGTCTCAAAATGTATTTTCAGTCTGGAGTTCCAATGGGTGCAGGTCTGCTACAGAACTTACTAAGCTATCAATGGTTCTCACGTATCGTATTCTAGTATGCTTGGCTTGAGTGTAACAAAGCAATTTCGAAAGTGTTTGGGATTGTCCTGATGTCTGCTTGTAGGAAATAATTTAGGAAATAGTAATGAAATCCACATACTTCCTGTTGAAAGGGGAATTTTGAAGAGCAGAAGCCTGTGACAGCATTTTATTGAGAATTAGTCTCTTTGGTTCCCCTTTTCAGTTGGAGGCTTTGCCTCCCAGTTAAAACTTCACTCTGTTATGAAATAGGAAGTAATGTTCTCAAGTATTTCACAGTTACTAAATTTGGGGGTCTTTATTTGACAAAATAAAATGAGGTTAGCTGCAATACATGTACTGATAACCATTGAAATACTATTTAAGGTGGATTTTTTCTTTCTGCATTAAGAGGGGGTGGACATTGCTTGTCTTTAGTAACACTTAAATAATTATGTAGAATAAAGGAAAGGAAGAAATGCAAGAGCTGGACTTCTAGTGAACTCAGTCTGCTTGGTACAAAGTAGTCCCAGATGTTATTCCTTAGCTCTGCTTTAAACAATGGAAAATGTCAAATGCTAAGGTCATTTTGTTTAAATAGATTATATTGAGATCAAATCCAGCATGTTAGTGGCCTTTCTGTAGTCTTCTGTGCTTAGCTTTAAAATGCACATGGGTACATGCCAGTGCCTCTGCAAAACTTCTCCCCAACGAGGCCAAGTCTCATCCTGGGTGCTGCAACCCTTTGTTAGCCTATTCTATGTATGCTTTTGGATCAAGCCTGCCATCTTGTACGTTTCTCAGTTTGTAGGCTTTCTTCCTTGATGCTACTCTAGCCAGATCAAATGATGAACTTGCCCTTTATTCCTGTAAAGGCTGAACACATGAATGTTTAGCATATGCTTAGCTATGGTTTCTGTAGTGGCATAATGAAGAATTGATCAAAGTTTTAATATGCAAAGGTCTTGTGCAACTGCTGATTGCAGCCATAGTACCTAATACTATCTGTAGTACTGTCAAGCATGATGTGGGGCTTTCTTTACATGGTAGGCTTTGGACTTAACATTGCAATATTGTATTGTTGGTAGTATGCTGTACTGATCCTTCAGTGTTGGACCACCTGCACACCAAAATTGTTACATCTTCCTCTGCTAATATGTGACTGAAACTTAAATGAGCCATTTTCCAGAAATGTCTGCATGGAACTGCACTACAGTGATACTCGAAGAAAATTCTCACTTGGTCTACATAAAGCTAAGGTTTTGACTGTCTGACCAGGTAAGAAGCTTGCAAAGGCTGAGATGTATGTTCTTGCAGAGCCTGAGACAGTTACGTACCCGTTAATACTTAGACAAGTACAAAATCAGATTTGTAGTACTGTACCAATGGGGTTACTGCAGCTCAGCATCAGGCAGTGTAAGGGAACTCTGTCTTGGCATTCATAAATGCTGTGTCAGACACTGGGTATTTCTTTAATGGCAGATAAAAATATTGTCAGTTACGGTGCTGGAATGGTTCGAACAGTTATTCCACCAAACCAAATTAATACATTACCTAGTTCAATTTACAAGAAGAATGTAAAAGGATGTTAGCGGGAAGATACTAAGGCTGGCAAATCTGCAGGTGTGCTTTAGCTTCCAGAGAAAAGCAGATAGTCCTGCAGTCCTCAGCAGAACAGTGTGATGGCCTCGGAGCATTTAAAAAGTAGGTGTAATATAATATAAACTATTTCACTCCTTGCATCTGCCAGGTTTTTCAAAGATGAGGAGACACTTGCATTTTTGTATAAACCTGAGTATCGGGAACAGAGTTAAACCCAGTCAATGACATAAGTGTAGAGGTGAATAACTGTGTGGGATTTTATCTGAGCATTAAAAACAAGCTGGTCTTTTTATAATTTGACATGTGGATTTGAGTGGTCTGTGCTCATGTCTATAGCTGCAAAAGAGTATTTCATCAAGGTTCACTAACTGGGGTGGTGGTGAGAAGAACCTCAACTGATTTTAAGTATCCAGTTGTATTGCAGAGTTCATAAACTTGTTCAGATGTGCGTTTAATTATGTGGGATTTTGAGATGCGTAGCAGTCTCTTAAATACATTTTTAATAGCTTCAGTCTCATCTAAAAGGAGGCTATAGTGGGAGTCTAGGTTAAGTGTGTTCTGGTTGACTCTTGTATTAATATACTGGCTTAGTGTAATATACACTTTAAAAGGGAAAATCTTGAAGTATTAGTAGTAAAGGTACTGAATTAGGTTTCAGGAGGCATTCTCAAGTGAGGGAGAGATTAAGACATTTGTTTGCTGGGGTGTTTAGAGAAGCAAAGAACATCTGGATATTTTCAGTTCTATATAGAGCAGAATCTAAAACTTCAACTTAGCAAACCGGCTGGTTTTCTTAGGGAAAAGATGGCTCCTGAGGAACCCTGCTGATAGAATTAACAGTGAGTGCTCTGTCCTGAAGCAGAACTATAGAATTTTTGCAATGTCAGTGAAGGGAGAGAGGTCTGATTCCTGAGGAGGGATTAGGCTGACAGTTATATGGGTAGCTGAGCCAATCTAATGATTTGCTTGATGTTAAAAAATTGCAGTTCTTTCATGCTCCCAGCTGTGAAGAGTCCTGTAGTTGTTCCAGCTCTACTGGTGGGCAGCTTAGTTTTATCCTGGGTTAGTACATTTCTTGGTTCATGACAGGTCAGAGCACAAAAGCCAGCACAAACCTGCTGGTGGAATATGCTTTGGGAAGGGAGGGATTGAGAGAAGTAGGGCAGCTGGCAGGATTGTAATTTTGCAACTTCAGAAAGCTGTATCTGTTCCTGTCTGCTTTATAGCAACGTTGACTATATTGGATTCTACTAATCTGATGTAGACACAAGACTGAAGTGAGAACCAACATAGTTTTTTGCAAGTCTGTCACTTCTCGTGAGTACTTGGAAGTCTTTGGGCTTAATTTGAGCTCTTTGGTTTTTTCAGTTTATTAATAAAATTATTTGTAGAATGAGTAATGACAGGAAAGACTTGAAATGTTAAACTTCTACCAGTATACTGAAATCTAGCACTGTAGTTCAGTTTATTTTCTTGTAAATGCAATATTCCAAACTATTTGCTGCAAGTTTTCTGTATCTTCTAGAGACAGAAGGAATTCTGTGATTCTGATTGATCAGAGGAGTTCAGGTCACTGAGATGTGTTAGTTTTTAGGGCTGGTTTTCAATTAAATTATGAACTTGACTTTATGATGGACAAATAAAACATGTTAATGTTACCTGGCTGGTTTATTACTCTAGTATTTGCCAGTGACTACTGTGATTTAAGTACATGGAGATTCAACCTAAAGTATACCTTAAGTTATAACAATGAATTCATCTCGGTACGTGTGAGATGCAGAACTTAAGGTTATCCTGACTTGCCTAGTGAGAAGCATGGGGTTGTTTGACAATTGTCCTCATGCAGTAGATTAACAGATCTTCAGGAATACTTAACCACTGGGAGCTAAGAATTGGGTATTACTGTATTGTGATAGACAGTTCCTATATAGGAAGTCTTCGCCTCTTGTGCTGTCCAATCCAGCAACTCAAGACAAGATCTGTAGTCTTGTTTGGGCTGTACTTCTTACATAGGGTTCCAGAAAGCTTCAGTTTAACCTGTTGTTTGTGCTCTTCTATAATTTCTTTGCAGGATTGAGTGGGACAAACTTCTGGAGAATGTGCATTGTTTGATCATAAGTGTGACAAAAACTGACAAGCAGGAAGCTTATGTACTCAGGTAAGCCACTAGCTTATTCTTTTAGTCTCCAAGAGGTAAGTAAGTTAAAGCTGTTGTATGGGATCCACTTGGCTGAGAATCCAGTCGTGGGTTCAGATTGTCCTGTTCATGACTACAGCGTACAGGGGTCTGCTAATCATAGTGCTGTCGCGCTTCTGTTGCATAGCGGCAAGGTCTTCATAGTTATCAGTGTTTGTTGTCCTTAATACTTTTTGTTAAAAAAAAAGACATAGTAGTGGTGTTTCTACACCTGATCACTGAATTTTGTCTGGGATAAATAAGTCTCCCCAGTTAAGAGGTTTAGGATCACTTCAGCAGAATAGTGCATGTAGGTGTCACCTAGATCAGCAAAAACTGTGTAAGTAGATCGGCTTTAACTCCAGATAATGCAGTCAACTGGAACAACTCTTGCAGCTGCGCTAAGGACATCTGTAAAAATGTAACTTTCCTGAAATCTTGGAATTTTTGTGTTATGCAGGAATTAGTTGTAAGGACACTACTTTTGCGACGTGTTTTTCATCTTCTGAAATGCTTTCATGCTTTTTCTACATGCATTTTAGACACATTGACATTCTCTGTGTTACTTCAGATTACAAAAAACAAGCTTTTGTACTCTGAAAGACTGCCTTGAGGGCAAGGTTGGGCTAAGAGCAAGCTAGTCAAGCTGCTGAAGTCTTGTTTGCTCAAGCTTTATGTATTTAAAACAAAATTCTGAAAATAATGTAACTAGTTACAACTGTGTCCTGGGTGAAATATAACCTCAACTTTGAATTCTGAAACAGCATTCCAAACCAAGTTACTGATTTAAGCTGGACTTTTATTCCCGTTGTTCAGTTACTTGGTGAGAAGATACTTGTTATACGTGCGTAGGTGTTCTGGATGTAGTATCAATGCCTGTCTCCAGTTCAGTGGGACTGTAGTGAAGTATCTGACTTACAGAAATTAACTATACATAAACTATATCTTATAAGGCATATTGTATAGCTGTGCCTATAGTCTCATTATGAGACTTCCTGTTCTGTGGACAGGTGCTGATATACCACTTTCCAGTGGTCAGCTTTTCTAGAAGATGCGGCCAGACAACTTGTGAAATTCTGTTACGGCCTTTGCCTGTTTTGAGTTGACTTTCACGTAGGCTTTATTTCAGCTGAGAAAGTCATATTTCAGATTTGAACCTGTTCTGTGCCTGGGTTAAGAGACTAAATTGCATGTGTATGTTGCATACTCACTTCACAGCATGTTTGTAGTTCTCTAATAGGTTGAGGATATGTAATGCATGTAGTACCTCTTCTCCTGTAGTGTGGTAGCTGTGCAATTCCATGTTTGCAGCAGGTATTTGTTTTGGGAAATCATAACAGCTCTCAGATGTTAGCTGAAATCTATTGGTTTGATCCATTTGCGAAGCATGTTTATGTACCATATGCTGAATGTTCACTTACAGTAGTGCATTGTGTTGGGATAAGAACCAAGATCTAACCATTCTCTCTTGGCTTGTTTTATATAGAGCACTTAATATATCTTTAACACGTCTTTTTTTACAGTGAGAGTAGCATGTTTGTCTCCAAGAGACGTTTCATTTTGAAGACGTGTGGTACCACCCTCTTACTGCAAGCACTGGTTCCCCTGTTGGAGCTTGCTAGGGAGTACAGTGGGTTTGACTCAATTCAGGTAAGGTGCCAAAAATGCTGCATCTTCCTTAGAATGTGTGAGAAGCTTTTTACTAATATTTAAAATTCACTAATTTTATTAAATATTCTGAAACTTCCTTTGCCATTTATGTATGCTTCCCACAATAGGAAGATTGTAATGGCTTGCTCTGCTGTGGGATTTAGCCTTCTGTTTGGCCCTGAAAGGATGCTAACTTACTAATGCCATTGTGCTGAGTTAAGGTTACTTAATGGTGAAAGACTTCCATGCCCATGTTGTCAGTGCTGAAGTCACTGATGTTTTCTTGTGGAAAACAAATTTGGAAGTAAGTTCTCATATAGCTTATAAATTCAGCTAGGAATAACCATATGCCTCTGAAATGCAAACACAGGTAGCAGTGTTGTTTTGACAATGAAAGCTTACAATAAATGCTTGCATTTATCTAGATTTTTAGATTCAAGGTAGGCAGATGTATTCAGTATGTAAGATGCACCTTTATTTTTTCAGAGCTTCTTTTATTCGCGTAAGAATTTCATGAAGCCTTCCCACCAGGAGTACCCACATAGGAATTTCCAGGAAGAAGTAGAGTTTCTTAATGAAATTTTCCCAAGTAAGTACATGAAATTTCAGCAAAGTTGCACAACCTGCATGAAGCTTTGATGTGAAATAGGAGGTGACAAGTGCTAGAATATGAACAGGCTGCCAGGCCATTCATTCAGCAGTCCTTTGCAGTTCTGCAGCTAGCACAAGCTTTGGCTGCATAAAAAGCAAAAGCTATAGATACTTTCTGAATTTCTGACACTAACTTGCTAAGATCAAAATTTAAAGCATGCTAAGCTTGACACTTAGCACCTTCCCTTAACTGAGGTCATCTTCAGACTTCCAAATGGAGTGTAGTAAGTCAGTCTGCAGAATCCAGCTCTCGCTGACCCTAAAAGCCTCATTAAAAAGGTAGGCTAGTAATTTAAGGTAACTAAGACATTGAAGAAAAATATAAGCTTTTCTCAGAGAAGTCACTGCCCTGAAGCCTGAATTTAAACATTTAGTAAAATCTAAGACCTACAAGAATAAACTTGAATTTTAACTACCGGGAGAAGTTTTTTGAAGGAACATGAGCTGTAGTACTTACCTGAGTTATTTGAAAATACATGCTAATAGTAAATTCATGAACTCGATGCTTAAGAGTACCAGAGTTTCTGTCTGTGCATAGCTAAAGCTTGTAACCTGAATTTCGTGCTATTAGGCTCTTGGTGTCCAGACCACCTTCTCAGGGAGCTTGTTCTGCTGATTATTGGCTTTATGTTCCTGAAGTTAAGTGCCTGGTTATTTGATACAGATGCCGACTGTATCAGTGAGCCTCTTAGTGTTCTGTGAAAGACTTTTTTGTCTTTAATTATGAAACGAAGTGAATATCTTACATAAAGGATCAGCTGTGGTACATTAACTGGAGACTTTGTCTTGTCTAGATGGAGCAGCTTATTGCATGGGGCGTATGAATTCTGATTGCTGGTACGTATGTGAAGACTTTGAAATCTTTGTGATTTACAGTAGAGCTTAACCTGGTGCTGCTAATATTTATTACATAGGCGATTTGTATTTTCTATAGGTACCTGTACACCCTGGATTTCCCAGAGAGTCGGATATCCAATCAGCCTGATCAGACACTGGAAATTCTGATGAGTGAGCTTGACCCAGTAGTTATGGACCAGTTCTACATGAAAGATGGTGTTACTGCAAATGATGTCACTCGTGTACGTTTGCCAGAAAACTAAACATTTGTGGGAATGATGGAAATTGGGCAACAAAACAATTCACTTATTTCCTGCCACAAAGTAAACCTTGTATTAAATGGTATCTCATAGAAAATGTCAGGTTAATGTTTTAGGGGTAAAATGGATTTTACTCCAGAATGTTTTTGGGCCTATAACTTAAAATTTTCAGTGCCCTGATTTAATCTATTGAAAGGAACAATTTGCAGTGCTTTAGGTGAAGCTTAACCTCTGAAAAATGGAGGAATAAAACCACAATTGAATAACTTCCACTGAAGGATGGAGATTACATGGAGTAAGACTTAGACTAAAGATAGTGAATGCCAAGGGAATTTAGGTATCAAAATTAAGGTTAAATCATGAAGCTGTTTGGATAGTTTAGGGGGGGTGGGGGCAGATTTAAAGTCTAAGCATAACTTCATAGTTTCGCCTCCTCATCTTTTTCCAAATGGGAAAGTCCTGTGACATAACCAAGTTTCTCTGACAAGTACATTGTCTTCATCTGGTTTGCCATCTTAAGCTGTGACTCTCATACTGTGTTTGCTGTTGAGGTTTGGCTCTAGCTCAAGTACTGTGTGGGAACTCAAAGTGCTTGGGATTGCCCTTCATTCTAGAGTACAAAGAAGTATATTCTCACTCCGGAGTAAATGTAAACAGCCTTCACTTTGTGGATACTGGTTGAACAGGAGCTTTGTTTTCTGTTGCAGAAGCAATTATATTTTAGAATTCTAAGCTGTTTCCTTGTCTTGGAGGTATGCAGCTTGGTTCTGTAAGAGGCAAAGTATCTGATAACTTGCGTGCAACTTGGCACTCAGTCACTTGGTAAGTGACAGGATTCAAGGCAGGTTTGTCTGCAGTGGTACAGATTGTCAAACTGACGTTACTGGGATAATTCTGGTGTCCTGTCCCCTAAATTGGTGTTCATTCTGCTTTTGAGTTAAATCTAAACAGTGTAAGGATGCGTGATAAACTGAGTGGTGTAATTTTATCTTCTGTTTCAGATGAGTGGAATTCGTGACCTGATACCAGGTTCTGTTATTGATGCTACAATGTTCAATCCTTGTGGGTATTCAATGAATGGGATGAAATCGGATGTAAGTTTTACAGTTACTGATAATTAATGTTAAAATAAATAGTAATTATTTGTTGGTAATATTATGTAAATTTTTTTCAGGGAACTTACTGGACTATTCACATCACTCCAGAACCAGAGTTTTCTTACGTTAGTTTTGAAACAAACATAAGTCAGACCTCTTATGATGACCTGATTAGAAAAGTTGTAGAGGTTTTCAAGCCAGGAAAATTTGTGACAACCCTCTTTGTTAATCAGGTGAGTTTTCTTACATTAGGTTGTCAGCTCCTGAAATGCATATTGACACAAAGCAAGGCTAGAGGGTTTTTTTACTGGAGTGTTACTAGTTTCCAGTTTGCCTTTGTATTTGGTAGTTTCTTTGCAAAGTGAAAATACTCTTCAGTATTGCTTTGGCGTGTACTGAATCTGATCTCCAGAAAACTGAAATATGAAGATAAGGCAGCCCAATCTCAATATTCTAACAACATCCTGTGCAGTTTTGTGTAGGCATAACTTCTTGCTTTGACATCTTTCTGGATTTGGCTGCAGCTGTCAGCTGTAGAAGCACTGCTGTTAATGGTGGTGCTGCCAGCTAGTCATAGTGTCATAGAATGGTTTGGGTTGGAAGGGACTTTAAAGGCCATCTAGCCCAACCCCCTGCAATAAGCAGGTACACCTTCCACTAGATCAGGTGACTCAAAGCCCCATCCAACCTGGCCTTGAGTGTTTCCAGGGAGGGGGCATCTGCCACCTCTCTAGGCAACCTGTTCCAGTGCCTCACCACCCTCAGTGTAAAAAATTTCTTCCTTTTATCTAGTTTGAATCAGCCCTCGTTTAGTTTAAAACCATTGCCCCTTGTCCTATTGCAACAGGCCCTGCTAAAAACCCTGTCCCCGTCTTTTAAGTACTGGAAGGCTGCTCTAAGGTCACCCTGGAGCTTTCTCTTCTCCGAGCTGAACAGCTCCAACTCTCTCAGCCTGTCCTCACAGGAGGAGCGCTCCACCCCCCGTAGTGGTTCATAGAAAAGCAGCACCGTATGTGGGGAACAGAATTGCTGCCTGTGATTGAAACTTCTGCAGCACTCAGGCCCAGGCTGAAGCATGTTTGTAACAGTATCACAAGAACCACACATAAAACAATACTCTGCTAGTCCATCTCTGAGTGCTAAGCTTAAAAAAGTAACTTTCACTTTTTTGTTTTGTAGAGCTCTAAATGTCGTACAGTGTTTTCTTCTGCCCAGAAGATTGAAGGGTTTCAACGTCTTGATCACCAGATTGCCCAATTCAGTGATTATAATTTTGTTTTTACCAGTTTCACAAAGAATCGCCAGCAACAGCACAGTTGATTAAGAATGAAGAAAAAACGCAAAAAGAAATCCCATATAGAAGGTGGTGGTTGCTTTCTAGTTAATGATTCAGGGGGCCATGCTTTCCACTCCCACCACCTTGTAGTTGTGGAAAGCCCTAGGTGTAATCATAGTATAACCATTTTGAATTGTATGCATTATTATATCAAGGAGTTAGATATCTTGCATGAATGCTCTCTTCTGTGTTTAGGTACTCTGCGCCACTCTTGCTGTGAAATTGAAGTGCATGTAGAAAAATCTTACTGTATGAAACTTTACAACACTTGTAAAAATAATGCAGGTAGAATTACACACAGTATAGTTTTTCTCCAGGTATCACCAAAAATTCCCCACAGACAAGGCTTTCGTCCTCACTAGACTTTAGCCTCAGCCTACTCACTGGGGACAGTTCTCTGTTAAATTGTCACTCTTTTTTTACCTATGTTGTGATTTCAGTCTAAAACAGTTTTGACAAACTTATAAATGATTTCTAATGAAACTGATTCCTAATTAACACTTTCATGTTTGGAGAAAGTTCTTAAAACAGTTACAAATTGTTTTGCTACTACAGGTGGTGGTTGATTTATTTTTAAATCAGACTGACTTTTCATGCTCTAATAAAGCTTGTAGGAATTTGCTCAGCTATACTGTAGCACTGGGCTAACACATTGGTCTTTCACCTTTAGAAACTTGGCTATTGGTACTAGTGCAGGTTAAATTTCATCTTAACTTACTGCTCATTTATCTGTCCACACTCCCGAGCTGTCATGCTGCTACACAAAGGCAGAATTTGAAGAAGGTCCAAGGCTTGATAAGGCAAGAGCCAAGTCAGGATGCAAGTGCTCTGGCATCGTTGTGTGACAGCTTTGCGAAGTGCAGGTTCATACTGGCACCAGACATTTTCTTTCCTAATCACCAGCTGTGTCAGACTAAGAAGCTGGTGCTCCTGAGCACTGGCAGGTAGATCTAGCGAAGGAGTGGGATTTGTCAGGCTGGGTGTGTTGATTGGTTTGGATTATTCTCCGTAAAACCTGTGACCTACCACTTCTAACTGTAAAGAGTGTTTCTAAACTGGCCCAGTGTCACTTCATTTTGTTGTTCCAAGCAAAGCTAATGCCTCTATCTTGTGACGGTCCTGTGACATTGTTGTGCTTGTGACTTATGTTGTATTTGAGTGTTGTGACTTCATCTGTTTTTTCTTCCTAATGACTAAGGTGGTTCCTCTTACTGTGACTTGAGGGCATTAAGTGAAGGCACACAACAAGAACTGTCTGGGACACCTGGACAGAAGTGAAGTAGAATGCTATTCATAGAGCATGAATAAGTGTGTAATTCAAAGTCACTTTAATGGGTATTGACTAAAATGCAGGCTTTAAAGAGCTGGCACACTTTCAGCTATGTTTGCAAATACTGGGATTTTAACAGCTGTGAGACCAGCATGTTAATTACAAAATTGAGATTATTTTTTTCCCTCTTGTCCTTGCAATGTTTTGACTCTTTCTGGTTTGACGCAGTGGTTTTTTGTTCCTTCCGTATTTGTAAATGAAGTACTTTTCCAGTGCTTCAGAACTAAAGTCTGCTTGGTTAGAAATCAAGTGGTTGGAACGTTTTGATTTTTTTATTTTAAGCATATTGTTGATGTTCTTTACCAACATTATCAATTACATGCTGTAAATGGCACTAAAGCTTTTTGGTGTTAATCTTGAGGACCAATATTTCAGTGGTGTTTTTGTTCTTAAACATTGTCCCAACTGACCTGACGCTTGTTGGCTTGAGGTCCTGTAAGTAGACTGAAGATCCCTTTTCAAGTAATACCGAAATACACATTTTACAAATAGAAGCATAAGCCTCGGCTATAAAAGTGAAAGCTGTTGAATGGATTATTGAACTATCTAGGGTGATCAGGATGGGGGGAGTATGGTGTTTATAACTTCTGTGGTGTTAGACTTTGATCATTTAAAAATATCTGTACCACAACTTAATGCTTCAATAAAAGTTCGCTTAAATTGTTTGTAGTGATGATCCAGCAATTCTACCCTTTACACTCTTTGTGCTTTTTGGTACCAAATGGTTTCATTCTGAATGTTTCTTGTCCTAAATTACTTGGAACTTTACTTAGCTCTTCTAGGGTGTGCAGATCAATGAACTGTTAACATGTTGATAGTTTAAAAAGAGACAGCATGTCAAAGGAAGCCAAATGAAAATGTTACGCTGTTCTCAAGGCTAAAAATGTTTGTCTAAATGAACACACAAAAATTTGAGATTTGCTGTCTTCACCTAATGTTATTTTTTTAGCATTAAATAATTTAAATATTCCTCAAAATTAAGACCAGCAGGAGTTGTCTTGAGAAACAAACTCTGGCATATGTTTATGGTACTTAAGTTTAGACTGACTTTGAGAGTTCAAGGTGAAGTTTGTCTAAGATAAAGCAGGCATGTACCTAATCTGGGTAGTAAACTAGATGAGCAGCTAGGGATGTCGCTGCGTAGCAGATACAACCAACATAACCGAAACTTCCTCGATTCCATGGCATCAGTCCTACAGGAACAGCAGCTGCAGTTTAACCATGCCTGCAAAGCTCCCAACAATGCTGATATCCCCAAAGTCACCGAAGTCGGGGAAAACTTGAGTGTTGAAGGCCCCATACCTTAAATTGTTAGTGTCTGAATACAGGTTTCATCAGTCATCCAGAACTTATTCTGTGATGCTAGACTTCTCTAATTATGGTTTGGATGTTAAATAGCGACTTATCTTCGTTATTTCAAGTATTGAACTCTGGAAAAAGCCCAACTAAATCTTCTGTGAAAGAAGACATTCCAGCTTACACTATCAAAAGATCCTGTCTAACAGTCTCAGCTGTGACAAGTTAGCAGTAGCCTACCTGTGAAGAACTGTTTTCCAGACTGACCTCCACAAAACTGAAGATTTGTCTCTGTTTTTCTGTTTTAACTCACTTTGCCTGAATTTTGCAGGTTTCATGTAAAATTGTCTTCACATTTTCACCTCAGGACTATCCTTCAATAATACTCCTTTATTATTAACCTTTCTCCCTTGTAAATGGTGCTGATAACTGATGTGAGACTATGGTACATAACTCGATCCATGATAGCAACACCAATGGAAAGCTTGCTGTAGTCTTTAGCTGTGTTAGATGTCTGTATTTCTCGTAAACCAGTGGAGGAAACGGAAACATGTCCACTTAATTTCTGTGGATAAATCAATGGAAAAACCACTGTAAAGGGGTAGGAAGGGCTTTCTGTAGATCTCCTACTGTCAGATGAATCCCATTCAGTTTCATGGGTTTGTGAAGTCCAGCTTTAATAGTCTCTAACATGATGCTACCTGCAGTATAGGGAGCACATTTCATTCCACAAGCTTTGCTACTACTGGCTTCGGAGGAGACTGTCTCAGTCAAGACTAAGGTTCAGGAGAAGGCACTGAATGTATCAGGTTTTTTTTCTGATGCTAGGTCACCTGCTTGATTCAGCAATTTTAAAACTGAGCTTGGCTGGTTTAGTTTTACCTCTGTGTTCCTGGGAAATGTTTGTATTTCCCCTCGGTAGCCTGTCCTTCTTTCCATTTCTTGTGGACTTTCTGCATTTGAGCTCAGTTGGGAGTGATGCGTGCTGGGGTCACAGCGTCCCAAGAAAAAGGGATGAGTTTTGAAGCTAAAAGAAGCAATTGAAAGCGAGGAATAAAGATACTACTGGTTGTTGCAAAGCTGGAGGGTCTCCTGTTGGACTCTGTGGGGCCAGGGGTGGATGTGCAGACTGCTGGTAGCGTGATTGGTCCAGGCAAGAGGACAAAGCAGTTCTGTGTTGTCTGAGCACCCCAGTGTAATTTCAACACAGAGTGGGAACAGAGCTGCTGGCACCAAGCCCTTTGAATGGGCACTAAAAGCCACCAGGTTGCTGTCCTAGGCCTCTACTGCGATACGTTGATGCCAAAGAGATGAACCTGCTCTGGTACTCAGGTCTGAGGGGGGGGTGACTCTAGGGACAGGTACTGCCTGTCACTCTGGCTGCTGCTGTGGCAGAGAAATGTTGAAACTCGGGTTTCCCTAGTGATACTCCTAAGAGCAATGCCACCGCAACCTAAAGGCATGAGGCTTGGAAACAATGCTGATGTGCTCCAGAAGTGTGGAGTTCTCCCAAGCTGCACAGCCAAAACTGTTAGAGGTGGAAAAAATTGCTTCCAAGCACACTATATATGATCTGAGGCCTGCTGAAGTCTTCAAGCAGCGCCTGTGGCCGAAGCCTAGAAAGAACAGGATCGTTTAGTGCTGACCTGTTAAGCTCCCATGCAACCACAGTAATGGCAATTTACTAGGAAAGTTAATAAACAACTGAGGAACTGTTCTGACGTAGCTACAGGAGCTAAGCAAACAGGATTCACAAATAAAGGAATGCAGAGAATCACTTGCATGTTCTTAAATACACTCAAAATAAAAAAAAATACTCAAATGCTTGCACAGCCACACTGTGAATGTACCTACAGACGAGCGCTTGGAAGAGAATGCTGGCATTAAAAAGCTACTGAGACAGGCATTTCCTGGTAGTTTGTTCCACTTGACTTTCAATTACATGTTTAACTTCAGGTGAAGTTATAGTTGCACTTTTTCATCCTGCTTCATTTCAGGTGGTGTAGTCCCTGGGGTATTCTGCGTATTGCTTACAGCTCGGGGGGGCCTCTGCTGTGGGGGGGAGATTGGATTAGGGTCAAAATTGCTTAGACTATTTGCTGTTAGAATACTTCATGGCCACAAGGAAGCACTGCTGGAAATGAAGTTTAGCCAAACTTCAAGTTAACTGTTCAGTTTTCTTCTATTTCTTGTTACACGCTCTACTTACAAAACCAGAGCTGCTGTTCCATTTAATAAAATGAAGCAGGCCCTAGAGAGTCTTGTTTCCACAGCTGCCTGGGAGCTGTATCTTGATACAAATTTTACGTTCTCTATAACATGCTTAGTTCTGCTTTTTGCAACTGCTATTAATTTTAAATATACAGTACAGTATGGAAGGTCATGTTCAGGAGCAAATTCAGACACATGAATACCATAATCTCAGCATTTTTCATTCCTAGATTAACCAAAACATGAAACCACATTTTTGCTGTTAGTTCTAATGTGCACGCTTTACCTGAGCCCTAACTTTATGTGATTTATAGCATTCCTGTTACTTTCCTCACATACCTTTTTGTAGATCATATTCATCCTCTCAGTCCATCACTCTAAATCTGTCTTAAAATACTAAGATTTCAAAACAGCATACAAGACATCTGCCCATCTGCAGGTGTGCACTGGAACTGCTGCTTTTTGAGTCTGGAGTAAGTGCGCCAGGGCAGGGTTCCTGGTGCTCAGTGCAAACCCAGAAAACATCCAGTGGGCCCTGAGAGGAGAGGTCGGACAGGATCCTTGGTGACCTTTCCAGACACGCCAAGCAGGGAGCAACATGTTCTGTGGCAGCCATTTTAGCAACTCGCAGCTGTCTACAGTCCTGAATGCAACCTAAGATACAAGTAGTGCAACTTTTTCAACCTCTCTTTGTTCCCTGCTGTTCACTGAATTGGGTTTTGCTTGCTGGTGAAGAGTTGCGGAAACTGAATTTAATTGCAGTAAACAGGAGGCCAGGTACAACAATCAGATAATCTGCAATGTGTAACCTAATATTGGCTGACTTGAAATTATGTTTTTCATTTCTTTAGCAACATTTGAAGATACATATACTTAGAAAACAAATCATTGATTTATGATGTGCAAACTATTTGGCCTCAGAATGCCTAAATTAGAAATCCATTTGATTTTCAAAATATTCCTGAACTACCCATTTTGCTTCATCAGCTGTCACATGCAATGTAATGGGCTCAAGTGTCACCTCTTAAATACATTTTGTGTAAATATGTAGTTGCTGGCACATCAATTACTGTAAACTCATAAGCAGCAGCATGGGTTACTTAAGACATTTTTTTTGCTAGAGTAGTGAGAAGATTACTCTGATGCAAAACCATTTGCATACTCTGATGCAAAAACATACATGTTATGCATGTATGCATGACAAACCACACCCACAGACACATGCACGTATCTACGCTTTCTGATTTTCTGTGTCTGTTTGAGCAGACGCAAAAGGGTATCAAACGGGCTGCTCAAGGTGAGCTCTCTAGTGCTGGAGCTTCTTTTGCAGGCCTCACTGGCCAAATTTGGGTCCATTCTTGAAGGTGAGTTACAAAAGCAGCCACCTCCTGTTGATAGCTTCTTAAATGGTTCACTCTAAAGTAAAGCTTTCACTATGGGTGCAGTGCTTGATCTTAGTGATCCAGTCTACAATATTTGCTTTAGACGTTGCCAGTTAAAAACTGCAAGTCACCTGAGCTGCTGGTAGCCTCGTTATAAAACATGCCTACTTATGAAGAAGACACAGCAGACTGAAAGAAATGCGAATTCCAGAAGCTGTGTGGAAAAAGTATCCAAACATTAGGAAAGTACTGCTTCTGTCAGTTCGCCATTCAGTTTCGTACACTGCTGAGAACAAGCATGGGGAGGTAGAAAACCATGTGATGCTTACTGCTTCCAAACCACTTTTACAATAGATAATTAAATATTAGTTCATTCCACGAGCAGAACTTGCAGACGCCTGTGTAAGCTTCATGATACGAAACCCTGTTCTCACTTTTAAACAAATACCCTCCTGAATATTAAAACTGAAAAAAAACCACCACCATGTATTTTGAAAACCTTTTTAAACAGTTGAATTTAGAGTCTTAAGTAGCTCAGAGTACTCTCCATGAAATCATGCACTCATTTAACTCACAGCTCGTGGTGCCAGGAACAGTCACCAACGTTTACTCTTGAAAATTCAGTCCCAGGGAACTCAATGGAATGACTTACGGGAGCATGTTCCATAATGGAATTGTAACTCAGTGCTGCAGCCCTCAAGAACATATTTCAAGTTTCACATTGGTGTCAAAAGTAATGGTGCATTTTGAGTAAGGTGATCTTCAGCAACTGTAATTCAGAAATGCAAGGGGACTTTAAAACAAACTTCCCTAAAAATAAACAGCTTTTTGACTTTGAGAGTGGATGGTAGCATTACCACTAAATCTATTTGGCCACTTTAATGTCTGTTGACTTATAGAATATCTCAAGTTGGAACGGACCCATAGGGATCATCAAGCCCAACTCCCAACTACTGAGCCACTAACACAACTGAGTTACAGTTACGCAGACTGCATAGCTGTAACATTTTTTGTATTTGGTTATAATATGATTGTGTTCTTATTTCACAATTAAAAGGAAATTATTGTGCAAGTGGATCACTGCAGGAAATGTTGATATGTGCCTCTGCATTAGAAAGGCGCATAGTTCTGGTTTGAGTTTGCGAAGTAGCCACAGAAGTGGAAGTTCTGACTCCATGGGTCTAATTTCCATCTGTTAAATTTCATCGTCTTACTTTGTGGGCAAAAGTAAGGATCTGGTACTTGGTTTACACTGTTAAAAATGCTGCACCAACCAAGCTACAAAAAGCCAAGAGAAGACCAGCACAGGATTGAACAGAGTTGTTAGCTGCAGTTACAGGGCTGAATTCCAGCCTCTTTCCTGTCTGCAGTCCTACTGTGGACAGGAGTGACACAGATGTAACAGAACAAGACAAAATGTTCCACATCCATTTTTCTTACTCATAAACTGAGAGAAATATGGTGCCTCCTCCTCATCTGCTTCTTCCAGAAGAGGCACCAGGCTCTGTGCCTGCCGGCGGTTATCCTTTAAAACACACTGTGTGACAGGTCCGTCAACACGCCAGCCACTGTAGCTTTGCAGCCATCTCCAGTCACTAAATTTGGACTTGTTTCCTTCAAAGAGGAACTTTTTGTGTATCTGTTGGCTTCACTAGACTTTAACAGTACATGGTCTTAAAGGTTAGAAAATATTTAGCCAAATACAAGGTTGGGTTTCCAATTACAAAGTCAGCATCCAGGCTATAAAAAAGGAGATAAAACTAGACTATACTTAACTGGAAGATTCCTTCTTAGCTGCTCTGATACCTCACAGCCAGAATCCCCAGCAGCCTGGACAGCAGTAACGGACATTTTCCACACGATTTCAGGATGAAATTTGAAACTAACTAGAGAGCTTAAGCCCTTGAGGACTATATCCTAATGGTAACCCCCTCCAAACTCACTGTCTTCACTTGGTTAAAGATGTCTCGCTCCTGTTTTTATTTCATGATGCCGTTCCAAAGCAAAGGTAGTGCTGCTGCATTACCTGAGAGGAAAGAGTGTGGTTTTGTTCAGTTATTAAAAGCATTCTCAATATGGTTAGAATATCCTGCCAGGCATGTTTCATAAAGGTTATTCCTTGTATGTTCATTGGATTAGACTTCAAGGTTTGTGTTCATTATAGGCTGTGTATTGCGTAAAAGCACATTATTAGCCTGGTTATAGATAGAACGCTCTGTCCAAACTATCTCTCTCAGAGCCCAAATTTGCCAGTTTTAAGGGTTCTTACAGACATGTATTTTACAGACACATTCAGATAGTGGAGAAGTTGGGGTTTTTTTCTTATTTGAAGATCTAACATTTTATAGTTTATAATTCTCAAATTTTATTTAGAGTGAAAACCTGATACAAAACAAAAAGTGTTGGGGGGGGGGACACACACACGACACCCAGAAAAATAAGATCAAGAAAATGACTCATTCCTGTTACAGAAGGTGTATTTTACCTAGTGTGCTGTAGTGTAAGAAGAAGACAAAGCTACAAAGGCGTCAGGGTGTGATTGCTGAAGCTACAGGACCAACAGCTGAAAGATACTGAGGGTGACGCTGACAGGACTAGTGAAAAAGCAAACAAACAAATAGCCACTGTTGTAATTTTCTGTACTCTTTCTATGATTAATATTGGTTTGAACGTTGTTATTGATGTTGTCCAGGTTTGCTTTCACTGTTTTTAGGCAGATAATCAACTGAAAATTCATAGTTTTTAATATTCTAGTTTTAAGCTTGGTAAAAAGTTTATTTGCAGCTGTACTCTGTTGTTAAGTGCCATGACATGGAAAAGCTGAACAATTTATATCTGTGCCTTTCAGCTCTTCCATTTCATATGCTGCTACATAACAGGAAGGTATGTTTTCTGATTACCTGCTCTCCTAACATTGCAATCTCTTAAATACTTCATTCCTAAAGTATTTAAACTATGCAGACCACCCAGAAGGGCTCAGCAGACCAGAATTTACAAACCAGTGATTTTCTCTTCAACTCCGCATGTTACTATGTCAAGCAGTGGGTAAGAAATGAATCAGCTGCTGGAAACAGCTTTCTATTTTTACTTTTCATAAAGAGAATACTACAGAGACAAGTAGAAATCACATGTCTAAATCAGCTTTCATAAAACGGTCCTAACTCCTTTTTAAAGAATTGTAATCCTAGTCATTCTTACTAAAGGTGGACAACTACTATCTCATCGAACCACTTCTCAGCTTCTTACAGTAATAAAGCTTGACTATAGGATTTTAGTGTAAAAGTTGACCTACAGATTACATTTGTTTCCTGATCTTATAGATCTCAATCAAGCAAGAGCAGGAGGGCACTTCATCTTATGTAACGTAAATATACTTCTTTATATGCTGCAGAAACATGCTAGTATTATTTTTAAGCAAAGCACGTTATTATACGTGTGGTTAAAATTTGTTGAAACCTACATATAGTTACAACCACTGCTTGTCCAGGTAAAGAGTTCTCAAAATATGTCATTGTCTAAAATAAACACGTATATTAATCTGTTCAGACATCAGAAGGGTGTGAGTGGAGGGTGCTGCTCGGTGTGATTCTGTGTGTATTTATGTGCGCACGGGTTTGTTAGGGAGCAGAACTAACCCAGGAATCTATACAGGAGGAGCAGAGAGCCAGTCCCCGTCCCAGCAGGGCTAAGCGGCTGACTCTTCAAAGAAAAGCACATTGATAAGACTATTAGGTTGAGTGCTAACTGAAATAGAGTGGAAGCTCGGAGAAGGGTAAGTCTCCGCTTGATTCCTTTTGTGTTCAGAGAAGCAGGACTCTGTATACTGTTTTTTGCAGTATTGTATACAAATTCCTGGGGAATTCAAGAAATCTGTGGAAAAGGAGAATTAAATAACAAAAAAAAATAGACAGTTACAGAAACAGATGGTCAGTCCATACTGAATCTCTCAAAATATTTTATTTTTTTTGGTTTATGTGATGGTGACTCAGGAAATTAATACAATCTCTGTTTTGCACATATAACACATGTTTTAGATACAAAATATATATACACCTGTATATATATATATATATGCAAACTATAAAAAAACACAGAAAATATAAACAATTCTAGAATACCATTTTTGTAACAGTTCAAGGTTTTTTTATATTGGAATCCTTAATTTTCAAGGTTGTTCAAGGCTCTCAAGGCACTTTAAATTATTTTGATCACTCTACCTGCAAATCTAACCAAAGTGCCCTCTAGCAATAGAGCCTGAGCTCTGAGACAGTGGGATGTGAAGTTTCTGTTATTCCAGGAACCATACATCCCATACAATTTCTTAATGGACCTCTATCTTTCTGCAGAAAGATGTGTTTTTATGCATCCTGGGATGGAATGGGAAGATTTGCAGTTAGGCCTTTTTGCAGGTGCTGGATCATTCCTTCCACCACCACAGGGATGCTACAGGAATCTGAGGAACGGTTGCTTGTGTGCTAAGGAGAATACAAATACCACGTCCGTCTCCCCCTTAAAGAATGCGCCGAGTGCAGCCAAGCTCCCAACACAGCACAAAGCGTAAGTACAAGCTGCCATATAATCCAAAAGAGGCATGCAGGATTTTACTGTACTGATAAGCATCCTGGAATGCAATTAAATCTGACATCATCTGAAACCACCCAGGAAGACAGACAACTGTCTGTTTAAATGGTTTAAGGACCTCATGGGAATGAGACATGACCTATAGGTCTTCATTGTGAAACCTGGACTTCTAGTGAGTCAGTAGGACTGCCTGCAGGAACGGAAGTCCTTACTCCTTTCGCTATCTTGTAAACCAGTTATACAGCGTGGAAATAAGGATATTCTACTGACCAGTGACAACTAGAATGTTAGAAAAGGTGACAACATGCAGAGGCTGAATGAAACGATCCTTCGCTAGTAATTACCCTGACTCCCCAATATAATGAGGATTCTTTTGATAAGACAATCTTTTGGCTACAAAAGAATAAATATGTGTATCCTAAATTAGGTCAAGGAGTCTGAACTACTCACCCTCTGCCGAGTAACCAAAATGACACTGATTAAATTCACCAGGATAAAGATGTAGAGGTTGAATTTTTTTTGAAGTTTTTTGCTGTCTCCAGCAGATAGTGGAGAAGATGCTCACCACAGTATCTCTTGTTTCAGTGGTGTGCTAGGATTAGTTTTATAGTTTCTAAAATTATTGAGAAGACTTCCTGAAAAAAAGGATGCAGCTGGGGAATTCCAGAGAAGCAGCAAAGCCAACTAAATGAATCATTTACTGCTGGTCACTGGGCGTATCTACTAATACGGGAGAGCTGACTGGAATAGAATAGAAGGTGGCAAGAGAGAAAATTATTTGTTGCTTCTAGTCACAAATTCAGGGCTATTGCCTGCTAATTCTGAGCTCATTAGAGAAACTGCAGTAAAAGAGAGATGTTGGCAGCGACCACTGTTCTTGCTAGCAATGCCAGATCTGGCCATTCTGTAGCTCTTGCCAGACACACAATCCCTTGCCCAGACCAGTCCAAAGCTGGACCGATATCAGCGGAATCTTTCCATCTGGATTGCTCCCAAAATGACGATGACAGAGGGCTATTTGTAATGCTTGTAATGCTCTGCCATGCCTTTTCTGGTTTCCAGAACAGTGATGGCTGAATGAGCTTGAAGAAACTGAGATGGTGCCAGTTACACATCATTATGTGTTTTAACACACTGAATACAAGGGAGAGCAAGTCTATGGTGCTACTCTGGAGCTTCTAGAATGGGAAAAACTTACCTGCTTCCAAGTGACTGGGCATGCTTTCATGCACAGTAGGGGTGTACTATATTATAGAGCTATTACTTAGAGACAGAACAACTTGGGGTTTACCATAATCTCTTTTAAAAAACTGTCCTCTTCAAAAATAAAGTATTTTGGTATCTTAAGATTGGTACCTGGTGGGTTTTTTTCATAAGAACATAGGTATCTAAATGCCAACATAATCTTCTGTTTGTTAAAACAGAAATCTCTTACTTCTTTGGAGGGGAATCCTGAGCCCGTGATTGGTAATAATGATGGACCTTACAGCTAAGATGTTTAAGTCTGACATCTGGAATGTCATGTTCAATCCTTTAAGGAGGATAAAGCAATAATATCAGATCAAAATACAGATATGACAATATAAACTTACGGGCATCTTCTCTCATCTCCTACGCTTCTGTTGCTCAGTTACAGTGTGAAGGCCCTGGCAGATAAAGCAGTACTTAATAGCAATCTTTTTTTTAAAACTCATAACACCTATTCAGATGAATCTACTTTAGCACCAGTCACCATTCAACAAGCAATATTTTATTCAGTATAAACTACTCAGACTGCAAGAACTGCAATAAAAAGTTATGAAACAAGTTACAAAAGAAGGTATTAGAAGCTCACCCACTGGGGACTTAGTAGAAATACAACACATGCCTGTAAGAACAGAAATAGGAAAAGAAAGTCCTGAATTAATTATGTGTAGAGGGTATCATATACGTGTGTTGCTGCTGACTGTAAAAGATGATCCTAAGTGTAAACAACATGCCTTCAGAATCTCCAAGGAAGCAAATAGAGAGAGCTAAAAAGGCCAAGGCCCACAGAATTCAATATTCTCCATTTTCATTATAGACTTGTATAAAGTGGCTCAAGTCTATCCACCATTCAGAAATCCACAAGAGGAGGTACAAATTCTTCTCAGAGCAGATCTCTACAGAAAAAAAAAAAAAAAAATCAGCATTAAGTACCGCTGAGGCATTTTCAGACATCTAATAACTCCCACCAGAGCTGCCTAGGTCCAATTTGGAATCTGAGCTGACAATTGTATCTCCCTCTCTCAATTGCTTGCTGAGAAAAAACAGTTTTACACCCCTGGAAATGTAAGTAATAAAGGATGGTAAGGTCTTTAAGCCTTAACACTAATAGATCTTTGGTTTTTAAAAAGACTGTTCATCTGCTTTTCTAGGGGAAAAAAAATAAAATTATTCTTTTTAAAAAAGAATCTGCTCTGGTATAGTTTAGAAATCGAAAGTGTACATTCCTAAATATTGAAAACATCATGAGCTTGCTGTAAACTAAATGAGGCAATTGTCAGCATGGACTTTTTTTTTTTTTTTTTTAGTGAAGGCAAAAATCTCATTGACAGCAGATATAAAAATACAGAGAAATTATCTCAAACTACATCTCCTGACCTGCGTTTCTGACTAGCTTACAGACAGACACAGCCATGCCTTTGCTCTATTCACGCTTCGGGCCAGGTTGGACATAAGACCAGCTTCTTTCCAGAAATCCTGTGGCCACATTAGCACAGTTCCGAGCCCAAGCTAATATATCCTGCCTTGCAGCCAGCCTTATTAACTCAGGCTCAGCAACATGTGAATCGCTGGTACGCAGCTGCTACACTGGAGCTGGCTCCCAGCTGGCTGGTTCAGGGCACAGGCAGAGTGAACGGATCACTGTCTGCATCCCTCCATGCTGATACACCCTCGAATGACCACTGGCATCGTGTGCTGTAACAAAACCTATTCTTAAGAATTGGTTCTCCAAATAACCGCACTTCAATTTCATAATACAAACCATACCGGAAATGAAGCAAGAAAATCTTAGAGGATATGGTGGTGTATTTGTGTCGACACAGACACAACAGCGTGGCACCTCAGAATGTCTATGAACCAACTTCAAAAAATTGAACTTGGTTTATTCTCAAATTTTTCATTATTACTGAAAACGCGTACAAAAATTTACATTTTGTCCTGTAGCAGGAAATTGATCCTCTGTAGAATCCTTCTACATTGCCAGCTAAAACTTGTGACCATGTCATTGCCATTGTTGCATCCAAAGTATTACTCTCCTCTTAAAACAGCCATACATGTAAAACATTTTAAAAGATCCAACTGTCATGGGAAAGATTATCACGTTGCATTAGTTGCCTTGCTTTCCAAACACATTATCTGTCAAACAATGAGGCGAATCAGGAAAGTAAGAACTGCTGAAAAAATGTGGTCAACCATGAACATTTCCTTTCGCTTTTTGCTTGGCATTTCTGAACCGTTTTCCTCAAGCAGTGGAAATGGTAAGTGTGCTTTGCTACACATGCAGGTCTTTCTTACCCATTCATTACCCTCCCTTCCTCTTGAAAACAGAGGCAAGACATGCTGTCAGTGAGTCGGTGCACTGGCTTTGCATCAGACCAAGCCAACACAACTCCTCAAAAATACTTTTCCAATAGCTTTAAAGGCTTGAAAGTCATTCACAACAGCACTTTTCACAGTCTTCCTACACAGAATTCCTTAAGAGCTGAATAATAGCCTTTTTCAGGCCTTCATGAGTAAAAAGCAGTAATTGTAAGCATACCAAATGTCATGGTGTGTTAACTGACAATGGGATCTTCACAGGGATTTCCACCTCTCATTCTGTCATTTACTGTGATTTATCTACTGTGTTCCACTCCTCTGCTACAAGAGACAGTTGAGTTAAATAGCAGGAATGAAAAATGAAGCTATGAAACAGAATTTAGGGTTCATACACAGGTTCATCTTTTGGGTATATCTAGCTCAGTATTCTGTCGCAGCAGTAGCCACCCAGTGAAGAACACAAGCATATACGGTGTGCTCCCAACTGTTCCCAGCTCAGTTGGTGCCCTGAGCCTGATGGGATTTGCTCATTTTATAATGCTCAGTGGATCCCTCCTTCAGGGACTTTTTTATGGCAACTTGTTTATGGCACCAAGAATTTAGTCTCATGATTCCAATCAATATGACATTGACCTGGAATACTCAAGAGTACTTAGACAATCTTTTCTTTTTTGTTTTCTGCTTTTACAGTGTCAGATTTTCCTTATCAGAAAGTGATTGCCCCCATCTAGATACTACAGTTCTAACAAGACGTGTTTCCTATTTAGAATTCACATCAGTTGCATATTACTTGTTTTTAAAGATATATTTTTAACTTTGTTTTGACTCAACATCCTTTAGCAGTGCAAAAGCCTGTTTTCACCTTGCCTACATAATTTATACAGTGTTTGTCCTATTTCCCTCAAAAGTCTAACATGCACGGTATTGCGCCATCCCATTTTAAACTAGATATTCTCCCATTCTGGATTTGGGGCTTTTCATGTTTATGGAGCAATAGATTTTTAGTATTTATAGAGATGCACACACCGATAACTGAGTCAGTGCATCCTTTTGTTGGCTATACAACTGGCCTCATTTGTTCGACTACTCTCCCCTATTTCCTACCTCACCTTTGTCAGTTCTGTCCTGTTCTTTGAAGGCATTGTACGCATTTATGATTTGACCCACATACTATGAACTAACATTTAAAAAGCAACATTCTAACACCTTGTAGTAATATCACGGTAAGAAAAACAAATTAATATAGCATTTACCCTCAGGCTTCAGCAATACGATTCTTTACTTTTTATACTGGGTGAGAAACACTTTCTGTAGGTCAGTGTGCATACCTACAAAAGCACTGAATTACCAGGAATTCCAAAGTGCTGCCAAGTTACACCTCAATAAAAGCCTACTGAATTAAGACTCTGATGTTTCTAATGCAGATTGACTAATAAGTATTTTTTATTTCCTGCACTGCAAACCACTTTGGCAGTTCTTGAGGTGTGTAAAAAAGTGCTTTTAACACCACTTCACTAACAAGCAAAGCAGTGTTCATGTACAAAGAAAACAAAACACAATTCAATAAAAATATTTCACTTTAATAAAAAGTAGGCCCTGGGAGCATTGATCAAAAT
Source organism: Opisthocomus hoazin (assembly GCF_030867145.1). NCBI lineage: Eukaryota > Metazoa > Chordata > Aves > Opisthocomiformes > Opisthocomidae > Opisthocomus > Opisthocomus hoazin. The sequence goes on along the minus strand of NC_134415.1, from coordinate 78,536,515 downwards.
CAGTAAATAAATATGAAACAGAAATAACCTTCTGCTTTTACATAATTGTATGCAAAAAATACCCAAGTGCCTTTTATATCAGTTTGTTTTAAACATATTTTAAACAAATACAGACAAGCCAGCTGAGATTAAATAAGAGCTTGGCCCTGAAAAATAATGAGTGTTCCCAGTGACCTTTGAAGTCAAGGGCATTCAACAGCTTTCAGCCCAACAGGTGTAAGAATTTACATCTTGGTATCTCAAATAACTGATGCCAAATAATCTGAGGTCACGAAAAGGATTCCAAACATTAACGTTTCATAAATTAGCAAGTCAATTCTATAGATAGACATCCTCTTCTGATCCAGCTGGATAACAAGTAAACATAATTTACTCCCTATTTGTTACCACCTGCTTCAGAAGATTATCACCCGCTGAGTTTTACTGGGAGGGATCCCAGGTTTAGGACTCCATGCAGGACACTGCAGCAGTTCTCAGCTCTGCCATGCCACTCTTCTCCTGCCCCATCACTCAGAGAGACCAAGACGTGTTCCTCCCACATGTGGATACAGCACCAAGTTCCCGCAGGATGTTCCCACTGCTCTTCCCCTTGTACGCTTCAGGACATGATATCGGCAGGAGACAACTCCTCAGTGGAAGGATGAGTCGAAGCTCTGAGCCTGCTGCGTGCAGCAGACAGCGTTCATTACTTTTAACAGCTAAGCCTTTTTCCCCTGAGGAAAAGACAAGAAGACACAATGAGCCATCTTTGGCCTCTTCAAGGACTCTTGGTAGAGTCCCATGGATAGGGCCCTGGAGGGAAGAGTGGGGCCAGGAAATCTGATTAATATTCAAGGATCACTGCCTCCAAGATCAAGAGCAGTCCATCCCAATGAGTAAGGATGTCAAGCAAAAATGTCAGCAGGTCTGCATGGATGAACAGGGAGGTCCTAGCCAAATTCAAACACAAAGAGGAAGCATAGAGAAGGTGGAAGCAAGGACAGGTAACCTGTGAGAAATACAGAAACATTGTCCAAGCATGCAGGGATGAGGTCAGGAAAGCCAAAGCCCAACTGGAACTGAAGCCGGTGAGGGATGTCAAAGACAAGAAGTGCTTCTGTAAGTACATAAGTGACAAAAGGAAGGCTAGGGAAAATGGGAGCCCGCTGCTGAATGGGACAATGGCCCTGGTGGCAGGACATGGAAAAGGCAACAGGTACTGAATGCCTTCTTTACCTCAATCTTTATTAGCAAGACAGGCCTCCAGGAATCCTGGGCCCCAGGGACCAGGAGGAAAGTCTGGAGCAAGGAAGATGTACTTTTGGTGGAAGAGGATCAGGCCAGGGAATACTGCAGCAAACTGGAGGTACATGAGTCCATGTGCCCTGATGGGATGCAGATGATGGATGACTACTGAGGGAGCTCTGATGTCATTGCAAGGCTACTCTTTGGTAATCTTTGATCCATCATGGTTGATTGGGAGAAATGCTCAAAGATTGTAGGAAATGAAACGTCACTCCCATCTTCAAAAAAGGGCGAGAGGACCCAGGAAACTACACGCTGGTCAGCCTCACCTCAGTCCTTGGGAAGGTGATGGAGCAGCTAGTCCCGGAAACCAGGCACATGAAGGACAAGAAAGTCATCAGGAGTAGTCAACATGACTTCACCAAGGGGAAGTCATGCTTGACCAACCTGACAACCTTCTATGATGAAATGACTGACTCGGAGAGCAGTGGATATTGTCTAACATGACTTAAGTGAGGCTTAGACAAGCTGTTGAAGTATGGGCTGGATGAGCAGACAGCACGGTGAGTTGATATCTGGCTGAATGACTGGGCCCAGAGCATGGTGCTCAGTGGCACAAAGTCTAGTTGGAGGCCAGTAACTAGTGGTGTACCCCAGGGGTCAATACTGGGTCCAATCCAGTTTAACATCTGTATTAATGATCTGGATGATAAGGCAGAGCATGCTTTCAGCAAGTTAGCCTGACACAAAACTGGGAGGAGTGGTCGATACACCAGTGGGTCACACTGCCATCCAGAGGGACTTCAACAGGCTAGAGAAATGGCCTGACAGGAACATACGGTTCAACGAGTGGAAGTGTGAAGTTCTGCATCTGGGGAAGGGTAACCCCAAGGGGACACCCAGCTGGAATGCAGCTTTGCAGAAAAGGACCTTGGAGTCCTGGTGGACAGCAAGCTGACAATGAGCCAGCAATCTGCCCTCGCGGCAAAGACAGCTAATAGTAGCCTAGGCTACATTTGGAGGAGTGTTGCCAGCAGGCCAAAGGACATGATCCTTCCCCTCTACTCAGCACTGGTGAGGCCATACCCAGAGTTCCGAGTCTGGTTCTGAGCTCTGCAGTACAACAGAGATACAGCCATGCTGGAGAGAGTCCAGTGAAGGACCACAGAGGTGATTACGGTATTGAAGCATCTCACCCATGAGGAAAGCTTGATAGCTGGGACTGTTCAGCCTGGAGAAGAGAAGGCTCAAGAGGGATCTTATCCGTGTATATAAATGCCTAAAGAGAGGGTGCAAAAAGGATGGAGCCAGGCTCTTCTCAGTGGTGCCCTGTGACAGGATGAGAGGCAGTGGGTACAAACTGAGGCACATGAGATCCCTCTGAACATCAAGAAACACTTTTTCACTGTGAGGGTGACCAAGCACTGGCACAGCTTGCTCAGAGAGATTGCAGAGTCTCCATCCTTGGAGATATTCAAAAGCCAGTTAGTCATGGTCTTGGGCAACCATCTGTAGGTTGAGCAGGGAGTTAGACCAGATAACCTGCAGAGGTCCCTTCCAATCTCAACCATTCTGTAATCTCACAGGCTATTACTTGGTTTAAAAAATTTAAATGTGCGGTTATAGATGAACTACCAGATTAGGAGTGATATCTTCCTGTTGTCCAGCAGTGGCAGAAGCTGGAGGCCATACCAAGTTCAGCGGAAAGAGCTGGGCCCAGAAGAGGACCCTTTCCAATTCTGAGCACACCAGCCTTAGCTCAAAGCCACCTAGTCCAATAAGAACAGCTCAGTGAAATCCACTGTCTCAGCTGCTGAACTGGTACATGGCATGGATCTTCAAAAAAGTTTTTATGGGGCTACACAGGGAACAAGTTAATAATATCTGTCCAGAAGCAGAACTTGGGAGGCTAAGATAGGCATGGTTTCTCAGTTATTTTTCAAGAAGGATAGTAAAACAACTTCTCCAAAGTTTCTCCTGCTCTTAACTCCCCTTATCTGCTACCTCAGCCCAGGAAGTAGGAGAGAAGAACACTCCTCCGTGCTTCTCCAATACAGGACAGCATGCTCTGGGGGAACAGCAGAAGTGGTGCTGTTTGCGCTGTATGTGCATATAAGGCAGGTGCAAGAGGGTTCTCAGTAAGAAGCACCCACTCTTGCCTCCCTATTATGACAGACCTCAATCTGAGAGTCTGTAGAAACTAAATGGAAGAGACTGCAGAAGCAGAGGCCAGATAACAAGGACCTAGGCAGACTTAACTGCCTTGTATAACTGGGTGTATGACACCCAGACTGCCATGAAGCCTCCAGACTCCTGAGCACAGAACTCCGGCAACACCTAACCCCTTCTTTAATCTCCTGCTATGCTGGCATCTGATTCCAGCTGCTAAAAGTAAAGCAGAAGCCCAGCAAACCACTGTAGGATCACCTGTGCCCAAGTTTACCTACCAGCCCCTCTTCTTCCTCCTCTTACTGTGCTCTTACTACGCTCATTCCAAGACAACTGGAGTGACATTGTCTAGATTAAGAACTGGTGGAACAGAAAGATCTCCTTCATTCAACTTCTTCCTCCCTCCCTTCTACTGTACTGCATCTCACTCCATAGTCTCAGACCAGACATAGTAAACAGAATAAGCACAGTGGAAAGACCCTACTCTTCTCTGACTGTGCTTTGTTTAATCGGGTTGCTAGGATTTCCTTACATGATCTTTGAGAAGCTTTCTGAAAAAACAAAAGGCACAGATGCAAAGGAATCTGGCAGGTTTGGGTTTTTTTTGGTGACACCTATGAGCTGGTTTGGCTTACTAATTCCTAACTGAAGAGGCTCAGCAATGTAGCTGCAGGGAAATGGAAGTCAATACTGTCAGCAAATTACCTTTGTCCTGGGGCTGTTTTACCTTTTGTAACCCTGGCTGGGTCCAGAAATACACACTAGTCTCTTACAAGCTTTCTTCTGCATCTCTCTGCACCTTACAACATTGTATGATTACATTTAGCCATTTCACATGGTAACGTTTTACTGAGGAGTCCCTTCTGATATCACCTTTTGTCACAGCAGCAATTTTAGTTAAACTTCCAATTTAAAATAAGCCTAGAAACTACAACACCCTTCTCCTGGGGCAGGTGATTCAACAAATAGTACAGACACTTAGACTATATTTACAGTGTGTGTGTATACACACACATACATCAACTACTATAATTTTTAATACTAAATTCTGTGTTTTTTCAATACATAACACAAAAGGTTTTTGACCAGAGGCACTCCCAGTCTAAACAGGCAGACAAAACCCAAAAACTAAACAAAGACTCTCTCTTACCCTGTGTTTTTACAAAACACGTAACCTTTTACTTGGATAGACTAGTGCCAGGGCCTCACAAAGAAAATAAGTGTTCAGGAGGGAATGGAGAAAGGGCAATTGCCTTCTTCAAAAGGATTGAGAAGGAATTCCAAGCATGAAGATCAAAATCAAAAGAAAACGGAAAAATGAGACAAAGTAGAAAGCCAGAATGTATTCATTATGTGTTTCAGTGAACTATCTCTGATTTCCTGTAATGCAATTGTAACTGCAAGAATGTTTATTTGCTAAAACATAGCCCAAGTCTCTAATCTATGAACTTCCATAACTAAAATTTGCGAACTACACATCTGAAAACAAAATATGCATTAACAGGCTTAAAATGCAAGTGAACCTACTGGAACTAGTGCATACATATTACATATGTAGATCTCAAACACAGTAATTTATTTTAAATTCACGATTTGGTCGTCACTGACTCAAACTGTCCTAAGTGCCACCTAGGTACTTGCCTCTGGCAGCATGCACACATAAATCTGTTCAAGTACTGACAGCATTGTTAGCTGAGGCCTCAGAAACCCAAAACCTGGATCCTCAAAATATGTATTACCATATTTATCTCATCAAGCAGTTCAATCTCCCTGGCAGACTCTGTGGACAGTCTCTTTTAAGAGATCAGTTGTTGAAATACTCTTGCCAGGGTATGACAGACCAAGGCAAACCACTAATGCCCATGCCAAGTTTAGCCTGACAACGAGGTAGTCTCTTCTAAAATACATTTGGCACTAATGCACCAATTATTTCCCATCATCCAACTGCACACCCTGACTCACGATAACGAGGAGACTGAGATGACCCCAGATACTACATAACACTTGGGCTGGTATAAAAGCAAACAAATATACTGGCTCCTTCATCAGCAGTTCCTGCCAGTCTATGATTTACACAGGCTGATCTGGCACACATTTATGTTCTTGTAAGCACTTTCTGTAGTTTTAGTTAAGTCACTTAACCTCTTGTCATCTATAAAAAGAGAATGATGGTATTAATATAGCATTACAGAAGCACTGTCAGTTCTTACAATTAATTTTTAAATATATATTCAGAATAGAGAGTTTCTTCAGCTCTGTTCAGGCAGAACTTTTTTAAAACCACAAGCATTTTATCTAGAAACAGGAAGACCTGGTGCAGAAATGTAATTGCTAAACAAATACAACAATTTAATAAATAGAAACCAGTAGTTATTATATAGTTTAATTTAATAGTTATAACTATTAAAGACTGGGTTTACTATACATGTACTCATATTACACAGCTTAAGATCAACGAGCTAAAGTTACCAACATTTACACATGGCTTTAGAAGAAGCTCATTAAAAACCTCTATCAGAAACATTGAACAAGCTAAGATTAATCTTATTTATCTATCTCCTTCTAGTGGCAGAACATGAAATCAGACACTCAAACACTGATTTCTGTTATTTTCTAAAACTTTTAAATACAGCAGCCCACACTAAGCAACTGATACAAACTATTTTAAAATATCTGATAATTAGCACTTGTAATATACCAAACATCTGCTCCAGTTATCCCCTGCAGTCAAAATTCAAGCCTTTGCAATTTGCCTGACAAAAAGACAACTTGCCCCAGCATCTTCTTCTGTGTTTAGAACTAACCCAAATTTATAGGCTGTTCTTACCACAGCAGTACACAATAGCCTAAAACAAGGTTTAAGAAAAAAATAATTAGAAACATGAAGCTTGACAGCAAATGAGATCAATGCTGGATTCCCAAAGAAAAATCGTGCTAAACTTATTCGGTAAGTTTAAGATCAGTGATTTTTCTAGGAAAAGGACAAACGCATTAGATCACACATACCTGGGTATTATTAAACACTTGGTATGGTGCTACACTGACATTTATGTTTATCTTATATAAGATGGAGGTTAAGTAGAGGCCGGAAGAAATTCTATGTTGAACTCCCTTGGGATCAGTTTTTATTTAACATTTTAATTAATAACTTTGACACAACAAGTAGGAAGACACTTTTGCTACAAAATCAGAAACATAGCATACAGAAGGAGAACAAGGGAGAATTACATTACAAAACCAGTGTGAAACTGAGGATTCTGAAGTGCAACGTCCTGCACTTACAAAGAAATAAACCAACGCGTTATCTCAGCAAGCCTTGTCAGACGGAAACCGGGCAGGCACGTATCCAAACCTGACAAGGTAACCAGAAAGCATCAGGCACGGGACATGAAAGCATCAAACACAATTTAACCATGCGCAAAGCAAATATTCCCCTTTCTTTCACTGAAGCAGCGTCTGGCAAGACTTAATGTGCACGTAAGGCTAGCGCACAGGCAGGGAGACGAGTGACAGAGACGGGCTGCGAGGGTGAAAGGAGTGGAACCGGGGCTCCTTGCCCAACCCGGCAAACCAGGACTGAGCAACGCGGCGTGACTCCGCTCCGACCAAGTGGTCGGTGCGCGGGCAACCCCACCGGCGGCGGGGAGCTCAGGCGCAAGCCGCGCCGCGCCGGCAGCACAGCGGTGTACGGCAGGGCCCGCACCGGGCGGGCATCGGAGGGGGCACGGAGCCCGTGCGGACCGGAGCCGCTTCCCGCCCCAGCCCGCCCCAGCTCCGCCTCTGCCCCCCCACCCCCTTGCCGCTGCCCGCCCCTCCTTCCGCTCCCTCAGCCCCGCACCCTACCCCGCCGCGCCGCGCCCTCTTCCCCCGGGCCCCGCCGCCTGGGGGCCGCGCCTCGCGACCCAACGCCCGACGGTCGTCCGCGGCGCGCGCCTGCTGCTGGGGACGGCGGGCGGGGCCGCCCTTGGCGCCGTTTCCAGACGCCGCCGCGGGGAGGGAGGAGGAGCGGCGCGCGCCGGGCGGGAGGCGGGGCCGCTCGCGCTCTAAGATGGCGGCGGGGGGCCCACGTGGTGTGCGCTGAGGCGGGGGGGGGGGGGGGAAGCCTTCACTAGCGACATGGCGGCGGCGGGGAGCGCGGAGGAGGGCGAGAGGAAAGATGAAGCAGAGGAAGATGAGGTGGAGGTTGGTGGATGCCGGGCCTTCCCCTTTCCCGGAGCCGCGTTAGGGGAAGGGACCCGGCGTCCAGCTCCCCTCGGGGCGTGTCTCGCCTATGGGCCCGGCCCGGCCGGGCCCGGCCCCCTCTCCTCTCCCCCCGCCGACGCTGCCGAGGGGAAGGGGCTGCCACCGGCTGCCCGCCGGCTGGCAGGGAAGGGCCCTGCGCCCGTCCTCCTGTGGGCTTCCAGGCCCCAGGGAGGGAGGGAGGGGGTGGCATTTCTCCTGTCGCCGGATCTCTGCCAGGCCTCTCGCGGAGGCGGGGGCCGTCGTGGCTGCCCCGGGCTGGCGGTGGGGCCTGCACAGAGCGAGCGCGTTCCCCGGGGCCTGTCTCGGGTTTCTCTGCCCCCGCGGTGGTCGCGTCCCGCCAGCCGTACCGTCACGGCTGTTCTGCTTCAGGGCTTCTGGAAAGCAGCACTGTCGGAAAGCGCTCTCCCAGCTTCGGTTGCTTCCGACCCCTGTGGCATCCGAAAACACGAACTATTGCTCGTCTAATACTGTGTGTATTCATGGGTGCTTAGTAGATGATGGTCCTTGGCAGGTCTTTTTGTCCTTCAATAAAAGATTTTTTCGAGGTGCCTATTTTTTATGTTTCGGTTTTGCATTTTCCTCACCCAAAATTGGAAGGAATCGCAGGCAGGAATTGATTCCAAAGCAACAAGTTCTAAAGAGTTAAAAGTAACCATTTCAAGCCACACATTGCCTGCCCTCGCTATACAGTGCCTTCTTTAGGTAGCTACTAAAGCTTTGGAGAAACGTGTTTGGGTTTATGTGACTGCTCATATTGCTATAATTCACAGATCACCCATATTGATCCTCATTTTGAAAGGGTGAAAAAGGAGCTCCCTTCCTAGCTAGGAAGAAAAGGTCAGGAAATTCAGGTGTGAAACAGGTGTCTGATGGAGTAGTGGGTCACTGCATTTCCCTAGGTATTGCAATACCTGTCTGCCATTTTCTCTAGATAAAATGCAATGTAATTCAGATTTGGAGTCTGTTTTTTCTGAAGATCTGAGTCTTTGTCTGCTGGTGGTTTTTTTTTTTTGTTTGGGTTGGTTGTTGGAGTTTTGCTGTTTGGTTGGTATGTTTGTTTGTTGTGTCCCATCCCCCCCCCCCCCCCCCAAGTTCAGCTATATTAATTACAGATGTACGCTCTAAACTTGCCTTGTAGGAGCAACTGGTAATGGTGGAACTATCAGGAGTTATTGATTCAGACTTCTTAGAAAAATGTGAAAACAAATGCAAGATTTTGGTGAGTGATTACAGCACGATAAGAAAGGGGTAAGTCAGCACGCATATGAACAAGGGCTGAGACTGTTTCTAAATTTCTTGAAGTCAATAACATGTAGATCACATCTTTGATAGAGAATTATATGCACCGTCTTGGCCCTGTTTGGCTGCATGTTGTGGGCTCTCTATTTCAGAAGTGGCATATGGTCTTTGAATGTAGTATTATGTAAGTATAAGGAAATATTTTCAGAAGTATGTGTAGACTAGGACCATTATCGCCTCGGATTTCAAGCTCATAGTTAATTTTTTTTTAATTATGTATTTTACACATTCAAAAAATGTAGGGTTAAGCACACTTCTTCAATTAACTGGAATACAGCTGACAGGTAAAGCCAGCATCTTTCTGAATTGCACCATATTTACAGTGGGGTTTTTTTCAGATTCTGCCTGGCAAGTTCAGGTGTTGTAAATGTGAAGGATAACTGGTTGTGAAGCATTTGGTAAACAGTTTTTGGATGTTGTTTCCTTCATTGCAAGGTTATTGTAAGGATCTGGCTTACCTGTCCTTTTGAGTTGTTCAATCACTTTCTCTGTATGGGACAAATTTCATTTGCCCTTCAAAACCTACATAGACTATGAGAGTGGCGTAGATAGCACAAGTACTATTGAGTTGCAAATACTTAGTGAAACTAGACCTTTATAATAGACTGCAAAGATGGAAGAGAACATCTCGGAGTATGGCACTGATGAGAATATTTGTGAGGTGGTAAAGTCAATTCTGGAAATCTCAAATATAGAAATACAATCAAAATTCATAAATTACCCATCACTGGATAAATGGACTTTTATAAGCAGTTTTGCTTCCTAGATCTGACCTAAGTCGCTTGAAATGTATTACACAGATGATTCATTACTGTTGGCTCAATGGCTGCATAATCTTCGATAGTGTTAATGGGATTCTTTTAAATTTCGTGCTTTGAGATTCTCTTGTAATGTTGCTACAAAAACTTTTACGTACCTCTAGTGTATCTTACTCATATCCAAATCTACCTTGCTCAGTCCACAGAGTAAGCATTCATTGAGGTTTTTCATAACGAGCAACTGTTATTAAAACTCCAGTAAAAGATTCTGCTTTGTGTTACTTTGTTTAGCATGTTTTCTGTGATGCTGGTCACATAAGGGGAAGACAGTTTCCATTTTTACGTAGTCCAAAAAGAAATGCAAATCAACCAAAGAACTAAAGTTTTGAATATTAAAACCTTAATGCTGTTGCCTAGTACTGATGTGTTAATTTTTTATTAATTTCCCTTAGTAAAAAAAGCAAACAAGAATACGTTCTACATGTTAGCTTAATGCTATTGATGTTCTCAGCTTATGCAGCAGAAGGAGAATCCCAGAGCGTAAATCTTAGTGATCTTAGATGCTTCTGTTGGCTAAAAGTATGAGAGGTGATTCCTCACAATCTGTGTGATTGTCTGTATTTTACACAATTTACCACAGTGCCTCATCTTCAAAACTTTTAGCATGTGCTTATCTTCGTGTCCTGAATAATGTTGATGTTCATGATGTGCTATTAAAAGACATTGTGCCTTAATTAGTGTGTTCTGTTCTGGCATTATTTTTCATCAACATAGAGTTTATAGGTATATCTTACATTAAAAATAATGGGATCCTGGCCTGTGTTTTTGGAAAAGCTCTTGTGCAGAGGAATGGAATGAGTTGATGGAACTGCTGCCTTACTTTTCCACTCCTTGTTTAGAAAAATAAAATTAAATAACAACAATTTCCGACTTCTTCACAATGTAGACATAATCACAGAAGCTTCTGTGACCCTGCAGTTGCACCTCTGGTGCTGGTGTAATGCTTTATGCTGGATTTCACCTTGTGTATTTTCCAAAGACTTTTGAAAGTTATTCCACTTTACAGAACTTATATTGATTGGAGCTTAGAAAGTAACATGTTTTTTCATGCAAATATGTATATTGGTTAATTTAAAATGTAGTTTAAATCAATTTCCTAGAAGAAATAACAGCACTTTAGTTTTATTTACTGTAACCTAAATAGACAGCTGGCTGCAGTTTGATCTAAATTTCTTTGATGTTTTTTAACATACTAGAGCATTTTCTATATCAGTTCAGCATTGTTGGTTTTGTTGTGATTACTAGAACAGTATTATCTGGTATATTCTTTGTATTTGGTGACCTTAAAGTGACATGCATGATGATAGACTGAATAATTGTCATTACTTTTTTTTTTTTTAACAGTACACTGATTCTAGGGTAAGATTGGCTAAACCCTTCGTAACAGTTGTTGCCACTGCTTAATGAAGCCTCCTACAAAAACAGGAAAAGGTCCTCCCCCCCCCCCAATGTTTAACATTGCAGAAGACCTCGGGGGGCAGTTGTGATGACTATGGCTACTTTCATTAAATTTTTTGAAAACTAGTAAATAATTGATTTAATTGTATGTCTTGCCATTCTTTCAGGAATCTGCTACCTTCTGTGAAATCATAGCCTCTGCAGAGCTCTCTTATCCGCTTCCATAAATCCTGTTTTAAAGATGTACTTTTGTTCGTATGAAGTTGATAGTTTGAGAAAGCTTTACAGTGTGGAACCCATTCCTTTTCTCTAGTGCCAAAAGAAACTTTTTATTTCACATTTGCAGTATTCTGGAATACTTACTTTACTGCTATTACCTTATGTTGGTTTTTTTAAACTATTTATCTTTTCAAGCAATTGAGGTCACAACAGCCCCATGCAACGCAGCAGGCTTGGGGAGGAGTGGCTGGAAAGCTGCCTGGCAGAAAAGGACCTGGGGGTGCTGGTTGACAGCCGGCTGAACATGAGCCAGCAGTGTGCCCAGGTGGCCAAGGTGGCCAACGGCATCCTGGCTTGTAATAGGAATAGTGTGGCCAGCAGAAATAGGGAGGTGATCGTGCCCCTGTACTCAGCACTGGTGAGGCTGCCCCTGGAGTACTGTGTTCAGTTTTGGGCCCCTCACTACAAGACGGACATTGAGGGGCTGGAGAGTGTGCAGAGAAGGTCTGGTGAGGGGTCTAGAGAACAAGTCTTATGAGGAGCGGCTGAGGGAACTGGGGCTGTTTATTCTGGAGAAGAGGAGGCTGAGGGGGGGACCTTATTGCTCTCTACAACTACCTGAAAGGAGGTTGTAGTAAGGCAGGTGTTGGTCTCTTCTCCCAGGTAACTAGCGATGGGATGAGAAGCAATGGCCTCAGGTTGCGTCAGGGGAGGTTTAGGTTGGGTATTAGGAAAAATTTCTTTACTGAAAGAGTGGTCAGGCATTGGAACAGGCTGCCCAGGGAGGTGGTGGAGTCCCTATCCCTGGAGGTGTTCAAAAAATGCGTAGATGTGGCACTTCAGGATATGGTTTAGCAGGCATGGTGGTGTTGGGTTGACACTTGGATTTGATGATCTTAGAGGTCTTTTCCAACCTATGATTCTAATCTGGATTCTGCTGTATTTGTCTTCTCTGATCTCACAGCAAGAAATTTGTCTGGACTAATGGAGAGCTGACATCTGTGCAATTTTGTCCCTCTTTTTGTAGGGAATAGAGACAGAGAGGCCCATTTTACAAGTGGACAGATACGTGTTTGCAGGAGAATATGAAGGTAGGAGAAATGATGTGGATATAGTATCTCCTTTTTCATGTGACCCAAAGAACTTTCTTAATGTCAGTTAATTGCACTGCAAATGGATAACGTGGTCCTGTGAGGTGTTGAAGTTCTGGGTGGTGTTTGTATAACACCATCTAGAGCAGCACCAGTCTGAGTTCACTGCTAAATTAGCCATGCATTCAGCTTACTTGCTGGAAGGTATGCCTGGAAGCTGACTGCAGGGTGTGCCAGCTGGTGTTTCTGCAGGGAAAAACGTGTGACATAAAATGCCTGAAAGTAAGGGCTTGTTGTCTCCTGTATAAGCAGGACTGACACATTGTGCAATCTGTCATTCTCCCATTTGCTTTATGGTGGCTACATTGGTCTGGAAGAAAATGATCTGTAATGCTGCTTGTATTGGCAAGTCAGCCCATTCCCAGAGCTGTGCCAGTGGGTGCAGTATCTACAGCAGGCAGAAATTAGCCTCTAAGACTTTCTCACTTTATTTTCCATAGATACCTTGGGAACCTGTGTGGTTTTTGAAGAAAACACAGAGCACGGTAATTGTGATTTGATGTCCTGTTCGTTGTGGTAACCTGTGAGGTTAAAAATAATACTTACCTTGTTTAAGTTGATAGTGGAATTCACTATAATGATTGGGGTTTGGGTATTGTTTTTTCTCCTCTCTTCATAGTAGATGCAGAAGGCAACCAAAAAGTACAGCTGAAATACAAGTGCCACACGATGAAGAAGTTGAACATGACACGGACACTTCTGACAGAGAAGAAGGAAGGAGAAGAGAGTGTTGGTTAGTGTCTCTATTCTTATGCATAGGGACATGGATGGGTTATGCTTAGGAGTGTCAGCCTTGATTAAGTGTTTCATGCAAGAGCATGCAGAGAGTTAGAGGAACTTTCTTCTTTAGGCAACATGTGTATATTTAAATAGAAAAATACAAAACACCAAAAAAAAAAAAGATATATTCCTTCTGACCAGTGCTGCCTCCACATGTGGCTGGTGGGAGATTCCTACAGAAAAATGTAAGAGCAGGGCAAACAGGTGCTGATGTTCCTTGGTATGTTTTTCTGTCATCTAAAACTTCTGGCACCAGTTCTGAAATCAGAGATGCTGTTTAGTAGTTCTTCACCTTTTCTTTTTTTTAATTTTTAACTTTTATTTCTTCCATCAGTTTTTCTAGAGACTCTTTGAGTCTCTGTAAGTGTTGAAAATCTTTAATATCCTTAGTTACTAGTTCCATGTTGTATGTATACAACTGAATTATTCTTAGTGAATTTACGGTTAACTGTAAATTAATTCACCTTATTTGCAAAGACACACCTAGCAGACCATTCATATTGATTTTCATTCTGTAGGCAGAACAGTGCTCATATGTTTGCTTTATTTCAGTGGTGTTTTTTTGTGTGGAAGTCAATGCTTTTACATGGTGAGATATTGAGTATCCTACTATATATAGTAGTATTCATTAGCGCTATCCTGTTGCTGTTTTTCACTCAAATGAGTGTTACTGCTTCATATTTTAAGAATATGTAGCCATTTTACATTAAATATGGGCAGTCAGATGGACATCAGCAATAGGAGGTATAACATGAAATGTCATCTAGAATCTAACCAAACATCAGCATTCTTATCAACACCATGTACCATTTCTTCTCTCCATATAATAAAGTAGGTAATATTAAACTTTTTTTTTAAATGAATTTGAAATTTAATTTTAAAATTATTTGTAAAGTACGGTAGACTAGAGGATACGTTGCTTAATACAAAGGCCTGTTTTGTTCTGGAGAGGCAATAATGGTGCTGCATGCTGGAAACCACTTTGTTTCTGTACCCTGACAGAGTCTTCATGTTGTGCACACAAAGTAACTACAACATACTGTGATAGGGAATATGTACTACCTAAAAATCGAAGTGGGAGAGGGATCCCAGCCAGTTCTATTTGGAGTCCATTCGATATGTGTTGTAAGAGCTTGATATACTGGAGTTCAGGAGATGACACAAATTCTTACACCATCTCTGATGTCATTCCCTATCCTATTATCAGATTTTCTAAGATTTAGGTGAACAAACATTTTACTCTTTAATGCATTTATAAAATATTTTCTCAGCATTTTGAATTATTTAAGTTATTTTAAGACTCTCAGGGTGGTGTCTGACACCTAAATACATCAGAAAATGCCATGCTGGATTGGACCAAAGGATTTTAGTCCTGTGTTGTATTTCTGACTATGGACAGCAGTAAATGGGTACGTGGAAAGTAGGAGGAGGGGAACATGAGTAATCCTTTCTTTTGGCTGTCCTTCCAGCGTTCAGCAGTTCACGAATATCCTGACAAGAGTTTTCATCTGGACTACTATGCCTTTAGTCCATAAAGGCTCTGTCATCTTCACTTGCTTTTTGAACCTGTGAATGCTTTTGACTTCTATGACTTTTTATGGCAGTTAGTGTTCAAATCACATTTCTGCTGTATGGAAAAAGTACAACTTTACTGTGGGTTTTCTTGATTGTTAGCTTTTGTGGTTGTTACAAATGTATGATCTGGTGCTTCCAATGAGTGTAAGTTAGTTTGTTACGAGAATTAGGAGATAAGTCATTCCCTACTTGTTTTCCCAGTACAGCTTTATAAACATCTGTCCCCTCTGAGCTGTCTCCTCTGAGCAGAACTGTGATCTCTGTATTTTTTGTTGTATGGGGTTTTTTTGGTTGGTTGGTTTGGTTTGTTGTGTTTTGGGGTTTTTTTAAAGTCTCTTCCCATGTAGAGCTAACTACTCTCACCAATTCTTGTTTCTCTTTTTTAGTTTTACGGTATGGGTTGAGCAGGACACAGTACTCATGACGCAGACGTAGCATAGTTTTGTATCTTGACGTTCCTGCTTTTCATTACTTTCCTGATAATTTTATCTCCATTGTGGCTGCTCTTTAGAGACCAAGCTGGTGACATCACTGAACCACACACAATGCCTCCAGTATCTGGATAAAAACCTGCAGCTGTATGTCTTGGTTGAGTTGGTTTGGCCTATGCATGTTGTTGTCAATTTATCAACAGTTAAGTTTCTCTTAATTTTAATCTGGTCTTTCTTTTTCAAATGCCTTTCTGTTATGCATAGCCTTATTTTTAAAGGAAAATTAATGGTTTAAGCCCCATGGTGAGACTCACCACAAAAATAAGTATTGGTCCAAATTTTTGAAAGACATCTTTCTGTCCTAAGTGGTTCTTTTACTTAAACATTGGTCAGGTTCAGCCTTAAGAACAGTGAACTTAAGAGTCAACAGCAGTTTCTTCTTAGTTTAACTCCTTTTGTCACTAATACCAGTTTTCCTTCTTTGCATCAGGTGGAGTGGAGTGGTTACAGATCAAGGACAGAGACTTTTCCTACAGCAGGCCTAATATGATTTGCAGCTTTCTGCGTGAAAAAGAAGATTCTGAGGAGTCAGCTCAGGCCCAAGACAAATTGGCCGAAGAGTCAGAGGGAGAGGTGAGTGGCGGAGGAAATTCTGATGTGAATTGTGACCTGGAGAAGCAGCACAGCTTGGAAATAGATGCCTCTCTTCCTCTGCCTGACAGCCCCGCTTCTGGGGCAGAGGATTCTCCTTCTGAAAGTGTTGCTTTAGATGATGCCCCTCCGTGATATCAGCTCTGATCTTGCCAGGATTTCTTCATTGAGTTAATGGGCCAACTTTTAAATGCCAACTTTTATAGGCTGTGGCATGATTTCCAATTTATCTGAGCAATTAATAGTGGAAAAACGGACATTGCATTCTTGTGCATTGCTTTTATGTTTGGATTATAGTGGAGAGGGCTTAAGTGCTTTGTAAAAATGCTGATCGGAAATGTGTGTGTCTCTACCTCAAAAGTGAAGAAGAGGAAATGATTACATAATTAACAAAACCCTACCTTAGAAAAACACTGATGTATTGTACAGTCTGGGACATTTTGTAAAAATGAAAAAAAAATTGTTTGAAATAAAGTCCTGAATTTTTCAAGTATAGCTTCACCTTGTGTGTCATATTCAGCCATGTACCATGTCTGTTCTTGTACTGCAGTTATTGAAAGAAAAATTCAAGTAAGTGTGGCTTTTATTACTTGTTCGCTTACTCATCAAATTGCTCAGTCTAGATTTTCTCTAGTGTCCTTTGTCCCCTTAATGGATCTTAGAAATCCTTCATGTGGGACGGGACTTCAGGAGGTCTCTCATCCAGCTTCCTACTTAAAATGGGGTCAACACTGAATTTGGGCCAAGTTGCTCAGGGCTTTGTCCAGTCAAATCTCGAAAACCCCTGTGGACTAGTCAGCAACTGAAATCTAGGTCTTAATGAGGCATCTGTCACTCTTCCTTCCCCCATTTTGTATGTATAATATAAAGTATGTTATACAGAAGGAAGTACTTTTTTTTTTTTTTTCCTCCCCTCTTCTCCCAGTAACTTCTTGGCTCTGATCTTCTCTGGCATTTTTCTGAAGGTTTTTGTGCCTGAGATCCTGTAACCATGCATCAGTGGTTCCCAAACTGAAGCGTGTGACCGTATTGTGGCCCCTAGCTGCTCTGTGGGTTGATGTTACATACTGCTACATCATTTATATTGTCAGTTAGTATTTCATGTAAAAGCTGAGTATGTGGTGCATTCATGATAATGGTTTTAAAAGCACAGCATTTTTTTTTAAAACATTTTCTTCCTTCCTACCTTTCTCTGCCTCCCTCAAAATAGTTTAACTGCAACAATGTTGTGGGGATGGAAAGGCCTAATTAATTCCAGCAAAATTATGTAATACTTTAATTAGTAATGATCAGAAGAGAAGTTCACCCCCAGCGTTCTTCACAGCACAGGATCAGTAAAGATTAAGTCATCAAAACAGTGCGAGCGTTTCAAACCATTGATCCCACTATTGCATTTTCTACCCCTGTGAAAGCAACTTGAGTCATGGGGGAAGGGGCGGCAGGGAGAGGAAGGTGAGGAGGAAGAGGGAGCATGTTCCGTGCGCCTCCAGCCCGGGTGCGGGCCTTGCGTGTGGTGGTGTCTGCGCTTCGGGTTTCAGGGAGACCGCTCAGCCTTCCCTCTGGATTCAGTCGTGGAAGACTGAGAGAGTTGTCAGACTCTGTTTGCATGGTGCTGATAGACAGAGGGGAATGGTAACTGGAAGAGCGACCTTGGGAATATTGTGAGCTGCAGTAACGTAGGCTCTCACCTGCCGCTGGGAGCGTCTGCGGCGCTGGGCTGCGCTTGGTGGCAGCTGAGCCTCCTGCTAGGGAGACCGGGTGGGCTGCAGGGAGAACGCAGCCATCGCTGTCGCAGTGTCTGCGGCTGCGGAGAGAGAGCATGGTGCTTCCCAGGGTTGATGCTCTGTCACCGTGTGAGAGCGTAGCTACTCTCTCCTACGTTTTGTTTACCAACTGCTAAATCTGTCACTATGTACGTGTAAATTTTTTTATGTGCAAGGAATATTCTAGCAGAACTGGTGCCTGACCTTTGTCAGCCTTTTCTCTCAGCAGCGTGCTGAAGCTGTTTCTTTGTTCTAGCTTATCTGGGAATCAGTTTGGGTTTTTTTAATATTTTATGTGTATCATAAACTATGACTACCTTCATAATAATGTTTTTCAGATTTTAAATGTTATTTATAATGCTCAAACTTTTTATTTCTATCTTTATTAGCCCTAACTTTTACAACCATACTCCCTCTTCACCCGTCTTTTCCCCCTTCCTCCCAGAAAGCGGGTGCTCAGAGCCCACTGCTGCCGACAGCGAGTTCTTCAGCTGTACGGATTTCGCCCAGAGAAGCCCCACAAGAAGTCTGGAAGCGATGGGGAGAGAGGCGGGCCCCCCGCAGCAGGGCGCGGCAGGCGAGGGGCCCGGCTCGGACTGCAGGCCGGGGTGCCATCAGCCGTGGGCCCTTGGCTCCCGCGGGGCACCCCTCTGACGTCACGCTCGCGCGGCTTGTCTTCTTCCGGGCGGTGGTAGGAAAGGCGTCTTGTCTAGGTGACGTCACACAGCCAGGGCCCCTAGGCGCTGCCCTTCCCGGCGCGCGCCCTGCCCCGCCCCCGCCCCGCGGCGGATGTGACGCAGCGGATGGTGCCGCCCCACGCGGCCGGGCAGGCATGGAGCCGCTGGAGAGGGTGGTGTGAGTGCGGCGGCCGGGGCGGGGGGCCGGGGCCGGGGCCGGGCCGGGTCACCGAGAGGCGGCTTGAGGGCGGCTGCTGCCCGCTCTCGGCCTCTGTCGGCGTTCTCCGCGGTGCCGGGCGCTGCTGGGGTGTTCTCAGCTGTTAATTCGTGGTTACAGGAGGCCCAAAACTAAGAGAGCGAAAAGGTTTCTCGAGAAGAGGGAACCCAAACTGAAAGAAAACACCAAAACTGCGATGCTGATAAAAGGAGGAAACGCAAACCTGACGGTGACCGAAGTGCTGAAGGACATTGTGAGTTGTTGGACAGCCTTAACTGTAGTGTGTGTGTATATATATATAGTTGTATGCAGCCTTTAATGAGACAACCTGTTGTGCCGCGCCAAGAGCACCTTCCTTTCTCTTTTCCTTATGATTTGCACGCTCTCTGCTGCAAGGTCAGCATTTTTGTACTCTCCCCACTCCCCAAACCTCAGATTGACCAGTCCTCCAAAGGTGTCGTTACCTACCCCTCGATGGAGACCAATCTAATTTCTTCTTTGCCAGAAGTTTTGAGTTTATTCTCTTCGTTATTATTTTTTCCACGGCTGGCCAGTATATAAGCTGAAGTGTTGCAAGTCCGTTTGAAAGCAAGAGGATTAGGTACAGAACTGGGGCCGGATCACGCAGCTGAAGCCATGTCCCGGAATCCCGTAAACTGCTGGTGTCTATTGATGGGGAGCTTTCGGCCTCTCCCAAACCTTAAACTTCCCAATCCTGTCTCCACACCTGGAAATGTAGCTTTTCTTGCACTCTTTCCTCTCCTTGCTTTGTTGTTTTCTTACCATCTTATGCCGATGATAATCAGGTTGTAGTTCACTCCATGTTTTTCCTCGTTCCCCTAGAAGCAGAGAGATTCCATTATATGGCTTTGATTTCAGCTGTTTCTCAGTTTTGTTATTTCGTAGTTTGTAGAAATAATGAATTGGGAACAACGATTGCTACCAACTTGGAGGGTATTATTGTGAGCAGGCCTTTTGAGGTGCTGCCTTCCAGGCTGATTTGCACAAACAATTACTCTATTTCATGTTACGATAGAAGTTGTTTTTAATAAAAGCAGTGCTGTGCGCTTAATGTGTTAGGGATAACACATGTTTAACTTTGTCTTTTGCAGTATGCTGTGAAGAAGCCTTTTGCTGTACTGTATAAAAAGTAAGTGGTCTCACTTTGACATCTCTGAGTCTTCTGACAAGGCAGCTTTTGCTGATTTCACAGCATGAGTAGAGATGCTGGCTGGCGTGGGGGCTGGAACAACGGAAGGGGTTGCAAAAGGTGGCTGAGATGCGTCATAAATTTCAGTAGACTGGAAACAAGCAACACGTGGTCAGTGTTGGTGCTGAGCCCGGTTCTTTGCCAAGTGTTACGGAGCAGGATTCAGCGAACTTGGACGGTTGGCCTCTCTGACAGATATGTGTAAACAGCTAGTGAGGTTCAGCGTCTGGTGGGTAGGCTGGAGTTCTTCTATCCAAATTCTTACAAATTTTGGTTACGAATTGTAATGGCAGGTAAGTCTTGCTCTAAATGGGAGCCCAGTATCTGTGTGGATGTAGTGCAGAGACATTAATTGTAATAGCTAAATTTAACTTTGGATGAACAGGAAAAGACGGTTGTTTACGAAGTGTCACTGGTGGTGGTGGTGGTCTGGAAGTCAGGCACCAGGAGACACAAAATGTGGAAGAAAGTATTTAAAATGGCGGCGGCGGCACTGAGGAACTCCTGGCAGTGTTAACGCGGCTTACGGTTTGAACTAAATCTGAACCTCTGCTGCTGGAGTTTCCAGTAGAATGCAGAATCTTAATGTCGTCAGAGAACTAAGTAGAAGTGCTTATCTGGGCGTGTTCTTATTTATTTATTTATTTATTTATTTATTTATCCTCAGGAAAAATATTACCCGTCCGTTTGAGGATCAAACATCATTGGTAAATATAAACCACATCTTCCCTTATGATATTTTACAGCCTTAAATTCATGAAGCTCTTTATTGGAGGATAATTTTCTATTACTCTGTGAGGAATTAGATGAGAAACAAAGTTCATAGGGAGTTTGGGTGAGCTGAAGGTAGGCCATGTCTAGATTATTGGTGTCAGTAGGCGTATTTTTCCTCTGGCTGCAAGACAGAATTGTCATGTTGTGAGGACTTTGTCTTTACCATAAATGCATGTTTCTGTAAACTGACAGGCAAATTCAGGAGTCTGTAGCACTGTTACAAGTAACTGCTTGATATGAAAGGAAGAATAAAGCATTTTATTTCAGTTTTCTAAAAGTCAGTCTTCTAAAGTGACATAGCTTATGAACAGCTTGTTTTCAGTTTGGTCAATTCATAGGTTAAAATGGTTAAATGGAGGGGTCGTAGCTTTCTGTGACTTCCTCGTGTTTGAAAAGAGGAAGGAAAGCCCAGCAGAATACCACATGCAAACACATGCATCCGCTGTGCAAGTGAGAGATGGTCGCTGAGAGTTCTGTTCCAACATCGAGTCAAGCACTGTCAGAAAAATGTGCAATTTCAGTTAAGTGTGTGTATTTGGCCTGCAAAGAGGTTGCAAAAGTGGCCCTTCAGAGGCTTGGAGGGTATTTTGGAAGGGGAGGGGCAGTGTTTGGAAATACATTTGGTGATATGCCCCTGTCTAGATTTGGTGTTGATTCAGTGCTTTAAGGTCAAGATGATTTATGAGTAGGAGGCAAAAAATAGAGGGGCTAATCCTAAGATAGATCTCACACATTTGCACTTCAATCAAAGCATAACTTTAACTGCTGAAATATGTCTGCCATAAAAGCAGTACATGTATTTCCTTCAACAGAATGAGAGAAAGGAGATAGCGATGGGCAGCTGTGGTTTTACAATAAAGACAGAAATGAATTATCCCAAAAAAAGTTGTTTGTTTCCCCGTCATCATGATTTGTTAGTGTTTGCTCTGTGCTGCTGCTGACTCACATAGGGAAATAAGGGTCAGCTTTCCAGTGCGTAAGGCAGTTGTTGAAATAACTCGCTGAAAATGCACGCTGAAATTGGGAATTTGGGAGTATTGTACTGAGTGAATCTATGTGTGAAGAACAGGAAAAAAAAATCCATTTGTACACACCAGGCACAAATGCACTTTCTTGTCTGAAAGGGATTGTGAAAGTAAAGGGTCAAACATTTCTAAGGAGTTCTCTGTAAATAAAAAGGGAGAGGAGAGGAGGGGAGAGAGAGCGAAGTCTGTGAAAAACAGAAGTTAAGAAGTGAAGGCAGCCAGTGTGTTAGGAACAAAAATTCATTGTGGTTGCAGCATAGATACACCAACGTGGAAAGTTACTCAATCTGCATTGGTACTGATACTGAGGTGTTGCAGTATGTGCTTCTGTTCTGTCCTTGGCATGAAGCACCGTAATGCAGCCATCCATAAAATATCTGGAGTGGAATGGAAAACTTACTGTAGGCAGCGAGGAAAGATTTGTGACGTTGTTTGCTGAAACTAAACCCCTTACAGTCCCATGGCTGGATGACCTGGCTGCACAGTCGTGTAGGAACTGGCTGATCATCAGCTGACCACTGGTTTAAACTTCTGATAATTTCTGGGAAAACAGGCAGCTAAAATTATTCCAATATTTTAAAAGGGGGCCCTGAAGGGAACTTTAATTCTTGTAACCTCAGAACAATGGGATTGGGTCATTGAGAGCAGTGTGAACAAATAATCAGTGGCTAGAAAGGTGTGGAAAGTCAAATCAAGTTAGGTGATAGTTGGTTTGTTTTTAACTTGGTTACAGGCATTTTTTTTTAAAGGGCAATTTTGCAATGTGTGTGATGATGCAGTATAGGCAGGACACATTTGAGGTATTTGAGTTTGTTGCATCTTTTTAATAAAATATGCAGTTGTTAGAGAATTTACATATATCAACACACGATGGTTAATAGAGCTGTGTGAACAAGTGCTTCAAGGGGAGTCCCCTCTGGTCTGTTCTTGATCTGTGTGCAGTCAGTATTTTTCAGGGGCGTGGTGGCAGAGCTCAGTGCTGAGCTGCGCGATTTGTGTGTGCAGTTAATCCAGCCTGGGACTGCTCCTGGGGGTGTCTCTGCTGACCCCCCAGAGGGGCAGAGCTGCAGTGTCCTCTCTGAGCTGCTGCTGCAGGGGCATGAGGAGATGTAGGAGCCTTTTCTGCTTCACAGCTGCTAAGTGCAGGTATAGAAACTCTGGTACCTCTGAGAAGTGCTGGATAAATAGTGTGTGTGTGTATGTGTGTATCTAGGAACCACGGTTGATAGCCAGAATGGGGGGCTGCCTTGAGAAGCAGCAGTGCATAAAAAGGCTTTGGAGGTGGACACCCTCAGAAAGAATTGCTGCAGTGTTGGCTCTGGACGTAATGCCATAGTAGGTTCTTCATCTACTCTGCCTGCAGAGAAGGTCATCTCTATGATGGTCACCACTGGCATAATTTTAAGTAGCATCTTAGTCTTAAATAATAAATTGACATGGAGTTGGTGTGTGGTAGAACTCTCATGCCGGAGTGTGCGAACATTAGATACTTGCAGATGTTCCCAGGCTTGCTGTTGATGGAATTCACTGGTTGTTCAGAAGCTGTTAGGCAAAGCTAATTTGCTGCATAAAGCTTAGCTGGGTAACTAAAATGAGGCGTTACAACTGCAGCCAACTTGCAAATACTTACCTTCAACCACTTCTCCTTGCCTGAAGACTATCTTGGGTAAAAACAAATAATGAGGAATTATGAAAAAGGGCATTACAGATAAAATGTCAAGAAAAAGTTGCCTGGCTTGATCTTTAAGGCTGCAATGGGAAATAAAAAACAGAATGAATTGTTATTTGAACCTTGAATCCAGCTGTCAATTTTAGCTTATGTGGACCTGAACGTGCTCAAAACTCTTCTGCTAAGTGCAGTTGCGCTCTCATTCAGCAGCTCCTGAACTCAGCTGTTTGTGGCATATACCTTTACCAAATACTTTAAACGTGGCAAACTGGCACTCATTAGTTTTGTTCTTTGCCCCAATCGCAGGAATTTTTTTCCAAGAAATCAGATTGTTCTTTGTTCCTGTTTGGCTCTCATAACAAGAAGCGACCTAACAACCTGATAATAGGTAAGATGTCTCACATGGGTTTTTATTGGGATGAAAGGTGTAATTTTCAATGAATATTTGAATGGTTGGATTTTCTTTTTTTTCACTTTCACAGGTCGCATGTTTGACTATCACGTCCTAGACATGATTGAGCTAGGCATTGAGAACTTTGTGTCCCTAAAAGATGTCAAGGTAAGGAATGGCTGATTCAGTACTGCAGTGACATCTGCTGGTGGATTTTTGTGGTGCATTGGCTTTTTTGATGCACTGGCTTTTTTGGTGCTTTGAAGTAGGGACAAGAGGTGTTTAAAATAGTGTTTCATTCAGTATGTGAGGATTGCTAACTTGTGTACCCCAGAATGTTATCTTTATGCTCTGCTTTTTATTTGATTTTGGTTGTTTTGAGAAAGCTTGCAACTTTCTTTGCAAATTCTTTTTTTAGACTTGGTTTATTCCTAATATTTTCCTTTTGTAAATGTAATGCTTTAATTAAAATTTTCCTTAGTCGTGTTCAGCTTGTGGTAGGTTCCTATGTAAACTGGCATAGGCTTTGAAAACTGAAATACCTCTTCTCAAATTATAACCAAATAGGGTTGCTCTGCTGACTGAGGTGATTCTGAAACTTTCTTTAGCTTTCAGTAGCACATAAATGCCAGGGAACTGTACTTAATTCAGACAGGGAACTAACATCCTGATTATTCAAACCTAGAGACAATTCACCTTTTATGGCTATGTTAGACTCAGTTTAGCGTGACTAAAACGTGTGTCGTTTGTACTTTTGTATCAAGCAGTTCATACACTGCAAAACCAAGGAATGTATGGTCCTTATGCTCATCACAGTGTATAAATTGGCAGAACAGTCTAGAGGGGTAGTGAAGAAATTACAGTTTACAAAGGTGAATCTTTCCCTTGAAGTCAGATTGTAGTGTATATCTTCATAACACTGGTTACACCAGGGACGTTATAGTTAAGTAAATGTATTTGTTGGCCAGAATTAAAATCAGGTGATTGACTAACCTATTCTTTTAGCCTTTTTCATGTACTCTTCAGTGTCAGAAGTACCATAGACTTGTTTGCCTCTAATTTCTGTTTTCTTGTTAGTTGCAGTCAAATTGACTCATTTTCAGCAGAAGGTGTTTTCTTATACATTTCATAGTAAATAATCTCGTTTTTAATCCAGCACAAAGAATAGTACAATTCACCCTTTTAAAAACAAAGTCCTTCCACACACATACAGTGGTGTTCAATGAAAAAAGGGTCTGTTCTGTCCGTATTGATCACAGGTCACAACAATTTTTCATTCAATGTTGAGTAACTAACCACCTGTTAAGTTAATAGTGTGTTCCCTAACACGGTCTGAATTTTTGTTCAGTTTTAAAATTCTTATTCCGCAGAACAGTAAATGTCCTGAAGGAACAAAACCTATGTTGATATTTGCTGGTGACATGTTTGATGTCAGTGAAGAATACAGAAGACTGAAGAGCCTTCTTATTGGTCAGTATTTTGGTTATTTGAGCAGTAGGATTGTATAAATGTGTGGTAATAGGATCTGTTGGGAAATGCTGGTTTGTCAATAAATCTTTGGTTATGTTCAGCACAGAAAGGAAACAAGAGGTGCTTGTAAGTTTCATGTCACATGAAATTAAGGTTAATTAATCATCATGACTTGAGGGGGGGAGGGAAAGACTAACCTAAAAGTTTGAAACTTTGTGTTCACTAAAATTCATGACCTTGATTATGGGGAAAATTCTGGCATTTTTATAAAAGTCTTTACCTTGTAGTTGTACTGGATCATCGCTTTTCTAACCAAATAATATTTTTCAAGTATCTAATTCGAAATCAGTGGGTTAAGTTCAGATTGTGGGATATTCTTGCTTACAGAAAAGTCAGATCAGTATAATTGAGCTTGTGTTTTTAAATTAAAGCATTTTCTGGTGGAAATTTGACCAATTTAACAAAAGTGCCATTGATTAGATTGCTTGGAAAGAATATATGTAGTAAAAAGCAGCTGTAGATAATAGCTGTGTCGTAACTTCAAGGCAGACTTGGAGCTTAGTAAACAAATTGGCATGAAGTTTTTTACTGTCTCAAGGTTGGAGGCTCTGGAAGATAAAGCACATCGCATTTTTTTCTGGGGAACTGCAAAAAATAATTATACTTGTCTTAGGGTTTTTTTGGCACGTAGAAGTCATTTGGTACTGTATCTCTTGATACTTACAAATGCGTGTTGCTTGGTAGAACTGGATCTAGTAAGTAGGGTGGTGTGTGGTGTGTTTTTAATAGTAGGTTTTCTAAAAGTAGACTTTTTTTTCTTTTTTTTTTCTTCTTTCTTTCCTTTTTTTTTTTTTCCTTTTTTTTTTTTTAGCTCTGCTAAAATACTGAAACTGGCCCAGTAAGAACAGTCTTGTTCTTTCAGTTCCATTCTTGGGTCATACCAATTTATAATCTTACAGTTTTGCAAGATCTCCCTTTCATATAAAATAAATATTCTTTGGGCTCTGTTTTTTTCTAGGCAAACAGATAAATGATTGCTCTTTAGAAACAGACCTTAAAAGTAAGATTTGGGTTTTTTTTTCCCTTAGTGTTCTAGTTCCTTAAAGCAAGATGCTTCATCTAGAATGAGCAGGAGAGGAAAAAATTTGCGTCCTCTCAATACAGCTGTCTGGTTCTTGAGGATAGATGAAAGGCTAGTAACTAGTAATTGAATATGAAGTTAAGTGAGTTTTAATACTGCGTGTTTGCGTCACTCTCAGTGAATATTTACACTGTAGGAAGCAGGTGCATTATCTTCTGAAGCATATTTTGTTCAGGCATCTGCACAGTGTTGCTGATTGGCATCCAGATGTGCTCTTCCACCCCATGATCAAACAGCTTGATACCTTAAGTGGAAGACATGCTTCGTTAGACAGCTGCCAAATAACGAACTGGTCTTTCCTGTCCTGTTTTTGATGATGTTCATCTGTCCTTTCTCCTCTGTTATTTATTTGTCTCTAATGACTGTAGTCAAATGTACTCAAATCGACATCCAATCTTTCTTCTTGAATGTGCGCCAGGTACTCCAGGTCTTAATGTTCTGCTGACTTCTATGAAATACCTAGATGCAGAGCGGTAGACAAAGGAAAAGGTTAAGGAGTGTAAAGGCTTGAAGGTATCACCAACCAATTAAAAACGTTTGGGTAATAATTTGACCTGCTTCAAAACTGCTCTTAACTGCTAGGGAAGAACTGACCTTTTCTATTTCTGCAAAGGATAGTGCTTATAAGCTGCCACTGTGTCCCTAAGAAAGATAGAAAAATGTCTTTATAACAACAACAGCAAATATTTTGTTACTGTAGCAGTATTGTTGGGATCCCAGGGGGAATATTAGATAGCTGACATCTTGTTGCCAAAGCAATGTGGTGCCAGTGATGCTGGTGAACAACGCAGCTTTCATTGGCTTTTGTGGTATCAAAAGGGTTTATGCGTGTTTGGAATATCATCTTACAGCAGTTCCTTGTAAAATTAAAGGCAAGGGTGAGTTTTTGTCTTCATGGTAACCAAACTCTATAGTCCACTTAAATTGTGAAATGGAAGAAGTGATTTAAGAGAAATAAATGGCAGCTGCATTTTTCTTCAGAGACCTGGAAGACAAAGACATTGCGTTCTTTCTCTTTTGGTTTTCATAGCCTACTGATGTGGTAATGTAGGAATTAATTTATGATGAAAGTCCTTGGAATGCATTTTATGAACTTCTAATAACTTTTTATGCTTGTATTTATAAAATGTTTCATCTCTTACAGCACTGCCTGCTTGCTAGTTCCTTTCTTGCACACCCATTTAATCCTAAAAATGGCTAGGCACTATGTGACTTGCTTACACGCTTTCTAAAATGTTGGTTTCCAGGAGACGTCTACAACTTTAGATTGACCGTCAGCTTGTTCTTCATACAGCCTTCCTCACACAGACTTTTTTGAGTGTCTCAAAAGCTTTGTGTGTTCCTTCTGGCCGAGACAGGGGATGAGTAGGAAATACCTGGGATAGAGTTTGAACTCCAGTAATGCTAACCGTAGCTACATAGGTTACAGTGTTACCAGCTTTTGGATACAAATTGATACGAAATAAAGTGTATAGACTCATGTTCCAAAATAATTTAGGAATTTGATTTGGAAATGGAAAGGTCCTGTGAAGCTCTCTGCAGGAAAAAGTAAATTAGAAGTTCTGGAAACATGTTGAGAACAAGGAGGAGAAAGAACTGGGAATGGAAAGAAAGAGAAAGCAAGTCTCTAGTCCAACCAAAGCAAGAGTTTTATAAATTAAGAGTACATTAAAAAAACCTTAAACTCTCTGGGTATACTGAAGTGTAAGGTTTCTGCAGCTGTTCAGCATTGCCAGAAAACAGAAATTCCTGACCACCTGCATTTGTTGGAAGAGATCATCCTGTGGGTAAAAAAGATGTGTGATGCCACAGGAAAATATGAAAGGGAGATGCTGCCAGGAAAACCACTGTAAATGTAAGCTTGTGTACCCGCAGAGTAGGTCGAAGGGAAAATACATGCCAGCAGCGAACAAAATATTTTATTTGCAACAAGCTCACCCCATAAGAGGAGAAGAGAGAGTATTTAACTGGCCAAGGAAATTTCCTGGCCAGACTCCAGCTGATAGCCGCCAGCAAGACTTTGTTTTGGATGTCAGTGCAGTGCTGGTACTCTTGAAAAAGGTGGTGGAGGAAAAGACAGCTAGCCGAGGGATCTGAAAATGGGACGGAACGGAAGAGGCTGATGTGTTTTGCATCTGTTAGCTGTTCTCCTATGTTTCAGCATTGCCCTGTCATGTTTATTAGCACACCTTGTTCCCTCAGTCAAGGTCACATTCTTTCTCCACCCTCTGCGTATGTTGGACAGATTGCTGTGCTTATTGCAAGCTCGCTGATTGCACAGTGTTTTTTTCATAGCCTGGTAGAAGAACCTCACTAGAGGCGGCTCATTTTGTATTTAACCTGTATTTCAATGTTCTCTTTGCAAACTAAGCAAGTATTTCAGGTGTCATATTTCTATGGGTACGTGTTGCTTATTAAATAAACAATTGTAGTGACAAATACTGCTTTACCTGAAGGACAGAAGTGCTTTGTTGGGCCAGAGGTGTGAAAGAAACGATGTATGTACCTAAACTTTTTCTCCAAGTCAGGGAGAGAAATGTAGGTAAGAGTAGACAAGACACAGTTTCAGTCTGTTTTGTACTAGTTCTGGTTCTTCTTTGTACTCTTCCAAAACTGGCTCTGATTAAGGATCTTAAGTGTCAGTTTTTTGAATGATAATGATCTTTAAGTAGATACCTGAACTCATGGCTTCTCTGTATTGATCTATGTTTAGCTGAGCATGAACTGGCCTAAACACAGAAGAAGATACATTTCATTTTTCTGACTTCAGAACTGAATATTCAGAAGAATAGACAATGCAATTTTCCCTGTTAGCTTAATAAAGCGAAGTTGCTGCTCTGAAAGTATATTTGCTCTTCATGCACTTACTTTTAGGTAGCATGTGTATTACTACCAAATGATCTCTGGGGAGTCACTGTGTTCCTGTCAGGATTCCTACACACGTTTGGTTTCACCAGTGCAGGAGCGAACACATGCACTCTTCAGCTTCTCTCCTGTGTTTTGGCAGGGCTATAGTTTTAAGTAGTGGCTATTTTATGAGTTTTCCATTAAACGTACAGGTTCGGCTTTGCTAGAGCCATCCCACGTATAGCCTTGCTTAGTTAATCCAGTAAAAAAAAAAATCTACATAGGCAAGGAGTTCACATCAGTGATGTGTGCGGGTCCATTATGACATAAACTCGTTTGTTGTAGTCACCTGTTGGTTTGATTTGCAGCCAAGAAACCTGGCATTTATTCTCTTTTTAAATATTCTTTCAGATTTCTTCAGAGGTCCTAGTGTGCCTAGTATTCGTCTGGCTGGTTTAGAGTATGTTCTGCATTTCACAGCTGTAGGGGGGAAAATTTACATGCGAAGCTACAAGTGAGTATGTTTTATCTATGTGTTTGCATTTTGGTACACTTGTCAACTTTTCCCCAAATTTAGCCTGTAGTTGTGTAGTTGAACTGGCTTGTGCAATAGTTTGCTACATTTAAAACATGTAAGGTGTGTAGAGGTGTTCCAGCATAATGCAGAGGAACTTGTACAGCAGAAGGAAAACACTTGAGCCCTGAGCATACTGCTTCCTCGCTTGCTGAGCTCCGCTTCCAGCTAGGAGGATTGCTCTTTCATCTGGTCGGATTAGTAAGGTGGTGTGAATTAACTTCATAGACTCAGTCTGTTCTCAGGCTGATTTCTAGGACTCTCCTCGCTTCGGTGTTTGTCAGAAAATGACAGGTGGTAGGCTGCAGTCAGTGATACACAGGGAAAAACAGCAAAAGGCAGGACAAGGCAATCTCTTTTTGCTGCGTTGGTCTTCACCCTGGCAGTTCATGGTCTTGCTTTAGGAGGCTGTGAGCATTCATAGCTTGTGTTCCATGCGATTTTGATTTATCACAAAATCGCTTCTATCAGTCTCTTTCTTCAAAACAAACAGATTTCTTGGCTACTTTTTAGGTTATTTTGCTGTAAACGATAGTAAATATTTTTCATGTCTGTTAATACCCAGGGCACTATTCTGAATTTGAGGAGTGATATGGCTTTCAGGGTACTGGGACTGAGTTTCAACAGTAATACTGGTAACACTGGTCTCATCTGAAAAAAAAAAAAAGTTATATTAGACAGGTTATATTTTGGGTGTGTACAAATTGTGATGGGACAGATTTAATATATTACAAATTGTTACTGACAGACGTCTTTCTCAGTAGTAGTTAGCGGTAGCAGTTGTTTTTAATAGTCTTCCAAACTGCAGGATTGAGCCTGCCCTTTAGGAAGATGGATAAATCTTTATTACAGAGGACAGTGGTGATTTTGGTTATTTTTCCCATCTAGGGTGCTGCTGAAGAAATCTGGCTGTAAAATACCAAGAATTGAACTGGAAGAGATGGGACCTTCATTAGATCTGGTTATGAGGAGAACGCACTTAGCTTCAGATGACCTTTATAAGCTGTCTTTAAAAGAACCGAAAGCCCTGAAGGTGCGTATGTACCTTGGAAAGTATGTTACTTGCAGAGCTATCTATGAAGAAGAGCAAAAGCTGAAGTATTAATGATTGTATATTTGATCAAAGCTTACTTTTGTATAGGCCAACTGAGATTTCTGGGGCCACAGCACTGTTGTGGTGATCAGCTGGCATGCAAACTCTCCTCTGGAAGCATATAGAACATACAGAACAAATCTGAATCTCCTAAGCTGCAAACAACCAGCCTTGCTTTTAGGCACTTGTTTCTCACCAGAGCTCCTGGCACTCTCTACTCAGAAATACTAATGTCGTTCTTCCCTTACAGCCTAAGAAGAAAAAGAATATCTCCCATGATGTGTTCGGAACAACTTACGGTCGAATCCACATGCAGAAGCAAGATCTTGGTAAACTGCAGACGCGCAAAATGAAAGGGTTAAAAAAGAGGCCAGCAGAGAAGTCAGCTGAAGATGGTGGGGTTAGTCCCAAAAAGTCAAAATCAGCTTGATAGTCTGGAACAGCTTTGGAAACTCTTTGTAGCTTCAAATTTAGTATATATGTATTGTAATATAAATGTGTCAGATGTAAAAGACTCAGCTGCTGTTAGCTTTGGTTTTTTTAAAAAAAAAAAAGTTTTTAATGGTTTGTAACTTTAAAGGGAACCTGGGGGTATTGAGCTTTAACATGGAACTTGGTTGTTTAAAATAAAAAATGCGATATAACTTGCTTGGTTTTCCGAAGCTGAGTATTTATTCTCTTGGTGTTAGCAAACATACGCTGGTCAAGCAGGTGATTCATTTCCCGAACAGTTTTATGGCTGTTATGGGGGGAACCCTTGATCAACCAGCTCATCTTATAAATGATCTGCACGGGACCAGAGTAGTGTATATGCGTAATATACACAACACAACTTCTCTGTTCATTTGTTGTTTATGTATTTCAGTTTCTGCACAACTGCAGTAGTCAGTAAACTATAAACCATTTTTTGAAGTGTGAACTTGGAATGTGTGTCTGTTGCCAGACTCTGTTTTTAACTATTGCACCAAGCCCTGCTCTACACTTGCGGGATCGGGAGTGATGAAGGTGTGTTTACTGTGTTCATCACCATGGTACCGAAGTGCCTGATGTTTGCTTTAGGCATAAATGAAACCTTTACAGTTTGAATTTCCATCTTTGATGCTTGATTTGTGCCCAGAATGGAAGTTTGTGAAGCAACTATATGAAAGGTACAGGTCTTGTCTTCTTACCCTGTTTTCCTCCTAAGCTTGTGCTCGTGAGCTAGTGAAGACTCAGTTAAAGATTTAGGTAAAAGGGGATGAGAGTGTAAGAGCTTAGTGAGACTTTGGTGTAGTGTTCTATGTTTTTGGAACATACTGGAAAACCTGGGTTGTTTTCTTCTGCTTGTCTCTTTGGAAGCTATTACTCTGCCCTGTTAGCATAATTATGATACAAATGTACATCGTGAACACAGCAAGCTTCCTCATCCTAGTTATATTTTTAATACTTTATATTTTCCTGTTAGTTTCCTCAATGTAATCAGCTGAAGTGTCACATTAGAAATAAGGGGGGTTGTTATTTTCTCTTGTCTTCTGCATCCTGGATGGAAGTGGCTGGCCAGCTTTGCTCTCCCCGTGTGGGAGCCGAGCTGCAAATGTGGCTGTGCAAGTGCCACACCTGATGTTCTTGCTGTGCTGGTTTGATAAAACTTGTAATGTGAAAAAGAAAGGGCTTTAAAAGTTTGGTATCTTTTTGAGGACACAAACATTTATCTTCAATGTATTACCTAATCTTTTTTTTTTGTATCATTACACAAAATAAACAGCATGGCTCTCTAAATCCTTTTCTCTGATCTGTAAGCATCTGTTTGAGACATTGATAATTCCAAAAGCTACTTCAGATTTCTGAAGTACAAATATCTTTCTGATATCTTTCTGAAGTACAAATCACTACGCTTTTGACTGAAAGTCATGTTTGGTAACAGCTGTAGAATAATGGTACTAATGGGCATGCCATCTTTTATGAACTTACAAAAGTAATAGTAAAAGACTATTAAGTTTGTAAAAGACGGCATGCCCATAGCCGTAAAAAACTGAGTTGTATTTTCTTAACTAATTTTGGTGCTTAATTTTGTGTTGAAAAACTGAATTTCGAAGCGGTAATGTGGACCATCTAACATGCTGTTAGCTCTTCAAGTGAAAAGTGAGATAGTTATTCAGCAGTAGCCCTCGGAGCTAAGCTGTTGCATCCTGGCGTTGGTTTTGTTCAGTGCTGCTGCGGGCTTGCTCCTTGTCTGAGGAGGAATCTGGGACGGGTGAGGGCTGCTACCCCTGCTGACAGCGGAGCGTGGTCGCTGCGCAGCTTCGGAGCGGCGCAGGGGTCAGGAGATCGGTCAGTGGGGAGAACCCCCGGGCATTTATTCACTCTTCGCGGGGTGCTTTGTCTCTGCCGATGAGAGGTGGAACCTGAAGTGCCTGGTGCCCCGCACCTGGGGCTCTTCTTGTGAACAGCCCTTTGTCCTTGCTGTTTGTGCTTGTGAAGTACAGCCACATGGTGGACAAAATGCATTAGATACATGAGGCAAGGAGACGTTCTCCTGGATATAGCATAAAGGTCATAGAATTATTAACATTGGAAAAGACCTCTAAGATCATCAAGTCCAACCATCAACCCAACACCACCATGCCTGCTAAACCATGTCCTGAACAGGATGTTTAGGCTATGCTTTTTCATACTAATCACTTTCAATTTATGTTGTTAGCAAGGATTAAAGCTTGCTGCATTTCTGATAAATGCTTTGTACTACTCAAAGTGGTGCCATTTTGGTGCAAACTCTGAGAGGGAAGCGGAAATGCTCTCTTGTTTTGTTCTCAGGGCAGAAATGAGCCACTCTGATCTCTGTATGGCAGGACAGGATGAAGCCAAATTAGCAACTGAATTCACTCCATTTCTTTCAGGGAAGTTTCAACCTTGCTGTGAAGCAATGAGTGAGCCACAAGGCTGGTGGCTTCTGTGATTTCAGATGTACAGCGTGTACAACCACACCTCTGTCTGGCAGGCAGTTGCTACATCCTGAGTATCTGATTTAACTCAAGGTGAGCGGAGATAGGAGGGCTAAATATAACCTTTCCAGTGGCATGTTCTCATTTCCCAGAGTCTTTTAAAGTGTGAGGAAATTCGCCAGGTGCTGCAATGGAGCTGTGTGCCTGGGGAACAGAACACGCGGTGCTCAACAGGCAGCTGGTAAAAGGGACTTGCCTTGCCTCAATTGCCCCTTGCTTCCACAGTTCACCAGGCTCTGAAAACGTGTAAACATGGCCCCGGGGTCTGTGTGGCACGGGCGAGGCGTAGCTGGCATGTTCACCCCCTTGCTTTGGTTTTCATCTTCTTGCCTCCCAGTGTGTTGAGTGTAGTAACGAGTTCGGTTTCAAGAAAATTGCCGTGGGCAAAGCGTGGCTCCCAAGGCTGTACCTGTGTGGTAAAATGGAAATGGAGCTGCAAATCAGCAGCCAAGCCTGTGCTGCCTTTAGTCTAGCTGGCAGGGTGGCAAGGGCAGGGAGGGTACGATTGGTACCTTCTGTGGACCCTCGGTTTCTGTGCTGACGTTGCCCAGCTGTGCCACAGGCTGCTTCGTTGCTGCTGTTAGCTAGGCTACTGTCGTTACAGGCAGCTAATGATACACGTAGAATTTATAGTCTACCTGCACTATAAGTTTCCTTGGCTCTTACTTAAAAAACTAGGAAGAGAGGTAGATACTATGTTGAGTGGCGCGATGTGCTCGGCTCTTGGGATTCCCAGGTTTCTGGGAGTCGGTCCTGGGCACATACCATCACAGGCTTAGCTCTCTGCCAGTGCAACGTAATGAACTGAGCACTGAGAGCACAACGAGTGGTGCGTGTTTGAAACGAGCAAGTGAACTCCTTTCTGTTTCCTGGATTTTGTGGGTTTGAGTTTATCTTTACGGTTCCTTAGCAACCTTATTTGTTTTCACGAAGCGCTTTCTGGATTTGACTGTGAGGGTTTCCCTCCCCCACTGGCTTGGTTGCAGCTGGGGAGGGTTAGAAAAGAGCATGAAGGGAGGACAGTTAAACGTGGCAGAAATACCAGTATCGTGCTGGCTGCTGCATCCCCCAGCCAGGGGAAAAAGGCTGGCCGTTGTTTGCTCCAGATGCTGTCAAATAGAAGGGGCTAAGGAGACTAGGGCAGAACGGTGTGTGAGGCGTTTTCATTATTAAAGAGAGGGAAGTGGAAAATCTTAGCTGTGCGTAAGATACACAACATAGCCATACATAACACATACTAACATGTGTATTACACGTGGTGCAGCTAGTTCCCCTCTGTCTCCAGTGCAATTTTTCTACTCCTTTTGGAGTTTGCAAAAGTGCCTCTGGCAGTACTGACACATCCCAGATGCGATCCAAAGACATAGCTGGGAATCAGGTCAGTTGTAACAGAAGTCAGGTTGCCTAAAAATATACCAGGAAAAGAGACACGAGGCTCCTGAATGTGAAGCCCGTGTAGGATTGCCTTCCTACATGGAAGAATATTCAAAATGAACAGTATGGCTAACACCGTACAGGAAGAACAGCTTTGCTGTAACGCATCTGTGCAGAAGATAAGGAGCAGGAGCTGGCAAAGACATTTTAGAAGGACGTAGGGTTTCTGAGGGACCTACCTGAGGAGGTTGGGAATTGGTTATCTTGGAGATCATGGTACGTTGGAGGGACCTAAGTGCTGTGTGGGCAAAGAAGTGAAGATGGACGTTGGGGGAGGAAAATTTATAGGTAATCTGCGATTCAGCCCTATCCTAAATAACATGGGAGTCATTTACTTGGAGCAATTGGTGAATGCAGTCGACGTATGCTGACTGAGGAAGTTCTAAGGCGCTGTTCCTCATTTGCTCTTGTTTTCTTTGACTTACAGTCATATTCTGTCAACTTGATCTTTTTATTTTCTTCCCCTGCTTCTTTAAGATAAGCACAAAGTAGTTCAGAGGAAGTAGAGGTAAAGTTTTGAGCAGAACTTAACAGAAATCATGTCTAGTTAATGACATTCCCCCAAATTCTCATTATGGTCCCTCTTTCCCCCTTGATAACCATAGAATCACAGAATGCTTTGGGTTGGAAGGGACCTTTTAAAGGTCATCTAGTCCACCCCCCCTGCAGTAAGCAGGGACATCTTCAAATACACCAGGTTGCTCAGAGCCACGTCCAACTCGGCCGTGAATGTTTCCAGTGATGGGGCATCTGCCACCTCTCTGGGCAACCTGTTCCAGTGCCTCACCACCCTCTTTGCAAAAAAAAATTTTTCTTTATATCCAATCTGAATCTACCTGCTTTTAGTTTAAAACTATTACCCCTTGTCCTATCGCAACAGGCCCTGCTAAAAACCCTGTCCCCATCTTTTAAGTACTGGAAGGCTGCTAGAAGGTCTCCCTGGAGCCTTCTCTTCTCCAGGCTGAACAGCCCCAACTCTCTCAGTCTTTCCTCACAGGAGAGGTGTTCCATCCCTCTGGACGTCTTTGTGGCCCTCCTCTGGACCTGCTTAATAATAATAATCCCATAATTCTTCCTGTGATGCAACATAACACCTACAAAATCTGGCTTTCTCATTCTGTCCATGAGACAGAAGTATGCCCATGTGACCCTAACTGTCTCCTGGTTTGATTGCTGCAATTTTCTCCTCTCGACTTCCTTCACTCTCGCAGCCTCCAAAGCAAACCAGACACAGCTGCAGTGACCCATTTCCTGCTGTTCGTCCCGATCATCTCTTTGGGCTGGCGAGAAGTTGAGCCTCTTGTCCTTTATTGCTCATGGTGATTGTTACATTAATCTCTTCTGCTCTACCAGTAGTCACAACATTGGTCTCCCTCATCTTTCTCAGTTATCTTCTGTACTCTGCATTGACCGTTATTTGCTTAATTCCCCTTCAGCTGATCACCATAACAATCAAAGCACGCACCGAGAGCGTCCGGGCAAAATGAAACAAGGAATCAAGAGCCACGTTCAGCATCAGGACTCAAACTCCAAAGCCAGAGGTCAGGGGCCAGAATCAAAAGAGGGGGTGGGATGAAGACCTGTCCTGTCAACCACAGCATTAGGCATATTGGTCAGGCAGGGAAATCTGCAGGAAACGTCTAACCGGGCCCGTTTCTCCAGTTATTACCGAAGTGGGAGAATGTGAGAAAGAGCTCTGACCTGTTGGCACCAGTGGAAGGGATGCCAGGCTTTGCTCAGCAAACTTGTAAGGAGATCCTTGGTTGATTATCCCCTGCAGGGTGTTACGTACATTTGTCTTGTGCTAAGTTGTCTGCAAAGATCGAGCGATGCACAAGAAACTGGATTTTTTACACATACAGTGCTGCAATGCAAAGTCAGATGAATTTAAAATCTGTCTTTATCTCCCTCTTTCCTAACACTGATGTGTACTCCGTGGAGAAGGCAGTGCTCAGCGTGCGTGCAGTGAAGGGGCCTGACCTTAGGACTGGGCCTGTGTGACCAATTCTAAGGCTGCTTTAGGTGCTGGTGTTATTTCTCCCTTCCTTTTTAAATCTGCAAAATGAAACCATTGATTGCTGCCTCTGGCCTCTAGGCAGGAGAATTACTGATGCTGATTTGTGCTCTGGAATTATTGCTGCAACAGCAGCAATCTATCTGCGTGAGCCATGGATAGGCACACTGGGAACTAACGTCAGCTGTTGCCAAAATATAGTGAAAAAGCCTGTTCTCTCCCTGCCTGTTTTTCAGATAAAGTCGTATTCCTGGTACCAAGTTGGGGTTTCTGTCTTCCTAATCCAAAAAAGTCCACGAATAGTTATGTCTTTTTATTTTTGGTTGCAAGTTGCTAACGTTTTTCTCCGGTGGAAACTGAGCTCCTTGGCTCAGACGTTGCCCTCTCCTCTGGGGGAAGGTGAGGAAGAGATCGTAGAAGTGAGGGGGAAGACAAGGTTCAGGCAAAGTGTCTCCTCTCTCGCCTGTTATCTCACACTCTTGCGTGTGACAGAAACTAGTCCCAATGCCACACAGCAACATGAGGTATTCAGTAGTATAAATTCACACCAGACATCTCCAAGCCAAGCTGAACTCTCCTTTTCCCATGAGCAAAGAGCTGTTTGGTGTGCGTCGCTGCCAAAAGCAGGCAGTCGCATCTGCCGCACCAGGAAGTTTGTACGGGGATGGTTTGCTGCAAAAAGTGCGAGGCAGAAATTGCATTCACCTCCCATTTAACTTTTTTTAACTGAAAAGACTGTTATGAAGAATTAATGAGACCCTCCAAAGTGCACATGCAGCACGCCAATGAACAGTAATAAGCTTTTAATTCGTAAGAGGTGATAAATTTCAGCTCCCGTTGGCTTCCTTTGCACACAGGAATAATTCCTTGCTAATTAGGGTTATTTGAATGAAACATTAGGCAGGCTTTATTTTCTATGTCATGAAAAGAATTTTGCAGGCATTTTTTTTTCTTTTTTATTTTCCCCTGTCTTCTCTGAACATACCTAAGATAGCTAGGGGCTTCTATGACGTTTCAGGCAAACAGCTGTTCAACTCGAGGGCGCTCTATTGGTTTGTGTTCCCTATGCTCAGCTCTTCAAGGCCGAGAAGAAAGGCTCACGTGAAGAAAGATTCAGAGACCTGGTATCTGCTGAGCGTTTCCTTCTCACTTTCCTTCCAGAGAGAGGGGGATACCCAACCTTCCTGCCGTTAGCCTTCTCCAGTTTCTCAAAGGCAGCAGGTCGTACAGAATCACAGAATCACAGAATGTTCGGGGTTGGAAGGGAGCTCTGTGGGTCATCTAGTCCAACCCCCCTGACGAAGCAGGGTCACCTACAGCAGGCTGCACAGGACCTTGTCCAGGTGGGTCTTGAATATCTCCAGAGAAGGAGAATCCACTGATATTTCTTTAAAAAAAAAAAAAAGCCACAAACCCAGCACGTTATAGACAACATCATGTGGGGAGTTCAGCAGCAGTGCTGGCGTAAGGAGCTGTGAAGGTGCAGCTGTTTGTGGGACTGGCAACCAGATCAGGGCGTTAAACTGGCTTTAAAAGGTGGGGTGGCGGGGGAGGAAAGGGGAGGCTCTCTGTTGGGAAGCGATGTCAGTTCCCCAGCCTGGCTCAGGGCACAGCTGGGTGCTGCGCTGCGGCGCTGGGAAGGAAGAAACAGGCTGGGAGCGGGGTGGGAGGCGCGAGGGAACTCCTGCTACTGGTGTGGCTGCTTGCAGTAATATCCGTGAGATGGCACCGGGGTTTGAGGATTACTGGGGTTTTGAGTCTATTCTGAAGAAAACCAGTGGGTTTGGGGACCGACATTTGCCAGTGAGCTTCATCAATAGCTTTCCCTGTGAAGATCACCTTCACACCCTTTTACAGATGTGACAGCAGAGGTTAATGGACTTTTTCAGGAAGGATTTGCTTTAAGAGCAGACGTACAGTGTGAAAGTTGCGAGTTCCCCCGACGCGTGGTCTCTGTGGGTGGCTTTCCCGTACCTTCCTGTGGCCGCAGCCTGCGCTGGGGTGGAGCTGGAGCAGCTGTCAATGGTGCATGGCCAGAAAGAAGTTCACAGAAGTGGAACCACTCAGAGTTTGTGATTTTCTTTGCAAAGGAAACCCCTTAGAAATTTTGAGGCACATCAACAAAGACTGACACCACCCAGTCCAGCTCAGCAGTAAGAGAGACACTAGTTCATCTGTGGACCTTTTAGCAAAACAGGAAGAAAACTGTGCAGCTTGGTTTTAAGGCAACCTTCAAAATAATATTCAGGAAACCTCTCCTTTCCATCAGGAGTAACCTCCTTACAAAACTCCTATGTGGCTTCTGTTTTAGCTGGAAGGATTTTCTCCACTATGAAGGTTTTTCAACATACTTCTTTCCCCTCTGACACTATGGAGCTATGGCGACGAAGACGACGTTCTGAGCTGCATTGGACACTTTTGTTTAATGAACTTGAATAAAAGGTGAAGTTGTGCTTGTTCTTGTCTGCGCATGATCAGAAATGCTGCACGATGGTATGTTATGTTTGGAAAGCTAACACTGCATCTTACCATGAGCCTCAAATCTTTTGAAGACAGATTTAGTTCTTTTCTCCAGTTATGAAAAATATTTTAAATTTCATTTAAATTCCATTAGACCTGTGTTGCTGTTTTCAGGAGGTAATAGCTGATTACGTTCTCACTTACTTTTCTTTCAATTCCTGGAAGGAAATCTATTCTGTGGCTTATGTGGTAAAGTGACTGAAGAGTTCAAGCATGTAGACAAAGCTGTCCCTGTTAAGGAAAGAGTATAGCTAAAGCAATTCTATGGAAAAGTGAAAGATGAAATGCTTTTTCAGCCTGTGGGCTGCATTGGACACAATAAAATCTACCCTAAAGATGGTCTCATGCATGGGATTCTGTCAAAGGTAAATCTTATTCCTTTAGATCCTCATGCTTATGGCAGATTTATGCTACCTGACTGGTATGCCTGGAGGAAAAGATGGATTAAATGTTAGCAGAGAAGAAGGAAAAAACTTGTCAAAATTTGTGGTTTCTTAAAATGGTGCCAGCATTTGGTCAGAGCCAGCCACCAGACTTGTAATGGATTCTGGGAGCTGAGTTTACAGGAAAGTTTTGCTGTTCTGTTGAAAAGGAGAACAGGATGAACTTTTCAACCTAGTAGGTGAAGAGCTGAAGCGTTTCCATGGGTCTAACTCCATCAGCAAAACAAATGAGTGTTAAGAAAGAACACGCAAACTATTAAGATGTGGCATTAGTGGTGTTTTCTCACAGCAAAAGCCAGGTGACAGAAATCAGAAACTTTCTGGTCTTTTAAGTCCCCTCTTGGACATTGAACTAGGCGTCTGACTGGAAAGATAGGAAAAGGAGAGATAAGAACTTTTATGATACTTATTCATATCTGCAAAACCAGTTTTGAAACCTGTATGAACCGCGTTTTTTGGCGGGGAGGAAGAATCATCGATTATAAAATGAAAGCTGGATCAAGATCTTTAAGACCTTTTCCCATATGTCACACAGAGAAAGCTGTCCCTCCCCCCCCCCCCCAACTTATAGCTGCATGGGTCTGAGTAAGTGCATTGCAGTACAAAGTGAAGTATCGTTGCTACCTAAGGATCATGAATCATGTTCCATTTGTAAAAGGTCTTAAGCCCTATTGTGACTTCTTTGAAAAAAACACACCAAAGTACAACTTCTCAGCTTTATATTTACTTGACACAGTCTGTTTTATAGCAGACTTGGTGGAGAAGTTTGTCTTAAATCTTACTTTATTCTTCTCCAAATCACAGCCCAACCTTCCAGAAGAGCAAGTTTTGAATGCTTACAATTATTTGTTATTGTAGGACAGTAATACCCAGGTTCCTCCGAGAAGGATCCCAGGGCCCTGTTGTGCTAGGCATAGTGAAAAACACAGCGTAAACAAGAAGTCCTCACCAAGCTATTGAAGTAGCACATGGCTCTTCAGAGACGGAACATGGCTTTCCTGCATTGCGGTAGCTTCTCCTTAAAAGAACAAAAACCAAGGCACCTTAAGATCTTATCCTTCAAGGGCTCCTGTTTACTTGCAATCAAACATCGCAGCAGAGTGTTGAACGCAGTCTTATTGCCGCTGAGTCAAATTCAAGGGAAGCCCTTAATGAGAACAAGCATTCCTGTTTCTTTGTTTGGAGAATCATTATTCCTCTTTCGTATTTTGTGCTTGCCAAGAAGTACTTGCGTGGTTAAAGTTGTTTGTTGTTTTAGATCGATCATTCGGGTGTGGGATACAAGAATTGCATCATCCAGCTTCCCAGGACCAGAAAATCTAAGTGAGCTCACTGCTGCTCTAGCTTCCGGCAGAGGGAGAGATCTTCGTGGGATCTGTAAGGACTAGCAGTTGCGTGAATAAAGATCTTTATGAGATGAATGTTTGTAACTGACATGAA
This sequence comes from Opisthocomus hoazin, assembly GCF_030867145.1. NCBI lineage: Eukaryota > Metazoa > Chordata > Aves > Opisthocomiformes > Opisthocomidae > Opisthocomus > Opisthocomus hoazin. Next base: position 78,494,875 of record NC_134415.1, on the reverse strand, counting down.
CCTGCCTCTTCCAGGCAAACACACTGGCGTTTTATTGTCAGTCTGTGATAGGGAACAAGCTGTTAGGAAAAAGGAATTTCTGGGAATTGCAACATTTGCAAACCTTGTGTTGTTCCAGATCAGAATGAAAAGACAAAACTTCCCATTGAAGGAAAACTCTGGGGTAGGAGAAAGCCGATTTTCGGCCACAGAAACATTTCATACCTTTATATTCAGCCTAACATGCTGATGCTGCAAACCTCAGTGCTAACATGTTGTAAGTTGAAGAAAAAGAAATCCGGTTAATTGGAAGCACGTTGCTTTGACATTTTTACCTCTACCAGATTTCCACCCATGTCACAAGACCAAAAGAACCACCACACTTAATTCACATCAAGAGTTCTTTTCATCTGAGGGGACATGATCTGGAGAGGGACTTTTCCGAAGGTAAGACTCACCCCTTACGAGCCGGATGGGTTGTTCGTGCGATTTCCCCAAACATGGGAAAATAAACTGCAACATCTGTGGTAGCAGGGAACTGCATTTGCGTTTCACCCTGGAAGTTTAAAATGAACAGAAGTGCCCTGCTCCAGGTGCTTTGGGAAAGAGCATGAGAACAGGGAGAAGCTCAGCAGAGCTTTGTTTCAATGCCTCTCCCATTGTTTCCTGGTATCAGGATGCCTGCAGTATATAAAGTTCTGGAGACACAAAGAGCTGGAGAGAATCTCCAGTTTGCTGTGGTTTGTTGTTACTGCACCTTTCTCTCATGACTTTTTCTATTGGTTTGTAATGTACGTAATTTTGTCATCTTAAACAATTTGTATTGATTAGTTTTGTGATTCAGTTTTGCTGAGTGAAATAGTAATTACTGGGTTAAACTTGAGGCCTGATGTTCTTGGATCTCCCTTAGGTCTTTTCTTTGAGAGTTAGCAGATAAACATTTCCCTTCACCTGTTTCATGCCAGCCATGATTTTACAGGCCCCAGTTTCCTTACTGATTTCTTTCCCAAGATGGAGAGTCCTGATCAATTCAAATGCTTCTCACGTAGAAGCCGTATCGTATTGCTCATTTGTCCTCTTTGCACTTTTTCTAGTTCTGTTACAGTCTTTCTGGGAGCAGAATTGTATGTATATCAAAGATATTGTTGCATGACTAATTCTGACGTGGGCAACGATTTCTTTTTTATTTTCTCATCTTAATAATGATTAATGTTCTTTGTGCCTGTTAGATATTATTGTTCAGGGAACTATTGCTGCCAGAGAAGGAGCCAAAATAAGTTCAAGATCTCTCTTCTCTAATGCACTTTCTAGTGATAATAATATATTAGGGACCATTATTTTATATACCTAGAGAAATTTTTTTTTCACGCTTATGTTTCTCGGTATTGAATTTAACCTGCTATTTTACTTCCCAGTTGCTGGCTGTATTAAAACTCTTGCACAGCTCATAGTTGGATAACACAATGATCTGACAAAGCTTGCTAATGATGGTGAATAAGTTGGTGTTGTAAAGATTAGTGCCACCATATAAGATAGCCGGAAGACTCTTCTGTGAAAGCCATTTTAACGCCAGACAAATTAAATCTCAGTGTTGGTATGTGCAAGTGATGAGCAAATCTCTCATCAGCTTAAAAAAAGGTGTGTTCTGTGCTGACCACAGCTATTTGGGTATGAGACCTTGCAACTATATTAATGAGTGAAAAAATCACTCTGATACAGTCAAAAAAGCAAATCAAATGTTAAGAATTAGTATGGGAGGAGGAAAATGAAATAGAGCACAAACATTTGCTGCTGTATAAATCCAAAGTGTGCCCATCCCATGACTGCTGTGTGCAGTTCAGCTGTACCTGCCCCCTAGCTTGAAAAGAGCTAGAGCAGAACTAGTTTTAGACATATGGATAGACTAGAAAGGTGGGCAACCGCCAACTGTATGAAATTTAACAAGAGCAAGTGCTGAATTCTCCGCCTGGGACAGGGCAATCCTGGTTACACGTACAGGCCGGGGGGTGAGAGGCTGGAGAGCAGCCCTGTGGAATGGGATCTGGGGGTTTGGGTCGATGGCAGGTTGGATACAAGTCCGCAGCGTGGCCTGCAGCCCAAAGGGCCAGCCGTGCTTGGGTGCCCTCAGCCCAGCATGGCCAGCCGCATGAAGGGGGCGATTGCCCCACTCTGTGTTGCACTGGGGGGCCCCTCCTCGAGCGCTGGGTGCAGTTTGGGGCACCTCGATTCAAGGACATCAAACTACACTGGAGTAGTGCTCTGGAGTGTGTCCAGAGGAGGGCAACCAGGACGGTGAAAGGCCTCGAGGGCAGCACTTCCGAGGTGCGGCTGAGGTTGCTTGCCTTGGAGAAGGCTGAGGGACAACCTCGTCGCAGTTGACAGTGTCCTCACGGGGCGGGCAGCAGAGGGGGAGGCGCTGACCCCCTCTCTCTGGTGACCAGCGACAGGGCACTGGGAAATGGAATGAAGCTGCATCGGGGGAAGTTCAGACTGGACGTTAGGAAAAGATTCTTCACTGAGAAGGTGGTCAGTCACTGGAGCAGGCTCCCCAGGGAAGTGGTCATGGCACCGAGCCTGTCAGAGTTCAAGGAGCATCCGGACAACGTTCTTAGTCATATGGTTTAGTGTTAGGTGGTGCTGTGAGGAGCCGGGAGTTAGACTCGATGATCCTTATGGGTCCCTTCCAGCTTGAGGTAGTCTGTGATTCTGTGATTCTAGTTTAGAGAAGGGCAAAGGTGATCAAAAGATATGGAGTGGCTTCTGCAGGAAGAATGAGTACATCAGCTTTTCTGCCTGGGAAAGATATAACTGAAAGGGAATATAGCAAAGTTATATAATTCATAGATGATATGGAGATGGTTAATAGAAAAAGATTGTGCTTGTATGGGAAGAGACAGTAAATTTGGGACCATGGAGTAAGGCTTATAGGAAACACGTGGCACATAAAAGGATGCCTTTATTCACACATGCAGGTAAGCTATGGAACTCCTGCCAGAAAATACAGAGTGATAGAACAAGTCCATTTATCATAGTTCCATTAAGGTCAAGGAATGCTAAGAGGAAGTTACTGCTTTACTTCTTTACCAACCACCTGTGCAGTGGGATGGGCTGCACCTTCATGAAACTCATGGATGACACTGAATTGGAGAAAGCAGCCAGTCTACTGGAGGGCAGGACGTCTTACTCCTCCAGCTTAGCAAATTCCTTCTAAATGGCCAACAAAAACCTTATGGAGTTCAAGAAAGGTAAACACAAGTAAATGCAAAATCCTGCATCTGGGATGCCATAACCCCATGTACCAGTGCAGGCTGGGGATACACAGGATAAAAAATAGTTTTGCAGAAAGGTGCTGGTGAGCAACCAGTTGAATAGGCATCTGCAGTTCCTCTTGCAGCAATGAGGACTATCCACATACCGGTCTGTGTTAGCAAGACCATTGCTAGCAGGTTGAATGAAGTGATTATTCCTCTGTATTTAACACTTCATGTGGCCATGTCTGGAGTACTGTGTTCAGTTTGGGCCACCTCAGAGCAAGAGGAATATTTACAAACTGGAGAGGGTCCAGGGAGGATCATCAAGATTGTCAGGACACTGGAGACAACCTGCTGCATGAGCAGAGGCTGGGAGGGCTGGGTTTGTTCAGCCTCCAGATGAGAAGAGTAAGAGAGGGCTCTAATTCCTGCTTTCTACCACCTAATGGGTCGTTAGCCAATAGGAAATATTCAAATAAGCCTACCCTGCATCTGTGTTTCCCAAGAGTTGTCATGCCTTTCTGCCTCCTGTGTCTCACCCAGGCTTACTCTAAGCGGTACAGTTGTTCGGAGCAGGCAGAGAGGTGAAGGCAAGCGGCTGGGGCAGGTGTGAGGGCCTGCACTGAGGACAGGGGGCAAGAGGTGTGTACCTCTGGGCTGGGGCTTCCTGGGGTAGGAAGGCTGGGGATGGAGAGGAGAGTGAGAGTAGGGGGAAAGGAGGAAATGTTGGGAGGAGAGAGAATTTAGGGAAGGATGGGAAAGAAGGTGGAAAATGGTGGAGGTTCTGGATTGAAATTATGGGGAGAAATGGTTTGAGACTGAAAGTTGGGGCAGGTTGTGAAACGAGTTTGAGACAGAAGGGCTTGGGACATAAAACATTGCAGCTGGGAAAAAGTGGATGAGGGGGGAGAGGCAAGGGATGAGCATGCTGTGCTGCACAGGATTTGGGATGCGAATGGGCAGGGATTACCATGGTGCCTTCTCTGCTGCCTCTAACCAGCTCTGGTCTGGAAACAGAAATTTGCAGAGACCTGGTCTTCCTCTCCCAGCAGCATGGGGTTTGCCTCCCCAACATTCTCTTTTTGTCACTCAAAAGTCTAAAATTTCAAGTTTAATTTCCAGAAGAGAAGACAACAATAATTTTGCTGGCTATGTATTTTTAAATCCACGTCTCGGCAAATCACAGTAGAGTCATGGATCCCCCAAAGCCACCTCTATCGTTTTTCTCCTCCTTTCCCAGCGTGAGGTGGGGACATAGGCGCAGGCTTCTGTCCTGGTGTGCAGCCTCCACTGCCGCTTGCGCCGTCCTGCTCCCACGTTGTCTGCTTTGCTCAAATCCATTTCCAAATTTAGCCAAGGAGACAAAGATATTTTGGGCAAAGACCGTTCCTGGCTTGGCCGGCAGATGGCAATTACTGCTCTCTAAGACATGCTTAGCCGGCCTTTAAAGCGTACACAAACATGAGTTTGCAGTAGATGACTTTCAGTAATATTACACTGAGTGTAAGAAATCTGGAATTAGAAGTTCTGCACGTTGAGTTCAGCTTGTCTGTCATCTATAAACAGAGCAGATATCGAAGCTTCTCAGTCTGTGGAAGAAGCACTGCCACACTTTAAGGAGAAAAGCACTTAATGTTGTTCTGAGTTGTTCACTCAGCAGTTCTCTCTGTTACGCTGCCATAACAAGCAGTACAGGAACTTTGGGTCCCTTTTTAAAGTTATTGTAAAATCTATGTTGTTTCTGGAATGCTTCCTGTCACGTCAAAAGGTTCTGATATGCGTTGACGTGAAAAGTTGAAATCAATTAAAAATTTAATATATGTATTTCCCATTGTTGTTACAGATCTAGGGGAAATGCGCTGCTGAATTTCAGAAGGAGAAAAAGCAGAGCGTGCAGGTACGGATAATATATGAAATAAATGACAAACCTCTGGAACAGGTTAGAGGAGAAATCTGCTTCAGGAAAACAATGTAAACTCAGGTTAGGTTCTCTGCTGAATACGGAGAATGTTTCAGGGATGATGTAAGAAGCCAGCAAGGAAGCTAGTCAGAACTGCAGTTGATGGACAAATATACCAACATTTTCCTTTGCCTTGCCTGAATTTCTCTTTCATTTGCACAGTGAGATGGCTCTGTAGAGCTAACTACAAGGTGGTATTTAGGGAACGCTGTGAGTTTTTACAGCTTGGGAGGGTAACTCCCAGTGTGGGGAGGCGGGAGGGTTAAACAGGCGGCTCAAGCTGGCATTACAATTTTGTTGCTAGCTATCACGCTGAGTGGGCCAGAGAGGAGTACAGAGGTCCTGAGTAAGTGTGGGGGAAAAAGCTTTTTAAATAATTCTCTTGTGACCTCTTTACTTTCAGAAGCATAAATAGGATATGAAACAAGCTTTATCTAGCTTTGCTTGGCTCAAAGTTTAGTTGCCCTGATGTAAGACCAAGGGCTGAAGGGAGCAAAGAAGGAAAACTGGTGGGAAGAGGAACTCAGGCTCCTGCCAAAAAGGCTGGTTTACTTTTAAACACTTGGTATTTCAGACTGACTGAAATACTATGTTTTACTTTCCAGCCATACTAATACGGTCCAACTATAACGAGAAAACGAATCCCTAGACTGAGAGTGTGATTAACATTTTTTAACTTCAGGTCCTTTTCCGCGCTGTTGCAGACAGACCAGAGGCGTGCGATGTCCGCCCTTGTATTTCTATCGCTAGTGGCCAGTGCTCTGTGAAACCCCGCGTTACAGAAGCCCTCTCATTGTCCATAAAGAAAGTGCTTCCTTGGGTAAGAGAGAGAGTCTGTGCCACCAGAAACAAGCCAGCTGAAGCGGAAGTCTGGAGGGGCTGTCTGGCCTCGGGCTTCAAAGGAAGCCCAGGATTTGTGGTGGTGAACAGTTTAAGCAGACCACAGGGACTACGTTCAAAAGTTTGTTTAAAAACAAACAAACCTGTCACTCTTGCATGTTCACGGGTAAGAAATTCCTGTACTAAGCCTGTGCCCCTTGCTTTAGCACCAAAGTTGTTTGTGAAAACTATTGTTAGGAAACCATGTTATTAGGGAGCAGCAAGGTAGACTCAGAAGGAATTTATCCAAGTAATAAGGAGGGTTGGTTTGGGAGTAAGAGGCAAAGAGACTCATGGTGGTGAGAATGGGGTTAAACATGGGACCTGTACCTGGTGATTTGCTTGAGAAACCCAGAGCTAGGAACACTGGGTACCTGCACCAGCGAGCCTTTGAAACACGGGAGACTGCGGCTGGACACAATCACAACCAATCGATGTCTAACAAGAGAAGAGAAATCAGCCCACCTGTGACAATTAGTGCTTCCAGTTAGTATCTCATAGATATATTGCTCCCCAAAATGAGCTTGACATCTCTCCTTTACAAGAAGCACCTATCTTGGCTAGAAAAAAATCAGAAGTCTAGCTCTCTCACATTGCTCCTGCATATCAGAAAAAGCAAAATGAGAAAAAATGGCACTCAAATCCACCTGTAGGTTACCCTGAAGTATCAGCGCTACTGTGAAAGCTGAAGTCAAACACAAGATTGGGGATTTATGTTTGTGTCTTTAACTCCTGGCTACGACTAGATTCATTGCACAACCAGAAAACTGCTTTTTCCAACTGGTAGCCTTGCAAAGTCAGACTGGAAACAGAAAACAGTGTGTACTTTGGCTGAGCTATCACCAGCCAGGAAGATCTGGCAACTGCAGCTTGCGTAACAATTTTGCTAATTGCATTTAAATTGGAGTGAATCAACCCTTCTAACATTGAATAAAGAACAACTTTATTTTTCCCAAGGAGAAAAGCAGATAGGAAACTGCATGTATTCAGGTGAGCAGGTTTTAAACAAGTGTTTCCACACTAAGATTTAACTATACCCACTCGTTAGGCTGGTGCAAGCTATCACACTGTGTAAAGGAGAAGACGGTCTGAAGTTAAAGCTCTGTAGTTTGTCCACAATAGTTGGGGTGCGAACAGAGGTTAAAGCTCTGTCGTTATTCCACAACAGTTCATATGTGAACAGTCTTATATCAGAATAATTTTTTTTCTTCTTGTTCAACTTTTTCCACTTGTCCGTGATATATTAAGGTAATTCATGAAAAAATAAACTCTCTTCTATATGTGATTATACACCAGTATGTAGAAGAAAGGGCTCCTAGTCCTTTAGCTTCTGCTTTTCTACTGACTGGTGGGAGTATATCAGGTATCCTGCGGAAGTACAATTAGCAAAATGCCTTAAGATCAAAGGAACTACAGGGAACAAAGCGGGTTGTAAAAGGTCAGAAAGTATTCTTTCTGTAAAAATAAGGGTCCTGGGTTATTTTGAAGATCACCTCCTTATGCCAGTGGTGACTTTCTTAGTGAGAATACTAGGCATGTTGGGATAGTGATATAGAAATCTGAGATGACTTAATGATTAATAATGTTATTCTCCCCAGCAAATTTCCCTCCAGTAGAAGAATTGTCTATCATTTAGTACACAGTTTTCCTGCCCAGTAAGTAGCATTATAGGTCTTATTAATTGTAAAATCCTGTTAGTACACAGTAGTATCCTGCAGTACATTCCAGCAAAGTGAATTTTGGAACTATGACACTGTTTCTTGTGTATGATTATAAATCAGATTCCTCAGTGTTTAGGAATCATTCCTGTGGTTTAAGTGGCTTGGTTTTATATAATCTTATTGCTTATTTGGCCCCATCTGAGCACATGATCTCTCCCTTAAAGGGTGATACTCTGTGTACTGTATTATTCAAACGGTTGGCAACTTCTTAAAAGTTTAGAAGATGCTACTTGGAGATCTCAGAGGAGTTGAAGGCTTTTAGTAAAATAATTTAGGTGGAGTGTCATTTAATTTTAAATATTACGATCTCAGGGAGAATTTACTCTTAAATAAGATGACCTTGATTTCACCCTGGTAAGGGAAGGAGGGAAGACTCACCTTTTTCTTTAAACTGTTTGTAACCAAAATGTAAGACACAGCCAGCCACCTAAGCAGCGAGACATTTTATATACTGAATAATTCTGCCTGAAAACTGATACTGCGTCTGTTGTGTCAAATCTCTGGGATCACACGCTGCTGTAATGCAGAATCTTTTCATGGTCATTCTTTTAAATAATTGGGAGGATGATTATGACGATAAAGCAAATTGATTATGAATTTTATCCATCTTAGCAAATGCAATCTAGGTTTCCAAGGGAGGAGTCTTAGTCTGTTTGCATCCCGAGTTACCAAAATGCCATTTTGAAGGGAGTGTAAACAGCACTGGGGAGCTACCGAATCTGGACGGTACACATCTGGCTTTCAAGTGAGTGCTGGACTACGAATGACCAGCTCTTTGGTAACCCGCTAGTCCTTGCGAGTGGGGCTAGCCAGGGGTAGCGTGCAGTCTTTCTCAACCCAAGCAATATGGGAGCCAGTAGCAGTTAAATTTAGGACTCCTTTATGAAATTGTGTAAATACATGCTATACTATAGATCCCTTTTTTTTCTGTAATCATTTCTTTTATTTCTATGTCTAAATTATGGGTTATCCCACTAATCTGGTAGGGATGGGTTTTTGTCAGAGTACAAATAGATAGTGCAGGGCCTATGTGTGTGCTTACTTTTGAACAAGGGATATATTTTTATTTAGCCACTAAGTAAATACATATTCAGACGAAGGGCATTGATATGGGATTTATTTAACTTAAAAAAAAAATCCCTATCAATTCAAGGATTAACTTAGTTCTGCTTTTGAAAAACAGGAGATATTTGATGGCACTAACAAAATTTGTTATGTTTATTTCACAAAATACAGTTGTTGCAAACAGAATGACGCGTTTCCATATACCTTTTTTTGAAATGTTTTACCCATATTACCAGACATGGGATGAATTGTGGGTTAAATAATCCGTCAGCTGGAGAAAATTGATCCAGAGAGAGTTTGTAAATTTTGTTCTGATCTGACCTGCAACAGACTGGATTTTTTGCTGTGGGATACTGAACTTTAAGTTCACGATTTCAGAAAATAGTTAAGAAACAGGTGTAGACCTAGCACAATAATTAAAAAAAAAAAACTGGAAGAAGATTGCCTTTCTATTACTCCTTCATAGTAACAGAAATGTGCTTAACGCTGAAACACACAGTTGCAATTCCATCCTTTTTCGTATACAATGCAGTTGCACAAACCAAGCTTGGGTTGTTTTTTTCCTCAGTATTTCAGGGCAGAGTCACTGCGAACAGGCAGTGGTGGTCTGTCATTCTGCTGCTCTGGCTATTATTTAAGGTTTGTGGAATGTTTACACTCTCCTACACTGATTTTTCATGTGGCTGTATTTTAAAACACGTACACACATACAAACTCAGAGTAACTCTTTGTGAGTAGAAAAGTAGAATGAAATGAAGATCTTCTGTGCCAGCTGCAAGGTAATATTCTGTATGAAGTGATTTATCATACATTTAATACATCCTACATAGTTGAAGTATTTTGATGCAAATATGTACAACCTGAAAATATTCCTTAATATATTTAGTATCCTTATATTACTCTTAAAATGTCAGAATTTTTTGATGTTTGTATTTCTTGACACAAATCTGTTCAGATTGCAAAGGCAAGTAGACTTTCTACGTGGAAGACTTTGTTAACAGTTTTCATATGCCTTAATATTTGAATTCACTTCGATACACAGTTTTGCTTGTCTAGCAAGTAAAATGCTGACAGCGTTGCAAATCATATCTTGAAATGGGGCCACTAACACCTGCTAACCCTCACTATAGCCTTTCATACAAAAGCATTTTCAAAGTGACAAAAAGAAAATGGTTATAAACAAAGTTAATTTAATTTCAATAGAAATTAGAATTCTTAAAAAGCCAGCAAGCGAGACTAGTGTCACTTCTGTTCCTGGTGGGTTTGCTCTTAGGTCATATTAGTGGAGGTAGCAGGGCTTTGCTTTTTGGACTTTTTGCAACCTGAAAAGTCAATTGAATAGCAACTGAGCAGACAACCGAAATCTGCTCCTAGACAACAATCGAATTGGGTTTATTTGATAAAACATTTGTTCCTCTGATCCTCTGAACTTTTGTTGAAAACAAAATGGAGTTCTGGAGATTGCAAAGGTGGTCTGGAAGATACTAAATCTATGTAAACAAAGGAAGGAACTCTGAGGTGCTTAGATCCTATGATAATGGATGCACTATGAAATACTTGACCTGGATAGTGGTATCAAACCAAGCCTGAAGACAGCCTGAAACAATGGCTTGAAGCAGTTCCTGCTCATTTGAAAGAAATGTTGACTTTGAAGCTGAATGTTGCCAACAGCGTAAGTTATTTCACTGCCAAGAAAGAGGTGAATCGTCATGCTACGACAATGTATTCTTCATGCTTCCTCATTTAGCAATGGGATCAAAACAAATTCCATGTTTGGGGTCGGAATAAAAAATATCTTCAGATGTTCTTCAACTTAATATCCGAGGGTGGGAGTCATTTCACTAAATTTTAGGTGCCTGGAGTTCTCACATCTACATCTAAGCTAGTCATCTGGGCTTCCTTTATATCACTTCTCTCTTCATAAATGTTAAGGTTTAAAGTCATTTGGCCCTCGGAATTCCCTATTCCCTCCTTCCAACACTATGTAGCTGACAAGCTCTGGTCAGATCATCACAGCAGAGAGAATGACCAGGTAGGCTAGAGGAATCCTACACTAAAAGTCTGCCATCAAATACTTCGCCTTGTGCAACTGCAGATTTGCAGGGGGCAGAAGGCTTTTACCATTAATGACTATCACTTGCTTTCACTTGCCTGCCTTTAACAATAGCCCTTATATGTAGACTATGTACCAGATAACAGCCTGATAAGTCCGATCTACACTTCGCTGAAGAATTTAATCTGTAAAGGAGGCAGACCTGAGCCATAACCCATGCGTTAGGTGACCCTAAAAGAGGAAAATGTTAAGAGAAATCTGGAACTGTTGTTTTAAATGAAAGTGGGAGAGGCAATCAGGCCTATTGCTTGCCCTCACTTCACCGGTTACACATTTAGGTTACTCTCTTTCCCTTTATCATTCTGCTCACTTTCTCTTTAGAAAGGACAGAAAAGAAAATTCTCTAGCTATTGATGAAATAGGAGGGAACCTGTGTTTTGACAAATAATAGCACTTTAGGAAACTTTTACTGTAGGCATTATAAAATGCTAAAACTAAGGTTGACACCCCCCCCCCCAAAGCTCCCCACAGTAAACAAGTAAAAACTGTTCTTTTTATCTTTGAAAATGTGACTCATTTGCTTCAGCAGTGAGACGCGGTCCCTGTGCTCCATACGACTCAGCTGGAGCCCAGTCTGAAACATCAGTAGGACATCCTGTCTGGCCGAGAGATGCGTAAACACTGCTTACTGAATGGGATTTAATCTAATGTTGATCTTCACGCAGTTGGTGATACCATATGTTTTTGTGTTTGAATGGTTATCCTGTTTATCTCATCTTTCTGACTTAAGGCCAAATCCTTCTGTTGAATAGGTGCATTATTAATTCTAGCTGAAAATTAAACAACAAAAACTCTTGCTTAATCATTAAGAGCACGCATTAGTCTAAGTGATCACATAGTTTTGTGCTAGCCTCATGTCCTCTCTGTGTAGCGCCTATCTTTCTTGGCTTTGCGTCTATTGTACCCCTTATTGCAAATTTCTGACAAAGTTAGGCGTTTTACTGAAGAGCTTTTCTGTTCTAGATGATGTAGGCATACCCTTTTCGTTGACTACAGTACAAATTCTAATCCAGTCAACAGAAGAAGGAAGAACTAAACTCTCCGAACATGTACTCTTCAGGCTTGGCATCCTGCCCACCTTATCTTTGCGGAATCCTACATAATTTTGAAATGCTCCGCAAATATAACGATTTATGGAAAAAGATGTCTTGGTGTATCACTAACAGCATACTTCAACTACGTAGGTAATTATTTTTTAAAGTAGTTGGCAATCGAAACATTCCTTATGGCTGAAGAAAATGATGCATGTGAGAGCTACTGAGGTATTCGTCGATTTTCGACAGCTTGTGAGAAAGCAAATGAACATTTACTAGGGAGCTGGCTAGAATTTCAGATCAGGTTGCAGAAGATGCCATTTCCTGGTCCGTGGCTTTTGAGAGCCCGCAAATGACAGGGCAAATTCCTCCTTTGGCACTGGCGGGTTGCATATTGATCCTAAAACAGGCATAACCTAAGCACCACCACAGCAGATGTCTGTCGCAAGCATTATGTCTTCTCTATGCACAATTGCTGTGAGTTCTTTTATCAGCTGTAGGGCATTAATGAAACAAGCAAAATGAGTAAATTACTGTAAACAGAAACAAATCTTAGACAAAACCAAGGCATTTCTCACATCACATTTTTCAGCTTATCCATTCTCAGTTGATTTTTTCACTTTCCTCTCTGTTTTGGTGTTGGTTTTATGATTTTTTTTTCCCTGCTCATAACAAAAATTTAGCTGAAATAGACAGTTACCTGTATACAAGTCTGTAATCTCTTTGTTTTCACCATTTTTATGGCAATTCTCTCATGTCCATCTTCCTTCTTTTTCCCTTTCTTTTTAAATTATTTTTCTTACGGTTATGCAAGGCTCCTATAACAGAGCCACAAGGGTAGCTTTCCTTTTACACATCTTTCAAGAGTTAATGGGGTTTTTTTTCAGTTTTAAAGTAGTCTTTTTAAAAAATTCTTAGATATCAAGAATTTAAATGCCAATGCTTTTGTTGTGAATTATTTGGGTTACAAAGACTTTAGAAATCAAAGTGAAGTCAAACCTGCCCATATGCTGTTTGCAAAGTACATTTTCTATGGAAGGTGGGGACTGAAAATTATCTGACTGTGAAGAGCGAGTCATTATTGTTCTCGTTCTTGGGAACTAGTAGGGAAATAGCTGAGATCTCAAGAGACCTCTCTTGAAAGGGAAGAGATTTTGTTCTTGACAGGAGCAGAGTGTACCAAAGAGCAGAGAGGTACAAAGTTTCCCCAGATATCTACTTAAGGCCTGTGAAGGAAGGCTTCATGTGCCCTAATTTTTTTATAATATAAAACTTATTTTTTTAAGTTTAGATAAATAGTAATAGGACAGTAAGATACAGAATATGGAAGGGACATGAAGAACAGTTATAGCCATCAAATTTAGAAAAATTTTGTGTACTGGAGAATCAGATTTTGTGACTCTGCATGCCCAACAATGTGAGGAGAAAGGGAAAACAGTTATTTCATACTAATCAGTGGATAAGAAACACTTCACAACTGGAAAACAGAATCTATTTCTTAAAAGTGCCCAGAAGCAGAAGTTGCACACAATACGTTCACAATGTTTTTTTAAAGAAAACATGTCCTTTATCTTAAAAAGGGAGTCATTACAGTGTTTGTGGGAAATAGGGAAATGAAACTGCAGTACACAGATATTATATTGAAAAACATGCGGAGAAGGAATTAGTATGCTTAACTGAAGACTGCCCAAGACAGAAAAAATACACGGTTCTTCCCTCGAGCTGATTTGACAATCTATCAATCACTCAGTTCACAGCCCCCCATTCAGGAAGGCAGCTGAAGTAACCTGGGGAGTCTGACTAAAAGTGAGAAATCTGTTTAAGTGCTTGCAGACCTGGGCCCCTTCTGATCAGTTGTATTAAGATCAAATCTTGGATTTTGCCCTTTTTTTGTTCCTATGCAACCAAAAGTTTAATTAAGTTAATCATTGCTGGCAAACGCAATGAAGATTGAATCCAGTTCCAGAATAGGTTCACTCTGTTGTAACTGCTCAAAAATGTTATATGGTCGTGGGTGAAGCTTGATTTATTGTAAGAAAGCTCTATAGATTCGGACAACAGCCTCTGGACAAAGAATGTGAAGTGTTAACTGGTGCACGTTAGATTGCTTATGAAATATTCTGAGAATATTTAAGCTTATGATAGGCTTGGGGTTTTTCACAAGCATTAAAACTTGTTCCTTGGGGAGAACAGATGTGTTTCTCAATGGTCGGCCAAAAGTTCTCTCTTTGCTTTGACAATTATTATGCATTTCATACATCTATATTGTTTTGTTATGGGCTTTTATTTTTTCTGTATTCTACTGCTGTTGTATGTGTATGTGTAATGCTTTTTTATGTTTAGCTTAGATGGGCATGGGTAACAAGACAAAGGGAGTATGCAGCAAGATTACTGCATCTATAAAGTGCACTTCATTATTATCATAAATGTATTTGTAAACTTTTTTTCAAAAAAACCTTATTTTAAAACAAACTGGAGGACCCTAAACATGCAAAAATAAAAATCCAAAGGTCATCTGATTCCAAAAGCCAGGGATTCTGAAAGCTGACACCCATCCGATGTACATTATTGCACAGCCTTTCATTATGTCATTGTATCAGTTTCTTTCTTTAGCGACTGCTTTCCACGTGGAGAGCGACTGAGTAATTTGTGCTGAACAAGGCACGGTCTTCAGAATCTGTGCTTTATTTTGGAGAAAGGTTTGTTCCCCAATATGTGGCCACTGGGAGGTCGTCGGGAGAAGGTGATTCAGGGTCAAAAAAGGAGCATTAACAGGCAGGTGGGGGAGCTGGATGGCACAACGGATACAGTAATAGCAGCCCAGGTTCTGAGGGAAGAAGTGGGGATGGCGTACGAATGCAGGAGGCTGCTTTGAGCCCTCCCGGTCTCACAGGGAAAGACGAAGCATCCAGATTTAATCTGCTGATTTTCTTTCAAGAAGCTACTCTTCCTCATCAGGCCCAAGCTGCTTAAAGCGTGAGCAGTTGCCAAACACGTGAACAGATGCAGTCGAGAGTTTCGAAGCAGGATCACCGGTCAGCAAGCTTGTCATTTAACACTCCTGACCTCAGCTTTCCCTGTCCTCTCACTTTGCTGCCTGTGGGGAGAAAAGGTCGAGAGCAGATGCTTCTGTGTGAGCGGGAGACATTTCATGAGGTGTGCAAGTGCAGGATTTTCTATTCCTTTGTCAAATAATTAAAAAAAAAAAAAAAGACAACCGGGGAGAAGCGGTTTCACCACGGTCACCCCTGGCAAGTGGCTAAGGGTGGCCCAAGCGGAGTGGAGCGAGCTGTCCCGGAGAGCTGCTCCCTGAGGTCGGCGGATGAGCCGAGGGCCCCGGAGCGCGGCTGACAGCCCGGAGCCCGAGAGGGCGGGTGGGCGACGGAGAGCTCCCCGGGGGCCAGCGAGCGCCGGGCAGGGCCGAGCAACGGCCGCGAGGGGAGAGCGACCGCTGCCAAGGCGGGCGGGCGGGGCGAGGCCCCTGGCTCGGCGTTTCGGGGCGGGTCGGTCGCTCTCGGGGACTTTCAGGCTGCTCCCTCCGCTCGCGGCTGCCCAGACAGGGTGGCCGCAGCAGGACGCCGCCGGGTGTAGCTGCCCCGCCTCGCGGGGAACCTCCTCGGCCCGGGAGCGGGGCCAGGGGCTTGTTTACCGCTCTGCCCGCGTCTGGGGACCTGAGGCGCTCGGCGCTCGCCTCCCGCCCGGCGCGAGCTGCGGCGGCCGTTAACTGCTGAATTCCACCCTCGCGCGCGCCCGCCGGCCCCCCCCGAGCGGCGGCGGCGGCGGCGGCGGCGGCGGCAGCGAGGGGCCGCGGCACGAGCGCTTATCGCCGCCGGTGACACGCCGCGGCCCCGCCCCCTCCGCTGGGGAGGCGGGGGGAGGAGGGGGGAGAGGGGAGCGTGGCTTCGCCTCCCTTCCCGTGCCCCCCTCCCGCCTCCCTCCCGTCAGCCAATCGGCGCGGGGGAGAGCCCTCGTGCCGCTGACGCCCCCACGGGGAGCCCCCCTTTTAAAATAAAGCGGCGGCGGCGGGAAAGAGGGGGGGGGCCGTGCGCGCGTGTGTGTGTGGGGCGAGCGGCGCGGGGCGGCCTCGCTCGCTGGCGCGCGGCGGCCTCGCTCGCTGGCGCGCGCACAGGCAGGCAGATGCCCGCGGGTCCCGCGGCGAGGGGCTGAGGCGGGCCGCGAGGTCGGGCGAGGCGGGAGCGACGCCCGGGGAGGGTCTCTCGCCCGCCCCGCTCCTTGGCGCGGCTGAGGATGGCGCCGGTGAGCGAGCAGCTGCCCCCGCAGGGCGCGGGGGACCCCGCGGCCGTCCCCCTGCCCGGCCCGGCGGCGGCGGCGGAGCCGCGGCGGGAGAACGGCGGCGAGTGGTGCCCCGGGAGCGGCAGCCCGGCCGCGCCGTGCGGCGGGAGCGCGGCCCAGCCGCGGGCGGCGGAGGAGGAGGAGGCGGCCCCCGGGAGCGCGGCGCCTGAGCCCCCCGAGGGCGGCTGGGGCTGGGTGGTGATGCTGGCCGCCATGTGGTGCAACGGCGCCGTCTTCGGCATCCAGAACTCGTGCGGGGTTCTCTTCGTCTCCATGCTCCAGCTCTTCGGCGGCGGCGAGGACAAGCAGATGGCGTTCAAAACAGGTGAGGGGCGGCGAGGGAAGGGGGGTCGGGGCGGCTGCCGGCCCGTCCCGCCTCCGGCCTTCCCCGGCGGAGCAGCTGCCCCGGCCGGTCTCTGCGGCTGTCGGCGTCCGAGCCCCGCGGGGCGGTCGGGGCTGCGGCCCGGCCCGGCCCCGCAGCCAGACCCCCCCCTCCGCTGCGGGAGGGTCGTTTCGTCGGGGCGAGGGGGAGCCCCTCTGCCCTCCCTGCCCGGGGTCTGCGCTCGCAGCCGCGCCCCGGAGGGGTACGCCGGGGGAGCAGAGGGGCAGGTGTCCTCCGGCTCCTGCCGCGGCAGCCTTCTGAGGCGCCCGGCGTCGAAAACGAACGCGCTTGGTCCCAGAAAGTTTTATATCCCCCCCCACCTTGACTGCTGTGGCCAGTATCCCAGTATCCCAAAACTCGCCACTGAAGTTAACGGTGTTTACTAAACTCTAAAGAAGCAACAGCGCTATCGCAATCAAATCTCCCCTCTGTCATTACTATTCTAAATCATTCTAGGCACACAAGTATCAATTAATTCAAGGGTGAGCACACGTTTTACTTTATATAATTTCTCTTTGAAAAGCGTCCCCTGCTTTGACTTTGTAATATGAGGATATGCAGTTTTTGGCTTTCAAAATAACAACGAATTAACAATTATAGTAACTTATTATAGCGAGTAATAATGAAGTTGGCTTATTTAAAAGGTCGCTTAAAACATTAAAATGAAATATTAAAATAACAAACATTGTCTTTAATGTTTTTGTTTCTTACTAAAGAAGTGTTCCAGCTATGTAGCCCTGCAGAGGTGTAATCCTTCTGGGAAACTTTCTCAGCACAGATTGGTATTACAGACCTTTAAAAGGTTTTGAAAATTACGTCTTCCTTAATATTTGGAGAAGTGGACTTAAAGTTGACATGTGGGAGACAAAGCAGCTAATTTTCTTCCCATGACTTCATAACAGTATTTTTGTCTGACTTGGAAAATCAGAGCAGGAGTTTAAACTGATGTAAGAAAGCTGTGGTGGGGCACCAAGTGATGTGCTCTCCAGCGTTTAAACTATTTGTAGTGATGTATGAGGTGTATTGCTCGGTGTTCTTGAGGTAGAAACATGGGGTGTTGTGTATGCCCACACATCAGGTGTGGCACTGCCTGCTTCACAGAAGGGACATGCACGTCCAGGGGTAGGTGCCTCAGCTCTTAGCCTGTACTGGAGAAGAATGAGGTAGTTTAGAGGAGGTGCTGTGAGCGTTTGCTTACTGTCTTGGGAGCCTCTGGCTAGTCAGAAATGCAGAAACACATGGGTAGTTGATACTTTGTCCCTTTGTGGTATAGAGGTGTAATTCCTTTTTCTGAGGACCTGGTTCTCTAGTAAAGATCTCTCAAAATAGTCTTCTTGTAATTAAAAAAAAATGTGACTTTTAGGTAATGGTGCAATAGTCAAAATAATCAACACGACTGCATTGAGATTATTATCTCTACCTTCCAGAAGAGTAATTGTGTCACTGGTGTTTAAGTGAGGTGAGATTGTGGGTGTGCTCCACCCATGTTTTTGAAAATTTGCCCAACTGCAGAAGAGTGTGTGTGTGGGGGGGAAATGGAACCTGGCTTTATAGCCTAGTTCTTTTGCATCCTCCCTAAAAGAGCAGGAAGAGTTCCGAGTACTGGATGCACCCAGCATCTCCTGCATCACTTTTAGAAATTGTATTTAAAAAAAAAGGCAACAGCTGCATTTTTGTTTTGCTCTGTCAGATGTGCTCTGTTTTGGGTAATGCAGAAGACACTCATTTCGTTCTTTTAGATCCGAATGTGGTTAAGGTGTGGGAAATAGCATGAGATAGCTGCCTTGACTAGATGACTTGTGTGCATGTGAAGAAGGACTGCAAATACAAACGTGCCTGCTGTAAATAGCAGAACAGCAGATGAAAAGGTGTCCTTCCTTTTAATACCTGAAAGTACCCTGATGAGTCTGGGCACTATAAGGACTAAGCAGCAGCTGTCGAACAGTTCCTTAATGTTGAACTTCATTGCCTAGAAACTGACTGCTGTTTTTTTATCTTGTTGAAGATGGAACTAAGACTGAACTGAACTAAACAAATTCTGATACAATACTTAGCTTGCCATAAAGGAGAGCTGTGATCAGAAATGGCAGATTGCACTTAGTGTATCTCTTATTGAACACTGATGGATTAGCTGGCATGCTGTTGAAAGAAAAAGGATGAGTAATGGGATGAAGCTGGTAGGATTTTGGTGTTGGAGATAACCCTAGCCTGATCATTCCCATGGTATTGATTCTAGTACTTTATTTGGTTAGCTTCTTGTGTTCAGACTGATTGCAACTCAGAACTGGCAGTGGAAACTGAGTTTCAGTCAGATGTAATGGATTTGAAAACTGGGATTTGTTAAGAAAGTTTTCTTGCTTTGGAATACAAAATCTAATATTCTAGTCCTTCTGAAAAAAATTATTTGTTTAAAATCTGAAATGCTGATTTTTGAGAGTCATGAATATTCTAGCTGACGTCTCCTGGGACCTCAGGTGTCTGTGAAATCTTGCAGTTGATCCAGAGTACCACAGAATTCAATTTTTTTTAATTACAAGACTACTTAGCTTTTGCCAGAAGCGTTATGTGTTGCTAGAGGTTTTTGTGTGCCTGCTGCATTGGGACCAGCCAGTAGACTCTGCCTTTCAGATAAGGAGTGGAAGGAACCAAAAGTACAGGCAAGGCAGCCAGGCTGTCTCCAGGATGCAGCATCAGCATTGGTTAAAAAAGATGAGTAACTATAATTAACATTGTTGCAGGATTTAGGCGGTTTAATGGAACCCATTGTGCTGTGGGTTATAGAAGGTTCACAAATTTCTTTAAGGGGCATCTAATTATAATTAATATTTTTATGACAAATTTTGAACATAACTAGTATACAATATTTTGATAATCATTGGTCAAAAGCTCTTGTTTCTTTGTGTATGTAGTGCACTATATAAGCATTTCCATTGTTTCCTTGTGTAGCCAGTTTTTTTGTTCAAAAGCTAATTGATGCACAGCTAGAGAAAAGGAAAAGCCTGCAATGTAAGTATAAAACTTCTAGGAAGATGTGCCCGAAGTCTCAGGAAACTACTCCGTTCATTGTTTGTAGCTTATTGTGCTGGAGGAACAAGTTGGGTGAAAAACACAATGGCAACAAAGTATGGGAGGCTTGAAGTCCTTGGAAATTGGGCAGAGCTGGTAGGCCTCTAGTGTTGGAATGCAATTGTAGTCTGATCGTCCTTGAAGGGGAAGGGCTGGGCCCCAGGTCCAGTCTGAGATCTGGCAGGGAGAGCACTTGGTTCCTTTCTCTGTTGGCGCTGGCACAGAGGGACCTGGAGCATTGAGCCAGCCCCTGTGTTATCTCCGTCAGAGGGATCTGGTGTGTGAGCCCCATCTAGCCCTGCGCTGTGTTCCCATGACAGATGCCTCTACAGGGTTTTGTGTGTGTATGTATACATACCTGTTTTCAAAAGACAAATAAATACTAAGATACTAGTGGCAATAGAGATAAAAATACTGTCTTTTATTTAAAAAACCCCAAGGTAGATAAAAATACTAGTTTTACTATCATTTACTTACTTTTCCTTCAATAATTTGCAGTGCTGGTTCTGTAACTGCACTGGATTATTCTGTGTGAGTTCAACTTCACTTGTACAAATAGCCTAACACAGTGGGTATATACTGTTATTACTCTTCTACATCCTCATGTTTGTTTTGTCTTAGGAAGTCTTAGTGCATCAGCTGGCTTGAACTGGTTATCTGTGTGCTTGTATACATCTACCTTGGTTTGGGTTTGTAAGGTGCAGCCTTTGGTGACGCATCTGGCTGTCAGAATCATCGGTAGTTCATTGAGCTGGCTGAACGCCCTTAGCACCATGGGGACTCTTGGAACTGGATTGCTGGGGGTGTGATAGGGCACGGGGGAGAATTCTGCATTTGCTGTCATGTCCGGGCCGTAACTCAGATACTGTGAAAATGATGTTGGATGACTGCAGAGATCACAAGTGTTGAGAACAAGTGATCCGCTACCATCTATGGTAACTTAATTTTGCTGAGCAGGGCTGGGTTTTTAATTTAACAGGACAGTTTGAAGTTGAGAAGTTTTTCCTTTACTGTTTTGTTGAATCTTTTGCTATCTTACTGAGCTTCGCTTCAGAGATAAAACCCACCATCAGCAGTTTCGTTATCATCCAAGACCTTGTTCTGTAACTGTCCTTCAGAACTACGCTTTGTTCTCTAATTCTATGGGATATGGTTTCCAGGCTGAAACTATGTCACATGGCTTATGAGAGAGCAGTTGATTTCTTTTTCTCTCTCTTTGTAAGAAGAAATAAATCAAATTTGGAACATAGAAGTTATCAGAGCAGACAATGGTAATTTGCATGATGCACAAGAAAGCACACTACTATGTAACAGTCTGGCCGATAAGGATTACATTGCAATGAAGGAAGTAGTTCCACTAAAACTTGGACGGCTGGATATCAGCGCTGCTGTAGCCTGCCTTCCGTGCCATGTCTGTGGGGCCTTTGAAACCAGGGCAGGGAACCAGCAACGGGAGCAGATTGTCTGAAAACTAACCTGATGTAAAAGTAATTATTTATTTTATTCATCTGCATTCATATTGTTGTACTCTTTTGACCTGGTTTTGTGATTATAAATATGTACGTAATTGAAGGCTCTGGAGTAGTAGAAATTATTGGGTCAAACTGGAAAGTTGAATGTAGTTTCTTTAGTATGCTCTCTCTCTTTAGGACAGAATAGTTAATAGCACTACTGTTTTTGCATACGCGCATGCATGTGATATCTTTATGCCTCCAGCTCTGGAGTGTTTCTTTTGTACTCTTGATAACCGGTTTGCAGACTGATTAGCCTTGTGCGTGCTATTTAGGTTGTCTTTCTGTGTTTTTCCTCTTGGTGGAATTTACATTGATCAGAACTCTTCCTCTTCCAACTGCAGATTAACTTGCAACAAGTTGCTTAATTAATAATCCTCCTAATGTGTCTGAAAGCTAGTTACCAGTTTATTTTTGTGAGCATCTTTAGAGGCAGTACTGTAGTCTCACAGGGATGAAGCACCCGTATAAAATTCCAAAGATGGCTGGCTGTTGCCACCACTCTGTATTAAATGCACATACCTCAAGTTATGTGCTTTTGTGTGCTGCCTTCCGGGCAAAACTGTATCTATCCTCCAATATCTCCTTCAAGCAAGCCCACCTAAATATTAAGTTTTTAATGTACTTTATTCATGAGGTGAAAAGTTGCATGAAAGTACAACACTGCTGAATGTCCTGCAGAATAATTTGCTCTTAATTGTAACCTTATCGGTAAAGATGAAGTTATCTTAAAGCTATTACATTGTTACAACACTAAAAAGCTAAGTGTAGTTTAGCTCTTTCCTATAGCTATGGTAATCTGGTTACATGCATCAAAGTAAGTAATGAGAGTTCTTAAACCTGAGGTTAAAATAGTTTAACACATCTCTTAAAAAATTGAGTGAAAGTGTTAAAATGAAACTTTATTTTGGCTTATTTTTTATTCATATGAGGAATGCCTTGTTTGATGGTTCTGAAGATGGTGTTAAAACTGTTTCCCATCTCTCTGATGCTTCTGTAACCTTCTGCAATATGGAGAAGGAGGGTGCTGTGTATCATATTCCAGATGAGATTCTGCTGGTTTATGGCATGACGAGGTGTACCGTGATGACATTGTGCTATCTAGTGTGCATCACTTACATAACCTGATGCTTTTCTTGCTGCGTTGTATTAGTACCTGCATTCAGTAGAATTTAGTTGACTTTGAAGTTTGCAGTGTGTATTGCTCCTTGCTCTTCAACTTTCTTCTGTTTAATTGGTCCCTGTAGTCTGCTCAGTGTAGTCTTATTCATCCATTTTGGCTACTATTCTTTGAGGTTCCTCAAATTCCTTCCTGGTGTTTGAGTTAGCCTAATTAACTGCTGTCTAAAGAGGAAGTTAGCAAAATGTATGCTTATTAATAGACCCTCTTAGACTTTGCAGTATGTACCAGTACTTAGTGCTGTTTGTCTATCCATAAAGATGATTTCATCTTTAAACTTGGCCTTCTTTGCCTCCGGACACTTTAAGTTTCCTGATAATGTTCTGTCTCTTTTCTCATGATTTGATTTCTTTTGCCTCTTAAGGAGTGTTGCTAAAGGCCAACTTGAAGTTTAAAAGTTGTTGGTCTCTTCCTTTTGTTCAGTTACTAGTTTTGCATGAAGAAATGTAGTAGACTGTTCTTAAGCTCTATTATAGCGCAATTTGTCTATTTACCCATTTAGCCAGTTTGAGTATAGTAACATATAGTAACAAAATGGTTGAGGTTGTAGCCTCTCTGCTTGGAGCACCATCTACCAGAGCAGGCTTCTGGGAACCTTGCCCACTTGAGCTTTGAGCGTCTCCAAGGATGGAGACTCCACAGCCTCTGTGGGTGACCTGTGCCAGTGTTTGACCACCCTCACAGTAAAAATGATTTTTCTTACATTTAAATGGAATTTCCTGTATTTCAATTTGTGCCCATTGACTCTTGTCAGAATAACACCAAGAGAAGTTTGGGTCAGTCTTTTTTTTTTTTTTTTACTTCCTCTCCTCAGATATTTATGCACACTTAAGGTTTCTCCCCCAGCCTTTTCTTCTTGAGCCTAACCAGCCCCAACTTTCTCAGCCTCTGATGTGTCAGATGCTCCAATTCCTTGATCATCTTTGCAGCCATTGGCTGGATTCACAGCGATAAGCAGACTACCAGCTCCTCCTTTGGCATAGTTGGGGGTTCAGACTCTTGAAGCTTCAGGGTCTCAGAGAAGCCACCTCTGATGCTGTGCAGTGTGCTGACCTCCTTTGCTTGGTAACACACATACTCCCCCAGCACACACCTCCTGCAGGCAGGTAGTCTGGTGCCTGCTGCCTTGGTGACGGGCCCCAGACTGGCTCAGGTTCATCCATCCTCTGGAGCACAGTCTGGGTTGGCACTGATGGTGTCACAGGGACAGTTGCTCCACTGGTTGCTGGGGACTGTGGTACCACTGCTGAGCAAGGTTTTGCTGCTCTGAGAAGAGCCGCTGGCTCTCTTTGGTATGCCCTGCTGTTGGCTAACTGCTGTGTAAACTGCTGTGTCTGGTTGCCTTGGCTGTGCTATAGGAGCTGTGCAGCATCTTTAGTTTGATAAATGTCAAGAAAATTTTGTGATTGGAACTCTTGATATATTCTAGCCTCTTAGTTTTAAACAAAATGCGTATTAAAATAAAATTCCTCAGTTTAGTTTTCGGAACTACCTATATAAATCTTAGTCTGGATTTTTAAGACAATTTTTTCCAAATGTTTGTGTAATGTAGCATCATCATAGGGAAGAGAAGTGTTTGTTGGTCTGCATTATGAATAAAAACTTTTAATAGAATCCTACCCTTCAAAGATCATGCTTTGAAATGAGAGGAATATTTGTAAAATTCTAACTTACTTTCCTTAGCAACACACAGTAATGTAAGGATGGCATCCTGGCTTGTATCAGGAATAGTGTGGCCAGCAGGAGTAGGGAGGTGATCGTGCCCGTGTACTTGGCACTGAGGTGGGGCTGCATCTGGAGTACTGTGTTCAGTTTTGGGCCCCTCACTACAAGAAGGACATTGAGGGGCTGGAGTGTGTCCAGAGAAGGGCAACCAGGCTGGTGAGGGGTCTAGAGAACAAGTCTTATGAGGAGCAGCTGAAGGAACTGAGGCTGTTTAGTCTGGAGAAGAGGAGGCTGAGTGGGGACCTTATTGCTCTCTACAGCTACCTGAGAGGGGGTTGTAGTGAGGCTGGTGATGGTCTCTTCTCCCAAGTAACTAGCAATAGGATGAGAGGCAATGGCCTCAAGCTGCGTCAGGAGAGGTTTAGATTGGATAATAGGAAATATTTCTTTACTGAGAGGGTGGTCAGACATTGGAACAGGCTGCCCAGGGAGGTGGTGGGGTCCCCATCCCTGGAGGTGTTTAAAAATCATGTAGATGTGGCACTTCAGGAATGTGGTTTAGCAGGCATGGTGTTGTTGGGTGGATGGTTGGACTTGATGATCTTAGAGGTTTTTTCCAACGTATGATTCTATGATTTTCAGTAAACATTGATCTATAATGCTTAATAAGTAATTGCCCAGTTTGAAATTGCTTCTGCTCTGTGAACTACAAGGAAGGAGATGTACTGGTTGCTTGCATCCAAGCTAATGTAGCACTGAGAAAATAACTGCTTTATTTTAGAATACTCATTGTAGCAGAAAGAATAATATAGGTTCTTTCATATATCTTCCACAATTTTTTCCATCTTTCGTTTTGTGAATGCACACAGTTGATGCAGCCTTAGACTACTGCAGTTTAACCTTCAGCAGATATGTACAGAAAGGATAATTCTATGAGAAAACATTCCCTTGTGATCTTGCATTATCTGTTTTACTTCCAGAAATCTAATTTATTACAATAATAGCAGTTCTGTTTTATATCCTGCTGTTAATTTTCATGGGAACTGGATAGGAATGACTTGTTCTAATAGCTAAGTTAGAGTAGCAGCCCTTTAGCAAGGATGGGACCAATTTAAAAATCATCAGTGTTAGTTCCCACACAGAGGAAGGGATTACTGGGATGTTGAGCCCAGCCTCTTGCTGTTAGCAGCAGCATGTCTGTAATCCCATGGAACATGGTCTCCCTTAGATGGTGCGGTTGTACTTGGACTGCAGGTTGTAAGGAAACTTTCTTGTTGCCTTTTTGCTGTAATAAGCGGTCGTAGTGGATTCTTTGGCTATCTGTGTTCTGCAGTGTACTTTGCTCAGTAGAGCTGTGCTTTATGTATGCATTCGAAGTACATCAGATTAGTTCTTTCTTTTGCATTTTTTTAAGAACAGATATATAGGAGGAATAATAAGTAATTTAAAACATGCTAGCCATTAATTTAGTTCCTTTAGTCTCTAACTATTGTCCTCTTGGAAATGACTTGTAAAATGGGCAGTAAGGATTTCCTTCTGGCTCATGGTCTGGGTTTAAGCCATTTTTTCAAGACACTTCAATAAGAAGGTTCCAAATAGAAATGTATTGGGTAAGTACCCAAAACATCTTTCTAGTTGTAAAGAAGTATGTGATACTACAATTGACAGATTTTTAAAATATTTAATTTTAACTCTATTTCAGCTCAATGCAGTAACTCTGAGCAACGATAAAACACTATGGTAGAATGTTCTAAATAATCTCTGATCTTTAAGAAATTTAAGAAATGAACAGTCCTTTCTTTTGGAGCAAAACAGCTTTGATAGTTGCAAGTTCATTATGTGATGACCAGGAACAGTGTTCTTGTGTACAAGGTAGGAAAGCTGCTCTTTTGCAAAAAGACCCCCACATTTCTTAAATACAACACCAAAAAGGGATTCTTTTAATTAGAGAAGTCCTAGTTTGAGCTCTTACTGTATCACATTGAATGGTCAAGAGCCAAAGAATTCAAGAAGAAAAGAAAATGTTGGTATTTATTAAAAGCGATCCTTAATGGATGTTGAGATGGGCCGTATCTTTGGAGGCTTTTGTCTATGCTGTGTCTGGTATTGGTGTTCCAGGGCACCCTGTTCTCCTTGGACTGACTATTGTGACTCTGTCTTGTTTGTATTCCGTACCCAGGCATGTACTATCCAGGTGTTTCTTAAGGAGCTGCTTAGTTTGCTCTAGACTAGAGTCTGGACAGCAGCTACCCAGTGTATAGAATGAATAATTGAACAACAAGGACATTGGTGTAAAACAGAAACCAATTTGGTTTGTTGAAGGAGGCCTGTATCTTCTGTCAAAAGAATTGGAAGTACTGAGTGTTATTCAGCCACACAGCCAGGGCTTACTTGGACAGCAACCTGATCCTGTGTTATAATTAAACATGCTGGAGAACATGCTGAGATTGCAATAATCTCAATGGGTTACATAGGTGAGACTGAAAGCCTACTTATTGTTAGTTTGCTCTGTGCTTAGCACGTACTGTAGTAGTTTCAGAGTAGTTTGAACCGGTTGACTGCAATATAATGCCGTTTGTTTTTTCTTGAGATGGAAGAAGGTGTGGTAATG
Source organism: Opisthocomus hoazin (assembly GCF_030867145.1). Lineage (NCBI taxonomy): Eukaryota > Metazoa > Chordata > Aves > Opisthocomiformes > Opisthocomidae > Opisthocomus > Opisthocomus hoazin. The sequence goes on along the minus strand of NC_134415.1, from coordinate 78,468,165 downwards.
GTGCTTTACCTAAAGATTATATTAACCTCAAAGCAAATGAGACTGAAATTGAGAACCTGAACTAGGGTGCATATTTTGGACATGTGTCAGTGAAAAGTGCATGGTTCAGAGTAACAACCTGCTTAAAAATCAGTGTAGTGTTACTAGATGATGTTTTTTCGAATCTTGAGTGTAAAATTTTTATGATGACTTTTGGGTTTTCCTTCAACTCATTTGTGAAAATACTGTCTGTGGCTCCTTTAGTTCATTGTTTCAAGTTGTCATATGTGTGACAAAACTGAAGGTATGTACTTTAAAGAAAGCCTTTATGATTTTGTCACATGAAAGTGAATTTGAAATTGCCCTTTGTTATTTTATACCTTCAAGTCATTTCCTACCTTTGAAATATTTATGTAGCTTAGGCTCTTCAAAACCCAACATTGCATTCCAAACTTGAAAGAAATTAGAACTCTCAACTTGAAATTTCTGGCACTGCTGGGTGCAGGCAGTGATCTAGAAAATCAAATCAACACTAGGAAGTTTTCTGAAAGCTTAAATAAAGTGTGCAAGCTTGAGATGTATTTTCTAATCCTATCAGAGTAACCCCATTTTTTTAAAAGTTGAAGCATGGAGCACTAATAGCTTTTTGCACCTCTGTACGTATCAAAGTCTTTTGTTCATAGTGCAGCAGTTTAATGAACATTTAGTTTCATGCAGTGAAATCACTGACCCTTGAAGATCTGTGTGGGGAAGGGGTCAGAACTGGGTAGCTTAGCAGGAAGGTTGGAGTAGAACCACACAAAATCAATATGGACAATGTTAGTCTTTGTATGCCTAGTGAGAAGTTTAGTCAGCATGACCCATCTCTGGTTTTCTGGATTTTTATTGCTTTTTTTAAAATATTAGGCAAAGAAAATACTTTGCATGTAATTCATGCTACTTCATGCTACAGTATTAATACTTTGTACATGTGGTATAAGTAGTTTAATATTAATGTATGTTATGTGATACAGGTTCAGTCTCTACATCAAGGTCTGTGACAAAACAACTGTACTGTATTTTTTTTTTTTAGTTGAATGTATTATTTCAGCAATTGGTCAAAAGATTTCTTTCCCGTTTTATGAGGTGTCCCAACTACCAGTCTTCTAGGTGCATATTTTCCTGATCAGGGTGGGTAGGCATGGTGCTATAAAAAGTAAACTGAAAAGCCAGGTGAAACTGTATCATGTCTTTAGGACTGCCTATAACTGGACCTATGTGGTTGTTCTGGAGTTTCACACAAAAAGGAGTTACATTCTTAGTGTGAGAGCATTCCTGTAGCTTGAAATTAAGTTTGTACCCTTTTCATTCTGATTCTTAATTTGAAAGATGAAAATTTGCTGCAAATTTTATATTGCCTTCTGATGGTGATAAATCTTAGCATTTCTCACAGCTTCTTGGTTATAAGCAGTGTGGATTCTGTGGAAACTTTGAGTGCTAGTTCTTTGGGATAGGAACTCAGCCTGAGAGAGTGCTGGTCAGTGTTTACTGTGCAGAAGATGTTGGTATTACTAAACGTATTCTTGGAATGGAAAGGCTTTCATTGTTTTTATCAAGGAATTGCTTTGGGGAAAAAAAAAAGGTTAGAGCTCTGCTTTTCTTGAGCTTTTGCATAGCTCTGTAGAGTGCTGCATGAACTGTTCTTTCATGCATCTTCAACATAGGTATTTCTGTTTTTCTGGAAGAGAACAATTTCTGTGACTGAGATACCACAGCTTGGTCATAATGGCTTAAAACCTGGTCACTGCTTTTCTTTTGTGTGCTAAACTAAAATCTGAAATAGAGGAGGCTCAATGGGCTTTAACAGATAATTAAGAGTGGTCATATTTAGCGTTAGAAATGGCTAGTGACAGTAATGTGAAGAAGGTGACTAGCTTGTGAATCTCTGGCTGGGGTGGTTGTACCTGATTAGTAAATTTATTGGATCTTGTCAGAAATCAAGTAAATCATGCTTTTTTCCTTTGAAGACGTTAAATGCTACATTTTGTCCTCACAGTCTTTAGCACTGTTTCCTGTGTTATAAACCAATGATGGTTCTGATAAAGTACATTATTAATATACTTAAGAATCACTCCTGGTAATATTTCCTGTTCTGTAGCTTAAGATGCATTTTGACTTTTGCTCTGCACCCTGTACATATATGACATAAAAGCCCACAAATTCTTCAACTAGAGGAGGGGGAGAGGTTGTCCTCTAACAGTCACTGTGTCTTGTGTATACCTCATCTGTTTGCTAACAAGCTATACACCCTCACTGCCTACTCTTGTTTTTAGCAAAAGCAGTGCATCTGCTCTGCAATGCAGAACCCGCTGTCAGTTTGTAACCTCTACCTTTGTGAGCTCTAACTTTAAATTTCCTGACAGAAGAATCATAAGCGCCATTAACTGTTTTTCTCTTAGGCTTCCTATGCCATTACCACCAGAATTACCCCCTGTCTCTTTGCACAACACAGAGTTTGGAAGTGTGATCAATTAATTTTAAGGTAATCCTACCACTAAGTGTGAAACTGCATAATTAATAAAATTCTTCATTTTTTGAATAAGTGCTTCTGGTGGCCAAGCTCTTAGTGAAGTATTGAGTGTAGCTGTATAATGCAAAGATGTTGATTGAGGAATGGGCTTAAGGGTTTGTGACTGGGGGAGTGCATGGATGTTTAGTGGGAACTTAAGAGGTAGTTACAGAATGGCTTAGCGGAGTTTACACAAAGACAGTTGAAATGAGGGGAGTTTGGGACTAGTGTAAATGCAGAGGAAGGAAGAAGGAGCCTTCACCAGTTGGTAGGGCTGGGGAAGAAGACATCAAAGGTAAAATCAATGTGCTTATATTAAAGGTAGGACATGTCTCGTTAAGCCACCCTCTAGTGAGAATGCTGCACCCACGGATTTATTTGCTTGATTATATAAGCTCTTGTTTTCCAGATTGACTTGTGCTGCTTCTGATTACAGCTATGCTTCGCTGTTGGCATTATCATTTGGTTTAGCAGTTACTTTTTGTCTTTAGTCTCTCCATTTTTTTTAATGAAGTAATTTCATAATTTTAAACCCTTTTTCTATGTACGGTTGGTTTAGCTTAGACAGGCACAGGTCTTGAAATTCTGTAAGTAATGGATTCCAGTTTAGTAAGACAAGGATATCACAAATGTTGTGTGATAGAAAACAGTATCATAGGATTTTAGAGCTCATCTGTTCATATGCTTGTCTCTAATTTCAGGAATATAAATTTGAAGTAATATAGTTGCATTTTTGCCCTCAACAGTTATTTCTGGCATGTGCTAAAATCATAAATAGGTAAGCTATATATAGTTGTTCCTCTCCTTGCCTTTATTTTTCCTATTTTTATCTGGGTCACTATGGGACTATTGAAGCAAATGTGATGGTCAGAAGGTTTTGTTGTGTTGTGAAAGGCATGATATGTACCAAGGTGCAATGCAGCCTTGCTAAATGACACTGGTACCAATCATTCAGAGATGCTTGGCATCACACTGGACCAGTAATATGTATTTTGCTTTTATTGGTGTTTTTTCTTTTGCCTGGCTCTGCTTGTCTGTTTTGCTGTACTGCAATGTTGGGTGACGGGCGTTTTCAGCCAGTGATGCAAAATATGGGAGTGATGTTACACTAGGAGAGAAATGCCAAGGTATGGGATTCAACTTGCAGATTATAGCAGATGGGGATCTGGTCAGTACATTCAGAGGAATCTGGAGAACTACTTAGCTGGTCAGGTGCAGGCTTCAGCTTTAGGGTGGGCTGAAACTCTGCAGTTTACCTTAGCTGTGCTGACTAGATCTCCACTGATTCTAATGGGAGCTTTGACTCCGCAATCAGACATCTACACGTGGGTGCTTTAATATGGAAGCTGAATCCAACTCCAGGTGTCCTGTATTGACCTTGAGCATTTTATTTTTGTTGTTGGGCACAAAAAAATGCTGTCATACACTTGTGGGTACATGTTACGTCTGTACTGTCTTTATTCTGACTAACAGTATCCACACTCTGACGTGCACAGCAGTGCCTGCTAGTTAGGGATCACATTTACAAACCCAGTTAGTTGGATCTCTAGGGGTTTTATTGTAAAAGTTATCTTCCCTTCTGAAGGTTTATTGGAGCCTGATAAGATCCATACAGAAAACAATGCTCCACAGAACTGTTTGAAGCTCTGATGTTGTATGTAGTTACTAATTTTGCTGTGTTTGCTGAACTGTCTTCCATGTGATGTTGTATGAACTTCAGTCTCTAATTGCTCTAGAATTTAGTTCATGTGCATATGGAAAACAGGCTGATGCTGAGTTTCTGTGGCCAATGCTTTTGTATGATTCTGTTCCTCAGAGGTAAAGGTAAATTCAGCTTGTAGTTGGAATGCTTATATTTGTTTCTGTAGCTCCCAACAGTTAGGCTATAATTATCTTCACCAATTTCCAAATATGAGGCAGTTATAGGCAGCTTTTCCAGGCATGATCATGACCAGTGATTTGTTGAGGTGCAAAGTTAAGCTACGCAGAAGAAGAACAAATCAATGTGAATACATCAAGAAAGTTGTAGTAGTTTATCAGCCAACATTGGTAGACTTCTAAAGCATCTTCTCAGAGGCAAGATATAGCTGCTCAGTGTGATTTTTTTTTTTTTTTTTTTTTTTCCCTCTTCTTTGTAACCATTCTCTTTCCAGTTTTGATCTTGGCAGGATTAGAGCCCCTGGCATACATAGAGGCCAGACAGTGCCAGTCAGCTGTGCCCTATCTCTGGGAGAGGGAGTTCATATTGAGCCTCACATTTGGTAGGAACTGGAAATGGAAAATTGCTTCCTTTCTGAAGCAGTATGCTGCTCCTCTGAAAGCTGTCATGGCAGGGCATAATGCTTTGTCAAAGTATGTGGAAGATGCCAGTTGTTATCTGCCAGTCAGCTTTCCCCCCCCCCCCCCCTCAAATTTTAGTGATGGCTGGACTAATATGCTGTTTAAGACTTTTGGTCATGTGTTAATTGTCTCATGAAGATGACCAAATAATTGTAAATGAAGATTGGATTTTTTTAGGGGGAAACTGTCTAATAAGTAAATTAGCTGACAGATTTAGCTGGATATAAGCAGATACAACTAGAAGCATTCTGGTAATGTTTTCTTATTCTAAGGAAAACACTTCAGAAAACACTGTAGCAAATAAAACTTGAAAGTATTCAGCTATAACATAGAATTTGTAAATACTTTTGGGTTATGTTGATATTACAGGTTAGATAGAACAACAGTTGAAAAACTGAATCTGAAAGCTTAGACATTATGTATGGTGATCTCTTGATGTAAAATGTCCTGATTATGATCACACTGGTACTCACTTTTACATATGCTGAATATATATTATATATTAAAATACTTCTATGTTTGTTTTATTATTTAACGTGAGCATTCTACTTTTTTTTTTTGTTCTGTAATGCTTTCAGTTTCTCTGAAAATAGACCAGATGTTATGAAAATAGATTGTTGGAATAGCGTGCTGTCTGGTTCTGGCTTAAACAAGTGTAGGCAACCAGTGGCACTCCCAAGGTTCTGCATGCAAATGAAGGGCCACTTTTTTTCTTTTCTTAACATTTATTGTCTGTATACGGGCAGCATCTGGAAAGGTCAGTGCTGCTCTATTGGAAAACTGCTTGAAGAAAGTTTTAAGTTTTTTATTTCTGAAATCATTCCCTCTTGCCCTTAAGTAAGAATGTTATCTAGACAATTCATCTCAAGATTTTGTTTTGTTGTTGTTAGTCTTCAGCAGCAAGATGTAAGGTCTCTGGCTTCCTGTATTTTTCAGCTCTCAATACTTCACTGATGGAAATTGTCGATATGAAGCACTGGTTTCTACAGTTTCTGTAGCTGAGTTATTTGCAACCATTTGCTTTTCTGAGCTTTCAAACCAGAAGAGAAATGCAGGAAAAGGGAATTGCTCTTCTGTTGTTTTACTAGTTTTACTGTTATTCTTATTACATTTACATGCCTCATATTAAATGAGGTAAAATGTTCTCCATTTTTGATCGGGAAGAGGGAAATGAAGAAGTAACACTTAATCCAATTAATGTATTTTTGTGCTGTGATTCATTGTGATGACTTTGAGCATCTGGTAGTAACTGAGCATGAGCTGCTTAAAGTCATGGAAACCCAACTCCCATTATTTCTGCTCATTGAAGGGAATAAATGAATTACCAGACACTAATCTTTGGATAATTGCTTGCTGAGCAGGAGATCTTAGCTCTTAAAGAAATTAGTTTTGTAAGTTTATAGAACTGTCAGAACTAGTGAACTATTTAAAAAGGTTAACCATAAATGAACAGAAGCTGAGCTTTCAGGTTTTTATTCATAACAATTGCAGTTGAACCTTACAGTATACATAGTATGTGGAGATAAACATTATCTTTCCCTTTATGAGTTTTAGTATAACATATCAATCAAAGTTTAAGCTGAAGACTGAAATTTGTGTCAATGTTTCTGGCAGTACAGAGTTAGGATGTACGTGGAATAAGATATGGTATGTATTGCTGTTTTGAATGACCAAACCATTTTGTGTTTGAAGTAACTCTTGCTCATTTTGGGTTGGTCTTCTAATGTGGACATAGAGAAAGGTATGTGCTTTTTAGCTCTAGACAGTCTATCCTGTGACAGTACATCATGCGTGTAATTTTCCTGGTTCTCTTTATTTGACATAACTTAGGCAGGTTAGCTTTCAAAATCCTTTTTGTTCTTTGATAACTGGGTGGACCTGTGATTTATGTCTTTAGGGTATTGGTATTTGAAAGTCATGCTCCTTGTCACTGGTCATCATCACTCCTTTGCCTGTGGAGAGCAGTCTGAAGGAGGGTGTTAAGAGTCCTCACTCATAGCTCCTACTCAGTAGCCTTAGGCCACCCTTACTGCTTTGACCTCACTGGAATGTTTTACTTTGTCTGGGAGCAGACTTCCTCCCCTACACATACATCTGGAAACATTCAGGGCCCCAAAATAATTAGATAAGCAAGCCTCAAAGTCACCTAAAAGTTTACTCTGTCAGAATGCAATGCCTGTTAACTTATTTCAACATCTTGTAGTTGCAGGAGAACTTAGGAGTAATTTAAGTGGTTCATGGATCTTTCTGACCTGCTGGGTACTTTCTGTCTCTCTAGATCGTTGCTATGGGCAGTTCATGCATTTTTTTAGTCTATGAAAATCTGTATTTGCCTCTGTCAAATTCCTATTCTGCATCTGGTCTTTACAAATAACAGGATATATTCCTTCTGATTCTCTTACACTGTATATTAGAGCGCTTATTACATTACATCTTTGATCCACAGAATTCCGCAGGGATTCTGGCACAGGGGTAAAAATACCCTGGTTAACTCGGATTAGATATTCTGATTGGAAGTAATTGTTCTGTGTAGTATGTTTCTGCCTGTCAATGAGAACTGGACTTCTTTCCTGTAGACAGTCTTTTCATTATGGAGTCTCTGCTTGAAATTTCCTCAGTTTAAAGAAGCAGGCTTCGTTTAATCTCCTTCCATTTAAACTAATGTCAAAATATCAGGATATAGCAGACTTTCCATATAAAGATACTATTTTATTAATATTCTTTAAAGACAAAGTGAACTCGGTAAGTCATGCTTGACTTGTATTTACAGTTGTCACAGAATCTCACGTTAATGCTGCTGTAAATTTGTTTTCAGAGTGCCATTTTAAATAATAGGGAAAAAACATACAGAATCTTCACAGACTTCATCTGGTTAAATTTGTTTGTGCATCAAGAAGTCAAATGCTTCTGTACACCTGAGGACTAAAGCGATATCCTCCACAATCTTAAATACATTCTAGTTACAAATATACCGTTAGTGCTCGAGGTAGGTCTAGCTGTGCTTTCAAAACCACTTTTCCTTAGACCTAGCAATGATCAGACACTCAGTTGAGTCGATTTGTTTTATAGCTGTTCTTAGCACACTAAGAGATGTGTGTCTGCGTATTTTCCTCTTCAGAGGCTGGTTATAGCAGGCACTTGTACTCCCCCCCACTCTGAGAAGAAGGGTTTCTAACGGTGCTGTGTAACTCAGAGAATGCTTGCAGTGAGCAGGGGGAGAGTGGGCGTGGAGACTTCCAAGCACTCCTCAACAGTCAATGTTTGGACACCCATGGGCTGATAACAGTAGAAGTGTAAAAGGTATGTAGTGTCACAGATGCGTGCTGCATATACCTAATGTTTTATTCTTAACATGCAAACAGAAAACAGCATTTCTTTTTGCACACGGGAACATATGTTTCTGAATCCACATGAATACACGTTTTTAGCAAAGTGTAAAAGCGGGATCAAACACAGCCTGCTGTTTTCAGATTTGTTTCTGCCATGACACAGCTCCGGTGTTTTTTTCATAAAATCTGTACACAGTGGAAATATATTTATTAAAGAAAAGAGGTCAGTATTACTGTATGTATTTGTCATGACAGATCTGAATTTCCATATTAATATTGATTAGAGTGATAAAAGCTAGATTTATTCAAAACTTATTTGAATAGGCTGATGCAAAATGTATGTGGTTTCAAATTTATGGATCTCCTGTACCATACACATGCAGTTATGTGCAAACCAGAAAATGACTTATTCTTGGCATTTTTTGGTAGTTAGGGGTATTGCACTGTGCACAGTTTATCATAAGCAGAGCAAATGGAACCACATTACTTTTTTCCTAGTGTTGTTCTTGAGTTTGTAAGTACTCTAATTAGTGTTTTGCTTTCCTGGTCTACTGCTAATAGAGACTTACTGGATTTGATATGTTGGTTTATAACTTTCTTGAGCATTTGAAGGTTGGATCTAAACCCAGATGGTTCAACTTCTGGATTTTACGAAGAAGCTAGTGTATGCAATAGAATCTATACATATATAATAGCATTTGGCATGTTTTAGTTCAATAAAACAAAATGCTTGTGTGGTAGACTAGAGCATTTGTTCAGCACCATAGTATAAATGTAGGTCCTGAAATTGCAAATTTTTATATAAACCAGCTACTGAAATTGTTAGATTGCACAGAGGTTTCCAAATGAAACTGTAAACATGATGTGCAGTATAAATGACTGTTATTCTTGCTGATGCTTGGCTTGACTTTCCAAGTTCTTTTCCTAACTAGTAAGATAAAGTTTTAGTTGGTCCACATACTCTTTGATGAACCATTTACTTTGGTTCACCTTTACCATGCTTTTCTTAACTTTCCAGTGGTGTATCTGGTGAATGTTTTGACTTGACTATTAACATGTCCTAGATTTTTTTCTGCATAACTTAAGGGATAAGGAATTCTATTAAATTTAAAAATCCAGAACTTAGCTGTTAATGCTATTAATAAATCAATGTTAATTCCATAACTGTTTTGGATTACTGTGTAAGACCAGAAGTCAGATTTCTTAGAACTTCCATCCATGCTCTCAGGCTTCTAAGTCCTTAGGTGTTAAAATACTTGAGTCAAAATTTGTTCTCATCCAGAGTTTAACTTTTGAATGCAGACTGAGAACATGGCATCATAAGAAGCAGTGGTATCTTTAATTTTGGACACAAATGGTTTCATATGTCCCTCATGATGTGATTTACTGCTTTTTTAAATGGAATTTACATTGTTGTGACTAATGAGTGGCTAAATTGTGTCAGTGTGCTCAGTGGCATGACTATAGTTGAGAAAATAAACAATCTTGGTGTTAAACCTGATCATAAAGCTTCTTGAATAATTGCATTAAGCTTTTGTCTTTTTAAGCAGCATCTTCAGTGGCATGATAACTCTTCCAAAGAGAATCAGGAGCTGCTGACAAATATATAAATCGACTCTAATTTTCTGGCAGAAATTTGATTAAAATTGATGTTTTATTTGCAAATAGCAGATTGGGCCACTTGGGAGCAAACCTCTAGGGTAAACTAAGGAAAGTTTCATGTATCAAAAAATATGGTTATTGTTGTTGTTTCATTTGTATCTTATTTGTATTTGGTAGCTATGGGGAAGAGAATGTCATTGCATAAAAACATTCCAAAACCTCAGTTTATAATGCTGTGCTTGCATGGACCTTCCTATTAATTGCAAGAAAGATCTATGACCTTCCTTTTCAAGTGGCCTGGCAGTAGATCTTGGGGGGAAAAAGCCCTGCTTGCGAAATTCTTGTCTGTATTCACAGAATCATAGAATAATGAAGGCTGGATAGGATCTCTGGAGACCGTCGTCTTCAACTCTGTTCAGAGCAAGTTCAGTCAGATCAGATTATGCAAGGCCTCGTCCAGTTGAGTTCAGAGTCTACTATTGCTCTGGGTAACACATTCCAATGTTTCACCACCCTCATGGTGAAAAATCCCACGTTCTATCATGTCTTCTGCCTCTTGTGCTGTGTCTGTGTACCTGTTTTCTGTCTTTTAGGTGGTTGTAGACAGCAATAAGATCTGCACTGCTCTTGCCTCCTGCACCTTTTCTTAAGGCTGAACAAACCCAATTCTTCCAGTCTTTCCCCCTATATTAGATGCCCCAGCCCTCAATCATCTTGGCCTTCTGCACTCGCAGACATATGTCAATGTCTGTCTCTTGTTCTGGGGAACAGAAAACTCAGTGCAACTCCAGATACAGCCTTAGAAAAGTGGAATGTCCACGTACCTCAGCCTGCTGGTGATGCTCCTGCTAATGCAACCTGGAACGTGGTCAGGTTTTGTTGCTGAAGGGCACAGTGCTGACCCAGATTCAGATTGTGTCCATGAGGTCACCCATATCCCTTTCTATATATCTGCTTTCTAAGCAATCAACTTGCAGCCTGTACTGGCTCCTGTTGTTTTTCATCCCAGGTGTCAGACTTTACGTCTGCCTTTGGTTCCTGCTGGCCCATTTCTCAGCATGTTGAGATCCCTGCACGTAGCAGCCCTGTCCTTCAGCATATCAGTCACTCCTTCCAATGTGGTATTATCAAGACTTCGTGCACGTGAAGTCTTTCTTCCATATTATCTCTTGTAAAACAGGCTATACGGCTTTACTGCTTAGTAAAAGAGACTATAAGACTATATATTGCATGACTGTGGATCATGCACAAACAAATAGAATTACAGAAAACTAATAGGTCACACTTCAAATTTATCTGAGCCAGTGTTCCATATCCAATACTAGTAACTGATGCTTACAAAGCTTAGAAACTAGTCCTTCCTGCTATATACCTTCTTTCCTTTGGCCAGTCAGTGGTTTTTGGACTTGGAGAGACAAGAGAAGCCTACCCAGTATCAATTGCTTTTTTCAAAGTCGCTTAATACCTGTGGACTTCAGAACATTCAGTTATAGAGGATGCACAGCTGGATTTATGGTCTTAACATAATTCACATTTCCTTGTGTTCTAAATGTTCTTTTTGATAACTTTGGGAGTCCCATCAGGTTTTTTTTCACGAGAAAAAAAAAAAAAATCACCCTCTTACATCATCCATATATATTCTCTCTCTAAAAACAAACCAAGAAACCATAGAAAACCCCCTCAAAACTAAACCCATCCTCAAAAAACCCCAACCAAACAGAAACCCCCCACCCTTCAGCTGCAGTCAGCTGAGTTCATTTTTAAGAAGAATTTTGTCCCTTTAGCCCTTTTCCCTTTTCTAGGTGATTTGTTGATATTGCACAGCAGCAAGGGGACTCAACATGGATACTTTCTGGATGTTGCTGGTAACTGCCCTCTGTGCTAGTTTGATCTCTTCTTGTTTCGTTTAGCCAGTTTATTCGTAGCTCTGAGGGCTTTTCTTCTCATCCAATGGAAACTTTGTTTTTCTAAGAATCTTTTGTGATGGATGAACCCTTTGTTAAAAGCTTTAAGAAGTTCTAAGCAATTAACTTTACACTTATTTTGAATGGCATGTTACTTTAGCATATCCAGGTAATTCTTAACTAGTGATTATATCTAAACACTGAGTTTTTTAAAAGATCTTTTTATTCAGGAGTTGTTTAATCACATGATTCATGATTGCTTGATGAATGATAAGTATTTAAAGCTGCTTTTAAATGTGCTTATGATATTCAACCTCTTGAAAAGGGCTTGCATCAGAGACGGTGACCTCCTCATTAAGGTGAAGAAATACTTCTGTTTTAGTTTAGTGCATTCTAGAATAAAGTTTAGATGAGGGAGTCTAGAAAAAGATTTAGATGAGGGAGAAGAGAATCCTCCTTAAAGGAAAGAAAATAAACCTTGTAAAAGAATAATATAACTTTATCTTGTAAGTTTTATTATAGTTGCTTAACAAAATGCAGAAAAATACTTAATATAATTCCTCAAATCATTTACTGAAGTGCTTTTGTTCTTCTAGAGGATTAGTTTTTAAAAAAATACCTAGATGTATCTGTGCCATGTGGAAATGCTGGTGTTTTTTCCTCAAACAAGAATAAAAAGTTTTTTCCTATCCCCATCTTCTGGGTTTTTTAATAATACTTTCATTGTATCTGGCTATATTAAAGCTGTGAAAAGGATAAGTATTCTTCATGAAGCTCCTACCAGCCTGCACCTAGAGGGTGTTTAGTTTTCTGATTGTAAGGAAAACTATTTCTGGTTGAAGTGTGTGACATCTGTTTGCCCTGGTAGGTTTATGTGAATAAATTTGACTGGAGGTGAGGGGCAAGGGAAAAAGATATTCTCATATCTTCTTCCTTGAAGGCTTTTTCAGAGCAGGAATGATCCTGTTTGACAGTAGCCATCTTGAGTATGAGAAACTCTAGTGAATTTGTCCTCTGTCTTCTTAGGGGCTGTCCCTAGTTGCATTTACCAAAGGAAGATAAATACTCGTAAACGTTGCTGGTTTGAGTCTTTTAGTTTTCAAGCTTCTGTAGTTTGTCGTATGAAGTCTGTAATATTCTTAAGAGTAAGCTGGTTATAGAACTAGTAGAATACTTCATTTTCATTATTGGGTATGTTAGTAGGCTGTTTTTAAAGTGAGTCACTTCAGAGCTCCTGAAAGTGAAAGCATTGCCTCAAGCTAAGCATGGTGTTGGCAGGAGCTATGCAAACTTCTTTGTGTAGTTTTTGCCAAAGAACCTCGTTCTTGACCTGAAATATCTCTGCTGTTTCCAGCTGTGAGCTTCATGAACAAACACTGTGAATTTTGACAAGCTGATCATTATTCATGCAGAAAAATTTATTAGATCAAATTCCTGTCCTAATTGGTTTCCCTTTGTTTTTTAACAAGCTTTATTTGTTTTTGTTTTCACTTGTTTTCTTAACAAGTCTTAGTTTTTGCCAATTTCATTGGGTTGAGTAGGTAATCCTAAGAAATGACTGAAGGATGCAGGTGACATTTAATGTTGCATTGTGTAGTGTAAGTAGAAGGCACCACATGTAGGTTAATTTCTAAGAATGTATTAAAATGCAACATCATTGTACTGGTGTATGGAATTGTCTGAATCGGTCTTTAAATTGTGAGGTTCATAAGCCAGGAATACCCAGGGAGAGAATTAATTACATTGGAGCTTTATAAGATTGTTGAATTTGGAGTGGTTTGGCATTAAAATTGCTGTATCAGATTTTTCACAGTAAACTAGTGTTATATGCTATTTAGGAAAGCAGGAATTTCTCCTTCAACCACATCTTTCCCCCAGTCAAATAGTGGGAAATGTTGAGTCAGACATAAAATGATGTCTACTAAGGCTAGTATGTGGTTCCTTCATGCCTGGTTATGTGGATGGATGTTATGGACTGTTTCCTTTGTTGCTATAGTACCATTTTTTCCTCTTGCCAGTCCCATTCATCCCCTTCCATTTGAGTGATGAATAACATTGTAGCAAAGCTCATTGTGAGGCTTCAAAGGATGGGGAGGTGATTTTTCATTAAAACATACCAAACCAAAAATTTGTACAAAACCCAATCAAACACCCCACCCCCTCACCCGCACGCTTTCACACATTCAGTCGTACTCACATACTCATGAGCATCGAGATGCATATATCAAAGTAGCCTGTCGAGCAACCAGACCACACAGATGAATGTGTCAAAGTGGTTTTGCTAGAAATCCTCCCAATGAAATGAGCGATGAGAGGTTCCCGCTATAAAATCCTCATGTCTTCTGGGTGGTTCTTAGGTCAGCAGCTGCGTGCTGAATTTGGATGTGACTTTTGTACCCTGTAAGAGCTGAAGAGTGGTGAGGATTCCTTCATCCTGTTCTACCTCTGAGCCATTAAGATTTACTCAGTCTTTTGTCTCCTTATCGTGGCTAATTTACAGCTTCAGTCCTGTTACTTATCTTCCCACTATTATGTCTTCATGACTTAAGTCTATAGTTTGTCCCTTGTTTTAGTGTAAATGCCATCCTTGTTTTACTGACTTCTTCTGTATTTTCAGGAGCTGATACATAGTTTTACTCTGATCTTCGCTCTGTTTATCTGGGTGTTGTCAACACATGGTGTTCTTAAAGGCCTTTCTTCTGCTGTTCTTTCTGGTGTTTCCACACCCAGGCATTTCCATTCATATCAGTCTTAACATTTCCATTACAAAATGTCTCTACATTTGTACAAAAAGGGCGAGGACACCTGCCTCTGTTTCACACTATCAGCTCTTAATCTGTTATTACCCCTTAAACTACCAAAATATACTTATCAGACCTATTGTCTGAATTGTTAATAAAATTACTCACTTTGTTTATTAACATAACTTCAGCCACTCATTCTTGTATGGAGCTCTATTTTGTTTGCTAGAATTTTTTTGTTCCTGTCCTGTCATCCAAGAAGTCTCCCTAGTCTTCCTTCTCCCCCTTTTCTTGCTTTTCTACCTTGCTGGTGCCAGAGGAAATACAGGACTCTGCTGTCACACCAGCTTTATAGCTGTTGGGGCTTGTCAGCTTAATCCTTTTGTTGTTCTTGGTATTGCAGGCTCCTGTCTTGTTCATACACGCAGATTTACCCATCCTCATATCCTCTTAACCTGCTCAATACTTAGCAATTTCTGCATCTGAGGCCTCTGATCCATTTCCTCTCATGGGCTGAGTATGTACTCCTTTTACAGTAAACCTTCTTTTTTTTTTTTTTCTCAAAAATACTCTGTGAAGAGCAACCACCTTCTCAAGATGGATTCCTAGATGACTGGTGGGATAGTTGTCACCAGGTTTGAACTGCCAAGGGCTCCTCACATTACTGCTGATTTCCTTCTTTGACACGCAGTGCTTTTTACTAAAAGCACAAGCAACAGAGCTCTCTGCACTCCAGTCTACAAGGTGAATTGAAAGCGAGCAGGCTTTGTTGATTCTTTGTTTTCTGTGGGCTGGCTAGAGGATGCTGACTGTTAACAATTTTTCTCTGAAGCACTTCAGCTAAAGGAATGCTCACAGTATGCTTTAGTTTTTAATAATTTCAGAACAATTGAAAAATAGATACTATTCTTTTGCTGTTGGCACTCCCAATAGTTCATTGCTTGTGCAGTCTATCGGAGTGAAATTTTTATTTGCAGTCTTACTTGAAAGTTCTGACAAACTGTACTCACAGGCAGGCATACTAGTAATTAATGGGTTTTGATTTTACTTTTTAATTGCACCTGCTGGTATCTTTCTTTTGAGAATCTTTCCAGTAACTTTTGCCTAATGCTGGTTTACAACATGTTATGCCTTCAAGGTGAAGTTACGTGCACCAAAGTTCCATATTTCTGATTAGGAATAAGTACATGGAAGTCTGTTATTTATTCCATAAAGATACTGGCACTTTGCTATCTTGTTTCTTGGCTGCTTTGGCTGGTGTACTTCAGAGCAGCTGCAAAGTTGCCAACTTTGTATTCCAGCTGCTGCAAGGAGTATCCTGTCCAGCAACTCTTCTTACACTGGGAAAGTCCTTGGGAGGAAGAGCAGAGCTTCCCAGAGGTTTTCTTTATGTTAAAGCAATACCAGTAAGTATTCTTTTATCAATATCAAAGCTGCCTGTGAATTTAACTGACAGAAATAATTGCTCTTGTGCGACAAGTGCAACTTCCTGGAAATACAAGCTTGGACCAGAAGGGAAGGACTACTGTATTTTGAGTAGGACTATCACTTTTTCATTTTTTTCTTCTTTTAGTTCTTAAGTGTTTGGGGAAAACAATCAGGCCAGATCAGATAGCGTGAGAGAAGTGAGGCTGCTGCAGCTTTGTGCCCCCAGTCTAATCAGTAGTGAGGCTGAAAACGTGTTTGCGGTGGGCACGCTCACACGGAGTGCGCATGTACACACCACATATACATATGTATACATGGCTAGCCACACAGATGAACTGACAGATGCTGACATAACCCTCACGTGAACGTCATGCTAATGGCCTCTTCCTGATCCCCCTCTAGCTGACCAGAATGGAGGTCCACTAACTAGTGAGAGTGTGTCTGTGTATATGTATCTGTATCTATCTATAATGTATGCATACATATTTGCAGTGTGGATCCCTTGAGGTGCTGAGCTCAGGCACTCAGATATGCACACAGATGGAGAGTCCCCTGCCCAGGAACAGGTTAGAAAGGAATCTAGCAAGCAGACAGGACAGGCTGCACTGATCGGGTGCGATGGCCAGACAAGTGTACTGACCAGCAAACTGTTTACGTGTGACCAACCCTCCTCATTCTGTTATTCCTCTTATTTTCCCACACTTGCTCCTCCTCAAATCACCTAAATGCCTCCCAAGTTTCTCCCCTAAACATCCCATAGTAAGCTCTGTACCATCCTGAAATGCTTTTGCCCCCGGCATCCCCCAGTGTGTCCCATGCCCCAAGGCAATAACCCCCCTCAGTCCTGACAGGGCCCCTAGCATTGACCCATCCTGATGGGTGTCACGCTGGCTGAGGCTCTCCCGGGACAGCCCCGGGGAGGACCAGACAGGGTGTCCCCTCTGAGCCTGCAGCTTGGGTTCCCACCTGCCTGCTCCTCTGGGTGCCCAGAGAGGGGCTGGCACTGTTGGGGCTGATGGCTCCTGCTGGAGACATGGGGTGAGCCTGGGCAGGATATTATTTAGGATCCTCCTCCTGCCGTTCCCTCTCTGCGCCCCTTCGCGGGTCCACAGGCATTATTCTGTTGCATAACCTAACACTGTGCAAATGGAGCTTGGTGGAAGACACAGTCCGATACCTGTCAAGATCAGTAGTGATGCCTACAGCAGACATTTGACCAAGCTCAACAGTTATGTTACATGAGCAGGAGAACTCAAAGACTCTGTTCACGATCTTGTATATAATATGTGTGAAAACAATTTTCTTTGTGGTGTTTTTTTTGTTTGTTTGTTTTTTTTTCTGAGAGAAGAAAATGCTTTTTCTGCCTTCTTTTTTTTTCTCTTGGAAGCAATGATTTTTTTTTTTGTCAGGGGAAATAGCCTTATGTCTTCAGCTTCTTAGGTCATTATAAGAGCTAGAAGCTTTCTTCTATGTATTCTAGAAGCCCAGAAATCCCTGTGTATGTAGTACGGCTGTTTTCTGTGAAGTGTGGATTATTATTATTTTTATTAAGAATATTATTATTATTCACACATTACCTAGTGACAGTTATTGTTTATGATGTAATAGCATTTTTGTTAGGGTTAATATTATTTTTAGTCCTTGTCTTCCTTCCTCTGATAATAAGAAATAGGGAATAATTGTTCACTTATTCATTTGGAGTTAAGATCTGACTGTGAAGATGGCAGATTGTTGTAATCCCTTAACTGATACAGCGGGGTTACTGTTCTGGGAACAGCATTAAAGCAGACATGGTTGTAGAAATGCTAGCAGCCAAGCTATTTGATGCTTAGATTGCAAGCTGATAAAATAAACATACATTTAAAATGCTCAGACTCCTCTAAGAAACTAGAGTGCAGTGTTAATGGATGGAGATTGATCCTTCAGCAGAAAGACTTCAGTGCTTTTCTTTTTTGGTAACAACTGGTACACTATTCTATAATGAGCTATTATGCAATATAACTGGGAGGAAAAAAAAAATCTCTGTACTGACTATACAGCTGTTCTTGCCATTGATACAACAAAAATGGCTAAGAGACTGCAAGAAAGCATTACAGATTTGTGCAGCTTAAGCAAGACCATTGCAATTGCTAGGCAGAGTGGTGAATTTGGGCTTCTTTTCAACAGACAGAGATAAAGATTTTCTTGTGAACGATTAAGGAGTAAGGCATTGAAACTCCCTAAGGCCTTCCAACCCTCATCAGGTATTTGAAGGAGACAATGGATTCCAGCAGTTTCCTTGACTATATTAACAGCTTCTTAAAAGGAGAAAAAACTTTAATACCCGTAGGAAGTAATAAACAATGTTTTAATCTGGGACTTCAGAGAAGAAAATACTAGACAGCGTGTGCCTGTGTCTTTTTGCTCATGGTGGGTACAAAGAGTCCTTTTAATGCAGCCACCCAGAAGACTGAAGAACTGTAGGTATTGGTGAAAAATGGGGAAGGAAATGAACCTGCAATATGACTGGCTCAGTTTTGTGCAGTTGTATGCACTTATTTTATAAATAAGAGCTTTGAAGTACTGATATTTTTCAGGATACAGCAAAATATTCAGTAAAACCATTGATTTTGTTTTTAAGATCGTGGGATCTTTAACAAGCAAACCTATTCTTTCTTTAAAAGAATCTTCAGAAAGTTGCATCTGCTAACTGGACTTCGATGCTTGAGTTTTTTTGGGAGCAGGTATCGTACCTTTTGGTAAAGGAGCACTAATAGGTGGATCCAAAGTAAAAGAATAAGTAATGTAGTAGGAATATTATTGGAGTAGAAAGACATGTTTCTTGAGTTAAAGTTATTCCAGATATCATTGTTTATATGTGCTTTTTATTTTCTATATATGACATATATGCTTTACTACTCCTTTATTTTTTTTTGACCCAATATTACCTATATAAAGCGTAAAAAAGCTTAAAGAAATATTTGCTTTAGAAATATACTCAGTATTTTGAGAACTGATTGGATGTCTGAAGCCTAATAAAAGAATTTTTGCTGAGAGTCATACAGTATGGTAAAGGAGACCACCTGTAATGCTAAGGAGTACCTATATGTGTGACATGTTGCAGAATGAAACTCATGTCCTATCTCAAGTAAATAGAATTTTAGCTCAAAAGAAATATTGTAGTTTTAAGACTATAAAACAATGTTCAAGTAGCCCAATTACTTGCCCATTTATTTGTATTTTAAAATGAAATTGCTGTGTTTTGCTGTGGAAGTACCTGGTGCTGAGCATGAAAGATAGTTGTGTTAAAATGGCTATGAAAAACTGAGTTTAAAATAGTTTTTTTGGATAAACTCAGTAAGTTACGTTCTCAGCTGTAGAATATGAACTTAAGATAAATAAAGGGATCCTTTGAAATAGTTTTGAGGAAGTGTTTTATTTCATGTTTGACTCAGTACTGTTTCCTAAGAAAAAAAAAACCCAAACATTTTAATGGTTGGGAGAGGGGGCCTGTGACTCAGCAGCTGAACAGGAAGCTTTTTGTTGAAAATTTTTTTCGTACTTTGCTAACTGTAAGTATCATCTAATTTATAACTGTTACCAGTGGTAACCATTTGCAGTGTCTGGAGGCTCTAGTCAAAATCTTGTTGGTGTTATGAATAAATAAAAACATGTATAACCTAATGCTTTTGATTTTTCACAAACTGGATATTAAACTAGATAGGACAGAAATGAACTCCAAATCTGCTAGGAAGTACTTCAATAAGCTGCAGTTTGTATGTCCTATATACGTCACACTGATTTATCTCAGTTGCATATGTGAAATATTACATATGCAGCAAGTCACATTATCAGCTGTATATCTAAGGTAAAATTACTCTGTGTGCAAAGTAGCAATTTGTTCAGGTTTTCTAGATGTATGGCAACCTGGGCATTTGAATTGCTGGAAATCAGGTAGATAACTGCCTGAGTAGTTGGGCACTAAATTAATGAGAAATAGTTTATTGTCCCAGTAAGTGATATTGGCAGACTTCAGAATTTCAGATGAAGATGAGGTAGAAAAACAAGATCAAGAGTTACGATGGTTGGTTGATTTGGTTGCGAGGGTTACAGAGTGCACAAGCTGAGTCATGTGTGTGTGACTAATATAAAGGGCACATGCTGACATAGAGAATTACGCTGTCATATATGCTTTTTCTTGTATTTACTCTTATCAGCTTTCCATGCAAATGATTCTGACTTCCTATTAATCTTCTGAAATGGACAACGCTTTAATCCATTTGTTTGCTATGCAAAACTTTATGATACCTCTGTTTATTTTACTGAGCCTTCAGTATTTGAAGGGGAGAGAAGAGGAGATATGGGTGAAAGAAAATGTGGTGCATGTAAATCCCCTTTTTTCTGAGCCTGTGAAAACAACATTTAATTCTTCATGTCACTGAAAAATAGTTTGTTTCCATTTGGCAGTGTATTTGATGAGACTGAGAAATGTATATGTAAATACTGGGGGGAAAAAAGCATTCACTATGGAAGATAGGCGTACTGAACTTCTCATTTGTCACCTCACTTTACCTGAAGATTGCTTCTTTTAAAGTCAAACATAGCTTTCCAAATAACTTATAGCACAAAACAATGATACAATTGCGAAGATGGAATTTTACTGTATAGTTCAATGTTTGTACATGTAATACTAAAGGCAGGCATATGCCTCTGAACACTTGTCTGTGTTTGGATTGAGATGTTTCAAAATAGACACTTTTGGTGGTTTGTAACATCAGGATATCATTTAGGTAGCAATTTGACTCTTGAAGATACGGATTTAAGACATAAATTAAGTTTGATTATTCTATAGGGACCTCCAGAACATAAGGGAAATATATGTTGATGTAATCAGAGAATACATGCTGTTATAATCTGTCCTGAAGATGCTCTTGAAATTACTGAGATGTGATGGAGTCTCTTAGCTGATTGTAGTGGATTCAGAAGGATCTTTGCATGTAAGAAGTTAGGGTTAGTTTGTGAGCTGCTTGATGGCAAGCTATGTTCCTGAACTTCAAATTGTGTACCAAACTTACTTGTGAAGTAAGATTCCTTTACCTTGTCTGTTTTTATCTTCATTGTGTTCTCACAAGAACTTCTAATGCTGGAGAAGTGGAATGTAGGCTTGTGCTATTTAAAAGGCAACCTTGACTTGCAGGTCTTGCCCCAGTGCAACTGAGGTGAGGGAAAGGAAGGAGATTAGTAGCTCCATTAAGAGTTTAAGAATTTGGGTCTTGAGGTCTTATCTATGCTATAGCTCTAAAACATGAGATCATTGCATCACGTTTGGTTGCAGGTGTGTTCAGAATGTGTGTATCTGTTGGTTGTGAGAGCAGTTAGGATTAAACCTTTCTGGCAAATCAGGCTGTCATCTTTGAAGTTAATAGCTAATACTTTCTGATGCTGAACATTATGGATCCTAAATCAAAACAGAATGTGCTCCTTGGTGTTCAACTGTCAGATATTGAAAAAAGTAAATAAAGAAACCAGTCAGAATGTGCTCCTTGGTGTTCAACTGTCAGATATTGAAAAAAGTAAATAAAGAAACCAGTGCTATTGTGGGGGGTGGTGGTGGGAAGGAAAGATAAAAATGTGCCTGGAAATCAGATCTGAAATTCAGTGTGTTTTTTAGGCCATTAGTTAAAAATGTGATTACATTGTGCTTTGAAAACTGTCTCAGACAGTCAGCAGAAAACATTCTTGTATGACTTCTAAAAGGAAAAACAAGTGATTACAGCCATTTCTTATCGATTTGTTCCTTGTTTGTTCTTCCTACCACAGCATTTTCAGACTTTATTAAGTGTCAAAGGTCAAGCTCAGTTTGCCATGAAATCCAAACGCATGTGTTTTTCTGTTAATGATTGACTTCAGCCTTCCTTTAAAGGTTCCTGAAGGCTTAAAACTTACAATCTCTACCAGCAATATTTTGCCTAACAGTGCACTTTCTACTTTTGAGCTTTTGTTTTTGCTTTTATGAACTTAAGTGTTTGGTTATTTTCCTCTAACTTTTTAAATTACATAGAAGATTTTCAGTCTCTCTAGTAGTAAAAGTTGTTTGCCTATAAGAACATCTTTTTGTTTAACTGTTTCAGGTTCCTACTTGTGACTTAGTTTTGAAGAAAATGTCATGATGAGTTTCCTGTGATACTTGCTTTGGATTCACATTACTGTCTGTTTTGTGGATTTGGTAAAGGGGGAACCAACAAGCAAAAAAACCCCTAGAACTCTGCCTAAGCTTGTGCTATTATAGTGAGTGTAAATTGGATGATAGTTAAGTAATCATGTAGTTGCAGTGATATGGGATGTTTTGTCAGTGAGTGAATACCTATTTTTCCGACTCTTCTGATTTCCTGTTTCTTATGCTCACAAGGACTTGTTCTCAGTAAGAATTCTGATCTTGTGTTGTCATTACTTATGAAGGCAGAGGGTGAAACTCATCCTATTTTTGTACATGGCAAGCTTGGGGAGGGTCACTGTATTAAGGGTATACGTGAATCTCTTCTGGCACTTGGTCTTTCATCTGTCACACATCATGTCAGAACATTTCTAGTATATAAAGCCTTGGAAGAAATCAGTATGTGTTCTGACTTGATGTAATATTTGGTTTTGTTTCTTACTCCTGCTGTATTGTTGTATAACACATTGGCAAGTTTATGCTTCTTTCCACCTTGTTGCATCAAGATCAAAATGGCACATGTAAACCTGAAGTAGCATTTTGGACTCTCACAAGGCATGTGTCCTGAAGAAATGCTGTGCAGAAGCACAGGAAAGCTTACAGCTATTTGTAAAATCTGTGAATTCAATCTTTTCATGCAGAATAAACCAGTTTAGACTGTCTGATAATGACTTAATGTCTGCTGAAAACATAGGTTAAGCTTTCATGCTTGTGATACAGAAACAGGGTGTCTGTTCAAAGATCTCTTTATTGGGATCCAGTGGGTCAGATGTAGGTTTTGGTTTCTGACTCAATTATAACTATCAGTATCTTTCAGTAACAAGATTATTGAATAAAACACTTGTTCCTCAGGGGCACCAGAAAAGAAAGAGCGGGGAAAACACAATGTATGTTATGCCTGTCAGATACTTCCACCTGGTTCATAAATCTTTGTGTGCTGGCCATGATCTCTCTGACTGTGTTGTGGAAGTCTGGTTAGATCCTTAATAGATAATTCTGATTCTTAAAGCCTATTCACGATAGCTTTGGTGTCTAGAAGTATGGTATTTTCTTGCGCTAAATTCTCTTTGCCCAAAATATTTTACAGCTTTCATTTAACTTGGGATTTAATTTTTTGTTTGTTTGTGGTTTTTTTTTGGATAGTGCTGCTTTAAGGGAGAGCCTAGCTCAGACATCTGCAAGCTATACACTTGGAACTAAGCAAACTGAAAGCCGTAGTCATGTAACCTGAGTTCAGAGTATAGGATACTTAGTTCCTGTGGCAGCATTATGTCATAAGTTTATTTTTAGTCCTTAAAAGCATACCTTCTCTAATAGGATCAGCAGATCTCTTCTGAATAGAACAAGCAGTGCGCTTTTTTGACAGTAGAAATTCTAAATGTGTCAATACCTGCATTTCAACATCTTTCCTCTTCTGCTGGCATATTGTTCTGTGATCTGTGGATTGCTCAGTAATGGGAACAGCTATGCAGAAATTCAGTTGCTCTCCCTTTTGCACCCACAACTAATGAAATTCCTCAGAATTCATGAGAAGCTACTGAGCAGTCTCTGAAACAATTTTCAGAGGCGTGTGTAAAGCAAGGCTTATAGCACAAGGCATTTGTTGTCATACTTGGGAAGTGATAGGTTGGATAAAAATAGGGTTGGCGATTTCCAGGAGGCTGACCTACAGAGGCTCTCTGTGGACATGGCAGGATATTCTGATACTTGCTGGACCTAATGGTTCTGTTGATTACCTAACATCTGTTGAACAATGCCTTCTTTTTAGAAATTACTAGCTTTTCCCTAGAGACATCCTCTTTCATCTGTTATCTATTTTTATTTATCTGAAGTGCCTTAGGCAAAGGGTAACCCTGAGCTTCTGGGCACAGGCAACAAGAGTAAAACTATTGATGGAAAAAGTGCATCAGTAGAAGGGAGATACAGTAGTTCTAAGCAATGAAGCTTACA
The DNA here is from genome assembly GCF_030867145.1 of Opisthocomus hoazin. Lineage (NCBI taxonomy): Eukaryota > Metazoa > Chordata > Aves > Opisthocomiformes > Opisthocomidae > Opisthocomus > Opisthocomus hoazin. Next base: position 78,444,151 of record NC_134415.1, on the reverse strand, counting down.
TCTATAATGCTAACAATAGGCTTCATGAGGTCTATTTATAAGGGATCTATTTGGCTTAGAATTCAAGGATACCCTCAATTCACAGAATCACAGAATGGTAGGGGTTGGAAGGGACCTCTGTGGGTCATCTAGTCCAACCCTCCTGCTGAAGCAGGGTCACCTACAGTAGGTTGTAGAGGACCTTGTCCAGGCGGGTCTTGAATACCTCCAGAGAAGGAGACTCCACAACCCCTCTGGGCAGCCTGTTCCAGTGCTCCATCGCCCTCAGAGTGAAGAAATTCTTCCTCATGTTCAGACAGAACTTCCTGTGCTTCAGTTTGTGTCCATTGCCCCTTGTCCTGTCACTGGACACCACTGAAAAGAGCTTGGCCCCATCCTCTTGACACCCACCCTTCAGGTATTTGTAAGCATTTATTAGGTCCCCTTGCAGCCTTCTCTTCTTCAGGCTGAACAAGCCCAGCTCCCTCAGCCTCTCCTCGTAGGAGAGATGCTCCAGTCCCCTCACCATCCTTGTAGCCCTCCGCTGGACTCTCCAGTAGCTCTTCATCCTTCTTGAATTGGGGAGCCCAGAACTGGACAGAGTACTCCAGATGGGGCCTCACTAGGGCAGAGTAGAGGGGGAGGAGAACCTCGCTCGACCTGCTGGCCACACTCCTCTTGATGCATCCCAGAATGCCATTGGCCTTCTTAGTAGCCAGGGCACACTGCTGGTTCATGGTCAATGTGTCATCCACTAGGACACCCAGGTTCCTCTCCGCAGGGCTGCTCTCCAGCAGGTCTGCCCCAAGCCTGTACTGGTGCATGGGGTTGTTCCTCCCCAGGTGCAGGACCCTGCATTTGCCTTTGTTGAACCTCATCAGGTTCCTCTCTGCCCAACTTTCCAGCCTGTCCAGGTCACGCTGAATGGCAGCACAGCCTTCTGGTGTATCCACCACACCTCCCAGTTTGGTGTCATCAGCAAACTTGCTGAGGGTACATTCTAACTCTTCATCCAGGTCGTTGATGAAGAAGTTAAACAAGGCTGAGCCCAGTACTGACCCCTGAGGGACACCACTAGTTACCGGCCTCCAACTAGACTCAGCACCGCTGATGGCAACCCTCTGAGTTCTGCCATTCAGCCAGTTCTCAGTCCACCCCACCGACCACTCATCCAGCCCATACTTCCTGAGCTTCCCTAGGAGGATGTTATGGGAGACTGTGTCGAAAGCCTTGCTGAAGTCTAGGTAGACAACATCTACGGCTCTCCCTTCATCTACCCAGCCAGTCATGCCATTGTAGAATGCTATCAGATTGGTCAGGCATGATTTCCCCTTGGTGAATCCATGCTGACTACTCCTGATAACCTTCTTTTCCTCCACTTGCTTGTTGATGACCTCCAGGATAAACTGCTCCATCACCTTTCCTGGGATGGAGGTGAGGCTGACCAGCCTGTAGTTCCCTGGGTCCTCCTTCTTGCCCTTTTTGAAGATTGGAGTGACATTGGCCTTTCTCCAGTCCTCGGGCACCTCTCCTGTCCTCCAGGACCTCTCAAAGATGATGGAGAGTGGCTCAGCAATGACATCCGCCAACTCTCTCAGCACTCGTGGGTGCATTCCATTGGGGCCCATGGATTTGTGGACGTCCAGATCGCTTAAGCGATCCCTCACACAGTCCTCCTCGACCAAGGGAAAGTCGTCCTCTCTGTAGGCTTCCTCTCTTACCTCCAGGGCCTGAGATTCCTGAGGGCCAGTCTTAGCCCTGAAGACTGAAGCAAAGAAGGCCTTCAGTAGCTCCGCCTTCTCCGCATCCTCCGTCACGAGGACACCCGCCTCATTCAGCAGCGGCCCCACATTGTCCCTAGCCTTCCTTTTGCTGCTGATATAGTTGAAGAAGCCCTTCTTGTTGTTTTAGACATCCCTTGCCAGCTTCAATTCCAGGTGGGCCTTGGCCTTCCTCGTGGCATCCCTGCATGCTCTGACCACATTCCTGTATTCTTCCCAAGTGGCCTGTCCCTCCTTCCACATTCCATGGACCTTTCTCTTCCACCTGATCTCCGCTAGAAGCTCCTTGTTCAACCATGCAGGTCTCCTGCTTCCTGTGATTGATTTCTTTCTCAGGGGGATGCACCGCTCCTGAGCATGGAGGAAGTGACGTTTAAAGAGTGACCAGCACTCTTGGACCCCCCTGCCTTCGAGAGCCCTGGCCCACAGGATTTCTGCCAGTAGCTCCTTCCCATTGATTCGAAGATCTGGTAGGAAAAGCCTAACAGTACAATGTATACTATTAAGCAGGTATTTTTTATTGCGGCGCTGGGCACATGGGGCATTTCTCCTCTAAATGTGCGCCCCAGACACCTGTTACTTCAGGTTAAATACAATCACATATGTAAATATTCATTATATTTCTAAGAATTAGTTAGCATATGTAAATATTTTTCACGCATGTCTGTTAGCATCTTTGGGTGGTGTTTGGGGGTCCCAAGATGAAGGCCCATCCTCGTCATCACGCTGTTCACTGATTGACGTTTGTTTCTGCGCAAACTCAGTTCTAGGATCACGTGTATCATGTCCTTCAGGTTGTTTGGCTCTAGTCTTGTTGCTCTCTTGGTGCCTCTTTATCTCTGTAGCTTAGCGCATTTGCCCTCCCAAGGCCGAGCTGTCTGGAGTAGAATTATTTAGAAGTCTCTTTTATCCCACAATTATCCCAATTATTTGCTGAGAACCAAGACCACTTTTGTTTCACTTAATTATTTTGTCTAACGACTAAGTGATAGCTTGTGCCCATGTCCTTGCACTACATTGCTTAATGAGAAAACAAGGATTAGTGTAACAGTTACATCGTTAGATCACTATGCATGCAGGAATACAAGTTACAGTACTAAAGACTACTAAAAACTAGAAAATATTAAGGCTTTTTTGTCATAGTTTCACGTTTCTTACAATCTCCTCTATCACCATCTGCTAAGGAAAAAAATAAAAAAGGTTTTAATCTTATGGCGTAGTTTTCTACTTTTGTTTTTCTTACCTGAAGGAGTTCTTACATCTTTAAGATTCACAAACAAGGGATTGGTGGTCAGCCTAATACTGCCAACCTATTTTTTTTTTTTTCTGAAGAACTGCTAACATTTAAGATGATCTTCGGAATCTGTTTCTTCAAGAAGCAGGGGTTTAGAATGGTTATTATTCCATCAATTATAGTGTCTTAGAGTAATTTGAGTTGGAAGAGACTTTAGTTATCTGGTTTGACACTCCTTTACTCAAAGCAGGGCCAAGTTAAAAAGTACATTGAACTTCTGAGTTAGATCAGGTTGTTCACTGCCTTGTCCAGTCAAGCTTTCAAATATATCCAAGGTTGGAAGTTCCTCAGCTTTTCTGGACTACACATGCTGGTGTTTGACTACCTTCATGGTGAAAAATTTGCTTCAGAATGTCCTATTGGAAAACCTTTTACTGCGGTTTCTGTTGTTTTTTCTCCTGTCACTGTGCACCACTGATAATAGATTAGATCTGTCTTCTGTAATCACCACCCGTTAGATGTCTAGAGGCTCTAATTAGATTCCTTTTCAGCTGGTGGTCTCATCTGCAGGCTGAACAAATTCAAACTTTGTAGCCTATCCTCATACATGAGCATGTTGGTGGCTGACCATTAGACTTGCCGAGTTCTTGTGTATTGCTGAGTGATTAATATGGCAGATTAAATTTGGTGTATGTATGTCTCATGGGGGAAAATACATGCTGGGAAAAAAAAGCCTTTACATCAGTCATTACCATTAGCAGGAAAATAAGGTCATGGATAGTCTTCTAAATATCTTTACTCTGAAGCAGTTGTGGTACTTATAAAAAAAAAAAAAAAGGAAGGATAATTAAGAGACAGAGAATGAAAAAAGTTGTTACCACAGAAACGTTTTGTTTGTCCCATATTAAATATGGTATGTTGTTCTGACTACCCTGTCTTAGAAGCAGTAAGATACAATTAGACTCAGGATAAAGGGGGAAGATGGAAAAGTATATCTTGCATCTTTTTGACTTAGTCTGTCTTTGTATCCTTCATTTTGGAGAAGAAACTAGTATGAGCAGATCTGATAAAGGCATATAAAATTGCAGGTTGCAAGAGAAAGTTTAGCAGGGATGACTAGTTCATATTTCTTACAGGAGAGGAATGAAAGTGAGCATGTTCAAAACAAAAGGAAGTTTATTTTTTGTGTGGTGCTGGAGCGTGTTCTGTAACAGATTACTGTAAAGTGCAGTGGAGCCAAAGTAGTACTGATGGAACTAAATGTTCTTGAATGGTTAGATGCAACTTTCTGCTTAGAAGGTTTCTAAGCTGCTTATTGCTGAATGTTGGGAGGACATAGCCAGGGAAAAAAGCAGGATGCTAGCGTTTTTCAAAGGTTCTTTGTCTAAGTATTTTGTGGTGGTCAGAAACAGGATAATGGGCTGAATTAGTCTTTGATCTACACAGCATTGCAATTCTCTAGTTCTCAGAAAAGTCATGTGAATGTGATTATGCAGGCAAGGAATTATTAATACTAGCTGGAGACAAGCAAATTATCTCCAAAAATAACTGAAAAACCACTTCTATTTTCTCCAAAACAGGATCTCTCAAATTCCCAAGCTACACTCATAACAAATCTTCTTATGGAATCCAATCTTGTGCTTTGCTGTAGGGAATATCCTTGTATGTAAATGGACATAACAGAAGTGGAGGTCCTTCATGTAGTCCATAGTGGAGTTTCGGAGTAGTTTGCTGTAAGATGTTGCAGATGCTGAAAATAAGTGTTGCAGGAGAGGATGGCATTTCATGGAGGAGAAATCGCCAGAATGGTGATAAATACACTGAAAAAAAGTAATGTCCAAATTTGTTTAGTAGGAGAAACAAAAAAAAAAACACCCCGGGAAAGTACCTCAGCTGTTAATGGTTTGCGTCCGGGAGAGTACAGGCTTCCTTATTCTTGCATAAATCATAACTAATAACTGAATGCAAGCATGAATATTTTCATACTGTAAATATTGTCCTTCCCTTTTTTCCAAGTATTCTTATAAAATACAAGGAAAACCCTCCTAAATATTGTTGAAATTGAGCTTTCAGAAGTTACTAAGTGCCATTATTTAATCAGCTATATTAACTCTGCATTATGATTTTATTGTAACAGGCTACTTCAGCACAAACCTTTTCAGTGTGAGACAATGAAACATTTTTAAACATCTGCCATTCATATAACTTACGTCATATTGTTTATGTTACACAATCACTTTAAAATAATTTATTTCTTAGAAATCTGCTTTGTAGAGTTCTTTCCCCAAAATAAGATTTCACACACTTTCAGTGTGTGAATGAGAGAATTATTTCCATCTTAAGTCAAGAGGTTGACTCTGAAACAGTTTGTCTCCTGATTCTGTACTTTCTGTTCATTGTGAGTTAATGCAAGAATTTCTCACTATCCAGCATCGTTATAGTTTGTACTTAAGTGTTAGCAGCATTGTACGGCCTGAACTACTGTACTAGTTACATAATGAGATGGTGGGAGAACAGATTTTTAGGAAGAATGTCTGACAGTGAGCAGAGGTGCTGATTTAGGGGATGGTTGGCCAGTGAATTTTCCAAGTGCCTAAAAACGATGTAGCTATAGGTCTTTGCTCGTGAGAATCTTATGTTGAATGTAGAAAGTTTGCTCTCACTTTCCACAGTCTCTGCTTCTCTTAGTATGTGTAGTGCCAAACAGATCGTTGTGCAAACTATCCAGTGAACTGTGATTTTACTGCTGTCTGGGTTTGCTGCATGAGCCACACAAACACACATACCTGATTTTTCAATGTAGGGAAACAAAATATTTTTTAGTTGATTTTTGAATCTTCAATTTAAATATTCTTCTCTATCACTTGTCTTTCAGACAGTAGGTTTTTTCCCCTGTCTCAACCAGAAAGACTTCAAGAGAAAATATTAAAAAAATTCTTGAAGTTCATTACAGAATGAAGGGTGTTATTACTGAATTCAGCAAACCACTTGAAAGAGACTTGTGAGGATAAAACTGATAAGACTCTTATAATGCATAGAAAAATTTTGATTGTAAAGAGGAATGGCATGGATGAGTAGCCTTTATTTAAATTTATGCATGATAAAGCATTCCAATGCAATATGGTATAAATGCTTTCTTTTCTGTTGTCTCATAAGCCCTAGTGCTTAAGTCTAAAGAGTGAACGAAAATATTTAACAGCTTGATTCATAGTTTGGTAGATAAATATGTATTATGTAATCCAACTGTGACAATGGGAATGATTTTCTAAATGCTTAGACATTAGAGGCTATATCTATTGCCAAAGACAAAAGACACTATTTAAAATATGTCTGACTTTTAAAATCTCATTGTAAAACAGCAGCATATTTGTTGAGTAGCTGGTGTAGTTTCGTAGTTGAACAGAGACACAATTAGAGAAATAAGTGAATATATACTCAGATTATAGCTGAAGTACATACGTTTGTATGAACTGAGAAGAAAAGAACATGTAGCTGTGACTTTTTTTAAATTTTGAAATAATTTCAGTTAGAATTAAGGAGGTGTTTTGTAATCTGTTATGTGTTTCAATGGTAGAGAAACAGACTTTTCAGTGTAGATGCTACCAATAAGCTCTCTGGTCTGATATTTTTATTTTAGGGATAATTTCTGTTACATATTCTAGGGAAGCTCAGGAATTTGTTATTCTGCACTTGCATGTTTTGAGGAGCTAATTCTTAACTTCCAGAGCCTCAAGGAAGGATGAATTCCTTAAAGTAGGAATAGCTTTTCTACGGCAATCAAAATGTTTAATGTATGAATGCAGTTATATGTAGCAATTAGGTGCTGTATTAGTATCTGAGTTAGCAGCTCTGGACCATAGCCAGCTTGTGATCAGGAAAGCAGCCAACAGCCTGGAGGAGAAATGTTTTAATTAATATGTAATAACTGCTCTAGAGAGCGCTCATTATCCTGACAAGCTGCATTTGTACTTTTTCCTATTACTTATTTGGGACCGTTGTAATTCCTATTTTAAAAATGTGGAAGAAAATTTATTGTACCTCTTTTCATGCTGAGAGAAAAAGTGTAAGAATACTTGAAAACTTACTTAGGCAAAGCAAAAAATTACTTGGATCTATTGATCTATATATTTTATACCCATCAATTTCTTCATAGGATCAACATTGCAGCAAGAATTACTTACTTTAAGGAAATTAACTATTTCCACATATGCTGTTCTGTTTACATCTGCATTCTTTTTGGTGCTAGATTTCTTCACAGAGGGTGAATACAGTAAATTTTCTTGAACTTGGAGTACATGTGAAGTTAAACTTCAATAACATTCTTTTCATTAAATAATAAAGCTGTTCATACGAGACATGCCAATATCTCTTGAAGTTACATTTCTGTAGGACCCAAGAGCCTCGTATTAACTTCAGGTTGTAAGTTAAAGGGCTCCAGTTTCCATTAGGTAGGTAAGTGGTAGACCACGGGGTCCTACTTCTGCAGTTTAATCTCAGTGCCGTTCTGAAATGCTTGAGATGCGGCTGTTGTCCTTCCTTTTAACTCTCTGTTGCGTTGAAAATCAGTGGGAACCTTTCTTCTCTTTTAGGTTTTGCTTGTAATTGTTGTAACAAGAAGAGAGAATCGAGTGATAAGAAAGGCATATTTCTTTCATTAGTACGTGGAAGCATTAAGAGACAAAGTCAGCGTGTTGTTAATTTAATGTAATTTGAGCTGAATGTTTTCATTCAGGCTTTTATATACCAATTATTTTATGAGCATTATAAGCCATTAAAAAGTACTGTAAACTATTTGATTACACTAAAGAGAATGCTACTTGAATCACAGCCTGTGCTAACTGGAAATTAGAGCTGCTGAACTCTGTTTGTGGTTCAGAAGAAATTTAGACTGACTTTATGCAAGCTACTTAAACTTTGTTTTGGTTGCTGTTTCCTTACCTGTTTGTTTCCGTGCACATACCTGTCCAAGTGAGATTGGATTCTCATAACTAGTAATCTCTGGTGGGCTTGTCGAGTGCCACAGTTGCCTTTGTCTTCTCATACCTAGGCAGAAAGGCTGGCAGGAGGTTCAAACAACCATTCCTTGGTAGCTTCATGCCACTGGGAATCTTGTGCCAGTGAGACTTGCAATGCCCACTTCTCAAGTTTTAGCTGCCTTTTTTCTTAGCCTTGCATATGCGCCAGGTAGCACAGGTAGTCTGTGATTCTTAGTGCTGCGCCACAAGTCATGCAAAGCTGCTGAGAACTGTTGATGGTGGTGGAGATGCCATTTATTGGAGGGGTGGAGGGGACAGGACAGGAAGCTATGGACATTCAACCTCCTAGTGTTTGCAGTTTTCTTTGAATAGAGAAGTGGAGGGTCTCTATGTAGCTCACTCTGGGAAAGATAAGTAAAAAGATGAGGAGTCTTGTAGAAGTTGGACTTCTCAGAAGCTTTGCAACTGGCTGTTCTCAGTCTGACTCCTGCTTATGAATTGTAGTTCGTACAATGTTAGCTTGCAACATCAGGATCCATCTGGGCTGTAACTTGGGACAGATCTCTAAGTCACTCTTGCCATATCCAAGGTGCATTTGAGCTGTCCTTGACTGCAGAGGAAGAGAAAGGACAGACCTTTCATAATTTTGTCTTTGCCTTTCAGTCGGTGTCACGGGGGCCTTGTTCTTCCTAGTGCTTCCTGCTTTCCCTTCCTGCAGCTCGTGTTTCTGCTGCAGAGGTGCAAGTCTGGCAGGGCTGTCTTGTCTGGGTTAGTCATACCCAAAAAAGTACCTCACTCTTCAAATTGTGCCTTGAAACTCCATTATGTTTATCCCATGCTCAATAACATCCCCCCCTCACTCTCGCCCCAAACAGTTAGTTCATGGTTCACTGAGATAATTGTTTGCCCTAACATAAAGGGTTTATTTCTTGTACTCTCATTTCTGTTTTTCTCTAACCATCTGTTCTCTTTTGTCTTTCATTTACACTATAAACTCTTTGAAGAAACAATTTTTTTTGTTTGGTTGGTTGTTTTGCTGTTTTCTTTAGTGTCTTGCACAACAAAGTCTTTATCAATGCGTAGGGCTCATTGGAGCTTTAACAACACCACTTCTAAGTCTTGGTGTAGATAGATATATTTGCAAATATTCTTCATTAGGTTTGTTGGTTATATATTTTTTCCAGATGATTGTGATTCAGTGGTAAGGGCACTCAAGTTTATTTGACCTGGCTATATTTTTACTGTGTCTTTAGGAAAGATGTTCTAAACAAAATTCCAGTTACACAGATTTAAATCTGTTGCAGGTTGAAAGAGTTCTTTCATCATCTGTACAATTAAAAAAATTTAAGATATTTTTTCCAATGCATTTTGCATAAGCGGCTTTCTTCTGCTACCTGTTTAGACCTTTTTTTTTCCCCAAATAGATGGGGTTGTTTACCTACTTGAATATATTTGTTGTAACTATTGTGTTACAGCATCTTGATTTACCTTTATGCCTTGGGACAACTGTTGGGTGTAATATCAGTATCGATATTTGGAAGAACGATTAGATGATAGCAGGTAAATGATGTGGTTCTCAACACCTGTATGAAGTGAAGCAGCAAGCTGACTTTTAAATGAATAAAATTATCTTTTACCTAATTTATTTGAAGATATTGTTGGTACGCTTGAAATAAAAAAAACACACTTTTAGCTGAAACTTCAGTATACTCACCTGAACTGAATCTTAATGATCTAAAGGCCTGTTTATAAACAAAGTACAGTTTTAACAATGTCTGTAAAGCTGGAGTAGTATCAGATGTAGTGAAAATTTCCCATCATATATGAAAATGATTGTACTAGCTCAAGTTCTTTATTGTATTCCTAATGTATGTATTATAGTATGAAAGCTGATTGATGGTAGTTTACTCACTAATGTTAAGTATGGTCTAGATCTGTGTAATTAAGTTAAAATTTGTTTATTTCTTCAGCAAACCTAGCTGTTTAAAATCATTAAAGTCTAGAATTAAATCAAATGAAATGTGCTAATTGATGTCAGAATGGATATGGAGCCTGAGTTCTCTTTAATGGCCTAGTCATCAGCTTGAATAGTAGGTTACTTACTGGAGGAATACTTGTGTTTAAAAAAAAAAAAATAAAGGAAAAAAAGTAATAATAACTTCTGTAGCTGTTTACATTCATTGAGCTGGTAAAGTCTAAATTAGTTGATTATGTAAACTGGTCAGGCTTTTTATTTTTACCATATATTTAAATATTTTTAAAATAGTTACCCAGCTGTTTCACTTTTATCTGTAATTTTATGTTGCTGAACTAAAACAAAGACTAGCTGAAAGCTGAAATCACTTGATATTCTAAAATGCGGTCTTTTTCCATTCTGCAGCATGGGTGAACTCGCTTTCTATGGGCATGGTCTTCTTCTGTTCTCCAGTAGTCAGCATATTCACAGACCTGTTTGGTTGTCGAAAAGTAGCTGTTATTGGAGCTGCAGTAGGATTTGTTGGACTCCTTTCAAGTTCTTTTGTAAGGTAAAAAAATTATCTTCTTTACATTGAAAGTATTTTGTCAGGTTTATGTGGTCCCACTAACAGAATATGAAGTAAGCAGTGATACTTTGTGTTATCTGTTAAAGTAGAAACCTTGTTTTATTTGTTTTCATTTTTGTCTTTCAAATTATGACTTGTGGAAACTCCAAGTGGTACTTCAACTTCAAAAGTAATTTAAAAAATATAATGTAACCTCATAACAGCACTCCTTATTTAACAGGGACCACTATGTATAAATGTATGAACAGCAAGGCTAATGCTAGAAGACCAACAGCATTGTCCTGGATAAGCTTCTTGTATGTTTTCTTCATGTATGCTGTGTTTTAGCAGGTGCATGAACATTGTTTCTGTATCCTCTCTCTTTTCTTCTATTCTTACTGGTCCAATTGCCAAACACTAAGACAGTGAAAACCTTGGTATACTTAGGGTTTATTGGCTTTAAGAAAATCTCAGTGATTCTCGTTACTGAAAACAAATGAATAGTAGCTGAGTTTTTTTTCTGTTCAGATTATACTTCATTTTGTACTTTTCTGTAGCCTTTGCAGAATAAATCCTAAGTTGTTCAAGAATGGCTGATTTGTTGGACGTGCACAGTAGAAGATGAGGAAACAGGAAATTTCCTCACTTCTAGAAATCGGTAGAAATTGGTCAGTGAAGATAGGGTAAGAAATAGCAGGAAAATAAGCCATCATTATCTCTAGTTCTTGACCTGCTTTTTTCCATCCTTAATGGAGTAAGTACAGGAACAATCAAAAGCAAAATTCAGAAGTTTCCTACATAAATGAAAACAAATCTATACAGACAGGCTTGTGAAAACATTTTTTTTATGCCTGTGCTCTGAACCAGATAAGTGAGAGCTGGCTGTGATCTGGATGGATGAATATCCACACCATGCGGCACTGTGCCTGAGCAAATATGTCTAGTTTGGACATAAGTCCCCTAATGTGAAAACATAGCCACAAATTTACAGGAATAGAAGACAAATAGTCTTGTCTCAGTTACTGAGACTAGTATTTGTATTTATTCTTGGAATAACTTACAATTATGGGGAAAAAACAAGCTTTGTTTTCTTATTACTTGAGCAAGTTTCTTATTTTTATTTTATTTTTTGGTTAATCCAAGTGCAAATATTTTGCTTAACTGATTTTATTAAAGCAAACAAACAAAAAGACCCAATTCCTGATATGTTCTAAGAGGCTTGTTACCACATGTGAATTAACAACTAAAAGAATGCATCTTGAAAAAGTCTTTCGTCCTCCTTGCTTCCTAGAAGTGTGGTGAATACTAAAACAGTCTACTGTAAATTAAACCCCTTGATAAAGGAAATATGTTTTCTTCCTTTGAACAAAATTCTGTCATCTTCGTGTTTCTCTGATATCCAATGGAACAAGGGCACAGAAGAGGCATGCAAAAGGAAGTTATTTTGTAAAGGCTTTAAAATTTTTTTAGTTTACTTGAATTTTGTTTTAGAATTTGAGGAGTACTTTGAGAGAAGAGGTGAGTTCTTGTTAGAGTACATGCCATGTTAATGTGCATTCTTGGTGTTTCATTATGTTGCCTACACTGAAATGATTTATGCATATGATCTTATCAGTTAATTGAAGGAGTGTAGGTCAGATAATAAAAGTCAATGTTCTAAAAGTAAAATATTGTACAGTGGATAAATGTAAATATGATTTACTGCTTTTGTTACATACTGATTTTTAATATAAATTCTATCTCTTAAGAAACTGAAGTGTAAGAATATCTGTAATGCAGGAAAATATTTATTATGTATGTTATGCTGCAAACTCTTTGAATGAATCGACAGATGGAAGAAGTAGTTCTCTGTCCTTACTATATTGTGTTCTTCCTCTCATTTTAGAACTTCTGTTCTTATTTTTCTTGGATATTTTCTGTTGACAACGGTAATCAGTCTTTCCCCCTTAAGTTGTTTCTGTTGGCTTACCTTGTGTATAATAAGTTTTGGAATTTGATAGTTTAATGTAGAAAGCAACAACATCGTTACGTAAATATTCTTTTTCACAATAGTACACAAAACCAGTGTTCCTGGTGTCAGACCTTTGTTAGGCAAATACTATTTCCTAAGCATTTCTGTAATAGCACGGGAGGCTTGCAGAGTGTATTTTGGTATAGAGAGATGCTTGCAGGTAACAGCCTACGATGAAAAGCATGACATGAAGCATTAATACTCCTTTAAAAAACCCCAGTTAATATATTCGCTAGCAAGGTAAATAATTTTATAGAACTGCATTAAAAGCAGGTGTTAGGTGATAGAAAATAGGAGCTGAAGTGCTTCATTCTCTATGAATGATTTTTTTCCTATTTCTTCAAAACACTGCGTTTAGAATATTTCATAAAAAGGGGATAGTTTGTCTAAAAAATATGAATACCTAAGAAGTCTATCATTTGCTAGTAATGTATTACATTGTCAAAACTTGACAGTATTTTTGTTTAATTTTTCATCATTAATAATGTTCACTACTTTTGCTATTGTATTTTCATAATAAGTTGTGTAAATACTTGATTTTTCTGGGTTCATGAGGAGTGTTCAGTATTATGTTTGAACCACTAGCACAGTGAAGAAATGTGTAAATCAAAACAATATAATTTTCTGTGGAAAATAAAAAACCCCAAAAACATAGCAATGGTTGAACTTTTATTTTACTAATTCACCCTGACAAGGAATTTTAAAACGTTTTTCAGTCAGATTATTTGGTGTAATTATGCTTCAATATAATTTTACTTTTTTTTACCTGTTTAGTGAATTCTGTGAAATCTTCAGTGGAAGAAAGTGGAATAATTGCTGAATTAAGCTGACAGTATATTACATACAAACTCTGAAATCACTCCTGTAAATATGTCAATTCATTGAAAAACTGTATTGCATATGGTAGGTGAATGTGAGCATAGCGTTGTACAAAACACTAATGATTTTTTTTTTTTCTTTTTTCTTTTGATATAGCACCATTGAACCTCTATATTTCACCTATGGAATCTTATTTGCCTGTGGCTGCTCATTTGCGTACCAGCCATCCCTGGTCATTCTCGGGCACTATTTCAAGAAACGCCTTGGACTAGTGAATGGCATCGTCACTGCAGGCAGCAGCTTGTTCACTGTGTCACTGCCTTTCCTCTTGAGAGTTTTGCTCTATTCTGTTGGCCTATACAACACCTTGCGGGTCCTGTCCATCCTTATATTTATTCTGTTCCTGGCTGGCTTTACGTACAAACCCCTTGTTTGCAATGCCAAAGACAAGGAGGGAGGAAAGAAGGGCAAGTTCAGATTTCCTCCTGGAAAAAATATTTGCAATTTCTCCGTTTTCAAAGTTCTCAGTTACCGAATTTGGGCTTTTGGTATTCCAGCTGCACTTTTTGGATACTTTGTGCCTTATGTTCACTTGGTAAGTGTGCGTTTCTTCCTATGTGTGATGTATTTAAAACTACAGCAATGTTTAAAGTGCAAGTTATGTCGGGGAGAAACACAAAATTAATTTTGATGTTGTATGCCATTAAGAGGGCTCCAATCAAATTATTAGTTGAGCCTGTTAAAATTTTACTTCTTTGTTCTTAATCTAAGATTTAAGATACTTCAACCATGAATACAGGCGTTTGAAAAGTATTCTGTACTATTCCAGAGAGAGTTCTTTATTTTGGTACTCAGATGCATACATTGCCAGTAATACTTCTGTATTTCAGAGGAACAACAGAAGGAGTAAATAAGAGAAAATTGATAAAACCTCTAATTTTTGTTCCTTTTAATTGGAGTACAGGTGTTAAAATCTGCATTTTTAGGGTAGATTTTATTGACTGTTTTCCAGGTTTATTAAAATACTTCGATATTTCTCTCTCAAACTTTAGCGTTGTAGTTTACCACTACAGCACCAATATAACTGATCCTGTTATCCAGTGCTTGTAGCTGCTGATTCAGCTGTTTTTTGTTGCTTTCTACAGTAACCGATAGAGCCTTAGCTTATGTTGATAGAGAAGCTTTGTCAGCGATTTCTTGTACATGTACTAAAGTTAATTTTTTTCCCTGGCAGATTTTTTTTTCTGTAGTACACTGTTAATCTAAGAAATTTTGATGCAAATGGGAGATGCATTACATGAAGTGTATCTGGCTGACAGTCGTTGCACTGCTTTCTTAAATGGTGAATTATTTTTGAAAGGCTTCCTGGCGGTGCTGTCTAAACTGAAGGGATACAAACCAGAAGACTTAAAAGGGAAAGGGGGAAAAAAGCCCACCACCTGCAGTGGGATGCTCTATTTAGACCATCACAAATCCTCATATTCAAAAGTATTTGATAAAGAGCATCAACTAGTAGAACTAGTACCCACTATGAAAACAGAATAATCATATTAATATTTATTACTCATCCATGATAGAACAGTGAGATTAATGATAATAAATATCTTGAATTCTGTTGAAAATCTTCAACTACTTAAAAGCCCATGGGTTTGTATGCAATATAGCAAGTGGTGTCACTGCTTTCTGGTAATACATTGGCTAGATTACTGACTCTGCATCAGATATTTATTTTAAAAGTTACCTTAGGGTGGGCACTGGTTTGTTTTTGAGCAGCCATAAACTGACTTTTATTCATGGCTAGTTGTTGTTACTTAGTTTTTAATCGTGTAGATCTTATTCTGTAACAGGGCTAGAATATTTCAAAGTACTGTACAATTGGATTACTAAGCTATTGTGACATCTTATGTTGTTTCTCTAAGTTTTGTAGAGATGTTTTGAAACAAAGCAGTGTTCAGACAAGTAGCAGAAAGGAAGTGTTGTAGGGAAAGCTATTGGATAGATCGTCAATGATTGTTAATGCTTGCAGAGAACTGAAGAATAAGCCTATAAAAGCAGTCATACAGAATGTCTATAATGCATGTATTTAACAAAAAGCTTGTAACTTTTTTACCAAGATGCTTGTACAAATGCTTCTTGTTTCTAGATTGGACTAAAGCTGCTGGTTGACTTATACAGGCCAGAACTCTTTGTGTCTTTTTTGTACATTATATAATTTCCCTAGTGTGACTTCACTCCTGTTGAGTGCTTTTCTTTTTTCCCTCTATCAGACTGGCACAAATACTGATTGTACCAGAACAGGAAAACAATTTGACCAAGGCTGTTTCTAGTATAATGTTTTATAACACTCTAAACCTATTCCAAAGTACAGTTAGAATCTAATATTTTAAAGATTACCTCAAAATTATACTAATTCCAGCTTTTTTTGTCTCTCTGAGTTTCAGAGGAACCATTTAGCTTAACTCTTTATAACATAAAGTTTTTCAATGGAAGTCAGTTTCCTTTGTATCTGACTTTTGAGAGGCTCTTAGGAACTCTTCACTGACAAATTTTATTACCAAAACCCCCTCCTGAAACCCACAAGTTTTTGTTTTAATTTGTTTCAAAGTACTCAATTTTACTGTATAATTCTATGGTCCTCCTGTAAACCAGGGAGGAAAATCTTCATAAACAATACGTAGTAAACTCCCACTACTTTTAAATAAAACCAGTCTAAGCAAGAAGCTTAGCTTTCATTCTTGGCTTTGCAGGTAGCATTATTAAATGGAAGATAGCTTGATTTTTTTCTTTAATCTTTTAAAACAACTGATTATTTATGATTCAGATTTCTAAACAAATTTTAATTTAGTTAGATTTCAACATACACAAAGAATCCATGGAGGATTGGAGTACAATTTGACTTTTGTGTTATGTACCCAGGACTCTTGACCATACTCTGAAATGTTTAAAGCCTAAGCCAAACTTCGATCAGTGAATATGATAAGAAACAGTATGAATTGGAATAAGACTTCAGGTGTTTATTTAAACTGATAAGAAACTATGTAGGTACCATCAATGTCAGATTTCTGTTTGCTTATATATACATGATCCATTAAGTACTATGTGAATGCTCACTAAGCTTAACATACGAATAGTTTAATAAAATAATCTCTAGCTTCACTGATGTTGAAATAGAGAATTAGAACTTGAATTTCATAAATAGCAGTATTTTCACTTCCAGAATATGTAAGATTTTTCTAATCATGAGTCTTGGATAACTGGTCAGGATGAAAAGAATTTAATACCTGCAAGTCATATATTTAAGATTATTTTATAAGTATTTTGTATGTGATTACCAAGGATGGATGTATCCTCAGTAGCAGAAATCTTTGTGACAGAAAGCAGGAGTTTGAACTGCTGAATTGGAGGATGCGGTCACAGAACTAACAATAAACTTGCTGCTTGAGGCTTAAAGCATGAAATGTTCTCACAGCTAAACCCACCATTTCTGTAGTTATTTCTACACGAACCTAAACTCACTCAAGAATTTAGGTCTGCATTTAAAACTAAGCAAACACTTGCCCCTCTAACTCAAATTTAATAATTTCAAAAAGAAGGGAAAAATCTTTTTAATTGAAAGAGGTATTTATTTTTATGAGAACGTGATAAAGTGAAGAACCATAGCATTAACTGCTGGTGGGCAACGATTTATGCTGGGGGGACTATTTAAAACCTTAGAAAGTCTTTTACGATGCCTGTTGATGCCAGTCTCTGAGACTGTGGCTCTGTATTTGAGAAAGTGAATAGATCAGTGTTCATGAAAGAACAGCATGGATTCTGCTCTTCAACACAGATACTTCAACTCCAGTAGATAGCTCTGGACTTCTTTATCCTAGTTTTGTCTGCTTTTGATAAAACCCACATTTTTATGTACTTCCAGAAGTACATAGAAGTACATAATTCCAGATGAGTCAAAGGCCATAAGAAAAAAAAGACACCTTCTTGCTGGTACATCTATCAAACCAGGGATTCATTTTCAAAAGCTGAGTAAAGTAAAGTTACTCCTGTTCCTTTGTTTACTGTATTTTTAAAATTGTGACAGTACTGGTAAAGAGATATGGTACTTGGATAGGTGACAGCTTGCTTTATGCTAAAACTCTTGAATTTTTCCCACTGTTAGAGATGGCCAACAATAGCCTGACTGCGAGAATGGGATACTGGTTGCAAGTGCCATAAGAAAAAACACATATACATGGAGCCTTGTGCCCACAACTCTTCCCTTAGTCCTGGTTCCTGTACTTATCAAGCCCCATTTTTCCCATCTGGGAAGGCAGTTTCTGCTGTGGTGTGGGGATGCTCTTGACCCTGTGATGAAACACAGGTGCTACAGGCCCTACTGTTTAGGGTTGCTGTGTGTCACCACTCGGGTCTGTGGTAGCTGGAGGTTGCAGACTTGGTGTGCTCCAGTCGCTTTACACCAGCTGGTGTCTGTCATCTTGGCACAGCGAAGGAGCCCCTGAGGTCCCAGGCAGGGTCTCTGGGTGATTCTGAGGCCAGCCCTGATTTCTGTTTGTCTCTCGTGTTTGCTGAAGCATTCTGGAAAGGAGGATGCAAGTTGTGAAACTTGTATGTAGTAAGAAAGAAAAGCTCATTTTTGGCTTTGGAATAATAGAATTAGCCAGGTCTTAGCAATTTTAACCAGCTGCACTGTATTTGCTAGATAGAGTAAAAGCGATTAAAACCAGAGAAAAAAATCAGCTCATGAGCTAGCCTCTAACTAAAATTAAACAAGTAAACAAATTAATTATACGGCATGCTAGATAGGATTCATATGGAGGAGCTGGTAAGAATTACCAGTCCCTGACTAGTAGATATCAGAGGCATGCAAAATAGACATAATATTCCTTTTGTCTTTTGCAGGGGAGAACAAAAAAGGGAGACCTTTTATTTTACCAGTTTAATTGGTGTCAAATTCCACTAGTAGGTGTTCCATTCAATGTGATTTCAGGGGAACTGGAGTGTGAGAAATACTATAAATATGTTTTGACTTAAATTTTATTACGTAGTTTTAGCATGAATTCAGATTGTTGAATAGCAAACTGATAATTCATAGGATTACTAAATCAAATGGTTGTTACTTTTCTCAATTTTAAGTCGAGTCTAAACTGCAGTGATTGAGAATTTATTGTTTTGATGTCTCTCTAAAATAGGCAAATAGCCAAATAAGTCTAGTTTAGTCCGTTCATGTTTCAATTGTGAGTCCACAACAGAAATCTGTCAGATTAATGCAAAATGGTCTTTCCAAATTGTTTTTAAGAAGGACTATCTCACAAAGAACTGATTAAGTATATTTGAAAGAAAGTATACTTAGTCTCTGTGCTTCTGGTCTTGTGCTTTGTCTGCTAATAAACATACAACTTCTGTTTTTCAGGCATCACAGTCTAATTTTAAGTGTGTTGTGCTGTTCTCTCTTACCCTTTTAAAAAGTATGTACTTAATCAGGACCATACATCCTTAATTCTTCTAAGTTTGTTAGGTCGATTCTGTTAAAATATGATATAAGATCACGTTAGGTCACAACTGAATGGTAGACAATGCAATAAAAATGTATATTATAAAGTTTACCTTTCTAAGTCTAAATATATTTTTTTTTACAAAGAAAATGCGTATTCTTAGAGTGGACAGATCTACTTGAAAATTAGGCTTATTGTTTCAATATGGCTATAGGCTTTTGTATACAAAGCTACCCATTAATTGATAAGCAATGTAAAAGTTATCACACAGACTGTACTCTTCAAACTTCAGAATAGCTCAAGAAAAATAGATTTAAATATTTCTTACCCTGCTTTGCTGCCTATTTCTTAATTTACTGTGTAAAACTGACTTTTCCTTTTGATGCTTATCCATGTTCATATTCCATGGCGGGTACATGCTTGCATATGTAGAGATTTTTGGTTAGCAGTAGCTATATGGAGTGCATGTGTTCTGCGTCTGTGTGCTTCACATTTAAGATGTGAAAAAATGGTGTGTGCCTGGCCACTTTTTCCAGCAACTTCCTTGGGAGAATCTGTCTTGAGAGACAGGTTTGAATACTGGATTTATTCTCCTCCATAGATAGATACTGAAGATTCAGTGTCTCGTTGCTTCACTGAATCTGCATGTGCCAGGGATAGGTTCAGCTGGACCTACAAGGAACAGGGAAGTGAGGCTGCAGACTTAATGCTTGGAAAATATAGGTAGATACTGCTGCAGGTGCTAGAAACTGCCACTGAGAAACAAAGCATCATCTTGGACTCTGCTCTAAGACTTTCATCAAATGTAGTGGAAAAGAAAATGCATCTCACAATGAAAAGTAAAGAGGCTTCCAAGTAGCTGGCCAGCTAAAAGGTATTCTGAAAAGATAGAACTGCCCTGGGACCACAAACTCTCAGCCTCTGCTGGCATCTTATTTGAAAATACCCGATTCGTTAGCTCTTGTGCCTTTTCAGATTCTTGGGGAAACTTTGTAACAATGAAGCAGAAGGTTTAGCCTCTAAATGAGCCTGGCTGCCAGCAGTTGACACTGTGTAGCTGTTTTTCACTGGGAAATAATAATATCTGTAGTGTATATGTTCTCTGAGGTGCTGTGCTTTGCTGTATGAAAACCAGGAGTACACTATGTTTGGCAGAATTAGGAGAGCATTCCTTGCTCCCGGTGGTATTATATGTTGCATGAAGGTAACCAGTTTAGCTGCCTTCTCTTTTTATAGACCTTAGGAATGTTTGGGAAGAAGTGCCGGTGATGACAAGCATTCTTACCAGGCCAGTAATCCCCTGCCCTGCTCAGTCCACGAGCAGCTGTGACTGAGTGCCTTGCTGTGTAATACTTTGGAGAGACCACTTGGCCCATTTTGACCATTTGAGTCAGCATTACCCAGTGTGCCTAGTCATCTTGGGCTCTCTTTCATTTGGATGATCTTTCCAGTTCAGTTTGTTTCCTATTCATTACGTCCCATGGTCTTGCAGCTGTCCTTCCAATGATATCTTCTACAATAGGAAGTTTCCTGGGAAATAGGAAATTACTCACTTTCATCTCCAAAAAGTGTAGGTTTGGGGAAACCTGTTCATCTGCAAACTGAAGTTAAATGTAATTGAGAGACTAGTTCTTATGTCTTAACTTTCAGAATTTGACATTTCCATTATATTACCACATGTGTGAAGTTCCTTAGCTTGTGTTAGGTCAAAACCATTAACAATACCAGAGCGCTGTCATTTGAATTACTGGCAGCTCTGAGGATTTTAAGCAAGTCTCTGAGGTAGCTGACTAATACAGATAGATCTTCTCTACAGAAAACATGCAGTGGTGAAATATTTAGAATCCCGATCAAAGCGCTCAGTAGGGTTTTTAAACCCTTGGAAGTCAAACCTTTTCCCTTGACATAATGAACGTTATAGTGGCCTCTTTGGTTTCCACATTTGCAAGGGCGTACCTTTTTTGCACTAAGTTCTACAGCCTGTTCAGGCTTGCAGATCAAAACACAACAGTGAAAATGTATATCGTGCCACATGCCAGCCTACATCTGTGATCTCATATGGGCTGCTGAAGGTTGGCCCATTCCACAGGCAGGTATTTTATTAATGAAAAAAAAGTGAAAAATAAAAAAGCTTCTGCCTTCTTGAAATTCTAGAAAAGTTTCGTAAGTGAGGGGACCTCCTTTTGACATCCAAGGCAACTAGTTCACTGGAGGAAGCTCACTGGTTTTCATGATAGATACAGTGCCCTTAAAATGTAAACTGTCTTTCAGAACTCGTGAATCTGTTCTCTAGAGAATCTCTCGGCTTAAAAATAGCTATGGGCAAAACTGCAGTTTTCTCTTAGAGAGAAAGGTCGTGGTCCTTCTACTGTATAGGGAAGCTATAAAGCAGAGTATTTCAGATATACCTCATCAGAACAGATGATGGGCACTTAAAGGCTAAATCATTTAGGCAGTCTGCTTCTCAGATGGAAGCTAAACTGCTTCAAGATCTTCGGCATCCTAACACGACCCACATTTTTGTTCTGGGGGGGGGGGGGCATGGAGATGGTTGGAATTTCTGTAAAGTACTTTGTTAGTCATAAGAACTTTTTAATGCATATAAACAAACTCATTTTCTAGGCTGTATCTCAAAAGCAGACAGCGCAGATAAATATTAGTCTGTCCTCTGTGTGGCTTAGTCTGTCTCCAGATCTTCTGTTTGTTACTTTGAAATTGCGAGGTCTAGTGCTATGTCCACATAGCCTGTCCTCAGACAAAAAGATAGTGCTGTCTACTGGTCTATACTTCCGATCTTTTGCTGGAACATCCATTTTGTCCCTGTTCTCTAGCTAAGAAAAGTTGTCTCTTTTTTTTTTTTTCACGTTAGAAACAACTTAGTGAGCAGGAGGACTTGCTGATATGGTGTGGATTTTTGTTGCCAGATTTGATGCCCCTCCTTCCCCTCTGTAGTGTAAGATCCTTGCCTTTGTGTGATTTAAGTATTCTACAACTGTTTTATCACCTTGGACTGCCTTCTTAAAATGAACCAGGATGATTTGTCCTTCAACTCTGCTCTTTACCAGCCAGCTATTTTGACTTGTCTCTATCCCTTTCTCACTCTATATCAATGATGTGTCTTGTTTTGCTTACTAAGAGATCAGATTCTGCAGTGCAAATTCAATGTTCGAACCTTTGTCCCCTAGAACATGTGCCAATAAAAACTGTCTTCCTGTGCAATCAACTTGGAGGAATGAAGAGCCAAGCTCTCATGAGACCCTCTGTACTCACAGTTTTTCTAGGAACTTACTTGAAATTTTTGCTGTGTACTATTCACTTCCATATACTCGGTTTCTGAAAGGCCTTATTTATTCAGGACAAAACAACCTCTCTATTCTGCCCATTCAGAAAAATAGCCATTTTCTACTTGTAAACTGCACCATCCCCAAGCAAAAGCTTTGGGTTATTAAGAATTATACTGAAAAATATGAAGGGTATAGAAACCACCCAACATGCTGTAGGCAGATCTGAGCTGCTCTATCTGGATAAGCTGTATAGGATAGTCAGGATGTATCTCACTGCAGTAGTTGACGTTCTGCCCATCAAGACTCTCGGCATCATCCATAATGTTGCTTACAAATATTTTCGTAACTCTTCAAGCCCCACTACTGATGATGTGTTCCCTAAATATTGTCAGGTGTGACATCTCGAAATTGACTCCTCATTTGAGAAACCGGTGTTTCAGTTGCTGTCCTTGCAAGAGTGGTCATCTCCACACAGATGGTGGCAGTTGCTTTGTGTTCCCTGCAGTGGGACGCGCATCTGCTCATGGAGCCATAGTAGAAAAGAGTTATATACCTTGCAATAGATAAGCTCTTCAGGTTGTGCATTCTGTGTACACAGGCTTAATCCTGCAGCTCTCTCCTCCCTTTAAGTCCTATGCCCCCGGATTCCACAGTGGAGATAAATAGAAGCACAGATATAAATTTTGTCCTTTATGTCTGAGTGCATAGCATAATGAAAAGTATGATGTATACTGTATGGACTCTAGTAACCAAAAATCTCTAAACTGAAATATGCATATGCACAGTAAAGTGCGTACACATAGCACATCTTGAAGAAATTCAGTTCTTGTACGGTAAGTACTGTCTCTATTTTGTGAACCACTTGTATTATGTCATAATTTTGCTACTTTTAAAATGTGTAAAATAATGTTTGATATCTAATTGGTATGTCTGGATTTTTTTACTCAAACTGGAAAAAAAATCAGCCCTCCATCACTACATTCCCTTGCTCTTATGGGCTGCTGTTCAAGAAACCCGTTCATTTCTTCAGATCTCCTACATCAGTCATTTGTCTGACGTCTGCTACATCTTTAATTTCTCAGAATCTGCTGTTAGTCTGTTTTGTAATGATAGGATAATATCTTTTAAATTATGTCCAGTACTAACAGATAACTGTGTGTCAAACAGATATTTCTCTATGCTGTAGATTATCAGAAAACTGTAGGTATAGCTGTCAATTTTAGCACTATTAACTTTTCTCATCCACTTAATCTGCCATATTTCTGTCTCCAATGGAAGGCTAACGCTGGTTTTGTAAAGGTCCAATGTGATTATTAAGCGGATATATCTCCGAGATTCCAAATCTTCAGTGGCTCCCCATGCTTTACTTGCTTTTCTAATCTTTGCATTTATCTCCCTTCAGATCTCAACATCTGCTGCAGTTTGACTGCCCAGGTTAGTGAAATTTTCCCCCTTTATCCACCTTTGTAATTACCCTGTGCACCCATTTCTTTCCCAGTATTCCTCAATGTAGATCTGGCAGTATTTATCCTGGCCTAGATTGTCGACCTTTGACATTGGGGGTGGTGATGGGAAAAGAAATAAATTATTTCCTACTTTATACTTCTAATTGTTATGAAAGCATATTTAAACTATGTTTTCCAAATAAGTACTGGAGAAGAATAAAAATCATAAGTACAGAAAGAGTAGCAACTGAAAAGAATAAACCAAATGTTTTCTGTTTTTTTTTTAAGAAGTAAAAGTAAATGAAAGTTTACAAAAAAATACTTTAGGTAGCAGGTGTACTCAGGTACAAACAATAAGATGATGTTGAAAAATAAGAGCAAAGCAGTCTTCCTCGGGTCTGTGCAATACTAGCAGATTGAAAGGTCTGAGTTACATTTATGATTTCCTTTGCATCAGTCTCCAACAGCACACTAGTTAATGTATTCTTGCATAATACAAACTATTCTAATAGCAAACAGAGCATATAGTTCAATGTCAGATTAAATTATAAAGTGTATGGTCCTAAGCATCTTGACCTGGACTGAACTCTTGAAGCTCCACATGTGTCCAGAAGCCTGCGATTATAGTTGATTTTTTTTTTTTTTTTGCTATCTTCATACAGAGTAAAGAAAACTAATCACCAAAATTAAGAGAAGACTCTTTCTTCACTCCTATGCAGACCAGTTTGTGTCCAGTTTCTGTTCCAGGAGCAGCTGCATAGGAACCCTCTTGGGTTTTTAAATCCTGTTCAGAATTGTCAATTTCTCTCCATGTAGTTTGAATTTTCATTTCAGGAAATCCTGGAACCTAGCTCTTTCCATTTGGCTGCCAGTAATTGTCAAGCTGTGAATTATTTTTCAGGTTCTTTTCTGATGGTGTAGTTAAAATTTGTCATTACTATTAAGCAGAATATTTCCTAGGAAAAGAGAGGTTGTTTTGGATTGCTTCAGGCAGGAAAGAAAAGTGACCATAAATGTATGTATCCTGAGTAAGGGCTGTATCTCTGTATGAGGAGGGGAGATTATCATATTTTTGTTGTGTTTGAAATGAAAATATGACTACTTGATTCAACTTCTGGGCCCTTGATCTGGTAGATTTTTGGCAGTATGTTTGGGACTTCCATCTCCAGCTGAGACTCTTGGGTGAGTTTTCTTCTGTGTTTCCCAGTAGAATGAGACAGGCACTTCACATAGCTCTGTCAAAGCTGAGGGGATTATGAGCATGGACACAAGTAGATCTCTAATATTGAAGTGTAATGGATGCCCTCAGAATTGTGGCAGCTGAATAAAGGTTTAAGAATCAATGTTTTGATTTTATTCACCAAATTCCTGTGGTTTAAGGAGTCTAGTCCCAAGAGACTTGATAAAAGTAGCACAAATTCTGTTGTGGAGTTGGGAAGTCAACATCTCTTAAAAGATGGCAGTAGCATTGTAATATGTAGGTAGATGAATGAATCTCTAGTTTATTAAACAGTTAACTCGCAAGTTAGTTGCTTATTGTGGTGAGAAATACAATCTTTATGTTTCTAAATTTTAGAAGGCGCTATTGTAATAATCTGCTTTCTTTTCACACAAACGAGTCATACAATCTTGTCTGGTAATCTTATTGCTAATTCTGTTGCTGAGTTGTAAAATTTACTTAAGGTGATAGTGTTATTTTGTAAAATGGAAACCCATCCTTTTGTAAAAGCTATTCGTTTCAGCTAATTACTTCCACTGATGCAAATAAACATCTATTTTCATTCTGACCCTAGTCCAGCTTCCAATGTTTCTCTTTGCCTTTGTCATCCTCCTGTCTGAGTAGTTACAGAATAGGAGTGCTCTCCTGCTAAGTTCTTCAGTATGGCAGCTTCCAGAGACCTTGAATCTGTCTCATAGCTGTCTTTCAAAACATTTTTCAAGCTGAGGCGTACTCATCTCACTTGACTTGAAGACCTTTAATTTGACTGACTAGTCCTTGTGGTCCAAAGAATAAGAAGCTTCTTCAGAGAGCAGTTTGGCACATCAGGGTCAGGCTTCTGAATTGCCTCTCAAAGAATCTTTTTTCTTCTCTTCTTTTGTGTATCAGTTAGGAAGACTAGCTGGCTAAGGCAGCATCTTAAGTTCAGCAGTGAGAAGACATCCTTTTGTGACATGTAGATGCTGTAGTTAACACAATATTCTAATAAAGATTTTGTTTATTGTATTATAATGATGTTAGCACTTCCCTTTTTTTCCACTCACTTCTTCATTTAATGAGTTAATACACAGTTAGTCCCACTTGTCCCCCCATACAGTCAACAGCTTTGCTGAACTGAGTTGTTAGAAGCGAAATATGTGCTTTCTATACAATTTATTTAATATTTCCAGCAATGTCTGATTTGGGCAAAAATAAGGAAGGAAATGAGGTATTTAACTGAAGTAACTATAACTGCTAACAGTTCTTGGTTTAAAAAAAAATTTTTGGTAGCATATCTTTGCACTTATTTCTGGACAAATAGCATATGCTGTTATATTCCTCTTCTCAGTGTTCTTTTGTTTCTGTTTTTAAGCTAGGCTTGTGAAGTTTGACCTTATTTGTTTTGGAAGTCAAGGCCAAGGCATTATCATCATTAGACAGAATAGTACAATAGATGTATTGTTTTTTAAAGTTGAACACTAAACTGGATGTGTAGCAGCAGATTTGTATTTAAAATTTTACTGAAGTATGCTAAATAAGATTAATCCTACTATAAGCTTTTAACTTAATATTATAAAGAGGATGAACTTCCTATATTAGGTTTTAGTTACTTCTATTAGCTGCTTTGAAAATCCATCTTAAATTGTGTTTATAACAATTAGCCACAGTGTTTTTTTTAATAAGTCCAGTGCATACAATGTTAATCATCAGTGGTTAAGTATTTTCTTGTTATGAGTATTTGTACAGGATATCTTAATCCATTGTTTTGTTATTCCGGAATTTCTTAATCATAGCATATCATATAATATGCTCAGTTTTAATTACGTAAGTTATAACCTGATAACCCTTTATCACATTAGTGAATGCCACAATGATTTAAACAGAATGATTTACATTATGCTCCTAAAATAGAAGTAAGTAGTGATGTCAGGAAATTGCTTCCTTCGGTCATAAGGCTACTTGTAGTCAAACGTGCAGCACAGTTTTACCAAGCAAGACCTGAAAAAAAAAGTTTTCAAGTTATAACACTTAGTAAGTACGTATTTGACTTCACTAAGTCATCCATCAAATCAGTTAATGAATCATAGGAAATAAGACTGGAGGTATCCCGGTACTTTATCTGATTTACCCAGTTTTCTGAGTACAGACTTACTTTGGTAAAGAACTTTTAAAAATATTTCCTTTTTAAAATATTTTTTCAGAAGTTGTGCTTCTCAAATTTCTGCTTATTGCCAGATCTTTCTTTTGGATTCTGTACACATGGTCCATGACTTTAATAATGAGTAATGACCAAAACAGGACATAATAATTCAGCTGAGGCCTTACTAGTACTGAGCAGTTTGTGAAGGTCGCATTGTCTTGAACTGATATATTCTATTACTTTTGCAGTATGACTATGTTATTAGAACATGCTGAAGTTTAGTCTGCTAAACTTTCAGTTCCCTTTCTAAAGAGCTGTTGCCAGATCTTCTTCCATCTTGTACTCATGCATCTGATTTTTTTTACTTCATGTAGCGTTTTTTGAATATTATTTGCCTCAAAATGTTTTTATGGAAATTAGTCATATGTATTTTGCACTATTGACTGAAATGCCAGGTTGCCAAGATCCCTTTGAATTCCAATCTTCTTCTTTACAGTGCCTGCAATATTAATCATTTGATATAATTTGCAAATGTAATAAGTATATTCTCTACTTTATTGTCCGTATCATTAATAAAAATGTTAAATAGTGGTAGATTTGGGCAGATTTTTGTGGACACTACTTTGGCATATTCAATTTTGCAAAGAATCACTGCTTAAAAATAGCTTTTCCAAACATTTGAAAATCAATCTTTACAGTTGTTCTATTTAAGTCATGTATTCTAAACTCGCTTATAAGAATTCTTATGTTTGAGAGAATTTCAAGATGCTGGATAAGGTCCAAGGTTTGTTACATCTGCCCTTCGCTCTGTTGCCAAGGTTTGCTACCTACCATGTAATGGGGAGAAAGTAGGGTGGTCTGTTTTCTTGCACATCTGTGATCTTTAGCTTATGATCACAGAAGTCACAGAATCACAGAATATTCGGGGTTGGAAGGGATCTCTGTGGGTCATCTAGTCCAACCCTCCTGCCGAAGCAGGGTCACCTACAGCAGGCTGCACAGGACCTTGTCCAGGCGGGTTTTGAGTATCTCCAGAGAAGGAGACTCCACAGCCTCCCTGGCCAGCCTGTTCCAGTGCTCCGTCATGCTTAGAGTGAAGAAGTTCTTCCTCATGTTCAGACGGAACTTCCTGTGCTTCAGTTTGTGCCCATTGCCCCTTGTCCTGTCACTGGACACCACTGAAAAGAGTTTGGCCCCATGCTCCTGACACCCACCCTTGAGATATTTGTAAGTATATATTAGGTCCCCTCTCAGCCTTCTCTTCTTCAGGCTGAACAAGCCCAGCTCCCATGATGTTACCTGTTAGCTCTTTGAGTAGTTCTGGCTTTGTTTCTTTTTCTGCTGTTATTCTGGAATTTCAAATTAATGTGAATTGACCTGTTACTCTAGGACTTGCTTGCTGGTAGTAGCTAATTTTGGACTTAGTGGCATTTGAGAGTAAGATGGGCCCAGGAAACACTGCTTTAGGGCTACAAGGGATGGATAGAACTAAGACCAAGTTGTGGATTTTATTCACAAATGAGAATCAATTTTAAAAATGCTTAAAAAGGGTAAGTTATTTGACAATTTAACTCTTAGTCTTCATGTGTATATAGCACTTCAGTTCTTACATATCCCTGGCTTTACTCCTCGTCTTTGTTCTTAGTCACTGTGAGGTTCCCCAAACACGTGTGTGCCTTACCTGTCTTGCTGCTGCCACCCAAGCCACACCAATCCATCATAGAATGCTTTGGGTTGGAAGGGACCTTCAGAGGTCATCTAGTCCAACCCCCCTGCGGTGAGCAGGGACATCTTCAACTAGACCAGGTTGCTCTGAGCGCCATCCAACCCGGCCCTGAATGTTTCCACGGATAGAGCATCCACTACATCTCTAGGCAACCTGTTCCAGTGTTTCACCACCTTTATGGTAAAAAATTTCTTTTTTTTCTTTATATCTAGTCTAAATCTGCCCTCCCTTAGTTTAAAGCCATTACTCCTTGTCCTATCGCAACAGGGCTTGCTAAAAAGATTTTCCCCATCTTTCCTATAAGCCCCCTTCAGGTGCTGGAAGGCTGCTATAAGGTCTCCCCACAGCCTTCTCTTCTCCAGGCTCAACAGCCCCAACTCTCTCAGCCTTTCCTCATACCGGAAGGTGCTCCAGCCCTTGGATCACTTTTGTCACCCTCCTCTGGACCCGCTCCAACAGCTCCATGTCTGTCCTGTGCTGAGGGCTCCGGAGCTGTACGCAGGACTCCAGGTGGGGTCTCACCAGAGTGGAGCAGAGGGGCAGAATCACCTCCCTCGAACTACTGGCCACGCTTCTCATGATGCAGCCCAGGATACACTTGGCTTTTCGGGCTGTGAGCGCATATTGTTGGCTAATGCCAAGCTTTCATCCACCAGTATCCCCAAGTCCTGCTCAGCAGGGCTGCTCTCAATCCCCTCATCCCCCAACCTGGATTGATATCTGGGGTTGCCCCAACCCAGATGCAGGACCTTGCACTTGGCCTTGTGAACCTCATGAGGTGCAACACAGGCCCACTTCTTGAGCTTGTCCGGGTCCCTCTGGATGGCATCCTGTCCTTCTGGCATGTCAACTGCCATCAGTGTCATTGGTATCCTTGTGACCATTTCTTTATGCTGTCTCTTGTGGCTCAAATGGGATCCAGCCTCTGCTGGCATCTCTAGAAGCTACTGTTGGAGGATAGGGCCTGAAAATGTCCTGGCTGATGAAGTGCAGTGGAAGAGGGAAAGAGCAGAAGCCATGAGCTGTCTTGTGCTGCAGTGTAGGGGTTGTTCCCCATGCTTCAGGCTTTTCTCAGTCCCCAGCATAGTTTCTTGCACTATTTATTCACTGAATATGTTTCAGGCCTACCAACTGGCATTCACTCTTTTATAAGACCTGAGAACTAGTTTAATTGCTTTAAAAACGATTAGTATTTGTGATTCTAAGTAGAAACACTGTTTACTGGTTAACAACCATTGTCTTGGTGTCTAAGTTTTATGCTATTGGTTGCCTGTTTTGATCTCTGGGATCATATTCATCCTTCACGTGCTCTTAAAGATAACACTAAGACCTCTGAAATTTTTTTTATTATTTAGGACAAATTTCTTTAGGGCTAGTAATTTTGGGGGGAAAAAAACAAACAATTTTAACTATGTAATTGCTGACCTGATTTTTTCTGAATCTAGTCTGAATTCTTAACCTTTATGTTAAATAGGCTTAGCAGTTAACCTGTTAACTGTCAAGTTCAATTTTACTTAAGAAATTCAGATTATACTTGTTCTGAATCTTCATAACGTATGGATTGTTCTGTTTAGTCCGCTTTACTTAGTGGAATAATAGAAAATTTCCCAATTGCTGTGTAATAATCACCTTGTTTCTTTAATTCTCTTCTTGTTCATTGTGTAGATTAAATTGACCAGAGATAGAAAGAGGAACTATCATTGTTCTGGCAAGTGTGTAAACAGGTGTTATCTTGAAGATGTATTTGTGCATATTTTTGTCATGTGAAGACACTTAATTTCTTAAAAATTCTACTGTATCCATCTGAGGATGATGGCACCCCCTTAAAAATGGATCTGTTGGGTATTACTAATGCTATTTCATGTCTCTTAACATTAAGAATATTGTTTCAGTAGATGTTCAGGAGTCAGGAGTTGCTGGTTTATTTGCTATTTTTTGGCTCATAAGTAAAAGTTTCTTTGGCAGACTCTGGACCAGAAACATATTTGCATTAAATGGTCTTCCCTGTGCCTAGTATTGTACAGTTCTCTAGCAATCAGTTTTTTTGTCTGATTCCTCACCCCCCTCCTCATTTTTGTGGCAAGTCCTTATGATAGAGAATAAAGAGTGATTTGTCCAGAGTTACTTTATGCCTTTTTTTCAGCACATCCTCAAACTTTCAGTTTTCTGGGACAGTTCACTGCAAAGTTCTCGTATCTTTATCGAGGCAACAGTTAATATTTTTCTCTCGGCCTTTGAAGGAGTTGGCTTGTTCAGGCATGTTGTCGACTTGTTCATTGAAGGAAGGCTGCTGTGTGATGGCACTAACAGCTGCACAGAAAGATCTGTACATCATCAGTAAGGCGGTTCTTTTCTCAGGAGATGTGTGTGAAATAAACCTAAGCTCTTGATTTTCTGAAATTTTAAAGATCTAATTGTAGTCTTGAAGATGAGCACCAGCATAAGTTTTCTACATGTATGCACTCCCATTTGTGTCCTACAGTTGCCAATGCCCTTACTTGGACATGCACTTAGTTTATTTTTGTCTTTTGCCTTTCTTGTACTTATGGTTTGGAGGGGGGAAAAAAAAAATCGAGTGATGGAATGACAAGGCCATCATGTCTTCCAGTAATACTGAATGGGTTTTTGAAGGCCACGGTAGTACTAATCAAATCAATAGATTGTGGAAGTATTGCCATGCCTACATTGATGACTAAGTCTTATGCATTATACAAGCCTAGAATTATTTTGGGTGTCTGGATTTAAAATTGTTGCATGGCTAAGAGGGCCAAATAGTGCTGAAAAAATAATGTTATTAAAGCAGTTCTGAATATTACAAGTGCTTATACCTCAGGGTAGCTTCCATACCATTAGCGCTATGATTGATTCAGTCCCTGATCTTAGTTTTTGCCTGTAAGGTTATGTTTTAGACTCATCTGATAGTGCATGCAAAGCTGCATCTTTGTTACTTACGAGTATGGCTCACCACTTGGCTTCTAAAGAAGCACAGTTTTGCCTGGATTTCTAGAGAACTCATGTATTTCTGGAAAGTTATGAAGAATGAAAAGTTTGTGTAGGCTATCCTTTTTCTTTTCCTGGCTGTGAAAGAAAAATCAAAACCAAAAGAAGCCCCCTCAGCTCTTTCAGAAAACTGTTAATTTTGAGCGGTTAGGAATAGCATCTCCAATTTACAACTGGTATTAGGAGTATTCTATAAACGTTTCCTTTTTTTCATTCAGAACCAGTGTAAGGGTAGTGTCAGACATCAGGACTTGAAGAAAATGTTGGGGTTTGTGCTCAGACTTTTCTAGGTTGTATATTGCTGTTGGCCATCTCTTTCGGTGAGAACGATTGCGTTGCATTTAGCCTGCTAAAGTTTTACTTGATTGGGAATTCCCAAAGTGGAATATACACAAGAGGAAAGCAGTTAACAGAGAAAGAATTCTTTCTTACTGGTTCGTTACCACTTCTTTCAGATTCAGGTTCTCTGTGTTTGGAAAAAAGAACCAGAGCTATAAGTAGATTGCTCGCTCTATTTTTGATTCAGTGCATGAATATAGCTGAGATGTATGTGCACTGAATGGAAGATATTGGCAAATTCTGGGTCTTGGTTGGATGGAGAGAGGTTAATCAAGACAGTATATCTGAAAGCATTTCAGCCACTATCACATGGCTAATCTTTCTTCTAGTCTCATCCTAACATTAATGAGAATTTGGACAGCAAGATCTGTGTTTGGATGCATTACTCTGATAACAGAGAGCAAGGGTGTAAGGTAAAATGCTGGTGCCAGGGATGCATTCAGTTACATTGTCCACTGTCCACGTCTTGATTTGAAAAATTGCATTGTACAAAGATAACTTGTTTTAGAATAGTAAAGAAGTCAGCTAATCTGGAAAACCTTGTACTGGTTGGCTCGGGCAAAATTACAGGCCTTTTCTACATTTGGAAAAATCAGACCTGCAATTCAGCATGCACACAGCTGTAATAAGAGTGAAGAGCTAGCTGTGTTGCTGAGAACAGGCAAAACCCATAGGGAAATGCTTTGGCCTTCCATGTGTCTGCTGTGTGCCTGGGTCCCCATTTGACTCCTGTAGGTAATGCCTAGAGTGTCGTATAATTACAGCCTGTGTAGTTCTGCAATGACAAGAGCATTAATGCATGAGATGCTGCCTGAGAAGGTTGGCAAGTAATTGCCCATCATGGATTTTTGAGTAGTTCTATCAGTTAAAAATCTGTGGAAATCTGAGTTTTGTTTAAGCTACTTTATTCTAAATACATTTATTTACAAGAAATGTCTCTAAGTCCATAATGAGTTAGCACTTAAAATACAGCAATTCAGGATTTCAGTATTCTCAGATATTCAGTGAAGAATACTGCTGTTACTTACAGCTGACAGTGATTGTGTCACTGAAGACCGAATATGCTGCTAAGGATCAGAGGGTCAGCTCTAGGTCAGACCAGGTTGCTCAGGACTTTGTGCACCTGGGTCTGGAAAGCCTCCAAGGAAGGAGACTGAACAAGCTCTCTGGGCAGCCTGTGCTACTGCCCTCCCGGGGCAGAAGTTTTCTCCTTACATCTAATTGGAAGCTGTCTTTACGGTCATGGTGTGCTTAAGAGGAGTGAAAACTAAAAAAAAAAATATACTAATTTAGATATTTGAAGATAAGGATGAGTAGTGGTTATTTTCTTACTTAAGGAGTTGACTGAATCCAATATTTTCCCTCATTGATCAGAGAGGACAGCATTTCACCCTCAGAGTGCTGCTTTGAGAAATCCAGTTACACAGTAGCAGATGCAGGGTTAATAGTTATCTAGACAGAGCTTTATCTTACCTCTTGAAAAGCCTCTGGGGAGTGGGTGAATCAGGTCTGCTAATTAAACAAGCTAGAGGCTGCAGAAGCATGGAAATGGAACAGGTGACAAGGATGGCAGAAAGTACCTTGGCTTCTGTCGCTGGCTGGGCCAGCAGGTGTTGGCAGGCATATGAAGGTGGGGGTGGGAAAACTGGCAGCTTCTCCTCACCTTTGACAGAAAGGGCATAAACAGAACAACTTATCTCTTATGTTGAAGTATCATTCCAGAAGAAAAACTTCATCGGATTTGTTCCCAAATGTGTCTGAAAAAGCAAAGAAAAAAACCGCATAGAAATAGAAGGAGCAAGCATCTGTCTTCAATTGAAGATAGAAGTTATTCTTGTTTTTTATTTCCTGACAGTCTCAATTGTATTGGATGAATTAATAATAGATTTAATAGACTCTGTGACATGTAAACAAAACCCAACTGATTTTATAATTAAGGAAATCACCATCACTCAGCAAATCCTGTTTATGGGGGGGGTGTGTGTGAAAGGCTCAGCTTGTTTATTAACACTCTGGGCAGGAAAGAATCTTGACTGTTTTGCTCTAGAAGTATTTACTAAAACTGAACTTTTCCACTTTATAGATAGGAGAAGAAGCGTCCTGTAGTTTGAAGTGATGTCACATATCAGAATTAATAACAAAAATTGGTGTGCAGCTTTTGCTATTCAGGTCTGACAGTCTGTGGTCACCTTGTCTCTCAGATGCTTTTACTACATAGCTCCTTAAAATCACTTTCTTTGGTTTGCTTCTTCACACCTCTGATTCTTTACAGTTTCTTGCTTGGAACTAGTCATGAACACAAAGATTGTAGGACCATGCAAATGATTTCTACATCTTCATGCCCACTGTGGCGTTTTTGATATTGCCAAGTGTGTTTCAAAGAGTGATTGTGCAAAAAAAAAAAAAAAAAAAAAATCTTTCTTATGAGTAATTTCTAGTCTTCATGATAGATTTAAAAAAAAAAACAAACCAAAACCCACAAATGAATAAAACCCACTGTGGAACCAGAGAGAATATAAAAAAAAACCCAACATAAGGCTGGCTTGATGGTTTGGATTTTTTTTAACATGAAAGGTTAGAATTACTGACGCTGCTAGTTGTCCATCACATTGTAGTTGATGGTCTGCTGTCAGCAGTGTCAGTCAGTTGCTTTGGTTCTTTGGGCTGAAGTGGGTGAGAATTCATTCTTTTGGTTTGCCTTGTTCATTGCTGCTGTAGCTGCACCCTCTCCTGGAAGTGCTGCCCGCTGCGTATGGCAGTGCAGGGGGTTCCTGCTGCTGCTCCTCCTCGCCCCTGGATGTCACCGTGGTGGTGGTGGTGGAAGACAGGGTGAGGCCGTACGGAGGGGCCTCTCCTGCTTGCACTGTCTGGCTGCCAGCGCTCTGCCCCTCTGCTTCTTGCTCCTGCCCTGAGCTATCTTAAAACTCTGGCAGCATGTAGCTCTGTCTCGACGCACCGAGCAGCGCAGCGGCAATGCTTGTTAGTTGCTCAGTACCCTCAGGCCTGAGAGCATGCCCCGGCCAGTGAAGCAACCGGTTCTGGACATCCTTTGTGGATTCTGCATTATGTTAAATGTGTGGCTCGTAAATTAAATGTGGTTGGGGAGAAAACTTCTGGGTTCTCTTCAGTTTTCTTGGTATTAGATGCAGCCTTGTTGTTTTCTTGAATTAAGTTCCTTAATTGTGAATAAAGCAACAACATGCTTTTGGATTGTTTTTATTGTTTTGTACTTAATCCTGATAAGCCAGTGCAAAACTTACTCTGAAATCTGGAAAAGCAGAGCAAGTTAGTTGACCACTTGTAAGTTGTTGTAAGTCTGAGATTCACAGAATACTTCGATTTAACTCAAGTTTTCTAAAGTTTATCTTCCTTTTAATTCTAAAGCCACTGCCTTTTCTCAACCCTCTTTTTAAACAGATGAAGCACGTAAAAGACAGATTTGGTGACAGCATGCCAGAAGAAGTGCTGCTGCTGTGTCTGGGCATTACTTCAGGAGTTGGCAGACTGGTGTTCGGCAGAGTTGCAGATTATATTCCTGGTGCAAAAAAAGTTTATTTACAGGTAAGTCTTCACACTGTGCAGAAGGAATATACAAACAATATTGTGAAGGCTTTGGTTGCAGGTACTATTAAGTAAGCAGAATTAACTGATTGGATATTCAAATTTGAGAAATTTCCAAACTATAGGGATCTCAGTGTATGGTTTTTGATACTAAGGGCCTTTAGTGCAAAGTTCATGAATCTTTGCTATTTTTTTTCTCTTTTTAATGCTAAGGAAACATGTCTACTACCTGCTGGCTGTTTTCATCGTGGAATGAAAGTAATTACTAATCATTAGCATGCGAGAGAAAACCTTTGGGGATTCTCTAGATTCTGCTTTCCCTGTTTTATCCCATGATTTCTTAATGGTTGGAGAAATATTAGGTTTTTTTCCCCCTACGTTCCTCCATTAGGGATTTTGGATCTCTTATCACCTATCGAAGGTCAAGAAAATTTGGTGCCCAGTATGTTCTGTGCGTAGTGCACACTGGTGAAACCACGGGAATGTGAGAGGTGCTTAGCTGAGGTTTTGCTGAATGAGGAAGATTACTTGCAGGAAGAGTCACAGCTTCCAGAAATGCTGAAGCTTGGGGGTGAAGGAGAATATATGCTTTTTTCCCCTCCATGCTCATAAACTCTGGAGTTTTTTTGTGTGGTGTGGGTGTTTTTTAAGAAAGTAGAAGTGGTAGCAGTGTTAGTGTAGATCTCTGGAAAAGCTTTAGTTAATAACGTGCATATTATCAACCACTGGGTGCTCTTGTTTTGTTATTTCAAAACGAATAACAAGGGAGACATCTAATGGCTATTACCCATACTACAGTATTGAAAACAAATTCTTAGGGAAGAACTACCTTTCTGAAGATGGAGTATTTGTTGCCATAGTTACATAACCTTAATTCCTTAATGATATAGACCAGGACTGTATCTCATTCATTTGCATTGATTTAATAGCTATTGTTACACTTTCAGGAAATGTCAATGTTAAGATAAAAAGTGAAAAGGCAGCATTAAGGTGTTACACGTGATTTACAAAGCACAAATACCAAACCTGTAGTGAAACTACAGGGGTTTTTTTATTCTTTTCCTTGAATAGCTACAACTGACAAGCATGGACTTTTGTTCAGGGCATGAACTAGGATGCTTCTGAGTACTGTTGGTTTCACCTGGTTTTAAGCAGGAAAAACACATTAATTTTTGCTAAGCCCTGCCCCAGCATATTCAGCTCTTCTGTTTCAAACCAGCTTTTTTGAGGGAAAGTGAATATGCACCTCAAGTATTATTCTGGATTGTCCAACAGTTCATACTATCATCCCATTTTATGGAAAAATTATTTAAGAATTTATTTTGACTAGTGCAAATGAAACCTCTTTCATCTTAGAACTTTACTGTCTCATAATTGAACAACTTACAAGAGTTCTACCCAGCAAGTTCAACCTTCGTCTTTCTGTTTCTGCATTCTTTCTTACAGACCTGTTTTGCTGTATTTTGCTTTACAAATTCTATCTTTAGTAACAGGATGATGTATTCTGTCTCATCTGGATACAAGGCTTAGTGATTCTGGTTTTACTGCTGCTTTTACCATGGTATGATAATACAAAGAACCTGGTTAACAATATCTTGTTTAGAGTTTGTTTACAGATAACCACATTACTACTTAAAAATAAACTAATCTCAAATAGTATTTGTATTTTCTGTATCAGAATGCACAGAACTGAGAATTTCTTCACCTCTATCATAAGTTCCTATAAGAAGTCCAGTTTTTCAGTAGTTTACGTTACCTTGTTTTATTTTAATAGCCTACGAGTGACCAATGCGTAATGTATATGTCTTTGGAAAATCTGTTTGTGCGTTTAAGTGGGACATTGGTTTCCTGTGCTGACACATGAACGGTGCACAAGCAAAACACTTAACATTTTCTTTTTAATTCTGCTTCATTTTGCTGAAAGACAGAGCTTTATTCTTTAATTTACAACAAACAAATAATAACCTTAATCTAAGATTATAATATAAAATCTTTGTAAGTATTCATGGCTACAGGAATACACAAGATACCTTTGAATTGAAGTAAGACTTTCAGATAACACCTCTGTTGAATATAAGCACCCTGAAGTATCACTCATAATACTGATATTTTTACTTTAAACAACCTCACTGTTGTCATTTATTAACACTAATTTTAATGTTATAATTAATTTAATTAACACTAATTATAGTGTTTTAGCTTATTAAACTTCTGAGATTTTTGTGGCTTTCATTTGTAAAAAGAGCAGACAGTAACTTTTCAAAAAACGTTGCTGCATGAGAAATGACCTTCCATAATCACTGCAGGATAGCTGA
The DNA here is from genome assembly GCF_030867145.1 of Opisthocomus hoazin. Lineage (NCBI taxonomy): Eukaryota > Metazoa > Chordata > Aves > Opisthocomiformes > Opisthocomidae > Opisthocomus > Opisthocomus hoazin. Next base: position 78,406,332 of record NC_134415.1, on the reverse strand, counting down.
TTACAAATGCACTTTGAAAACTTGCGAAATGGGTAGTGGAATTTTCTTTTGATTGCATGTTGTGACAGTTACCTGCGTTTGTTTTATCTTGGTATGTCACTTCTGATGGTGGTAATCCATGGAGACTGCTTATATTTATTTTAAGGTAATTACAGGCAGACAATTTAATTCACTACAAACACGAGAGAGCTCATCTGTTTCTTTATCTTTGGTTTGATGCACTATATTTTTATTTTTTTCCTTGGTCATGTTTAGGTGGCCTCATTCTTCTTCATTGGCCTGATGTCCATGATGATTCCACTGTGCCACGTCTTTGGAGGTCTCATCGCTGTCTGTCTCTTCATGGGCCTGTTTGATGGGTGCTTCATTTGCATTATGGCTCCTATTGCCTTTGAGCTTGTTGGGGCTCAGGATGTCTCCCAGGCCATCGGGTTCCTGCTAGGACTCATGTCAATACCTATGACAGTTGGTCCACCCATTGCAGGTAACTATAGATATGGTCTGTAGCTGTGAACATGTTTCTGTGGTTGCATGACTTTGTTTGCCATTTTTTCTGTTGCTACATCATACGCAGTGCACTTACACTGGAAGTTTTTTCTGTACATGCTCCAGAACATATGGTGAATTTAACTGCTGCTGCTGGGTTATTAATTTTCTGTAGTTTTTAAAGTTGGCTTTGATCTTTTTTTGTCAAGGTATGCAGCTGTAAAACATTCCTCAAAAGAAAGATAGGTTTCCACTTGGGTGGAGGACCTGATATTTTCCATGCTGTTGAGGTGACAGCCCATTTGTTGATTGTGTTGCAGAAGGACTCCAGATTAGAATCTGAAAATTAACTGGACTGCAAAATTTGCTCATGCAAAAACAATTATGAGGATAAAAGGTCCAGTCACTTTAATTGCTTCTTGTAAGTAGGAACGCTGGCTCTTTTCATTCTTTGATGGGAGAGTGTTTGACAAAATAAAGTTCTGAAGATGAAAAATGGAAGTTTTTTGTGAGGTGGAAATACCTTAAGCTATAATCCTTACCACTGATCATTTAAAATCATAATTTACCCTGTGGTCTTGTGAGCGCTACTGAAAGATACGTAGTAAGACTTAACTGAACTATGCAGCATTATAAACAACAAAATTTTAAAGCTAGATCAGCACAGACTAGGCGGTTCCTGATCTGGATACTCTATCACAGCTATTAATACTTAAATAGAGTTTGATTAATGGGAGGAGTTGTGAGACAGCAACCAGAGTGAATTGTTGGAAAACGCACTTTTTAATAAGAGGCTACCAGGAATGCAATATATGCAGTGTATCCAGAATAAGATTAAGAGGCACCTTGATCAAAGGCAACTGTTGCCAAAAGAGGGAGAATTTCTCCAAGTCACTGCAAGATTCAAGTGCTGGAGAAGCTGAAATCAGCAGCTTTCAAACGGGAAGTGTAGTACATGGTTTTTCACAATGGATGGTAATTAAACGGTTGAGTGGTGACACACTGAGTTCTTTGTTTCTTGGAGTCTTTAAATCAACTCCAGGATAGCTTTCTACCTATATTTGGCCATCAGGTAGTTGGATTAGTGGTTGTAATGATCTGTGCCAGCTCTCAAGTTCCTGAATCCAAAGAAAAGATGTGGTTTTTTTAGATTCCAAGGCCCCTTTATATATACAGTAACTTTCTGTCTTCCCAGGTTTGCTGCGCGATCGCCTCGGCACCTATGATGTAGCATTCTACCTGGCCGGAGTCCCTCCCCTCATTGGCGGTGCTATATTGTGTTTCATCCCCTGGGTCCACGAACGGCAGAAGTTAAAAGAAAGAGCAAAACCTGTTGATGGAGAAACTACTGAGAAAATGCTGGAAAAAGAAAGCACTTTGTCGGACACGGCAGAAAAGCCAGTCAAAGAAATGGAATCTGGTTTTTGATGCTTTCTCTTCCTGTACCAGCCCGACCTTCTTCTACCGAAGCTACATTTGTACTTTTCGGCTGAAAATACCATATGATGCTGAAGAAGTTTTGAACTATGGCTCAACTTTCAAAACTGCTATAAGAATCTTTTATACCATTGAACTTGTTTTGATGAGTCATTGAGTTTGATTTCAAGCCAGAATTTCAAGGTATTTGAAGTTTTGTAGTGTTAGTGTGTACGTGCGTAGTGATTCTGTGTGTGAAGAGAATATTTTTGTAATTCATCAGAACCTATTTCTGGAAGTGTGAAGGCTGGTTTTGGTTCACTGACCCAGGATTCTTCAATAACTCTTACGGTCCATCCAATGCAGGCACACTCGTGGGTGTTCATGCTGGAAAACGTGGTAGCTCTTATGACTGATTTGGTTTTCAAAGTTTCTCGTGCTGTTTTACGCTCTTTTACAATTTTGTATCATGAACACGGATGTGCATCTTTTTGATTCCCTTAACTCTTGCTGAAAACATTAGAAAGCTAAATTATCAAACATCTGGTTTATTTTCTCTAAATACCCCAGCTCAGTTTGCTTAAATGTTCACCTGTTTTTGCATGGATTCGCCTTTTCACCGTAGCCCAAACAAAGAACATTAAGGGTGGGCACGGATTTTGAATATGCACAAACTAAGCTCCGAGTGCAAGCACATTCAGAAGTAAAGCTGCTGAACGATAGGTTTTTTTAATTGGTGAAGGCAATACTATTAATGTATTTGTGGGGTTGGTTTTTTTTTTTAGCTAAACCTCAGAATAGCTGATGGTTTTGAAATTGTACTGACAGTAATATTTGGAGCAGCATTGTGAATTAGACTAAATATTCAAATTATTCTGTTGTACTTGTTAGGTTCTTTTTTTATTCTTAAAAACAAGACAGCTTTAAAGAATACATTCGAAGTGCAATAAGTTGTTTTTAACGTGGAAATACACACGAGCTATTAAAATGACATTCTACAATTAAAGATTTTTGCACTAAGTGAACATGCAGGTTTATTATAGGTCTTTATAGCTGTGTTCAGTTGCGTGTAGGATATAGCTCCATATTTTATTAAAATATAAAGAAATGTCTTTGTATGTCCTAATTTTTGCTGAACATACTAAACATGGCCCAATTACTTATGTATTCTTAGGTATTATGCACTGCTTGTCAAGCAGGTATTTCTGAAAACCCCTCTTCCTCTGAAAAATATTTGGAAGCACAATTATTTGAGATGAAAACACTGCTTTTCAGTTTATCGCCAAACACTTCCAAGTACGCTGTTTATTTGTGGATATGGATCAGCAATGCAGTGGAATACTTAATCATCTTTTATTTCAGGTCCATTCAGTACTAATAATTTTTGTCTTCTTGTTTAGAAGTGTCATAGCAAAGAGTAAACTGAGTGTGATCTGAAGACAGAACGCACATTGAAGTGCATTTCCTTAACTAGTAACAATACCTGTTCTTTACATCAACCAGAGGCATACTGTTTTAAAATGAGAACCTTCATTGTCTCTTCTATTTTTATTATTTTTCTTTTTCCAGAGTTGTAGCAAATTGTTCAGAGAGCCCATGCATATTTGTGATATAAAACATGATGTTAGCAATACTGTGGCTTAGAATTACATCTATCAACTGAAAGTCCTTTAAATGTAATCATGCAAAGCATCCTACTTATCTGAGACCAAAGCTCATACCTCTTTTATATTGCAGAATTTCAATCCATGCTTTTACATGAGTGAGGTTTAAAAGAATCGAATCCTAAAATGTTAGGGGTGTTTGGGAGGGGCTTGGAGGTCCCTTTAGGTTTACTGGGCCTTGTGCTTCTGCACCTCATCAGTGCTTCTAAAAATTCCATTAAAATATTAATAGTATTGTTAATTAAAATGACTACAAAATGCTGCCTTCATTACAGCAATGAAGTTAACAGCTTATGCTGTTCTTATCTGGAGTATTTTTGTAGACCGTATTATTCAGTATTACCTTCTATCGGGGCAATGCCGAAAGTGTTGAGTAAGTGTGGTAAAAGCCTCTTGTTTCCTATTGCTTTGTTATGAAAAACTAGTATTCATCACAGATCTGACATTTCATGTGTTTCAGCTTTGAGTTTTTAACCCAAACCAAGGTTGCTTCTTAGCACTGATGCAGTTTGGAACCACTGTGACCAGACGTCTTGGTGTCATTGTGGCATCTTCCTGACTTGCTGCTCTGTATCTATATAAATTATCTGGCAGAGAATATAAAATAATTGTTGTTAAGCTTTAGAAATTATACAAAAATAGTATAATAATAGTATTGATTAATATTACCAAACCCTTTAAAATGTTTTTGTATATAAAAACTCAAACTCTCATATTTGAGTGACTAAAGATGTAAATTTTGCTTACAAATATGAAGGACAGCATCTAAAAAAAAAACCCCAAACCCAGAGACTCCAGGAAGAGGGTACGATGAGTGAATAACTGTTGAGGAGTGATTACTATGTTAAAAAAGCTAGTGTCGAGAGAAGAGGGGGAAAAAAAAAAAAAAGAAAAAGAAAAAATTACTGTGTTAAAAAAGAATGTCAGACAAGGAAAGCAGAGTCCGGCATGGGAAGTTGTGCTGGTGTGATGATTTTGGAATAATGAACCTATTTCTGATGCCAGTGCTTGTTTTATAACAATGCTAAAACTGAGAAGGCTTCAGAAAAAAAATGAAATTTCAGAAAAGGTAACAAAAAGTAAATTAATGCATGAGAATTCCGTTAGCATCTTTACTGTTAGCTTGTATCTATGGGGGCAATGTCCAATAGAAAATGCTCTTTACTGGACATGAGCATAAGAAGATTGTGTGCTAAAGCTAGCTGAGATGCAGAGGAAATGGAAGTGAAGTTCAGATTGTTAGTGGTGAGGCTAACCAACCATGGAGAAACTTACTTAGAGATATACCGGATTCTGTATGCCCTGAGGTTTTAAAAATGAGATGAGCTGTCTCCCTTTAAAAAACCAAACAAAATCCAACCAAACACACACAAAAAATCAACACAAATAGCAACTATTTAGTACATTTATGAAAAAAAAAAAATTGCATAATGTAGAAATGGTTGCTATTCCGCAAACTGAGAGAGAAAAGCACCAAATAGTCAATTTTATTTTGACTGACTAAATGTAAATAATTTTTTGTAACAAGATTTAATTTTAGGTGTGAAAGCCTGTTCATACAAAACCTGCTGAACTCATATTTTGATGACTTAATTCACGCCAGATTTAATCTCCTTGGGGGTAGCTTCTAAAATTACAATACTAGCTTAGTTCCAGAAAACCCGTCAATCAGTCAGACGTGTCCCTCTCTTGAGAACTGTTCATAGAGTGCTTTCCATAGACAGTGCTCTCCCATCCTATAACAGAGCAATCGTCTTCCTGTTTGCCATGACGTGTTTTCAAGGTAAGCTGCAGAAGCAACTGGGTAGAAAGAGGTTCACTTAAAAGGGCAGTGTGAAATTTCCAGTCCTACTCTGTGCTGTAATTTAATACACCAGATCTTGGAACCAAGACTGATTCTGAGCAAGGGGTTGGTTTTATGTGTGGCTGACAAGTCTCTGCAGTAGGTGTGAGATCCTTGCAAATCTTAATACGTTCTGGTCAGCGAAGAATCTGAAATAATGAAACCCCTTCAGGTTCTTATTTACATCTCAGCTACGCAACCATATACAATGTATAATTAGTTAAAAAGAGTGTTGTTGGATTTATTCTGGCTACATGTTAGAAGACCTGTACAAGTCTCAAACCAAGACTTCAAATTAACAGACTCTTCGTTAGAATTTTTCATCCAGATCTTTGGCTGTTCAGCATTAACATTTATTTTTTTTTTTAATAAGTTTACTTTCAGTCACCACTTATGGATATTCCTAAATTGCTCACTCAAGTGGAAGAGGACGTAGCCATTCTCAGGCTGTCCTTCAGGGTATATTCAGTATCAGATGAGGTAGACAACTGACACTTTTCTCCTGTGGCTCTTCACGCACAATGCCAGGGCAGGTACCTTCCCCCTCGCCCTTTGGAGGCCCGGCGCTGTCAGAGCAGGCGCACACCACGCGGGGTATGGATAGTACTCCGTTCCCCGACTCCTTCCCTGCATTAAACCTTGGAATGGCCGTAGCCTGATAGACCGGGCAAGCTGTTACCAAGTGGGAGATGTGAGGCTGACCCTTCTCACCAAAGTGCTGAAGGCAGTTCCCATGCATACCGGACGAATGCTTTGATCACACACTTATGATGTTAAAATAAAAATAATAAAATAAAAAGGACACTTACCGTTTTAAAGCAAGAATGTGTATTTGCATCAGGTGGTACATGCCAAAGGGACGGGAGATGCTACCTTGCAGCCCTGGAGGAACTATCTAAGGATGGGAATCAGCACGACTATCTGCTGCTCTCCTTCAGATCATCCTTTCTGGCTGCGGTGGCGCAGGGCAGCTCCCCTGCGGAGGCGCTTGGGCATCCCCCTGAGCGGGGAGCAGCGGCGCTGCCCTGTCTGCGGCCCACGTTCCCCTCTGGGGAGCTGGGGCTCGTGCGGAAACCTGCTTCAGGCATCTTAACCCATCTGACAGTAAATGAGAGCCTGCGTGTGTATAAGTACAGTGTATTTTGACCAGGGCCTACACAAACATTCTGCTTTTAACTACAGAGCATGGGAGACAGCTGGGGAAGAAGTAATTCTTTTCGTTTGGGTGTTTCCCGGTTGACAGGCACCGTGCCATGACGGCGCCTGCCAGCCAGTTTCTAGTCACGTAAGCTCGGGCATATCTTCACTACGCCTTTTAGTCTTTTATATATTGGGTCGACATTTTTTAATGTTTCAGAACTGTGTGTGCTTAGAGGGATTTTATACTAAAATGTGTGTTAATATTGATAACGCTGACATGTTTAAGTATCTTGCTAGACACCATATTTTGTATGTTGTTTTTCATGTTAAAGGACATACGTTTTGCTGGCCTTAACTCCATTCTTTGAAGTTCTGCTTTGTTAGAAGGGTAAGGAATGAATGTCCAATGTTTTTCATGGTGCTAAAGTAACTGTGATCAGCCTCAAATTATACAGAATAAAGATGGTAGTTCTTCAGTGCCCCGTTTGTTACTGCACGCATCATTTTTGTCTTGTTCTCCTGTAAAACTTGTCATTTTTCAAAAGTAATTTTGTGTTATATTCTGGTAATTATTGAATCTCCTGTGAAGGCTTGTACTGAAGTCTTTACAGCTTTTATTACCCCTGTTCTGATTGGAATGTCCCCATTACATTTGCTCCTGAATTAATATATGGTTATCCTGATTGCACTGATGATCCACGTCGAGACCAATGGTTTATAAACCTAAACTGCTGCCTTTGAGTCACACGCTTCTGAAAACTTCGCTTTTCATTCTGGGCTTTAATATCCAACTTGCAGAACGGTTGCATTCACAAAAGGTAAAATGGAGGGAGGGAGGGAGGAAAACTGGTAGAATTATCTTAGTGGTGTTTAATAGTGTTCCGTATTTTTTGCTTCATGAATTGCCCATGTAACTCAGTGGAGCTTTGATCACTTACCGGTCTGTGACTAATTCCACCTTGACTTACCTTGCCAGTGTGAAGTGTGAAGCGTTTCCTCCCTGACAGCTTCAGTAAATCACAGTTCATTCACTGTTCCTTTGTAGTGGGGCCAGAGACTTTCCTTCCTTTAATCAACATATCTGATAATGGGGAAATATTCCCCTTCCTCCTGGGGCTGTTCTCTAGACTGCTTGTATTTCAAATTAAAATGGTAAGAGCCGGAGTGCTGTTGCCATTTGAACGCTCTCGAGGTACAAAACCTCTGCGTAACTATGTAAAACAGGAGGAGAAGCCCAGGGCGTGCATTTCAGCTGCTTTTGTACCTTTTTCAGGAAGCTGTTTTTATACCAGCACTTATCACGAAAGCCAATTAACAAGGCAAAATACGAACACCTAGAAATGTGGTTTGACCTGTATACGACTTTCAGAAAAGAAATACTGTTACTTTATACTTGAAATTATTTTATTTGAAACACTCTCTACTGATGGACCTCCGAACAGCAGCCTGGCAGCGTTCTGCAGGTTGCTGGCAGTGAGACTTTGCACTCCTTGCAAAGACATCAACATGGTTACGAACAATCAGATTTAAATGTTACCTTGCATGGTTAATTTTTTTTAAATGTACGCATCCGTTCCCTCGGGTTGCTTTGGAGCGGAGCTGTACCTGCAGCACGCGAACCCCTGACAGGAGAAAGAGGGTTAGGGGGCTACAATCTATACGTGATGTCTGCTCCGTTCTAGTGTGGGTTTCTCTTCTGAGCAACTCTGAAACAACAACAAAAGACAGCTTGCAGTTATCTTTGAGCTGTTTGTGAGGCTTAAAAACAGCCGGCACGGTGCAAGGCGAAGCCTTTCCCCCGGCGAGCAGCACCAAGCGGCACCCCCCAGGCCTTCCGAGGCCTCGCGCCGGCTCCCGGCAGCTCGGGGGAGACCCCGCGGCCCTGCGCGCCTGGGCACGGCCCGGCAGCCTGAGGGGACGCGGCCCTCGGCCGCCCGGTCGGTGCCGTCGGGAGGAACGCAGCGGATTTTGGTTTTGTTTTTTAAAAAAACCACGCAGCGGCACCTGCTCGGCGCCTGACGCAGTGGGTGCCGGGAACGCAGCGAGAGCAAACTGATTAAAAAAAAACATAAAAAAATTACTCTGACCCCCCCCTGCGCGCAGCATTGGCCGCCTGCGGGCTGCCCACCCCCGCAGGGAGCGGGGCGGACCCGGCGCAGCCCGCCGTTCGCGGGGCCCTGCGCAAAGCGCCCGGCCGCAGCGGGGGGCGCAGGGGCGTGGGCGGGCGCGGGGCACGCCGGGAACTGTAGTCCCGTGCCTGTCCCCTCAGCCGCCGCGCGGGGGCGGGGCCGGCGGTCCCGGGGCCGCGGCGCGAGCAGCCATGGCCGGCACCGAGCGGCAGAAGCACGTCCGGTTCGCCGCCCCGGGGGAGGGCCCGCGGGTCCCCCCCGGCGCGGCCCAGGCGGAGGTGGCGGTGGTCGGCGGCGGCTGGCGGTGCGGCCGGGGCGGGGAGGGAGCCGCGCTGCGGTGGTGCATCTCCGGGGCGCTGTGCGCGGCCTTCCTGGGGCTGGTGAGCGCGGGGAGCGGGCGGGCCGGGCCGGGGCGGCGGCGGCGGGGCGGCGGCGGCGGCGGGCGCGGTGACCCCGCGTCGGTGCCTTGCAGGGGATGAGCATCGCGGTGCTGGGGCCCACCTTCCAGCACCTGGCCGACAACGTCCGCAGCAACGTCAGCGACATCTCCCACGTCTTCGTGGGCCGCTCCCTGGGCTACCTGGGCGGGTCGGTGCTCGGCGGGGTGCTCGTCGACTGCATGAACGCCCACCTCCTCCTCGGTGAGACCCGCGGGGAGCGAGGCGGGGGGGGCCGGGGCTGTCGCGACAGTCGGCTCTGCTCGCTTTCCGTCGCCGCGCGCGTGCGGGCGGTGGCGGCGCAGCGCTGCGGCGGGGCCGGGCGCGGCAGCCGGCTGGGAGGGGGCAGAGCCCGCCGGGCTGCCCGCGGGGCACTGGCCGCAGCGGAACCCACTGGGAGCGGGAGAACTTCCGACGGTGGAAGCCTGCGCTGCCCAGTCGCTGCCTGGCCGTGGGAGCGCTGGGACTCCGTGGGAGCCCTGGGACTCCGTGGGAGCCCCGGTTTGTGCCCTCCGCGGCGCCCCGGGCGGGCGAGACGCCCCGCGCAGGAGCGCAGCGCTGGCGTCGTCCGGGCGAGCGGGGCGGCTCGGCCCTCGGTCGCCAGGAGCCAGGATCGGCTCCCAGACGCCGGGCGCTCCTGTCAGGGTCGTGCCGGTGTCTGGCTCCGGCAGAGACTCTTCTGGCGCACCCGAGACAGGGAAAGCCCCGTCTTGTTTCTCTGTGGAGTGCAGCAATAGCAGCATGTCCCTTCGTGCTGTGAGGGAGGGACTAAACCAGACACCGGGGCTCACTCTTCTCCTTCTCCTTCCCGTACCTGGGGAGGTTCAGACAGAACTGTGCCTCCCCTGAGGGCCCTGTCTAATCACGGGGTGGGTTCTGAGAACGTGAGAACCTCCGTTTTCCACTGGTAGCATCTGAGCTAAGTCTTCTCTCGTCCCTGTGCGCCCATCTCCTGCCGTCGGGAGCAGTCATGTCATATCACATCTGTCTTCTCTCTTTTTTTCTTCCCTTATCTTCAGCTCCCTGGACCGGTTCCTCTTATTTGCTCTTGTTCTAAGATGTCTTTATTTGCTCTCCTCCCTGTTCTTTTATTCCTCTCCTCCAGAACACCGGTAAAGCGGGTTTCCTTTAGCCTCCTTGTACATCTGACAAGGTCAGAGTTGTCCCTGTCTGACATTTGAGACTTTACCTTCCGTAATGGAATCAATACACCTGTGGAAGTATTAACTGGAAATAGTTCAGTATTTCCTTGTTTTCCTGATGTGTCACACAGGATAGCTGTCTGTCAGCGATGCTCGGAGAATGATTTATCTCCTAATCCTTTCCCAATTGGTTGTGCTTATGACAAAACCACAGTTTGAACCTCTGAATCTTCTTTCTGTCATCTGAGGGCTGCCTGTAAGAGATTTTGGCTCGTGCAGTTTTACCTCCCATCTCTCAACTGCTGAAACTCTGCTACTGTACAGAGGAAAAACTGAAGATATAACCTGTCTTTGTCAAGGAAGCCTTGAAGTAGCACTCTTCAGGTGAAGAGCTGAAGTGCACAGCTGAGAACTCACTGAGAAGGTGCTTTTCCGCTCAGAGGGGGCATCTGAGAAGCTGTGCTTAACACACCCTGGCTTCAGCTTTTCCTCTGTGCAGCTCAGTGTGCCGGCCTTCAAAAATATTTTGGGGCGTGTATTCCAGGCACCTCACTAGGTCTCCAGGGTTCTGGGTATTTATTTTTTCCTTTTTTGTTGTTGTTGTTTTTCTTTGGAATTAACCTAAGTTCTTAATTGCATCAGTCCCCATTAATCTTTAAGCATCTGCCCCACCTATGATCAAGTATTGATTTGAAAAATAAGAGATATGTCTGAACTGGCACAAGCTTTCTAAAAAAGCTAATACTGTATATTCAAGATATTAATTGCAGATTATTTTATTATGAAGGTGATTATAAGCATAGAATTTAACTGCTGAACTTCCTCCCAAATTGTACTAAAAATAATTTCCACCTGCTAAAAAATATTTTTTGAAATGGCATGTTGGAAGTGTAGTCAATAGCAGCAAGATTATTCATACAGTTAATGAACTGCTGCTAAATTATGATGAGAAATTTTATAGTTCTCTCCCTTGAAACTCCAGAAATCCCTTGGAATGCATCCCTCTTGTAAGAACAGAGCATAAATGAAAGTCAGCATGTTTATACGGAGGTCCCTTGTTGGCCGAGGTGCAATCACTTTATAGGATTTTAAGAGTTTAGTGCTTTGGGTTCGTTTCAAATAGAGCCAGATTTAATGCCATGTAGTTCTCAGGGGAAGAACTTGATGCTGTTCAAAACCCCCGCTTTACTTCTTTCGTGGTAATGTGTTTCCAGATCAGAAGTTTGCAGAAGATGCTGAAATAGCACTTCTAAGTCAGAAATTTGCGGCAGACTTCTTAGTGTTCTAGCAGCAGATGCTGCTCCCTTTGCAAATAAAGCTTTAGCAAAGCAGGTTTTTCACGTAGTGTTTGTATTCTGAAGAAATTCCTTTTTTACAAGTGAAAAATGATTCTGTTGGACTGTCTGGCTGCTTCTGCTGATCAGGAATTGAGGTAGTTAGGTTACCTCGCCTGTTTGGGTTATCTGTAACTTTACTAATTATGAATGTACTTGTATTTCTTGGTCTTCTGCGTGTTTCGCAGTTTAAATGGGAACTGTAATATCTGGGATTTTGTTTTGTTTTTTAACCTTCCCAGCACTGTCCATGTTTGGAACAACGGTTGGTCTTTACGGGATACCCTGGTGTAAGAAATCCCTGCTGTTAACTGCCTTGATGTCAGTTATTGGAGCTTCCATGGGAATTCTAGACACAGGTAAGGGGCCACCTGGTCCGACAGTTCCGTCACCGAACTCACTGGAAGCTTAAGGCTCAGTTGCTGGGATTTCCTTTGACACATCTTGAATTCAGGGAGGGGAGCTGTTCTACCTGGCTGGGATTCTTGGGTTGGTCTGGTCCTGAGACTTGCAGTGTTGGTGTCCCTGGAGGAGGCCTTCCTGAAGGGGCCTGGGGAGGCCGCGCGTCTCGTGCTTCCTGGAGGAAACCAGTGTGCGTTTCAGTGAGCAATTACAGGTGTAAGGAAAGTGCCACGTGGTCTTTAAACAGTGTTTTCTTTACATGACTCGTCTGCAGGAAGCTGTCGGGTGACGGTTCCGTGGCGTCAGCTGGAGCTAGGTCAGTCCTGAGCAGCCCCGGTGTTTGAGAGGGAGATTCTTGCGGTCGCCGTGTTGGAGAGCTGCGCGCCCAGAGCTGGCCGGTGGCGTTCAGGGGCTCACGGCAGGCGGTTACTGCCGTAGCTCATCGCTGACAGCACCGCGGCGTCCGTCTGCCCGAGCCAGGGGATATTTGGTGCCCTCGGGCAGCCTCGCCTAGGTGTCTGGGAATACAGCTGTATCCTGTGCACCAAACTGTCAGTCTGTGGCACGTGCAGACTGCAGACGGCCTGGGAGAAACCCCCACTTTTGCTGGAAACCTGTTCAAAACCAGTTTCTTGTTAGAGGCTGCTTACTGGAGGAAGACGTACTGGTGAAGTTGGAGAGCAGGTCTGCAGGTGCGGTCGGCAGGTCAGGTACACCAGAGGTGTGAAGAAAACCCTCCCACAGAAACGAGTTCACGGACGTGGCCTAGAAAGGGTGAGTTAGAGACAGCCGGCTGTAGCTGGCAGCTTGGATCAGGAGGCGAGGCCGCGGTGAGAGACTGAAGCGCACTGGGGGACGAGCAGGTCACGCTGGCGTAGGGCAGATGGGGATCAGGAAACAACTGAAAATCTGTCAGCGGCGGAGTGCTTTGGACTTGCTGTGGAAGGTGGTGGTGAAGCTGCAACAGGCGGCCGCTCACCTGGCACCTCGCCGGTGACGTCCCCGCAGGGCGCGGACTTCCCTGGCTTACAGGGGGAGCCTGCGGTACTCAGTAGCCATCAGGGTCGTACTGGATCCAGCTGACCAGCTTCAGGGGAGGCTGAATTCTGCGGATCAGCTGGCTAGTGAACGAGCCTGGCTAGCCAGACAGCTCTGGAAGCGTCCCGGCCAGGGCCTGGCTGGTAGGCAGCACGGAGCAGCGATGGCTGCGCATGTGAACCAGCCGCCGTCGTTCTGGGAGCTGAAGAGAGCGGGATCCAGGAGTGAAAAAAGCTGGGTCTGCGTGGCACAGGTTATGCCAAACAACGCGAGTGCAGAGGTGTATTTGTTGCCTCCGTTAGGATTGTTACACGTGGCACTTAGTTTAAAAATTCTTCATACAGGAAAAGCTGATTGGCTTATTGTAAATATGTCTTTGGAGGGTGGAAGCCCGACTTCTGAGGCAGGGAGACTTCCCAGGAGGGGAAGCTAAGAGCGAGGCAGCAGAGTGTGACTGAATTAATTTGGAAGAGTGTTAGTGCTGCGTGACAAGGGTTGCTGCACTGTAGCACAGGAATTTAGTTCTTACTTTCCTGTATTCTCCTCAGGGACTGCTTAAAAATGGCTCTCTGGGATCTGATTTTCTAGCATTACTGCTGAGCTGAGGGTGCTGCAGCTTGGTCTCTGCAGCAGTGACGCCGTAAACGTTTCCGCTTCTGGAAGGGCGTCTGAACGCCGTCGGGGTCGTCCCAGCCCATCAGAAGGCAGCGATTCTTGGTGTTTCCTGGGATGCTGTTTAACGACGCCTCTGACTGTTAGCGGTGTGCTGTGTTGCTTTTAGTACTTACAGAAATGAGAAGCAGTTACATTTGCCCTTTTGAAAAAAGGCTGAAAAATGCTCCCAGGTGGGGTAATGAATTATGGCCGCTGCTGCTGGATTCAGCCGCTGCGTCGCTCTTCATTTTTGACGGCTGCGCCTGCCCTCCCAGCGCTCAGGCAGTCGCGGGGGCTCAAGGTGCTTACAGGCAGAATTCCACTTAACTGCAAGCCTGCACATTGTGTTTGCTAAACCTGGTATTACTGCAGATTGAATTGGTAACAGAGGTTGGTTATGGGGTTTGTTGTTGTTGTTTTGGTTTGTTGTTTTTACCCCATGTCTGGTTTCAGACTCAGATGACTGACTCGTCCTCTCTCCGATTCGCAGGTGGCAATATTCTGGCACTGAATACCTGGGGAGCAGAGGCTGGGCCACACATGCAGGCCTTACACTTCAGTTTTGCTGTCGGTGCGTTTGTGGCTCCGATCCTGGCCACGATGGCCTTGGGCGGCTCCGAATCGAAAGCCCTTCCAGTGGCTGAGAAGACAAACCAGTCTGTGCCAAGGTCTGTGCCAACAGCAGCAGCTGCGTCAGCACTGAAACACCGCCTTGGTGCCGATTTTTTGTGGTCCTACGTTGTCATAGGGACCTATCTGCTGGTTGTTTCTTTCTTCTTTTTTATTTTGTATTCAAAGGGCAGCTCAGCTCGAGACAAATCAAAGGCCTCTCCAGAGAAAAGCGTGTTTGCCAAATACCACTACGCCCTTCTTGGTCTCCTCTTCGTATTCTTCTTCTGCTACGTGGGAGCGGAGGTCACATATGGCTCTTACATATTTACTTACGCAAAGGTCTTTGCCGAGATGAAAGAAAACGAAGCAGCCGCTTTGAACTCCGTCTTCTGGGGCGCGTTCGCCGCCTGCAGAGGAGTGGCAATATTCTGTGCCACCTGCCTGTACCCTGGCACCATGATCCTGCTGAGTATCGTCGGCTCTGCCGTCTCCTCTTCGTGCCTGGCCGCCTTCGCGAGGCACCCGACCTCCCTGTGGGTCGGGACCGCCGTGTACGGCGCGTCCATGGCCACCGTCTTCCCCAGCGGCATTTCCTGGATCGAGCAGTACACGGTCGTGCAAGGGAAATCGGCTTCTCTCTTTGTGGTCGGCGCCGCGCTGGGCGAGATGTGCATTCCGGCTGCGGTGGGCTACCTCCAGGGGAGGCTTCACCGTGTCCCCGTGGTTATGTACACGGCCCTGGGGACTTCGGCAGCGACCCTCGTGCTCTTCCCTCTGATGCACAAATTGGCCAACTGTCCCGCGGGGAGCGGCTTGAAGGAAAGGAGCGAGAGCGAGGACCGGAAAGCCTTGCTGTCGAACTCGGGGCTTAATGAGGATGAAGAGGACGAGGAGGATGCGGGAGAGTGGAATGAAGCAGACTTTGAGGTAATAGAAATGAATGACACCCTGAGAAACTCCGTGGTAGAGACCTCCCGTAAGATACTGGGGGACTCTCCGGCCAAAGGCGCTCTCCAGCCCCGTCTGGACGACGTATTGCGCGAGTCTCCAGCGGTTGCTGGCGGCTCCCCTGGGAGAAAAAATGTGATTGTGGACCGGGAGAAGAACGATTAAAGGAAAAGCTGACTTTTTTTTTTAAAAAAAGGGAAAAGCGATTGAACTGTAGAAGTGGTTCAAGAACACTTTTGTAGTGGCGCAGAGCTCAGCGTCTTCGTGTCTGTGTTTGTCCGGCCCTTTCTCCTCTTTCATTTTCCGCCTGCAGCGACGCGTCTCGGAGTGGGCAGGGCCACCGTGACGTGACTGGAGTAATGTGAGAGGTTGTGTAGACTGTGCCGAAAATGTGAAAGCGTAAGAGACGTTTCGCAAATGCGAGGCATGCGTTGAAGCAGCGCACGCTGCAGGAAGAGCTAACCGGGAACGAAGGGGACTGCTCCGACTTTCCGGGGGTGGGCGGAGGGTGGAGCTCTGAGGTGCTCGGTCACAGAGTGTTTTCGTGAGGGAGGAGGGAAATCTGTGAGCTGTGACGCTGAGCTTGCTTATCTCGCACAAGGAGAAGGCTTCTACGGCATCGCGAGTTCGTGTGTGACGTCAGCCAGGAAATCAAGTCAAATTTCAGGCGATGCCCAGCGGCTGTGAATCGGACAGCCTGCTGGCAAACTCGGTAATTTTATGGCTCTGTCAGTAAGATGAGCAAAACCGAATTTTTAGGAGGGGAACTGTGCCTTTGGGCCATTTAAAAGCAGTGCATGGGTAGGGGGACAAAATGGGTCGTATTCATCTGCTGTAAGGCGTAACGCCGGTTTCCTGGTTAGACAGTGGTGACAAATCTAGTCTAAAGGACCTGTGATTGTACTTGTGATTTTTAATTACTGCACTACCATTGAAATCAAGAAACGTATGAAGAAGATTATAAAATTATATAAACAGATTACTTAATATATGGTATTGACATAGGGCTGTGATACTTTTAAGCCAGTTGTTCAAGTTAAGGTTGTAACTTCTCTGGCTTCCTGTGCCAAGGTGTTAACACAGCGATGCATTACAATGAAAATTTGAAAATGAGCGCGAACGCTGGAGGAGCCAGGAGGAGCCAACCCCGTCAGACTGTGCCGCAGGATCGCTTGCCCCTGGCCAGCTGGACTGGTGCTGTCGGGGTTGTGTTCCTCGGGGTGGTGACGCAGAGGCAGAGGCGCTTCCCAGTGTGGCAGCAGGGGCTGCTGCTTGTGGTGTTTGTAGGGCCCCTGCCTGCGCTGCGGGGAGCCCTGGGCCCGCCAGCCGTGCCCGCCAGCCCCCCCAGGAACAGCACCTGCAGCAGCAGCTGGCGGCACAGGCTGACTCCGGCAAAGCAGCCGTGCAGTTCGGCTACTCGAAACTCCACATTTGCAGGTTACGTGGTGGTTTGTGTTTTGTTGTGTTTTTTTTTTTTATAGGCTGCATGATCAGAATGTGCTCATGCTTGGGGTTTTTCACTTTGCACTTTTATTAGTATTTTTCTTGATAAGAAGTTTAATTTATTAATGAACGAGCTCTTCCTGTAGCATAGCACAGAACCTTAGGTGTTCAATGTATCTTCAGGTCTGGTTTTGTTCCCCCTCTTATCCCGAGGGTGCAACATCGAACCTCCCGGCTTTTGCCTTTCTCCCGAGAAGTTGGGAAGAAGCAGGAATCGGGGTGTGGTGACAGTGCGTAGGTTTTTTGCATCCTGCCACATGGCAGGCCCTCCCTCTCCCTCTGCTGTGGCACTGAAGTGCCAGTGTGGTTCTGCCCAATTCCTTTCTTTCCTTGTGCGCACGCGCCCTTCCATGGCATCTTTCCCAGCGCAGTGCGTGAACCTGCGCCTCAGAACAGGGCCGTGTTGCCCTTCCTACGCGGGGGTTCTCTTCTTCGCTTAAAGTAATGGTAAATGCTTCCAAATACGAGGCCAAACTGATCAACAGGAGCAAGGCTGTGCGGCGCTGGGTGTTCGGTGAGCGTCGCACAGTGACGCATGCAGCGCTGTGCCAGAGGCGGTGACGTCGGTGAGTGCAGCCGAAGCCCCCAGTTACTCCTTCAGCTTTCCTTCTCCCCTTCGTCCTCCGGCTCTGCGTGTGCAGGGGTGGGGGGGTGACCTCAGGGTAAGGACAAGTCCCTTTGCGGGCTGGGGGTGGCTTTGGCCCCCGTGGGGAGGTCACAGGTTTCCCTGGCAGAGCCTGGGCGTGGTGCAGGACAAACACCAAACGATGTGGAGATGGTTCTTGGTGGCTCCCCGCCGTAGCCGTAACCTCAGTCCGTGGGTGGGCTCCACCTGAACCGAGGGCAACAGGACAACGCTCCCCGCACCTGAGATCGTGTTGCCAGAATGAAATTAGTTTAAGAAACGCACCTGGCAACCGGGAAGATTTTTAAATAATCCCCAATTCATAAGCTGATTTTTGGAATGAAATTTCAAACTGTAATGCCCTGCAGGTAAGAGTGTTCTCAGGGATAGTTTACACCTCTTGCATAATCAAGTACTAAAATACCCCACAAAATTAAATTAAAACTGCATTGGGAAATGTGCTGTAACCTCTTTGAACCGTAGCTACTTACTGTTTAGCTATACACACACTTTTGTGTTTCTGACTAATGTCTTCCCAGCAAATGTAAAAATACTGTGCAAAACAAAGATTTTGTGGCTTTTTTTTCACTGGCTGTATTAATGCCTATGGGAGTCACTTGAATTCATCCCCATTTTGCCCCTTGAAAGCAGGTGGCCTGTGCGGTAGGGAGGGGGCGACAGCCTGGAGTGCCAAGGTGAGAGCGGCCTTCTGCCAAAAGGAAAGGATCCAAAAAGCAGTGTCAGGACGAGAGAGTGGCCCTCACGTGATTTCTCTGGAACGGTACCATGTAGAATCACGTTCCCAGAGATATGTGGAGGCCCTTGTCTAGATGACACCTACATTCCGAGTCTTCTCAGTCAGCACCGAGAGCCCTCCGTGCCTGAATTCTGGCCTCCCACTTGCCACGGACTACGGTGACAGACCATGTTCTCCTTGCCCCTGAAAGTGGGTTTTAACAGCAGGGGCTGCCTTTCGCTGAAGATGAGCTGGTTAAAGCAATTTAAAATTAAAAGAGGGCTGGGGCATTTCCACTGGTGCGTCCAGCTCACCGCAGTTCCAGACACCCTCGATGCTGAAGGCTGTAGCTTTCCCAGTGCTTGGATGGTGGTGTTCTTCCAGGCGTGGTTTCAGACAACGAATGTTAGTTTTCACATGTTGAAAATTGCCTTCCGAAGTAAATCGCTTCCGGGCATGGGCTGGTAAAAGCGAGGATCGACTGCCAGCGCAGATCTATTTACAGTGCCTTTTCAGCTGCAGATCCTCCAGACCGCCTCACCACTTAGGGGCTGAAATTAAGTAAACTCCGTTAACTTTACCCTTGCCTTGCTTAGGCTAGGAGAGTCATCTCTGTTTTGAGGACGAGCTGTGGCCCATGGATTCAATACCTGAATTTCGTAAGAATCCTATTTTTGTCCATAAAACCAGAATGGGTTGAAGATGAGCACTTGCCCACTTACTCCAGTGTTGAAGGTAACCGCTTGCAGATAAGCGTTGTTTAATATTTTTATTTACCCCCCCCGAAGCACTCCCAAGTGCTGGGTTGCACCGCAAGCCCCAGCGCGTTTGTCCTGGCCTTGCACTTTTATTCTGTACATGACCAATGCCAGAATGCAAGAGTCGGCAAAGTTTTGTGCCTTGATGGGTTTTTTAAATTTTTTTTGTTTAGTTCCTTTGCATCAGAGCGCATCGCAATCTGTGGATGTTCTATTCTAAATTTAATGGTTTGTATTCTGCTTGGTGTGGGTCTACATTGCACTGTATAATGTGAAATTTAAGAGACTGACTTGTATCTTGAATGTAATAAATTCTTAACTGGAGAAGGCACTCAGGTTCCTTGATGTAAATAAAGTTTTGTTCTATTTTTCAAAGCTACTCTCGAGTTGTAAATTTAAAACTTACCCCCGTGTTTTGACTAATGACAAGCGGCAAATGCCCCTCTCTGGTTTGGGGAAGGCCTCCGGGAACCGGTACTGAGGTTTTGGATCCCAGAGCGTAAGCCGGAGCCTGAATTGTGGATTCTTAACTCTGCACAGCCTTGTTGGCGTTACAGTCTGTGTGCCAGCCGCGGGGAGCGAAGGTGGCTGCAGCTGAGGTGAATATAAAAAAACCATGTGGTTTTTACCATATCATTTTATTCAACTTTAATATGGTTTCCATTATTAACTTCTAAAACAAAATGATTTCCAGTTTAGAAAACAATGCACTGACCACATAATTCCTTTTCCATTTTATACAGTTATACAAATATTCTAAATACACATTTTGTCAAGATGGTGGCAAATAAGATTTAACTGTACAGTACATAAGGAAAGAAAATATTTTAAGCATATTTAGAAGCAATAGAAATGTCTATACAAAACAAGCAAAAATGGAATAAAATTTTATATTTAAAGTATTGCAACAGTCCCACAGGTTTGTAACAAAAATGTCTTTGCACAGTTCCTCACAATGCCCCATTAATAGCTAAAGCAAGACAGCAATTTTTTAGAAAATAATGTTTCAAAATGCTACACATGATACTACTGCCTGCACAGTCTGATCAAAGTAACAATCTACTTGGAATCGAGCAAAACTTAGGAGGAGATATACCAACCGACTTTAAAATTATCTGTATAAAAGTCATTGCACGTTATTTTACTCAGTTGTTTGAAAAGTAAAAAAGTGTATTTACAAAATATTTCGCAGACAAAATTATAAAGTGAATGGACAATAGATAAGTAACACGTCTTGATACTGACAGTTCAAGAACACACACTAATGGTTTTATCGTTTCAAGAGGTTTTCAGTGCTCCTTCCTCCAGGAAGTAAACTCGACTTCTACTTTGAAATGGATTTACAAGATGTCACACATAGCTATTCCAACATCAGCATTATAAAACAGTATGTTAGAAACATGAAGGAAAGAAGAAATTTGTACATCTTAAAAAGTGAGCTATTCATAGATCAACAAAGGTATGGGCTTTTTTTAATTTAGTTAGGGTAAGCGTTCGTTATTCTTCAGATAATAAACCCAACAGTTAAAATGGAAATCCTGGGACTAGATGAGACTTGAAAAAGCACCATGCACAAGAGTCTTAGTGTGGTAAACACTGAAAAACAAAAAATAGCACCTGGAATCCTGTAACACAGATCGATTAAAACTGGTCGAGGAGCTGGCGGAGGTACGGCGCCTTCGACAGTTCTCTGCTTACTCTGGACAGCTTGAAGAGCACTGGGCAGTTGAGGGAGACGCACTGGATCTGTCGATCGAAGCAGCCTGTGCAGTTCCTGCAGATCTAGGTAACGCAGAGAAAGCAAAACAGATGATGCTCAGCACCAGCAAGGCAGAGATCGCTTGGGGCTGCCAAGTCCTCGGCGCGGTGGCAGCAGAACGGGCGCAGCCCCACCAGCCCCGGGGACCCGGAGCAGGTCCCTTCCCTCCTGCTACTGGGGCAGGGATGGACAGTGCGACGGCACAGCCCGGGTGTCAGCCCCGCCGACTGTCGTGGTGGCACTTGGAAAAATGAGGTAAATGAGTGGATTTACGTGGGGCAGCGCGTTATATTCATGATACACTTACCCTGTACGAAAGTTTCCTAGTGAAAACAGACAGAACTGTTATTCCACAGTTCTGCTCTACACAAGAAAGGGACTTAATAAACTACTCCTGTTTCACGATAACCTTCAATTAAGAGTTTTACTTTCCAGGTCAGAGTTAATCAATCCCAAGACCCAAACACGCAGGCAGGCAGGTTCCACTGCTCTCCTCCTTCGTGGAACTACTCTTTAACGTAGTTAATGCTGCTTGAAAGTACTTTTAACACAAGACACCTGATGGAATAAAATAGCAGCAGGCACAGTTTTTCCAAGGTAGCTACCTTTGGGAAACTACAGTTTCCTGCTTTGCTCTTCTGTTTTTAGTCCTTTCCAGTATCTGCCACCCCCAACAGTTTTTCCAAAAACTCAGAAATTTGCTTCCAACCACACTTGTAACATCAAAACGCTACGAAATGTGATCCTACTGTTTGCATAGTTTGAACAAGAAGTCAAAACCACATCCTTTGCTTTTAAAATGAGTTCTTTTCCTTCTTTCCACATTAAAATCATTTGGGCAGCAGCGACCCTCTCAGCCAGACCGGCATCAGCACCGAGCCCCGGCAGACCAGAGACTCAAACAGCCGGAGAGGAGCCGCCTCCCTTGGCCAAGCCCCACGGGTGGCACCTCAGAGGGTGCTGCTCCTCTGACCTGCTGCTGGCACCAAGGGAACAGGAGGTGAACGGTTTGTTCCAGGTTTGCAGCCACGAGAAGAATCTCAGAAACAAGCCCACCCTCGTTCTTTGAAAGAGGCTGTGGCTGGTTCGAACGCAAGGGACCAAACGAAACAGGACTCAAGACGCTTTCTACGTTCAGTTTGTCTAGAGGGGAGAAATCTACGGCTTTAATCTACGGCGTGTAATTTTTCAGTGTGTTTTACAATCATGTATGATTCAGTGTTATATCAGTTTTCTGCTGGTTCCGGGATGTTTATAATCTAGGAGGGCCAAGAACTGAAGCTGTGAAGGATATATACATCTTCATATTAAATTAAGTCAGATGCTCTTACAGAGAGGCTGAGCCATCAATCACTGACTCGAACGGGACCCCAGGCCTCGCCGACCTGGTGCAGGGACAAGGGAATGTTCTGATCAAACCCACTGATCCGCCTGCGGGGCTGGACCAGTCTGCCAGGTCTGATTTATTCCAGAACAGAAGCAATGAAAAAGGTTCAGAGCACCGCAGGAAAACTGCAGAGCACGCATCACCTTCCTTTACTGCCATTTACAATGCAGATCAGAACAAACACTACAAAATACAGCAAGAAATAGAAGTCCACGCCTTAGTAATGCAACATTTATGAACAGTGAATTACAATGGTTTTCTAGCAAGAGAGCCCCATGGGAACCTATCAAATCCACGGCTAGACTAAAGGAACGTTTATATCCCTGCAATTCAGACAAGTCTTTAAAATGGCTCACGTGCTAGTGCCAAAAATCAATTTTAACAAAAATATTCACTAATTATGAAGTACGACAGTATGAAAATTCGGTGAGGAAATGTGTATGTTTCTGCAAGGGGAGGCACTGTGCTTTGCTGTAATATATTTGTGAGCACAGTCAGCTTAATTGACTCCTAGCTCAAGGGAAAAAACCAGCTTGGAAAATTCCTGTTGAGAGGAAAGGTAACAACAAAACCCCCAAGCTAATACACATCCACACTGTACACATGAATAAATAAATTTTCTGGGACAAACGTTTTTGTGACTAGAACATCATCAGTTATTTCAATACAAAAAAGGTGAGTCTTTCATACTTTTCCAAATCTCCATCACGGCCGTGATGAAAAGGCACCTACAAACCATGTAAGATGCTCTTAAGAAAAGAAGAAAAGGAGAAAAGCATCTTCTGTTCTGATCCCCCCCTTTGCCTTCAGTTTTGCACAAAGCTAAGGGGAGTAACAGCTGCTGTGCTGCCTTCAACGGCAATGGGAAAAGCAAACAAGCTGCAGCACGTTTAACACCCGGACTGCGCTTCCCATTTCTGCTGAGGGTATTCAGTAACACGCTGCTTTGAAACTTCAGCCTGTCTTTGGCTGGCAGATGTCTGACAGGGCTTTAATCATACCTTGACCAGCTGTTCTTGCTTACGCTCCAGCTCTCGGATTTCTTGGTTGAGAATCACTGCCACATGCTGTGGCTGGCTTCTGCATTTATTACAGATCCCGTACTGGGTCAGTTCATCGCACACGGGACAGTGTAAGGTCGTGAAATACTGGGAGATTGTGCCTTTGCGTCCTTCCAGCTCACCGCGGGCAGTCAAGGAAGCTTTCTGAATCTGTTGAAAAAAATAATCAGAGGTAATGAAGAGAGCAGCTTGCCTTATTCCTAGATTTCATTAGCCTGTTTTTTTTAAAAGCCGTATGAAAGTGCAACACAGCCTGCAGGGCACGGGTTCATACAACAATTATTAATGTGGATCGCATCACTCTGAAGAGCGCAGCGGTTGCCCTGAAGCGATACACCGAACAGAGCCCACCCACACCCGTTTCACGGGGAAGCTCCCCAGACAAGAGCGAGAGCAACCAAAGAAATCCTCAGCCACAGCCAAGCACCCGATCTGGTCTCGGACTCTGCCTCCTGCAGCTGTTCCTTTGCGGGCGCTCATCTGCTTCACACCTAAAGGCGCCCTGGCCGCAGCCCCAGCGGGGCTGCCTCCCCTCCAGTTCCCGTGCCGGTGCAGTCCCCGTCGCAGAGCTGCCACCGCTGGCCCCTTGCCCGGGGAAGTTCGCTCCCTGCACTCGCTCCTGGTGCTGCAGGGGTTAGGCTTTGCGCTACCCCTCACTCCCCGCCTCTAACACCCAGCTACTCTGCTGCTCCCCAGGACCTCCTCAGTGCTCCCGGGCCTTGCAGAGAGTCAGGGCTCTTTTTGCCTTTTTAGAGCAGTTTGTTGGAGATGCTTAGGGGGAGTGTCACTGTGCCATCGGAAAGGCAGAGAAAAGAAGCAGAACTGAAGCCAGGCGAGACGATATTAAAAGTCTGCAGTGGGAAACGTGATGTACTACCATGCTGCTGAAGTCTACGCTAAGCAGAGTAAGCAAACTACACAAATACGCTGTCTTTCACCATCCCTTAGCATCAGGGGAGTCACAAAAAAAAAATCCAGCTATCTAACACTTCTCTTCCTGCATCTCAATGATTTCATTAACTTTCAGGAAAGTCAGTTTGGGATATAATTAGTTTAAAATTTCTGGTGATGCAGATTTTAAAAAAAGTGTTCCTGCTGCTGGGGCATTAATACCTACTACCTCTTCTGTAAAGAGGAAAAACCTTCGGAACATCTTGGAAAACCAGGAGTCCCTACATTTGCTACAGAGAGATTTAAAAGGTGGCACAGCCAAACAGATGCATATACAAGTACTGCTAAAAATATACAGTTACAGCAAAATATTCTTTTAAACTACGGAAGGGACCAGCAAACAGAAGATGACAGTGTGATCAACTCTGCACAGAAGGTCTGGCAGAAAAAACTGACTAAGTGAAAAAACCCACACAGGAGATCCAAGAACCAGGTCTGCGTGTTCGGGCATCAAACACTGCCGTGTAAAATATCCTTTGCTGTTGCCTCACATAAATCTCGTTCCGTTACCAGTCACGGTAAAACCCAGCACTGTACGGATGCACCACGTTCGTAATCTGTGTGTTTTCAGACACCTACCCGTGGCAACTCATGGTACCAGCTAAAGACGTCTATGCCAATAAGTGAGAACACCCTGGCCAGCGGTGGCAGAATCTGTTTGGTTATGTAGTACGTCGCGTTCAGCCTCAGGCTGGGATCCTGCAGGACCTCGACGGGCCTCCTCACCAGCTGTATCAGGGGCAGTCCCGGCATGCCGTACACAATGACGTAGGGCACTCGCTCCCCAACTCGTGGTTCAGAGCGGCGGTCGTAGGCAAGCATCCTCCTGTTTAAAAATAGCCTTTATAATGCATCCGGAGACAAATCATACTTATCTCATTTGCTTCTAAACTTCCCCATCTGATTATATTAGTCGCTCTCCAGATGACTGAAGTTAGTGTCTATGATGCAGCACAGGACCAACTTGTTTCATTTTTGTCTCATGATCAGACCCAAATTTTAGAATTTGGAACACGAGCCCTGAAGATATGTTCTATTTCAGGTCACATGGATTTGCACACAGGTTGCTTTCTAGCTTCCCCTTCCTTAAAGAAATATCTTAACAAAGAGCAGCCAGGGTACTAAAAAGAGCTCAATTATCCAGAAAGCAAAAGACAATTCAATTTGAAGCAGGTATCAATCCAGGACTTGAATTTTATTTTATTTACAAAGCACGGCTTAATTTGAAGACCTGTTATATTAAGCAATGTGGCAAAATGTGCCAGCTCACATTATCTATTACAAATAAACAATATCAACAGGGTGAAATATGAACTTTAAGGTGTTTTCTAAAAAAATGAAAAATTTTGCCTGGTAATGTAATTCACAGCACAGAGACATCACTATTACCATTTTTAACACATCTAATATCCATGAGTGATGGGCAATCTTGGACAGTCAAGCCCCTGTACAAAAACCAAAGCACAAGTAACAGCAGTGAACAGACTGTTACAAGCGTCCTGACGCGAGACCTCTTGAACACGTGTGGCTCTTTCCAGGGCTACGAAATAGCCTTCTGCAACCATCTGATGCCTGATCTCTCTTCACACACAGGCGGAAAGTCAGAGCCAACTGCTGCAACAATATCTGAAGGAGACATCTCACTGCTACCCATAACTTGGCAGTACAAAGGTCAAGAGCAAAAATATCTACGATTGGCGCTTCTTAATCTCATCACCTGGTGATCTCCAGGGCTGGTACACAGGATCCAGGTCTGTAAGCTGAGCTCCCTCGGTACTCTTTCGCGAAGATGAAGTCTTGCATGCTGGCTTTTCCTTCCAGTAACTTCATGCATTGATTCTGAACGTACTGTTTGATCTGACTTATGTCCCGTGTTTCAAATAGCAGCTTGATAGAACACTCAAGTATCTTTACAGCCAAAGGAGAAAGGTGAGAAAAACACGTTTAACTAAAATTATTATTTCCAAATAATTGAGTAAATTACATGGAAATATTAATACACTGCTTAGAAAAAGTGTCAGTTGTGAACTAGAATGTTAGTATGACACCAGGTTGCATTCTCTTTCACTCAAAGACATTCATAAACATATTACTGCACAACTTTTTCCTCAGTTTGACACATCTTTCATGATGTCATCCATACTCCAAGAACTAGGACCGTTTCAACAATTACAGAGGTTTTCCAGAGTGAGAGATATGTTTTTTTCCTGTCATCTAAAACATTTTGCCACGACTTTCCGACCACCTCAGCAAACGAAAGAACTGGGATTAAAAAGAAAAAAGGAACTAAATCCTCCCAAGTGGTTACCTTTCTTACTGGCATAAATTTCTTTTGACTTGATTAAGAACAGGACCTTTTTCTTTTTAACCCCTCAATCCACAGCTTAAAATAAACAGGCAAGAAATTTTATTTTAAATGAACTCTCAGCTAAACTAGATTTATGCAAGTGAGCTATTTAGCATACACATCAGTGTGCCTCACCCTTCTTGGAGTAAGACTTCCAGTTAAAGTGAACTGCATCAAGAATGGTCTTCTAGAGGAGCTAAGGGCTTTTTATGGGGTTTTTAGGGGGTGAAAGACAGTAGTTAGGTTGGAGAGTGCAAGTCCTAATAATGCTGTCCAAGAGCATCTATTTCTCTTTCAAATGGCTCATATCAGAAAAGCAGATGAAGTCTCAGACTACTCACAAGGACTAGAAACTCTGAGAAAGGACAAACATACACCGAGGTAACGGAATACTGCAATTTCATTCAGAAAGAAACGCATGAGTATTTTACCTTGGAAACAGCAGGACAGGAGTCCCTTCGGACCGTCTCTATGCCTTTTGCGTCAAATACTGGGTCCTTCTGGTCCAGTGTTTCATACATGTAACCCACGTACCTCTTTTTAGTTTGCAAGACACATGGCAAGTAGACCTGGAATGTTTAGAAAGAGGATAGCCCAATCTGACAGGTGTTGGGAATTTAAGGTGGCTCTGAACACAGAAGGTTTCCTGAGGAACACTTTGCTTTGTTGTTGTTGAGGTTGTTTTGTTTGTTTTAAAATCATCAAACCCAATAAACTAGATCAAAGGACTGTTAAAGGATGGCTGAGAAAGTTGGGATTCGGTGGTGTTCCGTTCTTCAATCACTTTATATTTCATCTAGCTGTAAAGGCTAAGCAACCTGAAGCTCAGATGAAAAGTGGCTCACAGTATAACACGTTTTGAGTACCCCTAATTTTCTATCAGCATTTTTAATGTAACTGTATTATCCCTCTTTCTTAAAAAGACAAGAACTTCACTTTAAACGTCAGAGAAGAAAACTTCCCCAGCAAAAGCAGTGGCTTTGAACTTTCTATTTTCAAACTTCATCTAATTACGAGGTCCGCAAAATCAGTCAGCATCTTGACTCCGGGAAAACATGCTTCTTAAATGCCTGTGCTTGGAGAACAGTTTCCTCATGAATGGATTTTTAGGGTCAAGGTCTCTTTTGCTTGTTTTCTCCAACCTCTTATTTCATTCTTGATTGTGTCAGCATTCCGTGACCAGTTTTAAAAGAAAGAATGGGGAACAATTATTACTAGGTATTACAAGCATTACTAGGATAACACCACACTTTCCTGGCTCTCATGGAAGAGGGAGCAGGGAGCTTAGACTGCCTCAGGCTGGAGAAGGTCCTGCACACAGGTGGCCCATTTCTCGAACAGATGCTCCAGCTTTGAGGCATTTTCCTCTTCCTATGCTAGGAAGCTCCCCTAGGAGAGTACTCAATATTTTGACCCACAGGTGAATAAGGGCACTTGAAGTGAAGTACTCAGACATCTTCTCAAGTATATCCTTGCACCTAGTATTTTTTTCTGGCTAATTACTCCTTCAGCTTCATGGTGCAGAATTGCCTCAAAGTGGGAAGGGTCCTTGTACACTAGTCAGTGATGAAAAGTTGCCATGCCTTCCACAGGTATCCTGACTTTTCTTGCAAACATTTTTCTCATTGAACCTGTTGAGTCAGATATGTACTTTGAAAATATCTAGAGCACCTGAACTGATTGCTAATGACCTTCCAATAACAAAGTTCCACACAAATTAGCATGCCGTTGCCTTGCTCTTCTATAAAAGGCATTAATACTTCTTCCAAAAGCCTGCTGAATGAATTTTTATGATTCTTTTATATGTATATGTATCACATGGACATGTCCTGAAGCGTGGTAAGGCTGGTTGAAGAATAAATATCAGGCTTGTAATTAATGCACTGGAATCACTTCAAGGGATTGGTGTACACTCTCTCTATCGTTGCATACATTGGTTGGAACGTATGTATACAACACAAAACTGAAGGAGACATTTCCAAAAATTAATGACATGGGAATTTCAAATTGCCTGGTGCTGCCAGTGCAACAGGCCACTAGGCATCCTGATACGAAAGTAGAAATATTTGTTTTCGTTGGTCATACGGCAGCACTCCTCTGACAAGGTCCCTGAGGCATTAAGGAGCTTGCAATATACCCACAGAAACAGTACAGCGCATGTTGTATATCCTTACGCTATCTTAGTGTCCAGAAAAATATTTTCTCTTTTTTTTTTTTTTTTTTTTTAAAGGATAACAATGTTTTCACCCAACACACTTGAAGTAAAATATTTTCCTTTTACCTTTTCAAACTTCAGTTTAACAGGTTTGGGGTTTGTTGCTGTTACAGCTTCAGCAATTTCTTGACCAATCTTAAAAGACTGCTCCTTCGTGGCTCCTTTCAAGAGTACAAACAAGCTAGGAGAAATCAGATACAGGAAATAAGCATGACTCTGTTCAACATAGTTCCTGAAACATACAAGTGGCAAGGCAGGGATGTTGTTACCAATTCTGTTCCCTTCCTTCAGCTAGAAAAGCCAAAAACCCGAGCAACTTCAGTTTTCAGCATGAAATCAGGAGTGGCAAAGGCACGACAAACGCTGTGACTCTCTGGCGAGGCAGGGAACGTGACTGCTCCCAGGCACCCCAAAACTTGAGTTCTCAGGCGAGAGTTGTAAAGAGCTCTGAGTGCGCCTTTTTTTTCCACTATTGGCAGCAACAGGATTTTACTTGCTTTGTCCAACAATTTTTTTTTTTTTTTTGTGAAGCTCCTATGAATTTAGTATCTTTGAAACTTCAAGTCTTTCGTCAAATCTGGCTGAAATCTGTCACTGGATTCACAATTTACTAAGGAAGGACAGCCAGACAAGCTTTGCTTCCCATGGCTGGAAAATTCTCCAAGTCTAGCACTAGAGATGGACACGCCCAGAGCATGGCTACTATTTAGATGAAGACTGACTGAGAAAGGGGAGATATTTATATGATGTATTTCAGGCAGCCTAATCGTATCTTTGTATGCTTTGGTGACTACTTCTGAATTGTATCCACTTTTGAAGCTTAAAATAGTGCCCTCCTCTAAGTATCAACGTGCAATGCCTACTATATTATAAATACTCTGTTTTCGCAAATAGAAATGGCATTAGAAACAGGCACAAAAATACTCACTCAATAAATAAGAATTCTATTTCCTTTCTTTCTGTTCCACATAATTTTCAAAAGAAAGGAAACCCTTAAAGTGCTTTTTAATAGTCCAAAAATAAACTAAGAAAAGAAATATTATTTGCTTTGCATATTCTGCAAGACAGTAAGCAACAACCCAAAGATGGTCCACATACTCTTTTCAGTATCATAAATTCTCCTTGTTGCGACAAAAGAAAAATATTTCTATGAAGAACCACAACGATTTTAAAACATTGTAAGAAGGAGACCATTAGTTACCTGTCAGTATCACCATACACAACGTGAGCACCCCATTTTTTTGTATCGTTCACCAGCTTTATAGCACGCTCCAATGTTTCTCTGGCTTTGTGGACAATGCTATCCCCAACCTGCAAAGTTAAAGATAAGTTGAAAATCTTTATTCTACTGCTAAACCCAGTACTAGCTCTTGGTAAACTTAGTCTAACCTTGCTTGACCTGTTTATAAAAATTACTATACTGAGACGATGTATTTTATTTCATGATTTAAATGTATCTCATAAATAAAAAAGGTTGCTTACATTATCCCAAAATAGCAAGAATTAAAGGAAGAGCTATCAAAAACTATTAAGAATTAAAATAAAGGAAATTTTGGTTTAAACTTCTTTAGGCATAGTAAAAGTGTAAGGAGCAAGACAAGATGGATCATTTTCTCTCGTTTTTGGATTCTGCTGATTCCTCCTTTTATGAAAACTATGAAACAGCTACAATGTTTTATTTTATTTCTACTATTAGAACTGCAATTCAATCTACCTTTGGAGAGAGTTCTACAGAAATGCCAACTCCAAGTGCGCTTGTACGGCAAAAAGAAAAATAAGACTTTTTTTTTTTAAAAAAGGATCATAAATCCCAAGTTGCTGATTTTCAGTACTACTAATAAAAGCAGCTTTTATGAAGCTATTTAGATTAAATATGTTTCGAATAACAATACCGTGTTATCTGACTACACTTTATTAATAGTGTCTTTTCCACAGTTTTTCTGCATTTTTATCTGCAACCCCTTACCTCAGTGCATGGCATTCTTCCAGAAAAATTAGCAGCAGTATAACCAAATGTAAAATTAGCTATAAATTTAAGACCAAGCTGACGAGCTTCAAGCATTCGAGTTATAGCCTTGTCATGCTTATAAGCCTTCATTGACTGTTTCACCATTATCCTAGTCTTCAAGATTTCTTCTAGCATTCTTGGCAGCACACCCTTTCTTACTGCAGGCTGCCATAAAGGGAACAAAGAAAAAGATTACGTTAAAAAGCCCAACCTAAACAGTCAGGAGTAAAAGCACAACCCAGAACTGTCAGATAATCACTGTTAAGAAGACAAATTAATTAGCAAGATGCCCTAGGCACCAACGGTTTGGCTCTTCCCACAAATCCTACAAGCAACCTAGAATACAGGCAAAGCTCTTAAGGGCAGGGCTTTTTGTTCTTTGTTTTCATCAGCCCTGCTAATGCAATGTTTAGATAACCTTATTAACTAAAATTGGACTTCAATATTTAACTGTTAATTTGCAAAATGTTAAATGCTAAGGAATCTTTTAAAAATTCTGCAAATATTCTTTACTTAAAGTTTTTGTTTTACATTAAAGATATGTATGCTGGTGATTGGCTAATTATTTGTAAGAGCTCCAGGCCATAGTTATTAATTCATTACAAATCAGTCAGCAGTACACATAACATAAAATGAGAACAATAGAAAGCACGTCAGGGAGTTTCATCTCCATAACCAGGACTCTTTTTCTAGGAAAGCATTCTGCTATACAGGCAGGAGAGGAATGAAGTGTTACACACAGATAATTACTGTTTGATCCCCGAACAGCACAGGTAAAACATGGCTTAATTATAGATGAAATAAGCGTTCGGTATAAATGAAAGCATAACGGTGACATTTTATTTCCTGAACTGCCAGAAGTTCAGCACTGACAAATACAAAAAAACACTGAGAAATGAGAGACTGAACGTCCCCTCTTCTGTCTGCTCTTAACGCAGCAAAATACAAACTACAATATCAATTTGATCTTAAGCTAGTCAGCCAACAGGAAGCGAAAATGCCTGTCACAGAGCACTAATATCATTACCTTGACAAAAGCTACTCCACTGGGTGACACTGTGATATCATGCCTAATCTGGTAAAGTAAGTCAGGAGGTACTCTGAGAGATGTACAGCCAAATTTGAATGCATCATATCTAACAAAGAGAAAAATTAAATATGAAGACAATTCATTCATTTACAGCTTGATCAAGCAAAAGCATCAACTCACATTAAAATGGTGCTAATGCCAGCAAGGATAGAACCACAATTATCATCTCAGGTATAAACACACACACTATCATTTAAAATTTCTTAGCTACATGCAAAAGGCTCTAGGAATAAAGTAGTAATAAATGGCTAAATTCCAACACGTGTAATTTATCAATTCCGTTCTGCGTTAATGCGTTATTTCCAAATGCTGAGTTAGTGGAGGCACGTACTCACACCGTAATCCCCCATGGAAACCATACATGTTTACCAAGTGACACATTGCATGTATTTTCTTCCTACAAATTCAGAATTTCAAATCAGAAACCTGAAAACCTGATGGTGACACCTAGCAATCATTGTATGCATCTTGCCCATTCTTCCAAATATTATTTTATAGGGGTAATTATAATGAACAAATAGATTTTTATTCCCAATCAACAAAATTACTGTTTAGTTCAGTAAGAAGACATGCTATATAGAATAACTCATTGTATCTTTCAATTTTTAATAGTTAAGAACAGAGTGAACTACAACTCTGAAAAGAGAATAACAACAATTTATTAACATACAGCGGAATAATAGTAGTCCAGTTTTGAAAATAGGTAGTAGATTTACAGAACATTTTAACTTATTCTGAAGCAATATTAAAAACTAGCATCACTACAATAATGGTGTACAGGCGTACACACATAACAGAACAAAGTCTAAGTCTGTATTTAATTAAAAATACATATCAATGTGTATATGTATATGTGTGTGTTTGTGTGTGTATACACATACGCATACACTCACACGGCACATCTTTATCATCTCTATTATGTAACAGAAAATGGTGCTGTTCATACATGCCCACTGCTCCCAATGACAACCAAGGGTTCTCAGTACCTTAGAAAAGACGCCAAAGTCTCTACGGAATCAAAGTTTGTGAGAAAAGAATAACAACTTACTTTCCTAAGTTTTCAACATGTCCCAGGCAGGTTGAAAAACAGTAGTTGTATGCTATCACAATGGAAGGATATAACGACTGGAAATCTAATACAAGAACAGCATTGCTGTAGAAGCGGGATTCTGGCTCCATTATTAAGGGAACACATTGCAGGGCTTTCATCTGAGCTCGCTGCTGGATACTGGGTGTCACAGCAATATAATTCATTGGCTTTGCAATACGCAGCATCATAGACTCCACACGATACTGCAAAACAGTTTGGGTGTAATCATTACAATAATGATTTCAAAAATGCAGAATAAACGTGAGTGTATTAAAACTGTGTAAATATGCACTTACATTTCCTGAATTTAAAGTACAGACAACTAGTGTTCTAAAATAACTAGCCATACTCTTACTTTTTATGTATATTTTCTATCAAATATAGCGGCATTTTCCATGTGTTTCCTCATCATTTAGGCCTAATTGTTGACAAGTACTTCTAATTTTTATCTATGGAAAGAATAAACATCCAGCTCAGATTAAAAAAATAAACATCCAAGAGACTGCAACAATATATACAGATGGCCGTGCTACAGTCAGTGAACGAGCATTTACTAAACTATATTTTTGTTAGACTTGCAGAACACTGAAGAAAACAAAGTATGACATGCAGCTGATGACCATTTTCCATAGGAATCTGCACATCCATTTTATTTCAACATTTGGGAAAACAAATGACAGGCGAGTTGTAGAAGTTGGTAACTGTGCCTCCAAGCTTTTGATCACGAGAAGGAACTAGAATCTACTTCGCAGCAAGAGAACCAAGGGAAGAATCTAGGTCAGCCCATTTCAGAAGTCTGCTGCTTTGCATTGGGTATCATGCTTTCACCCCGATGATGCCACAAGTAGTACAGGAAGCATAAAATAACAAAAAGTTTAAGAACTTTCGCCTTCTTCAAGACCTCACAAAATGTCACATGTGGAGGTAGCAACATGAGAAAAAACAGCCCTATTTATTTATGTACTATTCAATGCTTTTGTAAGGCTTTAAAAGCACTAATAGCCAGGTATTCACTGTCTCCATTCACAATAAAAACCAATATGCTGAAAATTACATACACGGGTGGCAAAGGACTGAAAATATCGAAGAACAATCCTATATAATCCTAAGATCCTGCGCTTTAAAAGCAAGTAAATCACTATTCAAAAGTCCTCTGCCTGATGCACTACATATTCAATCATTGTACTGAATGGGTTAGGTATAATTTCTTTAACTTTGATGTTATAAATGAACTTACAGAACGGACGGCTTTAACAAGACCCTACCACCTTACAAACAGATTGGGGTTTGAAACGTGTAGTTTTGCAGCAGCATAAGCTGCTGCTGCCTTCCACTAATTGCATGCTAATTTGTGTCCAGTGATGAGCTCAGATGTGTGATGAGGCGGTCAGGGACTGGATCTGGCAAGAACTAGCTTCCCCCCCCCCTCCTTAGTTTTCAGCAAGTTCTTCAATCCTCTGATTAATAACCTCTATGCCTATGACCGTCTCCTGTTTGATTTGCTTAGTCTACTATGGAATATTCAAGATAGCCTAATAAAATAAAAAAGAAATTACCTTTAAAAAAGGTCTTGTAAAACTTAGTAAGAGATACAAAAAATGGAAAAAATAACTTAAAATATATGAAATCTGTTCTTAGTACTATTCCATTTTAACATAATTTTCAGCTAAGGAGAAAAGGAATAGCTGCATAAAAGATAGTGCTGATTCTTCTGAGTGAAAACAAAAGTTGTTTGAGGTGACTGGGAATTGCTGCAACTGCCATTTTTGTGATCTAGAAAGTTTCAATGGAAACAAAACATACGTGCACAGAAGGGAAGAGAAAAGAACAGTCAGGACAGAAAACGCAGCATGTTTCTGTTGCTCACTCCCACTCATAGCCATTTGAGAAAATGACAGGCAGAACAGTTTGCGGGCTGCAGTCGTGACAGTTTCAGCATATCTACGTTGGCAGTACGCCAGTCCCACCCTCCCTGTCCCTAACTGTGCATTTCTCTTCCCTTCCTCCAACAGCGGTACTTTTCTGGTAACACGGTAAACCAGATCAAGGACCTGAACTGGCAAATATCTAATCAATGCCACCACGGTTCTGCCGCCAGCTCCTCTCCTCCAGTATAGGGCCAGTACCAGCAAGACCAGCAGGAACCTGCACTGGGTCAAGAGATGACACAGACAAATGCAGTCAAAGGAAAAAAGGTGGCAACATTTTTAAATTGGGTTGAATTGTTAAGAAACTGCAGCTTCAGACACTCCCATTTCTGGCTGGCTTAAGACAATGCTGGTCTGCTTAGGACATCAGTTTTTAAGTTGTCTTTTTGTCCACAGAAGTTGGCAAACTAATTAATCCTGGTCAGCTCAGCCAAATGTCTGTTAAAACAGAAAGCAGAAAGATGGTGGGAAAGAAAACGACAACAGAAGCGCAGACACGAGTGAGCGCAGTTGTCTCATTTCAGGTGCTGTTCAGGGCTCGCGTCAAGGCATGAAAACAGTCTCACTGGTCTAGTCACTCGGAACCTGGGCAAGGAAAGCCTTTGGAGACTGCTGGGGTCTCAAAGAGCGAGCAGCGTAAGTCTCACTCTGTCCTGCTCCCTTTCCCTCTGATACTAGTATCAAAATAACAGAAGCACACACATCTTGCATGACACGTGTACTTAATAAAGCCAGAGCCCTTCTTGTCTTATCATCGAATCTCACCCAGAGGTCTGCTTCACAGGAAATAGAAAATATTCAATGCAGCTTTGTCTGCCCTGGAAGAAAATAATCTCCTCTTTCTAAAATATGCTCCATTATATTTCTTAACGTTTCAAAGAGCATTTATTTTGAGACTCATCTAAGTGTGAAAAATAACAACTCAAAGGGAAAACTTAGTGCTCCCCAAGTCAGTGGAAGAGACTCACTGGCGTGACTACATTTGGGGCACTTTATTTTTAATCTCTGAGACTAATCATTCAATCCCTTATTACTGCTTTTGAATTGCCTTTCTTTAGGTTTCAATTTCATGTTATGCAAAACAGTCTTCTGTGACCTTCTGGAAATGCATATACTGACTGAAAAGATACTGAAGAACTAAAACATTTTGTAAAGACTATTTTGCTTTTGTGAAGCGTAAGAAAACTACATCTTACCTGGGAGCCTCTTGTTAATACATGTAAGAACTGAATGCCAAAAAGTCTCGCCATTTCACTTGTTCTGTCAATCAAATCCAGTTTGTCTAACAACTGGAGATTCCCACGGACCCGGCTAACATAATGATCAACCATTTTCCATCTGTAAAAGTGAACGTCTCGTTACAAACAATCAGGGGAGTGCTGCTCTTTCTACTAAGAACAATGTACTTTTATAATAGCTTGTCACAAGCCAGCAAATAAAATTTCCCCTAGGGCATTTTCATATGGCTGTTTCAAAACTGTGGTGCATGTAAACATACACTTACTTATTCTAAATATATACACAGAATGTGTTACAGCAAACTATTGTTGAGGCATACCTCGATGACATACTATATCCTGTTCTCCTTGCTGCCCTAAAGGATTACTGAAACAGAAACTCGAGTTTCTCTTCATCTGTTTACACACTTTTTTTTAAAAGAGTGGACTTCTGTGGAAACATCCTTCTGTATTACGAATTCCTATCTCAGTTGAACATAAATTCATAATTTCAGCACTAAAACAAGTTTCCACCTAGTTGAAAAGTATTTGACTTTTACAGAAATTGTATGTATGTCATGAATGACGTTCAGATCAGTACTCAGTTTTATGAATTGTTCGTATCACACTATCCCAAATCACTCCAAGGAAGAGTGAAGCCTGGTGTGGTAAGTGTCATATAAAGGTATTCTTAAGCAGCTATAGTTCCTGTCCTAACATTTTGCACACTGTTTTGTACTATTTTAAGTCTAGCTTGGTTGACATGCAATGTGAAGTAAAATAGAAACCCGACAGTTAATTAGAAGGCCTTCTGATGAATAGTATATAAAAAATAAAGACCTTACACAACTTCAAAATAGTACATATATTCAGATATATTGAAACTGTAAGTGAAAACTTGTTAAACAGAAAAATACATCAAGATGAAATATTGAGGGTATAAAAACACAACAGAACACAGCAGAACAGCAGAGTAATTAAGCTCATGTTGCTGCATACTGTCTATTAGTATAGTCTGTTCTAGTACCTGAGCTAAACTGATTTTTAATTCCTATGCTGACTTTAGCTTATACCTATCCAATGTTAAGAATCTGGCCTTAAAAAGAACAAAGAAAGTGGATTAATAGATCATTACCTGTAGACATCTGCCTTATTATCAAACCAATCAGACAGAACTCGGAAAGTAAATAAAGGAAAACGTTGATGAAGAACATGAAAGCCTACATTTTCAAAAGTGTAATTCATTAGGTTCACCTAGAAAAACAAAGAGGACGTGTCAACATACATGATGTCTTTCACAGCCAAGGAAATCTCTACCTTTTTAAAAAATGTAACAACTAAATTTATAAACTTTTTATTAGTATTCTTTGATAAAAAGGTAAACATTTATACTTAGAAGACCCTAAGTATTCACAAATCAGGAAAGAATATCCCTCATCCATCAAAAAGAATATATGGAATTAAGTAGAACACAAAGATCAGGTCTGAATTTGGTCAGCATAAGATTTGTAAAGACTGGCCCATTTGAGTATTAAATGTAAGGTCAAAACAATGAGTAAGTCTGACAGCTTAAAATAAGTTCAAGTATTTAATTCAGTAGAAGCACCACACCAGACAAATTCCTAAAACGGATAAGTTGTTCTCAAAACCCACAAAGAAGGGACAAGGAGTATCATTAAGAAACACTACTGAAAGGTAAGGGCTTCAGTATTTTACATTTTAGCAATATGCAAAATCAATTCTCACAAAGTGCAGACCGTTCTGTTTGAAAAGGTGTACAAATAAAGAACAAAAAGCTACAGAAGTTACACAAAATTTTCAACAAAGTACAATACTTAACCCCCCCACTAAGTCAAATTATATTCACTTTTTAAAAACTTTACCTCGTGTCTCATCATTCTCCAGACATTTAAGATAATTCGTCCAACAATATTTATTTCACTCATTGTATCCGATCCATATTCATCCAGCTCAGCCGCAAATCTGTTCTCTTTCTTTTCATCTAAGGACATTAAAATAGAATGTATTTAGCCAAGTTATAGGACAGTCAAGACTGGATCAAGCTACCCCACTTCCAATTTGAGCTCTCTAGAAAAATAAGAATTCATAAAGACTGTTACTGATCACACAAGATTATTTATTTACCCGCCTTCCACACAATTTCTAAATAAAAGTCCCCCAGGTTTTTCTGCTCTTGCACACCTCTCTGAAAATAACTCTTGCTTCGGTTTTGTTGAAATGGTGTCCACAGTGAATATATTGGTTAAGCAATGCTGAATGTTACTTGAGAACTAGCTGCACGCACATTAGCGCACAACATTAAAAAAAACCACATGATTTTTGCCCTGAAGAGTTTATAACTCAAGGCTTTACTTGTAATGATCTTACACAGTTGGAACCAGGTCATGGGAGAGAAAACTCAGCGTCTTTCATACAGTAAAAGCAAATCCACCGCAGTGGGAGCAGGCAGACGTTGAGTTCTGGGTAGCACAAATGGAGAGAGAAGGAAATAGGAAGGAACAAATGCAGAGGCAGAAGCAGCATTCTGAATCTTTCTGTAAGACAGCAGTGACTACAGTACAGGAAAGATATCCCCTTTTGCCATCCTTGGGTTTATTTATGCTTTGAAATACTACAACACAAGAGAAGACAGTCTTTTTGCTACAGGTTTCTTGAAACTGTCTTTTTTTCAGTCAACCTAAGGCTACAGTTTTGGTATTCTTTCCTGAGTTTATGCAGATTTTTTAAAAAAATGTACAACACAGTTTAAATCCAATATGAAAACACACTGTATTATTTGATCCTCCAGTCTTGTTCCTTCTTACTAGTTTAATGGAAGAGAAAGCACTTTGAGGCAATTTTCCCACAATTCTAAATCCATACCCATTTTTCAGCTGTTGGTTGTGTACTCTACCACTACAGTAGCCTACTAATAAAAAGCAGAACATTCTGGACAGAGCATATAAAAGTGTGGACACACAATGCTTTGCAATAATGATCAGAACTGAGCAATTAGTTCCTCAGACAGCCATGAAGCACATTTACCCTTGGAGACAGAAGCAAAAATTGACTGAAATTCCACAGAACTGCTTTGAAATAACATTAATACAGACTAACTTCGTATGCTGATCTTTCAAATGTGAATCACATCAACCAAAATATGGTTAAGGAAACCTATTTGTCATTTACTGACCTCATTGATAAATTACAGCCTTGACAAAATTCATCAGACCTTTCACACAAATTATCAAAATGCGCACCAGCTTTTTAACCTGCTTAGTGCTTCAGATTTTTAAAGATGAAAACCAGCAATTTCTGTTTTCATGTTTGGATGGAAAAAAAGCCCCACAAGCAGCAACTTTTTTTCTTCTTTTCTTCATTTCCACACGCTGGACGTCCTGTGAAAGTGAGGAACTTACATTTTCTCCCTACTCGATTTTTGTTTATTGGAAGCAGAAACTATCAGTTCTACTTTCTGCAGTGTCATCCTAGTTTTGACTTGTTTAGGAGATTCCTTCTGTTTCTTAAGTTTGCTTCACACCTTCCTGGTAAAGACAGGCGACTACGTATACCTGCAGTCACAAAAGAGACCCACTGCCCTGATGAACAAGAGACTCTGCATGTGATGAGCACTGCAAAATTACAAAACCCTGTAGAGGTCTAACAGGTGTAGGGAACGTATCACCAGAACCATGTGAGCCTCTTTGGAAACAAAGTTGTTAAGAAACAGAACTGGAGGTTCTTCCTATCTTTCAAGTGCGCCAGATGAAATAAAAAGTAGTCTCCTATCATCCTCTGTTACCCACTGCCTAACTTTGAGCTGTGATGCAAAGGAGGAAACAGGAGGCCACAGTGCACTCACAAAAAATGCCACTACGCACAGGCACAGTACTCACTTCTCTTGTGGTGTGTCCTAATGACTTATGAATAGTTCACTTGTAAATGGCAGAGGC
Organism: Opisthocomus hoazin; assembly: GCF_030867145.1. Classification (NCBI taxonomy): domain Eukaryota; kingdom Metazoa; phylum Chordata; class Aves; order Opisthocomiformes; family Opisthocomidae; genus Opisthocomus; species Opisthocomus hoazin. The sequence continues at coordinate 78,366,459 of NC_134415.1, read as the reverse complement.
AGCACCAGACTCAGCCAATAAAGCAAAACCAGAGAGAAGTCCAGCTTTCTTTTTGTTAAGTTGAAATCACAGGAAAGGGAAGGAAAAGTCCCTTCCATCTTTATTTCAATAGGAGGAAAGAGGAGCATACTGCTTGAAGGAGCACTTCCTGTTCTGAAAATACAGCATGTGAAGAAGGGAGGGAAATATGAAGCATAGGGGTTGGAAAGGCAAGAGGAACACAGATGGGGTCAAAACCATGGACAAGGAGGCCACAAAGCAACAGAGAACACAGCACTTGTACGCTTAAGGTCATGCATGCAAGCCCACACTTACAGCATGACATTTTTGGGAGTAGCTCATCAGTGTGAGCATTTCCTTATCTTTCTCCTGCAGTTCAGTCAAAAATGAATTACTTACCTTATAACACTAGTTCTTAGAAACATTTTAAATGTTATGTATTCCACTTCTGGGTGCGCATCTACCACCTGGCCCAAGAACATCTGTACCACAAATATCAGTGCCATGGAGATCATGCCTATGTCCCACATGCCCACTCAAACTTTATGTCCAAATACGTTAAAGGCTACAACCCTGGTTTCCTTCATTAGAACCAAACCCATGTTGTCTTGGGACTTCATAGATGTAGGGAAGGAAGCCCAAATGTGAAACACCTAAGGACATCACCATTAAGAACCATACAGTTCCCGGAGAAGTAACCTTTCTTCTTTGAGGAACTCTTCATGTGTATCCCAATTCCAGTAACTTGAACAACAGCTTATGTCATGAAGATGGGTACTATTGAGAGCTTTGCTGATGTAACTGTTGATTCTGCATCAACTACAGTGCAGACATAGCTGTCCTGCAAGACAAGAGCTATGACTCAGCCTTTGAGAACAAAAGCAGAGACACATTAGTTACCTATCCCAAACTGAAGAGACTGTTCAGCCATACTTCTACAGTAGAGCATTAAACCTTTGCGATCTTTAGAGGTTTAAGAAACCTTTGACTGCAACACTTACCATTCGTCTTACCAAAGACATTGCAAATCTTGAAGTGTACAGGGTCAAAAGTTTTTCTGAACATCCTTTAATACCTCTGAAGACTGTACCCAGAGGCATTGCTGTTGCAACCAGTGTATCACCTGAATTTGAGCCATCAAGGGAATTTAGTAACAGGGTTCATGCAATCAGTTATTATTCCTGAAGAACAAATTTGAGACCTTTGTGCCAAAGAAGGCAACTTGTGACCTTTGATGGCCAACTCGTATTTAAATTGTCATGTGTTCCTCTTTTCACATAGTAAGTATCTAAAAATTCACCAAGGCCCAGTTGCCAACAACTTTCAACTGAAGATGCAAATTTGTTCTTACGTTATGTTGTCCCCGGGAGGTCTCTATAACTCACACCTTTTCTAAACAGGTCACAGGTATCAAAAGCATCAAATATTCTGAAGGCATCAAAGGAGTGTACAAATATTCAGACCTCAAGGAAGAAGTGTGTGAATGTAGCTCTTCTAAAACACCATGTTCTCCTCGCCAGGCACACAGGATGCCAACATAAAGGATGCTATTTCTACACTGGGTAAGCCCAAAGATGCAATTAGCCTAGTACCACGTTCTATCAAGTACCCAAAAGAAGATGCTTCAAGAACAGGGGAAACAGCTATTGATAATTTCTCTAGAACTCTCCCAGCTTCTAACCATTTGCAGCTTCCTGGATGGAAGAACCACGTTCTGGTTCTGGTTCCCAATGGATTTTTCTTCCAAGAATTTACATCCCCTTAAAGCAGCACACACTTTAAGCAATTGTACTATCATGTGGCAAGGAACTCAACAGTTCAACAACCCAGGGGTGAAAAATCAACTCTTATTCTGTAGCTGCCATTTGCTAGCTTCGTTTGATGATTTCTGGTTCTTGCCTTGGAAAAGACCATGAGCAACCAATCCATATCTCTCTTTATATCCCTCAAGATTTCATAGGCTTTTACCTTCCTTGCTCAGTTTTGTCTCTTCTGGAACCCTAACTTATTAAATTACTGGACACATTTGGATTACCTTTCTCATCTTTACCAGTTCTCCTATATTCATTTTGATGAGGGAAAGGTTATGAACAGGCTAGAAGTACAGTATCTGTGGTGCAAGCACCGTACAGATTTTATATTTACATTCATTGTTTTGTATTTTCCTTGCTCCACAATTCCTAACATTTAATTTGCTTTTTCAACCATTACAGAGTAACAGGATCGAGTTTTTAATAGGACAATTGCAGGAAAGCACTTCTTACTTCATGGCTATTTAGTTTCTGTGCAGATCTTTGGCAAGAGACGTGACAAAATCAGCTCTTTCAGTTTTTTTATTTTTTTAAAATCGTATCTCCCTCATCCGCATCTTCTTGATGACTGCAAAGAGCTACAACGAATTTTTGAGACAGTTCTTAATTTTACAAAGTCATCTTGACTCTTCTCAGGTGCAACACATTTATTTAGCTTTTCACTAGCTGCGTTCTTCAGAATGACAGGTTCTACTGATTGACTAAGTACAGACACTGGGTTTACCACTCTCCTGGATGACCTTCCCCTGGTTTTCAAGAAAAAACCCCAAACAGATCTTTTTCTGAACGTTGGAAGAACGCATCAGCACTTAGGCCAGTAAAATCTGTCCACTGCACAAGAATGTCTATTGAAAGCAAGGATTTTTATTACAGAGCTACTGAGCAGGATGAGTGCTGATCAGGAGCTTCTTTATGTTCTTGTATCCCAGCCAGAGAAACCACAAATAATGATTACGGCTATGTCATACCCCCGATACCCTAATGATCCAGAGTATGTCATACCTTGAATGACATATACACATGACTGAAGCCAAGGAGATGCAACAGAAAGTCTGGTAGCAGAAGTACCTCTAAGAACTGAAAACTTCAACACGAACGGCTACTAAAAACTAGTCTAGGTTCATGGACATAGGACACACCCAGAAGTGGAATACACAAGTAATTTAAAAATTCAGAAAACACTGAAACCCAGAATCTCATTGGGATTTCAAATATTTTTGGTGTGTGTGATTATGCCTATAACAACACAGCAGCAAACAAATAGGTTAATCTCAAGAAATTTTTGCATTTTTTAAAATTTATTCATAAATTTCAACTTGTTTCTATTGGAACTGAACTGAAACCCTATACAATAACTTACCTGGCACACGAGAAATCATCTGGCATAAATCAACATTTAGTGCAGCAGCCCTCTGTAAGAGATAACCCCAGGAATGCATCTGGACTTCATAACCTAACAAAATGTCTGGGTCATATCTAGAGGGGGGGAAAAAAGGAAAATTAACTTCATAGTATTTAAGAAAACGTATCTTCCATGAACAGAGTACAAACAGGATTTAATTCTAATCATACCGAGTTTAAAAAAGAAGCATCAACAATGGGTTTCTATGAAAGCAGCATCTGGACTACAAGACAATATTTAAAAACAGACAATCTTTTAGGATTTTCAATAACATTCAACTGAAAAAATTTTTAGAAAGAATATTTTCATCAGGGTTGTTTTTTTAACATACTTCTTTCAGTCTTTACAAATAAAGAACAGAATCCAGTTCTAATCAGGTTTTATCCATGGAATTAGGCTGTATCAAGCATAGACTGAAACCTAGCTACTGGCACAAGACAGATGTGCAATGAAATATAGCCATAGCACCATAGAATGGTTTGGGTTGGAAGGGACCTAACAGATCACCTAGTTCCAACCCCCCTGCCATGGGCAGAGACACCTTCCACTAGACCAGGTTGCTCAGACCTCCATCCAACCTGGCCTTGAACACTTCCAGGGAGGGGACAGCCACAGCTTCTCTGGGCAACCTGTTCCGGTGCCTCACTGTCCTTACAGTAAATAATTTCTTGCTTATATCTAATGCAAATCTACCCTCTTTCAGTTTAAAGCCATTAGCCCTTTCTTATCACTACATGCCCTTGTAAAAAGTCCCTCTCCAACTTTCCTGTAAGGCCCCCTTTGCGTACTGGAAGACTGCTGTAAGGTCTTCCTGGAGCTTTCTCTTCTCCAGGCTGAACAGCCCCAACTCTCTCAGCCTTTCCTCACAGGAGAGGTGTTCCAGCCCTCTCATCTTTTTTGTGGCCCTCCTTTGGACCTGCTTCAACAGGTCCATGTCTTCCTTGTGCTGAGGGCTCCAGAGTCAGATGCAGTACTGCAGGTGAGGAGTCCTGTCCTCAAACTTTGTTGTAGTAGTTTCCTTTAAGAAATCGAACAGAACTTGCTACTAAGCTACTTGAATGTTTTGCAAATAACAATGTGTCATGTGTACTGCAGTGTAGCTTATAATAATCAGAGTACACTTTTGGTCCTAAATGGTGACTCTTCATTGGGAAAGTTACAATTTGCAGTTGAGTGAGAGCTGCCAAAACTGAAACATGGAGAAAAGCAACCGTATCTACCAGTTCTATTCAAACACATCTTCCTTTAAGATAACCTTCTTTCTAAAAGATACACAAGAAAAAAACCCCACATTTTATGTTGTATCTCATGCCAGGTGGAAAATCTGACTGGCTCAGGTATGACAAACAGAAAAGTCAGAATTGTCTTCTGACACAGTCACTGCCCATCTCCCAGTCAGGCTTAGAGAAGAGTTGACTAGACAGAAGGACAAACAAGGTGGCTTCAAAGTCAAAGCATAGGTAGGAGTTAGCTCAGAGGAGCCTGTATCACCTAGGTTTTGAACAGGCACTATTAAAACCAGAAGTCATGATCTGGTCACTTGCTGAAGAGCCTAATAATCATTTTCTTGGGCTGGGCAGAAAAAGAGACTGGCCAAAGTAACACCAGGTATCTGCTATTTTTATAGCAAGAAAATAAAGGAAGATTCACTGGGAAGAATAGCTGCTTCTTTCAATGCAGCTCAGTCAAAGGGTTTGGAATTCCAGCAGGCAGAATTCAATACAACTGAATGACAAATGTCAGGAGGTGGAGCACTGGACAACAGGCTGAGGTTCCTGTACCTCAGTCTATGCCCAACTGCACAACAGGCTGCAGGCTTGCAGACTTTATGGGAGAAGTAGGCAGGGACCCTGGCTTACGAACAGGATCTCTGTACTTTTTGCATCCTTAAATACATCAAAAAATGCCAACATTTCCTGACTGCTGGATACAGGAGAATATCCTTTCCCCGAATCCTAAGTTAAAGTTGTATAACAGACATTACGAATGAAGCTTCAGACTTCTTCATGAAAGTGTCTTCCTTGCTTGTGTGTCCCAGCCAAAAGTAGATGACAACTCACTTTGAAGTAACTAACTACTCTTGAGAATAGCTCCAGAAAAGAGCTTCTCTACACTTCTGCCATGGACACTAACTTTGTGAAAAATGAAGGGAAAAGTATTTGAATCTTCTTACTCAGCATGGCTCTCTTTATTACAATTTAGGTTTTTGCACCCCTGCTTCTACCTGTGAAGGAATAGTTTTGATATAATCTTCTCCTTTAGCCAAACATTGTAAAGTAAGTTTTTAATTTCTAGCATTCTAGAGAAAGTAAGAGAACTAGCACTTTGCATTTGGGGTGTATTTTGCTACCTGCTGTTAATGTCAAATGAACGATTCTTTGTTTCTGGACACAGGAAATGATCATCGGGGGTGGAAGTAGTAAATTTACTCATTTTGGAAGCCTATTCTACCAGTGGTACAAACCCAACGCTACTAGGAACAATTCATGGACAAATGAATGAAGCTAGCTTGCAGTTCCTTCCAGCAGCAGAATCAGTGTCAAAGAGTTATGACCACTTGCTGTTCCACACAACATACAATGATTATCAACTGAGGTTCCAAAAATACGAATACCTCCTTCTAACCTTTGAAATAAAAATGAATTATGTAATGGTTTATACAGTCATAGAATAAATGTTTAAAAAATCAACATATTTTCACATTAATTTTTGCAGCTAAACTATCCTGGTCCTAGCATATCGCAAAACACTACTGATTATTTAAAACGAAGGAATTATCATTTATGTTCACATTTGAAAACTGGTTTCACATTATTCAAAATGGAAAATACTTGTAGATTTTACGTAGGGCAAGACGTGATGCAGATGGGTTCCATGATAGATGCAAATGTGAAGGAGAAACTTGTGAAGACCTGCTTATGTGGTACATAAAACAGTATTCATTATGCCAGGAATTTGCTTACCCTTTTAAGCCTGTTCTGAACAGAAACAAGCATACTGCTTGGAAGCAGCAAGTTCCCATAACTATATTAGCAGCTACCACCTGCGATGAAGGACAGTTGCTTTGGGTTCTTCCTTGCCCAAGTAGTGCATTACCTCCCTCACTTCCTACTTCACCAAATTTTAGTGGGCTATTACGTTACTACTGCAAATACCCCTATTTGTATTGCAACCGAATACAACATTTCATCAATTCTTGCCTTAATCTTACTCTTGTCTTTTAAGCCAATGAATAAAATGACCTCTGTAAACTATCTGCATGTTACCTCAAGAACTGTTTCTCTAGTATTCTTCAGATGGGAAGATGTTTTATAGGACAAGACATTAACACACTTTATGATGTTTTCAGATACATGCATTTTCTTACATAAATAAATCGTATCTAACTTAAATATTACATATTTTGACACAATTTTATGTAAATTCACATGTAGATTGTAAAGTTTATCACTCAAAAGATTAAAAAAAATCAAAATCAGTGTGCTAGTTTTGAACTCAGCCCTGCCTGTCCAGGCCATTAGTGATTGCCTGTAATGGCACATTACTGAGTCGCAGGGTATCACTTTGCAGTGCATTACTTGCTCTGCTTTTCCATCCTAACTAGACACTGCACATGCATTAAGGGAAGTGTCTCATTTCAATTAATTTCAGTATCTCAAATTTTCTAAGCTGGTCTCTTTATTGTCACTGAACAAAAAATGTCTCTTCGGGCGATGCATTCATTATATTTTAGCCACCTCTTGCAGGATGAGATCCTGTGCTTTCCGATTAACATACACGGTGATGACGGTAGCTACTTAGACACTGACAATGAAATACAGATGTCTAAGTTTCAGTCAGACGACTCTTATACAAAGCTATCAACATGGAAAATCAAGGTGGAGTAGCTAGTAAATGGTGAATTCAAACCCCACTGTAAATTCCCTGTAAACATGGTCCCTTAGTCTCGGTTTCTCATATTTAAAACTTGGATCCAAGTGGTGTCCTTCTGAAAGCATGAAAAATGATAAACACACTACCAGCAACTGAGTCGCTCAGACACTGAAGTTACATATGTATGTACTTTGTATGTAAATCTGTATGCATTCACAACATATATGCACAAAAGACTATAATTAGTATTAACAAATTTGCTTAGGTATTTCCTTAACTTTACAATCAAAATAATTTTTGATTGAGCGTATCTCTGAATTATCTTTGAAGGAAAAAAACCTTCAAAGGTTTTTTCCTTTGAAGGAAAAAGGAGTAAGATTATATTCAAGTAGAACTCCATTCTACTGAACAACACTTGGGAACCCAAACTCCTGCACTACTGTATGCATAAGGTCTACCTTCTGCAACAGGTTTAACAGACCTATTGGATTTCTTGCACTAACACAAGGCGCTGATGTTTCTTGCTTCTTATTTCCTTGCTGATCAACTCCGCCTCAATTTACGCTGCAGAAGTGTCCTCTCCTGCAGCCCAATCCCATGGACCAGCTGTACCAATGGACCAGTGTGTCATTTGTTGAGACCTCCTTTTGTATTCTTTTTGCAATTAGAGAAGAAGAGATACCTGGACATTATTCCAAATGGGAAAATGAACAGGTAAACCCAAGGTTTAGCTGATGTGAGCTCAACTGAGGGCTGCCTCTCACTTTCTCTTTCCCTTTTTCACACGGTACCACAAAGATGACAGGCTGTGAGCGAAGGAGAGGACAAGGTTTACATTTTTCATCCTCCCTTCTCACAATTTTCACAGTATACTATCCAGTTGGTCTTCATCTTCAGTTTAAGCTGTTTTATTACAAGAAATCGTAATAAGACCAGCTTTTACACCTGCAAGAAACTAGTAAGTTGTAATACTGATATTTGAAAGCTGCTGGCTAGGACTAACATGACAGGAATAAGAGGTGTGCCTGCCAAAATAGTGCTCTTTTGTTAAAAGGATGGGCACTGATACTGCTTTGCATGCTGTTGCCAGTCTCTCTGCAAAGATGAAAAGCAGCATTTGTACTGGCAGGATTTAAAGACGACAGCATTAGCATTCCACTCATACATGCTGCAGAGAGAAGAAATGCGATTATTATCCTTTCTAGCTAAGTCGTATGTGCTGTTATGCCATCTCTTCCTCCTTCTCATTTGATAGTTTCGTGAATGAACACTAAAGCTCCCCGTTAAGCCTTCCCTTCCATTATGTGTCTGGTTTTCCTGACTGCTATTTTTCTTCCAGCTAAAATTAAGAGAAAAAGGAGGGGGGGGGAAATTAGGCCAGACCGATGATACAGACAAAAGCAGTAACTGTGCATGGCAGCAGAATACCTGGTGACTCAAATACACAACTGAAATATCTGAAAACATTTTTTTAGTTTGCTTTAGACAATAAATGTCCATGAAGTTGATACGGGACATTAGGTAAAGATTTCTACAGGAAAATGCCACAGAAGATGATACTGGCCTGGGAAAAGAAGGTTAGATTAACACATCCCCATTTTAAAAAGAAAGGGTTGCTAGAGCATTTACAGAAGAACAAATATAATGCATCATATCCCATACAAAAATTTATTAGCATCATACAAGAAAAACATGATATAAAATACTGAAATGTTAAGTAATAACAACAATTTAATTTACAAATATTTTATCCCCAAAATCTTTCAGAAAAATCTTAAAACTTTATACTGTGTTTTTGTACATTTATCAGAAACTACTTCCATGCAAACGAAGAGCCATGGGTGGCTGGTGAGTCTCAAGTAGCAGTGAATCTACTACCTTTTTTCCAAGCCTGTCCTGTTTCCACATCCTCTGCGTGTCACAGAGATGCAACTGTGCATTCCCACATGAATTCCCCAACTTTTGCTCCTCTCATGCCTGCACGACTAGCCCTTTTCTGCTATCTGGTAGTATCTGCACGTACAGAAGAGTGGCACAATTTGCCTGAAAAGTGTAGAAGAGGCCCAGACATTTAATTTCTCTTTCCTGGGAATCCACTGCTCCATCAGGTTTGGACATCTCTAGCTTTGACGTGTTTTTTAAATCTCCAAGACGAACATTCTTGTAGCATGCCCTTCCTCCTCCTCCTCAAAGAGGCAGCTTTCCTGTGTTTTGTACTGACTGTTCATGGAGCTATGTGAATGTGTTCACTCTTTCTTCTGCCTTTAGGTTCAGACAGAGAGGTGATTCTGTTTCACTTTCTCAAGCAGACAGATTCTTTCAATTTTTCTCCCAACTCATTGCAGCTGACACCTTACGATAAAGAGAGGGTCTATTCAAGAACGCTGTTCAGGCGGCATGACAGAATACTTTAGGACAGCAATATAGGTATAGGCTCCATTTCAAGGAGGGAAAAAAAAAATTCCCCTATGACAACTCCAAACAGCCTACAACTTGGCTCTGTGTTTGTAGATAATCCACGCTGCCTGCACAGGATGGGAAGGAAGGTGTCTCAGCTGCTTTATGCCAGTTTTGAGCTGAAGTCCTATTTTCTTGTTCACAGCCAGAGGACAGCTTATCAAAGAAGGGAAAATTGGACCTTTGTAGGTGAAGCATCCTCTCAAACTCTAAGATGGTTGTCAGGGTACAAAGAACCACTTTAATTATGCTTTTCTTTGTTGCAAATCCATGCTGTTTATTCTTCCCTGCCTCCTCCAAACCAACCTCTATTGTTCTTCCTTTCAAACTGTTCCCTGCCTCTCAACCCTCAAGCAGCTCACTATTTCAATGTCTTTCAGAATTAAAGAGAATTATCAAATTCTCTTTATAACGATGTGCTTTCTTTTAGCCGTCTCTACATAGATTTTGGTACTCACACTTGTAAATACTCCTATTTCACAGATGAATCACTCTCAGTAATAATCTCCTGGAAATAAAGGTGCTTATTCTCCTAAATATTTAGACAAATCTGCTAGCTTTCAGCATAGATGAAATCACAGATCACAATTCTGGAGAAACAACCAGGTCGTCTTCTGGTCTACAGACCTCAAGATCACTTATTCTCATTTGCCACCTGCCCTGAGTTAATCAGGGACGACACCTACTAATTTCACAAAAGAACATTTAACCTGGTATTTACTTTACGGATGTCCAGGTGGAAACACATGTTAATTTACTGTGGTCATTCAGATCTAGCACATGCTGAAAGACTTCACAGTGAAGGTGTAACTGAATCCAACTTCAGCTTATCAATTCCAGTGAACTTTCTGGAGCAATACTCATCTTCAGTGAACACGTAACAGAGTAACTTTAGCTCTGCTATAAAAAGTTAGATTTGGGAAACACTCTTCAGTGATAAAAGGCTAGTGGAGCAGCCCAAGAATAAGACACCAGCAAGCATTAAAACCTCACTAATTTATCACTCTGCTTCAGCATCTGTGTCCCTCAGTATCAACCAGGATGTTATAAAGACTATTTGTATAGACACTTTGGGTCATTTGTTTGAAGACAAAACACTTGCAGATTTCTGATGAGAAAAAGAGACTGACGAGCTAAGAGTATTGCAGGAAGTGATATGTTTCCCAGGAAATCACCTTTCCCTCATCAGTATCCGGGGAACAGTGGTGAAGAATTCTCTACTGTGCTCTTCCGGAGTTTACATCTATTGACAAGAAGTGACAGAATCAGCCATTTCTCATTTTCAATAACCAGAACAGAATAAAAACAAAAGGTCTAAACAGAGAAGTAGGAGGCTGGAACTTCAAACAAATAAGTATGTTCCAGAATTTCACATACATGAAATAAAAGCAAGAATTAGGCCAACTACTAAGAGAATGACTAGAAATGGGAACAAAAGTCTTCAATTGGACTGCATAGGACAATTCCTCCCCACAGCTGAGGTACCCTCTGTTCAGTGCACCAACAAGTCAATAAAGTCTATTCCTTGTATTGACAATCAAGATTGAATATTCTGTCATTCACTGTGCCAGGAATCTGGAATTTCACACTTTCATCCTTCCCTCCAACAGCCAAAGAGGCCAAGAACATGAACCAAAAGCCAGCTGCAGTCATGCTGGGCATGATATTTGGTCACTAGAACCTATTATCCTCTTAGTCTGATGCATACATCAGTATATAAGACACCAATACGGTCCTCTGCTGATAAATTCAGGTGACTTCAAGTTTTGCTCCATGAACCCCAAATGGTAATGCTTCTTAAACATGGCCCGATTCTTTTCTTACTCTAACCTATCAGACATACTATTAAGTGCACCTGCCAGAACAACTAGAGTAGCTTGTGCTGGAAAAAATAATACTAAAAGCAGGAACAGAAGATTGTTTGCAAAATAATTCCTGATGCTGACAGTTTTCATTAAAAGCTGCTTGCTTGTTGATTTCCCATTGAGAAAGATTTTTGCAGTCCACTACTTTTTAATCAAGTAGTTTTACCATAGTTTTTCCTTCACTTAAAGCTACTCTAGGCCTAGATACTTATTTTGTGCTTCAGAAATATGAAACATTTACTCCAGTAGAATTTATTATTCTCTTCTGCCTTGGCTACAGAAAATACAGGGGGAATAGAGCAGCAAACTGTAGATGTTGTCCAAGTTTTAAAAACACATTTGTTGAGAGTTCAGCAGAAGTCCGATTCCTTAAATGGTCTTGCATAGAGGGGGGAGGGAAGTAGACTAAGACGACAACAGCAGTCTGCCTCTCCATTAACAGATCAAATCTTTTATCTTCCAGGAATACAAGTGAACTAACTCAATCTTTGAAGATAAAGTTGTTGACTCAAAAAGGCATGCTAGCACAGTGTTGAAAGAGAAGATCTCTTCAGAAAAGATTTCTCATTCAGCAACCTGGTGATTCCATCTTGAATTACTACAAAAATTGCATGCTTTTTTTCATTCCGTAATGCCTCCAGTATGTACAGATGTATACTTCTTCTGTTCTTCAGTGATAGGTATGTATTGTAACTGCTGAGTTCTCTCTTCCATATGTACTGTCACTTTTTAAACTTCCACAGAACTTATGGAGAATTCTTCACTTACTGGCAACTTCTCATTCTCAGTAATTTTCCTAAGTTTGATGGAGCACTAGATTTCCAAGAAAGAGAAAAATAAAATTATGTTCCTTACCTGAATTTTGTCTTCTCTGAACAGGAATCTGCTGTTCTGTCAGGACTCACCCTGTGTTGGTTGCATTCAGCAACTCTTTTTGTATTCTGGCTTCATGAGGTTGGTGAATGTCTTTCTCATCAGAGGTTTTCTGGTTGGAGAGAGAAAGAATTGCAAATGTACTCTGCCTAGTACACATTTTTTTCTTGTGCCTCTATTCCAGCAGGGTGACTCACAGTTTAAATCTGTTTATTTTTCCTTGCAATTTTACAGCTTTGCACCTCTGACCATAGGGCCTCTAGAGACATCTGTGGTTCCACCTACTCACCAGCCGAGAGGGCTACCGAACAGGTTTCCCAGCCTTGGTGGAGATAAGGAAAACCAACAATTTTCCAAGTCTGATGTAGCAGAGTATTTCCATTCAGAGAAGACAAAACTATTAAAGGAAACTGATTTTCCAACTACCAGTTATTTTAATCTGTTTCAGTATCATGTAGGTTTTTTTCTGTCTTGCTTCAGAGTCCCTAGAAAAATTCTTCCCATCTGAGGGGTTTTCTATAGTTTTCAGCACTGTTAATATCTACTATTCTGAGAGTCTGAGAGAGATGTGTAATGAATTCTGGGATTAACAGGAAAAGTTATATGTTAAAGAAGATTACTTATATGGCTGATTAGTTTCAAGACTGTAACTCAAGCTGCTTAAGAGGAGTTGCATGTTCTTGCTGTCAGAGAAAATGGAAAACAAAAGATATTTTTATTCGAAAGACCACCATGCTTGTCCACTCTAGAAATAAGCCTTTGAGGGAAACAACAACAAAAATCAGTATTTGAGAGACTGGCAAGGGTTGAAGGAACTAAATCTGCTGTACCAAACCTGAAAAATAAAAGCAGAACGTACAGATATGCTACCTTTTTACAATATTCACTACTTCCTGGAAAAGAGTTCTTTCATCAATAGCGTAACTGACTTCTAGTCCTGTAACTCCAGATCTTGTGAGCAAGGGGGCTTGGTCTCTGCTCCCTAGAAAATAAAGTAAAAAAAAAAAAAAAAAAATCATTACAATTTAGAAGGAATTGCATGACTTTAGTCAACAATATTGCTTTAGAATAAGACATACAACTGAAAAGAAGTATGGAATACAACCTATTTTTATCTTTAATTATTATCACAATTAATTCCATGGAGTTATCTTATTCCTCTTGGGTGGAAAATTTTGTTCTTTTCACTTTGTAAAATTTTACCATAGTGGTAATCTTGCATAAATTCTCAGATATAAATAAATTTGATTCGAGAGAAATGTCACCATTTTACATGGACAAGAGTCCAGCTATTAGAAAATTATTTTTGAATAAGAAACGTTAAAGGACCATATGACAGCTCACACAGTGTTTTCATGCAAATATATATTTTAATTACTAGCTTAGAGTAGTGCTTTGCAAAATGCTTTGAAGAATGAAAATGCTACACAACATAGTATAGTTCTTTTTTCAGTACACTTAAAAAAACCTGCTAAGTTACTAACACAAATGGAAAAACACGAGCAACTGCTCACTTAGTGCACATTAAAGAGTGTCTACATTGATAATGTGCGAGTTATAGCTAAATCCGTATGCATGCAGCAACTCAGAATTTGCCTTCAGTATGAAAAAGCTCTTTAATAATATGCAACACAAGGTCTGTCTTTTCATTTTGTCTATACAACAGACAGTAATATCTCTGATTAAGGCAACAATCTGGAGTTTTAAAAAGGCATTCTACTTTGACACATTCTTAAAATCTTGAGAATTAAAAAAAGTGTGCTTTCAGAAATGTTAAAATGAGTACTGTAACTTACAAAGCAACGATAACACAAAAAGTGAAAAAAAGGTGTATTCCAATGTCAAGTCACTCCACAGAGAACTCAAAAAGTTCTAACCAAGAAAATATTGACAGCACACATCAATTAAAGCAAAGAACATCACAATAACATTTAAACATATAATTTTATTTCACTAACAAAACCAGATCAGAACCTTTGGTTTTTCAAAATATTATTGGACCTCTTCACAGAGAGCTTTTTCTTGATCATTTATCAGTGGCACACACCTACGGAGCCATAGTGTCTATACTGTGGAAAATCTCACTTAGTAAGGTAATGGGGATAATTTTTTTACAGCTAGTAACAAGCATATAATACCAGAAAAAGCTTCACTGAGAATAGTAAGAATTTAGCTTAATATGATACAATATCTACAAAACTTTGAAAAATAATCTGGTAAAAGAAGGAGTTGTTGCCTTAATGCTAAATTTATTTTTGGTAGGTTTTGTCCACACTTCCATTTTAGACAGTATTTTGTGGTTTAATACACATTCACAATGCCAAAGAAACCCTGAAAGAAAGAGGACTTTTTTGTTTGTTTGTTTTTTTGATTTTTACTAGCCTAAACCAGTGGTACTCAACCTTTAACAGCTGGAGAGCCACTTCTTATTAAATGGAGTTGTAGAGCACCATAAAAATCAATTATCAACAGTGCGATTTTTTTTTTTTCCCATCATGACATGTCAATGTGTGATGATGCTGCCTCAACATCATCACATATTGATACATCACGACATGACACATCAGCATCCTCTCTCCCAGCACCATTCTGTCTTCAACCCCTTCTGGCTGCTAGGAAGGAGTGGGGTGGAGGGGTAGAAGGGGCAAAAGGGCGAGTTTTCCCCCATTCTGCCCCACGGCTGCTGGGTGGGAGGTGATCTCTACTCTTACCTGTGGGGGGATCCCAGCAGCTCCTTTTCTTTCCCCCTATGGGAGGGGGAACTTCAGCGACTCCCACACTGCTGGTCCATTTGCTCAGTGCTCCCCGCGCTGCCTGATAGAGTGGAGCGCCGATCAGATGCCTACATTGCGAGAGCCGCCTGTAGGGCCATGAAGAGCCACATCCGGCTCTAGAGCCACAGGTTGAGTATCACTGGTCTAAACAAAGCCAAAAAGGTACAATAGAATAAGGGCCCCTGTTTAGATCCTAAAAGGATCAGATAAAACCACAAAAATAACCCCTAAGTAAAATATAAAACATACTGTCTTGCTTTTAACATTTTCTACTCTTAGCTATCCAGCAACTTGAGCAGGAAACTAAAGGCAGGTTTTCCTCTTTATACTTTTAGAACACTGCAGGAGCTCGTCCACAAGTACGCAAACAAAGATATTTTGCACATGCCTATGCTATTTGTGGTTTACAGCTCATGCAATAGTTCTGTGGAAGATATAAGCAGGAAAACACTCTCTATGCTTAAGATGGCCATTCATCCAACAGTCAACAAGACAAAATTAAGTGAGCTAAACAGTAAAATAGATAGTCGATTATATTTTGCTTTCTACTGTTTGTTTACTACGAAATAAGCATTTTTGTAAAATATGTTAAGAAAAAAGAAATAGGAACCTTGGCTTGAGAGTGTCCTGTCTCTATCAATCACTATAGCACCAGTGATTTCTTTTTTATCAGTATTTGGCAGTGCTGTGTCTGATGAGATGCAATAGAATAAAGCACAGATCGGATCAAACTCTGGGTCTGGTTCCAAATCTCGTCTGGTTCGAGCATGTAACTCCATACTGATGAGGGTAAGGTGTTGGACCTACCAACAGATAAATACAGTAAGTTAGTATTTGGAGCTTTCTTCAAAAGACTTAAGAGGAAATTATTAGTGCAAATGAACTAATTGCAGACATTTATATCATCATATTCTGTTGTAACTAAGAGGTCACACCTGAAAATTAACAAGTGATTAAACATGCATCTCTGGATCTCACCTTTACGCAAAAACCACTATCTTCAGAAAAAAAATTAATCACTTAATACACTTTTATACTCAATTATTAAAATTCAGTATTTGTTTCTGAGTACTATATTCTTCTACCAAAAGCAGAAAATACAAACATAAATGTTCAGCTTCAACAACTGTAAATTCCTGTAACGTTTTCAAACAGCTTTGCATATTGAGCTGAATTAAGTTTCCTGACTGATCAAGAACAACGAATCACTGCTGGTCTTTATCTTCCTTTCCTTCCCTAACCCAAGACATGCAGACAAGCACGAAGACTAAGTCACTCACAGGAAGATACGGAGAATACCTAACTTTCCCTTCACTTGGATTAATGAACTTCCACATCATGTTGCTACAGCTTTTTGCAGAATGGTTTGCATTTAGAAAATGCTAATCCCTACAAATTGTACAGTTATGACTCTACCATAAATACTGTAGTATTTAATATTGTTTCAATACTACGTTGTTGCTCTGTTGTCTTGCATAATATAGTTGATAATGTGGACTAATGGGCAAGTTGGAGGGATTACGAGGGAAAAGTTACAAATACTTCTGAGTATGTAAGCTGCCCTGGGGGCAGCCTGAAGTCCTCTAGATTTGCATCCTAAATCACTACAGCCACCACTGAAATGAAATTTTACTATCAAACTATCTCCATTTCCTGCAAAATCATTAGTTTCCTGTGGCTTCTCCTATGTCCTCCACACAATGCGTAAAACGCCTGTATCCCCATCTCATCTGTAAATTGGTCAACAGCTAATTCCAAGACATGGATGTGGTGACTGTCTGGGAGCACATACATGCTGGCTGGCCAGTTAGCAGTCAAACACAGTAGTACTGTATTCACAATGCATCCCTTTCTCCAGCACCAATTTTGATCTCTCTTTGCCGATGAATCACTGATCTACATGAAACACATAGACACATTCTTTGAGATGTGTACCATTTTGTTAAACGTCACAGGAACTGACCAAGAGGTTCATAAGGTAACAAGTAAAGATGTCAGGAGGGCCTGACTGAGTGATGCCAGATGCCTTGTTTCTTAAGGAAATGATCCATGAAAGTTATGGTCAACTAGTTTTTCCAGTAATGTTCTTATACAAAATTTACTATTTCTTCCTTCTGCTCTTTCCCTTATTTTTGCCTTTTTAAAGGAACGTTTACCACGTCCTCAACAGAAATACTGTGAAATTTAGTTCAATGCTATTAAGTAAAGGTACTTGGAGATCAAGCTGAAACTAGCAAAGCAACTACTTAAAGCTGCAGACATCACACATGGATTAATTTTAAGTCAGGCAGGGATCAAGGAGGAAAAGATTTTTAAATTCTGCCGTTATACAGCTGGTCTGTTAAACTATCATTTTATAAATTAACATGTAACAGTAGGTTACCTCATGTAAAGATTTTGCTTCCTGCAGGTTTTCCACACTGACTTTAAAACCATAAGTGTTATTTAAAGATGGTCCTTCAATCTGAGAAGTCTCTTTCTTTGGAGCACCGAGAGCAGCAAATTGATTCTTGAGTGGGGGAGGAGAGAAAAGCAGCACAGTGTAATACTGAAAAAAACTACAGGTTGCTAAATTCATATGCAATATTAAATACAAATTTATCAATGAAAATGCAAATGCTATACTATAATTACTAAGAGAAAAAGCTTTCACTATCTCATCGTCATTTTTCAACAGGGAAACAACAGTTGTATCTTCCTGCCTTTTAGGAATAATTTTACTGAAACCTCATAGTAAAGCAAGAGGCAGTTTCAAATACTTAACAAAACAAAAAAACCCAAAACAAACACAAGAACCAAAAAAACCCCCGCACATTGGCTTTCTTAGAAAACTGAGGACAGGGGAAACCAGCAAATCTCTATTCTATCTTGCGCAACAATTCATCAAAAATCTCAATTTCAGACACTACGTTTTAAGGCACTGAATTAAGGGTACACTTAAGTACCCACTTGAACTAGGTGAATACCACCACGTTGAGAACAAAAGAAAAGACTATTTGGTATCTTTGATAATGCACCTAGCTCACCATTCTGTTCCCAACACGAAACACTGATACGAGTCTGATCATTTCATAAGATCCATTCCCATTCTACTCTGTCAGCATACCAGTGCCATTCACTGCCTGAGTTGTTTTCAGAAAATGCTTAAAACATTGCCTGAAAACTTATACACACACAGACACGTAAGTATACACATCTCTGTGTATATTTATATATACAAATATATATATAAAAGGGAAATCACAACAGAACTTTAAAAGGATGTTGTAACTAGAAGAGTAGTCATCCTAACACAGTGTCTTTAGTGTGTCATTAGTGCCTCACTATACTAAAACATAGAACACACTCTCGATATCCAGCTTTTCCCCCCCCTGCAAATTAAACCAATTTCTTCTTCCTAACTTTGAGTGTACACAGATTCTACAGCAACTGCACCCTACCATTTTAAATGTATTTTCAAGATCTTAACAGCAAAAGAAAAAAACAACACAGAAGAAAGAGAATGGAAATGTGTATATGTAGTGTAATAAAAATACACCTGTATCTAAAAATCTTAATATACCTTCATTTGTGTGGTTAGAAGTACTCTTCGAAGACCATCAGTATTATTTCCCCTCTTGTGGCTCAGTTTCTGGGCTTTTGGTTCTGTAAACACATATGAGTGCAAAACTGCTTAGGCTCAATAACATTGTCTAGATATTAAACAACAGGCTGGGAACCACCAGAGGCATTTTGTTAACATTATAAACAAGCATTATATGTAAAAACAAATACAACTTTATTGTCTGTCGAATCCAAAAGCACAACTACTACAACTTGGTATTTATGGACATTTAGGAATGTATAGTATAAGGCCAATAAGTTACCAAACCTCACATGGTTATCATCTCGAACACTGCAATGTAATTCACTCTACACTGAGAATACGTTTGGAAAAATACAAGCAATGTAACCAACAATATTTCAAAATCCCCAAAATAAGCTATACTTTTAAACTAAGTTTTTAACCAGCACTTCAGATACTGGAGACCATCAGGAAGCAAAAGGGTGTTCTGCTTCTAGACTTTTTTCATAATTCAACAGTTAGTTTAACAGTAACGCACAGGCCTTTTCCTTTCCAAATCTAGTTTTAAAAATATTTTTGTGGCGACGTAATTGTTTTCTCATTACACCAAAAGAGATATAATATCATATCATATTCAGAATTTTTTTTTGTGTATCATTAGAATTATTTAACGGATTTACCTGTGGATAAAGGAGTAAACCCCAGAACTTCAGGTACTCCATCTTGATTTTTTCTCTGGACAATGGGTGTACTATGTAGGCAAAGGGGTTCAGAATTTCTAGGATCTTCATTAACTGGAAACGGAGACATGTCAAAGGAAGTCCTAACGTCCCCTTGGGTAGATGGAGAGTTTTGCGCACTTCCAACAGGTACTACGTCATTTCCTTCCACAGAAGACAAAATAATATGCTGACTTTTCCACTCTGTGTCTTCTAAATTGGACTGCTTGGGATCTGGAGATGCTACTTGCTGCCAAGGAGGAAGTACTGGAGAATCTGGTGAACTGTAACTGACGTAATAATCTTCCTCCTCCTCCTCCTCCTCCTCATGTTCTAGTGTTGAAGTAATAAGTGTCTTGCTTTCAGTTAGAGTTTTATTAGAGTCTATGTCATTTTTATTATTTATAGAAGTTCCTATAGTGCTTGTAGACTTATCACAGGTTTCCTTGGTTTGTGGTGTTGTAGTTTCTGCCACAGAAGCAGGAGAATTCTTTGGAGGCACAATAGGTCTTTCATCTTCCAGGCTAGACAAATTTAAATCTTTAGCTGCTTTTACTAGCTCTATAGATTTCTCTTCAGACAATACTGTAGAGCTGAAATTCACAGCTTGCTTTTCCAGCTCAGCAGGATGATTCTTCGGCAATTTCTTGAAATGTTCATACTCTTCTTTGGCATGAAGCCATATCTGAACTTGCTGTTGGCTTGGAGCACACTTGCATGGCATTATGACTATTTTTTTGTCTTCACTACTTTTATGGCTATTACTTTCTTTTTTGTTAACAATAGAGTGACCGTAACGGGGAGGAGACCCTGGTCTAGGACCTTCTGTCATTGCCGAAAACGCAGTCTTCCAGAGCCGTAGACCTTCTAATGAGAAGTCCCCCTCAAACTCAAGCAGGTCATTTGGAAGTCTAGTTTCTACTGTGAGAAGCCGTCCTCCAATTTCACTGTGAAGAAAATAGTTTGAATTATTGTTTTGCTCTAAACTGCAATGCAGGCAGTCCTCAAGATGATATACACAAGCGTAGTCCTGCTAACTAGTTTTCTCACTATGAAATCCCTGTGGACAGTATCTTTCTATTACAAACCAAGCAGGTACATTCCCACTTACTACAATAATATCAAGCAATAAAAACCACAAAGTGTCATGAATGAAAATGGGTATTTGCATGGGAAGTACAGTAATTTTCAACTTCAAATGTATGTTTATCAGATGGAATCTTTCACGCATCTGTGCCACATAACAGCACAAAATTATTTACAGGAATAAATTAAATTTAATATAATCACAAGCATACGTAAACAGAAATGCATTTAACACAGTACCTTGGCTTTTCTGGAGCATCTGAAGGATTGCTGCAAAATGGTTCCTGATAAATTGTTTCTGCAAGATCATGGTCCAGCAAAGTTGCCATGATTTCTTCGCGACTGGGTGGGGACATGAGAGGCTTAAGAATGTGAGCAGTACGAGGTGTAAAACTTCCATTCTTTGATTGTGAGGGAGAACTGGTTGATCTTGGTGAACTATCTGGAGTTGGAGTTAATGCCTCACTGTTTCTCGAAACATATAATTCTAAATCCTCAGAAGTTGCATCTAGAAGTTCGCCATCAGGAGAAGACAATATGGATGTAAAAGAGGTATTAACTGAATCAAGTGGTTGACAGGGTTCAAAAGTGGTTTCTTTTCTAATGTGGCTTTGAATCCAGTCTGAGCTGGTTGGCTGAGGAAGGTTAAGAAATCTCTCTTTATTTACGACATTTCTGTTCGCTTTGAATTTTTCATTTAAACAGATCTCAGTCTCTTGCGTACAAGAGGTATCAATAGAACTAGATCTAGAAGTTGAAGGATGAACACTTTTCCTCCTTTGGCTATTGCAGTGGTTCTCATTATTATCCAGTGAGGTTTTCTCAAAAAGCTCAGGGCTCAGGGAACCAGACCGTATCCATTTATTTGTGCTTGAAGAATGCTGCTTTTCTTCCTCAGATTTTTGGTCATTATGACATAGAAAGTCATTTTCTGTTGTTTGTCCAGAACCAAGATCCTGAACTGCATCACTCAAGAATTTCTGAGGCAAATTTTGATCTGCTGGGATAAACTGGCTTGCAGAGTAAAAACTGCAAAATCCAGTTTGCCCTATAGTATTAATATCAAAGTTATAATTGTGATCTGGAGACAAGCTATCTTCAAGCGAGTAGCAACTTTCAAAACCAGGGTCTGAAAAAAAAATGGGGCTGTCATCAGACACAGAGTGATCAATGCGACTTGTGATCTGCTGGCTTAAAGACTCCATTTTTGAAAGTTTTGGTGTTTTTTCTTTAGGTTTTGTATTCCTGGGAGCACGAGCTTTTCTTGGCGATGTGACTGACCGTGACCTTTTGATTGCTTTATTCTGTTCAAGAGGGCATGGCATATTCCTGCTCAGCTGTGTTTTAGGCGGTAATGGTTCCTGTGTAACCTTTGCATTCTGAGCTTTCTGCTGTCTCTTCTGGAGCAACTCTTTCAAAACAGCTAGGCCAGACTGTCCTTCACTGAATGCTGATGGGGCCACTATAGTCCTGTTTTTATACTGGGAGATGGGTTTTGGTTGCATGGTTGTTTCTGACAGAGGCCTCTGTTTTACTGTTTCAGGTTTAAAATGTGACATACCCAAAATAAATCCTCTCTGGTTTTGATCCCAATTTAACTGTTTCACTGGACTCTTCAATGACGTTACAAAACAGTTCTTAGGCATCTGAAGTGGCCCAGGGCTTTCCTTAGATGACTTAAGAATAGAAGAACAAGGATCAGAATGCTTGGATGCCTCTGGTAAACAAAAAATCTGCTGTTGATTATTGTCTTTACAATGCAAATAGTTAGTGGCATGTAACTGATCCATCTTTGCTGTGTCCAAAGAGTCACGAGCTTCATTTAATTTCCCAGCTGGTAGTAAATATCTGTTTTGCAAATTTTTTATCTCTTCAGATTTCGCAGAAGTCTTATCTTTAGAGATGCGCACATTCTGTGTAACCTGAGTTGAGTGATTAGATGGATCAAATATGTTTTGAATGAGAGCAGAATCCTTCATTCTAAACATAGCACTTTGAGTCCTAGGCCTTTGAGAGCTCATTTTTGGTACTTCCCTTCCAGCTGCCACAGGAGTAGATGCAAGAGATGAATGAAGGTCTTCTCGTGGAGCAGGTAAACACTGTGCATCTACAGGCTTATCAATTTCCATCAATGAATGAAAACAGCCTGATGAATTACCTTGTGCCTCAGCTGCTGAAGGGAGCTGTGCTGATGGTAGATATCCTGCTGAATAGCCAGGAAGAGGACTGTCTTTCCGGTTATGAAGCCGCTGCGAGTTGACAGAGTTGTATGAAATCTCAGGTGGATCTTGACGTTTCAGCACAAACTTCACTTCTGCAGTAGTGTGAGTATTTCCTTTCTCATCTTTAAATACAACGCGCTTTCTTGAGGATGCTTTTTCAGCTGGTTTTTGTCTTTGTTTTGCTCTAGATTTCTTCTTTCCATCATCTGCTGTTTTATCAGCCTGATTAATCTTTTTCTTTTTCTTGGTAGATACAGTGGGGCTAGCAAATTTCTTTTTACATTTCTTAACCTGAGTTTTTGTTCGACTATTTTTTCCTACACTAGAATTAACAGTCTTGCTGTTGCACATATTGGGCCCCCTAGTAAATAAAGCTTCTCTGTCCAGGTTTGTCAAAATTTCTTCTGCTTTTGGATCAGTGGGAGACCAGCAGCGAGGTGGAGATGTGTTTACTGGGCTTGTGCTTCTCTCAGAAAGAAAACCTAACTTAGACATAACATCACTATAGTTATAGTCACAGTCTTCAGCTTCAGCATTGTACGATGGCAAAGGAGGAGAAAGAATTGTATGAGTCCTTTTTCTGAAGGATAAAGTTCTTTTAATGCTTTTACTACCTGTTTTTTGTGGTTTTCCAGCTTTTTTCTTGGTCGACTTATGTTTTGCTTTCCTTTTGTGACTTTTCTTTGGTGTTAGTGGGTAAATAGGATATTTGGTTGCAGGAGAGTCAGGAACTTTTGGCCAAAAGTCCTTTAAAGGTGCAAGCTTTTTATACAAGTTCATCTTTTCTTCTGTGAGTACTACTCTTTCCTCACTAGAATCTACTTTCCCTAGTTTAACAAGCATATTTTTTCTCCCTCTAAATCTATTGATGATAATATATTTAATAATAACAGGTGGCAATTTTTTAGAAAGTTTTCTACGCTTTCGAGACTTCTGAGACCCATCCAAACTTTCAACACTTTCTAACGGTTGAGGTAGATTAAATTTTGAGTTGTGTGCGACAAAGCTTGATTCACTGTCTTCAGTTTCATAATTTACCTTCCGTTTTGTACGGAGTGTATATTTATTCCCACATAATCCAAATGACTGCTCGGTTTCAAAAGATCCATCTGCAAACTGGCAGTCAGAATAATTAGCAGTACTTGTAGGCATTTTGTTTTCAAAAGCCTCAAGAGGAACTTGAACTAAGTCACTAGGTAAAGTACTGTCCTTGTCAGGAATGTTACCACAAGCATTACCTTGTGTATAGCAGCTTTCCTTCACTGATGCAACATCATTTACACTTGCAGGCTCCTGATGATTCACAAAACTATGTTTCTTTTTATTCAGCTTCAACCTGGACTGTTTGTTGCCTTGCTGTAATTTATATGTCACGGGAGCTAACTTCTGTGGACGACTGAGACAATTAGAAAGAACAACACTAGGAAAGAACATATAATGTGCTGCTTGTTGACTGAGGCTTGGCTTTTCTGCCTTATGCTCCTGAAATTCTTCATATCTAATTTTAAGCTTATTAAGGCCACCTTCATCAGTGTTATTTTCAAGTGAATGTACCACAGTTCGACTGCCTCCTGAACAAGACACCAATTCACAATTTTCTGTAACTGGTGGTGGAAAAAAACTATTTATACTTGCATTGCTGGATTTTTCATTTACTTCAGAGGACATTTTACCTTTGGAGTGGCTCAAATCGGAAAAGTTAAATAAATTTTTAGTCAACATGTTGTCACCAATGTGGCGGCCCACATGCATAAAAGAGATATCCTTTTCAGCCTTTCTGATGCTAGTATACTTCCTACTAGGTATCTGTCTGCTCACGGATGAAATATCGTCTTCATATTCAAAAATATTATTTTCACATGAAGGAACTGGGAGAGTATCCTTCTTGTTACTCTCTTTGTGAGAGTTTTCTGCATGGGTATTATTGCTGAATGGAGTCAGGTACTTTGCTGAGTAAGTGCTTTCTTTTGTAAGCGCATGGACTGAAAGTTCAGGTCTTGTTTCTGTGTTTGGTTGTGAGAGGTCTTCTAATAAATCTTCATTACTCAAAACATGGTTAGAAAGGGCACTTGTGTGTTTACACTGAAAAGTAATTTTAGCAGAAGATGGGGGTTCTAGCGTAGCAGCATCTTTGTGAAAGATTGAGGTCTTTACAGACATTTTGCTTGTTGCAATGATGGAGGAGTGAGTTCGGGAACTTTCATTATTCAAAGGATTGTCTGAAATGGAAGACAAGCAATTTTACTCTAGTTTTCCTGTAAAAAAAAAAAATAACCTAAGGCATTAACCATTTTAATGACATTTTCCTGAAAGCCTTCTCAACCAAAGAAGAAACAAACCTTGTTCTAAATCACATTGCATTCATGACTGTGACAACTACAGACCGTGAGTATGCGTTGCTTTATCAAAATCACATCGTCAGTACATTTGTGTGTCAGCCATTCTGTCAGTTACTCCTGAATGGTAGGCTTGTACACAACTGCCAAAGATTTCATGCTGGTTTTCTGAAAGAAAGCTTCTAAAATCACTTTCAGATAACTAAATACAAGCAGATTGATTTCTAGAAAAGCTTGTATCCTGCTTTGTCCCTGAGAAGTATGCATACTCATTGGCTTCAAAAAAAAAGAACTTGCTTAGCTGACTTACCCCATATAGAAAGGTCATTGCACGGAAAGCTAAAGTACTATCTTACAAAATGACAAGGGCTTTGTATTAGCTGTCCTGTGTGCTAAGTATAAGTAGTTTGCCGTGCTTTTATGAAGAAGAACAATCCAGCATCCCTTCAGGTGTTTATCCTAGGACCTTGCATCATTTAGTTAGATTATGAATTCATATCCATGCATTAACATTCCCACGTGACCAGCACGTGCTGCGGTAACTGTCCCGTGCAGACTCATCACATGATACCTAGGATAATTTCTCTCTCTCTCGCTGATACTTTCACCACATTTACTGGAGGGTAAGTGTGGACAGACAGGTGGTAAGTAACAAATTAACAACTGGTTTGCTGCAACTGTGTGCTTGCTCATAACCACAATGAACCCTAAGTAATTTGAAGGAGTTTATTCCTCTGCAAAGAGGAGTTACCACAGAGCTCCTGGCACACAGCAATTTGCCCACATGTCCACATCTTTAGCTGAAACGCTGAAGGGGGACAGGAGTTATGAAGCACGCTGTATGACCTGGAAGCACGCGGTGCACACTGTTGTACTAGATGGGGGATCCTCTGGGCCTTCACTGTAAGTCTCAACCAGTTTGGGGATTATCTTAGACTCCTGCTGCCTTCAGCTCAGCAATTTATTTGTTGCCAGGTGAGAAAAATAAAAGGAAGTCTCAATCTGTTTCTAATAACATTTTCTAATGCATACACAGAGTCCCTGAGCTGTGAAACACAGCTGGGAGATGCTGCCTATGACTCTTTCAGGGTAGGAGTCCACACAAAGAATGAGGATGATTAACTGAAAACCAAGAAAACAGGAGTTCAGTGAAGTGTCGATGAACACTTGGAAGACACCTCACTTATTCAGATATAAAAACTGCAGAAATACTTGTCAGTCAGATGTTATGGACACAGATTCACGTGTAGATAAGCATCTCCTCATTTAGAGGAACCGGACTGAGAACTGTTTTGAATTTACTGCATCTCCTATTATAAGAAGTTGATGTAAAAGTTCACAGTAATAAACTAATTCTAAGCTAACGTGATCTTTCATACACTTAAAATATTCTACAATTTAAACAATGATTTAAGATACAGTCTTCTTAGCCAGAAGCATCCCTTTTTACATTAAATTACAAAGTACTGCAAATAAGGAAATTAGTCGAGTATTTTGCACAACCAAATCATATTAGTAGTACGCCAAGTCACATATTAACCCTACCATTGTAACTATAAAAGCAAGGGAAAAGCAAGCTATACCCTTAACAGTGAACACCAAAGAATAGCTGTGGCTGTCTATGTAATAAGATCATTTATCTCTCTTTCTCTAATACAGAATTGCTAATAGATATTAAGAGGTATGTATTTTATATATTAATATATGATGTCTGTTATTTTTGTCAAATAGCTTCAAGAGACACATTAATACAGCAATTTTGAAAAGGATTACATCCCTGCCCTGAAGAGCAAATACAGTAATAGGAAATCAGGTACATGCATGAACACAAACAAGATTTTACATTAACCAGTTTGTACTATGGGTTAAGAAAGAAGCTTCTGTACAAAGCGATGTTAACCACAAATTTCAAATCTAAAGGCAATGAAGTATGACTAATGCAACATTTCTAAACAAAGAAGAACAATTACTGTTGATTATTAGACCAAGAACAAAAGTGAACCTAACACTGAGAAAACCCTGGATACAGATTGTCCTGGGTTTGGCCAGAACAGGGTTAATTTTCACCGGACTCCAGGAAGGGGCACAGCCGGGGGGTGGGGGCTGACCCCACCTGGCCAAACAGAGCCCGGTATTCCATACCATGTGACGTCACGCGGGGTTCCGGTGGGGGGGGGCGGCGCGGCGGGAACGCACTCGCGGCTTGGGCGGGCGCAGCGCCGGTCCGGTTTCGGGAGAGCGGCTGTTGTACGGTTTGTGGTTGTGTTTTCTCCTTATTTGTATCGTTGTTGTTCCTGTTTTCCCTCTGTTTGCTGTTCTGTTAAACTGCCCTTATCCCGACCCACCAGTTTCTGCCTCTTTCTTTCCATTCTCCTCCGCACGCCGGCGGGGGGAGGGGCGGCCGCGTGGCGCTTTTGTTGCCGGCGGCAGCCGAAACCAAAACATTTAATTGGCGCCCAACGTGGGGCTCGAACCCACGACCCTGAGATTAAGAGTCTCATGCTCTACCGACTGAGCTAGCCGGGCAGTCACAGCCCCCCAGACTGGCACCGCCGCTGCCACAGCTGCAGGGTCTGCCTCGGTTTCCCTGGCAGGCACAGCAGCTGCTCCAGCCCCAGCTCCAGCTGCAGGCAGCGCGGCTGAGCCCAATGACCAACCTGTGCCGGTTGCAGTCGCCCCCGTAAAATTAAAGAAAGACGCAAAGAGAGCAGATCGCTCCGGGAGGGATGACGATGAGCCAGGGTCATCGCGGGAGATAGAGACAGAGATCATCACCCGGTCCCTGTCCCTGGGCGAGCTGCGAGACATGCGGAAAGACTTCAGCCGCCACCCAGGCGAGCACATTGCCACCTGGCTGCTGCGGTGCTGGGATAACGGGGCCAGCAGCTTGGAATTAGAGGGCAAGGAAGCCAAGCAGCTGGGATCCCTGGCCAGGGATGGGGGCATTGACAAGGCCATTGGGAAGAAGGAACAAATCCTCAGCCTCTGGAGGAGACTTCTGTCAGGCGTGAGGGAGAGGTACCCCTTCAGTGACGATTTTGTATGCTATCCTGGCAAGTGGACCAATATGGAAAGGGGTATTCAGTACTTGAGGGAATTAGCTGTGCGGGAGCTGGTTTACTGTGACACAGACGATGAGCAGGTACCCACAGACCCAGATGAACTCCAGTGCTCACAATCCATGTGGAGGAAGTTTGTGCGGAGCGCACCCTCCTCATATGCCAACTCACTGGCAGTTGTAAACTGGAAAGGTAAAGACGTACCAACAGTGGACGAGGTGGCTGTCAGACTCCGCCAATATGAGGAAAGTCTCTCTTCCTCCCTTGTCTCAGCTGTGGAGAAACTGGCCCGGGAGGTGCGGCAAATCAAAGAGAACATGTCCTACTCCCCACCTGTACGGGCCAGTGTCTCAGCTATTAGGGGCAAGCGTTTCCCTGCTCAGGAGAGGGAATACAGAGGCTACACACCACGGGGCACCCTGTGGTTTTACCTGCGTGACCACGGAGAGGACATGAGGAAGTGGGATGGAAAACCCACCTCAAGTCTAGAGGCACGAGTACGTGAGTTGCGAGGTAAAAAAATCACAAAAGGGGACTCTGTTAGGAAAAATGCCGCTCCAGTTTCCAAAAACCAGCTCTCCAGACCAGGTAGACAGTTTGACCTTGATTCCGATCCTCTGGAGGGGACCTCCAAGTCATTTTTACAGCAGGTGAGCAGCAATTTCTCTGACGAGGATTAGAGGGGCCCTGCCTCCAGCCAGGTGGAGGAAAGGGACAACCGTGTCTATTGGACGGTGTGGATTCGGTGGCCTGGCACGTCAGATCCACAAGAGTATAAAGCTCTAGTGGACACTGGTGCACAGTGTACTTTAATGCCATCAGAGTTCAAAGGGTCAGAGCCCATTTGCATTTCGGGAGTGACAGGGGGGTCCCAAGAGCTGAGTCTACTGGAGGCTGAAGTGAGCCTCACTGGGCAGGACTGGCAGAAGCACCCCATTGTAACTGGCCCCGAGGCTCCGTGCATCCTTGGGATAGACTATCTTAGGAGAGGCTATTTCAAGGACCCAAAGGGGTATCGGTGGGCTTTTGGCATAGCTGCTGTGGAGACGGAAGAAATTAAACAGCTGTCCATCTTGCCTGGTCTCTCGGAGGATCCTTCCGTTGTGGGGTTGCTGAGGGTTGAAGAACAACAGGTGCCAATCGCGACCACAACGGTGCACCGGCGACAGTATCGTACCAACCGAGACTCCCTTCTCCCCATTCATCAGCTGATCCGCCAGCTGGAGAGTCAAGGAGTGATCACCAAAACTCGCTCACCCTTTAATAGTCCCATATGGCCAGTAAGAAAATCTACTGGAGAGTGGAGACTGACAATAGACTACCGTGGCCTGAATGAAGTCACACCACCGCTGAGTGCTGCTGTGCCAGACATGCTAGAACTTCAATATCAGCTGGAGTCAAAGGCAGCCAAGTGGTACGCTACAATTGACATCGCTAATGCATTCTTCTCCATCCCTTTGGCAGCAGAGTGCAGGCCACAGTTTGCTTTCACCTGGAGGGGCATCCAGTACACCTGGAATCGACTGCCCCAGGGGTGGAAACACAGTCCCACCATTTGCCATGGACTAATCCAGACTTCACTGGAAAAGGGTGAAGCCCCAGAACATCTGCAGTACATCGACGACATCATTATATGGGGCGACACAGCGGAGGAAGTTTTCGAGAAAGGGGAGAAAATAGTTCAGATCCTTCTGAAAGCCGGTTTCGCCATTAAGCGAAGTAAAGGGACCTGCGCAAGAGATCCAGTTTTTGGGAATAAAATGGCAGGATGGGCGCCGTCAAATCCCAATGGATGTCATCAACAAAATAGCAGCTATGTCTCCACCAACCAGCAAAAAGGAAGCACAGGCCTTCCTGGGTGTTGTGGGTTTTTGGAGGATGCACATCCCAAATTACAGCCAAATTGTGAGTCCTCTGTACCACGTGACCCGGAAGAAGAATGATTTTGAATGGGGCCCTGAGCAACGACAGGCATTTGAACAAATTAAACAGGAGATAGTTCATGCCGTAGCCCTTGGTCCAGTCCGGTCAGGGCAAGATGTTAAAAACGTGCTCTACACCGCAGCCGGGGAGAATGGCCCAACCTGGAGTCTCTGGCAGAAAGCACCAGGGGAGACTCGAGGTCGACCCCTGGGGTTCTGGAGCCGGGGATACAAAGGATCTGAGGCCCGCTATACTCCCACTGAAAAAGAGATTCTGGCAGCATATGAAGGCGTTCGAGCTGCTTCAGAAGTGGTCGGCACTGAAGCACAGCTCCTCCTAGCTCCACGATTGCCGGTCCTGGGCTGGATGTTCAAAGAGAGGGTCCCCTCTACGCATCATGCCACTGATGCTACGTGGAGTAAGTGGGTCGCTCTGATCACCCAGCGCGCCCGAATGGGAAACCCCAGTCGCCCAGGAATTCTGGAGGTCATTATGGACTGGCCAGAAGGCAAAGATTTTGGAGCATCGCCAGAGGAGGAGGTGACACGTGCTGAAGAGGCCCCACTGTATAACCAGCTGCCAGAAGATAAGAAACAGTATGCCCTGTTCACGGATGGGTCCTGTCGCATTGTGGGGAAGCAGCGGAGGTGGAAGGTTGCTGTATGGAGCCCTACACGACAAGTCGCGGAAACTGCCGAGGGAGAAGGTGAGTCCAGCCAGTTTGCAGAGGTGAAAGCCATCCAGCTGGCTTTAGACATTGCCAGTCGAGAGAAGTGGCCAGTGCTCTATCTTTACACTGACTCTTGGATGGTGGCCAATGCCTTGTGGGGGTGGCTGCAGCAATGGAAGAAGAACAACTGGCAGCGCAGAGGCAAACCTATCTGGGCTGCCCCATTGTGGCAAGATATTGCTGCCCGGCTAGAGCAGTTGGCTGTAAAAGTCCGTCACGTGGACGCCCACGTCCCTAAGAGTCGGGCCACTGAAGAACATCAAAACAACCACCAGGTAGATCAGGCTGCTAAGATTGAAGTGGCTCAGGTGGATCTGGACTGGCAACATAAGGGTGAACTCTTTATAGCTCGGTGGGCCCATGACACCTCGGGCCACCAAGGAAGAGACGCGACATACAGATGGGCTCGTGACCGAGGGGTGGACTTGACCATGGACACTATTGCACAGGTTATCCATGAATGTGAGACATGCGCTGCAATCAAGCAAGCCAAGCGGGTAAAGCCTCAGTGGTATGGAGGACGATGGCTAAAATATAAATACGGGGAGGCTTGGCAGATTGACTACATTACACTGCCACAAACCCGCCAAGGCAAGCGCTATGTGCTCACAATGGTGGAGGCCACCACCGGATGGCTGGAAACCTACCCTGTGCCCCATGCCACCGCCCGGAATACCATCCTGGGCCTGGAAAAACAAATCTTGTGGCAACATGGCACTCCCGAAAGAATCGAGTCAGACAACGGGACTCACTTTCGCAACAGCCTCATAGACACCTGGGCCAAAGAACACGGTATTGAGTGGGTGTATCACATCCCCTACCATGCACCAGCCTCTGGAAAGATTGAACGTTACAATGGCCTGCTAAAAACCACTTTGAGGGCAATGGGGGGTGGGACTTTCAAAAATTGGGATACCCATTTAGCAAAGGCCACCTGGTTGGTCAACACCAGAGGGTCCACCAACAGGGCTGGTCCTGCCCAGTCAAAACCTCAGCGCCCCGTAGAAGGGGATAAAGTCCCTGTAGTGCACATGCGGAACATGTTAGGGAAGACAGTTTGGGTTAGTCCTGCCTCGGGCAAAGGCAAGCCCGTCCGTGGGATTGCTTTTGCTCAAGGACCTGGGTGTACCTGGTGGGTAATGCGGAAGGATGGGGAAGTCCGATGTGTACCTCATGGGGATTTAATTTTGGGCGAGAATAGTCCATAAATAAATTGTATAAAGTTAGTTGTTAAATAACCCTGTCACTGTCTGTTATCACTGTTATAATTGTTATATTTTGTACCAGTAGTAGCATAGTAAGAATTGTCCAGATTAAAGAAGGATGGACTTTTTCGATGAAAACCTAGCAGAGCACAGCGATGATGGAACTGGACCTGGTTTTCAACAACTGGCATCCAGCAACTTCATCAAGATCAACATCTCCTGCAGACTGTGGGCACGGGCCGCACCAGATACATCAGCCGTGAGCTCCGGATGCAGCAAGTGACCGCCCATCACCACACATCACCTCCCCTGCCACGGAAGACCGTAACGACAGATGGAGCCTGAAGTCATGGATTAAATGAACTCAATGGACACTTTAGAGTGATGATCCATAGACTAAAGGAATGATATCTGGAGACAGGAGAAGTGGTGGTGATCAACTGGACAATGGGGGACCTGGGCATGACGTAGATGGTATGGAATAAGGGGTGGATAATGTCCTGGGTTTGGCCAGAACAGGGTTAATTTTCACCGGACTCCAGGAAGGGGCACAGCCGGGGGGTGGGGGCTGACCCCACCTGGCCAAACAGAGCCCGGTATTCCATACCATGTGACGTCACGCGGGGTTCCGGTGGGGGGGGCGGCGCGGCGGGAACGCACTCGCGGCTTGGGCGGGCGCAGCGCCGGTCCGGTTTCGGGAGAGCGGCTGTTGTACGGTTCGTGGTTGTGTTTTCTCCTTATTTGTATCGTTGTTGTTCCTGTTTTCCCTCTGTTTGCTGTTCTGTTAAACTGCCCTTATCCCGACCCACCCGTTTCTGCCTCTTTCTTTCCATTCTCCTCCGCACGCCGGCGGGGGGAGGGGCGGCCGCGTGGCGCTTTTGTTGCCGGCGGCAGCCGAAACCAAAACACAGATATATATTTTTCCCCATAAGATCTGTACATTTTACATTGTTTTGCTCAACAGAATTTTGTAAGTGTGAAAATATGTAGATTACCTAATGAAACAAATAATAATATTTTATACTTGCCTAACTTCAAAGTGTGCATTGCATTAACTAAGGTTATTTTGATCAAAGACAGAAGGTTACAAAGAGATGGCAAGAGATATTTCTACAGATTAATTTGATTTTTCATAGTTTTTGAAAGGCAGTTTCTTCTGCATCAGCTTTGCCACAGCATAGTTTTAACTCATGCAATCCCAAGATGTGAACATGCAACCTGCTAAACAAAACATGGGCTCAAACAAAGGCTCACTGTATTTTAGCATGTGTGGCAAACACTTGCAAAGCAAAGAGTAATCTAAATTTACACATTAAAACATTTACTATTTACAATGAAATACTAGCAGGATAAATGATCCTACAGAATCATTAATTTAGTAACCGAAAAATACTCCTTGCAACTCCTTTTCCGTAAAACTAATTAAACAATGACCGTTTTTGGATCACTAGTACAATATCAAAAGCAGATTCTGGTAATTTGTAGAGGGCATTAAGATTAAAATATTGTTGGTTTATGAGGAAGATGTTAAGGGCCTGCTTATGCAACTCGTTGAAAGCATTTCCTTCCAACTGAAACAAGAATTGAAAACTGTTAGCATTTTTGAGAATCAGCAAATTGATCTGAAAATTAACTATGACCCAGGCAATAATTCAACTTACAAAACTGGTTTTCTATTTACTTACCACCATTTTCATCTGCAGTCCCATCTAACTGAGGTATAGAGAGATTAGCTAGGAGCATATTGTTACCACTCCACTCCATTTCTTCCTCTGAAGATGAATCCTCTTCTGTTGAACTTCGATGCATATTTCTGCCAGCTGACCTAGAGAAAATGAAGGAACTAATTCATGCACAATACTTCTCTCAGAAAACACCAACAGGCACAGGGAACCTCAAAATCACAGGGGTGTGGTGCTATACAGTTGTGTAATTTGGGGGAGCAAAGGGAAACAAACAAAAAAATTGTTACATTTCTCAATGAAAAACTCCAAGTATTATTCAATATTGCTACTTTAAGAGGCAACAGTGGTAGCCAACCATTTCAAAACTACAGACAAAATCAGCAGGATTCACCAGCTTATGAAGTTAGAGAGAAGGCACTTAGATGCTCAATTTTATTTCAATTTTACTGATCTTTAATTTCATTGCTTAAAAAGGCTTGAAATTTTAAGACTAAACCAACTATGTGAAATTATTTCAGTTTAGCTGTTAGCAAACAGATGTTTACTTTTTTTTTTTTAAAGGAATCTTTATTGTACTATAACAATTCTCTCTCTTGGCAGGCTTAACTAAAGCACAACCACCAAAACCATGTTTGTTTCCACCCCTCCTTGAACATTCTGAAGTTGCTGTTGTTAATACTTAAGGCGCTTCTACTAAGTTAACTGTTCTACACTGCAATTTTTACAGTCATAAATCTACTGGGGAACAAAAAAAAAAAAAAGTCGCAAATCTACAAAGAAAAGTTTCTATGAATTTTTGGGGTTTTTAAGGTGGCATGGCTTTATAAGGGGCGAAACAAAAGATAAAAAATATATGGAAAAAAACAAAACCCAAACCCTCCAGCATATTATTACAAGTCTAGAAGCACTTAGGAATTTGATTTCTTCTTTTTTAAAATGAAGTGCGAGATGGACATAACTCTTCACAGACATAAGCTATTCTGTGGCTACAAGAGAGAAATCCAGATAAATATTAGGGAACTAAGGTTGGGTTTTTTTTGGTTTTGTTTTTTTTCTTTTTGTTTGTCTGTTTTTAAGATAATAATAATTTATCCTAGTAGCCTGATACATCAAAACATTATTGTTTAGTACCTTAAAAGGTATAAATACAAAGGCTTTGAAGTTACAGGAAGGAAAATCCACAATAACCTAAATACTGTCTACTTTTGAAGAACACTTATCTGTGGAGTTTTACCAGAGCACGAATTACACATATCGCAACACCACAGGCATCTGAATGTGCTCAGCACTCAGCCAACTATGTCAAGCCATGTTTATTAGTTCAGGAACAACAGGCTCAAATACAGCTACATAACTTCGTGACTAACTCAAGTCTGGAAGCTGCATGACTTAGAAGAGAGACCTAATTAAGAGGCACAGCTTAGTACACCGTGGCCATGGTCTAAGTGATCTTAGTCCTTCCTCTTCTATGTTTCCAAAACATGGAAAAGTACGGTACAAAGACATTCAGCTGTAGATGCAGATAAATATCAAACTGTGGAGAGCAATCAACACTCTGGAGAGCAGGGCTGCTATTCCAAGAGGTCTCACTAGGCTGGGGAACGAGCTGACAGGAATCTCCTGGTTTTCAAAAAAGACAAATCCAAATGTCCCACAAATGGGACGAAATGACCCCATGCACTGCTACAGGCAGGGAGAGAGCTGGCTAGGAAGTGGCTTTGCAGAAAAGGATGCAAAAGCCCTGGTGGACAACTAGTTGAACCCAAGAGTGTGCAGTGTGGCTTTGTACGAAAGGAGCCAGTTGCATCTTGGGCTGTGACTGCAAGACTGTAACCAATTTCACTAGTTGTGAGGCTGCATCTAGAGTATTGTGCTCAGTTTTGGGCATCCCACTGACAAACTGGAGCAAATCCAGCCGAGGAGCAGCAGGGTGACTGCGGGCTGGAGCACATGATGTATAAGGAGAGGCTAAGGGAACGGGATTTATTCAGCCTTGAGAAAAAAAAATGAGAGGAGATCTTGTTGCACTTGTGAAGTATCTGATGAGTGGGCATAGAGAAGACGAAACCAGATTCAGAGGTGCGCGGTGATATGAAAAGGGCAATGGGCACAAGGCTGTCTCAGGGAATGTTATGCACAAGCAAAACATTCTTCATTACAAGGGTGTTCACACACTGGAACATGTTGCCCAGACAGGCTATGCAATCTCTGTCTTCGGAGACACTCGAACCTTGACAAGGCAACGCCCCGAGCAACCGAACTATCCAAAGTTGCTTTGATAAGGGCACTGGATTACATAGCATTCAGACATTTCTTCCAACCTGAATTATACTATAATCTTCTGCATGAAGCAAATCTTTGTCAACTTCAGTAAACCCAGTAAGGCTGGAGACAATCTGTGCATAGTAACTTGCATCTCTTTAGTTCAGATTACAGGCAAGTTTGTGTAACACAGCATGATACCACTGTACATGAACCAGTCCAGGTCTTGATGGGCTGTCTTCTCCAGTTAAGCACAAACCAAACCCAAGCCACTGAATTCAGTCAGTAGGGTGTTGTTACACCTCATTATCTCAATATATTTTTGGGGATAATGGAAGATTGGTGAATACCCAACAATGGAAAAGTGAATATGGATACAGTAGGATGCATTAGGAAGAAGTACAGATAGAATGAGCCTGACAGAATAAGGTTGGATCCATCGTCTGATTCAAAATGGCTCTTTATGCACAAGCAGAATCACACAGAATCATGCAGGAGGGCAGAGACACCCATGCTCTCTTCTGAAGTCAGTCCAAATTCTGCAGAGATCCCACTGAAACAAAGATTGTAATTCCCTCTGAACATGAGCTGACTCCCTGTGGAGGCACCTGATACACACACTGTCCATAGCGCTTTCTGTCTGGGATAAAGACATAGGTGTACATGAATGAGTTATTCATGAGCCAGCTCATCAAGTCTGATGAGTTTTTAAACAGGATTTTTCACTGCATAAAAGCAGTCATTTGCTTCAGGATCCTACCTGACTCCAGAAGTTGTACAGTCATGCCCATACAGAGCTGTGCCTGAGCTAATAAATTCTGCAAGATACAGGCTGTTTTTTTCACAGAAACCAATGCTAAATTGAAAACTAATGTCAAGTGTTGTAGATGGAAATTCCTTTTTCAGGCTTTTCAGACTACTGTGAGGGAAAAAATTCCAAATCAAAGGTCAGATCGGAAAAGTAGCTTTAGAGATAAATTATCTCTAGAACTAGGAGACTAATGACTTCTGATTCTGCTACAACTTTTCTGTATGTCTTCAGGAAAGAAAAGATTAAATATTTCTATGCCTCTCTTGTTCTCTAAATCATAATATAATTATGATTTCTGATGTAAAAACACAAATATAACAATGTTGTGTCTGTGAAGTCTCTCATCTTTCAAATAGAATTATAAAAACCAGAAAGTCTGCCCAAAGCAGGGGTGAAGAGAAACTGTATACAGCTTCTTTCAATGTCTGTCAGTGAAGACTGTGCAAAAGGTCATTACAACCTGAGAAGGTGTTCCAAGAATCTTGGCCTTACAAGTACTCAAGTTGCTGACCTTTAGCAGAGCTAGCAACATTCATGTTTGATTTCAGCTTTGAGCATGGAAACAAATGGTGTTTTTCTCAGGCTTGTGGGTCAGTCTTCACAAAAATAATTTTTAAATATTCACCTCAGTAGAATTTACAGGCACACGAGATGTACAAGATACACCTTAACATTTGTACTACATCCAAGGTGTGACCTTAGAAGGAGGCTACAACTGAAGTTTTTTGTATTTGGACTTGTAGGACAAAAAACCTACTCAATTTTTCCTCAAACAGCAAACTAGAGGCTTAGGTCTAGCCAAACTTAAACGTTTAATATTTACTTCCATATAAAATTGACGATTCACAGCATCATCTGAACAACTGCATTCTATTCCAAGATATGCACAGATTTTTCCAATGCTGTCAACAGACAGCTCTCTACAGCTCACTGGGCTCACAGCACGCTTGAAAACAGGGTGGGAGGGAGGAAGGATCTGGCAGAAAAGAACATATTAAGAAAAGAAAAATCACATATATACCTTCTTTTTGGCCCAGGCTCTTCAATGCTACTGTCCCACCTTTGGGACATTAACAAGCTAAGTTCCATTTCTTCTTTCTCGCACTGTGGCTCATTTTCTTCATCATCACTGTTCTGAGAATTTCGACAGCTTCCAAGAGAACGATGGTGAGAGAGTGTTTTGTGATGTCCCATCTGATATCCATCATTCTCCAATCCAGCCAATAGATCAATCATGGCCTCATCAGCACTACTGTCCACTGCAGAAAAAGCCCATACAAGTAGAAGCTATATTTTGTTCTACTTGTAAATGACTAGTTATAGTCTACCAATAAAAACCAAAACCAAACAAAACCAAAAAAACCCAATTTAAAACCTACTAGCTCATTACTTCTCTAAAGCAAGACGTTTCAGAAACAAAGCTGTTTTCATATCTTGTTTCTTCAAGTTCTATGACTTATCTTTTCTAGCTCTTTATCTAGAACTTTGACAGCCTTTTTTTAATTTCTGCCCTCCTCTTCTGATTGTAGTAGATTTAGTAGAAGCACTTCTCTCTCCACCCTCCTATGACCTCCTCACATTCAGTAAAGCTTCACTCTCCCCTTTTATCTCAGCACAAGTGCCAGCTGCTGAAGCGTCACCACCTTCTCTTGCTCTCACCATTTCAATGGCTGCATTAACTTTGTTGGGCACTTCTCTCTGTATCACTTGGAACATTTTCAATGACTGCATCTCATGGAAGGGGATGCTGATTTTGACGAACTAGCTTTTCTTTCCTTCTGTCCTTTACCATGTTTAACTTCA
Source organism: Opisthocomus hoazin (assembly GCF_030867145.1). Classification (NCBI taxonomy): domain Eukaryota; kingdom Metazoa; phylum Chordata; class Aves; order Opisthocomiformes; family Opisthocomidae; genus Opisthocomus; species Opisthocomus hoazin. The sequence goes on along the minus strand of NC_134415.1, from coordinate 78,327,998 downwards.
TATCCTGTTTCTTTTCATTATAACTTGTTCTCTTCCTAGGTTCCTCTAAACAATGAAAGTTTATTTGATTTTACACCTTCCTTAAACTGTATTTTTTTTCTCTTCTATTTGACCCAAGCTTACACACACTAACTCATGCACTTGCCTTCTCATTCTTTATTTTTATTTCTTAAACATCCTTCCAGGTCACAATTTTTTTCTCACTCTCCTCCTGCTTACCTTTCATCTGACCTCATAACCAATTCATGATCTCCAGTCTACCAGGCATCTTTGTTACTTCTCTCTCCTTGTCCTCTGGCTGAAGAACTACAATCTCTACTTTCCTTCCTCAGGAAATATCATATGATTTACAATGATCCTGAGAATCATATAAAATAGGTCTCAACATCAGTGAGGAAAGCATTTTCCATATTTTACAAAGGCTTCACAAGACACTACGCAACCTTTTAGAATGGCAACCATCCCATTTGCCAGTCTTCTAAATTGACCCACTTTCAATTGTACTGTCTGTTCTTGGCTCCTTTGCCCTTTGTGAGGTCCATTATTAAACTCCATCCTTTACTTCCTATTAATATAAACCTTGTTGTGTACTTCACAACAGCAGCAGCAGCGCGCTTCACAGCCCCTGTGACACTACAACTCTACAAAGACATAGCAAAGACTAGTCCATGCTGTGAAAGATCCTAAGAGACCCAAAGATGCAGCATGTTACTCATGGTCAAAGAAGACACCAGCAATTAGTAGCCCCATGATTGGGGTCGGGGGGGAACCACACGACAACAAACAAAAAAGAAAAAGTAATCAAATTTACATTTGATTCCCTAGCCACTGGAAAAAACAGACCCTTTCAACGCTGCTATTTGGTTGAGCAATTCACACACATAGTGGTAAGACATACCCTGTACATTATTTTAGCCACTTCTCATCCCCTCAGCACAACCTTCTCAGTCCAAAAAAAAACCACAAAACAAAACAAAAATCATCAATGCTCATGTTTGCCAGCTCCCACATAACTTCTTTACTTATAGTTCTCTCATAAATCTAAAACCTTGCCTATAAAACTTCCATAACCAAAATCTGGCCTACATTCTGCAAAATAAAACAGCACTGAAAAATACTCTTAATCTCACTCCCATCCACTACTTCATTTTTTGCAGGAAAAGACTGTGTATTGTTGTGTATTTTATTACCCAGAGACATATATTGTTGTCCATGCACACCACACACGTATTAAAAGCACCAGAGGCTATGGATTTTAGATAGTTCCCCCCCCGCACCTTGTAGTATTAACTTTAGTGCATATTAACATTATACCTTATATTTACATCAGAATGCATATAAAGATAGCATGAATGATGTGCTTTTCATCTCTTTAGAGTATTTGAACTATCTTTACCTGAAGTAGCTTTTCATACAAGTTCCTTTGTTGTGTTATTTTATTGTTGTTTCCTCCTCATGCCACACACATTTGTTGGCTCCCATGGTTTTCCTCCCTCTCTTTCATGTTTTACCCCCATTTCTTTGCCTTCAACCATTCTTTTGTATCCATAGGTTTTGGGAAATGCTCTGCTACAACTTGCCCCTCATTATCAGTCTACTATCCCGCAGTATCTCCAGACAACTGACATTCTAAAGCTAGCCCAAGAGCATGTTCTCTACCATAACTGTAAGACAGATGCAGTAACTGCAAGAATATCACAGACAGTCAAAATCCTCTTTACTCTGATAGTTTTAGTTCTATAACCTTAGGAGCATAAGGGAGAGCAATACCCATAAGAGACTGCATTGAGCTGACCTGGCAAGCGAACAGGCTTAGTGACCCAGTAAAGCACAATAGCCTCTACAAACACACTGTCCAGGTGACATTTTTAGAACATATAAGGTGTTTTTTTGATGGTGGTGGTTGGGGGGTGTTTGTGTGAAGTCTCAATCTGCTTGACAAACTCCCTGAGGTAAACTACTTACTTTCTTTCAAGACTGGCAGCGTAAGCAAACACAACAAAGACCGTGGAAAAATAAAGTAGCCTGGAAGAAAAGACATTCCAGTCATACTCACTAAAAACTGTAGACTGATTCAGTCTTTGAGACAAAGGCTGAAAGCTCTGACTATTCTCCACAATGTTTAAAATTGCTTCTTCATTAATAAGTGCTTCCTCTTCTTTATCAGTATGCATCCTATTGGATTCTTTAAAATAAAAACAAAAAATAAAAGGATAAAAAACTTCAAAGAGTTACAGACATCATTACATTATGAAAACAAGCCACTTTAAAATGGATTTTGCTATTCAATTATGTTTCCATTAATGGCCATTTTAAAAAGGCTTTAACAATGATGAAAAAAGCAAAACCACTCTTCGTTTTTTCGTAACTGACATTCAGAACTTCCTTGGCTTACTTCTGCTAGTAGTACAAACAGGCAAAGCATAACATAGATTTATTCCTAAACAATTATGCTATTAAAAATACTCACCTTTGTTCATCTTTTTATCTTTATGCACTTCTACTATATTAGCTGGTGTGCACTGAAAGGCTTCAGGAGAAAGTACCTCAGAATGTAGTGTTAGCTCAGCAGAGAACTCCTCTGATCCATTATTGTAGTCCACTGATCCTGACAACGTTCTAGTTAATTGAAAACCAATTTTTAAATGCATATTTAAGGTTTGCATAGAATACTATACTTTATGTCAAATGGCTAAACACTTACACAGAGAAGTCATGTTGCTTGAGGATTTCTTTAAGTCTCTTCTGAAAAAATTTTTCACTCTCTGTGGCTGGCAGAAATCCACGGTCTTTAAAAATTTAAAAAATACTTGTCATTCAGTTTTACTTTGACCTCTCAACACATAGAGCAGCTAAAATTACTAATTCTATTAGGAAATGGCTCAAAGTTGAAGTGTCCACTAATTTTAAATGCAGAATTTGAGGACTGATTCTTCAAGTGTATTTAAACACTTTAAAATACATACTCCCATTGATCTCATTTTCAACTGCAAGCATCAACAGCATTTAGAAATCATGTTGCAGTTAGACCAAGGTGAGCAATCAGGAAAAGAACAATCAGTGAACAATTTTGAAGTCTAGTTTATGCAGCCTGAACAACATTACACAGGAACGCAGGAAAAAAAATCACAGTCAGAAAGCAGTCTGCCTTAGCCAGAAACCTGCCTCTTTCCTTCTTGCAATCCTCTGGCTTACTTGCCAAATATCATTCATATTTTAAAAGAAACATGGCCTACGTTCTACAGAGAATAGCTCTGATCCTTATGCAATTAATTTGCAGAGCACGGTCTTCCCTGTGCAATGAATTTTACATAAAAATACAAGGATTTGTCCACCGTTTTGGAATTTTCATCTAACATCCCCTTAGCTACAATTCTACAGAAATGCAAAGGAACTGCCCTCGTGCATAAACTACCATTGAAAGCTTCAGGATAATAGATTTAATTTTGATAGTATTTAAACATTTAAATGCTTTCCATCATAAACCATGCAATCTTAGCCGTCATTATAATTCATTCTGCCTAGAATGCTTTGCATCTAGCTGAATCAAGGTGTTTTTAGGCAAGGTTATGTATCTTGCTTTTAAAACTTGAACCCACATACTGGGCAATCAGTAAGGTGGGAACTGAAACAACGGTACATTTAAAAAGCCCTCAAACTTTATATACCAATTTGAATTCTGCCTCTTGCTTACTTCTCATTCACAGTTTTTGATAAACAGCTGCAGATTTTTTTTTTTTTTTTTTTACCTTGTGACTCAGGTGGCTTAATCTGAGAAGATTCACATTTCTGTCTTCGTCGCTGCTTTTCATCTTCCCATATAGCTTGCAAACCAGGGTTCCTGCCAACCTGGGCTGAAATACGCAGTCATACATGAAAGGAAGTCTGTCAATGTGACAAAAAACATTCTTCCCCCCACATTATATTCTGACACTCTTAATCTCTTTTGTCATTCTAACCTGTTTTCTTAACTGCAATTCTTGCCTTACTCTAGGATTTAGTGTTAAGTAAAAGTTAAGGTGTAACTTTATTTGTTTTCTAGATCTCCTATTCGTTTTCTAGATCTTTGGCTTTTGCTGGTCTTCTCACCAAGTATGCACATGTAGGTATAGATGTATGTACGTAGACACACATATTTGATGTTGATATTTCACTTACTCTCCTTACAGGTCTGAAATCTTCTGTTATGAATTAACAAAAACCTCTATCTATTGCTCTGACAATAGGCTATTCCTATAACTTGTTTTCTTCCAGAGATCATTCAATTTTTTTTTTAAACTTTATAAATATGTAGATTAACAATTCACTAACACTGAAATCTGGACTGCGGCTTAACTAAGTTGAGCCTTAAAAGACAATACAGTTCCTGCTCTAAAACATTTTACATGTAAAGTTATTAACACTTCACCTTCAATATCCAGCTGATTTAAAATGTCAGCAGCTACTGCATCCACCTCCAATTCACAGGTACTTTGTGGCTCAACACCTTTCAACATTAAAGAGCTGTAAGAACACAAACACTGCAGGTCATTTTTATCAATACGTTGATTTTGAAACATGTATAATCACTGTTTGCTATCTGGAATAACATCTAAAATATTTCAGGGGAATGCGGATGAGTACCTGAATACAGAATTACCAGTTCTCCACCTGCAAGTCCTTAAATTGATGGTCATTCTCAAATCTAATTAGGTAAGAAATTTGTAGTTTCAACTTCAAGGGATTAGCTTTTTCTTTTGTGGGGAGAAGAGGAAGAAGTGGTAAACAAGTCTAAATACTACAGCACTTAGAAGAATGTTCCCCTCCTTGAAAACAAGTTGAAATGTTCTATAGCACTCTCAGCCAATGGGACCATCTGTGTTCGCATGATCTTGTGCCCAGAAAACACAGTGGCACGAATTTTTCCTCTCTCGTTCACAGTTCAGAGCAATGCAAAACAGTTTAACATTTCCAACTAAGTGAAGCAAAGAATGTTTTATTTTTCAGATTTTTCTTCTTTATTTATTTCGGGTGCTTAGGGGTATATATGGTAAATATAGACAGGGTATTAGCATCCCAGACATGAGCAGAACTAAGGATAACTGGCTTGGTAAAGACTTAAAATACTAGAAACAGATTCAAGCTTGTTGTATAATGCTCCAATCGTCTTCCTGCTGTGGCTTTTCAGATCTGCTAAGCTCAGTGGCCTTCCACCTGCTGCTGTCAGTGAACTAATTTTAAGAACTCCATGGAAGAAGCTAAGAAAGAGAAACCTGCTCCCAGGTTTACGTTGAAGTCTGTTTACCCTTTTCAACATTTTTAGGGAAACACAGAAAATCCCTTCAAAGCTCCCCATGGTTAAAATATGCTACTCTTCAGTTAGAATATGCTGCTGTTTAGGACTCTCTGTTTAGGCTAATGAACTGGTAACTTACAACATCTACTTGTATTCCTACATTCCCTGACATACACACGAGTGCCAAAAATCTCAGCATTAAATATAAAACACAATTGGTTAATATTTTCAATGCTTTCTATAAGCTTTAAATAGAAGTCACTAGTGCAAGGAGGTAGTAGATGATGTAATCAAAAGCTGGACATCCCTGACACCTTCTCTGAAAATGAAGTATTTAACTATCTAGAAATACTAAATCTGAAAGAAACATAAAATTAAACTGCTTCATTTATGTTGTAAGAGCAAAAATCTAATGACTTCTCAGAAAACATCAGAGAACTTATCCACAAAAATATTTTTATTTTCTAAAAGAATTCAGGGTACTATATTTATTATCAATAGATAATAGCATGCCAAGAAAAAAAGCAAAACTGACCCCTTCACCACACTCCCAATCTGTAATATTCTAGAAGAGAAAAACACTTAGATCTAAACTCCTTTTGCAGAGGTCTATGGTACAGACCATCAGCAAACTACAGATTATATGAAGTTAGGACTGAAGCTAGTTCAGACACGTGCTCTTCCTTAAGAGCATTATCCATGAGCAAAGCGTGTAGGTTTGCTCAGTACAGAGATAATTAAAACTGCTAGGATGCCTCCTGCAAGAAAGCTCTAAAATACTTTTCCTGACTTTAAAGGAACAGAAGACCAAGAGGTTCTCTCAAGTGCACTGCAGAAATTAAACTGGTTTAAACAACCTGAACCCAAACAGAAGGTAAGTGGCAGCTTTCACGGCAGCTTCAGTGGTCTACTACTTTACCACCACACCACAAATGGAGTGAGGGAGAAGAAAAAAGCAACAGGCATCCTGAAAGTAAATTTTAGAAATTGCCTGAAACTTAACATTTTGAAAGCATATAGTTTAAAAGCAGAGAAAACAAAGTTTCCAGAATAATTTCTTGGCAGCCATACTGTTAAAATTTGTGATGTCACATTTTGTGGCTGCATTCATACAGTAATGTATTTTTGACTCTGTATGTAAATGTATTTTTCACTTGGTTCCAGAAAAAGCGTCAGAGCAAGGCATTTCTTTACTCTAAACATCCCAAAGTCATTTGGTAGAAGTTGTGAAGCACTTACCACATAGAATTCGTTAACAACTATAAGATGCTATGCAATAATATATGATTACTAATCCCTTCAAGTCAGCAGCACTGTTTCAGAGTTATCACAAGAATTTACAAGAGCAGATCATAGAACTCCTAAACCAAAGCAGCTCAACCTTGCAGCAGAAGTAGACTGACCATGCCCTAATGCAGACTTTAAGGACAACCCATTGCCATCACTTCCCTTCCTTCCCAGTCATGCCATCAGCTGAAAAACAAGTCCATAGTGTCATCAAAATGCATACTTTTCATGCCACGCACTTTGGGTGCTCGTATTCATCAAAACATTCAAACAGAGCCTGCCTGCACAGCAGGTGACAGGAACTGCAGGCAAGCGGAAACTTGCATTTTGATCACATAACAAGAATGAACTGCAAGATCACTGGGAAACAAGAACGAGGGGAGAGGCCGCAAAAATTCTGTCGGCTCCCCTTCATGAAATCAAAGCATTTCTGGGAACAAGTGAATAGGGTCCACAATACCAAACGGTCATTGATATCAGAAGAGTTTCTGGTTTTAATACTTTCCTTCGCTAAATGACACATGTAAATGACCGGAACTCTGGTCAAGATCTGTCTTTGACTTATTTGGTAGATACAATAGCAAAGCTCTGAGCTTTCTACTTTGACTAGTTTTCTTTTTAAAAAGGGTCCAACTACAAAAAAAAGAGAAAGAAAGTAAGAAACTTCTTGAAAACTTCTTTTTAGTGTTAGTGACCTATTTCTGAAAAGTTTGCTTAATAACTAAAGCCATTAAATCAAAACATTTGCCTTTCCTCTGACAAAAAGGCAGCTTTCTGTTCTTTTCCCTTTAACTAGTTAAGACATTTTGTCATCAAAACATGTCTTGGTATTCCACATCTCTATCAAGAATGTGGCCAGTGATTTGTCTTGGGAACTGATCAATACCACAGACAGAACTGGACAAGAGCTTTACAGATAATCAGATTTCTTACCTATTTAGAGATTCTAGTATGGATTTATCCTATTAAAACAACATTAAATTCAACATTGCTGAATTCAAAACAAACTGGTAGTTCTCACTACAGCTTAAGTCTTTTTCCATAATAACATCAATTTGAAGCATGTTCTTTGTCTGCAACTCACCAACATTCAAACGATTTGGGCAATTAGAAGCAGAAAAGCTCATTTTGCCAAAGTTCTAAATCAAACAGATATAAGGAGTCTTTCTGTCAAAAACGACAGTATTCCAATTAACATGGCATATTATTCAAATTAAAAACACTGAGCTAAGAACCCTTTTTTGAAAAAATTTAGGACTTATCACCATAATTCTCATTAACGTTTTCAGGATTGAGGCAGGGCTGGCAGTCAAAACTGTGCACTCCAGTGACTGATGTGGAGGCTAATACAGACAATTGACATGTACAGTTAGATTTTTCACAAGACTTGACAAATGTCTTCTCCATACAACTGGGTCATTAACTTGGCATTTAACACCCTTGTCAAGGTGACTTGCTAGACACTTGCACTAACAGAAGTCAGGGCAGCAGCACCACAAGCTTCTGCAACATCCAGGTAAGCCACAAAGGCCGAGAAGCCATTTGTTCCCGCTTCAGGAAAAACCTCAAAGGGCATATGAAAGCATAGCATCTTTAACTGGCCCTTCAAACATTTTTATTTACTCTGATTAAACAAAAATGTCAGGGGGAAAGGGAGGAGTACAAAATGACCTGAAGTACAGTTATTTAACAAGATTATGTGCTTCTTGGAGAACTATTTGATGTGAGTACTCTCAAGAGCTTGGTCAGCTGTTAGGTTTGCTGGTTTTGCTCACCTAAAACAAACATGCACAACCCATCAGGAAAACATATGAAGTGAATGTCTCCCACTCTCCCAGATCCAGCCCCATTTCCTGAGCAGCTACAGTGCTGCAATTAGCAGGTGAGAAGATAGCACAAAGAAGTCAGAACATGTCCAGTCTCCTAGCTTAGTTATGTTGAAAATATGAACAAGCAGTTGTTATGCCTTAGAAGATACTCAGAAGTGGTCTGTTTGACACAGATTGCCCTATGCCTCAGACTAACCACCTGCCTCACATCACAGATGTCAGTTTTGCAAAGAAAAAGATAATTTTATGTAATGTCAAAACCACTGTTTGAGAATACGTGTATTAGAACAAGGTCAGACATGAAGACGTAGCAAGTCCCAGCCAAAGCTTTTCATAGCATCTAGGTTTCATTTTGTAAAAGAGAATGTAGATAGAATTATTCACACAAGGTACAATTTGTAGTAGATACACATGAAAAGCAGGGTTAAGTGAGATGGCATAGGAATGAATGAGTGAAAGCGACCTAGCTGCAAGAGACCAAAAGTTTACTCTCCTAAGAAGCAAGATAAATCAGGGTTGCACAACACTGAGCTGCCATGGCTAGGCTACTTCAAATACTCAAACCAACTAGCTTAAAATTATCTTTTATACCTGCCCACTATGCTGAAAAATTGGAATACAAATCCATCACACCTTTGTAGAAAAAGCTCCAAATAAAATATTTTGAGGGCAGAGAGAACTGTCCTTACTGTTGAAGAAAGTAAAAGTTTGTTGGCACTATCCACTAGCATAATATTAATAATAATAACAATGTAGAAAGAAACCAAAAGTACCAAAGTTTGGTGCCTCTGATGCTGAGGCAATGAATTAAAGCAACAGTGGACACACAATTCAAAAGTGTCCCCTATCGTTAGCTAGATCGAAGCCCTCAAAAACCTTGAAAAATGGACATCAAGGTCAGTATCTTAATTCATCAACATTAATGACAGCCTAGGGAAACAAGTTCTGTGATGATCACATCTCACGTATTCACAACATTGAACTGAGGATACTAGATACAAAATTAATCCCACAGAGAATCTGAAAGGTGTCACTCAACTACACTGATAAGGTCTCTAAACTTTGACATAGTAATTTTGTATATTCTGTTCATGGAAGAAAAAAATGTCTTTGCAAGATGTTCCAGTGACTTGAGTAATGCGCGCATTTTATTAAGAATCAAATGGCTAAATAAAAACATGTACATCCTGACAAGCGAGAAAAGCAATTATGACAGCCACAAATCTAGTAGAAATCTTTCACACTACATAACTGCTAGACTGTGCAATAGTGTTATTTGTCAGATCTCTCCATTTCCATATAAACTAGCATTCAATAGCAAATTTAGGATTTAAAAAATAAATTGTTTCTCAAAATCATTCTACCAATCAATCTGCTTTTAACACATCACGCCCAAGTGGTAGACCTGACCACCAGATTACTCCAAGCCTGATATTTACCAGAAAGTTTTTTCACTGGGACTCATGGAAGTGTTTCATCATTTATTATCAGCTACTCGAGGGATAACATGAATGTGTCTCATGTGAATAACTCCTGTTGTCAAAACTGCTTGATAGCACTGCCAGGCCCAGGTGACTACGGCTTATTTTAAGGTGGGCTTTGTAGGTTCCAGTCTGGTAACACTGGCAAGTACTGTACCTAAAAACCTTGCAACATGCGGGATTCCTGGGGCTAGTGGCTTTGGACATTTATCTACTTCATAACAGAATCACTCCAGAATTAGATTAAAAGAAGTGTCCCTGGCTTAATACAGTACACTAACGGCAAGTTAGTAATTCAGAGATTTGCCAGGAGCAAGGCAGGACACAGCTGGGTTAAATACTGTTCTGGAGAAGTGGCAGTGTAGCAGGGTGCTATCTAGTACGGAAGAGTGAGTTCAGTCATTAAGAAACCTTGGCATAGTTCTCAAATGTTTTTTTGAAACAAGGAACCATCACTGGCACTTACTCATGCAAAATGTTGCAGATGTTACATACATACTTTTAAGTAATATTTTGCATATTACTTCCCAGGAACCCAGCATCAGATTTCAACCTCCTGATATACTGTACTCTCTAGTCAAGAAATGCTAAATTACTGGCACTGCTCGGTTAAACCAGAGAACTTGTCAACTGCCACTTGCAGCAAGGACTTGGCAGACACGTGTTGGACTACTCTCTAAAACTTCTTCTTGATGTACACAAAACCAAGGATTATGAGTCTAAACAGACACCCCAGTCACTAAGAATACAAGGCAGCCCCAGAAATTTTGTGGTCTCAAACAACATTTGACTGTCTTTTCCCCTTTTGCTTTTTCTTGAAAGAACAACTAACAACTTAAGTGTACAGGTGAAAGGTATGGAAAGATTTATGAGATCTTTATCTCTGATCTAAAGGACAAGTGAAGACTTAGAGGTTTGGTACCGACACATAGGAGAAACTCCAAATGCTGCTGGAAATAGCAGTCAAATGGTGAAATGTAGTAAGCAAAGCTTTTTGCTGAGCAATTCATGAAACGGTTAAACATCTCAACCTGAACTCAACAAGACTGGAAAATAAAGTGAGTGGACTGTGCTAGTATTGCACACGAAACTAGAAATCAGTATGACTGTTGATATAGCTTTACACAAAAGCCAAATGTCTGGAATACAGAATATACTTTGTTATGGAAACAAAACAATAAAGGAAGAAGGGCAGATTTACAGATATCAAGTAATGCTGTAGACCACAAGAATAAAAACAGGATGGAAAAATCTGAGTCACAATCATTTTAGGAAACAGTTACAAGCGTTTCCTTCAATAGATATCTCATATACGATCTGGGTCAGATTTACCCTCAGCAAGGTTGATCATGACAGTTACGCATCCAGTAAACCAACCCAGATGCAAATTTTCAGAATTTTAAAGGAAAAAGTAGGAAGGTAATCTGGAGCAAACTGCAGTATGGGTTTGATTCCAAGAACATTGTTTTAAGTTGATGCCTCCCATAAATAATCCAGGAGTAACTACAGCAGGTAATTAATTTTGTGTAGATACAGAACAGAATAAAATCGGGAATGGAAAGAGTTTAGGTCTATTACTTTGCAGTGGCATGTACATCCTACAGCATGTCGAAGACAGCAATGGCAGAACACCTTAAATGTAACAATTCATTTTCTAGACAAAGCAATGTTTGACACAGTATCAAATGGGAAACAATCTTAGTTGGAGGAGATGTAAATTAGTTCTTAAATTATTAAAGCATTTTAAAAGCTGGCTAAAGGTGAAATTCCTATTGGCTATGTAAAAGAGACCGAGGGTTGATACAAAATTCATAGAACTGAATTTAGACCAGTTTCTAGGACTGAATTTACTTCACATCTCATTAACATTGTTGGCAAGAAATGCAGCAGTGTACTAATGAAATATGCTGATAAGGCAAGCCGGTAGACATTCTGGATACATAACCAGATCATGGTATCATAAAACAAAAGCAGGATAACTTAGAAGTACAGTAATAGAAACAGGATGAAATTTAAAGATGGGATGCAAGACTCTAGATGAACTTACAAAGGATTCCAAATGGAATATTATCACTTGGGAAAAAAGGAAGAGGAGAAACAGTATGTACAAATAAATCCTAAAATGTTTATAAGCCAAAGTGACATGGTAAAAGAGACTGTAAAGCATATCAGCGAAGCAACTACCAGTATCATTGCATATGGCGCTAGAGAGAATTTGTTTGGTATACTATGTAGTATTCAGGCTTTACATTCAAGAAATAAATTCCTAATGGCAAAAGTACAGAGAACGAATGCTGGGGAAATGGACGGGCTTGGTATTTGTATCTGCCCCATTACTGCTAACATCCCACTGCTGGAATGTGTGTGAGAGCTGGAGTAGGACTGGCACAAGTGAGGTGTTGCACCCCTGGCTGTATACACAAAAGCGTGGAAGGAGGAGGAAAGAAGGCTTGTGGATACAGCCTGGAGGATGAGCGCCTGCAGGGAAGATACCCTTGGCTCTTGCTATGCTGGGCTCCCCCCTCTCTGGGTTTGATAGCCAGGAAGTGCTATTTTGCCTTCTTTTTATCTGCCTTTCCCACATCTGTGCAAAGCAACATCAGATAATCCTGGTCTAACTTACAGCCTAACTCCCGCCCCCCAAGGTTAAGTAACTTGGCTTACATAACCAAGCCAAACAAAGGTTGAAATGGACTATGAATGAAGTATGCAGCCAAAAAGAAAGAATAGCCCAAGAACAACTGCATATAAATTGACCACAAGTAAAATCACAATACAACCATCAGATGAATGTTGTTTCAAAACCTCCTTAAAGTAGGAGTAGCAGAATCATAAAAACAGATGCCACCTTGCGCAAGCTCAGCTCAAATTTCTGCACACTAGAAAAACCTGAAGCATGGTTTAAGGCACTTACTTTCTGTGGGGGAAGCAAATGCTCCCAGTACATAAGGATAGCAAGCAGCATGGCATACTGAGCCTGATAAGCTATTCAGAGAACGACAGGAACTGCCCAAAGACTGAGAAGACAGAATATCTACAGGATGATGACAGAGTATTTACAAGACCTATTAAATGTTAGAAAGTAGCTTAAAAAAAATGAAATTGCTATGGGTAAACTATACAAATTGAGGTAGCACCAGATGCTGTCTCTTTCTCTCCCTGCTCTGGCTCCAAAAACCCCAAGACCTAGGTATATTCCTTTTCTTACAGGAGTAAAGTTATCACAAATCACAAGCTGTAGACTGGGAAATGTCTAGAAAAAAGGAAGAGCATGGGAGACAGACGTGAAAATTCTACTCTGAGCTTCTTATGTAGCTGCTTTTTGAAATGGACACATTGGAATACTCTGACAGCACACTATTAACGTTAATGAAGGGTGATTACAGAAACAGAAGCTGTGAACTGATGTGTAACTATTCTCTGACTATAAAACTTGCTTAGCCTTTTATTAGAAGTCTTTAGCTAGAAACGTATCTTCCAAAAAACAGTAAGCTGAATTTCCCACATATATTCCTATTGTTATCTCCCAGTTAGATTTTTACAGCCATATACCAGAAAGTGTAAGATGATCAAAACTATAGAAAGAATGAATGGAACCCTGTAGTATATACAAGTTAATGTTTGTAAGAAAATACAGCATACGTTAAAAAAAAAAAATGGCATGCTGACCTTGGTATTTCATCTTCTTCCCATTCAGTGAAAGATGTGCTGTTTGAATTTTCTGGCAAATGAATTCTATGATGTTTACTTACACCTGATGTATCACCTAGAAAGAAAAATTGTATGAGAAATTAATTAATTTATTCAGCAGTATTTTTTGCACATGTAGTTAATTACATTTATTATTTAATACTACTGGTCCAAATGCTCCTAAAGAACAAATAGCATTGCATGATATCATCTTCAAAACGTAACTATGCTATCATTTAAATGATTTAACTTTCTTTCTAACATGTAGACACATACAAAAAGAAAAATATATTCTCAACACTCTGATATTATTAGAATTACATTTGCTGTGTTCTAGTCATATCTTAACCTAATCTCAATTTCTTCCTATTTGGGTGAGTTTCAAAGTAAATCATGCAGAATCTGATGTAAACTTCAGAATTCCCAAGTATCTGGGTCCTTAGGTCAGATCCCAATGGAAATTAGAAGCCAAAGAAAACACTAAATTACACTTCACACTTTCCCTCTTTCTGATCTGTGAGCTGAAAGAGAATACACAATATCTTCCAGATGCAGCAGCAGTAGCAGTAAGTGGCAACCTGCAATGAAGGCAGATGTTGTCTGACCTACAAATGAAGAAAACACCATCTAAGTTTACTCGGAAGTCTCAGTGCAAGGACGTGTGCTCCAAAGTCATGCTGGAGAAGTCCCCTCTGAAGATTTACCACCTCCTTCGTGGCCTCCTTCTGAACCTTCACTCTTCAGAGGAAGGAAAGACAACATACACAAGAAAGAAAAAAAGCCCAGGAATGGAGTTGGGGGGAGGCAAAATGGGAGAAGACCTTGAAAATTACTCAGTCTCCCAGTTCTATGCGAAAGACTAGGTGAACCTTGAATTTTCTCAGTTATGTTGGCGTCACACACTAGCAGGTTTTTTTGTATTAAATTTACCTTTCAGCAACAGCAAACACTTTTGCATTGAAGACACACTAACTCAATTCCTCAATTGTCAGAGGCCTTCAATAAATATTTATCAGAATATTTATTTTTATTCTACAATTTAAAGTAAATTTCATAACAAAATCTTGCCAGTGTGAATTCCACTACTTGGAATAGCAGGAATAAGGATATCTCATGTACTAAAAAGCCCTGAATAATATAGTTACTACAGAAGCAACTGGGAAACACCATGCCAAAAGTGCCTCAGTAGCTACAAACAGAAGTAGTTGAAATCCAACAGGCTTAATTAATATGTTCCAGACCAACCCTACCGCACCCAGACTAGTTGCTGCAAGCCCTGTCCCTACATCAGAATCCTAAGGGCACTGCCACACAGACATGAACTCACATGTGAAATGTGGCACTCCAGTGTGGTGAGAAGATACGCCTGTGTTTATGCAGGAGAAAGCTCACACTCAGCCACACCAGCACGATACTGTCTATGCACTGCGATGCCTTAAGCAGGTGATTCCAGAAAGGCAACACAAAATATCTGATCCTATTTGCACAGACCCAGCTCAAACCTAGCGTAGCTTAGTGTCTGTGCTGTTCAAAAGCGACAGCTTGCCCCTGGGCAGAACTGGTCCAGGAAGAAACACAGTCATGTTTTTACTGTACGGCATATTAGCTAATTCTCTGTGTTAAAATGCAAGCTGACTATGCATGAAAACATCTCTTGTTATTTTTCATCTGCAGCTTGATTATTCTGAGTTGAGGAAATAGGACTGAATAGTTGTGTATTTTAAAGTAAAATACATCACAGCAGCTATGCAAGATTACAGGCCAAGTGGTAAAATATATACCATTACTTTTAAATATCATGTGCATTTCAAAAACCACACCAGAGCAGTTTCAGTGCATTGCCCCCTTTCTTATTCCTGATGAGCCTTACTTTCAAATACTTCTAAAAATTGAGGCTCAAATTCCTGTATCAGTTTATTTCTCCACTTTAGCTACTCACAGGGACAGAGATTTAAGGACACTCAATATTCTCCTGTTTTTGACATGAAGATCTTTAAAAACAGTAGCAGTGACTCATCCAGGTCTTTCAGTCATATTACAGAAGAAGATTCAACTACTGAAAACAAAAGTTTTGTAATAGTTTTAGTGGCATGTGGTGCACGAATGAATTTACAGCCTTCTTCGTCACCATCCATAAAGAGAACTTGAAAAAAAAAAAAAAAAAAAACTCTGCATCTTCTGGACACAGGCTGATTAAGGCAGACTATCCTGACACTACAAAATTGCATGCTGACCTCTCAGCCTACAAAACAGTCTACTTATCTCAATGAGAAAAATACCACTGGAAACAGGCTCCTGAGGCTGCTTGCTTACATTTAGTTTTCTATTCCTTGCCAGACCAATTTTTATATCATCATCTGCAAGGGAAGAAAAGTAAATGCTTGCAGCACATCTTTAGGCAAAGGCTTTTACTGCCATCTAAGAAACAATGTTCATCCTGGCCTACACAGCACAAACTACACTTGACTAAACTCAATACACACCCCCAAGGCACAGAAGCTGTGGAACCGGCAGGTACGTGTGTCAGCTGTAAGCAGAGGCTGTGCTTTCTAACACCACACCCACCAACAGGTCTGAACTTACAAAGCATGGCGCATCTCCCGTGCGCCGTGCAAGGACTGGCCTCCTGAGAGCACTGCCTCTGTAAGGCTGTACCAGTGACAAACTGTCACTCAGCTGCTGTGCTAGGAGTAGTAGATAGTGATCCTGTGTCTGCGGACTACAACAGATTGAGGCAGGCTACTTTATACATGTGTGATGTGGAGCCACTCAAAGCGGTATGAATCTTGCTAGCAGCACTGCTGCCATTATCTGATCAAGCCAGGACAAGGCAGTCTGCCACTTTCTTGCTTTTATCCTATTGATTATCCCCTACCAGAACAGTTAAAGTGCAGTACTCTCAGCCCATGCTCCTGTTTAACCCTCTTCTTCCCATTCAAGACCTAGGTCTCTCATCCTTAAATAACTGATGAGGGAGAATATAAATAGGTTATGTCTTTCATCTATTATCTGAAAGAGAGAGGGAAAAGAACAACGGAAAAAGAATGGGGGCAACTATTCAATACAATCACACTGCAGGCCTCCAGAAGGCCGCTTTGGGTGTTTGGAGAACTAAAGGTACCTGACTGTACTTCCTCAGGACTGAAGATTGTGAAGATGATCTGTTCATGGCTGAGCTTCTTTCTTTCTACAGTTTTGACACCAGCAAAAAGTGTGGTCTATTGTTGAGTATGAAAAGAGTATTTTTCTTTAGGTAAGAATCCGTTATGAAACCCCATACACTAACCTATTGTTGTCTGAATATATATGCATAAAAATAATGGGAAAAAATTGAAGTCAGCATGAGTCTTACTTGCTGTTTTTTACAGAAAGATACTTTACCTTTCAACTCTTGCTTTAGTTGTCAGAACAATTATGATTTAAGTAAACAATACTTATTTTTCTAAATATTAAGTACCAAAGACATTACAGTTTTCCTGCTGTTATCTCCCCTATATACACTGAAGCGTTTGGATAACATTATGGATGCTCTTGCCAAACTTCATTTTCATGTGCGTACATTCAAAATGCCAACTAATTTTTTAAAATGAATAAATTTAAAATATTTCCTTTGCTCATTTATATTTCCAATTTCACCCTAGAGCAAATGACCTTAGTACAAACAAAAGTATTTTAATTTAAAACATCATTTGTCAGCAGAGCATAATGATTAGCCATAATTTTGTAAAGATGTTACCGCAACCAAAAAAAAGAATTGCAACTGATATAGGGATCAAAAACAAACATTAAAAAATTAAAGCAACAATATTAGTGTGCAATCTTTCATGTAAATTCTTCAACTAAATATAAACTATTTTTAATTTCCTAACTTGAAAGAGGTGTGATCATCTATGAAAATGGTCACAACCGCACTGCTGACAGAACACGTGTTTCTTGATACAAAGCAGCATCTCATTTCAGGAACCAGACTCCTCCTCAATCCCAATACACAGGCACAAAAACCAAAAACGATAGAAAGGTACACATGAACTTTGTTTTGACATCGAAAGTAAACTATAGGGAAATAACAGGATACCCATTCAGCCACAAACCATGGCAAAACTGACAGCTAGTAACATTTTGTTCAAAATGGTAGTTTTTAGCCTTCAAAACAACTATTCGGTCTTAAGAAACAAACACCTTACTTTTTCTCCTTGCCTTTCTGAATTTGACAGCAGACAGATTTATTAAATTCATTCCATATAAGTTGTAGTCTATAAAGAGTTGAAGGAGGTAGGGAATATGGGCTTCATGAGGCTGGTAAGATTTGTTCATTATGGCTCCACCTTGCAGAAGCTCACATACTCTAAAATTAAAGACAATTAGAACATAAACCAAAAATTATTCCAGTGCAACAATATTGATATTTGACTTTGTTGAAATATAAAATACTTAAACTTCTTAAATTTTGCCTTAGTTGTGTTTTCACAATAACAGACCCACAAAAATGTCTGCTAATAATGATTCAATATTTGGGTGTTAATTACAAAAGAGCTGTGAATCTTCCAACTTAAAAACCAAAAACCTCTCTGAAAAAACTTAATACCATGTACTACTCCTGCAACTGATCCAAAGCCACTATAGTCCATGGAAATCTTCTTACAGAATAACTGTGGCAACTGCATGCCTACACACCAATAACAACTTTGAAACTCTCACTAGTTCTTCTTGACATATATATGAAGGTGTCCTGCATGATTTTAAAGTTACGTACTATATGCACAGAAGCAGTATTTTAACTTCCAAAGGGCCTGACAAATCTGCTCTTTTAAACATCTACACATTCAAAAATAACTGCATGTATTTGGATAATTATAAATTGGTGCAATAAATTTATCTCAAAGTAACAGGATATATATAAAAATCAAAGAAAAACACCAAGCATTTATAAATGCAATAAATTGGGTTAAAAAAATAAAGTTTTATATGGAAAAATTAAAGGAATAATGTAAGTGAAATGTCAGTCCTTATTTGGATAGGAGTAATTCAAACATGAGAAGCTCCAAAGTTCAAAACAAATGTCATGTCATACATACATATAGATTACATTAAGATAGAAATTTAACATCATGCAAAGTTTTACTAGCCTAGAACAAAAAGCAGACAATCCTACGTTATCATCATGTAATAGTTCTTTAAAAAAAACTGGTTACAATAGGTAATACTGCACTCAAGGGATTTCGGTTCATGCTTGAGAAACAATGCCTCCTTATTTATTCCTGAATTTACTGCAACTACTTAAGACTGAGATCAACTGTGCTTTCATTTAACAGAACATTATTGAGAAATAGAGAAACTGTCTAATAATAAAAAGTATCCAGTCTTCAAAGTATATTTTGATTTTAATAAAGGTGCTGGAATTTAAAAACTATCAAAATCCACTTAATATATGAAGGAGCACTACATTGTTCTCCTGTTTTCCTTAAGAGTTACAGCAAAAGTAACCTGATGCAAATTTGTTCAACTGTTCAAGAATTACAGTTAATAGCAGACAACTAAAGGCAAGTATATTTTGGTCTTGTTTTCCTAACACGGTACTGCTTTTAAAAGATTATTGATGTGCTTAGAATTAGCAGTTTTCTTATGTGCTTTGAAAAATTTGGACAGTAATTTTATTTTGTTAAGATGTAGGTGAATCTTGCTTCAAAATCGACTTTTTAATGTAAGCTATAAGGAAATCAGCCAGAGCTTCATATCACCACATCCTTACCTTTTTACCATCGCAGGATTGTAAAGATAAATCTTCATAAACTGTCTCTCCTTTTCATGGTAACCATAAAAAGGCCTGGAGAGGAAGAAGTAAAAGCAAGAAGCTAGCCAGTTATGCTGTGGCATTTATTCAACCACGTTTTACTACAAACAGTATTAAAATCTATGGAAAAAGAATATGAAGATAAACTGCATATCCAGGAGAATGCAAATTCCCACATGTCAGGCCAAAGGGGTGCACTACTGTCCTGGTTTTTTTTATATATTACTATATAAAATGTTAAAGATAAAAAGAATAGGCATTATGCATATTAAAATATCAAAAAAAGGAATTTCTGGCTTAACAGTGTTTCTCACTTTCCCCACATGTAAACGCACTGATGGCACACCATCGTAACAGTAGTTTTACTAAACGTATTAGTGCTGGACTGCTTCAAACGCAGCATTCAGTCTTTCTGATAAATGCTGTAACAAAGTCCTTAAGGACATTATTAATCCTGAAGATCAGGTGTAAATGAGTAAATACCGGCTGTGTAATATAAATAACTGAACAATGAGAGCAGATTAGAAGAGTGAATAGCTGCCCCTTTTCAGTGATTACTAATAATCTCGTGCACTAAATGAGGCATGAATCCTGAAGAAAATAGGATTTGAGAATGCAATTAAAGAATACATAGCATAATGAATATGTCAAGACTAAACTGAGGTTTGAACAGGCAGCATTAATTCTGGTATTACATGACTGAATTACTGACTTTTCAACATCTAGAATTCTAATCTAATATGCTTGTAAAACAGCATGTCAAGGAAAACAGGCCATAATTCAACACATTGGGGTGAATGCAAGTAGTCTACAGTTTGCAGTAATCACAACCAAAGTCAGCAGAAATTCAGTAAAGCACACATGTAACTGTTACTGCTATAAAATAAAATATCTTTATAAAAATATTATTAAAAAATGCAACTGGAATGCTTATCTGCTAAGTCTAAAAAATTAAAGTTCAGTAGTAAGAGGGATTTCAGTCCTAAATTAAATGCAAACTCAGCAGAATGGCACAGCTACAGCATTAATACTGTTGTCCTCAGTATGGTTAAATATGCACACATTTAATACCTCCAAAAGCTAGCCTGAACTGTTTAAAAAAATGTGTATGATGTTCAAACTGAGCTAAGTTGAAACAACAAACTTCAAGCTGTTAAGCTGAAGAGGAAGAGATCAGATCTTGTATAATGAATCAATGTCTTTCTGATATAGTATAATCCTAATGACAGGTTATATACATTGAGTTATAATGATTCAATGTGCTGTAGGCACGTAAATTAAAAGCTACTTTACAAAAAAAAAAAAAAAAAAAAAAAGTCAGCACTTGCATGGCAAGTGATCCATACACACACTGACACGGCAGCAGGGAGAGCAAGATTTACAACACTTCCAAGGTTAGCTATGAACACCCGCTTTAACTTTCCAGTGCACATAGACAGCAAACTTCGCCTCTTTTTATTCCTGGACCTCCACTATGGTTGTAAGTTAATGCAACAAAAGCCTTATGTTAAACTTATAAAGGTTTAGCAAACACCTTAATTACGTAACAATTTTTCTGCTAATGCAGAAGAGAAGGGATAAGATAATCTCCAAGATTTAAAGAAAAATACAGCTTTCTCACCACGGAAACACTACAATATCTACGAGCAGAATCTGACTCAGGTCAGAACAGAAGAAAACAAACAGATCCGTGTGACTACATAAGCAAGTCTGTCTATCCAGGTAAAGGTGAAGGTGTGTTACAATTTGAGATGAACAGCTATACTACAATTCACATAGTTCTGACAAAAAGAAGTAGTTTGGTGGGTTAGCTTCCTTGCTACTGCAAAAACACCAGAAACTGTTTTTTCTGTTTTTGATTTCCTGAGCTGCATCAAAAGCAGCATGGCCAGCAGGTCAAGGGAGATCATTCTGCCCCACTCTGGTGAGACCCCACCTGGAGTCCTGTGTCCAGCTCTGGAGCCCTCAGCACAAGAAACACATGGAGCTGTTGGAGCGGGGCCAGAGGAGGGCACAAAAATGATCAGAGGGCTGGAACACCTCTCCTACAGGGAAAGGCTGAGAGAGTTGGGGCTGTTCAGCCTGCAGAAGAGAAGGCTCCAGTCAGACCTTATTGCGGCCTTCCAAGTACTTAAAGGGGGCCTGCAAGAAAGCTGGAGAGGGACTTTTTACAAGGGCATGTAGTGATACGACAAGGGGTAATGGCTTCAAACTGAAAGAGGGTATTAGATATAAGAAATTCTTTACTACGAGGGTGGTGAGGCACTGGCACAGGTTGCCCAGAGAAGCTGTGGCTGCCCCCTCCCTGGAAGTGTTAAAGGCCAGGTTGGACATGGCTTTGAGCAACCTGGTCTAGTGGAAGGTGTCCCTGCCCACGGCAGGGGGGTTGGAACTAGATGATCTAGAGAGGTCCCTTCCAACCCAAACCACTGTCTGATTCTATGAAAGTTCTGGTTAAAAATGAAAATAAGTTACTGAAGCCACTTTACTAGCAATATCTAGGAAATACCACTAAAACTGGCTGGGAACAGAAAGATTATCTTCCTAAACTTAACAGTTAGAAAGAACATACTTCAAAAGTGCATGGGGGGAAAAAAAAAAAAGATAGCACTGCACAATACTGAAAATTAGCATTTACATTGGTTTGAAGATGAAAAAGTCAATGCATGTATAGACCAACTGTTCCTCCAGGACAGCTTCCTATTATTCACTATGATCTGACATATATTTCAGTCCTTGGTTATGCAAGTTAAATAAAAACTAAGAGAATCCTTGAAACACTAACAATAACAGTATATAGTTCCAGCTGTAGTAGAAAGCTACACCAAATAAAAGAAGAGTCAGCTTGACAGATAAGTAACAACGTTTAAGAGCCTCCACTTCATGGCCTGTGCTGCTGAGAGAATCAGATGGATAAACATGACCTGACAGCCTCTGTGATGTGCTTCCTAAAGCGGCCATCTTAGATGAACAAAGAAAAGTAGACCTAGAGAGTCAGGCTCCTGCAAGACACGCCTGGTCACAGGGAACTTAGAATAACCCAGGCAGGTAGAAAATGCTGGCTGGAAAGTACTGCTGTAACAGTAAAAGCTAAAAGGAACAGATATGGAAAAACAACAGCCACTAGAATCCAAGTTTAGGAAAAAATGGTTGTGTCAGGCATTTAGAGGAAAACCTGCTGATTATGTTCAAGTCAAAACAAGTGAGAAGTCACTTAGTAGTTGTACAGACCTGTACGAAGACACACATGAGGGAGAAGAAAAAGGAAAAACACTGCAATCACCCAAGTCCATAGAAAGTGCTTCTATGTAGTACAACTGCAAAAACATTTCAAAACATATAACCCAAAATTCTAACAGGTCATACTTACATTCCAGATACTAATGACACTTTGAAAACATGCTGAATAGTAGAAGATGGATTGCCTAAAGCCACGTTAAGTGCTCTGTCAATGCTGAATGCCACTTGACGAAGATAGTATTCTGGATGCTGTCCAGAACCATCATACGGTACATAGAGGTAAGGAAAGATACCATGTAGGTGGAGACAAGTCTTCTGACCTAAAAAGAAAAAGCAAACATTTATTTTCTAATGACTACATATTTTTCTTCTTTTGTGTAGTCGCTAAGTCTGATTTTTTTCAGGTTGTTTTCAGTTTCTGCAGACAGGATGAATTCATGAAACAAGTCCAGGTGCATTTCAAACAATTGGAGCAGTTCTCACATTTGATTCATTGACAAAAGCAATACAGAACAGATGGGGTTACATGACATACACAGTGGCAAATTCTGCTGTTATACAAGCGTAATCCTAACAATTAACTTCAGAGAGATGTTGTGTTATTACTATGACAATAATTTTGCACACTGAATCAGTGTTTGATGGTTAATGGTTATAATGTGAAAGTTTTGCAGTATCAAAATTCTTCCTATTCCTCCCTGGGATAAGCATACCACCTCTCAGAAATTACAAAGAACATCCAGTGCATCGACAAGGCCATTCAATATTCTAGTTATTAAGACATAAGTTGGGATATGGAAAAAAATGTTGATTTTCAACTTTTTAAATCTGTGTATCCCCGAGAGGTCTCTATTGCATATGCAGGTCTCTAGCCTTCCAACACCACGTTGACTTCTCAGAATTATCTTTGATGAGTCTGCAATAACAGAACGGAAGAACACACCGTGAAAACCATTGTGCTAGACCACAGTTTGAGCTTCTGCTTCAGACAAGGCACTACAGTGATGTGGACCGCGATCTCCCAAACCCACCACGCTTTTTAGGCGGCTAGTGTCAACTACAATGCATGTTCTCTGTTCTTTCCTCACCACAGTATAACACAGCATGCAGTCACTACTGAAACTAACTTCAAATCCTGCTTGCAACCCTTCCAGCTCCAAAAATGGTTCATGACATCTCACTGATCAATGAAAAAGTTTCACAGAAAAATACTATAAGCACATGTCGCCGATTAATGCCCACTGCACTGTAATGATAGGCAAAGTATATCACCTTGCATTTTGTTTGGATAAACTTACTGCAGCAACAGCAAAACAGAATCTAAGGGCAGTACTTTCATCAACCAGGAGATAAATATTGCAGACAAAGAGGCAGCACAACTTCACTGATCCCCAAGACCAATTAAAACACTTCCAAAAGTCTGTTCTTTCAAGTTGAGATTATTTCTCAGCAGGTGGACATTGCCTGAACTATTTACAGTCCTTCATACCCACATCAGCACACCACTGGCCACCCAGTGAAGACAGCTGTAAATTCATTAAAGTGCACGACGAACATAGCTTCAGAATCAGGACTTCTTGCAAATTTTTACATCTGTGAAATGCATGCCTCCAAATACCATAAACAGCATAGCATTTTTTTAAATTGGGGTCAAACATATTTTTCTTTCTTCATATATTTATTAGACCGTCACATAACATCTAGACGTGAAAGAAATTGCTCAAAGAATGGTAGTACAAGTCCACTTTCCATGGTGAATTTTATTCTTCCTGTAAGTCACCACTACCAACTCTCTTCAGCAACGTTTAAATACAATCTATATATGCATTCATAATGTTGAGGTGACGAATTCTGCCCATACTTTTAAACTATTTCAGGAGAAGAAATTTCTGATTAAAGTATTATGTACTTTGAATAATAATAGACTAAGAAAAAGGGGGAACTAAAGAAAGAGAAACTATGAACTAGAGGGGTATTTTTTAATGGAAAAATAAAGGACAGTAATAGCTTTACACAGTAGGAAAACCTCTGTCCCACTAATGTGGGAACTATCATTTACTGATAGCATGCAAACTGAGAGAGTATCATAAAGGATTCCCACTCCCTCCTGATATAATTAACAGAAAATTAACAGTTGTTTAAACCTCTACAGTTCCTCTATTCAATTTTGTTTGTTCGGGAGGGGGTTCAGGTTTTTTTTTTTGGTTGAATTGGAGTGGGCGTGGGCTTGGTGGTGGTGGTGTTTTTTAAAAGCTTCAGTAGGCATTCAGACAAGTAATAAGTATGAACAAATTTTAATTTCTCCCTGAATGCGATCCTGGTATACATTTAAAAGAAAAAAAAAGTGAACAAACCAACCCACCCCAAACTACATTGGCTATTGGCTACAGATTAAGAATTTTTGGTAAATACATAGGTCTACCGCCCCCTCCCCCCCCCCCCCAAATTTTATAAAATCAGGTGTTTGCTACCTACAACTTGTCAGTTCTGCACTTTTTTTTTTTTTTTTTTTTACACTAGTATCTATGAACTCTTGTTCTTTTTGATAACATTTTAAAAAATCTTCTTGGTTTAAGGGTAGCCCAACTGTTCTGAGTTATAGTTAATTTATGTTCCTCCAGAAAAAAAAATTGCAAAGCACCAGAATAAACAGAACAGGGAGACGGTCTAAACTTACTGTACTTAACTTCAGGTTCCTTTTAAGTTGTGCAAGACAATTAACTAATAATGCTTTTTTAGCTAGCACCTGACTAACCAAGTTAATTAAATTTAAAAAACAATATATCCATTTTTACTGCAGCTATTTAACAGTTATTGCTGAACTGAAATGCCATTTTGTTGTTGAATAAAAAAACCCCACATACGAAGAAAGCTTCCTTCTATTTCTTTCTCTCCCCTTCCCCTGCACTCCCCTTTATGTGCAAAACCCCATGTAAAACATAGCTTTCAAGTGACCAAAGAGTCAAATTACCAGCTAACTCCATGGAAATCTTATAAAAAACACACATGGAGCTGCTTTTCATTTTTGATTCCGCGAAGAAAGCAGACAAGCCACTGCTGATCTAAGACTCCTGTTAGGCCAGCAGCTGTCAAGTTACATGGGTTTTACACAGCTACTCACTTTGATCCTTGTTAGTATTGACTCATTTACCATGATATTTGGTTATACTGCTATTTTCATTTACAATCCACATTACTACAAGTCTTACCCTGCTAGTGTAAAAACAGAGTCATTTGCTTCCATCATTTAAGTAAAAGCATCGAACTGCACCAGATGTCATGGTGTTGAGTCTGAAGCCCAGACTCCAGTAATAGCAACCTTGGTTTGCACTAAGACATTACAAGTTCTAGTGGATTATTTCTAAGAGAGCCACAAGAAAACAGATCTACCCACTGAGGATCTCAGGCCATACAGACTCAGCAATTAACATCAATTATAAACTTAGCTTGGGATAAGGTTAAGAAATTTTATGCTATAAATGTGTCAATCTTCTGTTTCTGTTTCTTTTCAGTTACAGACGGAAGCAAATTTGTACCACTAGAACAGCAGCGACCGCTACAGTGACCATTTACAGCCACCAGCAGATGTTATTTTTGCATATATTCATCGGTTTCTTTCCATCCGTAGAATCAATGGAAGTGGTGCTCAACAGCAGATTCCGCAGAAAAGCCGTATGTTTTATACAATCACTCCCCGCAGAATTTCCTGATGCAAAACTGGACGCCTGGAAGCAATTCCCAGAGTTTTCAGACAGGCCACTAAAATGTTCCATGCTGTGGCCTCGTCATAGACCTACTGTGCGCATGCATCACAACCACTCCATACACAAGCAGTGCACATGATGGCAAATGAAGAGAACGTGTACATAAAGGCTAGAACTGGTGGTGAACATGGGTTATCAGCCTGGGGAGGCTGCTGCCCACACTGTATCTCTAACCCACGCTCTCCTAAAGAATGGGGTCTGCACCGGTTGAATTATCTGCAAGTCATAGATCAAGCATCCCAGTGTATGACTCAAGGGTGCTGCTGAGTAAACATACAGAAATCTACAAGTAAAGCTAAGACTTATCCACAAGCACTGAATGAAGCGTTGAATGGAAGGAACACAAAAAGTGCTGCTATAACATTGAAAAGAGGCAACAGCAAAACCTTGAGATATTGTGAGATACTCAGCCAGCAAATTGGCTATTTTCTCTGAGAAGAAGAAACTTCAAATGAAATGTCAATATTGATGAATAGCCAGAATAATAATGAATCAATACTTTAAAAATAATATAAATGCAGTATTTTCAGACAGTAAAGAAAATGAGCCCATCCCCAAACTCACAGTTAGAAAAGCAAATGGCATAAATGTTACTGAAGTATTAAAACCAAATACAGCATTTCACATAGTTGAAACCCACAAGAAAGACATTAAGAAAGCCAGCCTGCCATTTTTTTGAAGATGGTTGCCATAGGCATTATTATTAGGAACACATACCAAGCATAATCCTTGAGCTACTGTGTCATTTAAAATATTAGAAGAAAAATCTGTAGCAACCCCAAGACAGAAAAGTTCCATATAATTAGAAAAGAACTGAAACCAATATGATAAAGGAATGCAAAGTTGCTCGACAGCTACTCAAGAAGATGCAAGAACTGATGTCTTCTGACCACCAGAATGCTCAGCCATACATACCATGATCTAGTATGGATAAAACTGAGATAATCTATACAGAATCACAGAATGGTTGGAAAGGACCTCTGGAGGTCATCTGGTCCAGCCCCCCCCCCCCCCCCCCCCCCCCAAACATATGGACACTTAATTTCACAGTACAAAAAGCTAGAGAAACTGAAAATTATTATTTGAAAAAATTCATTTTGCTTTAAATGCCTAAAGATTTCTTTCTGCTGAGATCAAATTGGACAGATTTTTGTACAACAGAGAAATATGAAAATTATTAACAAGGACCTTACTGTATTGTCCAGTTCAGAAATAAAGTTTGCAAACAAGCTAGACAAAAAGCACCTAAGGATTCATTACAGCTACCACATGAAAATCTGTGCATATATTCGAGGAGGAGAAGACAGAAGTCCGTCTGTTCTGCATGTAATTCTACACATACAGGACTACCCAATGGCTCATACTCCAGCAATGGGAGAGCTCACGCAGTTACTGCCTCCAGTTATTTCCTTCAGAAGACTTGCACTCTCATGTGAGGATTGCCTGAACTGTAATAACGAATGAGAGCATGTCCTACAGTTGTGATACAGTTTTATTAACTTTTTACAAATGATAATTGAAGCCATTTAGCTCCTATCCTATAATTCTTAATTTAGGAACTGACTATAGAACCCTCACAAACTGAAGTCAATGCTGGAAACATTTTGAATAGACATAATCTCATTTAGTATTTAGGAAACCAAAACTAAATCTAGACAAATATGACTTCAGAAAACAGTTCAATACTGGTCTACATGCAAACATATTTTGCTGTGGTATTTCTGACACAGAACAAGCTGATCCCATTATAAGAAGCTAAGCGGAGCCGTGGGGAACAACTACATGGAATCTACTTCTATATGTAAATGAACAACCAGTTTTGTTGAAACTCTTCCTAAAACTGTTATTTTAATTGCTGAACTATGATCCATTTCTCCCAGACCACTGTAAAATACAATAGGGTGGGAGTAAAAAGGAGAATGCAGCAGCACTGAAATACAGGGCAAAATCCCAAGATTTTAGGAAAATTCTGACTGGAGATAAAAAATAAAGATGCAGCAGATGGAAGACAAAGGGCTTTTTATACACTTGCCATCTATTAGAAGTACTTTAAGTGCAGTTTTGTGAAGTGCAAGACTAATTAAACATGAACAGTATTAGGAGAATTATGCATGTGAACACATGAAGCATGCCACTGCAGGATGCAGAAAAGGCTAGACAGTCATAAGGGATTTCCTTCCTTTAACAGCAATAGTAAACCAAAGTCATTAGAAACCAACAGGTATGACACTACCATCTTTAAAAGATTAATAGCTATTTTCAAATAACTGTTGAACCATCTAGTTTAAAAAAATGTGAAAAACAAACCGTGAACAATGACAACTACAGAGAGCGAGAAGAGCAACAATCCTGTTGGAAAAACAATTCTAAAAATGAAAATTTGTAAATGGGATAAATATTGGAACCTGATTTCAAAGTAATTTCTTTGCCTATGGCATGGTAACTTTTATTGTGGTAATCTCACTTATGCTTTCTCCAGGAATAGGCTTCAGAGAGCAACACTGAAGTTGTAACAGGAGTACTTTACTCAGCCCTGCTAGGCAGGCGCAACACGAGCATCTTCTGCACAATTTAGATGGCGGTTTAAATTTAAGCTATGCCACTCACTAGAGTGGGCTTGTCAGGAAGTTGATCACTGAATATCACTCAGAACTGAACTACTGAAAATGGATAGGACTCAATTACTTTATAGTGCTAAAACAGCCTATGAAATCAGTTACCATCCTTTACCCGTCACAGAGAGCAAATAAATCACATACACAGACCGATACAAGTAAGGTAATACTTTGATGAAGACAAATCCCTTCGCTAGCAAAACTTGGGAAGGTCTTTCCCTCTTCAAACGCTTGCTATGTCATTCAAAAATATAGGAATTTAATCTTTTAATGTCAAAAAGTTCTTTAGTAGTATATTACATTAATGAAACTTCTTCAGTGAAACTCTCAACGTTTTCCTAGAGTCCTCAATCAACTCAGCTTTTTTCCAAGAGGTGAGAAGAAAGGGAGGACTACACACACTGTAGTCTTAAATACTGGGCAACAGAGAAACAAGAATACTAAAATAAGGTCTTGCAAGAGGAAGATATCCTCAAAACAAAATCAAGAACAGAGCCCAACGACCATATTTCACATATAATATCACATATTTGTGTCAAGGCTTTCAGTTTTTCCCTGGCACATGAGAAAAGTCTTTTTTCATTAATATTTGTAAATAGGACAGGAAAAAAAAAAATTTAATCACTATTGTTTGAACCCAAATGGAGCATTTGGTTATTTATAATTCTGTAGCCAGTAACTGTTCCTTGTAACATGTAATATCTCTACTCTCAAGAAAAAAATAAAAGAAAGCTTATCCACTAGGAAAATGAGGGCCTGTGACTCATTACAACTAGATTATTCCTCACCCATGATGTAGAGATCCTTAGAGAGGGAGAAGGGCTAGGTTTTCCATCTGTAATTTAAAATTAGAAATCTCTGTGTAACTAGGCGCATATTGAAGTAATACCTAGCCTAGAATCAAATAGGCAAGAGTTCAATTCCCATCTAGGGAAACTTCACGTGTGGCCTTGGGCAAGTTACTTACCATAGATCATGCACTTTCTCATTGTTTGTGAAATGGATGTAGCAGTACTTTCATATCTGAAAAATCTCTTAAAGGGATAAATATACAAAAGGAATACTCCGAGACAAAAAAAGACATGGGTTCTAGGAGTATACAATGGCTAGGAAGATACAGGACAAAGTGTTCAAACAAGGAGCAGTATCCTGTTCAGGATATTGTCAGGTCCATCTCAGCAAGCCTTCAAGAAAGGAAAATAAACTTTTAAGAGCCATTTGTAGGCCTAGAATCACGCTACTGAACGTATTCTTCTGTCAATAGCAGGCCCCCTGCATCCTTTTTTATCTCACACTATTAAACCCTGAAACTGTAACCAGCTTTCTTCAACACTTATGCATCAGCAAAATTGAAACAACCTAACCATATGAAAAATACACAACTTCAATTTTCCATCTATGGGATGGCTCAGCGCAGCAAGAGAAGTCAGTCAA
Organism: Opisthocomus hoazin; assembly: GCF_030867145.1. Lineage (NCBI taxonomy): Eukaryota > Metazoa > Chordata > Aves > Opisthocomiformes > Opisthocomidae > Opisthocomus > Opisthocomus hoazin. The sequence continues at coordinate 78,297,592 of NC_134415.1, read as the reverse complement.
CAAATTTGTTCTTCCACTTGAACTATGGGGGTAAACAAAGGTGAGAGTAAAACCGAATATTCAGATGTAAAGTTGAATTACATTTAAAAAAATGAATCCAAACATATACGATACCTAAATATACCACTACAAGAGAAAAAAAGTAAAAAATTAGTATGAGGAAAGTTTCCCTCTATATTCAAGAGCAACGATCAATATTTGGAATAAGCATTGCACCACTTCAGCAGGCTCCTAAAAGCAGATAAGGAGATCTCACAAATTAGAAGAAAATGCAATGTATCATTGGTTCTGGGGACAGGGCACCCTCCCAAACCCAGAAGCATAATGGCATTCTTGTGCTTTTGAAAGCAGTCTAAGATCCTCTCCCCAGAGTGCCAAATGTCTACGCAGTTTCTAGATTTGAGCAAGAAATCCACAAGCTTCCTCGAATCCATTATCTTCCAGAAGATAAATTCTTCTCAAGTTCTTCAGCAAACGTGCCATGTCCCAAGGTCCAGTGGTCCGAGAACCCTGGAACAGATGTTTCTACTGCTCAGAGGTTCAGAGATAACAGTACTGATAACACCCAACAAAATTACACTTGAAACACTGATTTTTATTGAATGCCTAAGTACACACTTCAGTTGTCACATTTCCAACTGATATCCATTCAATTAATTTGCTCACAGACAGCTTTTTTTATCAAATAGAAGTTGTCTTAATCATTTGGAACATTAAGCCTAAGAGACCACCTGGTTAACTAAGTTTTGTCTTCTCCAGGCTAGAAAGGCATGCAATAGTCACACAAAATTGAAGTCCATTAGATACTTCGAACTGTGAGGTATGTACAAAAGAAATAATCTTTGAGGCTTCTCAGGCTAGAGTTTATATCAGGCTTTTATCAACTGTAAGCCCCAAAAGCAAGGCTACTACCTTTGACTTACTGAGAATTTTTAACTTGTATTTTTTGATTCCAATATGCAAGAGAGACTCTGTTACTCCTTTTTACATAAATAACAAGCAAACCGCAAGAAAAGCACAAAAATTGAGACAGGATATTTAATACATCAACTCACTGAAGATATTCTGACGATCGCCACAAAACTACCTCCTCCTGCCTTGAATTGATTAGGACCTTTTCTGAATTCCTGCTGTGACACTAGAAAACAACCTGGTATCTGATTTCAGAAGTACAACTGATAAACCTAACCATTTATAGGATGTACAGGTACATCATCAGAAAGAAACAGCTATTACATGCAGTTATCACCAGGCATAATAACTGACTTCACAGTGGAGATTGTAGGAAAAATGTAACTCATGAAATTTACTGTCATGCAGTCAAATTAGGACCAGGAAAGTCCAGAGACGCAGAAGATAATATAAAAGTACAAGTCTCCTGAAATAATGGAGACCAGAGAAGTTAAGCACCTCAGAGACCAAGCACTAGCTATGTACAAACCATTCTTCACAAGTTTGATTATTTGTAAGTGATGAGAAATGGCAGCAGTATTTCCTTCTTTTCTTAGCAGAGACAAGCAGGCACACAAAGTAAGTTAGGTATTTGCTTATTTAAATACCCATCTACAAAATGAGCCATATACCAAATGTTATTGTTGCTTCCTCTATTGACGGATAACTCGTGTAAGCAGCTGGACAATATCAGCAGTATTTCTAGAATGAGTGTCAAAAAATCACTCGGATGCCAGCTAAAATGAACTAGAACTCATGAAGGAGGAAAATGTAGCTGGCCCCAGCTACAGATTCTAGCTATCATACAAGGCTCTTGGCATGCACAGGCTGGCAACAAAAGGCCAAGCTGCTATTCCAGTAAGAAAAGCAATCACATGAATGCGACAGAGGCAGACTATATCAGACCACACTGACAAAAACACAGCTTAATAGAAAAGAGCATATTTAATAGTCCCAGATAAACTAACAGTGTGTACTTTACTGCATCCTGTAAAAAATGAAGAAATAAGTGAGTAGTAAAAAGGGGGAGCAGAACAGTCACACAGCCTTTTGTTTCCTTTTCCTTCAACTAGCTTTCATTAAACACCGTTATTGTTACATAAGTTCTCTTAACTATCTTTATAGTCTTTCTTGATGAAAGTAACACAAGCCACATGAAGTTGGTCCTTATATGTTCAAAGGAGAAAAAGTTTTGCTGGTTGGTAACTGAACTTGAACTTTCACCTCCGCATGAGGCTCATCAGCCTATTAAATACTGTAATGAGTGTGCAGTGTTCCAATCACAATTCTCCTCTTTTTCCTGTGTCAGACAAAGCCAGTGGAAACATTTTTGTTCAGCTGGAAGAAAACAGGTATTTTTCTGTCAGCTAGATAGCTAGCTAGGAATAAAAGCGCCATAAAAGATTGCCAAGGACTATTTGTTACTATAAACTGCAAGCAAAAAACATTGACATTAATTGTGACAGGGTTAACAATGTTTTCATTGGTATTATCTTCCATAGACATTTTTCAGAAATGTTGACTATTTACAAATTCCTGAACACCACCAGGTTTGCGTAATCCTAGAGAAATGACACACTGTGGAGTATACACACTCTCATGCACCAGATTAGTTTCCCTTAACAAGTAAATGACACCACATTCTGTTTGTTTTCCTCTCCCTCTATTCTTCAAACAGTGCTAACTAATTCTATGAATATTTATTGGGATTTTTCTTTTATTCTGTATTCGAATTAAGATCTCCCATGCGCAGGTAACCGTCATGTCAGCCTATTCCTCTAGCTTATGAAAACTAGGTGACACGCTTCACAAAAACGAGCACTGTTCTTAAGATACCCATAAGCAAATTTGCGACACTTGATACTCGTCATCACACATACCCTTTTATTTCATAAAAGAAGCTCTTAACATCTTCTGTACGTTCTAAGCTTATCATTTTTGGACAAGCAGAAAAGAACTTAGAGAGTACCTCCTTACTTTAGACACCTTTTAAATTCCTCTATAAGCTTTTGAAAGGGCTACATGGTGTGTGACAGTAATAGCAGAGAACAGAACTTCATGACCAGAAAATAAACTGTGTTCTTAACATCTTACCAAGTCTGTGTTCAAGGTTTACATGGCAAGCTGTTGGCAGAGAGGGGGCTGCAGGGGCGGCTGCTGTGGGAAGCGGCCAGGGGCTGCCCCGTGCAGGACACAGTCAGCTCCAACAGAGCCACTGCAGGGCACAGCTGAGCCCCTCAGCCAAACTGGGGCCACCTCTGGGAAAACATGTTTAAGGAAGGGGACATCAAAGTCACAGAAAAGAGGAGGAGGAACAGCTCCACAACAGAACAGGTATCTCCTGCAGCTCATGGAAGAGCCCACATTGGACCACATATCCCCTGCAGTACATGGAGCACCACACAGTGGAGCACAAGGATATTCCTAAAGGAACTATAGCCCATGGAGAGCCCACACCAGAGCAGAGGCAGACAGATGCCACTATGTACTGCCTGCAACCCCACTGTCACCCTTCACTTCAGCTTGTGGGGCAGTGGTGGGGTATATGGTTTGGGGAGTCTGAAGTAAAGGAACGAAGCTGAGCCTGGGAGAGGGGGGAGGAAAGGTGTGCTGTTTTAATGTTTATTTCTCACTACCTGAATCAATTTTAATTGGCAATAAATTAATCTTCCCCAGGCAGACTCTGTTTTGCCTGCAGTGGTAATTGGTAAGCAATTTCCTTGTCGTTATTTCAACCTATTGCCTTAGTGTTTCTGTTTTTCCTATTTTATCCCTCTGCCTTACCAGAGTGGAAATTTGGCTGTTAAGCCAAGTCTAATCTGACACACACCGCTTAGCAGAAATGATCCCCTGGATGTCAACCTCTAGAGACTAAAGCAAGTCTTAGCGTTCGTAGACTTATACCTGCTACCTTGTGATCTGTAACTTCACCAGAACGTTTCAGAGGGTGTAATGGTGTCTCTGCTTTAAACCTTTACTCAGAGTAGAAGTTTCAGCCTACAGATATTAACTTAATAAAAAGCAACATACAGCCCCAATCCCCAAAGTAATAAAACCTTTCAATGCAATGTTAACATATTTAACCACAAACTTTCCATAAATTAGTCATATTACCATAACTTACATTAAATAACATAATGGTATAACCTATGTCCATTTGTTCTATTAACATAATAATTAAACAGTGTGGGAGAAAGTATTCTCCTTCACAACAAACCTATTTAAAAATATATTAGTGAAAGATATGCCTGTTCATGAGTCTTCCAAGAAAGGCTATGCACGAAGGTGTGGAAGGTTCAAGACGTTTCCAAGTCGGGGAAGAAGCTACAGCAAGCAGATAGCATGATAAAATGCTCTAATCCATTAAAGCTTTTAAAAAAAGATACTATAAATTGAGATCGTACATACCTCAAATCCTTATTTGAAGTTTTCCCTAAGGATTCTCATGACAGGACTCTTCAACCAGCTACAGAGGGCAAACGATTTTCAGCTGATATATCAGCCTTCAGTTTGCTATGAACCAATCCCAGCCAAATTCAATTCCATAGAGCTGTTACAGAGGGAGCAGCTCCACAGACAATTTACAGAAGCTGGTGGTCTGAATTCTGATTCATATAACAGAATTATAAATAACAGAATTATAAATCCTGAGCAATTCTCTAGTTTGTATCACACACAGAGCAAAAATCTTACTGCCTTTTCCTTCAGACCATTTTTAACCCCCTTGCTCCAGTTTAACAGTTGTTCAATAATTATTATACTTATCTCCAACAGCTGTTCAGGATTAACTCTTGAGAGGTAATGTGCAAGCGCAAAAATAACTGTTTTAATCAGTAGAAACAATAGCATCATTAGAAATGTCAAATTCAGATTACAGTATTTTTCAGTATTTTTTTTATTCTGATGAAAGATGTTCTCTTCCTTTATACTACAATAATACAGTATACAGAAATCATGCTACACTATGCTATTTCTCTGTTTATTTTGCTTGCCAAAATATTAGATAACCCATATGCTTGTCAAAAGGCACGGGAAGGTAACAGTCTCATTACAAGAAAAAAAAGTCCTTGAAACCAAAAGTAAATGAAACTAGCTCTTTTTAGGCTTATTCTTTTCCCACTGATTTATCCACAGTATTCCAAAAGAAACTGTATTTTAGTTTTTTGTCTTCAACTGTGAATATAAAACTCAGATCTCTGCCACACCTTCAGCTGTGGTTACTAACAAGCAGGGGTTTCCTCCCTCCATTCCAGGTAAACAAAGACCTTAGCACCCACTAAAGTCAGTAGTGCTAAATGCAGGAACAGCACCTGTCACTATTCAAATGTGATCTTTTTATGCCTTCTTCTATTCTTTTGTATGTTATGAAGTATGCAAATGAATGCTCTTTTCAGTAATAGTTGGTGTTACTATTTTATTCTGTACATTTTGCAATACTATTAAGTATCTTACTTCCTATTTTGTTTTCTTTTGTGATATGCTACTTCACTTCCTCATGTTGAACTAGGGATCCATCCCCTTCTTTTCATCTTCTGTGAAGTCTGCTGTCTCTTGGCAGCACTTCGAGGGTTTCATGGCTTTTTGCCTGCTCTAGCCTTCCTTTCTGCGAAGAATGCCCAGTCACTCTTACCTCAGGCTTGTTACAATCATTAGTTGATAACATATATACTGTTCCACTTCTTCACATAATTAGAATTGCAAGATCCTTTCTCAGTGCAATCACAAAAAAAAAAATTAAACATCTGAGCACTTTACAGGAAGCATGTATCCAAAGACTGCTTGCCTTGTACAGATCATTTCATGTGGTTGTCCTGTACTTACTCAATAACCTTCAAAGTGGCTGTAAAGACTGTGTAGACTGGATGTTTCACTTGCCAAGACAAGGTATTTATGGCAGTGTCTGCATTCTTTAAGAAATGTTTTGAAGTGTTACTCAGAAGTATCTGTTGCTGATCTAGTATCACCCACTCCAGATACTCCTGTTTTACAGGGTCATCTCACTGGCCTTTAAATTTTAAATTGTTGAAATTCTGTGCTCAGCACAATTCTAATTATTGACTACCTTTCTACACAGAAAACAAAAGCTCTCCCTCAAATATAATTAAAAAGAATAAGAGGAGAAAAATCAGCTAGCAATCTAGCTTCACATTTTAAGCTAACCTAACAAATGCTCAGAGGAAATACTGAATACCAGTCACTCCCCTGCTGTTCGGATCTGAATCCTCTCTACCCCCACTTATCCCTTTACCCAAACCAATGATGGCAGTGATACATAGGCAGTATGTTTTAACACTTTTTAGCCAGCCTTCCCCAAAATGTATTCCTCACATTTGACCTCAAAATCTTAAGATCAAGACGAGAACATTATCAAAAGTGACAGAACTGTGACAAACTCCTTTCAGCGCTGAGGCACTGTCAAAAAGGATGTTTAATTTTCACTACCAGTCCACAGCTTTTTCTAAAATGTAGTTTTCTGTTAATGCTTTAAGAGACTTCCTGTTCTTTTAAGAGTCAGGATACTATGCTTTAGAAGCTCCCTTCATCCTGTGTTTTGAATGCCCTATGGCAGACTGCAAGCACTGAGGTGGAGAAGGTAAAAGTATACATACTTTGGGTATATTCAGCATTGTTCTTGTTCTTGAAAGGTCACTGTGGAATGAACTCACTACTTGGCCAGATCGCTAGGAATTATCCCCGAATCTTAGTAGCACAGATGCATCCTACACCTACTGAAAGATTCTTATAGCCGTTATCATTGACACTTTAATGGACTGTGTATCCACATATTTACAATGACAACTATGTGGATGATCATGGCACTTTTAAGTAGTGCTATATATGGAAACTGTTCAGGTATTTAATTTTTCCTTAATGTCACACTTTGGTCAGAGAAAAATTAACAGGAAAAAGTCTGAATAACTGTAGGACCAACTAGAAGAAAACACAGGTTAATACTTTGTGACTAAGTGATACACTACACACTGCAAGTTTTCCCTTAAAAAGTAAAAATAAAACCTGAGCAGTAATGGGGTTTTCTTCCACATTTTTGTCTAAGAGCGTTAAAAAAAAGTGTGCAGCAAGAGCAGAATAACTGTAATTGAACACAAAGGCTCCCCCTCCCTAGGTTCTCAGTAGCCCTACTGCTGGCATCCAGCAAGCACAGAAAGAAAAATGAAAAAGAGACACCCACCCAAAAAGCCAAACCACACATGGAGAGGGGGAGGGAAAAGATAAAACAGAGACATAAAGGAACATTGGGAGAAAATAGGAAGCAGGAGTCTGAGAATGACAGGAAAAACAGACAGAGCACTCTAGCAGATGATAACCACTGATAACAACCTGAATTCAACTTGCAACTCAAACAGGCAACTACTGACAGAAATCTTAGTAAGTGCCAGAACTAAGCACTACTAGTTAAGCCTTTGGTTCCTCAAGTATATGTATTCAATAAAAGTTTAATTGTGCAACTGATAGTGATTCCCTCACAGAACCTTAACTTCGCCTGGTACACAGGAAAGACCTGGAATCTGCAAGTAAGTCAGAACTAAGTGCTCAACCAGTTACTTGCACAACGCACATCTCATTTGTCACAGCAGTTAGAAACTTACACCAACAAAGCAGGCACCAACACACAGAGAAAGAGTCACGTTCGAGGCAAATGAGTATCATTCCAGAAAACAGACACCATTTCCACCTTTCTCTTGGAATTTTTACTGTGACGCTAAGTCATACGTAAAAAAAGGCAGAGGGAGCATTTTTTGCACTGAGACAGCTAAAAATGATTTAGAAAACTGCTAAGTATTTCTACGCTTAATTAAATTATTAAGCACTGTAATGTCATAAAAACTGAAATGCAGCTATTCTTTCAGGTTGAGACCCCACAAAACTTAAAAAAATTTAAAATCTAGTATCTTTGTTTTGGAATCTCAGTTCTTCGTGTCAAGACAGTATCATTACCTCAGCTCTGACTTGCAGATAACTTCACAGAAAATTGTAAATACATCAGTATTGCAGGAAAAAAAAACACAACTCTCAAAGTGAATGTTTTATTTGGGTTAAGTTTTTGATTATGGATGATAAATAAGATTATGCCTACCAGCTGAGTAATTGGATAAAAAGTCACTAAACACCATGTGCTAATTGCTAGAGAGAATGTGAAAAAATAGCGTTTGATCACATTATTGAAAATTATCCTAATGCTTTCACACAGGAGAAAAGATTTCTGGCATACCTTCACGCCTTTTAGTGATGGCAACACTGGTGTTCTCTTAACAAAGAATTTATACGCAACACTGAGAAACAAAGACTGCAAAACTCCTACAGAAGATGAGGAAAAGATGAGACGGGAGGGGAACTAGTTAAAATTCGGCAACTCTGAAGGCTGAAGATGTCCGTGCTCATTGAAGGGGGGTTGTGCTAGGTGACTTTGAAAGGTCCCTTCCAATCCAACCCATTCTTAGATTTCATGAAGGTGAAAAAACAATTTGAATTGGCCAGTAGATGCCACTTCACAGACTTTGCTGAGCTAGATGAGTAACTAATTTGCTCCTTCCCTCAGGATACAGAAGGACCAAAAGTCTTCATTACCAAAACTTCTGTTGCTATTTTCAAGGATCCATAAGCCTGTATTTCTCCTTTGCTGCCTAGGTGTAGCTGGTATTTCAGGTTAGGCCTCTGATGGTTTATAATGTTTTGATAAACAGTATAAAGAAGCAAGCCAATTAACAATAAGACATTGAATAACGGAAGAGTTTGAGACAGGTAAAAGCTAGATGTGTTCAAGCTGACAGCATCAATTTATCGAAGTTCAAGGTTGCTGATAAGTCATAAATTCCTATAGGAAACAGCAATATATTACCAGAACATACAGAACTAAGCAACCAGGAATAGTATCATAACACTTACGCTTTGCTAGTGTAAGAATGACATGAGCTCTTGCACAACACTTCTGAGAACTACTATCTACCAAACGCAGATCAACTGACATTAAGTTTAACCTCAGCACAAGTGACATCTATCACACTATTTAATCTTCTCAATCAAGATCAGACCAGGACAAAAACAGGGAACCTGGTACATTACAAACCCAGTTTGGTTCAGCTATTTCTGTATGTTGTCCTTTATTGTGAATCTATACTTTCCCATACAATTCCAGCCCTATAAAAGCAACGTAACAGCACGAGTCACCTTGTGGCTGGAATGAATAATGTACTAGATTCCTTATGCACTTCAATCTAAAAACAGTTTTATGACAGTACTGCATATTCAGCATCTGCACACATCAACTTCAGCAAGTGTATCAAAAGGTGAAATGATGAATGCAGTTGGCTGCAAATACTACAGCTGAATTGCTAAAGATTTACTTCTCATATCAGCACATCGGAAGCTAAGTTATAAAGGTATATAGATTCATTTGAGATAGAGGTAAAGTACTTGCTTATGGGTTGTTTTTTCCAAATTAAAATGTCAAATTTCTTTAAGTATGACCTATCACTTATTGCTGAAATATAAGCATGTTTTAAGTTCTTACACTTTAAAGTACATTTCTTTAAGGACTTACTAAAGCATCATTAGAACCTACCATATAGCAAAATGTCCACTTAGATCTTTGAGTTTTCAGATTACAGTGAACTGAATGGAAAACACCTCGATGTTCGAAACACTGCCTCCTCTCCTCCACCCACTTTTAACATTAACAACACTTAGGAAGAAGTGAAGTAACACACAGCTATACAAACCCAAAATATTAAACCTGCTATATATGCTCCTCAGTTTTTAATTTTTGCCCTTTTATTCCTCTAGGAAAGGCAAGGGAAAGGAAAAGGCAAAATACAGCACAAGGAACAACAAAAAAAAATCTCTAAACCCAACTTTGTGCTCCAAACATTTCAATATAAAACTATCCCCCAGGTGTTTAGAGAGAGAGAGAAAGCATGACATACAAAGATCATTCCTCAGAGAAAGCAGTTCAGTTGTACAGTAGAGACAAAATCAGACGAAAACTAAGCTGCCTAGGTCATCTGATCTTGCTCCTGTTCTCCATTTCTCTTTTGAGACTGTACAAGACTTTGGACATCTGCACTAGGAAACGTGCTGGAACACTGATCTGGCTAAAACTTCATCCTGCAAAAAAGATTACCCTTTCAACATATATCGTTCCCCAAGTTCACCATAACTGCACAACTTATTGTGCCAGCACACACAGAGGCAATGCTGCACAGGGCAGTTGTGGGCAGTTCTTGCTTCATACAGTATCAATGTCAGCTAACAGAAAGTATAAGCAGCACTCAAAACTATAACGTAAATATTAGCTACTTTAAAAGCAAAAGAAAACAATCCTGTACTGCCACAGTCTTAAAAGCAGGAAGGAACAGTAAGACAGTACGTACACCCATACCACTTTTACATCATGCCCCCTCCACGATTTTACCAAGCAGAAATAAAAAGCAGTATTTTCTGCAAATCCAAGGAAATACTAGAAAGCCACTTAAGTAACTGATATAAAATATCTGAGTGAACAGTCTTTTTTGAGGTCAGTCTTTCCTTAGCTATTGACAGAAAACTCTTGAAGTATCGTAAGCGGTCTTAAAAACAATAATGATCTCTAGATGTTCCTTACTTTTAAAGCAAGCTGGCCAGTCAGTATTTTACAATACTTTTGGCAAACTAGATTGACAAAAACAAGTAACTTCCAAAGACTGAAAAAACAGAAAGGGATGTGTGCTACATTTGCAAGAGACAAATCCTATTATTCTTATCACTTGTAAACAACATAAGATGACTTGAGTTTCATGTGGAGAAAAAGAACTAATTAATCTAGAGTGTAAAGCAAACCAAGTGTTTCTAAAAGCAGAGCAATTATATCAATGTTAATATAACTGGATCAGAGTTTGGACAGTGGCTACTGAATGGGGAAACTCACATTTCTGCCTTTTTTTATTTTTAAAAAAGGGGGTTTGTTTATACACTTTGCACTTACTTACTGGACAACATAGAAAGAATAAATAACCAATGTGAAATCATGTGTTCACACTTTAAGGCTATGGGATGACAATATACCAGAAATGAACAAAACCAGTACAGTTTTAAGTGTACCGCTTTAAGCCAGATTTATTGAACACTTACTGCTCAGAGAACAGCCATGACTCCCAAACCAATTAAAATAATTAAAGAGAATGTAAATATGACAAAAGTGTCACACTGCAAGAACTTTTTTTTTCTTGATGCCCCTGCCCCCCCTGCCCCCTCCCCCCATGAACCAATGCCAGTTTTGGAAATGCCCTTTGTAAATAAAGATCTACACAATGAAAACAAACGTGCATAAAAGTTCTCGAAGAAATCATAGCACGAGAAATTGGCTCAGCATTGGAGATTCAAACATACCTGCACAAATGAAGCAATGCTTCCTCAGGGACATCACAGCACACTTTTTAGTTACTGTGTCAGAATTATAATTTATCAAATCACTTTTTTTAAAGTGAAACAAAAGTAATCTAAATGTTATACACCCAATAGAGGATTCAAGACACACCCACCACAATCTGTAGCTAGGCATGCAACAGAATGCCAATTTACTTACATTCAGAAAAAAGTAAGACTATTGTTAAGAAAACTTTTAAGAAGCACTGATGATAGAAACCAACATTGTGGCCTGCCATATGTCCAGGCTTACATTTTGATCCAGAGAAATTTGAGGTTAACCAACTAATAATTAACATCCACAGTCAACTGGAAGACATATAGCTCTAGGGATGCGTATTACAAAACATGCTATTTTCTAAAGTCTCTTTAGTTAAAAAAAAAATGCTTAACAGTCTAACTTGCAGCTCATTGGTTATAAAAAAATTACGCAGACAAGCCCCCAGTGTACACAATAAACATGCATAAATATAACTTTCCTTTTTCTAATGGAAACACATCTAATAAAGGGTTGTCTAATTTCAAGTGAAGCTACTATGGTCAAAGTAGTCTCAAGTCCATTATTTCAGCAAAAGCAGAAACATTGCAAAAAGTAAACACAAGACAATATACTGATAAAACTACTCTTCATGCCGTTATCACACTATGTATAAATGACACGATCTGTTGAGTTACCTGCCTCCACTTTTAGGGCCCACGCATGTGTGAGGCTCTTCATATGCAGTTCCCTAGCTTGGCTCATTTCTCTATGTGTACTTGAATCAGAAACTTGTATCATGTACCTTATGCTACTGTTCACTCTATAAAGATGTTTCTGTACCGTTGTCCCTGGGGGGGGAAGAGTACATTTATTTTCATGTGTCTAATTGTCAACTGAACTGTACTATTTACATGAACCTAACAGCGAAACAAGCCTAAGGACTCCTACCACTGAAGTTTGACTTAGGAGGAAAAAGGGCAAGTCTTGACAAAGAACCATAAAAAAAAACAGTAGGAACAGCATCATCGTCTCTACCAAGCTGCATATTATACATACCTACTATGAGTCAGATGGATCTTTTTTTCTTGATCCAGAGGCCTATCTTTTCTTTTAAGCATGAGGTTCATCCGGTCTAATGAGTTAAGTATTACGCTGCTTCTAAGTCAAAAAGAAGTAGGGGCAGATGCACCTCTTCAGCAGGTAATTCATCCTACTTTAAGACAGTGGTTGTACAGATAACACCTCTTCAGCGTTTCAGGGGCACAATGAGCTACACCTAGAAACAGCAAGAAAGCAGAATAGCAATAGAAGATGGAAAAAGTGTTTCCCTGTCATGTAAATTTAGAACTCCATTTTACAGGCATGTTACATGCATGAAGGTTTGGAAGAGCTGGGTGAAATTTCAGGTTGTTACCACCAGATGCATTTTCTAACAAACTTCCAATACTTTCCACCATGTTCTACAGTTGCCTTACTTTTCACCTCTGCGTTGTAGTTACCAGATGATACCGAATCAGGTTTCTTCCTAACAACATCCAAGCTAAAACCTTACACCAATATACAACATGAAACAGAAACTGAGCATGACTTTTTGTCATGCTATCATTTCCCTTTGAAGTTGAGGGGAAAAAAAACTTCCAAAATGATGTTTTCATAAGCACAAAGAGAATCACTTCTTTGTGATATTTGCGAAATGTTAAACTAAATTATAAGTTTCACTGCCTTTCTTAAGAAGGGGAATGGTCAACGGTTATTGCCTCCTTAAAGTCTTCTTAGGAGCATATTCTGCTTAAAGAATCAAAGCCACAGCAATGTTTAATCAGAAACATCAAATGCAACCTGCATTGCCAAGCAAATAATAGTGATTCTATGCTATGAAGCTTTACAAGGAATACAATGAAGAGTGCTTGATAGTTTCCCATTAAAGAGTATGAAGTCCTCTCAACTAAGCCCATTTTTTAGACCTCTCTTTTGCCCCTCAAAAAGGAAGATCTGGCATAGCTTTGCAGCTTAGGAGCTTCTGTGGGTTGCCTGAACCCTCAAATCGACAGATGAAGACTGCTGACAGAAAGGGAATAATAGGCAAATTGTTGATAGCTGGACTGGCCAGAAAGTATTGATCTTCTGGCAAATAATTTCTTCCTTTACTACTTTCTCCCCTTTAAGAATTGGGTTTCAACCAGGAACATCTCAATCAAGATGGAGGGCATACTCTGTGAAGGACATAAAAGAGTAATACTGAATTCAGTGAATATTCAATGTAGGACATCTAACTTTAGAGACAACAAATGAAGCCAGTTGTCTAGAAGAGGCTCAGTCCTCCTGTGATTGGTGCAGTTATTGGAGTAAATATGACAATGTCAGCTGCTCCTTCTTTGGCCACAATTATCTCTCCATTCTACTTGAGATTTTGCCAATGATTCATTCTGACTTGTATTTCATCAACATGGATTGTGTAAAGTATGACTGAGTAGGAAATCTCTGATGGCAAGGGGTGAGCTTCTTTCAGTAGATGGACCTGACTATTTGGAAATATTTGTTTCCAAAACAATACTGACTGGTATTTTGCAATGACCTCTCACACTCGCAGAAAGAGGCAAGGGCAATGATAGTGCCAGGAAGGTCTCTCAGTGCCATAAATCAGAGCAATACCATTGAAATACTTCTACTGTGATAAATAAATAAATCCGTCTAGAAATAAAGATAACTGTTTCAAAGAATGTTGTGATGCTGTATTTTGCATTAGTATTCTTGATGCTGAAGTGCTCAACACTAACAGGAACAAATATACACTTGCTTCAAGAACAAATATATGCTTGCTTCAGAAAAAGAGTAGCAGAGGCTTTCTACTTCTGTTTCACTCAGTACAGAATACAATCAGGTCTGGTCTGATGCTGTGCTCTCCTGAAGCTGCTTTTTACACTGTTACTTTTTTATATACTAAAAAGAGGTTTCAGTAAGCCAAACTGCCTTTCTGTTTACTAAGTTACTGGCCTTACTAGGCTAACAAACTTGCCTGATCTTTCTGTAGAACTAACCACATCAAACACTGCCTGGAAAGGTATCTCATGTGTCTTTTACATCCTTTTGGAGAAGGGTGTCCTCTCACAAAGGAAACAAGGAAACAGCATCTGCCATAATGCAATAAACACCAGAAACATTTAGCAATAATGGATATATAATGAAACCCAATGATTCAACCCAAACATTTCTGGCTTTGCACCTGTCTGAAATGTTACTATACATAAAGAAACACTGCTTATCTTATCTGAAAGGTAGAAAGAATCAAGAAGCAAGTAAATTCTATCCACATCACATCTATTTTCTAAGCTAAGAATGGAATTACTTTCTAAGAGTAAAGTATGCATTCGTCATAGGATTCTCTCTTATAACCAGAAAGAACAGAGAGCAGGTTCAAGCCACTTGCCCTTTATGCCCTGAACTACACTGTGAGAGCACTCAAGAGTACTGGCATTTTCTTTTAGGTCACAATCAGTCAGAAGAATCCATTCCTGCACATGCTGAATTATTAATTAGAAGCATTCCTAAAGACAAGCCAATCTTAAAAATTGGTTTATGAAGCTCAAGTTTACTCAGATTGTGCATTTAAGAGCTGCTTTTGGAAGACAATACAGCCTTCCCTGCTCTATGACACTAACCTCCCTCCCCAACAGCAAGATAATAGCAGAGAGACTCTGATTGCCCAAGGACACATTTCATAGAAAAGTTACATTTAGCTTCAAATTCTGATTCCACTGTGACAGTGACACCAGGTGAAGACGGTACAACTGATTGCTCAAATGCTTTGAAAGTACAGGCATGATGTTTTGCCTGTCATTCCTGGAAGCACCAGCACATGCCCAAGTTACAGCAGGTTGAACTAGCACATAAATTTACAATGTATCAGCTGCTCCTCCCATGACAGTTTCCATAGCTGTTACTATAGGGTAACACCATTACACCGGTGCTGCAAAGAACGGGAGCTCCCATGAGCTCCAAGATACAGAAAGCACAATCCTACCCACAAATTTTATCTAAATCCCCAATACTTCAGGTCAGCTGTTTACATACAGTTCAGATCAGCACAAGCTAGTAAGCTCCCGAGATAACACAAGGAGCCTAATGGGGAATTGGAACTCAAATCTTTGTACTTCACAAGCCTATGGTTAGCACTCCACATTGCTCTGACAGAACTAAAAGCAGTACTTCCCACCCAGATGAAACCTGGAAGTGGTACAGCACTGAATCATATTGACGCAGTGGATTGATATTGAATGTACATTTTTAAGTTAAGGGGAAAGATACGATGAATTTATCTGCCTTCCAGGATATTACAGACCTAAAAGTTAACCCGGTTGTCCAGTAGCTCACATGACAAAAGCAGTCATTCTAGAAAGATCCACGTCTAGCTTTAGGAGAAGAGGGGGCTACCATTTTGCTTCAACAGGCAGTTCAAAACCCCTTAAACTCCCCTCTCTAAAAAACTCTTCTTTGCTGCTGTTCAAATTTGACCAGCTTAAATTTCAGCTATTTGTTTTTCCATGGTTTTCTTCACTAGACTAGAACTACTCATCACTTCTTCACAAGGTCCTGATAAGAACCTAACAAAAATATATCTTAATATCCTCTAGAGGAGGAAAAAAACATGTTTGAGCTCTCTTCTGAACCTTCCATATTTCTTCGACATAATTTAAAACACACTGGTGCAGGAGTCAGACACAAGGTTTCTCACATCTGTTTCACAAATGCTACCTTCAACCTCCTCGGCATTCTCCTGTTATTAATGTAATCAAAAATGACATTACCTCTTTCAGCATCACACTGATATTCATTCAGTTGCTTGTCTGCTATCACCCAAAATTCTTTTTGCAGTCACTGTTTTCTATACCATGGACACTGCTTACATTCTTTGTTCTTATATACAACATCCCACTCTGAATACCCAAACCCTATCAAGTGATTTACATAACTATGTATGACTGCTGCACTACTTTACTTCCTGCAATTCTTTGACTTCCTTGAATTCTATTAACATTATACATTATTGATACAAACTAATTACACAATGAATGTGCACTAAAATCGTTTATTATAAACATTACAACCTGTAGCTTCTCATGTGAAATAGTTACGCTCCTTAAAGGGATGAAAACCCAAAAGTTATTAAACTTATCTAAAAATCTAACTGCAGCTCCTACTCTGCAACCACATACAATTCAAAACAAATGAAATCACATAGTATCAGGTGACATGCTCCAAGTTATCAGAAAACTTCTACCTTGAATTCTGTACATTGCAGTGAGTATTTTAAAAAAACCACCCCAAACACAATCACCAAGCAGCTCTTCTCTGTCCTCTACTCTCAATAAATTACTTTCATTAGTTTTATTACAGTTAGAATGAATATTGTTGTTCACCAGGCCAGAAACAGTTAGTATGCTTATACTTCATGGCACATGGCTAAAGAACAATAAAGCTGCAATAAAACAAACAGTAGAAGAATAAAAGCATAAAAATGCATTAATAACAGTACCAAAAACATATGTGCAAAAGCATGCAAGAATTGGTATTTTTATCATAGAGCTCAAAACCAGTAAAATTGAACAGAAGATACATCGTATATTAAAAACATAGTAACATTTCTAACGATATACATTTTACCTATATACATGGTAGTTACAGCATGTGGGTGTGTTTGTTCGAATAACGAGCGCTGCAGTTGAAATGTCTGCATTCAAAAATTTGACTTGCAGGAGTAAAAGAGCCCTATCAAACTCAGATTTGCCCCCCCCCTTTCTTTTCACTTGTGTTGAAGTATTCCTAGTTTAAAAGCCTTTGGTACTCACTGCAATCACCAAAACTGACAAATGTACAGCTGCTGAAGGGATACTCTGCATGCTAAGCAAGCTGTTAAATGCCAACAATCAAACGTAACTTAATATGAACTACGCAAATTTTACTAAGTGTTGGCTGTTTGCTTTGTTCCATGATCGAAGATTTAATCACTTACTGACTTCACAGTATGTGTCTCCTCAAACTCAGACAGTTCTTAGAAGTCTGTAATGCTCCAGTGCAAAAACTGTAGTACACCAGCACGAACAACCAGAGTGCATCTCTGTTCGCTGTACTGAAATTCTCCGTTAATTTCACCTGGTTAAAATCGTGGTCCTTTATGCAAATAGTTAACTGTCACCCTTATATTTTTAGGGAGTCACAAATTATATGTCAATGTTATTCCTTCATGACATTTCTGAAAAGATCAATCAATGCAAACTAAAACATAGTCAGCCCAGCCATGAGCCTTGTATCTCTGAAGTGGCAGACAGTACCATTTGACTCTCATAAAATGGATACCAAAAAACCCTCAGCAACTGAATAGCACAAAACTACTAAAACTTTTTGATACGGTCATATTAGGAGAGAGCCATAAACCTAAACTGTTTCCATCTAAGTAACTTTCAAACAAACCCTACCTTTTTAACGTAAACCTTGTAAAAATTAAGTTTGAAAGTGTAGTAACTTCTACTGAGGTTTATGTTTGCTGTAAGCCATCAACATCATTTCAATGAAATGCTTTCAAAAGTTAAGGAAACCATCTCCAACATAACATTTGGGAAAAAAAAAAAATCAAACCATGGAAATTGAAAAGTAAGTGGCCTAGAACTAGTTTTTCTATATCCAGCTTGTGACAGAGACCATATCTCTCAAGCAGATGCTGAACAAGTATCTTCAGTTTTCTCAAATGTATCAATGATATTCACTCAAAACTGAGAAAGAGCTGAAAACTTGGTTTTAGTTTCAATTCCATTGATATATGCTACACAGAAATGACTTTGGTATTCTTTAATTGAAGACAACAGAATGAGTTGAAAGATTTCAACAAAACAGAAACACAAACTGTTTGGATAAACCTATTTTAATGCAGGTATATTAAATGCAATTCTTCTGTCACACAACAGATTGACAGAACAGTTGAGGTTGGAAGCAACCTCTGGAGACCATCTAGTACAACCTCCCTGCTCAAAGCAGGGTCACCTAAAGCAGGTTGCCTATGACCTAATCTAGTATCTTAATTGGGGTTTTTAATTTGACTCCAGTTTCTACCCCAATGTATTCTGACAAATGTTTAAGCCGTCCAATCACAGTTAACCTTAAGCCCAACAACAAAGAGAAACAAAAGAAAAAGCACCGAAGGTAGTTTTTCTTCAAGGAAATACGTATCATTAAACTTCACAAACTAACATGTTTATGCCCTACGACTGAAGTATCCTGAATTGACAGTAATGATATCAGTAAGTCTGAAGTTTTACAATACTTATTTCAAAAAAAAATTCCAAATTTAAGAGTTTGCTGCTGTTTAGTTTAATATCCATGTACATATGTTCTTTAACTCACTTTATGGAGCCTGTCTGGGCTCCACATTTTTCAGAATTTAAGATGAATATAAATATGGTACTACTTTCTAGAGCTCAATGAATAGTGAAATAGTAAAGTACCCTGACATTTTAGAACATGGCACTCAAAATCGGCATAGTTTTAAGAATGGGTTAGTTCATACCTCAGAGCTACTGTTTCAAGCTCTCTAACAGCTCAAGCAGACAGCATTTTATTGGATTGACTTGGTTTTGGCATTGAATGTTTCCTTGCAATTGCAGCTATAGAACTGGCTCTCATTTGAAAACAAAGTTAAGATGACAAATCAAAAAACACAGGTTTACCTGCATTCCCAAGATGCTTTCTTTTATGTCCCCTGGGATTGCTGCTATTATTCTAAGAAGTTTGGCTTTACACAAAATCCTGCTTAAATTGAAGATGGCAAGGAATAGCACATTATACAAACCTGCACGCAAAGTTCACTAACAGAACTTTATTGATTCAGGTTTTGAAAATTTATGTCTACTGATCACCATGTTTAGAAAAAGGCATCAAATATCTCTGCAAGTTTAATGTAAATATTTCAAATCTTACTGTATTAAGTCTTTGAGTTGAATGCCTAAAAAAATGCTAGGGAACTTGCATTTCCAAAGCACTGAGAAAATAATCATCATCATCTAACTGGATCAAAGTAAGTCCTCACTTTTTGTAATCTGTTTAAAAGCTACGTATTTCAGGAGCAGGATGGAGGACATCCCACATTTAAGATACCCATAGGACTTCATTAAGCTCCTCACTACAACCTGATAACTGAAATAACAACATCCAAACAAAATACAGACATCTCACTGCGGTAATCGAAGGTCCACATGGATTAAAGGGTTTTCATACAAAAGCAGGGGTAGAACAAATCTGAAAAAAACAACACAACAAAAAAGTACATAGGAGAGTTTTAGGACTATTAGCTAAAAGAGGGAGCAATGGGGAGAGGACAAAACAAAAAATATAATCCATTTAACTCCCAGGACACTGTACACTTTGTAAGCAAACAGGTTGAAGTCTCCTTATCACAGTAACAGGTAAAACTTGGGAATAATACTATAGATTAGCTATGAGAGGTAATTTTATGCTTTTTCAATATAACTTTTGATGACACTACTACCAAGTAAATATTTGAAACTAGTTTATTCCATCCTAGTTGGTTTTCTGTAGTGGCTTTATTGCTTTTTACCCAAGGGCTTACAGAAACAAGGATTTATTAGCTCTTTTTTTCAGCTGATGGCAGAATACACATATGGTAATCTTCCCAAACCATTGTTTTCCCATGTTACAACTACTGGAATAGTAGAAGCTAGCCCTGAAAGAAGACAAAGAGGATGAGAAGCTACTGAACATACCTTTCTTTTCATTGTCAGAGAAGTGACTGTCTTCGTCTCTTTGAAAATAGCTTTTGCTTTATTCACATGTGTGTTTAGATATCCTTGCAGCTGGTTACCCATGGAGAACTCAAAGATTAGCAACCGAATCTGAAACTAGAAACCTTGTAAAACACCGTTCAGTGATTCTGCACCTTCAGTACTGTTTTTTTTCACCCGTGTACCTTTAGTTGTATATTCTAGTTTTCATGCTGAGATCCTCCAAGAGCTCTTACCAGCACATTATGTCAGCTTACACGCCCTTTAAGAACAACTGCAGCAAGAAGACTGGAGAACTACAGGCCCTCAAATAATCTTATGTGCATCGTCATGGCAAGCTTGAGTAAGAAATGTGTCTGAATTCCAAGCTATGACTGTCCCTAAGGTCAGTAAACTTGACCAAATCTGAAAGCGCACGCAGGTTGTTAACGTACATGGTATGCTACACTTTTGGGCAACAACCAAAAGTACTACTGCTAATTGCTTAGTGAAGACACACCTTAGCAGAGCACTTACTCTTCCTCAGAAGCAATTATTTACATTTCCAAGAGTTGAAAAGAAAGGCTGTCTTCCTGAAGCCATACAAAAACTTCATGCTAATCATCCAGTGTCAGGAGACAGACGAAGAAGTTTATACAAGCTCAGAAGTACACTGAGAAATCATACCTCCAATTTTGCTGTCCCTGAGGTCTGTTGGACAGTTATTGCTGCAGTTAACTCATAGTCCATACTAATGAGTAAAATGTTTTTGGGCTGTTGAAGTATAAAGTCTTCATCATCTCTCAGGCAATAAAAAAAAAATTAGAAAATTAGAAAATGTATCCAGTTTTGTAAAGCCTTAAGAATACTAAACTAAAGGCTCTAGATCAAGTCTAGAAAAATCTCTAAGAACACCAGTATCACATTCTCGTGATTCAGATTTGGCAGTATTTGCATTTTATTTCCAGTACTAATGGTATAACTTTTATTCTGGACAATGAAATCTATTTTGCTGTCCTCGCTCCTCATCCTTTTGAGAGAAAGGTTTAATTCAATCCTTTGAACAATAATGATGAGATTATTAACAATGAGTTTAAGAAACAACTGACACACTTCAACTTATTCAGGCATCCAGAACAAAAGAACCTGGATGTATTGACAGCAAAGTTGAGGACAATGAAGAAAAGGATTTATTTTTTATTTGCAATTAGACCAAAAGGTGAACATTTGATAGTGCAGATCCAAATTATTTAGATCAGATTACCACTGCAGCATTGTGCCAATTTATAATTTAGGATTTTTCTTCTACTTTATTTTACATTTTTATAGATATTAGTAGCATTTCCCAAAGCCTCCCAGGAAATTGATGGTAAAAACAAAATCTGTACTCTTAACACCCTAACCATCAGGCTGCTCTTTAACGCTTACTCTTCCAGTGGACATTCAAACACATGGATAACTGGAGGAAACAGACCAGAACCAGGAATAAAAATCTGTGCTTAAAGTATTTTGCATAGTTAAGCACAGACCAACAGGAACTTCTCACACAGGTGACTGCTACATCATAGTGTTAATAGTGATGGCTGTGGACAGGGAAAAACCTCATACTAAGAGGAAGTAACAGTCAATCTTGTGCAACTCTAAAGAGAAGCTGACTATTAAAATCTCTGGGGCTCCAGCCCTTTAAGAGACAAAGAATTCCTTTATTTCTAGGAAAAGCAGAAAAGAATTGTCATCGAAACCACCAAAAGACCTTGAGATCTAAAAACACAGGAAAGCCTATTTATTTCTTGTCTTGGCTCCGGTCAGAAAATCAATCATCAGTGTCACCAGGGTGTTTCTGCACTGTCCTGTTCTAAAATGAATGTTCCAGCAAATTTTAAATTCTGTTTATGACTATGTATTATTAATTTCTTCAGAAAAAAACTTAAAAGAAAAAACCCCTATGTTTCTAACTCTTTGACGGCAAAGGCAGACTTCCAAGTAAGAATCATTTCAGACCTACACTGGTAGAAAAATTGCTCCTCTGCCTCTGCTGTTGCTTTTCACAGATCTCTAAGCAGCTACTAGTCCAGACCAGATGACTGTAACAAATTCAAACACTTCTGGCAGAGGCGTGTTTATTATTTTCCAATATGACCGTCTGCCAAGTTTCCCTGTCCCAGGATTTTTTTTTTTTTTTTTTTTTTTTAAAGAAAGGAACTGTGTGAGCCAAACTATGTCAGGGACTATCCTTCAAACAATTCTTTCAGGAAGTGGAAGTGCACCAGCACGTATGCAGACTTGGATTTTAATATGGTTCAAAAACTTTAGAAGACACAGCACAGTCAAAACTCTAATCTTCAGAAAACAAAATGCTATGCTGTGAATCTTTGAAATCATTTATCAGTACAGAGCACTCCAAATCTTTCTTAACGTGTGATGAAAAAAAGCATAAACTTTAATGAAATAAGCTGAAACTGGTGAACACAGCCATCTTTAGTTCCTCTTGAAATATAACCTTTTAATAACACCTTTTGTTTTACGACTTTTCAATACATATTCTGCAATGCCCGTTTCCAGTCTATTGCTCATTAGTTTAGCTGCACAAATCTGCACAAATCTGCACACAGTATAATGGCATAAAGGCACGTATCTTGTTAGGAATTCTTAGAAGCACTGGTACATATTATCTCAAATGACAGTTTTGTGATTAAGACACCTAAAGGCAAGAAAAGGAGGATGAAGCCTACTTCAAACTTCTCTTGACCTTGTACAAGTCATTCAAACTCTCAGTCTTGATTCTACATCTAGAACACCAAATTAAGAATTACTTACATATTTTAAAGCACAAAATCATTCGCTAACTGAATACATGGCATTCAGACAAAAATGAAGTCAGGCAGTATACACGTGATAAACACTCAAAAAAAAAAATCTTTGCGGGGAAAAATTAGAAGTCAGTCATATGTCTTTGAAAAGGTTCCACAAATGATTCTCAGCTTTCAATCTCAACATAATCTTGAAATACCAGCTTGAATGAATTATTCTCTTGCAAGAGCTTAATCCAATTTAAAATAACTCTGATTAGTAAAAGTAATGACCAAACAACAGAGATTTTGCTTAAAAAAGCAGTGGTTTGATATGGCAAGTCTTTTGATTTATTTTGCTATTATAAGGTTTTCACGTCTTGATGTACAAAATCCTGTTTAGGACATGAACTGAGGAGTTGTGGGGGAGACAAAACCCCGAATTTATGACTGCATGAAAAATAGCAATCACTTAAAAATTACAGTCCTAAAGAACTAAAAACATAATCTCATACACAAATCACAAATGAGACTCTGGGTTCTGCTTATTCTCTCCTACAAATAACTAACTACCCTTGACAATTACGCATTAGAAAAAACACAGGGCTCCAATTATTGTTTCTAAATAAAAACATTTGTAGCACATTTCTATTTAAAAAACTTACTGCAAGAGTGGAACTGCTGGAGGCAGACAGAAATACACTGATTTTATAGGAATTGTGAGTATTACATAATTTTGAAAAATTAAGTCTTGATGTTATGGAACCATATCAGCCAGATCATCTACTGACACACTTCCTTGCACCCAACTGAAATATTGTCCCTTGAAATTTTAATAATGTCTCAACTATTAAGAAACTGTCTTAAAGAACGATTAATGCATGACTTCCTACGACAATGGCAAGTTAACAAAAATCTTTAAATGTGACATTTTTGACACATTAATCCTGTTTTTGCAGCTGATACTGTTCGATAGCCAGGGATCAAGATCTCTGTTAACAGACAATTACAGAACATAAATATTTGTCTCCTCACTGGAAAAAGTGCAGCCCATTTCTAAATGAATATTAATTGCAAACATCATCTTCTACTGCATTTCTCACTTTTTTCACCTTTCACTTAATGGAAATTATTAGTTTTAACTGCATCCACAATTACTTTTGTACTAGTTGATTTCTTACTTTTGGAAAAAAATCAGTCCATTTTCATCACATTCGTTATTAACAGTAGAAAATGTCTGATTTTTTTTAAACTGATTTTTTAATTCCTTGAGCAAATTCTAGCAAAAAACTACAATTCCAACCATTACAAACAGTCTTTGGAGTAAAGCCTTTTGTCTATGATTGGGCCTATGCAGAAATACCACTAAGCCTCATGAGAGATGATTTTTAGAAGCCTTTTTAAAGCTAAATAGTTCAACATACAGCTTGGCAATGAGAGACAATGATGTCCAGTTACAACTGAGCTTATTTTAAAATGTGACCGAAGTTCCTGAATGGAAAAAGAGCTCTTGACCTCACTGTGCAACTACAAAAACAGTCAAAGAGCAACAATTTTCACTACAGATGTGACCTATGCTTCATGAATTCAGAGCTGAACTTCAAATAACTCACAAAAGCAGAAACTACCTCAGATCCGATTTACTTCTGCGTTAGGGATGAGTGTACACAGAAGCTATTTGCCAGAAAAACAACACTTCATGCAGTTGGCGCCTTATCCTTTTACATGGCTAGCCTCCAACATCAACTTGGAGATTTCCTTGTTCTAAATGCTGGCAGCTACTAGAACATAGGTTGATGAAAAAACACTTTTCTCCTTGTAAAACATGTAATGTATTACAGTGATGAATTCTGTTGGTCAACTCAAAACTAATCAAAAATAGAAAAAAACCCCAACAGGTTAAAAAAAGACTGCTTCCTTACATGCTAAAACCTCTTACTCTTTCAATTCCAATCCCAGCTTGGAAACAATAGTATCAGAGAATATAGAGTTCCTTTATATTATGTATTAATAATCACAAAACATTAAAAACTCAAATCAGAGACTGCTGACAACGCAGTGCTTTGGAAAAAACATTGTAATCAGATGCTGTAAAACAGCTGCTGTACTTCAGAATATGTAATCTTGTTTTCTTTCATAAAGTGATTTTTTAAGACATTACATAGTACTACATTTGGTTCTCACATTTCTTTTCAAATTGAGAGAATACAAGTACTACAAGGAAAAAAGAAAAATTGTACTTTTGAAAAGAATTGATTAGTATTCTAACAGTAATCACAACTATGATTTCATGGTTTATTCCTTAGCTGGAACACTGGAAAGAATTGGTAGAGTTAAAATTAAGGTCCAGTCCACCACCACTAGGACAACCACAGTGTACCATTCTTTTTACCAGCACTGTAATTCTCATAGAAAAATCTACCCAAGAAGTAACAAAGCGACACAGAGATTTTGGCTGGCATCAGTGACAGTAACCCATTTTTAAGAATATGTAGAAAACCAACACCAAAAAAAGAGTACTAGTAAACTCTACAGAAGTGATGCCAGAAGTAATTTGTTTTGTACAGATGACACTATCACCCTTACTTATAAGTTGCATCTTTAAACTGATTTTTAAATAGTATTTTCCCATTTTAATTTTCCCTAACAAAACAAACACCAACAAATGAAACATACACTGCAAAGTATAATCACAAGCAACTGCACTCATACCCAATCATTCTGGTATTGACATAGCCAAAGATTTAGTGGGTAGTTGTCCCTACCACACATTCCTCCTCTCCTCTTCTAAAAACTATAAGAAAATAAAAGGACATCTATACAACAGTTGCACAATTTTCCAATTATGACTTAATTGCAAAAAAAAAAAAAAAAAAACAGATGAAAAATCAGAGTTATATTAAATTTTAACATCCAAAATCTTGGTGAAATTGGTATCATAAGGTTCATAACAGCTATACTAGGTTCTATTCTGCCAAAAAGGCTACGGTTTTGGGTATGCATTTAAATATACGATTTAAAGACACTGAAGAGCCAGGCTATATTCAGAATAGCAAAGTATAGCTAACTCCATCACATCTAGTTACAGGAAGGAATGGCTGGTATCTGTAACAGATCACTGCATGTTTGAAGCAATTAAGAAACCATTTTAATAATGATTAGGAGGAAAAAAGTTGACACTCCTTCAAGAATGTACATGGAATAGACTTCTAATTCCCCAAGTTTTATTTTCCCTCTTTTTCTCTTCATCTATGTCTCTTCCTGCAATCCTCACGTGAATATACTACCTCTAGCACAAGCAGTATCCTATTTTACTGTTTTGATGAACTGAAACAGCAGAATTCTTCTGCAGAGCTTCAGTGTGTGCAATATTTCAGAACACACAACTGGTAGAAAATCATCTACCCTTCTTTAGTTACCCATTACAGCATCTATAAGCAGCTCACAAAATACTCTGAAACAGTAAGTTATTTTCAGCTCTAGAACAGTTGAAACCTCAATTACACTGTGTTAATAAAGAACCCAATTATTTGAGGACAACAGACTGAGCCTACATCCATAAAAAAACCCCAAAACAAACAATACCCCCCCCCAAGCCTTCTCAGCTCAGCAAACATATTGCATCAGTCTTTCCCTTCCTCATCCCTCTTCCTCACAATTCTGACTTCATAGAGAAAAGGCACTAACAAATAACCACACTGTGCATTTGTCCAAACATAAGCCAAATAAAATCAGATGGCTTCAGAAAGCAACATTCATGCAAAGTGACAATTACAACATCAGACTCTTGGACTAAGGAAACTCCTGTTCAACACTCCACACCATAAAACATCCAAAATCATTAACTCAATACAGAAGAAACAAATGCAAATTACTGGATTTGAAAATGTGTCAGTCTATTTTAGAGGCATGTGCAGAGATTCAACTGTGTGATAAAGCTTTAAGTTTCAACGGATGGCTGCTGCAGAGCAGCTGCAAAAACAGCCAAAGTGTTGTACTACTCAGTTTTAAACATTACTTGTGCTTCTCCTGACCCTTGCATGCCAAATCATATATCTTCAGATCATAAAAGTGTTACACTGCAATCTTAGTCACCAGGTTTTCTTCTAAACCAGCTTCTTACTAAAAGTTCTCTGGCCAGCTCCACTCTGATCTACTGTTGTTTCTCCATCACCATTTTATCTCCACAACTTTATTGTCAAATGCATAAGCTTCAGCCTCTCACCATTAATGTTCCACTAGCAAAATAACAAGTCCCTGATCATGAGGGTACCACAAGTAAAAAATGCAATGATTCATCCTTTAAAAACTACAGAATTCAAACATTCAGTGAAATTAAATGGTTTACTGTGAGTCAGATGGCTACAGAAGCCAAATTATTAATAAAATTAAAATGTTGTATCGCTAGTAGTTTCCATAAGAGTATGACATTCTGAAAAAGCCAAAGACTAACTTGGAAAGAATAAGATGTTGCTAAGGTTTTCTTTCAACAAATCAAGCTTACACAAAACAAGTAAGATTTTTATGGAAGGAACTGAAGAACATGACATACAAAAAAGCCCATTTACACTAAAGAAAAGGTGATCCCTTGAAGAAGTGACCTGCTTCTCACTGTATTTGGTTTTTGTTCTGTTTTTTAAATCTGCCACATACGCACCTACATTATGCAGGCCCCATCTATCTCGTATCTGCCAGCAAAAGATGCATTTTCTTGTGCATGCATCACACTGCAGTCAGGCTTGAAATCTGTCTGGCTTTAGCTTATTTCTACTGATACACTGTGAAGACAAACACGAGATATTTAGAACTCATTTTATTTACATTTTCACATCCCTTAACCTAAAAACAATAACACAAATTTTCATGAAAGCAGGCAACACAAAACATGTTCACAAACCGCACGGTGCTCATGAGACTATTGTAGTCCTCGGCTATGTTCTCGGACAGTTCTCAGTGGGGGGCGGGGTGGGGGGGCAGGGACGGACTTTGTTTTCTTTCTCTCTTCTCCCACTGCACAGAGCAATAAACCTCAAGTAACACCTCATCTACTTCAAGCCACAAGTCTAGAGATAAGAAATTCCAGGGGATGAATCAGCCCCATGAGCCAAGGCAACTGAAACCAAAAGGGAGCTGCCTTAGATAACTGGTCCCTGTTATTGCAACTCCATCGTCAATATTTTCCGCAGTCCTGGCTCTCGGCATTCTCCTTCCTCCAACCCCCCCCCCCCAGCTCACCTCACATGCTCCACATATTCCTTTCCGTTCCCAGCCTTCCTTTCAACACATCCTCCCCTCCTCCTGTTTTTCTATTCAGGCAATCCCTCCTACAAAATTCCACTTCAAAATAATGACTAACAATACTGCCATGCCATCTGTTTTCATAACATATCACTCTTTCTACACCTTTTAAGGCTCCGTCTATACAGAACATAACTTTTTTTGGAGTGAGGACTATCCACCATTATCTGCACATCGCCTAAAACAACTGGTTTCTGTTCTTAGGTCTTTCATCTTTAATATAGCAGTGGTTAAAAATCATTACTTATTTCCTTGATTAGGTTTCCAACTGCTGGCATAAGAACACAAACTCACCAAAACCTGACATGCTGGCATGATCTGTAAATGCTTAGCTGAACTTCGTTCTGTTCTTCCCATCCATCCTACGGTGGGGGGTTTTGTTGGTGGTTTGGTTTTTGGGGTTTTTTTGGTTTTTTTTAACGCATGAGACTCAAAACAAGAATCTAGACTGTAAAGATACTAAATTCATCTCTGCATGGGAACTGCAGTTTTACAAATGTACATGTGAATGTACACAAATGTGTTAAGAACGATACATAAAAAAACGTAATAAAGAATGACCTGATTTACCATGGTAAGTTAAGTCACTTTATGCACAACATATGCCACTTCTCTGAATTAAGGAAAACACTGGACAATTCAAAACTGTATTTCTGATACAGAACACCTTTCTAGTCAAATGATGACTTATATTCATTTATTCTACATCATTCCTACTTCTTCTGTTCAGGTAAAACACACCATAAAAAAACAGAAAACACAGACCCAGGATTTACTACTTTCACATAGTCATACTATGTGAAAGTAATCACATATCACCCAAGATATCCACATGGAAGTTTTATAAAAGCCACAAAAAAAAACTTGCTGCAATCAGAAATGAAATGAAGTGCGTGTACTTTCACCTCAGAGGATGGCACATTAAAAAAAGGAAGAGGTAACAGCAACACACACACTGGAGAACTCTGAAACAGATTTGACTGTTCCACAGCGGGGAGAGAAGTGAAAACTTAAGTGAGGAGAAACAGCCTTGCAATAATGGAACACGGAGGCCAGTCGTCTGTGGTGTACTCTAGAGGTCGATAGTGAGGCCAATATTGTTTAACATCTTCATTAATGACCTGGACATTGAACAGGTGCACCCTCAGCAAGTTTGCAGATAAGATCTGGAGGAGTGCCTTATGTACCAGAGGGTGGTGCTGACATTCAGCAGGACCTTGACAGGCTGGAGAAATGGGCAGAGAGGAATCTCACAAAGCCCTGCAAGGCGAAATGCAAAGTCCTCACTCGGGGCGAGTAACTCCATACACCACTATAGGCTGGAAGCAGACTGTCTGAAAGCAGCTTTGCAGAAAAGAACCCAGCGGTCCTGAATGAAGACAAGCCAACAACGTGCCTCAGTCGCAAAGTAAGCCAGCAGTGTCCTGAGCTGCATTAGGAAGAACAACACCAGCAGGTCGAGGGGCATGACCCTTCCCCTCTAGTCAGCACTGGTGAGGCACTCTGGAGTGCTGGGTCCAGGTCTGGGTTCCCCAGCACAAGACAGGCATGGACATACTGGAGCCAGGCCATGAAGATGATTAAGGTCATGTAGGCCAGGATTTTGTAGCCTCGAGAAGAGAAGGGTTGGGGGTGAGCAGGAAGGATCTTATCAATGTGTATAAATACCTGATAGGAAACAGTAAAGAAGAGTTAGTCTGATCCTTCTCAGTGGTGCCCAGCGAATGGACAAGAGGCAATGAGCACAAACTGAAACACAAGAAACTTTAAAAAAAGTTTTGTGTAGGTTTTTGTTTGGTGTTTTTTTCAGGGTTTTTTTGTGGTGTTTCCCCCACCCCCAACCCCCCGTTGTTTGTTTAGTTTTACTGTGAGGGTGGTCAAACACTGGAACTTACACAGACAGGTTGTGGAGTTTCCATCCTTGGAGCTGATCTAGATGACCCCGCTTTGAGCAGGGTGCTTGGACTAACTAGATGATCTCTAGAGATCCCTTCCAACCTCAACATTGATCTGAGGGTGAAAACATACTTCTATTGTAGGAAACAGACAAACAGATAACACTCACAGCAGAACTGGGTTCTTTTTACTACTACTATTTAGGTCTAACAGTGAAGATGGTCACACCTCAGGTCTACAAAGCTAATTCAAACAGCTCAAAAATTAAAATATTTGATATCAAGTATTTACAAAAAATACCTCAACGTAAGAAATGGCCTGTGATCTCTTATAAATTTCCTGCAGACAGTAAAACAGGTTTCACTGCTTACAAAAGTGAAGGCCACAAAACCATTTGCTTAATGATCAATGGATAAAAGCATACAAGAACATGAAGGAAGATTCATCTGCAATGAAAGTCTTTTGTAACATTTTAGCTAACTTTTAAAAGGAAATATAAAAACTGCTATATTGAGAACTCCTGAAAATAACCTCCTCATCTGGATATTAAATATCATAGGGGTGGCAGCAATAAAAATTTGTTCATTACTGATCTGAAGGCACTACCTGCAGAAGTGAAGGCTGAACCAGTTTCCAATTTCCACTGCTTAATAAGACCTGTGCTATACAGAAACCCACCTAGGTAGTTTCAAACACAAAATGAAAGACTCATTATACAAAACTCAGAAAACTTACATTGTAAATCTCCCCTGAGGAGTAAAGCCAAGTATTATGGATTAGGTGTAACATTCCACAGCCCTTTCAATATTCGCACTGAGTACCGCATGTTGATATTGCACCTAAAATAGGACATATTCCCTTGCTGTAGTAAACACTGGTTTAGTCAGCAAACAGTACAGAGGCACAACTTGAATGTAAATAAGCAGCGGTTGCTCCTACTTTCTCTGCAATTTTTAAGAAAAGAACCTGTCACTGAAGGACAAACCCAATGTAGCAACGGTCTCTGCAGTGAATATTCTTTCTTTTCTTCTTCTTTCTAAATCTAAATCAGTTTTCACTACCACTGCCAAAACCTTCCAGTAACTTTTAAAGCTGCAGGGTAATCAACTTCACAGATAGCTACCTGGCAACCCTTCCACACCATTTGGACGCAACTGTGTTTACCTGGACACATGAACAGGCTGTACAGAGCATCTGGATACTCACTGATGGCAAGAGTAATCTCAGTAATCATGGAATGGCTGAGGCTGGAAGGGACCTCTGGAGGTAACCTGGTCCAAATCCCCTGCTCCAGCAGGGCCACCTAGAGCTGGTTGCCCAGGACCACATCCAGATGCCTTTCGAATATCTCCAAAGACGATGTCTCCACAATTTGGGAACCTGAGAAGGCATGCACATGTACACCAAGGTCACATAACATGAACTCATAAACATGCAGTCAACATGATGGACTGCATATATACGAGTGGGGGAAGAAGTTATCTGAAACGGCTGTCTACATGCTGATCACAGAAACGCTGGAGTATACAGATATCAAATGGTTCCCTAATAAGCCATATGGCCCACCCCAGCCAGCAAGCATAAAGTTTTATTTAAATGCCCCTGCCAAAAACCCCGCAAACTTCTACACACCTTATAACTTGTCTGTAATAAAAAGCAGCTCTTGAAAGAAAAGAACCTTAACAAACATGCATGAATGAAGCCTACGCAAACACTGGCATTTCAGACAGTCCCTGTATCTAGTACAAACTTCTCTGGTATTTGTTTAGATTCTTGTATATTTTGGGCTCTATCCTCAGTCTTAAAGTAAGTGTATCACAGGTGGAAAAATACTGCCTGTTTGCAAGCTCATATACTTGATTATTCCACTGTATTCCTCAAAATTATTGCTTTCACCAGAATACATACAAATATCATGAATAACAGCGCAAGTACAGCCTAAGTATACAGATCTCATGGCAGATTTTTGCAACAGATCCCTGGACCTTGTTAATCAAGCCTAGGCCGTAATGTTATACTCATTACCACAACTATAGCTTCAGTCAACATATAAAAGAACATTATTTTATTGTTTACATTAATTTATTATTGGGCAGGGTAGTAGCACAGAAATAATACTGCTTGTAGACAGTAGCTTCTTCATTGTACTATCAGTTCTGCTATTGATTTGATGTGGGACCCTAAGCAAAGCCATTCTTTTCTTTACATAGGTATACCTTGCTGTCTGTCGGGAACACGTTCCTCAAACATGAGATAGCATTTCAACAGACAGGGAAACAATTTTCCCCCATAGAATAAATGTAATACACAAGAGACACATATAGGAACTTAAAAAACACACACGATTGTAACACACAGGGACAGTACATATGACACGTTGGACACAGAGAAAGAAGCAAGTTCATCAGCTGTCAACTCAACATCCAAAGATGACAGATGAGGAGGATGAGATGCTGGCTCTTCAGAAGCTGGCTTTGCAATAGCTGGAGATACAGAACGCTTAATTAAACAAACAAACAAACACAAAACAGCTGACTGCTAATGGTCCTGAGATTTTGATCAGCACATCTCCCTTAATATGAGACTGAATCTCCAGTGACCCTGTTCAATCATTCTGAAAGATTTCAGCTGCTTCATCTGTGAGACTGAACAGCCACTGTAAATCTTTTAGTGTGAGTGCTCATGCTGCCTCTTTCCAAATGGTTACATTTTCATTGTCATCATCATCCTTCTCAGAGGCCCACTGCACACAGAGGTCAATCAAGTCAATCAAGGGTAAAGGACAAAAACAGGGTAATGACAACAGTTAGCAGAACAGGCTATTAAATGATCAATACTGGAACTTTAAACAAGAGACTGAGAAGAAACAGATAGCATGGTGTTACCACACTTGTTTCCTTCTTCCAGAGGTTTATCTTGTCGAATGCAAAAATTACTGAGGAGGAGCTGCTTCTCACTGAGTGTTTACATATTGTCTAATCCTGCCAACCTCAGCTGGGATATGCATGTGCAACTCTGGTAAAAATAAGAGAGACAACTATTTTCAGGCCAATGTGTTATTTTGAGGAGGTTCATTTTACACACTGAAAAAGAAGATATTTCAACAAGGAGCCAAAAAGCACTCTTAAGAAGCATGTAACAGAGCTGGAAGTTGTAGCTGAGATAGAGAAGTTGTTGTTCTACTTCCAGATGCACTGATCATAAAAAATCAGTCCCAAGTTCTGCGTTAGACCCAATATAGATGCAGCTACTTTGTGAAACACTTTGAAGTCTGCAACTAATGGAGTTCCAAGCACCTAGCGCCAGTTACACATTCGTTCAGGTTGTTTTGATTGAATTACAAAAGCACTAATATATTCAGTGACTTCACCAAGAGATACTCTACAGTAGCAAACAGAAGAACTGTTATGAAACCAATATCTGGACTCTAGTTAGAACATCAATTTTGTCACAGTATTTTAAAGTTTATTTTAGAACAGAATTAAAGCAAGCCATATATACATGGGTACTAAATATGTTACTTAATGAGTTTCACACCAGCGGAGAAGAATCTCACAGTTTATTCAGGCAGCCTCTCATTGCTCAAACAACTCAGCAGGCATCTATACAAAGTATGTAACAAATGCCTCAAAAAAGGAGAAGGTTGTTAAAAGAAAAAAAAAACAAACAACAAACACAAAAGGAAAAACCACCCCCCCCCAAAACCCCACTACACACTAGAAAACACATCCTTTTAAGAACCACCCCCCCTAAAACCCCACTACACACTAGAAAACACATCCTTTTAAGAACCAGGTAAGTTACGGGCTAATGACCTCTAATCACATTATTGACAAAACTCGAACATTGAGAACAATCTCAGAATAAATACATTATCTCAAATTCCTCATTCCTGCTCCAGCCCTGTTCACATCTCACAGAAGCTATAAACCTCTGGAGAAAACAGAAACAAATGGACATGAGACTATTTATCAAATAGCTCTTCAGAAGTACGACAAGCCTGCCAGTGCAAAATGCAGAAATTGTATGCTGGAAGTAGAGCTACGCTGTACAATGCTGAAAATCTTCTATGCCATGCTGCAGTCCACAGAATAGACCCCTATCAAGAGTTGTATGCTGGTATATTTTGGGAGAGGGTGTGAATAGGTAAGGCAGAGGCATAAGCCTCACCACAATGGCTGCATCCTATTTTGCGTCCTCATACCCTCACTTTGAAGGCACAGAAGGGACTGGAAGACTATCAATGACAAGTGCCCACTTCTGAGAAATGGAATGTGGGAAGTAGCGGCAACCAGAACAATGCTCAGCTGTGAACACTGGGATAACAGGGATAACGAACGGAGAAGTCTGCGGTGAATGACCATTGTGGGACAGCGTCTGAAATGGTAGCAAAAATGAGGGGAGAAAAAAGTTAATCACAAGCTGAGCATAGAAAGCAGCAAGTTCCTGCAATGAGCTCGTTCGTTCTCAAGTGAGCAGCAATGGAGAAGACACTGGGATGGGATCAGATATACAGCCCAGCCAGGTTAGTGAAGGGAGAAAGGGGAGGGAAGAACAGAAGAAAGAAGATAAGCAGGCCCCCTCACTGAGTCATACCAGAGCTACTGCTGCTGGAAGGAAGCCAGATTTGAGCTGAAGCATTTGCCTCTGCTTTTTTCCCCCCCTCTCAGAAAACCATGGGGAAGCGAAGCCACCAAGCTTAGACACCTACCTGAAATGCATTCAGGTTTTGCTGACTGTAAACCCCTCCTATAAATTACACCTAGCCTCAGAAAAATTTGGCGTCAAAAGCATGCAAGAGTAACTTGAAAACATCCTCTTCTTCGGCTGAGTTTTTGTGCTGCCCTGAAGTAAGATTCGTTTTTGGATCAGTGATTTCATAATGTAAAATACAAAGTCCTTCAAAAAGAGACAAATATATAAAGCAGCAGCTGAGGACTGTGAAGTAATATTATCCCTCAAATTACACATTGCTTTTTCTTAGGCAAATTCCTAATCTGCCTTCTCCAAAGGCCCTCCTGTCCATTGAAGACATTTCTCAGTCTAACACCCTTCAAAAACCAATTCTAAAATGTGTACTTATTTCTGTAAAATTTATCAGGTATATCAGCCTCAAATCACACCCAAATCAGAATTCTGATTTTTAAAAATACTTCAACTACCTGTTTTAAAATACTCATTATCATACACCAATGGGTATCTTGTACGTGGTTTATGATTAGCGTCCTCAGCTACCTGCACTCAGTCTTGTTGAGTGAAGTGACAATTTAGCAACCTTCGCTCATTTGTTAATGTCTCTCCTCACATGACATCTAGGCTCATCCCAGTTTCTCTATGGATGGATTTACAGTTTGGTTCTGTCTTCCTGTAGTTAAATAAACACCTGACAGAAATATCCAGGCAAGCATTCACAAACTTCTTTCAAAGTGGTCAGTGAAATCTTGAGGAAAGACTCCGAGAGCCTGAAAAGGCCAAAAGCTAGTAGGAAATAAATCAAAACTTTGACACCTCCATACGCCACAACTTAGAAGCAAGAATGACAATTCAAGAATTACCAATTAAACAAAAGACCATATGTAAACAGAAAATTCAGTTTTCTTTATGATTTCACTCTAATAAACAGGCCTCACAATTTCTCAAAGGCTTTTCTTTTTTTTATGA
The DNA here is from genome assembly GCF_030867145.1 of Opisthocomus hoazin. Lineage (NCBI taxonomy): Eukaryota > Metazoa > Chordata > Aves > Opisthocomiformes > Opisthocomidae > Opisthocomus > Opisthocomus hoazin. Next base: position 78,261,830 of record NC_134415.1, on the reverse strand, counting down.
AAAGCATTTTCAAAAATGGCTAGCTAGCAGAAAAGAAATACTCCCTGAGAAGATAATGAAATTTTGTTTCATAGTTGAGCGCTACCCAGTGAATTAAAACCTATTGTTTTTAAATATAAGCAGCAATATTAGAGACTCCTTTAGAGATCCAGAGACTACTTTATCAAATAATACCTATGATCTTATACAACAAAGCGTGAAGCTAACATTGCTTTCATTGTATTACCACCACAGCAGTGTTGTAGCATTTCTGAAATTAGACTTTTGTCCAAGTCTCTACGTCAACAGACACGCCAGCCTGCTTCAAATACCAAATGCGGAAATGGAATGAAATGGCTCAATCAGCTAAGGAACCTCCAAACATAAATTCTAGTAGTGCTTCACTTCATCTTTTGCTATTGTAGTCAGAATTATACTCTTTGCATTGCACAGAACAACAGAAAATAGTAGGTGGATTTTTGGGCTTAAACAAAATTTTGATTCCTTGCCTTTCAAGCTCTTATTACACAAAGATTCAGGACATCAAGAGATGAGTCACATGGTCTTGCTAAATACGTTGAGATTTCTTCTTCAGAAGACCTAAAGAAGTTGTCAAAAGTTATTGCCAACACAATCCCTTCCAGGAGTTCCTCCTTCTGTTATTTTTAATTGACGGGGAAAGCTGTCACAATTTGATAATGTGTCTGGTTTTTACCTCCCTCAACTACCATACCACAAGCCACTTTAATTTTATAGATCGTACCAGCAAACCTTTGCAAATCAATTGTCGAGTAGAGGATTACACAAAAGCCCTCAAAGATAAGAACACTGGCAATCCCTGTCATTCATATACCTCACTGAGCACAACACCTCCAGAAGAAGAGGCAGAAAGAGCAGGTAGGTGTCTTCAGAACCAACGTCCATAGCTGATACCAGACAGAAGACACAGTGCTGCTAGACGTTTGACTTTCTGGAGATCTGCATAAGCCACTTCCACATACCAATCAATCCCCCTTCACTCAGCAGGTGGAATTTGGAGTCTGTTCTGAACCTGACTCCCAATTAGCTGCACAGCATGGACACACAGCTTTAAACATACCACGATTCGTCCAGAGCTAATCATGCCGGAGGTGAAGCAGCCTCCACAGACACAGTGGTTTGCTGTCACACAGGCAGCATGGCAACTGAGCACCTTTCCTGCAGGCAAGACATACACATTAAACCCAGTGAGAAAGGGTTATTCTTATCCAGACCAACTCAACTGAAGACAAGCATCACACTGCCTGTAAGCCAAACAATAAGTACAACCCATTGTCTTATGCAGCGTAGTAGAAGCTGGTTTTGTTATGACATTTTCTTTGCGGAGGAAGAAAATGTAGGTTTAAATGATTTTACTTAATTTAATTTTTTAACTCTCAAGTAAACAATTGTATAGCCCTCTATGAAGTCACATACGTTACTTCCGACAATGACTGTTTAGGTCCAACACCTCTGAAAAGAGACAGAATTACATTTGCCTCCTTTTTCTGAAAAGAAAAAATAATGCAGACATGTAATAAGAAATTCTTGAAGCTTGTTAGCGAACATTACTAAAGGTATAGAAAGGAAAAAAAGCACCATTAAAAAGTTTAACACAGAAATAAACAGAAGATAGCCAAGTCACACTCCTTTGCAGACTGCAGTGAAGTGCCTCCTCTAACCAAGACGAATTAGAAACACTTCTATTATGCAAACTAATATTAAAGTTTATGGTTTGGGAAGCCAGGGATTTCCTACTGTGTTCCTAATAGCTGGACAGCTAAACTACTCCACTGTTTACTTTATGATGCCACACTCGCGATATGGCATAGCCTACACATTTTCTTAAAAGAAAATAAGCCTTAATGAGTTAACCACATGCACGCACAGAAAGCCTGCTACCTGCCAGACAACCTCAGGCTCTACATTTTTAAATAATGAAATAGTTACTCATGCCATTACATAAATATTATTACATAATATCTCCTTTGTATGCAAAATTAGAACTACAATGAAATGGGTCGCACTACTTCAATATTGTATCTATTAATCCCACTCATCCACTTAATAATTTGGAGCTGTAGATGCATCAGATCACAACAGCTTTTATATCTCACATTCCTCTGTGCCTAAACAGGGAACAGATAATTCTAAATAAAATAAAAAAAACAAAACAACAAAAAAAATCATTTGCTCTACCATAAATAACTGGGTAAAGATACCCTTACTACGCTTTTTTATTACAGGTTTTTTTTGCCTTGCCTAACATTTAACGTACATACCAACACCTTATTTTCAACACGTAAGTCAGTAAAATACGCAGAAATGCCTTAATTCCCAAGGTCAGCATTACACAACTTAAGTATAAAGGGATCACAAGCAAGGACGCTGAACGCGTCCAACACCTCGAGAACAGGGTTCTTTTTCCAACCTAACGTTTAATGTATGGGTAAACTACAACAAATATTAAATTCATTTTCCTAAATATCAAATTCGTTGTGACGGTCAGAGAGACACTCGAGACGCGCGAAGACTACGACCACGAGCCCACAGAGAGGAGGCAACGCAGGAGCAGGATGTGACATTCGGAAGTCTCAGGGGGCAACATGTGGCCAGCGGTGAGGACGTTCCCTTCTGCAGTGCAGCACCAACGCCTGCCGCCTCACGCGATCCGCACCACGCCAGCGTCAGGCCAGCGGCAGCCCCCCCGCTGCCCGGGTGCTGCAGGGGTCCCACTCGGCACGGCGCTCCGAGCTTCCCCCCCGCGGGCCCGCCCCGCGGTAACAGCTCCCCCCCCCGCTCCCGGCGCGCCGCCGGCGCCCCCCGCGCCGTCACGCTGCCCTCCGCGGGGGCGCGGGGCGCGGCCGCCCCCCGCGCTCGCACAGCTGCCGCCGCTCGCTCGGGGCAGCCCCCGCGCCGCGCACAAAGCCCCGGCGGCCGCCAGCCCCTCCACCTCGGTCCACACCTGCGGCTTCCACCGGCCCGGGAGGGACGCGGCACGACGCCTCCGCCCGCCGGGCTCCCCCGCGGCAGGTACCCTCCGCGGCAGCGGGGGCCGGCTGGGCCCGGTGCGCTTCCTCGCAGCCGCCGCTGGCAGGTGAGACGCGCCGCAACGGCGGGGGGGGGAGGGGGCGCGACCCAGCCACAAAGAGCAGGAGCCGCCGCTGCCTGCGCCGCCGAGGGGAGGGGGACGGGACACGGCGGCGGGCCCGGCGCCAGCGGGACCCGCGCCGCAGCGGGGCCGTCCCCGCCCGAGGGGCGGCGGCGGCGGTGGGGGGGGGGTGGTCGTCCCTTACCTGCAGGGGTGGCGCCGAAGACTCTCACGACGGGCACCCGCCCGGTCGGGGCCTCTCGGAAGCGGGACTGGCAGGGGTCCAGGCCGGGCAGCGGGCTGCCCATGTAGTAGTCGGCAGTCACGATCCGCACTGAGAACATGTTGTTGGCCGCCGCCGCCGCCGAGGCACGCACTGAGGCAGGGAGCGAGCGAGCGAGCGCCGAGCCCGCGCGGCTCCCCCCGCCGCAGCCAGCCAGCGAGCGCAGCCCCCCCGCCGGCCGCTCCTCGCGCGCACGCCCCGCCGGCGCGCACACAGCCTCACACACACACACAGGCGCGCGCCCTCGCACGCGCCTTCCCTCTCTGTCGCCGCTCGCGCGCGCGCGCTCTCTCTCTCTCTCTTTCTCTCTCTCTTCCCCGCCTCGCGCCGCCGCCGCCTCCTCCTGCTGCGGCGGCGGCTCCTCCGGGCGCGTGCGCGGCGGCGCGCGCTCGGCCGGGGCGCCCCGCGGGCTCTAGAGCCCGGCCGGCCGCGAGCGCCCGCCGGGCAGCGCGGGCCCGTCCCCCCGCAGCGGCGCGGACACGGCGGCAGCGGCGGCTGCCCGGCTGCGGGCTGCAGCTGTTGTTGCCATGATGATGATGTCACGGACGCAACCACTGGGGGAGCGGGGAGGTGGACGGGCCGTGTGTCGGGGCGGGGGGGAGGAGGTGTCACTCCCCAGCGCACACACCCGCCCCCTCCAACCCCCTCCGGCTTTCGCGTGGGCTCAGCAGGCGGGGCGCGAGTGCGCGTGGGTGTGGGGGGAATCTTTCCAGCACTTCTCCGCCTCCTCCCCGCGCGGGGAGGGAGGGGGGGCTCGGTGACTCGGCGATCGGCCGCGCGGCCTGGGGTGAGGCTGCGGAATCCCGAGTCGCGGATGGGACGGGAAGGGACGGAGCGCTGCTGGGACACGATGGGGTTAAGCTGGGTCGGCCGCCATTTTGGATGCCGAGCCGCCTCGCTGCGGGAAGGTGAGTTCTCCGCAGGCCGCGGCGGCTGACTGAAAACAAACAAAAAGGGGGGCGAGGAGGGAGACGGGGAAGCCTCCCGCCGTCGGGACGGGCGGGGCGGCACCGCTCGGGTAGCGCTCTCCTCCGGTTGTAACGGCCCCTGCGCGCGGCTGGCGGGGGGCGAGGCCTGTCGGAGGGCGGCGGCGGGGTGGGGCCGGGGCCGGGCCGGGCCGGGCGCGCTGCGGCGGAGCGGCGGGGGCCGGGCCGCGTCCTGCGGGCAGCCTCCCCGCCGGCCCCCCGGGCGGCTCAGCCCCGCCTCGCCGGCCTCTTCCGCTCCTCCCCCCTCCCTCTCCCCGCTTTTTTCCCCCCGCTCTCCGCGGCTGCCCGTTACCTTCCTGCGACCCGGGAGGGAGGGGGCGGGGAGCCGCCCGCCCTGGTACCTGGCGGTGGAGGGGGAGCGGCGTGCTGCCGTTTCGCCGTGCTGAGGCCGCAACCTCGGGCCGTCTCCGGCTGGGGTCGGGCGCCCTGAGGCTGGGGTCGGGGGCCCGGCTTCCTGAACCCCAGCAGCGGTGGGCGAGGCGGCCCCTCGGAGACCTGTCTTCATCGGAAGGGGGTCCCGAGAGCTAGGCGCTTCCCGTGCCCCCCCCCCTCGTTAGTTTGGGCAAAATTTACGAGGGTTGAGGTTTCTCTCGTTTTGTCCTCGGGCCGTTAGGAGAGTGTGCTTTAATTGTGTTTTCCAGCTCCCTCGTGCAGGCTTTCGTTTAAATTAATAGCTAGAACCTTGAGTTGGGGTTCCTGTTGCAGCCTCTTTGTCTCGGGGCTGAGGATTTTGGGGGAAGAAAAAAAAATCCCCACACTGAATATTCAGAGTTGGCAGTGTGGAAGATCAGTCTGTAAAAAGGCCAGATATTCTTACATATACTTAGACTGATACTGTTACATATGCGTGCAAGACTGGATGGTATGAGACAAACGTACAAATCTACAAAATCTGACAGAAGTCCAATATGTAAAACATATGTTTCGCATTTTGCTTACATATGTTTTGGTTTTAGATTTGAACAAAAGACAGGTCAGGCAGTTGCTACCCTTCATTTTTTCATTGTAATGAACAGGAAGCGTGCCTGTCTGCTCAAGGGTAACTGGTTTCCTACTCTTTCTTTGTAAGCTGTTTATTTTCTCTAGCTCACTTCTGTTTTCCCCCTTAAACTCATTTTTATGCAAACAGGAAAAAAAAAAAAGGTCAAACTACCTAGTCATCAAGAAATCTTGCATCACAGAAGTAGTGGCTGAAATAGGGTTGAAACCCAAACTATTTTCGTCGTAACTGAGCTACAACTTTATTTTTTGTGACAGTTATTTACATTTGCAAGGCTAATATTTGGAAAACCTGTGGAACTGCAAGAATGCTCTTATGAATACTTGAATTTCACAAGGGCTAATGAAGCACTAGGAGGTTACTGGTGAAGCATGTTAACAAATAGCATCTCTAACTCTTGTTATTTGAATACATTTTGTACTGCTTCTAAACGAATACATTTCCCTCGTTTTCTGTAGGACTTTGGTAGGGACACTGCCCTGTTTTTGCATTACTGCATTCCGTGCTCTGTTGTCTTTGTGTTCACGTGATCGTCGGCGTTCCTGAGGATCGTATCTTCCCACCACTGTTTGTTTCACTGACAGCTTCATGTCTTTGAAGACTGGCAAATGTACTCCATTGCCCCTTCCTGCTTGAGTTTAAGATCCTACGACATCAGCAGTCTGCTTCTGTGCTAGGGGATACCTGTCCACTGCTACATTCTGTTGTCCTGTATGTAGCTGGCAGAACATAATGTGTATCTGCATGTCAGATGGGTTTATGTGTAATCCAAGACATTTAAGCTACGGGAGGATTCTGGCTGCTTCTAAGTGAGTGTGGTGCGTGAGGTGCACTCCCAAGTTCATATCTGGTAGTCCTGCTGAAGAGAAAGCAATTACCCACAATAGAACAGTGTAGATAACTGGAATAAGTAACTTGTTAGAAGCATAAAGCGGGATTCACTGAAGCATGTCACTCAGAGTCTTCGATTTCATTACAAAATTTTTTGTTGATTATTAAATCAGAGAACCGTGCTTTGAATTAGGAAGAACTGTTGCAAAAGGAAGACAGCAGAACAGTTGATAAACCTAACGTAAACTGAGACAAGGACACTTGATACCTAACCTAGAACTAGTTTCCTGTTCATGTGAGGTATTAATTTGATTTCTGAAAGTGTTGAATGTTACTCTCGGAAAATGGCTTGATCCAAGTCATGCAGTCATTTATGTGGAACTGACATGCTTTCTGAGCTGTACCTTTTCAGTTTCCCTTCATTTCTTAGAGCGCACTTCTGCTTACAAATTCTTCTTGCAGTCAAGTAAAGCAGTTAGTCTGCAGGGTCAGAGCAAGGTAAGAATTATTTTCAGAAAAGGTTTGAGTCAGCACTGTCACGGGAGGTCCCCTGCCCTCCTCCTTCTGTAAGTGCAAGTGTTTGAATAGCTGCATAATAAACTGGATTTGGAAACTGATCCAGGTAAAAGCGATCCAACTAAAAAATATGGGTTAGTTTAACCTAGAACAGGTCCCTGATCTGCCTCGTTGTGTAGGTGTGTGAAAGCCTGTGCTTGCACAGTGAAGGAGGTGGTTCAGGGGCTGAATTTGAGCAGTAGGAAGAAAGAGAACACTTCTTCCACCAGTCTTGGCTTGTGGTAGCGTAAGTTGATCGCTAGTTTAAATTGCTGAAGTCTAAAGGTCGGTTTAACCCATACAGTAGATAACAGACACAAAGCCTGTTTCTGGATTTCCTACGTTTCAGCTTGTGTATCAGGGTTTGTCTTTAGCACCTGTTTTATTTGTTGTTCATGCCCGTGTGTGTATGCATCTACTATATATGCATTTTCTTGTAGTTTGTCCGTTATTACCTGAAAATGCTGACATCCTAGGATCTGAATAGTTGCAAAAGGAGATGTCATGGTTAGAAAGAACTACCACCCATTTTCCCTGGCATCTCCAGGTGCTGTATGTACTCTCTCTGAGGTTTCATCCAGTTTTCTGTTACAAAGCAAGTCACCCCCTTTCTCTGTTCTTCCAGTTGCTAAGCAGCAGCTGTTCTCCCCATTAGCCAGCCGTGTATTTGCATGAAAATAATCAAGCTTGAATATATAACTTCTTATAATCATGTACAGTTAAACAGCAGTACAACAAAAAAAATGAGTGTTAGTAGTGTTAGTTATCATCATAGCTGATGACTGGTTTAAAAGTTAGAATTTCCCTGAAGAGTAACATCAATATAGCTTTTTTTTTTTTCCTAACAAAAGGCACATCAGTTTTTTCTTTCTCTCAATGGATACTATGTACCTACTTAAAATAAATGGTCACAAAATGGTATCTGCAGTTCGCCAAAAAAAATTGTAAATGCAAATATGAGCAGACAGAATCATCTAAAGACTAAACATGGTGGGGGCCAGGGAAAAGCCACATTTTTGAAATGTCCAATTATAGTAGCAGAATGCAACAGAATTTGGTGATAAAAGTTTATAACGTGAAAGGCAAAATTTTGAACAGTACATCTCAACTTCAAAAATGACTTCCGTGTCCGCGTTTGAGTTCCTATTGATTTCCAGGATGTTCAGTGTTTCTGAAGTCTATGGTCTGAAATCTTGGAGTGCTCTCTCAGTCTGGGGATGCCCTGGATTTATCCAAACTGTATTTCAGAATGAGAGCTGGGTGTGGCCCACGTATTCTCAGGTGCTGATTCTTCAGGTTACAGACATGTGGTTTCTGCAGGGAGAAAACCTGGCCACATGGATCAGGAGTAGTATGTGGTCCACCCAGCTGGTGTCCCGTCCCAGGCAGTCAGACCGTCTGCATTACACAGGAAGCCTATTTCTCAGTGTGCCCCACAGACTAGGTGAGTTAAACAAGACTAGGTCTTCAGGCTAAAGAAGTATTTAGTGCTACACTATGTAATTTTGGACTGCCAAACCTGTACATACTTTGCTGCATACAAGAATCCGTAGTCTCATGTTAGGCTCTAAGGCTCCCGCAACGCTCAGTGCAAGAAGTGGTCCTCTTAGTCCACAAAAGTGAGTACAGTGAATGAGAAGCTGTCTAGAAATGCTGAGAAAGTATAAACTGAGTATTCCCCTGCCCAAAAGAGTAAGGCTGAAGTCTTCTTTCAATATTCTTAGTTTGGAGTCCTCTCCTAGAGTCAGGTATGTAAACAAGTACCACGTTTATCTTATTTGGGAGAGCAGGGAAAGATAGCTCTTTCTTCTAAGTCAGGCAGATGTGGGATTTGAAAACAGATCTGCATTTCATGCATCAGTGCCTTAACAGTAGGTTTGTGGATGAATTAATGCACCTGTGCAAAATACTAATTAGGAAAGATGACTTTCTGGTGGTCCTTCCTGTTTTAAGAATGCTTACTGGACTGGATATCGTAGGCAAGGTATATGGGAGGATCCTTCTTATGAGAGTCCTGTCAAGCCTTGCTTGTACTCCAGGTAGTTAGGCCCACTTATGCCAGAATTTGAGGCAGTGTTGTGCGTGCCCATCATACCAGTGGAAAGTCAAGTACTGTCTGGATGTTATCAGATAAAAATCTAAGGACAGCATGTGAACAACAAGGGATTGAGCAACTTGTGGATACCAAACTGGCTTGAAGTGCTGCTTAGGCTGCTGAATTCATTTGTGGAGGTAACCGTGCTTTGGAAATAAGGCTTAAGATCCTAATTCGTGAGAGGTTTGTGTGGGGTTTTTTTTGTTGTTTTTTTGTTTTTTTGTTTTTTTTTTTTTTTAATTCTCAGTGAATAGGTACAGGCTAGGCAATAGGCTCTGAAGTGTAATGCACTCAGGTTCTGTTAGAACCAGGACAGTCACACATTTAATCAGTGACCTTACAGCAACAATGTCTTCCCACTGGAAACCTGGTAGGAAAGCTAACCTAGGTCTCAATTATGAAAATATTAGAAGTATGAAAGCAGTCTTTCAGCAAAGACTCTTAATACACCTATCAGGTGCCATGAGGTTGGAAAGTAACAAATGTGTTTGAAGGAGAGGCGGAGGAAGTGTTACGTGCAACTATATGGGACATAGGAAACAAATTAGGATAAGCAAAGGCACAGAGGTTAAAAAAATGGTATAGTAAAGGTAGATTTTGTTGGGGTAAATGAGTATATTTTTATAAAATAATTTATTGACAAAGGAAATGAAGTAGATTTACTCTGTACTTCATAAAAAAGATTCAATATAGTGCCATATGAGAAATTAAGTAGGATGCATAATGTAAAGAATTGCTAATGGGAAATGACAGTAGATTGTGTTGAAAGAAGGAGTCTGAAATTGGAAGTTGGCTACAGGTAGAGTACCCCCATGTAATGTCTTAGGTGTAGTCCTATTTAGCATATAATTTAAAGTTACTGGTAACATTAAGTTTGGAGGAGAATAAGCGCATCATATGGGAATAATTGTTTTTTGGATTGTAAGAATAGAAATATCATAATGTCTTGTCTATAAAAGGTAAGATTTTGCACTTTAAAATTGCTATGAAATTTCTGCTCTGAACTAGAATGTCAAAAATAACAGAAGAAAAGATTTGGGAGACAGAGTAAGTACAATCCTAAACTACATGAAGTGAGTTATTTCTATCAAAGCAAGTGATATATCAGTGTGACTGTACAAGATCTTGGTCATACCTTATTTGGACTATTTTTAAAGTCACTAAGAGGGATGAATTTAAACTAGACGAGGTACAGAGTGGGGTTCTGAAAATTACCGTGGATGTGAAAAGCCTGTTTTATCAAGAAGATAAAAATCAGTTGGCTTCATCTAGAAAAACAAAAGATGAGAGAATATAAGTGACTTGTGTAAGTATGTCTGTAACTTTGGAGTAAGCAAGGAAAAAAAAAATTAAGCCAAAGAGCAGTGTTGATGTGGAATGATTAGATGTAAACTGGAAACTAACTGGCTGTGAAAGAAGGTTTCTAACCAACGTACAAACGAATTTCTTCTCTCAGTGAAAGCAGCAGGGCAGACCATTTTAGCAAGTTTTAGTATGGAGGTTGATGAGATTATGAAAAGGGTTATTTGATGTTTGGTGATTATTGCACATGACTGCACCTGATGATCAAATTTCTAGAAGAATTGCATGTAGTTGGCCAAACATTTCAATAGTGGGCTCCTCTAATTGATGCAGACAATGTAGCCATTAGGATAAATGAGTTTTCATCGTCATTGTACAAAACACATTGTATGTGTATAGCTTTCTGTTTCAGAAAATCTTGACTGTAGCACAAAATGCAGCTCTGTTACAACACATATTGTGGCCTTATGTATATGTTCATATCTGTGAGTTGTGTATACAAATTCACATACATAATGTTTATATGAAAATGCAAAGCTGCCTTTGACCTTTTTTGTTTCCTGGGTAATACTTGCATTTAGCAAATTGTATTTCAAACCGAAGTTTTGTGTGAAAGTTACTGAATTTTTTGTTTGTTTTGAATGTAACAATTTTTTTTTCCACATTTTCAGGTCTTCTGGTTGCCTTCGGTGAGGAAAAAGCTACCAGTGAATGCGTGTACAGGAAAACACATAAGTATTCAAGAAAATTGTATAAACTGAAATGTAAAAATGAATAAAGAATCACATGTGTAACAATGTAGAACTATGCCACTTTTAAAAAAAATTTAGAAAGCGTATTTAATTGAGAAGCAGCATATGCATAATATAAGAAAATGGTCAGTAAGCACTTACTTTTAATTCTAAAGATGAGATTCCTGTTCTGTTCTGTGCTGATGGAATTCTATGTGTCAAGAAGGGATTGAAGTTCCCTCCCATGGTTGGAGAATGACCTGTTGCCCCGAGTAAAATATTTATATGATTGCACAAGGAATTAAGTTTAGTATAACAAGAACACACACATCATTGGGGAACAGTTAACAGTGTACTAATAAGTGAAGTTTAGTGATTGGATGTATGACAATGAGAATTTTGTAGATGAAATTTGATTAAGAATAACTGATTAAGTCCTAGATAATTGAGGAATAGTGCTAGAGCTGGTTTTGAGTGGCATTTCTGACTCGGCATAATTAAAATACCTGCTGTCTAGTGCTTGGGTCTAATGACTATAAAAGTTAGGTATGGACTTAGAAATGAGAAAATTATGTGTAATGACATACAACATTTGAACATTAATACTGTTTGTGGGAATGGTATGTTCGACAGTGAGAATTACGGGCAAGTAGTGGGGTGTAAGGGGAAAAATGGTTGAGCATTTGAATAGCTTTTGTTGTAAAAATAGAAGTAATTGGTTTATATTTAGAACAAAGCTGCCAGTTGAGGCTGCATGTAGTTGATTCTTCCATTGTCCTCCCAGGAGAAAGCATATATGTCTGGGTGTGTTTTATTAACTTTAAAAGTGTATTTGATTTATATGTACCCATACCTAGATGTGTACATATCCCTACCAAACTGTGAAATTTTTATTCCATAAAGTGCAGCTCAGGTAAATGTTTGTAAGAACTATTTTTAAACAGGTGAGCAAAACATAATTTGTCGTATTCTAGTTGTGATAAATAGCTGAAGCATTTAGTTGAAACTCTCCATTGAGAAATATGTCTGATATGAAGAGAGTTAGCCCAAATGGTTCAAATAGTAAGTAATTAAAAAGATTTCATAAGGGAAAATTTTCAAGTATTATAAACTGCCAAAAGCCGTATCAGTCTCTTATAGTTTACATAGCCAAATGTGCATGAGTATGTGGTTATTGTTTGAATTTTTGTTGGTTTAAAATGTGAAATGTGTTTCTGTGAATGAATCACAGAAGTGAGGCTGGATGGTAAGTGGTGAAATCCATTTAATTTTAGATGCTGTATTCTTTTTCTGCCATGTAGTCTAACTTATGGGAGGCATTCCACATTCATGTATCTGACAAAGTGAAAGAAGCCTCAGTCCAATATGTAGCTCACAAACAGCCATCTGCTATGCAAAAAGAGAGGAGTGTCCCCATAAGAGGAAACTTCAAATGTTTTAGGATTAAATGAGAGATGGCAGAGCTCCGTTAAATGCTTCGTCCATCTTTGTCCGTGTTGGTCCCTGTAATATATGAATATATACGTTATGCTGCAGTTTCAGATGCTTACTATATTTTTTTCTATTAGGACAGTTACCTATACTTTAGAACTCAATATGTTTCCTATATTGTCTAAATCTTTCTGTTCCTAATTAAATACATACATATAACCTTTTGTTGCCTCCAGTAATTATTTTTCCTGCTTGGGGTTTCTTCCCTTCAAATAATTTTCCAGAATAAACAATGGTAAGAAAAAAGCATTTTGAACTTCTTACTTGCTTAGCTTGAGCGAGTAAGGTAACACCTGTTCAGGTTTGTAACATTTCCTTTAACGTCTTGCCAGGTCCCAAAGAATTGCTGTTATTTTTGTGTAAATTCCATCCAATTTGCAGAGATCTTTCTCGTAATGTGCCTGAATCATTGGTGAATTCCAGGAGTGGTTGTAAAGTGTGGATGAAGAATTTATGGTTTGTGGCCTGTTGGTTGTACACAAGTAAAATGTTCTATAGCCTGCCCTATAGCTGTACGTAGAGAAACTGTTACCTTCCTGCTCCAGGATACAGTGCTTCCAAGTATGCAAGTCAAATCCCATTTTGTCTCTTGGTTGATCCTTGGTTACAAATCTATTTGTAGTTTCTGCTTGCTTGTTATCTTTAGATCCTTTACAAACATTACGTCTTTGGGATATTTCCATCCTGTTGAATATATTCTAGAATCTGTTCCAGAATATTTCTCTGTCTTTTCCGCAGCAGTAGCTTGCTTTTTCTTGTACTAAATTTCATTGTACCTTGTACCTCTCATTCAGCATTGTAATCTAGCCAACATGTTCTGAATGATTTTTGAGGTTTCATGAGACTACCGAACGCTTTCCTAAAACTGAGTTACGTAATATCTAAAGATTTCTTATGCACCCTGTATTTTGTTCTGGCTTTTGGGGAAAGTGGTGTTGATTATTTTATTGTAGGCTGAATATTGCCTAGTATTCTGTTGTCCTTCAAGGCTAACATTTTCAGGCTTGCTTGGCCTGAAATTAAGTTTAGTGTAGTTTAGAATTTCAAAGGTAGTGCTCTTATCTAGGTGTTTAAGAAACTAATTTTATGACTACTGAAACCTAGATTCAAAAATGTTCACTTACTGAGCACATTTTGCAGGTATTCTTTTATGCGCAGTACTCACACTGAAGAGACTTTTCAACTTTTTTAAGGGTTAGCTTCATCCAATGCCAATTTTGGGCGGGGGGGGCGGGAAGAACGGTGTGCATACGTTCAAGTGCATCTTCATAAAATGCAGAAAGCCACAGAATACCGTGGAACTGCTTACTAGGTATATGATATTTAGCCAGAAATTTGTAACATTTTGTTTTAGTGTGACATTCCATCAGTTAAACAGTTGCACTGCTTTCTCTTTGCAAAATCAAAGCACACTTGCATTTAAGATGAAAATACTGGTATTTATGCTAGTTAATAATACTGCATTTATGTAAGTTCACTTTACAAAGTCTCAATGCAGTGCACAAAGAAGACTGCTAGCCTTATGGCACATGACAAAAAGGCAATGCAAACAGTGGTATGCAGGTAATCTCAAAAAGAGATCATTGGAGGTGAAGTTCATCCAGAATATGGTCTTCCTAGCTGTGTGTTCCGTTTATAAATACTTCCGTGTGTGCTTGAGGTATTATTAGTATTAGTATTATTAATCTACCAATTCTAGTAGTATCTGCTGAAGGATGAGACTTAAAATGCAGGCGCCATCTGCACGCAGATCTACCTCAACAACTTTGGAGTCTTGCAAATAAAATTAATTTTCTTACCAGTATATTGATCATTTTAGATCTCAAAGCATGAGATAGGTACAGTTGGAGGTAGAAACTTGGGAAGAAGACAAATTTATAGGGTAAATTGGCTAATCTAACATGATATGGTCATTGAAGTTAGGAAAGATTGAAAGGAAAGACACCACGATTCTGTTTCCAGATTCTTGGGAGGAAAATTATGTGCGTTGCTTATGGACTCCTAGGCAAGTACAGAAATCAGATACATTCTGTCTGGAAGCTGTGCAGTTAAATGACGGAGACTGGATTCTGTTATAATATAGGGTGTGATTCCTGCTGTCTCTTGAGTAATCTTACAGCTACTTTAGTTAGAAAATCAGTGATACTTGTTTTCATCCAAAAGCAGGAACTTGGTGGCTTGGCTAAGAAGATTAAACAATACTGCCCCCAAAATCTGTAAAGCATTAAGTACCATGCCATATTCCAGTCTCCCTCCACGCTGCACCTCCACCTTCCTTTTCTTATGCTACTTTTTAAGCTATTTTGTGGAGACAGTATTTTGCATAGCTGTTTTTCTGAGGATAGGGCTTAGGCTTTTGTCCTGCTTCATTTTCTTTTTCTCTAATAATTAAGTGATGTGTTCACAATAGGACCATGCTTTTTTTCAAAGAAAATGATTGTTGAGTGAAAGTACTAATACACAGGGAAAAATAGGAAATGGTTATGCTGTAAAAATAACTTTGAAAGAGTCTCAGATTGTTCAGAGAGGGAAGAGAGCTTTCCAAGAAGTGATCGCATTGTCACACTCAGCTTTAAACACGTTCTTTATCTTTAAAAGGAAACAGAGAATCAGTCAGTAAATCAAGTGTAGTTGTGGGCTTGTCTACAAAACCATGTCATTCTGAAATAAGGCGTTAGGACTGGACATTTGAAACAAGGATGGTCAGTGCTAAGACCTCTTGTGCTTTCAGAAAAGTGGGCAATACCTATTCTGCATCTCCTTATTGGTTTTCTTCATCATTGTCTAAAGATAGCAGTTATGGTGGCTGTTCTGGGCACCTTTTCTTAGTTGTTGTTGGAGAAGAAATATGTATGTTTAAAGACCATGTGTTCTGGCTGCAGCTTTTAAAACCGGTTCTGTGATCAAGATTTCAGTACTGGTAACCTGAGTGTCTCTCTGTTGTTCCAGCACAAGATTACTAGTCGGTTCCCTAATTTCCTCTTTTCCTGAGTGGCACAGAATTGCTTTTTGCCTGGAGTACTTCAGAAATTGCTTATTTTAAACAAAATAAATCAACAGCATTCATGTTTTTCAAGCTTATCCAGAGTAGCTTTGTTTTTTATCACACTTTGAAAGCGTTGGCATTTTTTTTTAATTAAATAGTTCTGTTTAGAAGTAAATTTCACTCAAATAGAGAAAATACAGCAGCAGTTGCCAAAAAGGATAAAGTGCCCTACCTGGAAAGATAGCATTTATTTCTTATGTTCTGGCTGAAAAGGCAATGAATGAACATGTTAGAGGCACAACATTTCTGTAAATGTTGCACTGTTGTTAGAAATAAATTATGCTATGTCCCTAATAAAATCAAAACTTTTAAAGCTTATTTTAATTTTATCATGTATAAAATACTACTACTACAAAGGTTTAAAAATACCAAATGATTTGCCATGAACTGTACTGTGACAGTAGAATTCATAATTTCCTTGTTGGCTTCTTTGTGATGTTCCTTACCATATATTACATCTATACTGTGACATAAAAAAGGGCTAGAGAGACCGCTGTGTCCCTCGGCCTCCACATGCTGTCCCCTGAGCAGTGTGGGAGCACTGTTTCCGATGGCACTAGTTGTTATGGGCCTAAACTGCCACACAGCATGCCAGCAGCTTAACAGTGTGGCTGATGAGGAGCCCAGTGTTCAAGCTTGTTCCTTGGTACTGTTTTACTAAACAGTGTAGGCAGAGCAGCAGTGTCTCAGATAAGGCTTTTTAAATGTGCCAGTTTGCCACATTTGGAACTAGACTCTCAGGGTTATTCAGTTCCACTGATTTCATTGTTTTCTAAGTGCTTCATATACATTCATTACTTTTCATATCCAAATAAATGAATCATAAGGGCCCCTGTTTAAAAGCCCTTAGTCCCTGCACTTAGTACTACATATGCAAGCTGTATAATTATTATTTAATGAAAAAACAGAAGCAGGCCTAGGAGATCATATGATCATGGAATGGTTTGGGTTGGAACAGACCTTATAGATCATCTTAGTCTAACCCCCCTGCCATAGGCAGGGGCAACTTCCACTACATCAGGTGGCTTGCTCAAAGCCTCATCCAACCTGGCTTTGAACACTTCCACGGAGGGGGCAGCCACAGCTTCTCTGGGCAGCCTGTTCCGGTGCCTTACCACCCTCGTAGTGAAGAATTTCTTTCTTATATCTAATGCAAATCTACCCTCTTTCAATTTAAAGCAATTATCCCTTGTCCTATCACTACATGCCCTTGTAAAAAGTCCCTCTCCAGCTTTCTTGCAGGCCCCCTTCAGGTACTGAAAGGCCACAGTAAGGTCTGCCCAGAGCCTTCTCTTCTCCAGGCTGAACAGCCCCAACTCTCTCAGCTTTTCCTCATAGGAGAGGTGCTCCAGCCCTCTGATTGTTTTTGTGGTCCTCCTCTGGAACTGCTCCAACAGCTCCCTGTCCTTCTTCTGTTTGGGGCTCCAGAGCTGGACACAGGACTCCAGGTGGGATCTCACCAGAGCGTAGCAGAGGGGCAGAATGACCTCCCTTGACCTGCTGGCCACTCTGCTTTTGATGCAGCTCAGGATACACTTGGCTTTCTGGGCTGTGAACGCACACTGCTGGGTCATGTTGAGCTTCTTGTCAGCCAACACCCCCAAGTCCTCCTCAGGGCTTCTCTCAATCCATTCTCTGCCCAGCCTATATTTGTGCTTGAGATTGCCCTGATCCACGTGCAGGACCTTGCACTTGGCCGTGTTGAACTTCATGAGGTTCATATGGGCCCACCTTTCAAGCCTGCCAAGGTCACTCTGGATGGCATCCCTTCCCTCCAGCATGTTGACCGCACCACACAGCTTGGTGTCATTGACAGACTTGCTGATGGTGCACTCAATCTCACTGTGTCGCTGACAAAGATGCTAAACAGCGCTACTCCCAATACTGATTGCTGAGGAATGCCACTAGTCTCCGGTCTCCACTTGGACATCGAGCCATTGACCACAGCTCTTTTAAGTGTGACCATCCCACCAATTCCTTATCCACTGAGTGGGCCACCCACCAAATCCATGTCTCCAATACAGAGGCAAGGATGTTGTGTGGGACAGTGTCGAATGCTTTGCACAAGTCCAGGTGGATGATATCATTTGCTCTTCCCTTACTCACCAACGTTGTAGTCCTGTCATAGAAGGCCTCCAAATTTGTCAGGCACTATTTGCCCTTAGTGAAGCCATGCTGGCTGTCGCCAGTCACCTCCTTATTTTCTATGTGCCTTAGCATAGTTTCCAAGAGTATCTACTCCTTGCCAGGCACAGAGGTGAGACTAACTGGCCTGTGGTTCCCCAGGTCTTCCTTTATTCTCTTTTTAAAAATTGACATTACGTTTCCTTGTTTCTAGTCAGTGGGAACTTCACCAGACTGCCATGACTTCTCAGATATGATGGATGGTGGCTTAGCAACTTCATCCACGAGTTCTCTTGGGACCTGCGGATGCATCTCATCAGGTCCCAGGGACTTGTGCACGTTCAGATTCCTTAGATGGTCTTGAACCTGATCTTCTCCTGCAGTGGGCGGTTCTTCATTCTCCCAGTCGCTGCCTTTGCCATCTGCAAACTTGCTGGTGTGGCTGGAGCACTTGCTGGTGAAGACTGAAGCAAAAAATCTGTTGAGTACCTCAGCCTTCTCCATGTCCTGGGTAACCAGGTCTCCTGTTTCCTTCCAGAGAGGGCCCACATTTTTGCTAGGCTTCTTTTTATCACTGACGTACCTATAGAAGCTTTTCTTGTTGCCCTTGATGTCCCTGGCCAGATTTAACTTCTGTCAGGGTTTTAGCTTTCCTAACCTGCTCCCTGGCTGCTTGGACAATTTCTCTGTATTCCTCCCAGGCTACCTGTCCTTGCTTCCACCCTCTGTAGGCCTCCTTTTTGTGTTTGAGTTTGTCCAGGAGCTTCTTGTTCATCCATGCAGGCCTCCTGGCATTTTTTCCTGACTTCCTCTTTGTTGGGATGCATTGCTTCTGAGCTTGGAGGAGGTGATCCTTGAATATTAACCAGCTTTCCTGGGCCCTCTTCCCTCCAGGGCTTTATCCTATCATACCCTACCAAGCAGATCCCTGAAGAGGCCAAAGTCTGCTTTCCTGAAGTCCAGGGTAGTGAAGTTGCTGTGTGCCCTCCTCACTGCCCTAAGGATCTTGAATCACCATCTCATGGCCACTGCAACCAAGACAGCCCTTGAGCTTCACATTCCCCACCAGCCCCTCCTGGTGAGAACAAGGTCCAGCATAACACCTCTCCTCAGCGGCTCCTCTGTCACTTGGAGAAGGAAGTTATCATCACCGCATTCCAGGAACTTCCTGGATTGCTTATGCCCTGCTGTGTTATCCCTCCAACAGATATTGGGGTGGTTGAAGTCCTCCATGAGGACCAGGGGCTGTGAACGTGAGGCTGCTCCTGTCTGTCTGTAGAGGGTTTCATCCACTCAGTTGTCCTGTTTGGGTGGCCTGTAGCAGACCCCCACTATAATGTCACCAGTCCCTGCCCTCTCTTTAATCCTGACCCATAAGCTCTCTGTCACCTCCTCATCCCTCCCCTGCACTCCAGCTGGTCATTGACGTAGAGGGCGACACCCCCTCCTCATCTCCCCTGCCTGTCCTTCTTAAAGAGCCTGTATCCTTCCATTCCAACACTCCAGTCACAGGAGCCATCCCACCACATCTCTGTGATGCCAATAAGATCATAGTCCTGCAGGCGCGTGCACATCTCTAACTCCTCCTGTTTATTCCCCATGCTATGTGCGTTTGTGTAGAGGCATTTAAGTTGGGCCCCTGATGGAGCTGACTTACTGGCTGGAGGGGCTGGAGTTCCTTTGTGCTGCTCTTCAGGTGCTCTCCTGCTAACCTGTGATCCTTCTCAAGGCTCTGGGCATCTATTGCTAGCACTGGCACAAAACTGGTAGGAGTGGTATGGATTGAGGTTCCCCTCCCCTGGCAGCTTTAGTTTAAAGCTCTCTTCACCAGCTTGGCAAGGCTATGACCAAAGATGCTCTTCACCTTCTCTGTCATATGGACCCCATTAGCCCCCAGTAGACCAGATTTCTCAAAGAGATTCCCATGATTTAAGTAGCCGAACCCCTGGCTGTGGCACTGGTGCTGTAACCATTTGTTGATTTGCCACATTCGACTGGCCGATTAAAGCTTCCTTATTCTTTTTGGCCTCTTAAGTCTTCCATTCCTCAGGACTGAATGGCAAAAACCCAAGATGGAGGTAAGAGATGCTTCACATGCAACCACCGGCTGAGAGGGGCACTCTCCTAGAAGACAGGAGAGGCTGGTTTGGTGTCCTTCAAGCAATGGAAGGCCTAGAATCTATTTCCTCTTCAGCTGCCAATGAATAATGCAGTGTCCTAACCACTCTGCTGCTACGAAAGGGTATGCGACAAAGGTGTGTGTCCCAGAGCAGGGGGAGATATCCTCGACCTCTGCCAAGACTTAGTTCTAGAAAAGCTCTTAGGTAGCATATGTGCCTGATGACTGACCTAAATTTCACCAAGAAGAGACAGACTGAACAGCAGTAAATGGCCTTCTGTAACCTGCTGTCTGAGCTATCGTAAGTAAGTCTCTGGTTAAAACTATTTAAGAATGCAGGAGTTCTTGTGCATTTCTACTGCTAGGTACTGCTGTTGGAGGACTAAACTCTAGCTCCATATATTGACCCATTTTCATCAGTCTGGTGGAGTGCTACTTGGTGAGAACAGCAGAGTTCTGTACGCCATTCGTGTGGGCAGAAATGGCTACACGTAGGACAAAGTTCTAAAGAATTAGGTCAGTAGGCTTTATATCTAATTAGGCCTCTAGTCCTACAGACCACTTAGGGTTTTGCAGTATTATATGTCAGTTGTGTCTTTAATGGAACTACTCATTTGACTGAAGCTATGGGTGTAATTGCATGCAGGGTCAGATCTGGGCAATCACATTTTAGCTTATTATTCATACTGTAGCACTGTGACAAATCAGGTATCTCTGATGTTACCCCTACCCAGTCAGGGTGAAGGGGTATCTGAAACTGAATATGTTTCTGTGTAATGGCTTGAGCTCCATTTCAGTGCCTATCCAAACCAAGCACTTATGCAAAGGCACATCATAGAGAGTGTTACAACTGTTGAGTTAAGAGAGTCATAAAGCAGAGATTTTCGATGTAGAAGGTCATGAGGCTGCAATTTCACTGGGTTATGTGCTGTATTTGAGTAGACAGATATTCAGACAGCTAATAGTAGTGCAGAATGCTTTAATGATTTTCATTTGCATCAAGCTGTTCTCACCTCTTAGGAACATAATGGATAAATAAAAGAGGCCTTTTGTTTGCTCTTCATGAAAGTTACCAGTGATTAAGTGGTGCTGAGGGAACAGACTCATGCTCTTGTTTAAAAAAAACACCCCAAAACCAACAACAAAACTGTCCATCAAAACTGACTTCAAAGGGACCTACTTGATTTTGATTTAAAATGGCACTTGAATAATTTTATTTTAATGCTATGCACATTTCCTAACTCAAAACACAGAACTGGTCACTCCTAACTGAAAATACAGAAATAGTTATTACATCAGACACAAAATACTCATCATTTGTTAGGGTACTCTTTGTAGTGTTGAATTACAAAGCTATATGCACTTAGATAGTATTTCTTCCAAATGGATTCAGCAGTCACTTTTATTATTAAAAATTATGTCCAGAGTGTAGTTGTGGGCAGATTGATACTTTTTGCACTACACTGTGGTGTTTCATAAGAAAGTCTGTGCCAGGGGCTGGCTAGAGAAAATCTTGTCACGATTTCTTAATATGTTTCCTCTAAGTTTTATTCTGAGATATGGAGTCACCCTGTGGAAGATTTCTCCAAACCTTCCTGGAATGTGGCATATTCTCCTAAAGGTACAGAGACTTGCAGACTATGTCTTGACCCTTTGCAGCTCAGTGTCAGCTTCTTGGGCTCCTCTGCCGTGCATCAGCTCAAAAGCCCCTTCCTGAAAAGGGCTCAAAGGAAGTTAGCGTAGTCTCTGGCTATGTTATATTTCTAAGTGTTTTCTGAAGGCTTTCATGTGCAGTTCAGTATCTTTCAGTGTCTGAGTGGCCTTCATGGCTCTTTGAGAATAAAGCTCTGTTCTTAAATACTTGTGTGTCAGAATGGTCGTGCTTAAGTTTTTGTTCCTAATTTATAAGCACATGCCTCACGATTCCATTGCCCTGATTTAAGAATTGGTACCTCGGTGCCAGTATTTTTTAATTGTCTTTTTCTAAATGTGTTAAGAGTTTCAACTTGATGTGTTGCATTGAGAAGCATAGCCAAGACACTCCGTTTCCCAAATACCCAAATTTCAGTAGTTTCTATTTAGGGTACAAGGGTACAATGTTCCTGATAGCAGCTGGGGTGAACAGGCTTTGAAGTACTTGGGTCTTTTCAGTTAATAGTTTCCAGTCCTTTCAGTTTCTAACCTCCTGCCTTTGAGATAGTGATCTTAAGTACTTCTTGTGGCATGCAAATTCTCTCTCTCAAGCCTGTGTCATTTAAATCAAGATACAGAACTTGACTTAAGGTATTTGGAATACCCTCCATTTTCACAGAATTAATAGGTTATTTGGGGAACACGGAATATGCAAATTCAGACATGCTGAATACATAATTTTTATGACCCTTCTGTTTTGTATTGGCTTTGTAATCAGTCCAATGTTTGACTGAGGGCTAATTAAATTACTGAATTTACAATGGGAATATATTAGTCCATCCTTCCCTTCACTGATTTTAATTCTTTACTCCTCCAGTTAATTTTCTTATAAATCTGCCTTTGTGTTCTCAGTGTGACATAAAAGGACTAGTCAGCGGCCTGAATACAGAGGCAGTTGAGGGAAATTTCCATCTGCAATCAATCTCCCCACTGCAGGAGGAGTGCTGGATATCCTTACATGTACAATAAAGATGGCTGAATTCAGCAATCACTGCCTGACCAGCATAACAATTCCTTAGCGATTTATGGCAGGTTGGGAGAGAAAGGGTTTAGAATTACATCTAAGAAGAGATTTGTGCATGTGAGGATAAGACTCTCGATCTTGGGTTAGGAATAAAAGACCTATTTGGAGGTATGTGTAATTTCAGTGTATACTAAGATGCAAAGTGTCTTCACACATGGAAATAAGATCCATTACTGACAATGTATTTCTGTACATGTAGATAAAAATATGTTTTACATGTATTGTCAGTGTAGGTTTATTACATTTTGTGTGTTTACAGCCTCACAATGGCCTTGATCCTCTTAATCGTTTTTTTTAATCAGGCACTTATGTGCAATACATGGAAATATAACTTACTAAGTATATACAACTAAGGAGATACTCCAGAAACAAATCCTAGAAGTGAAGGTGAAGCATTGTAGCTGATTCTGACAGAATTATAGCAACTGCTTGCTGTAGTGGGAAAACTTTGTTCAAACCCAAAAATGTTCTTATGGTTTTAATTGAGTGGCAGAAAATTATTTCTGTGCAGTCATCCCTGCTAACAGATTCTTTAAAACCAACATTTTCCATTTTTCCGTGTTTATTTCTTTTTTGGCTAGTAGTTGCTTCCATGAATTGGAATTATAAACTATGAATCTAAGGAGGATAAAATGTTTTCTGGAGAATTTGATCCAGATGTATACTACTGTTTCAGTAAATATCTTTTAAGTATTTAGGGTGAAGAAGTTTTCTGGGTTTTTTTTTTTGGATGGGGGTGGGGGTTCTGAATATATCCTGGTTAACTTATAAGCAGCCAAATTCTTGCTGTGTAAAACTCCAGGAAAGTCAACAGTATTTCACCGGGGATTCACGTGGCCCTTGGGTTTTGGACTGTATCGTATTGCAAGCTCCTAAAATAAGACTGTTTGGAAAGCTACAGGCTTCCCATCTTTTTGTCTGGAAAAGTTATAAAATGGAACAGGCAGGCTTTTCACTGAGCTGCTGAGAATGCAGTTCTGGCTATGCAATCAGGACTAAATAAGGAGCAAGATCGGCACTAAAAATAGAAATGGAGGCTGATCCAACTGCAGCGTGAGTTATAATCCTCACACAGCAAAGGGCTGGTAGGTTCAACTGAGGACACTCAGTTACAGAGAATCAAATAAACTTTATCCTGCTAGTAAAAAGCCACCATACCCTAGCTGCTCTAACCAGATTTTTACCAGTCAGCAGAACTATTAATCATTCCTGCAAATTATTTAGCATGTTATTTGAGATTCCTTTTTTTTTTTTTTTTGTTATTAGAGGATTATATTTGCCACATAGTAAGAGGGAAATGTGGGTTGGGTTTATGCGACTGTGTTTGAAGAACATGGGGGAAAATGACACAGAGAGATTTACTGTACTTTCCTCATGGCTGGATAAATACATTCTTATCACTCCTTTGAGCGTTAAGCTAACGTGCCCGCTGACATTACGGGACTCCGAGTGGACACGCTGAGCCGATTTGGGTATCCGGCCAGGCCTGGTACCTTGTCACAGACTGTGCAGTTCCCAGTGTATGCCTTGAGGGAAGTTACTCTGCTTGTTTCAAGAGCAAAGTACAGAACAGTGTCAGTCGTTCCTGTCCCATCCCCTTTATTGGTAAAATAATTCAGAAAATGTTTATCTTTTACTTGTGTGTTTCCTTTCAACTACCACATGGCTCATAAGCTTAAGCCAAAACTTTCCCAGGGAGTTCAAATATATCCTTTGATACATGATAGATTATTACTGCTTATTTATTGTTAGGAACATTTGGCTATTAAATATCTGGATTACTTGAGCACAGCCAGCTACAGCTATGTTCTGCTTGCTTTCTTTGCCTGTTCCTGTATCTCTTCCAGCAAGCATGAACAAGTTTTCTGTTACTCCATTCTTAAAAATGAGAGATTCTGTAACAGACTTCAGTAATTCATCATGTAATTTCAATTTCTTTAAATATGATTACATATGAAAACTAACAAAATTAGTAGGCACCAAATCTCTTCTACTACCTAAATCTTAAAAATATTTTTATTAATTTTTAGTTTTCAATGAGCTGCAGAATTTGTTACTGAAAATGCACACTGTTCCTGTACCTCTTGCCTGTTAATCACAGGAGTAGCTCGGTCAAATTGGAAGACAGTCAATGGAGGAGAACATTTGGGTCATTTGACACATGGGAAAGCTTAAACAGCAGTGGGAGTGTGTGGAAGAAGACCAAAAGACAGAGATCATCAAACTTGCACAGGCTAAGAACGAGGCAAATAAAATTTACAGTGTCAGTGAGTCACAAATCAATTGCTTGGCTGCATTTTCCTTCCTTACCTCCCTCCCCACCATAGCATGAACGACAGAATTGCCTGTTTCCAGGCTGCTATCGCAGCACCTGTATCTCCTCTCTTCCATATCCCATACTGAGTGTGCAGCTTAGCAGAAGCTGCAAGCAGCTGCCTCGTAGAAAGGCAAGCTGATCAACACCATCTTGATGGGGAAGCAACAGCCTCCATCTCCAGCTGAGTTCAGAGGCCTTTTTCTTGTTTTGTTGTTGTTGCATTCTCATCGCTTGTGCTTGTATTTGCAGATCTGTATTTTCTGGGGAAAAAAGGAGTGCGTGCAGTCCAGGGGGCATAGAGGAGGAATGGTGATTGATAATTGCTGTGAGTGCAGAACAGTGAAATATATGTATCGTTATGTTTTGGTCATATTCAAAACTTATACTGGTTAATTATTTCATCTACTGACTTAAGCTAAATCTTTAGAAGACTATATAGGGCTTTGCATTAGTTTAACTATGGACTATGCACATCCAGTTTTTGTATACCTTTAGCTATTTGGAGCACATCATTTGGTGTAATAAAAGCAACATAAGCCTGCAGTGCAGATACAGTAATTTTAGTGAATTTATTAAAATAAGATAAACACTTATATCAGCTTAATGATTATGCTTAAAAAATCACACCCAATCCAACAGAGTTGTTAAAATTACATATGGAAAGAGAAAAATAATTTTAATAACATATTTTAGGTAACTGAAGGTTGTACAAAGACAAAATGGCATTACTTGAACTCACAGTTTCAGCCCATGTAGAGGCTTAAATGAATGTCACATCAGTTTATAATGATTCTGGTTCTAGATTAGAAAGCAGTGGTGGTGAACTATACAGTATAACTGAAATGTTAAGAGATAGATCCAAAACTGAATATGAACAACAGGTGTGCAATTCTACTTTAGCTGCCTTTTCACTATTAGTTTTGAATGTAGTGAAAACGTGGATTAGTTCTGTGGGTCCTTACACATGTAGAACGAATGAATTCAAATTAAGATTTTTTTTCTGAAAGAGAATTTGTTTTTTTGTCAGAGCCCTTTCAAAGTACAAGAGGAGGTCACAGCTGTTCTTTTCATTCACATGTAGTCTAATAAAACAAACAACATATGTATGGGGCATAAGAGTTTAGCACTCAGAACACGTCTATTTGTATATGACTTTGAAAACTGTAAATAACAAATTGCATTTAACCTTTATCCTACCACCCATCAACCTGATTTATTAGTAAAGATTTGTGTTGAAATTGAGGTTTTCATGTGTTACATTGTTCAGAAAAATAAAACTTCTCTCACCAAATGCAAAATAGCAAGGTCCATATTTACATTCTCAGCCTTAATTCTCATTGTCGTAAGTCTTCTAGATTTACGTAATCACTAAATTTATGTAATCCCTTAAGACTTTCATCTGTACTCTGATGAAAGCAGACCTGAAACCTTGCTGAAAATCACACTTACCCACATTTGATACTGCAAGCCTACAGGACTGACCTCAGATATGGGCACATCACCTTTTCTGCAGAGCATGTTGGCGTCTGGGTACCTGTGTGAGCTCGGTGGGTAGAACTAGCATGCTGACCCTCACCAGCAGTCTGCTAGTGGTCCTTGTTGCCATAATGTATCTGGAGTGGATAGAGCTTGGGGAGACGGGGTACAGATGATGCCATCCTTACTTCTGGCCCAAAGGACTTTGTGCTCCATTACAGAGTAGGCATAGCTGTGGTGGTCTCATATACCCTGGGAGAGAGAGCTTCCAAATATTGAGGATTAAAAAACAAACCAGAAATACATTGCTCAGTTTCTTATGAGTCAAGCAGGAAGACTAGCTGAATATTTCACATATACAAATCAATTAATACCTCAATTTTTTTTTTCACGTTGGAGACAGTGAGCTGCAGAAACCCATCAATTTGCATGTTGTCACAAAGAAATTTGCTTTTGAATCAGACATTGAACTTCTCTTTGACTTCCTCAAACCACAGAACTGTTACCTCTCATTTTACTCTAAAAATACCATAAATTCAGGGAAATTATGCTTGCTAGGCTGAAACACTAGAAAGCAGACAAGTATTTCAGTGCAGCCTAAGTGGTTGCTATTCTGTTATATTGTTGAGGGAGAAGCTGCTGCCCGAGCACTCACACTCCATTTCAGGAGCTGCACACACACCAAATAAGACTTTCGCTGCTGGGGCCGTGGTCACTTCGACCCCAGCAAGCCCACGGGTGCCCCTTTTCGACTGCCCACCCATGCATGCTCGCTCCTGGGTGCTTCCTCATCCCTCAGGCCCGACCCGAGGTTTCTGAAAGCAGTCTCCCACGTGACATAGGCCGGATGACTTCACTGAGTGTACAGTGGTGTGAAACAGCTCGATCTGGCTGCCTCCGGCGAGGGACCCTGGGCAAAGAAATCCCTGGGCAATTACACCCTGCCAATCGAAGTACCTGCCGCCCGAGTTCTCCACGTGGACTCCAAGTGGCAGCTGATGCAGTGATGTTATTTAGGTCTGGGGGCTTTTGTCCCTCATTGGGGCCCTTCATTGTCTCTGGGCAGGCTGAAGATTCTTTCCTTATCTTCAGAGAGGCCCTGCTGCTGTCAGTGGATGACTTAACTTCCTTATCTTCTAGCTGCAATCGAGTCTTTGGGGCCCTCCTTCACTGAGCTTGGCAAGGGTTCAAGGAAAGTTCACGGTGTTCAGGTGGCAGATTCACAACATGCGGCCTAAGACTTCAGTTCTTTTTTATATAGTCGGTTAGCTAAGTTAGCCACTAATGCCAAGCAGGTTAGTTATACAAGCATGTGTATATATGAATAGTATACCAGAACACAAAACAGCTACTCTTCTTACATTTTGACTATTTTTTTCTATAACAATATGACAGTAGCAAAGATGAATTTCCTGTAGGAAATGGGTAACTCACAGGGTATAGGTTAGATCTTGACGCCACAGAAGTCATGACAGAAAGTTACTGTCATCTGATAGTTTTTGGATGGCCTCTTTACAGTGAAGTCAGACCCTTAAACCAGTTTCCAGTGGACAAATATCTAAACCAGAGCAGCCATTGTGATTGTTAGCGATCTTATATGGGTTCATGTCAATAGTGTGAGAATGTGGCATTACTCTCTGTGCCAGGAAGAAATTAAATTATGGCACTTGCACAAAATCTTCTTTTTTTATGTTGTGCTTAGTCTGCAGAATAGCTGGGTAAAAGATTTCAGCAGACACTCCTCTTTGAAACGCAGACAGGAAATCAAAAACATTTGAAGGCGTCTTCTCAAAATAGAGTTATCCTGAATGGACATCTTCACAGCACAGGTCAGCAAGACAGTGATTTCTGTGTTCCAGGGACAGCTGTTTCCTTTTATACTTACCTGTGAACCTTTCTAATTCCCAGCTTACTTGGAAAAATCAAGGAAGACTCAGCAAAATTAACCCTTTTAATCTCCATTTGTCTGGTTTCCAGATATCCTGAATAGAATATCTGCAGAACTTACAGACTTCCTTCATCTGGAGCCGCCAAACAAAGGAATGGTTTGATATCTGGAGTTAAAGTTGTTCACCCTCTTAGCCTGCATACTGGATGGCTGATCTCCCACCTCAAACTGGAACCTGTGTCTGGACCCATCAGCTCCCAGGAGTCCCTATCCTAATATAAATTTTATGCCCTTGATGACTTTTGTCAGCTAGGATGACCTCCTGGAGGCCATCAGTTCAGTGACAAGCATGGGGGAGAAGTACAGCTGATCCCTCTCCTCTAAATGGATACTGAGCACTTAATGCCATCCTCCAGTTTCTGCCAATGATGGTTACAGAGCTCCATCTGAACTAGAAAATTCATCTTTCTGTGTTTTTCCCTCAGACCACATGTTCCTGGAGACAGAGTCATCTCTCAACACTTGGGATGAAACAGGTACCCTATTAACTACAAAAAGTGAAGTATTTTAAGATGCTCACTTGACTTTTCCTACCTAGTTATATTCAAGACTGCAAATATGTTTGAAGTATGTTAAGGCAATTCCAGGTAAACCATTAGATCATATGCTATCAGAGCGGCATCTGTGGTGGTAATTTCACCAAGAAAATTATTTTTCTTAGACTTCTGTAGAGCATCAACCTGAAGCTCTGTCTCCCCAGTTCAACAGATGTTACGTAGAATATATTAGCAACTCTTGATGGGATACAACATAAAATATTGTCCCAACTACAGCCTCCCAAGAATCTGAGTCTGCCATGGAAGAAAGTAATGATTGCTATTGAGTAAGTACACTGTGGTGGAAATATGGATATATATTGCATAGAGAGACCTGCCAAGAGGAGAACAGAAAATGAGTTACCTATCACTAATTAATCAGTGCTAGATGTGTGCATATCCCACAGAGCCCCCATTCTCTTCTTGTTATACTCCTACACACTTGGGATTCTCGTACACGTAAGGTGCACTGAGTGTGCTATTGCCCAAATTAAACTCTCAAGGAGCCTCAAGGCTTACGTGTGCTATATAGGTACATGAGGGCCCCACAGTCCCATAAGCAGATGTGCAACGCCAGCAGATATGCATATATACCTCTCATCAAACTCCTGTTGCTATATCATAAGTAACTTTTCATTAGAGGCCTGAAAAGCTTTCCTGCAGGTTCTTTGTGCAGTGAAAGTAGTGATATCTGATAGCGTATGGAAGTTCAGTCATACAAAGGATAAGGTGATTTTAAAACCCCCACACAAAGTAACAGTAAGAGTGCCCGAACAAAACACATCTGGAGCAGTTTAAGTTACTACTTTCAAGGTATTAGCCTTAAACTCCAGATTTTGAAACTTTCTAATGTATTTCTGATAAATAGCTTGTTTTAAGGCTATATCTGCACAGGAAGTGTGCAGTTCTACCATCATGTACATTTAAGAACCTAAGCAAAACTGTCAACGCACATCACCAGGCAAGCAGTTGTAAGATGACGGTAAGCCTTTGTCCTTAAGAGAAAAAATGTGGACCGATCCACAACAGAATAAAAATTGGCAAGAACACATCACATTTGCTCTTGAAGAATTCTGTATGTTTCCAAATTAAAGCCAAGCAAAACACAGGTAGACATCTGTCTACAGTCTGCATAGTTGCAGGATGTCTCTTCTGCCAATTCATCCCTTAAATAATAATTTCTGTGCAATCATATTGTTGCCATACCTTATACACAGTGGCTTGAACTTACTCAGTGTCTCATAAATAACAACAGTAAACAAAGATGGGAACTAGATAGTGCAAATCCTGATAAGGATTCAGGAGACTATACAAAGAAGTAGAAAAGACAAGTTTGCTGATAACACCAAACTAGGAGGTGTGGTAGATACACCAGAAGGCTGTGCTGCCATTCAGCGTGACCTGGACAGGCTGGAAAGTTGGGCAGAGAGGAACCTGATGAGGTTCAACATGGGCAAATGCAGGGTCCTGCACCTGGGGAGGAACAACCTCATGCATCAGTACAGGCTTGGGGCGGACCTGCTGGAGAGCAGCTCTGTGGAGAGGGACCTGGATGTCCTGGTGGACGACAGGTTAACCATGAGCCAGCAGTGTGCCCTGGCTGCCAAGAAGGCCAATGGCATCCTGGGGTGCATTAGGAGGAGTGTGGCCAGCAGGACGAGGGAGGTTCTCCTTCCCCTCTACACTGCCCTAGTGAGGCCTCATCTGGAGTACTCTGTCCAGTTCTGGGCTCCCCAGTTCAAGAAAGATGAGGATCTACTGGAGAGAGTCCAGTGGAGGGCTGCGAGCATGGTGAGGGGACTAGAGCATCTCTCCTACGAGGAGAGGCTGAGGGAGCTGGGCTTGTTCAGCCTGAAGAAGAGAAGGCTGCGAGGGGACCTTATAAATATCTGAAGGGTGGGTGTCAGGAGGATGGGGCTAAACTATTTTCAGTGGTGCCCAGCGACAGGACAAGGGGCAATGGGCACAAACTGAAGCATAGAAGTTCCGTCTGAACATGAGGAAGAGCTTCTTCCCTCTGAGGGTGACGGAGCACTGGAACAGGCTGCCCAGGGAGGTTGTGGAGACTCCTTCTCTGGAGATATTCAAGACCCGCCTGGACAAGGTCCTGTGCAGCCTGCTGTAGGTGACCCTGCTTCGGCAGGTGCATTGGTCTAGACGACCCACAGAGGTCCCTTCCAACTCCTACCATTCTGTGATTCTGTGAAGACTGGGAAAATGAGAATAGAGCAGAAGGGGACCAAAAGAATAAGCTCTGAGGAAAGAGTCAGTGCCAATAAATGTAATATTCTACTCCCAGGAAAAAAACGAGTAGAGCACAAACGGAAACAGGAGGGCGGTTCATCCAAACCCATTATAGGAAAGCAAGACAATTATTCCTCTTCTGTTCTGCACCATGTTTTAATACTGCTTCTGTATAGAGTTGTGCATTGGGACTGTTGAGGGAAAGGTGTACCTAGAATTTAGATGGGGTCTTAAAAGCAGGCATATAGGCATATCTGTAGAAAGAGTCATGAAATGCAGAGATAGGAAATAAATGATGGTGGTCATTTCTAGAAAGTTCATGGGCCTTCGGAAAGCTGGGATCAAATTCAGACTTGATCCCCATTTTAGTTAAATAAGCTACAACTGTTACCAGCAGGTTTGTTTTCTTGTGAGTCAAACTCCAGTCTTACCTTTGCCCTTTTGTTTCAGTGGAAGGCTAGCATGTACATATGAACACAGAATTATTTTATTTTCCTTAGTGATCAAACCCAAATGTTATTTTACCTTTGCCAGCTCTGTGTGGGGTGATGTGCCATCTTGCACGTTTATTTTTTTGGAGTGATTCCCAGAAGTATGATACGCTTTTTCTTGCTCATGTCTCACTAGCTTTATTTATGAGTTGTGTATATCAGGTTTTCAGTCCTTGGGGACAGGGCTACACAGGAAATCTGTGGACAATATTTAACTCATACAAGCACGAGAGTAGTAAAAAAGCAGCTACCAAATGGCACTACAAAATGATCTAATTAAAAATTTCAGACTAGATTGTGGATAGGTTAGCGTCCGTGGTTTAAACCACAAACACCTTTATCTGTTTTGTCCTATAGAAGGAAGAGACATGGTAAAGATTAGTAAGTTGGAAAGAAATGTTACTTAACGCTCAGTGATGCTCATCGGCTGCTGAGTATTGAAATATTGAAGTCTCACAGTAGACCTTTGTAATAGGATTATGTGGTGCTACGTGAGTGAAAAATGAAGTACCGTAGCCTGATTTTCTATTTGGAATACCTAGCCTCAGCACACCTCCCTTTTTCAAAAGTCTCCTTTATTTCTTGGGGAATTTGAGGGGTTCAGTTTCTTAAAACTGAGCACACAGAGCTTGGGACACACAGATTTAACATGAAAACAACAGTAGCTTTTTTCCTTTTTAATTGCTATAGAGAATTAAATGAATTTTACCTGAATTTCTTCAAGTGTGAAGTGGGGGAGAAAAATCCTTTCATGTCCAACATCCATACCTAATCTGAAATACCAAATTTGCAAGTAGAATTGAAGAGAATGGTTTGGGGGAGTAAATTCAGTTCAGAACACTGAAATGTGATTAAGGACAAGAAGCAAACATTTCCAGGAGTCTTCCTTGTGAAGTGGAAACAAAATAATTTAAAGAGCAAATTTTCACGTGATTTACAGAATTAAAATTCCGTTGTTCTGTGATGACTGAGTTTCATAACAGTATTGTAATTTTGCAGTTATGGATTCTTACTGATTGCGTAGAAAGTATGTTTTAAAAATACCTTTATTCTCACTGTTAGGTGCATGAATTCCCCTTGGATGTAAAATAAATCAAGGTAAGGCCCTCTTTCTCACATGCCATCACAGCTGATGAGAGCTCATTGGTAGCGTATTACCCCTTCGATTACACCTGTGCAATCTCGTTCATTGAAAAAGAATATGGCATGGGGAAACTTCATGGCTAGTAATGGTGCAAAGGAAAGCTGATATGCAAAGCTTGATGTACATTTTAAATTGCAGTTGTATTTACAGGATGACTGCTTGAAAAACACACAAACAGTTTCTACCATCCCCTAAGACTTCCGTGAGATGCCATAACCACTGGACCGTTCCTCAAAACAGAACTGCTGATAAATATTCTAATGGGTTAAGCCAGAGAGCAAGGTGTCCCCCCACCTCTGTGATGCTCTGATTCATTTGATATTCATACATGTGTTCTTCCTCTGGCAAATATTTCATCCCTGGGTCTCTTTATAACAGCTGCGCTGGGTGTGATGAGTCCATCATCCCACATAGCATGTTATTATGTCAGTGCTGTACTTCAAGGATGCTCCTAGGCTTGCCTCTGGGCCAGCTCCAGTGTCCGTGCAAACTGCAAGCGCGGGGTCTCACTTGCAGGGTTGTCTGCATATCTGTGCAGTGGTTTAATGTGTTGGTGGTCGGTGAGGTGGTATGTCGTGCTGCTCCGTACAACGGACAGGCGGTGTGGGGCTGCCCCTGTGCATGAGGAGCAAATGTGTTCCGGAGCACCACGAGATGCCAGCTATAACCAAGATTGTTCTCCAAAGTGCTGTGTGAAAGCAGCCTTGTGGCCATGCAGGCTTTCTAGTGATGAAGTACAGGCGACTGCACTTCTGTGCCAGTCTGGGCACCCTCGCCCTGTGCAAGATGGCTGCAGAGCAGGAGGGAAGTGCAAGTGCTGTAAGTGTGGTGGAGGAATTAGCACTGCCACTTTGGTCCCACCGCGTGTCATTGACGGATGTCAGACCTACTGCTGATGTGCAGGACAGAGCTGCTGAGGTGCCACGCTGTTACCCGCTCGTTACCCTCTTGTTCCTCCTGACACTTGAACTCCCAAAGCAATTCCCTTTAAGGTGATTCACCCGGTGACCCTGCAGAGCTGATTACTCAGTGGGATGATAAGGAGTGAGGTAGCCTGGGGACAGACATTACTGGGGGCTGGCTTTGCTGCTTCTGCCATCTCAGCTACCACTTTGTAAGGGCTAGAATCTGGGCTGGGGAAACCTGCTGTCAGTAAGTAGCTAAAAGGAAGGGCATTATCCATGCCCCCCCTGCCCCTTTGCTGAATTAAGAGTCCCAGGTAAAACCAGTTACCTCACATAGAGCCCAGCACTTGGGTGTCTCTCCGCATGCTCACTGACAGCAGTACCATACCCAGCTGAAACAGTTGCCCCCTCTACCCTGACAACTGAAAGTGCCTAGCCCTTTTCTGTGTAGCAGAGCCTTTACAGATATTTTATTCAGGTATTGGACCAGCCCAACATGCGTGTCCTGGTGCAAACAGCTGTTGCCCATGGTAGCAGGAGCACATGGGTATTGCCAGTCAGGGAGCAGAGACTACTGGGGTCTTTCCCTCATCGCAGTCTCAGGACCTGAAGAAGACTTTCTTAAGGGCACCCCATCCATCACATGTGCTGCAGCTGATACCCAGGTCAGGGGTACCACACTGGCCTTGAAGAAGCAGCACAGTAGTTTGCGCTGACTGATGGGGCAGGTCCAAGTACTCCCCATGCTTCGTTCCTGAGCCAGGATGCCTTTTGGAGAGGCGCTGTGGCGTGTTATGTGAGGATGACTTGGGAGAGTGGGACGAAGAAGAGACGCTGTGCTGCTGAGAAGGAGAAACAACGAGCTGCTAACTAGGGGTGAGGAGAGAGCACAGCAGATGCTGGTATCTTACCCTGGTCATCAGTCCTACAGGTATTGGCCAAAACTGCAAGAGATGCTCTTGAACGTGGCCTGCTCTTTGACCTCTCCCGCTGTTGCCAGTGAAATGAGGTTTACCCTGTGGTTATTCAAGTTGACTTAGATTTTTATTTCTTAAACAGATCAAACTAGCATTTGCTACTCTTGAATTTTTGCTTGGTTTTTTTTTGGTTGTTGGTTTTTTTCTTGTTTTATTTTGTTTTCTTTCATAGGAAAGAAATCACTTACAAGCATGACCAGACTTGCTCTCAAGTGGTTACATTTAGCAGTAATCTGCCTGGTGAGTTGTAGGAAGAAAATTGCACCAGTTTGAACTGGATTTAGTAGCAAGGATATTTTAATTTGGGGCAGCAAGGAGAAAATTGTATAACACTGTTGTGCTGTCCGGAGTAGGAGAAGCAGCCAGTGAATTGCATGATTTTTCCGTCTTTGTAATCAGTTTGTTATGCAGAGAGCAATGCCGTGGGATTCAGCATTTTATCTGCTGGGTTTCCCCTGGCAGCATCTGAAGAAGTTCGTTATAAGTGTTTATCACATGATCCACTTAATCAAACCACTGAAACTCGGAGAATAAGTCATTCTAACAAGACCCTTCAGAGCTGCCTTATAAGCTACTTACAGATATACTCTTCCTTGGTGAGTGTACAATGAGTTTCCTTGTATCCCAGTCCATGATACAGGAAGTTCATTATCCCCAGTCCAAATTCAGACGTAAAGAAAGGAAGCAAGGCTGACAAAGAAGCGACAGATAATTTGCAAAGGATTTTAGTTAGCCACTCAAATCCCAGATAGAGTCAGACTGTAAGCTCTTCCTAAGAACAGCCTTCTGGTTTTCAGCGTTAGGCACAGAGCCGCTATCTACAGAGCTGACTCTAATGTTGTAAAATACAGATGGGACATGAGAAGTTGTTTGCTTCTTTTGATTAGAGGCTGGCTAATGGAAGGATGTGAGAAAAAAGAAAAATCAGAACTGAAACCATGCTTTCAGCTGGGTGATAGCACATATACTGCATAATAGCAGCAGAGCCGATATTGGGACTGATGTAAAATGCCTTGAAAGCCTGCTAAATCCCAGTGTGTGCTAGGGTTTGAGACACTGAGACTTGTCTGACAAGCTAGGAGCTCGCAGACATGCTGTTTGCAACCTATGTTTGTACGCTGTATGTCTGGTAGGATAAAATGTGTTTCCCTGTGATGTACCTAGGAACTGTTCTGGTCGTAGGGAGCAGGCAGGTCGAGGGCTGCTCTGCCTCTTTGAAGGCATTCATTTTACTGAGCTCTGTCACAAGCAATGTGACACCAGATTTTCTGGCACTCGCTGGATTTTCTCACTGATGCTATTTCACAGGCAGTATCTCGTACAGGCTTGCCTTCTTGCTATCTGCTAAAGACCAGTTTGGGTACCACCACAGAGTTAGGCTTGGACCATCCTGAGTGTACAAATGCCCTGGATAATTTTCCCAAGCATCACCCTCTCTCCATACGATAGTGCTGCTTGGCTGTACCTCTGCTTTTACCTCCCAAGCTCATGTGAAGGCAGTACAGGGTCACACCAGACCGAATGTTGATTTTGTGTAGGGACGCACAGGCTGCGCCTGAGGTGGGTCTCCAGATGAGCCTTTTGTTCTACTGGAAACTGCCATTGGGATAAGGAGCATTGGGGAGTTCAAGACAGGCTACTCTGTAAGACATCAAAAACAGGGAAGTGTGCAGGACTGAGTAATATGGGCAGCAGAAACAAAACCCCCCCGGCTGGTTTGATGGGGATGATCGTTTGTCCCTAAGCATAGCTCTAGTGAAGCCGGTCACAAAATTCATGCCATTGTCTGGGCACTGCCTTGAGGAAATGGTGAAACCTGTCTCTCCAATGCCACAGTCCAGCCAGCACAGAGCTTTAAAATTCAACCTGTTAATTAGTCCTGGGAGTAATTAACTCCAGCCTGGAGGGAGCAAGGAGTCTGGACTGTATCAATCAACAGATGCAAGGGCTTGCGTTGTGCAGTTTTCATTCGTTGCGTTACAGGAAGAGTTTCATGATGGTGCTTTGTCTTTGTTTTCCATGCACTTTGTAGCTGGCTGTCTCGCCTTGATGCAGCCGTCGGTTTCCTGACTGCTGATGTACTGATACACCAAACTGGCGTCGGTACGGCTGTGTCCCCAGGAGGGACTGTGCTGCTTTAGTAGGTTGGTTTCCAGCTAGTATGTTAAAACAGGATACAAAAGCCTGGAGGAAAACACTGTTTCACTGTCTTTATCCTCTTCATTTTAAAAATAGTAAATACTAAATTATTTTACCTCTTTTGAAATAAAGCATGTGGCCAAAAAGGATCAATCTATGCTAGCTGGTTAGTTTTGCTGCTTCCTTCAATTTGATTACAGTATAGTTCCCTTCCTGTATCTCATTACTTTATCATACTCCCTGTCTGTCTTCATGATTTCTGTTGTGCCTGTTTAAAAAGCCCCCTTTCATCTCTCTTTTGGGACAGTCTTACTGCTGGCTTTCTGCTGTTTCAGCTTCTAGACAGCCGGTACTTCAAGAAAAAAGTGTCTGTCTTGTAAGGCTGGAAGGAGAATGAACCCATAAAAATACATATTATTTGTAAGCATATAGTACTTTAATGAGTAGGTCTCCAGTAACTTTACCTACGTGGCTAGTTTACTATTATCTCAGCTTCTTAGGTAAGGAGGCTGGAGCAGGGCGGGTTGATAACTTTCTGCTGTCTGCAGCAACGCAGCAGTAGAGTAAAACTTCAGTTTTCCAAACGTTTTTTCAGTGCCCTGTACATGGGGAAAGCCGGTACCAAGCATCTGGAATCGTTGTTGGTAGGGATATCTTTAGTCTGCTGTAAAGAGAAACGGTCAGTTGTCCGCTGTGTGCTGTTGATTCGGCATTCAGGAACCACTCGTGCCCGTGTGGGTGCTGAGGCTGGATCCCAGTGTCTCTGCATGCCCTGCGTGGAGGGAAGATCTGGGAGGCAGACTGTAACTATGTTGCGTGCATCTGGCTGCGTGCAATGCGCACATGCGAGCGAGATGCACACAAAGCCCACTGAGAACTGAAGTGATGCTACCAGATACTGACCTGGCTGGGTTTGGTCAGTGCCAAGCCGGGCTCAATTCTCTCCCCCAGACGAGGGATGAAAGACTCTTTAATGCACTCACTGCTTCTGGGCCGCTCAGCTCAATCCCCAGTAGTGTTGCCTGTTTCGAGGTCTTTCTCACTAAATTGCTTCCTTTGAAGACTGCAGGCTTTTTAACAGCGGACTGCAGCACCTGCTGCTTGCTGGAAATCCCGAGGCCAGCACACGAGAGCGTTGCAGTGCTGAACGTGCCAGTCACAAAGCATCGTATCTGGCGGATTTTGACTGGAGGTAGCTGATGAAAAACAGAACGGACGTGTTGTAAGGACTGTCAGCCCAAGTAAAGGAAGGTAGCTTTGAAGAAAGCCTCCGAGATAGTATTTCCAGAATACACTGCTTCGGAAAAGAAGTGGAAAGTCCGAAGAGTGAAATACAGCCAGAATGAGCTCACTGCAGATGATGCTGGTCATGATTTTTTAAAATCAATTTTAATTATTAAGTATTTTAATCATTATTTTTTGTCCTGTTCTGTCATTACAGTACCTTTTCCTGCAGCCTCAGGAAAAAACCCACACTTTTGTAGTTTTCTGGGGCCTTCCCACAGCATGCATTTTCCTCCCTGTTAGAAGGCTGGTATGATACAACAGAGAGGACTTCATGTGCCCAACCTGAAAACTAGGTGCTAGAAGTTGCCTGCTCCCCGGCAGGATTTAATGGCCTCAGGTTGCGTCAGGGGAGGTCTAGATTGGATATTAGGAAAAATTTGTTTATTGAAAGAGTGGTCAGGCACTGGAACAGGCTGCCCAGGGAGGTGGTGGAGTCCCCGTCCCTGGAGATGTTCAGAAAATGTGTAGATGTGGCACTTCAGGGCATGGTTTAGTAGGCATGGTGGTGTTGGGTTGACGGTTGGACTTCATGATCTTAGAGGTCTTTTCCAAGCTTAATGATTTTATGATTCTGTGGTTTGGACCACCCCTCTCCCTCTTCCGCAACAGCCAGTCCTGCAGGGATTTACACCCACTGGGTGCATCCGTGTTTCGCCTGAGATTCCCTGGATCCGTCCATTAGCCATTGGCAGCTGCAGAAGTTGCTGCGAAGCTCCCCTGACCCAACGGTTAGGTGGGCAAGCAGGTGCTTGCCCTCTCCCCCTCTGGAGTCTGGAGAAGTCCCTGGTAGCTTTCAGTGAAGAGCAAGGTTTTTAAAAAAAAAACATTTCCTTTGTTTTTGGTGGCATTTCTTCCAGTTTGCATGGATCTGCACGGCGATGTGGGATGGCCGGAGCCACGATGGAGGATACGTGCATTCGTATTTGTCTGGTCCCGTCTACATCAGCAAGCCCTTGAAATGTAGCCTAGCTGGAAGATCTGGTCAGGCTGGGAAACTTTGTTTTAGATGTTTTTTTCTTTGTTTACAAGTGATCTTGGCCAGAGACAGGGTCGCACAGCTGGTGGTCTGTGCACGGCTCTGTGATCAGGCGGAGGGAGGGCTCCGAGCCTGCGAAGGCTGGAGCAGGGCTGAGCTCTCCCAGCTTGCTCCTGGCTTA
Organism: Opisthocomus hoazin; assembly: GCF_030867145.1. NCBI lineage: Eukaryota > Metazoa > Chordata > Aves > Opisthocomiformes > Opisthocomidae > Opisthocomus > Opisthocomus hoazin. The sequence continues at coordinate 78,222,842 of NC_134415.1, read as the reverse complement.
ATGTGGAGCTGGCGCTGGAGAGGCTGCTACTCCGCTGCCTCTTCCTGCGGGCCGGCACCTCGGGGCCTGGTTTGGCTTCGCCTGCACAGGCAGCATCATCCAGAGAACACCTCTCACTGTTAGCAGTGACTGTTTTAATAGAAATATCGCACAAATACAGATGTCATTCTTCCTCCACTAATTATAGTACCATTAGACAGGGTGGGAGAGGTGCACGTCTGGAGGCCAGTGTCTCAGAGAGGGCTTTGCAAGTGGCTTTGGTGAGGTGTTCATGTGCCAGCGCGGTCTGTGCTTGCTGCGGGGACCCGCGTGAGCAGCTGCTGGCACAGCCCAAGCAGGAATGACACAGCAGAGATTTCTAACGATACTGATGTGCTGCGTGCCAGCCTCCAACTTCAGAAGACCCGTGTTGGGGACCAGGGAGAAGGAGCAGCGCCAGCCCATCGGTGCGGTGAACCCGGTGTTACGGGGTTGCTTTCCTGCAGCAGCATCGTGGTAAAGGACGGTGGAGGGGAGGCTGCCGAAAGCCGTGACCTTCCCGGCAGGTTGTGTTTCCCGAACACATGTTAAACAGTGGCAGACTCCTGCAGGTGTGGGGAAGGGGGAACCTGTTAAATTAAAGCCAAAGCATAACAAGAGAGATGTTTGCTTTGGAAGATAATGTGCACCTGTTCTGCATGCTGAGGGCGAGGAAACTCTCCGAGACGTGTTTTCCTCTGTTAGTGTGGTAGGCCTTTTGCACTGCGTGGCCACGCAGCTCCCCCTCCTCCCCCTCCATTACCTTTTAAGGCCAGGTACCTCCCTCAGCTTTACCAGCACCACCAATCTGACAACCCAGAAGCATGATAAATGGTGGCAGTTGCTCCTTTTCCTCCATCAGCACATCTCATAGCGGATCTTCCCTGACCACACTGCCAAAGTTTGCTGCCCGGACTGATGCTGTTATGGAGATGCCCGGGTTTCCAGTACCTGCAGCCCGGTCACCAGCTGGAGATGAGGGGAGAGCAAGGTGCCCTTCGGTGGGGTTGCTCCAATGAGCCAGCGTCCTTATCTGCCTTGCTGCTGGTCCCAGTGAGGCTGCAGGGACCTCTGCTGCTGTATTTTCTTAAATGGCACCAAGTGATGGCAGTTAAGAGCCTACTGGGAGAAAATGAGCTCTTAGGGCAGCATTTCATGTCTCGCATGCAAGGCTTTATTGGATTAACTTTGTACTAGAACCGCCGTACACTTCCGTCGCTGGAGAGGCCGATCTAGCTTGACTGTAGGATAAAAACTTTAAACCATGTTTCTGTCACACAGGTGACTTGCATAAAAAAAACTTTACATGCATTAATGTCATCTGAGCTTTGGCAAGCCCGCAAAGCAGGCTCTTCCTCAATGATCTCTGTCTCTATCTTAATGCTTCACTCATCCCAGCATTAAGCATGTCACTCTCTTGCTTTGCTTCTTATTTTCCATGGCAGGGACAGCGTATTTCCTCTCCCACACACCCCTTGCAAACGTACAGGTGCTGTGAGAGAAAGCCCCAACGCTACCAGCACCGTTCGAACGATGCCTTTTCCCTCCGTGGGTACCTGCAGCTCGCCAGCTCCAGCTGGGCAGCACTGTCAGCCTGTGGGAGGGAGGCTTGCACGCTTCCACCTGCTTCCCCATTATTTACACATAAAGTTAATAACTGACTCAAGAGGTCATCTACAAATATATTTTTAGGGTTTCTTTTGCTAAATTTTTCCCCTCTCAGCCACAAAGCTCTTGTTTTCTGTAATTTCCTTCCTATAATTTCCCTTAACCCTAATCCATTTTAAGATTAACGTGTTAGTTTTGAAACAGCCGGTGTATTCTCAGCCTCTTCTTCTCCCTTACCTGCTGATGATTTCTCTTTTTCACTGTCCCCTATCCCTACTTATGTTGTTTGCAAAAAACGGCTCTTCTCTTCTCTCTCCCTCTTCACAGCTCCCACCATCTGTCTCTCTGCAAATACAAAGCTTTAGGGGAAATGATTCACTAGGCTGCTAGCTCATTACTCACGCTCTCCCCATCATGGTTTCTGCCCTTGTAGGATGCTCTAACTAATGTAAAGATCAATGAATCCTGGGAATTGTTATGCAATTAAAAAAAAAAAAAAAGCCCCAGCAGTTAAATAGATTGGGCTTTTTGTACTTCCTAAGCACCAATACTTAGTTTTTTTCCCTGGCTCTGCTATCATTGTTTTTCAGAAAAGGATCATTGAAACAGAAGAATAGAAATGATCACTGGACCATTTAATGCAACCTTGTGTATCACATGATGCAGGAGTTAGTTAATGAAATTCCCTGGCCCAAACCAAGCAAATCTGTGGTAAATCTAGAGCGCATATTTTAGGATGACAGCCAAAATGATGAAAGGAATTTACTACCCAGGCTCGCTAATCATTTTGAATGCTTAACTGCGCTCCCTAATATGCTGCTTTGCAAGCAGCAAAGCTGACACAACCTCGTGCCCTGCATATTTCCCTCCTCCAGCCTGACCCAGGCTGCGCACCCCGAAAGCCCTCCCAGTCCCTGCCAGCCCTCTCCAGGGGCCGGGTGGCCAGCTGTGGCTCCTGTGAGCGCTGGCTGGCCAGCTGCCCACCTCTGGGAAGAGACCTGCTCAGGCCCGAACCCCCACGGCCTCTCCCTCCGCGGTGTGTAGGTTTGGGGCTGGCTCTTCGCTTGGGTAGTTATTTCTGTGAAACTCGTAGGCACTAAAGATCTTTGAGCTTCTACCTATTAAATGTGGTAGAAATTGGCTAAGGGGCTCAGAAGCTGTTTGAGACAGACCAGTCCACAGTGTTAAAGCACTTCCGATATTTTAAAATACCAGAGACCACCATGCTGAGCTGGCAGACGTGCTGTAGCGTTGCAGGAGACTTGCTCAACCTCGAGGCTGAGCTCAATGCTGTCAGGCACTCCAAGCGACCCTAAATGTCGATGTGTAGGTACCCACATCCCACTCCTTTTGTCCTCACTTCGTTGACCTTTTAAGAAGGATTTGTGTCATGATTTTAGGCTTGTCACCATATACTAGAAAGTCATTTTCTTAATTGGAAGCTTAGTTTTTCATTTTATCACGTGGAAAATGGACCCCCCCCCCAAGTAGGTAATGAGCAGTACCACCACCTAACACAATTTTGTTGCGCCTTGTCAGGAACCTGCCGGCATGGCAAGTATTAGCCTGTTTATTTCAGTTGTTGAGCTTCTCTTTAGAAATTGGAGTTATAAGAAGCACAGCAAATACCACAGTCAAAACCCTAAGAGTTCACTACACTGGATAGACCCTTGTCCCAGTTCTCTTAAACAGGTACAGCTCTTCATGGAAAAGCCTGTTAAAGGAAAATCTGTTCTGAGTATATCTGCGACGTAGTTTTTCAGTTGTTTCTCATGAGTGCCATGAAGCACCTCCTGTATCAACACACCACACTGGCACCACCTTCATGGAAAGCTAATTAAATAATTTGGGTAATGTAACAGGAGTATCAGCTTCTGGGCTAATTTACTTTCTGGGCTCGCAAACACAAGTACATTTTTGTTAGGCTGTGTTTGGGTCATTCTATAACAAATACTAAAGTTGTGGGGGATCTTGGCAGGAGCCTGCATTGAGCAGGCATCAAGTGGTCTGTATCAGAGCAGGACATTCTTGTACAACTACTCTAAAGAATAAGGGCTGCAGAATTTTAGGCCAACAGGGTCCACTGTTACCTCAGTAAGGTTAAGGCAGTTTTAAAAAAAGAACCTTCACCAAAGTCGTGGTTACATGCTCTGTAAAAGAAAAAGTTCAGATTTTAGCAGATGTGATGCTGTTGAGCCTTCCTGGTTGCCAACACCCTGTGGCTCTCCAACATCTCTGATGATTATTTTATTGTTCCGTACTGCATACAAGTTGTAGGAGTCAATGTTATTTCTCTTAACAGTCGCTGGCTTTCCACATGCCAGCTGTCCTTTGACATGCTCTGTTTTAAATAAGGGCTGAAGAGCAGTAATGAAGCTAAAGGCCCACCATAAAAAATACTGCAGCGTTCCATGGAACTGACAGCACGCACGTAGTCAGGCATTTAGCTCTCCTTTTGTGGACTGTTGCTGCAACACGCTGAAGGTGTTAGGGGCCGAGCTGTAAGAAATGGAACTCCAGAGATTTCAGATCTGAGAGTCCTCTAATTGAAGACAGTGTCTTTATGCAAGACAGGCTAAGGAAAACTGGCGTTACCCAACAGTTACCATTCCTCCGTTGTTCCCAGCAATAATAAAAACTGACGCAATGTATAAGGTAGCCTTACAAAAGGCAGATATATTTAATCGTGTGTGTACAAATTAATTGTTCGATAATGCTATACAAGTCAGGAATATCTTTAGGAAACCCTGAGCAAAAAGGAGGATGTCATTTTTGGTTTACACTTATTGCGACATGATTTCTGGTATTTGTTTGCTATATCGGCTAATAAAGGAATATGTTAAAAACAGATGTTAAAATAAAACCGGGCATTCTTTCCAATTGCAGCTTATTTAAAAATCTAGAGGAAAAATTTCTGCCCCATCGGCTTCAGCAATAGATGTTTAACATGGTAGAGAACAAGCCGAGCCTGAGTTACCCAAGACAACAAATTCCTTTAGCAGAAAGTGTGTCTTCTGTCATCAGAAGGAGCCATCTGGAAGAGCGTTGGCTCCCTGCCAGGAACAACCCTTTAACAACTGCTTGTCATACACTTTAGGTAATAATGTTCATAACGGCACAACCTGGAGTGTTGGTAAAGGTCCTACTGGAGGAGCAACGTACTCCTCCTCCCTCAGTAACCGCAAAAGGATGTTCTTCTTATTCTTCGGCCAGTTATAAATGTGAGTGTTCTGCAGCCAGGTAGGCACGTGTTCCTGAAAAACAAGGGGAAAAAAGCAAAATCCCATAAATCCTCCTGAATCTGTACCAGAACCTTGCAGATTCCGTCAGACCCTGCCAAGCAAGATTTCATTTTGTCTGTTCTAGGCACTTCCCATAACAACAAGAAATTTTAATTTGGCTTCAGAACTGTATTTGGGTTCCTGAATAAATGAACTTGGTGTGATCTCACAGCTTGCCTGTCTCTCTTTCTTTTTTGCTGTCATGTTGGCTAATTTTACCATGTTTCAAAGGGAGCCTGATCTCAGTGACAGGCATCTAAAGGCTTGTGAGAATAAACATTGAGAAGGGACACATTTCAGTGCCCCTACCAGGGAAAGGCTGCCACCTTAGTAGCTGCTGGAGGATCCACACAGCATGTTCAACCTAGAGATGAGAATTGACAGGGAAAGAGCAGGACCCCAGGGGAGCATTTCTCATTCTGGTAGCGTTCTCTCCACTCCCCTTGGTCCTTCCTTCACCAAGCGTGGTGTCTTCTGGCCACCTCCTAAGCAGGAGGCTGAGGCCGATGCATCTCCAGATTAGCAGGGTCAAATATCCACCACTCCCCACAATCTGGGAAAGATGCAGCCTTTCAGAGGGGTTGGCTAATGCCCGTTAACGTAATGACAATGGGGCCACCATGGCCCTGGATAGTGACAGCGGGCCAATTCAGAGGAGCCTGCTCGGACCTCATGTTCCTGTATCTCCACAGCTTTGGGAAGTTTCCATATGGACAGCCTGGGTGTGTAGGGGTGAAGGGCTGTATTCGTACCACTAATTAAAAGAGGGTCACAGACTGATCCTTGACCAAAACCAGCTCATGTCCACTGTGGAGAGGGAGATTTCTTTTTGGAGAGGTGTTTTTGGAGACACCAGAGCACAGCCAGAGTGAGCCAGCCGATAAGCAACATGAGCAGTCAAGACATCCAGCACTTGCTCCCTGGACCTCTTCTTTGGCAGGGCAGTATTTTCCTGAGGCGGCCCCTGTTCGGAGCAGCACAGTCCCTGCGAAGCCCGTGGAGCTACCTCCCAGAGGACAGAGCAAAAAGCTGCTGGCGTGCACCCCGTCTCTGGCGCCTGGCCAGGGGATGCCCTGGCACGGGCAGCACGTGTCCTGCCTGCCAGCAAACAGCCGAGCTGCAGTCCACGTCTCTCATTCCCGAGCCTTGTGCTGCTCAAATTGGCTGTCTTTTCCTTGGCCTGGACAGCTGTAGGGACAAGGCTGCATCGTTTCCACTGCTCAGGGAGCAGTTTGTGCTGATTGGTGTAATCACTGTGCCAGATCTATAGGACTTACATCTAACAAGAAGGAGTAAGTCCCACAGATGCCTACAGACTCATTAGTCTGGCCTCATCTAGGCTTCTGAACAAGCAGCTTGGTGAGTGGGAGAGGTATCTGTGAAGCCTGGCCTTCCTCTTACTCCAGTGGCCAAGAAAGTACAGGCTTTGCTCAACGGTCCCACCAAAGTGGAGGTTTTAAAATGTTGCTCTTCCAGGGGGACGCCTCACTGCCCAACAAGGGTAAGATCCCACAGCATTCCCTTCGGTAGGAGCACGAATAAGATTTCTCGCCTCCACCTGCAAGTCTGTTTTTGCACAGGAATGGATTTTAACCTTTGTGAACTTTATTCCTTTGACAAAACTGTTTGAAATTGCCAAGAGGTTCAAATGGTACTGGGAGAAAGGAAGATAACTATGTTTGCATGCACATGCACACCCGTATTGCGTAAAATTTTTTTCTTTACTAAACCTTATGAAGAGCTATAGAAGGAAATGCAATGAAATACAGTGAGGTGTTACCAAATGAGCCCTCTCTCTGTCTTTGATAAGAAACTACATTTTTTGGAGGGAAGAAATGCAGTAAACCTAGTCAGTCTGGACTTCAGCAAAGCATTTAATACAGGTCCACATGGGAAATCATTAGTTGAGCTTGAAAAGATGGAAATTAGTATGAGAAATGTATAGCAGGTAAGAAACCAGCAAGTGGGGATATAATGAGAGAGGCACCATACATCCAGAGACAGGCTCTGTGCCTTTCTTCCAGAACTGCTCCTGCGGCCAATTTCATTTAATATCCTACATAATGAACTCGGTGCAAAAAGCACCTGCACGCTAATCAACTCTGGTAATAATATTAACTTGAGGGAGGTGTGTGGGGGTAAAGGGGTAACGATAGCTGCTGTTTTGATCCAGAAGGAGAGCAGAGAAAGCGAGAAGGGGGCTTTTCCTTGCCACGCAACACCGGCTGTCATTGCGGGTGGGAGTAATGGGAAAATGGTTACCGCCCTTTCAATATTTTTTATTCAGCTGTGCATCTGTAAGCCGAGAGGAAATTCTCTCTGCGCCATAGAGAGTATTTCATAACTCTTAGGATCAGACTAGTAGGAAGCGGGCAGAGCGTAGTAGTGCCAAGGACAGGGACGTGTGTCCAGGGCCATGTTGGCAGAACATGGTTTGAGCTCTGCTGGCTTCCCTGGCACTGACCCTGCTCACCTCACCCCTCCAGCTGCCTCCGCTCTGCCAGAGGGAGCCTCCAGCATGGGGCAGTCACAGCTTAGTGCTTTGGTCATCGGGTGTCCAGATCAGGAGGACACATTTCTGTGGATTGGCTCAGTGCATGCCTTGAACCAGCAAGACCCAGGTTTCCGTTAGCAGTGTACGGTCTGAAGCTGGAAATGCCAGTTCCACCTTAACTGTGTGTTGTGCTTTTCCCCCTCATTATTCAGTTTCCTGATAAACACTTTTTGTATCACGTAGATCCCTTCCTGCTGGAGGTCAACTAACTTTCACATACCAGCAGTGCTTTATGATGTGCTTCATATGAGATTAACTCATCTAAGAGCCGTGTCCCCAGATGAAACCTTCCAAACCTTGCTTTCCTGCTCTTTTCCACTGCCAGCTACAGCAGGACTTGAACACGTAAAGGGCAGTATAAAAAAGACAAAATGAAAATAATTTGCCAGCCAACATCAATCCAATCCTACATATACATGGCATTTTTCAGGTACCTCACTTCCTCTGACTGCCCACAGACTTCACTACTGCAACTTGTTCAGGCTCTGGTGCTCTCCTTCCATCCATGACGTCCTCAGTTATATTATCATTAACTAGTTAGATGAAGGTAGATGATGTACCAAAGAAAAGTGTGGAGAAAGAGAGCAAAGCTGAACAGCGATAGTAAATGCTGATCTGCATAATTTAGATGAGAAAGTCACCTCTCAAAAAACCGAAGGGTAATGCAGACTACAGAGGATGGGCAGGAAGGCTGCCTGGAGCCTCGTGCTTTGATAGGAGCAGCTGAACAAACCAACCCTGGAAATTCCTTATAGATCACTGTCGGGGAGAACTGCTGCTATATGCTAAATAGTCTTCCGATACAGAAAGTTCAGCCAAAATGAATGTAAGTTTATTGTTCTTGTGTCTGCCTCAAGGCCCAAAGGCAGCTACAGTGCCTGCTGGGGCACTTCTCTCTGCAGCCCTTACGGTGCCGAGTGGCTGTGGGCTGCCTGCTCTGTTTGCGTGGCAGGCACTCAAGGAGCTCCCGCAGCGGGGAGCGGTCCTGCCCTCTCCCTCCAGATCAGCCTGCAAAGACCAACTGAGCATGCTGACTGGTTCCCTGCCTTTGGTCTGCCCAATTCCCGCCAGTGCCGTTTCCCGGCTTTTCACACTTAAGGCGAGTACCAGGCCGAGATCATTCAGGAAGGGAGCTGAATGACATGAGGCACCAGACATACCATTCATTCCAAAGGACTTCGCATATTTTACAAACCCATGGACATATTTTCAAATTTCTGAGCTTATATTAAATTGGTGCCTAAATAAAGAACTTCATTATACTAAAATCCACAAGGGCAGTGGGACTTCACAGCCCTACAATCATTGATAACATTGTTTAAATTTTGACTCACGTTCTAAACTTTGGGCACCCAAAGAAATGTAAAGAATCTTTCCATATTTTTCCAAAATGCAGCTGTACCTAGGGATAACATGACAGCTATCCAACCGTGCACACAGCATTTAGCAACGAGAAGTGCACACAAATACAATACATCTATTCTACATTTGGGGAAGAATGCAATTTGTCAGCTATAGCTGAAACCCTTTAACTTTTCTGGCCTTGTGAAAAATCCAAGAGATTCCCTCAGAGTGAGGAAGAAGAGACAGGAATATGTTGCATTACTTATTCTGAAATGAATCTTCAAAACCAATAAGGAGGGCAGATGAAATTGCAAGTCCTAAAAAACCCTATAGTTTTCCTTTGATGGGCCCATCAAAGTTCAAGCAATAGCCTAGTACTTGAATATTTATTATCCTCTTTATTTTTATATTCTCAACCCACCCTCTTCCAGATCCTCACTTTACATCAGTCATAAATCTCTCCCATCTCACGCATTGGTATTACATCTGGACAAAATTATAAAAGGGTTAATACAAAAAGCATGCTTGCTGGATAGATTGTCTCTCTCCATTTAAATTTTTTCAATGCTCAAGAGAATTTGAGTTTTAGTTGTACACTCATCATCAGACATACATTTATGTGCTGATTTATATTGTGGATGAAATGTTTTCTATCTGTATGTACATAAAACTACAAACTTTTCATGTAAAATGTAGCTTTGGAATATGATTAGTGGGATATTAAGAACCAAGAAACTGAGGGTTTGGGGTTTAAGATTTCATGTGGTGCATTGTGATCAAAATAATATGTGCTTAATCATGGAACAAGTATATATGCATGTAGGGATGTTACCTTTTTGGCATTTGGAAAAAGCACAGGGATGAATCTGAAGTTCATACTTCCTTGTTGTATAAACTCGATCTGCATCTAGAATAGAACAAGTTGCCAGATTTACTGTAATGACACGTTAATTTTTTCTCTCCATGCTTCTGAATCCTATGTGTAAAAACATTTGTTGCTTACTCAAACTGCTCTTCTGTTAAGTGATTTTATCTATTGCTGGTGGACTCGGTATCATTTTGTTTGGCCACTTGATCTGATTCTGCATTACTAAAGAAAGGATACAGGAAAGATCTGTCACCATTTCTTGAGCATTGAGTTCTGTGATGTGAAATAATTGCGGGTTTAGCTGCAGTTGCAGTCCCATGAAATCCATCTAGAACTGATGAAGCTTGGCTTGACTAAAGCCTCTGTTCAGTCTCCAACAGGGTGAAAGATTTCAGCTGGAGGCCGGCTCTGTGTCCAAGCTAGGGCCCAGCCGGCTCCCCATGTGCCAGCTCTGCGTCTGAGCTGGGACGCGGCCCTGGACACAGGCATCCTGGGGGTGGCAAGGGCAGCAAAGTACCGCTGAGAGCTCGTCTGTTGGTGACAGCTTCTGAGAAGTCTGGCTGCAGGACCAGACTGGGGAATCAGATGGGTTGTAGGGCGAGAAAGGCAGCAAGCTGCGAACTGAGGGAAAAACGATGAGTTTCACGGCTCTGCGGGCTCTTCTGCTCCGTCCTGCGACAGACTGCAGAGATGGGCGTCTGTGACACCTGCTGCTCCCCTGTCACCCTGCACCCCTAGGAGCCCCCTTTGCAGCTCTGGCCTTCGCTTCGCAATTCCACCTTTCAGTCAGCTTTACTGCTGCCCGAATACAGACCTCAGTTACAGGATGGCCGAAACGATAGGTTTATAGGGGGGAAGGTCGGGCGGTGTTAGGTAAGATTGTGCTCAGAGCAGTACGACAGGGCAACAGGGGCTCAGGAAGGTGAAGGAGGGAAAAAACTTTGAACAATAAAGAATATGGAGAAATAAGATGAGCATGTTTAATAGGATTTTTCTTCCTTGAACCTCTTAGCAGATGTTAATGAGCATACGGAGCTGATGAGAGGGAGGATTAATGAATTCCAAAGGGGGGTGTTTAACTATGGGGATTAAGGAAAACAAAGCAAAGAACCTGCCATTTGGAGACAGATTTGTCTTTTGAGAAGAAGAGAGAGGGTCTTTGTGAAACAGCAAATGCATGTCCTTGCTTACCATCCTGTGGATGTATTTAGTATGTAAGCCATGTTCATCTCTGTCCAGCTGGGACTCGGCCCCTTCCACATCCTGTTTGTATTTTGGACTGATTGCTATGATTATCATCACCGTCTTCTGTTAGGGAGAAAAGCACTTCTATGAAATTGGGAAACGCTGCGTGCTTGGTAGAGGCAGATCGGAAATCTGCCAGTTTGTGTTTTAAGTGATCTTTCTGTTCTTGGCAAACATGAGAGGATCTCATTCATTCTGGCAGGAAATACAGGAGAATTTGCACACTCCTTCTCCTCATTATTTCTCGAGATCTCATAATATAGAAAATCTAAATGTCAAGAGATATGTTAGCAGCTACCAGTTTACAGTTGGAATCCCTGTAATAAAAAGCTACTTTTTATCAGCTTGGAGTGTCTATGTACATGTGCAGAAAATTTTTATCTTCAAATTCAGACCTAAATGTTTTCCAACAGCTTATGTAAAAGTGCATCTATTTAACCATCTATGGCTTTTTATACATAAAGCCACTAACGGCAGTTGTCTATGGAAGTTATGTCTAGGGCTCTTGGCAACAGAAATGACAACTTTTCTTGCTGATTTCCTTAGTGGTGAGGTGTGCAGAGAGGTGGCTGTGCAGAGAGGTGGGCTGTTGCAGACACCCTGGGCAGGTTTAGGGGTTCCCAGCAGCTCTGTCCCACCTTGCTGTGGTGGCCCGAAGGCAATGGTCCTTGCATTGCCAGGACAGCCCGGATCCTGCCTGCCACTTTTTTAATCCCAGGCCCCCACTGAGCTCAGGTTTCCACAGAGGGGCCATCCTTCATATCTGGGAAATGTCTTTCGTCCTTAATGGTGGGCCAGTGAGGAGACTCAGCAGATGAAAGCCTCCTACTTGTGTTTACCTAGGGCCTGTCTTTCATCCCCACCACACCAAGCTGTGTAAAGCTTCCAAGTCTATGGCTCAGAGTCAGCCCGGCACCTAATTAACTCTTTCCTTCTGTGCAGTGTCAAGGGAATTTGCCCCACCACAAGGTCAAATACAGTAAGGAGCCGTTATCCCTTACACCAACTTAACATACTCCAGAATTACTTTTGCTTGTGCCTGACATGCATGTAAGTACTTACAGATGTTGGGGGTTTGCAGAGACATGCCTGGTTGCACACATCCCACTGCTTGTGTCCAAGCAGTCCCTTCTTCCTCACACGTGTGAGGTTTTGAAGTTAGAAACTGCCTTTACAGTCAGTGGAGCAAACCAAACATTTCTGGGGCGGGCAGGCAGAGAAAGATCCCTGTGTGGAGGTGGGGAATTGCTCTCTGCACGTGCTAGCCTCTCCTACTGACTGTGCAGGAGTACCAAAGGAGAACTGCCAGTTTGCGTTTTAGGTGTTCTTGGCAAAAGCAAATTCACCCTGGCTTCTAGTTTCAGTACCTCCATTACACATGTTGTGTCCAGGCCTAATTTGTCCTGACGAAAGCCCCGAAAGGCATGACTTCATTGCCACAGCAGAAGCCCCAAGCTGGCTCGGCGTGCAGTAGTACCATGCCTGCGTGGTAGTGCACTTGAGCTACGGTGTCCTGCTGGACACCTTTAGGAAACATGTGTAGTGCTGCCTCAGATGGTTGAGCTTCCTTGCTTGGGCGAGGGAGAGCCCACCACGTTGTCATCCTGTTCCCAAACCATGGGGTCTGCCCGGAGTGAGTCAGAGGCCAAGTGGCTACCCAGCAAGGCACAAATCGAAGGAAGCCACCCCATGGTAGCATGCGCCGAGCAACAGAATTGCCAGTTTGAGTCCAGCTGTGCTGGTGTAATGGGACCACTTGGCTCGATCCTAAAGGAGATGTGCACTCACCGCTCAGCTCAACTTCAGAGGAAGTTGTTGCTGTGGGGGACTGCGCTGGCACCAACATAAAGCTCTATTTTATGGCTTAGATAGATAGAAAGTGATGAGAGCAAATCTATCATTTGACTAACAGAATACCAATTTCCAGTTTATATACAGGTTGGTTTATCCAAAAGAACCCTTCAGTGTTTTAGTTAGCGATGTAAAAGCTATAGGTGAGAGGCAGGGTGGACATTAGCCATGACTACACAGCCTGGGATGAAATGCAGGTATCATTTTAACCAAGCATATCTAAAACCCACTATTTAAAAATGAGATGGAGGAACAACTTGTCCAATGGCAGCTTCAGGCTGAGTGTAACAGCCGTCATTGGAATTTGGCAGGAATGCCAGGATTAGCACTTCATTTCTTAAAGAAAGAGCTTTGGGACCGTAAGATACAGAAGAGAGTGAAATTTGTCTATGCTCTCTCTGCAAGGTCTCTGCCGTTTCTGTAAGGACAGGGAAGACAACAGTAGCATCTTGATTCTGCTCCTGCTGCTATTGGAATAATTCAACCATTTTCCTCAGGTCACCTCTGTCATGAACGAGGTTAAATTGCCTTTACATACATCACCTAGGTAGCGCTCCATCCACTTAATGATGTCAATACCTCGTACTGTGTCCTCAAATATATCAATCTGCAAGAGAATGAGAGTGTGCAGTGAGCATCCCTTCACCTTTCCTCCCCATTTGGTGGCACTGAAAAGGCACCTGCTCTTTTCCCTAGTTTCTGACATGCATGCCTAATTCCCTTACGAAAGAAACCGGTGTGTGCACAACTTCTCCCCTCTCCCTGCAGTCCAGAGTCGACCTGGACATGCACCCCAGTCAGGCAGAGGGGGGCTGCTGCAGGCACACGGCCGGGGTCCCGCTCAGCCGGGCATTCGACCGGCCGCCCTGCCCTGCCAGCTCCCAACTCCCGGGCATTTTTGTTCATCAGAACAACAAGCAACCTCTGATGGTGGACGTTAGACATTGAATGTTTGCAAACTGGCTTTTTTGCTTCTAAACATCTCAAGAAGGTGGATGGCTGCCCACCTTCTCTATCTGTATAGCTGCAAATGTCCACTATTTTCTGGCTGCGAAGTTATATACTGAGCGTCAAGTTTTAGCTTCATATTGAACTAAATTTTCAGGGTGTGTGGTGGGAAGTCAGCCAGGTCACTGGTGCTGGATGCAGTAACCCAGACTTCAGTGAGAGCAGAGAGGTGGAGGACTTCACAGGACTGAATACAACCAACACCGCTCACTTCCCTGTGCGCTCAGTAAGCTCAGAAACTGAAACTCAATGACTGTGACCAATGGAGTAAGAATTAATTTCTCCAAACTTTTGGTAGAAGAGTCGTGTTCGTCTCTCAAGTCTTTCTTTCTCACTTTCTGAAAGCAGAGACCCTCTTTGTTTCCCTGCTTTGAGGCCATTTTGCTGTATTTATTATTCTGCAGCAGGCTCCAAGAATTGCCTGTCCGGCAAAGGTGCTGTTAATGAGCCTCCTACTCTGTACCTCTGTGGTGCCCAAAGCTTTCTTATGACTTGGTCATAGCACAGAACTGCTGGAGAGAAGTATAATTGCAGTCTCTGGAAAAAATCTTTGATTCGTGAAAATAAATAAGTGTGTGCAAAGCCTCCCACTGAGTCTCATTCAGTTTAATGATAGCCACTTGCTTAAATGCTTTCCTGAATTGAAGCCAAAGAGTGAAGGTTGAGGGGTCAGATAGCATATGCACTTGAAATAAGAAAATATGAATCAAGATTTTGATGCACACTGAATCCTAGAGCCTCTGTGGATGGTTCCCTTAGAGAGGACCATTATGATGAAGCAAACTCACGAGAAGTTAAATGAAAATCTGGATGGTTTATGGGATTAGACAGTAGGACACAGATCTTTTCAGGCCAGTGATTTTAGAATCCCTTTTAAAAGTATAACAAAGCAAATGAAACCATGAGCTGGGCTGTTTCATTAAGCTGTGTCAAACACACTGATTTTAGATCATTTTTTTAGCAGAAATATATTCACATCTGAAGAACCAACGATGTAATAGTATCGCAGAAAAAAAGCTAGGATGGGATGAACATGAAAATTGACCTTTTTTAATATTGATATTACAGATCAAATATGAGACAATGTTAATGGAATAGCTCACAAAACCTCATACCATTGCGCGTCTGGTATCTGGTGTCACTAAATGGAATTTTCCAAGGTCGTTATTAAAACACATTTTAAAGCATAAAATTCAGTTAAAATATGAGCAAACAAAAAGGCAAATTATTAAAGTTATAACTTTTAAAGCCAAGGTTAGTTCATTCTAGTTGGATCTTCTTTGACCTACAAAATGCGATGATAAACAGAAAAAACTTTTAAATGGACTTTGTATTGCCTCTGCTGTTTTAAAAAATGTATCTTTTCTCCCCTGGTTGAAAGTCATTCTTTCCGGAAGGAATACTTACAGCAGTTTGAAATCCATTTACAAGTAGGAAGTTCACAAATTTCATAACCTCCACTGCTGTGTCCACTGAGTAGGTTATAAAGACCTTGCCTGGGAGAGAAGAAGAGTCCGTATGAATATGTGATGCGTTAAAATAGACCCTTTGGAGGGTGGGACTTTCACAGCCCCCCTTTTCCACCGCGCTGTGGGTTCTGCCTGCCTATGTCTCTTTGGATTATTTACGAAAGGGATGTGGGATATCACAGTGGCTTGGTGTTGAACTCAACGCCCCGTACAGAAACTTTGATCTAGATTTAAGGTCCTGCTGCCTTGCGGCTGGCAAGCACCCGTGTGGAAGCTGGAGAGGGTAAGGTCACTCTGCTGCTCGCCCTGCCCTGCTGCCAGAGCTGCTGCTTTGGCGTACGTGAGGTTGGGCCCTCACCCAGGGCTTGTGCCACCAGCACCGGCTGCAAGCGGCACAGCTTCTCCCCAGAGCTCGCTGCCGTGGCTGAGAGCCGGAGGAGCCCTGACGCATGCCGTGCTGCCTCACCTGACAGCAGCACTCGCCCCCTGTGAGCGCGGGCGACAGCAATGTCTTCAGCTGCCCTCGCCATCATGGAAGGAGTTTTCTTGCTAGGTAAAGACTCACAGATTTGCAGGTGGGGGTAAACCGGCTGGCTAACCTAATCCAGCTGTGCGTGTATCACAAATAACACGATTTTATCCGGTTATTCCTGTATCTGGGACACACTAAGTGAGAAAGTAGGGATTATCGAAGAGTGGCATCCGGTGTCCTAACGCACTCCTACAGGCCAGAGGGATGCAGCTTCCTGGGTTTGAAAGGCCACGTGCAAAACGAAGACTACAGGAAAAATCGAAACCCCAGGAGAGATGTGGAGGGTTCTTAGCATCGGTATATCTCACCTGCTAGCCAGCACAACACTAAGAAGGAAGGCAGTTTTCTGAAACGTGACTTTCCTGTAGGAGTTGAGGCGCGAAAGCATTTCAGGGGCTGGCAGCAGGGGAAGTGCCTCAGCCAGCGCCTGTGCCGCCCGCAGCCCTCGCCGCGGGCTCCTGCCCCAAAGTCCTCCCCGCTCCCCGGGTCAGAGAGAAACTGAGGTCGAGACTCGACATTTTTGTCTAGTTTGGGACAGGCAGAAACTCTTTATCCCTAGGGCTGTGTTTGTTACTAGTCTTTTACTGTAAGCTTTGGTGCCTCAAAGGGACATCCTGTTTAGCAAGAAGTTGTGAAAACAATCAAAGTGTTTTTTGTAAACAAAATAACAAGCAATTAATGACAATTATGTTTTCGGGATCCAAGGGGATAATTCCATCCCAGCACACACAAACGCTCGCACCCTACAGACGTGATGACACTCAGTATTTTCTTTTCTTCTTGTCTTTGCGTCTTAATGTCTTTCCCCCTGCCTTCTCTCCCCCCAGATCTTTCCCGCCTAAAGCTGTCAGGCTGCGCTGTAAAATCTTGCACAGAGCAAATTTGCTAACCACTTACGCAACTCCTCCGGCAAATTGCTGGTTCTCAGAGTTCCCTTGGCCACGGGGTTACTGAGAGGTCTCGGGACAGCAGCTGGAGATGGAAAATTGTCCGAAGGACAACAGCATGCTTCGTCTGGGCCGCAGGCCTTGGGGGGCAGCTGACCGTTAGGGAGCTGGTTGTAGAACTGGTTCCTACAAAGAAAAGCATGCGAGGATTTCAAAATATTTCTTTTCAGGCAAAATTCAGACTTTTTCTTTTAATAGCACACCAAGAACTTTACCTGCATATTAACGAGGAAAAGTTCTTGTAGAAATGCTTGGCTCAGCGTTTCTACTTTGTTCTTACAGCACCTGTTGAACGGATACCTTGGTGACGGTCTACCACAAGAAGCAGCTTATTGCAGAAGCGACATTAGCCACAGGAAGTAAATGCGCCTCAGCACTGGAAGCTGCTCAGTTTGCAATTAGCAGAAGCAAAGGCCATTTCTGTGTAATCGTGCCGTGCTGTGGATGTTGTTTCACACGTATGGGAGCAGGGTGGCACTCGGGCAGCCTCTTCCCATTATCTCAAGGGTGCTTCGTGGCATCTCAGGCTGTCGTGTTCAGCACAGGAGGCACAGAGCAAGGTGGGGACTGGGAAAAATGAGAGCACGGGGCACTCCACCTCCAGATCTGGCACAGCTTGGAGGGTCTCCAGCTCTGGAGAAAACTCAAAATTTTGCTGAAGGTAACAAGATTCATTTCTTGACCAGCAGTAGTGGACTCAGCAATGGTTTCTCATCTCAGGGATCTGCACTCTGGACCCGCAACAACCTTGCCTAATGTCTTCTCCATTGTAACCAACAGAGAGAAAGGGATGTATTTAGGAAGCTTAGCAGTTCTTGCCCTACACTTTGGCTTCACAGATTAAGTCAATAGGAAGGGGAATCTGTAGAGATTTTTAGGTGAGGTGTGCTTTCAATCTGCTGGGCTGAATGTGTTGGACAAGCGTTAGGATTCTCTGGAGCTTTTCCCCATAGAGTGATGTTTAGTCAATCAAGCCCACTCTCCTTTTTTCCTTTGCCTTCCTTAAATGAATGATGACAGGCTGGTCACAGCATGTTTTCTGTTGTCATATTAAGATTTGGTTTATTCATTTCAGTACAGATGTTTTCTGTTACAAAATACTCTATAGGCAAATATTACCAACATATAACTGCCGTTCCTGGAACCAGCATGCAAACACCAGCCAACAAACCCCGTGTATTCTGGATTTCTTTTAGCAGAAGAAAGTACCAAGAAAAGCAACACATACCTCATCAACGGCCACAAAAAACCTGCCCTGTGGCTAATTTACAGATCTTCCCAAAACTTCACTTTGTCTGACAAATTCGCTAAAAATTAGGAGTCTTGGTTTTTAAATTCTACTACTGCAAAGGGTACCCACTATTCCTCAGGATTTTTGCATTTTCATAGAAAATCTTCCGTGCAATTTTCTCTGCTGCAGGTACTGCCCTATCTTACTGTCCCTTTTCTGTTGCAGCCCCTAACAGGCCGGAGAGGTGCGGTATTTCAGTTGTCTGCCCTCTTTTTTCCTGCCTGACCTCCCAGATTTCTGCCAAGACGTTTTAAAACACAGATGCCTGTAAGTTTAGTACCTCTAACAGTATTGTAGCACTTCAATAAAAACGATCTGATTTCAGATGTCCTCAGTACCTGAAGCTTCAGTCTGTCTTCAGGTAGCTGACTCTGGAGAAAATCCTGCATGGATAGTATTTCCCATCTGTTAATGACATACTTATAAGGAGGGAGATATAAGGCCTGGCAAATTAATACTTGAAAAACAGTCAAAAAGCCCTGGATGAAAAGTGCTAGACGTGTGGTGTTTTATTACTACATGAAAAATCACAGAAAAGGCTGCAAACTGCAATGTGGAGATATATCAGCGGCGGACGAGGTTTTCTCCCTTTTTCTCTGCGCTACGGAAGAGATAAGAAGGAAATGTCTGGAAGGCAATGACTGAGGCATCCCAGGCTGGTACAGTGTAACGCTGAAGACCGCAGTGAGCCACCGAATTGACCTTTGCTCTCGAGCAGGAGAGCTCTAAGGTTTCAACTGAGATATTTTTTTGACCCCTCATCCCTCCGAACTTCAAGCATTTATCTTCCTTAATGCATGCATTGCAGGGTGCGCTGTAACAACGTATCGGGTATCTGGCTTTGAAGTTCTCTAGGGTAAGGTCAAGCCCCTGCTCGGTGTAAAACAGCAAATAAAGAAAACTACCCAGCATCTCACACATACCCCTGCAGCCCAGGCATGCTGACATTACAAGGCTTCAGAATTAGTGGTTGAAAGCCCACAAAATCAGATCAGAGGAACAACCCACCCGCCCTGAGACATACTTACGGGAATCGAGGAGGACCAGGGGAGGAGCATGTCCTCTGGGGTGGTCGGTCTCCGGTGCCCTTGGGAGCACGAGGGTTTGAGTAATTGGGGATGACTTGCTGGGCTGGGCGGATAACTCTCATGCAAGGTCCAGGAACAGGAAGAAGCGGTTGTGATGGATGTGTGAAATGTTGGTAGGGAGCTCTGCCATCTGGGAGGGTGAGAAAATAAAGGCAGCAACTATCATTTCAGCCAATACATTTTTGCCTCAGTTTGTGTTTATTCCTTTCCAGGCACATCCTCCTTCATGTTTCAGGAAACTGAGCAGTTTGGAGGCATTTGCAGGTGTCTTGGTCCGAAAGAAGCCAGATTAAGGAACGTTTCACGGTCTGAAGTTTCCTGTTTCCCATCCGCATACGGCATGGTTCAGATCCCTGCCCTGGGTTGGGCTGGTGGGACAACTGACAGTTAAACATTCAGGGCTGCTTTGTCCCTGCACTTACCATGCCTCAGTGTTTTTTGGTTGTTTTTTTTTTTTTAATTTCTTTTTGGCAATAACTTCTGAAAATGAATCATCCCAACGTTCTCATGAAAGCAGATGCAGAATCCTGGAACAAATCAGTTTGCAACACTAAGGCTAAACAGACTGTGATTATTGTAAATGAAAAGAGAAAAAATAATCTCTTGGTTTGTTACTTCACCCCGTATGAATTTTCCGCCTAAGTGACCATTTAAGGCCTTGCTGCTGCTCCTGTTGCCATCCAGGAGGCTGCAGGGCAAGCCCAAAGTGACAATTTTGCTCAAGTCATTCTGAAAAACCTTACTGTTGTTGGCCGCGCACACGTGATACTGTTTAATAACTAACGTACAGAGGAAATGTTGGCATAGACTGAAAGAGAAAGCAGTGTAAGCTGTTTGTTTCCCAAATGGGGAAAACTATTTTTTTTTCTTTCAGTCTTTCTGCTTGCAGTTTTCACTAGGCAGCAGCTCTGCGCACTTTCAAGTTGCTGTGTGCAGATCAAAGTCCAGCCTGGCAGGGCTTATTAGCGCTGCATGATTATGGTGTTATGAGCTGGCTCTGAAAGCTGCAGTACTCGAGCACTCTTCCCCCCCTTGACTGTTTTTTTAAATCCTGTTAGCTATTCTGGGGTCATGCTTGCCTTTTCCTAGCAGCCATGAGGACTACAATTTTTTTAACTTGGGGAGGAAAAAAAAAGAAAGAAAACAAAGCTTTGATGAAACAGTCCAGTTCCAGGAGCCAACGCTTTAAAAAAAACCCCCAGCCAACCCCACAATTGCAAAGAGGTTCCTGATGAAATTGTGAGTCGGCACCATCGTATTTGTTGAGGTTATTTTAGGAGATTTCCCTGCTCCGTCTCTTAGCTATTTGCAACAGGACAGGGTGAAAGAGGCTGGGAGAACAAAACTGAAAGTAAATATGGTCTTCTCACGGGTTCCTCGTGACCAGCTCTAGGGAAGGTGGCAGGGGTCTTGGAGATTCCGTTTGGTTTACAGATTTGTAGGCCAGTGTTTCACCAGCTTCCTTTGGATCCATCTGATGCTACAGTATTTTAATGGATGCAACCACTGCCATTCAGAAGCACAGCATGGCCAAGCACGCGTGTCTGCACACACCAACAGCTCTCATATATCAATATCTGAAATAATGGTCCCTGGGCACATCGCATTGCTGCGAGGATTTCTTTGACTTCAGAAGCAGCTTTGCTGTTGTATCTCAAATAGCAGGTGTCCGGAGCCAGCTTAGAGCCTACGGGCACAGTTGCTGTTCCCTGGGAGAGGCGTGTTGCAACACACAAACTGCAGAGCTTTGTTGTGGGTTGCCACTGCCCAACGATTATCTGAAATGCAAGGAGCTGTCAGGATGTGATTTACGCTGTGCCGGGCATGTGAGAAACAGGAGTACAGTTGCCAGCATCTTGGTGCTGACCAAATCTGCTCCAGCCATCTGAGTTTGTTTTATTCTTTTTGCCCTCTGGATATGGTTGAAATGGTAGTAATTTTTCTGAAGAAAGCTTTTCAGAGTTCCTGCTTTAAAACAAAATGGCCTCATTCAGTAAATGTCCTACTTCTCACGATGCCTGCGTGTGGAGGAGGTAAATGGAGGTAAATAGTGAGGAGTGTTGTGCAACCAGCTCTTTGTCTGCTTAAAGCTGAACTGAAAGGAGAAGATACAAAAAGAAAACCAGAGGACGTTTTGCAAATGTTCAGCTGTAGGCATTGATGGAAGTCCATCTGTAGCCCCTTCTCCTTTACAAAGTCCCGAGATCAGATTTGAAAACTAAGGCTTTGATACCTAATTCATATACCTAATTATAGCACATTGCTGGAATGACAAAACTCCTTAAACAGATGTAATATAAATGCTGTTTATCTGCTATCGGAACAGGCCTACAGCTTTTTATTACAAAGCCAGCCCAAAAGGGGTTGGGGTCTTATGAGTCTAGTGTAATATAAATTATATTAAAACAACGATATTCCTGTTGTTTTCCATTGCTATTTTTATTATAAAGCCAGCTCAAAATGGGTCAGGGTCTTATGAGTCTAATGTAATATAAATTACATTAAAACAATGATATTGCTGTTGAATGTTCAAAGCTCACTTCATAACAGATAAAAATCTCAGAGACTGAAAAGGGATACTAATTAATAGCAGGCTGTAAACGGTGTCGTAGTCTCCAAGAGCCAAAACACCCATATTGATGGAGTCACATCAGTGTTCAGTGATACAGTCGCCAGCAGCTGAGAGGGCTCCATTTTAAGTAATGAGCTTTCATTTCTGCTGACAACAACAACAAAAAAATGAGGATGATGGATGCCATGCTCTTTTCATGTAGAAATAAAACACAGGGGTGAGTTTGGTCTTAATGCTGGGAGATACTATTTACAGAGATCAAGGGTAACCTCCCATACTGATTCTGTCAGGAAATCCTCAACTTTGGCGATCCAAGTGGGAGAAAGGAAATCTATGAAAACAACGGGAATTAAGTCGGGGTATAGGAGGCTGCTGAATGCGAGGAGGAAGGAAATGACTAGAATATGAAATAACAGCAGGGAGAAGGCTGTGCGTGCTCAGCGTGACCGACAGGCTAGTTTCTAGGCAAAATCATTAGCCTTCATTTAATGAGTAACTGTGAGCTCTTTAACTTTTTATCTGGCTCAGAGGTTCTGCATGAGAGAATCCGGCTGCATAACCTGAAAATCTGGAGATATAAAATGGACTGTAAACAGATGTTTAAAAAGGTTAATAATTGCATGCTATGCATTGCCATTATGTGCAGTAGGAAGACACCAGCTTAGTGAATGACAGCTGTGATACACCCGGAAAACCCCCCATGGGACGAGCAGTGCTACTTACATGGGCCCTGGGGGTGCTGCTCCGCCGGGTAGCGGTGCCCAAAGCAGCCATGGGCTTGCGAGCAGGCGTTGGGATGGGGCAAGCGCTGGCACATGGGGCACTGCTGATGATCAGGTCCAAAAAACTCTCTGGAGATCAGCGGTCCTGGGAGGTCCTGGGGGTTCAGCACAGACACCAGCGGTAACGGGGGCTCCAGGTGCTTGATGCCCATGATGTCTCGTGACTGGGAGTTGTACCCGGTGTCCACGGTCCCCAGCTCTGCTGGGGGTCTGTTTGCTGAGGGGTGTCGTGACTGTGAACTCCCTTGGCTGCTCTCTTCCAGTGAGTCCTCAGGGGTGGCAGACAAGCTCTCCTCTGATTTACTGGAGTTGTGCCCGGTGTCAGCTGAAAGCTGTGGCCTTGGATGCGTGCCTGGTTTGTCCATAGCTACAAGATGCATCTTGGAGGGAGCTACTCCAGCTATTGCTTCACCAGAGGAACTGAAGCATCCATCTCCATCAGGATCAGTGTATTTTGACCACAAGCTGCTGTCTGGCTCCACGGATGGTGCTGGCTGATGATGTGGTGGTGCTCTGCAGAGGCAAGATGGATCAG
The DNA here is from genome assembly GCF_030867145.1 of Opisthocomus hoazin. Taxonomy (NCBI): domain Eukaryota; kingdom Metazoa; phylum Chordata; class Aves; order Opisthocomiformes; family Opisthocomidae; genus Opisthocomus; species Opisthocomus hoazin. The sequence goes on along the minus strand of NC_134415.1, from coordinate 78,199,849 downwards.
CCACAGGCTGAGGCGTTCGAGCAACACGTGGTCTTAGGGACTCCTTATCCTCCATATCCTCTCCAGAAGGCTGTAAAGCCTTTTCCAAGACATGTTCGGGAAATGGGGACCACGGCATGGATTCATCCACTTCAACTGGTATGCTTCGACCCACAAAAGTGCCTGAAAAAGCAGAAGAAGAAACACTGGTGATGGACAGCCATACAGACAAATGCCTGTCATCAGTCATTACTCAATGACTGTAAGCTGCAATACTGAAGAGCAACACATATGCTTTGTATTCTTTATATTTATTTAAAAAGACAGGCAGAAAACAGCAAGAAAGATCTGGCTGAATTTTGGCAAATCAAGAAAGTAGAGGGTTAGCTGGAGTGCAGCTAGCACAGAGTTATAATTTGGACTAACCTGACACAGAGGCCATTTTGAAGTTTTGTAGTCGCACTGGAAATGAAAGTCAGCTGCCTTATTGCAAGGCCAGGATCTTCCAGCAAACTGGAAAACAAGAGAAAGGACTCTTGTGAACATGGTATAGTTTCACACAGGCAATAATCCTAAAATAACTCTATCTCAGAGACTGGAAAAGAAATACTGGTTAGAGTTCTGGAAATCACATTGCGCAAAACAGATGCTTTTATGGGATTTCTGGAACTTACTGTTCCTGCTGAGACTGGAGGGGGGAAAAGCACATGAACTGTCGCTCAGAGGTAATTTCTGTACCTGACAAAAGAGCAGGCTGCTTAGGTCTGGAGGTTTGGCTCAGGCCAATTCCAGGGAATGCGATCACTTGCAATTATTTGGCTCCGGACCTTCTAATAATAGCTTCACGCTAATGCCTCAGATCTAAACTTCACCACACACCTAGCTGAGTAATTTCAACTCCAGAGCTGGTCTCCAAGTGTTGCTGCTTATTTTGTCAAACCAATTCATCCAGCCTATTATCACATGGCTGTTGTTATTTCAAATTATTGAAAATTAAAAGACAGTTTAGAGACATTAGTTACTGTCTGCTTTTTTTTTTCCCTTCCTTTGGAATTGGCTTGGGCCCAAACATCAAAATTATCACTTCCTTCTGGGGGGGCGATCCATGATGATGGACGCCTCTACTCCACGTTCACCCAGAGTGACAGCAGCAGTGGTGGGTGAATGCTGAGTGGGCTTCGGGAGGTGCAGCCATCTTCATCCTCTGCTACAGGGGTGCAGATTAGCTTGCTCCCAGCAAGTTTTATCTGTTGCCATGGGGTACAGAGAAAGAAGCCTTGTGCTCCTCATTTCCCCAGCCATTTTCCATCTATCACATTGGAGAAGCTAAAATCCCAAGTAGGAGAGTTATCAGAGAAGAATGGACTAAGGACTTGAGCAATGGGAATGACAATGTTTGGCAACAGAATCTAGCTTGAAAGCCTGGTAAAGAAAGTAAAAACCACCCCACAGTTGAGGACTGATCCAAGGATTCCTCCCAACTTCAGTCACAGTAGCTTGAACAGAAAGGTTAAATGAAGAACATATTCAAATGCCCACAGTATTAAAAACAGTTGAACAGGCTCACAGAGAGGTATAGGGCAGTGTCCCGACCTTTACCCTGGCTCTCACAGTGATTCTGTAAAAGCAAAGGATGTTCTCCATGCTACAGGGCAAGAGTCAGACTTTACATTCATATTAATCAGATCAAATGACACGTATTTCCCCCTGAAAGTACCTCTGGTATAGAAAATTCTGGGTGTAACATTTGCTGGAAAGTAGGAAAACCACTGTGCTTTGCTGCTGAGCTGCAATGTAAATATTCTTCCTCTGCGTAACTTAAAACCCACCTATGCAGAATATTTACCATATCTTCAAAATACACATCCTATGTTATAATAAGCCCCGCCACAGGGAGAGTTATCTGGGATAATTACAGTGGGATAATTATGCTGCTGTATTTTCCCACATAGGCAAGTTCTCAGAGCAGCTATTAGTTGCACCAACACAGCGAACACGCTGCTTCTCTGACAGCTGCAGACCCCTGCGCGAGCGTGCTGGGTCTGGTGCCAAACCAGCTCCTTCCCGTACAAGCACCCAGGCTTGAAATCCTGAAGGTCAGCTCGCCACGATCGCCTGCCTCTCCCTGTGGTCTGCATCCCTCTTCCTCCACGCCACGTCACTGACACCATCCCTGCTTGCTGAGTCAGGTTTCTCTGACAGCCATAACCGACACGATGGGAAAGGGAAAACCTTGAGCTCTCGTAATCAGCACAAGACCGTGACAAGGACTTGTGCTGTGCTGTCCTGCGGCAAAACGTCATTCAGCTCAGACCTTTGGTCCGGTGGCAGTAGAAATGATGGCTGCCCTATGGCTGTGACTCACTGGGACAGTACAGCACAGCACAAGGTCGATCAATGCAGGCTGCAAGCTGCTGAGTGGTCCCCTGCCAGACTTCGAGAAGTGCCCGTGAAGCTTAGGTGTCAAGCTCTCTGCAAGGCATCTGCCTTTTGCTCATCTCAACAGCTTTGTAAACCTGACCCTTGGATCACCTGGCCTTGAAGTGCCTGATCAGACATGCTCTGACTTGTGGATATCTGTCTGTTTGCTCGTAGCCTGAATGACGCGCACTCGAGCAGCACAAATTGTATTGCAAACCCTCATTCCCCTCAGTGAGCATCTCCAGTGAAGCGGTTCTCTGTGCAAAATTCTGCCTGGTGTTCATGAAGCACAAGCTCATCGGTGGGGTACCAGGGTACAGCTGCAACCCTTTAGCCACACGCCTTGTCTGAGCATCCCTCCCATTAGATATAATCCTTAGCAAACACTCAAACATGGCTTTTCAGAAATGAATTTGCAATGCCTGATGCACGAAGATGCTTCTTTGAAGGTCCCTGAAGTAGTCAGATCAAAATGCTAGAAAACACTTTGAATTCAGACCCTCTGTATTCAACAGCCTTTAGTTTAGCACCATGAGAAGAGGAACAGATTTCTGTGGAGAAACCGAGAACTCAATCCAGACCTCAGTGAAGTAAAGGGGAATCTCCCTGTTGACTTCAGTAGGTTTTGGATCGTGTGTCAGATGGGATTTCAAAGTTACCAAATTCCTTTGGAAGCTATAACCTCCAAATTTGTTGGTCTTCTTTTTTTCAGTTCCATTGCTAACGTGTGGCTATCTGTGAAACAGGTCATGCAGCGACTGTGTGAACCTAATGAAAGGCGCAACATGGACAGAAAAAAATTCAGACTTGTTTTCTTCAGGTTTGTTGTTTAGTGTATTTACTCTGCCTTTTGGAGAAGGGAGATTAAGACTTTATTGAACTGTATTGCAAATGATCAGCTACCAAACTCTTCAAATGGCTTACTTCAGAAGAGTTTAAAAATGTCTTCCCTATTATTTTAGCCCTCTGAAAGGTTAAAGCCTCTATATCTCTCAAATCAATTTAATATTTAAATGATAGCCTTATTTCCTTCGTGTGTAACAGGAGCTAAACATTATGAAAATTACTTCAAATATCTGAGTAAAAATAATGTGGTCAGACAGAACAGAGACCCGATTCCATCACCTGTGTTTTTACCTGTGAAAGCTTTTAGTTTTTTTAAATATGATTTTGCTTAGATCCTGCTGCAGGATAGCTGAGTGGCAAAAGCTGAGCTTTAATACCAGCACAGCGCCTGCTCCTGCAGGCCAAGGTAGGTAGCACCGAGGGGCTGAAGGCTTGGGTGTTAAAAGAGACACATCATTAAAAAGGAGGAAAAGTGACTTCATCCTCCTCCTCCTCCCTCAGTGGCTCTCACTGGAGAGAGAAGCTGTTACAACAGCAGAGCTCTGTCTGTAGAGATGGCCCCAAGGATAAATTAACCCCAGGACGTGCTGAACACTTTTTGAGCAATGCTGACAATGGTATGTGGACGGGAATTCCCAAGAGAAATCCCCACGCTGCTGGAGATGTTACAGATGATTCAGAAACATCCTCCTCCGACAGCAGTGCTTCAGGACGTTGTTTCTGCTCTGCTGAAGATCCCTGGCTTTTGGGAAAAGACCCAAGGCTGAGCCCATTATCCTGGTATTTTATGCTGTCTCATGCTGCAGAGTTTCATTAGGTTTCCTTTGACTTTTCTAGTTAGCTTATGCTGCACATACTTACACATAGGACAGCAAAATAACTTGCTTAGGTCTCCCGTGTTGCAGAACTGGGGTAAAGGAATGCTTCAGGATATTGAAATACCCTCACAAACCTGTAGCCTGATCCCTTTTCTGGCACAGAGACCGCTGGAAAGCGTAGATCGTGCCCAATCTCATTTCCAAAGACACTGCAGCTTCAAGTCAGATCATGATATTGCCAGAAAGCTTCGAGAATTTAATATCCCCCCTGCACCTATGACTATGCAGGAGATTACTGATAACCAGCTGGAGCCGCTGCATATATTCCTGCTTGTAATAAAGTGAAGAGGCCCTTCCTAAAGGGACAGAGTAGCCAGGCCTGGATTGCTCTCAAAAATGTTGAGGGAACTCCTTAAACCACCCTTTCTTCTTCTCTTCCTTCCTCTGCTCATACACCCAGTTCTGTAATGTGCATTAATTCAGCAAATAACCTTCCCGGGTGGGTGCTCAGTGACCCAAGCTCCTGGGAACAAACTCCATCCCAGTTCCCTTGTGAGGTTTCCCAGACCTGGAGGTTCTTCCACTGCTCCTGCCATGGAGCTCAGAGGGAGACTGCCCAGCTCTCCTGCTCATGGCCGGCCGCTGCTCGTGATGGCTGCTCCCGGGAAGCTGCAGGGAGAGCACAAGTGAAGGGGAACATGGGCCTGGGCACCCACATTTGAAGCAAGGGCCAAACTCTCCTAAAAAAAATCTGATGGAGGCAAGGGGCTGGCCAGGGAGATGAAGGGTGCTGGGCTCTGGCTCATCTGTGCAGTTTTCTTGCGGCTGATTGTGAAATCCATCAGGTATTTCATCTGTTTCCCAGCACAAAGAGTTGTCAGGATGCATACTAACCATCTATCTGCTTTTGATTAGAAAACTTATGTCATGAAGAAACAGAAGAGAGACGCTGCAACGTGAGCATAGCTGCACTCCCCGCCACTTCCAGAGAAGGGGAAAATATCTTTGCTCTTTTGGTTAAAGTTATATTTGTCTACACAGTTAAAAAAGAAAATATAAGAAAGAAGCCTCACCTTCCCTGGTGCACAACACACAGGGGAGGGTTTTTTATTCACCAGTCCTGGCATTTCTGAAATGGTACAGATGTAGATTAAGGCAAAGCTGAGATCACAAGGGGTGGGGTTGGACAGGAATTTCTTGATTTCCAAATAATTCCTGTGTACTTTGGCTGAATCCTTTAAGCTCCCCAGTGCTGCTTGTATCCATCTGCAGGACGGGAGTAAGCGGATGCAGAATTTGCAAGCTGCCACGAGGATGCACGTGTTGAGATTGCAACAAATGCTGGCGCCATGGGGTCAGAGAAGCATAAGTGTGTAAGTACACTTGCCTTAAGTGCAGCTTTCTCTACAGAAACGCTAGACACAACTTTCCTCAAAAAAACCCAGAGACAAATCCTGTCAGGAAGAGCAAGTGCAAATGTGGGAACTGTTTTGGGCATATAATCTAAATAAACACAGCCAAGGAATCCAAGCTCCAGAGTTTCACACTTCACCATGAAGAATTTTGGCTGCTGTCATCATGGATGCTTACCTTCTCCCTCGGGTACCCTCCACAGTGAAGACTAAGGCAATATGTCACATTCCTAGCCCAGATTTTAAGCCCTCTAGGGCAGGTAATGTTTAATTTTATGACTTATGGAAAAAGTAGAAAAAGAATGTGAAAACAACATTCCTCTTCCACATTGACTATATGATTGCTCTTACATATTTTCTGCAGCCGTGGCATGAATGTCTACGTAGGCCAAAGAGAACAGGAGAACATACTTCCAGCTCTCCCTGCATGGCAAACATCACATTCCCTTTTGCAGCACTAATGTTACTTCACTGGGCACTCCATGGTGAAAAGGCTAGCACAGACCTGATATTTTTTGCCTCAGGTGTAGACTTCCATATGCGTGTACTAGGAATGATAGGCAATTAGTAGTAAGAAACTAGATGTGGAACACCGTCAAGCAGAATCCAAACAGGCATCTCGCACACAGGCAGCACTCCCTGCCAGTTTTCTAATATTTGTGAAATATGAAAATGTCTGCAATGATCTTAGGTATTCTTCAAAGTGTGATTTTTTTTTCCAGAGATAACTTCCCACTCATTTCTGATGCTGATAGAACTCCCACAGGCACTGAATAACACCCAAACTGCGACATCACATGGCCCCAAGTCATCTAAAAATCCTGGCCCAAAACTGGGGCTAGCTGAGTGGGGTTGGAATCGCCCCAGCCTGCTTTCCTATAGCTTCATGCCTTACGTTGGAGCCTCCGGTTCCTAATAAGGGAGAACCTCTGGCATTTCACGAGGCTGACATATCCCTCATCCCTAGCTGCTCTCCCCGCTCCGCAGTGCGGGGCTGCGGGGTGCCGGACGGCAGGAGGACGCGGGGAAGCCTTCGGGACCTGGTGCGTCTCTCTCGGCTGGTGTGAGAACAGCCTCGCTCCCTTGCTTTCCTGCAAAGGGCGGAGATGTACACATCTTTCAGACGTGTACACTCCGCCAAACTTCAAAATCTGCTGCTGGGGTGGAGGGCACTGACAGGCACGAACGCCGTAACTGCACATGACTTGTTTCCTGCCTTAGAGAGACAACACAAAAACACAACCCCATTAAAAAAAAAACATACAGCATGCTTCAAGATATTGCTGGTGCTCAGCAAGAGCAAGCCCGACCTCAGAGGCTGACGGCGACGCAGGCGGCGGCACAATCGGCAGATGCTTGACAGCAGCCGGCGGCACTGGCGAGCGCTTGCCGGGGCACTGGCCCTGCAGCCTGTGCCCCTCATACTCCCATCTTCGGTGTCACCCGCTGCGGGGCTCACAGCCCCAACCCGTGGTGGCAGGCCAGGCCTTCATCCTGCACGGGGCTTTCGGGAAAGGGGAATTTCTGGTCTGGTGACCCTCAGAGGCGGTTGAGGACCAGTAAGCTCAGATCTGCCATTCTCATCGCCCAGCCAACGCTACCCTACAGAACCCGTGTCCTGAAACAATCAGTTACCGTGTGAAATGGGAGGGGGGCTTATATGACTGATTTTATTCTAACTAAAAAGAAATACTACCAGGTCGCTCCCACTGTTTCCATACCAACGCCACAGAGAATGGTGCAAATGGGGGCCTATGATCCTGTTTTCTTCACGCTTTCCGGCCACCTCTCCCTCACCAGGTCCGTGGACCTGTCCTATGAAGCCTTGAGCAGCGCTGGAGGTGGGGGGGGAGTAGGACGGGAGGAGGGAAGGGAAAGGAGAGGAGAGGAGAGGAGAGGAGAGGAGAGGAGAGGAGAGGAGAGGAGAGGAGAGGAGAGGAGAGGAGAGGAGAGGAGAGGAGAGGAGAGGAGAGGAGAGGAGAGGAGAGGAGAGGAGAGGAGAGGAGAGGAGAGGAGTGCCGGCAGACAAGCAGCCACCTTGAGCTTGCACAGCGGTGCAGGGCGGGAGCGGGATCAGGCCTGGCTGCCAGGCATTGCCAGGCAGCTACGTAAATAGGCAGGACAACATTTCGACACCAGGCGTGTCCGTTCCCAGTGTTTACCCCAAAACCCTCCTGATTTAAAAAACAAAAACAACAACCAAACTGCAGTGAAATGGCTGAAACATGTTGTAACCATCTGTGAAACTCAGGCTATCATTACACGACAGGAGGAGGGGGAAAAAGGGAGCGAGACAGCAATTTGAGGGAAAACCCCCCCAGCGAGAGCCAGAAGTGGGTCAACAGCTAACTACAAACAGGGATCGAGAACGGCGGCATCTCCGGCACTTCTTACCTTGCGGGCGAGGGAGGCTGGCGTTGAGCTGGCCGAGGAAAGCGAGAGGGCTGGCGTGCCTCCTGCACACCCCGTCGCTCTCTTGGCGTGCCCGGCTCTCCTTCCTCACCCGGCCGGGCGTGGGGTGGTGGTGTTTTGTTTTTTTTTTTCCCTCTTTTTACGACACCCTCCCTGCCTCTCCTAGGTAAGCGGCAGAACTGGCTCTGCAGCAGGAAGTGGAAGAGGCACACACGGCACGGCACGCAACGGCACGGCGGCAGCGGCGGTGGGAGAGCCTTCGCAGGGGAGTGACACTGTGAAGCTTGAAACCCTCTCGCAGTGCCTGCGTGCGGCTCGCTCCCTCTCTCGTAGGAAGCCAGGCTGCCTCTGCGTGAGCCCCGCAGATAAAGAACTGTAGGGGAAACCTGGTGTGATTCCTAAACCGTGTGCTCCGCCGGGAAAGCCAAACGTTAAACCAACTGTGATTCAGACCACTGAAGACAAGCACATGATGGGTGTGAGATCTATATAAAGAACAAAAGAAGGATTGCTCTCTGTGTTGTTTTTTTTTTTAGGTTGGACTTCTAGACACTTCCAAGTTTCTCTCTGCACCTCCAAGGAGCAGAAATTCGCTTTTCCTACAAGCTGAAGCCCTTACATATCCACACAGCTCCTGAAAGCCGAGCAACACCGCTGCTGACGGTGTGGTGGGGTTCGAAGAGCCCCGGTGAGCCACTCCGGCTGCTTCGCCGGCGCAGTGCCGGGCTCCACAGCAGCCGTCCCCGGTGCTCCTGCTGGACGCAGCTGTCTGTCCCAGCCTACAACATTTTCCTGGCCCCCCGCTCGGCGCAGCTCCCTGCCAAGAAGCTCTTCCTGATCTTTAGCCTACATTTTCTCACTTTAACCCTGGGAGGAGTCTGGCTTGGCCACAACTTGTGCACGGCTCTTCATCCTCCGCTTGTCCATGGCTGCTGCCTTAACACTTGATCAGCCAGCCTGTGCACTCGGGGACGCCTAAACCACCCCCGAGGCCCTTGCTCGGGCAGCGCCACTACTTCTCCTTCCTGCGTCCTTCCCATGGAAGGGCAGTCATTCCCCTTCCGTGGCAGTTCCTCCCCCCGGACGGGCAGGCTGCCCTGCCATCCCCTGTTTGCCGTTGCAAGGTGAAGCTGTCACCCAAGCACTTGTTTCCTCTTGTCGGGGACTCACTGCCCACACTACCGAGCACTAAATGCCATTGTACCGGCAGAGACTCCCCACGTCAGCCCATCCCTCCGGCTGGCAGTGCTGGCCCCCTCCTTCCCTCCCTCCCTCCTCTGCCGAGGCGCAGGCCAGCAGGACACCAAGCCTTCCTTTTGGGGCATCCCACAGCTGTCCTTCACTGTCCCCAGACTGCCCAGTCAACGCCTGCTCTGCCAGCGGGTCCCAGTCAGATCCAGACATGACGGGAGGCCGAAGCTTGTGGCTGGAGATGCTGCATTGCAAGCGTGGCCATTTGAGTCAGCTCAGGGTTTAATCCCTCTGGTTTGGACTCCAGCGTGGTGGCCCTGCTGCACAGCCGTTTCCCAAACACCCCCCAGAAGCTGGCGTTTCCAGCAGGGCTGCCTCAGCCCTGAGTTGTGCCAAACCCGGCTCTGGCAGCTGCCCCGCTCGTGGGCCATGGTGGGGAAGGGCAGCGAGGAGCCAAAATCAGGGTGAATGTAGGCAGGATGGGAGCAGGGAAGGAGAGCTGCTCTGAGGAGTGCCTGACCTTCCTGCAGCTTACACGAAGGTCTTGTGCAGTGTTTGTAGCACGCTGAGCAGCTCCCCAGGGGCTGCAGGCAGCAATGGCTGGGCACAGGGCCCTGACAGGCAGTCTCCCACGGGGACATTGCACCAGTATGTAACGACACCCCAGTCTTTGTAGGGTTTGTTTCTAAAGGCCTCTGCTGTGCAGCCATCAAACACCTCTCCCTTCGCTCAGTGGAGTGGCCTCCTTTGCCAACAACGGTTATGGACAGTCTTCTTCCATCCTCCGCTGGTCACACCCCGGACACCGGGCTGCAACACGCAGCAAGTGACAGTGGAACCTGCCTCCCCTGTAGGCAGCTGCCACTGCCCAGAGGAGGGTGGCGGTGGCTGTGGCCCACACCAGCTTGGCCAGGGTCCCTGTCTGGTGGGGTGCCAGGAGGCCGGCATGCCTCTGAAGCATGTGGGATGTGGCTGGACAGAGAAGCCGCAAAGCCTCAGGCTGGTCGTTTTCACACAGGATCACACAGACAACCACAGAATGGCTGAGGTTGGAAGGGACCTCCCGAGGTCATCTGGTCCAACCCCTCTGCTCAGGCAGAGACACCTAGAGATGATTACCCAGGACCATGAGCAGATGGCTTTTGAATATCTCCAAGGATGGAGATTCCACAGCCTCCCCGGGCAACCTGTGCCAGTTCTTGGTCACCCTCACAATAAAAAAGTGTTTCCTGATGTTCAGAGGGAACCTCCTGTGTTTCAGTTTGTGCCCACTGCCTCCGGTCCTGTCACTGGGCACCACTGCAAAAAGCCTGGCTCTGCCCTCCTTGCACCCTCCCTCCAGGTATTTATATATATTGATGTGATCCCTCCTGAGTCTTTTCTTCTCCAGGCTGAGCAGTCCCAGCTTGCTTAGCCTTTCCTCGAACATCACACGTTCCAGCCCACGCTCCATCGTCTCTGTGTCCCTTCGCCAGGCTCTCTCCGGTAGCTCCATATATATTTTACTTGGCCACCTAGAAATGCCCCTGGGAATTAATGCTATCTAGTCAGCATTCAGTCTCCGGGGGTCATTTTCATCCTGACCACTTGTACATAATTTCATTTGAAGTGGTATTTGTGGCCCAAAGAACGGCATGCAGAGCAGCCTGGCTCCTAAGGATGTGATGCCTGGGGAACATGCTGTGAAATCTGGCCCTCGTGAGCACTTCCAGGTCCAGAAATCACACCTATGGACCTAATGGTGTCTGCGGCCGCTGCCAAAGGACCAGTCTCTGTCCCCTCTTTAACTTGCCAAACCCCAGAAACCAGCAGGTACTCAGAGCAGTTCCTCTCCCTTGAGCTTCACGTACTTTCTTAGCAGCCTGACAAAGAGAAAAAAACCCAAATCCCACATGAAAGGCGTTCTCTGCCAGCTGTGTTAACAGCACTGTCTGCTGAGTGGGTTTCAAAGCAAAGATGAGGTCCAGCACAAACCTAAGTACCCTCCCACAAAGTTGTAGAAACTGCTATCAATGAACTCGTTTTTGGATTAGGAAACGTAGCACATAGATCTCCAAGTTTATTTCGGCATTTCAAAAGCCTCCCCGGTCCCCGAAACCGAGGCTGTCCTAAGTGCTTTCTGAAGGCCTGTTTTATGTTTCTGAAGCCTTCCTACTGACTTCGCTGAAAAGCCGGATGAAACTCTGAACTCTTTAAAGTTACTATCTCATTCACACGTTATTTACAAGCAGAATGTGATGCGTCACATTGGGCCCGTCATAGAAAGTGCAGATTAATATTCAAGTGCAGGACTAGTGTTTTCATTGGCAAGGCAGCTAACATGGAGCTTTTTTATAAAAAAGTGGTTTCTAGTCCTTGTGTTATTTCTTTTTTGATTAGGAAGATAATGTCAATATTGAGTGCCACTTCTTGTATTTTCTACTGCATCTATACATTCGGAGTACTAAATCATTAAAGTTTTTGCTTCCAAATGATGAACTGCTGAAATAAAGTGCTGTCACGTTGCTCCACTTTGAACATTGGTGCTGTGGATTCATCTGGAGACCTTGCAATGAGCATTTAATCCCATCTGCCTCAGCGTAACGCACACGACACTCCCACTCCAGTGCTCTGTGTTTGGCTTGCCCCTTGCTGCTTTTGCGCGACGAGGGAAACTGGGGCTTTCTTTCACGTCTTGCTGTTTAGATTGCTAGGCACTTGCCTAAAAAATATTTTCCACTTGTTTATTTTAAGGCTTTTGCTTTGACATTTTTCAGTCATGCCCTGGAGAGGCACCTGAAAGGAAAGAAAATAGTACCCGGATGGTAGCTTGTGCAATGCTTCTAATTAAACGTTGCACAATGACAAAAACCCTCCTGCCATTTGTTAAGGTTTTCCCCACAGCATTATACATCCTCTTAATTAAGAGCAGAAGCTAAGTAATACCTATTTTATTCCCCCTTGCTTCCAATTAGTCATCCATTGATCATTACCCACTCCACATTTGACAATTAACAGAGCCCCCTCTCTCCGTAGGACCGGGATGTGTGTTCCTTCAGAAACGGCACGTCTAGAATAACGCGAGGGGAGCTGCGTGGGCGAGCCGCGGGGCGAGAGGCAGGGGGAAGGGGAGGAGAGGGCCACCCAAGTGGAACAAAGGCCGTGTAACATATGCAAATGTTCAGTGTGCGGTATGTGCTGTATACGCGGGATGTATACGAGGTCATACACGAAGCTCAGCTGGCGGCGGCGCTGCTCCGGGGAGGCATGGGAATTCAAGTGACCGCTGGAGCTCTCGTATGATCAAATGTGCCTAGTCCTCTGAGATGCAAGGCGGTTCCCGATTTGGCTCTTTGCTGCAGCTTTTTTAGGAAAGCAGGAGTCAGCATCTGCTTCTCCATCGTCACCGGGGCCAGGGACTGTGGGCTGTGCCAAGACAGCCCCCGCCAAGTCACCCCAAGACCCATCTGAAGCTACGCACAGCCATGCCCGAGCCGCGGCCGATGGCCAGGAGCGCGGCAGCTCCGGGAGGCAAAGGGGCATCCAGGGAAGCCGCAGGCCCCTTCTGCATCGCCGTTCCCTCCCGGGACCCTGGCCCCACGACAGGGACGGCCCCAGTGACCAGAGGGATGCGCTGGGACCACCGCACCCCTTCCCCAGCAGCAGGGACCCTTCCTGTCCTGGTGGGAGCTGCTAGCTGGGGAAATCCAGCAGCGCAGGGGGGCTGGAAGTCAGCCCAGAGCCTGGACGGCGGCAGTGAATACAGCGTTGGGGACGGCAGGGCTTTCGGGCAGGCCGCCGGCATCACGGTGAGCCCCAGGGTCAGCGAGTGAGTCTACGCCATGGTCAGAAAGCTTCCCTGCAGCCTTCTTTCTTTTTTTTCTTTTTTTCCAGATGAAAATCCATCCATCACAGGGCTCAGGGGTTTTGTGTGAAGCTGACAATAAGTGGCTGAGCAAACTCCACAAGACCCTGGTTGCTGGGGCTCAGCAACAAAAGCTGATGTACAAAAAAGCAAACCAGAGCCCTCGGCAAGCTCTAGCCCGGCCGTAGAGGAAGGAGATAATCTCATTTCTTTGCTCTTTGCCCTTTTAGCTATTCACAGGGTTTAATGCTGAGTTATTCCCAACAATGAGCCGAACGATCAAACTCCCATCTGGCCTGGCCGGGCAGACGCAACACTTGCTCTCCAGTCACAGGCACACCAGTCCTGAGATTTTTTTCCCCCATCTCGAATGCACTCGCCCCATGACAGAGAAGATATTTACACTTGGTAACAGAAACCGCAGTTGAGGCTCACCAGCCTGCTCTAATCTGATCACCCAAATCCCCGCATGCAGCGAAACACAGGCGCTGCGAGCACAGCTGTTGCTGCAGCCTTTGGATCTCCCCGTACCCGACGCGATGCACAGCTCACCAGCTCATGACCTGATTTTCCTGGCAGGGCACTCTTCTCCCCTTGCAGCCCTCCTGCGCGCTCACACCACAGGCCCCAAGCTGCAGCCAAGCCCTCGGGAGCAATGGTTTCCCCCCCCCCGACTTTGAAATCCACTGCAGGTTGCTCTTTGCTGTAGCCAGAGAGCCCCAGCATCACCGGGCTGCGGCAGCAGAACTTGCCGCTACCTACCGCTCTCCCGGCCCAGGAACTGGGGTTATAACTGAGCATGTAGTGGGAGCCAGGGGAAAAAAAAAAGGGAAGGAAAAAAAAAAAAGAGACGCTCTTTTGTTGTTAACACCGTTTTGTCCTCTAATCTGCTCACGTCCTGGTCTTACATTTTCGTTCAGCGTTCAGCTGCAGGGGAGGAATACAAGGAGATGGATTGATGTTGGTGCAGGTATAGATGTTTTTGTGTGTGAATTGCATTTTGAGATATAGATACATACACACACACACACACACACACACACAAACACAAGAACACTGTATTAAAAGTCAACAGAAAATATGTCACAGACTTAGGTGAAACGAGCATTTCCCCTCTAATACTCAAACGAATCTCAGTGAGCTGGCTTTAGCTGTCAGAGGCTCTCCCGACAAATTCAGAAGCACTGGGAAAGACAGACTGATGCCCTGCGCCAGCGGCATCCTGGCAAGGTGCCTCTTTCCCTTTTCTGCTGAAAGAACGTGGGCTCTGGTTTGGTCTGTGCAGGAAAACCCAGAACTGAAGTGCCCCCTTCTTCAGTTAAGATGGCAGGGAGTGCTGCCCCGACCGACAGGAGCCCCGTCAGTGATAAAATTTCCCCGTGTATGAGTCACAGGAAATTATAATCACTGCTTACCAAGACTGCAGAACACAATGAGATTTCTGAGCTACAAACAGACTTCAATTATTCTTGCAAGACAGACAGACCCTCAAACTGACACGATTAGAGAAAATAAATATCCTTTTGTCTGCACTGCTGGTGGTAATTTCCCATTAGACAGGAAAAGCCTTCTTTGATGAATGAATATTGTCTACGCATTAGAAGAGCTACTGTGTATCTCCTAATAGCTCTTGCATGCTTGGGCTCAGCCTCATGCGAGGCCCGTAAACCCCTCGGGTGCAATGTGGTAGCATTCATTAGTCTACTGCATTTTTTTATTGCAGTATTTGAGAAAAGGATGGTGCCTATTCAAATAGATCTCAGCAACTTCCCACTCACCTTGAAGTTACGTGGCAAGGTCAAATTCATTTAGCAATCCGCCTTCTTGGTCTGCAGGTAGCTCTTCAGAGGCTAGAGGCTTCAGGAGAAACACTCGCACTGGAGACTGATTTTCCATTTATGATTATTGTTGCAATTTTAGCAGTTAATCACTTTTCTCTTTTGCATTTACTTTGCTTTTCTACAGCCGTAATTAAATCACAACCAGAGTGTCACAAAGAACTAAGTCGAGCACTGTTTGCAGAACGTCATGCTAGGGCCTTTGACCAACTCTGGACCATTTCGAGGACCCACCAAGGCTCAGGTCGTTTCCTTCCCACAGAAACCTGTTAACAGACGTTAATCCTACTAACCGTCCCTTTCGCAGCAGTGTAGCATTTCCACCTGCCATTCTTCCTGGGACTGGTGTCGGATTAAGCTTGGCCTAGAGATGCCTGGGTCAGGTCGCGGAGTCCTTTCGGATGCCAGCAGATCGCCTTCTCTGGAACTTCGCCACGGCACCATGGATCGGTTGGGAGTCAGGGCGGCAGGTGAGGGGAGTGTTTGGCCAATTGTTTTTATCTGAATAGGATTTATTTAGCCTTACATTAAAAAAAATAAAATTGGAGGGAACAGGAGATTTTGAATCTGATAATTCAACTTTTACAGTCACCACACAGCTATTTGTGGTGTATACACGGTGCTTAAGAAAAGGTTTTCATTAATTTATAGCAAAAATGCTAACAACCTTGTTTATATTTTTGCTAATGTTTTTATTTGAGAGATTAAAAAACCCAAACAACAAAACTCCCAACATTAAGAAAAAGAAGCAGAAGAGCTACCGATGAGAAATGGTCTGGACTTGCCACTCAACAGCGGCACCAGTCTGCACACAAGCCAGCTGCAGGCAGAGATGCGGCAGGGACCAACATGGTACTCATAGACCGAATGCCGTACAAGAAACAACAAACCCCAGAGTCAGAAATAAAGGCCATCAAACCCCAACAACGCCCCATCCGAGTCTTACTTCCAACAAGAAATATAGGTGAGACTGATGTTTTAGGCTCATCCTGCATTACAGATGGAAACTGTACGTAAGTTTGTGGCACAGCAAATGCTGCTAAGCAACTTGGCAGAATGGCCGTGCTTTGCCAGTGAGCGCTGGGCTGAGGAGGTGACATTTTGGCTTGGCCAGCCCGCGGAGTTACTACGGAGTCCTCAGTTCAGTGGATGATGTTTTAAGGCAGGGGGGTAGCTGTGTGAAAAAGAGGACCACAACTCGCTTTGTAAGTACTAAGAGGAAGCTAAAAGTCCAGCCAGAATTACGGCCTCTTCAGTACTCCACAGCTACAGGTACAGCAACATTGAATATAGCATGTACATAACATTACTTATAGACTCTACATGTAAAACGTTAACCAATTTATCATGGAAATCTGGTAACAAGCAACATTGCCATATAAATTCACGCTTCGAGAAAGGCTAAGTGTGGAACCTTCCTTTGCAAGAGGATTTTCAGTCAATGTTTCCTATAGAAAATATTAAAACGACGACGATGATTTGTTCTCTGAATCTCAATTCATTATTGGGTTAGTTCTCAGGAATGGAAAAAGGTTCTTTTTAGAAAATGTGTGAATATTCAGAATATGAATTCACCATCTAAGTATCAAATAATTTAAAAAAAGTTTCAACTATCAGGAAGTCTTACTTGGCTGCAACATTTTAAAGCAATAACAGCGATACAAGGCATAGAAAATCTTTTCCTGCAACACTTGTAAATGTAAAAGTATTCACGTTAAACGCAACAGAACTACTACAGAATAAACTGCTTGTAGAACAGGGAAATGAGAGACTAGCTCTGCATTCAACCACCTTCCTTACAGTTGAACTCCAGCGGTTTAAGAACATATTACCTTCATAATTTGGAAAATGATGTCCCACAGGTAACTGGTCTGCATACTCCTATGAAATATGATGTCCCAAATGGCAAGACACCCCTTTGAGTTTATATCTCATCTCCACCATTACCTCCACAGTTGAAACAAAAGAACAACTATCCAAATGTAAAATGCTCTGGTTTTTAATTACTAAATTAAGAAAGTTAAACAGTTTTAAAATGTAAACTTGCAAATAAACCATAACAAAATGTAATTAAGACTTTAAAATTTGCAACTCAGTATTAAAAACTCAATAGAAATAGAAAGGAATTTTTTTTTTTTTTTTTTTTTTTGGTTAAACGTAAGTAACTCAAGGCTGGTACAGACAACTGAAAAGGTAATACTTTGTTCTGTGCATCCTCCATGAAATGTAAAGAAGTGCATAGTAATTCCACTGGAGAACTTGCAGACATAAAGAAAGTAATTTCATTAGCAGTACAGGACATTTAACACACTTATTTTACAATGGAAAAATGTTACACATAAAACAGAAAAATCCTAGTTGCATGACCAACAGTTTAGCAGGTGGACATGGCTAAAATGCTACGATTTTTCAGACCATGTGAATGTGGTTACACTGTTTAATAAATCTTTTCGAAACGTTTCAGTATACATGTTTTCATACAAGAATTCCTTGCAGTTTCCATTTTCCAGTTCAAACGGCGATGGTGTAGTTTTCTTGCTTTAAATATGTTCGTTTTAATTTCAAGAACAAATCATCACACACTTGTCAAACATTGGAAACATTACTGTAAATACAGCACATGATTCCTGAAAGAGCAAAGTTACAACCATCTACAGGTACATAATCATAAACAAAAAGTGCAATCCAATTTAAAAAAATCATGCTTGGCAAAAGCCAAAAATTAGATCACTGGCTTTCAGAATCCCACCAGTGTTTTCATGTCTGCAGTAAAATTATCGCTTTCTGGGTACTGCTGCAGCAGGGTTCATTCAGTTCCAAATGAGTCTCCTCTGCAATAGCACCCATATACTGTATGTACACGTATGTATATATATTATATATATTTTATATATAAAAAAGCAAAAAACCAAACACCTGTCCTGATTTTTTTTTTTTATTTGTTAAAACATGAAAAAAAATGTTTTAGACAAAGAGGCCACTTCTGGAAAATAATACTTTTAGTTGAATCAGGAGAAGACTAGTTAAAATCACACAGGTTTTGCGTTTTAAAAAAAGGAAAGCGCTAGGATCAGTTATTGGCACTGAGTTACTATTTACAATGAACAGAGGTTTCGCAGTTTACGTAACATCAATACAATGAAGTTTTGGAGTCTTTCTCCCTTTCATCCAGGACATTCAGATTATTAGGACAAGTGGTTGTAGGCAAGGGCTGCGGAAGTTCCCAGCTTCAGCCCCTCCTGCGCACGGTGGTGCTGGAAGATGCTGCACTCTGGAGAAGCCGATCACGGAGTTGGAAGCTGAAGGACAGGTGGGGCAGGGCCGAGAAACACCCGGTAATTCATGACTGTGTCTGGAGACCAGGGATTTACAGGTTGTCACCGGGCTGGTACTGGGGTTCTGTTGCGGTGAAGTAGTCTTCAAGGAAACCCTGCAAATATTCGAAAGTTGGACGCTCCTCTGGGTCTTTTTTCCAGCAGTGGATCATAAGCTCGTGCAAGGAGATGGGACAGTCCTGGGGACACGGCATCCGATAACCACGTTCTACTTGCTCCAAGACTTCACGGTTATTCATGCCTGTAAAGAGCAGCCAAATCCACACTGTTACATTACAGGAAAATGAACTCGAGTGTAACTATATCTACGATACACATGGTTTTGTCGATCATACTGATTTCTTCTAGTTCGGTCAAGAGAAACAAGACCACCCCGATGTCCTGTCTCAGCTCTTCATCTTCTGCAAGGTAACCTGGGTTATTTTCTTTCTCAGAGGAGCGCTTTAGGATCCAGTGATGAGTGAAGAGCTGCTCTCATGGTTACCCTCTTAGCTTACGCACAATGGGCAGGATTTGGCACATTCCCGCCCCAGCAACAGGAGCCGCGAAGTGTACGATGTGAAGTGGTTGAAGGAAATAACACACACTGTTCAAAATTCTAGAAATGAAGATGAATTTCTGAAACCCTCACACTGAGCGTGGGCCTTTCTTGATGTGCTCTGTGAGGTCACGCTGCAGAGACTTCAAGACAAACTCTGCTACCTCGGGCTACCAGGGATGTCCAGCAGCATTACCTTCAACACTGGTTCAGCAGCTTTCTGCTGCTGATGATCTGCACTCCCTCAATCTGTGCTGGTTAGTGTTGTTTCTACTGTATTCCATTGTTCCACCCCAACCCAGCAGAGGACAAAGTTGCTCAGAAGATGAGTCAACCGCCAAGCAAAACAGCTCCACTGCAGAACCATAGCTCTCTCTCACAGAAGGTAAAAAGTTACATTACCACCATGCTTGTCTCTAAGAGGCAAGCCAGGCCCTTTGCTACCTTGTCTTCTCTAGGCAACCCCTTCAACCCTTGATTCCTCTGCTGAAGTATTTTTCACTATACATTAATTGAAGTCAACCTCAACTTTAGTTTGAATAGCTCTTCCAGTAATTCTTTTGGCTTTTAACAGTACCAGGAGTAAGACTAGCACTGCTGCCACGCAGAAGTATTTCAGAGAAAGCACACACATTGACTGCAAGCTTTGTGGCTTGCCAGTTGGCAAGCCCTGCTCCAGTGCTCTGCTGAAAAATATCCGCAGGTTTCAGTCCCCTGAGTTAGTGGGTCCTGCCAAACAGCTCTGCAGGAGAACTAGGAGGGACAGTTCAATTCCTCCATGACTGAATCTAGAAACCAGCACCTTGATGTTGCTCTTTCTGTTAGCTTATCCTCCCCCTGGCTTCTATGACACCATCCTTCCCTGGGTCTCCTCCACTCTGTTCTTGCAGGGTGTCCTCTTGAAGAACTTTCTTTTCCCACCTTCAGGACCCAGGGGATCTTCTCTTTTCCCTCTACCCCATATTTTTGGTAAACTTTTTTGTGAGAAATAATTCAACTACCTTCTTTAGTACAGATTTATTTGTTTGCTCTACACTTTGACTAGTGGGAATACTTGGACTGCAGCTGTTACATGATAATCTGATGCTATGGATTTCACACATTCAGGGTGATTGTGCAGAACAAAATAAAGAAAGGCTGCAGGATGTGGAAGACGAAAATTGGTGAGACACAAAGGCCAACAAAAGAACCCCATCTCTGACCACCATTGCCCACAAAAACCCTCAAGTGTCACTCTGAGAACCACTGAATCTGACTTTCACATCGGGTCTCAGAATTTAGGTTCCTACCCTGTTCGGTTTCTTTATTTTTTTTACAGAGTTTAGAACTTCTTGCAACATGATACTGGAGTATCCTTAATCTGCACAGCATTTAAACTGGTAACTTAGCTGTATCCTGGGATTTGGTTTTTACTCTGTGTCCTCATGTCCTGGCTTTGTTTAATTCTTAAAGATGTTTTGAAAGAAACATCTTCAAAATACAGTCTTTCCCTGGCCATCCACATCTAGATTCATGTTAGGATTACGAAACACCTTTTCATCTTATCTTGACAGGGTAATTTTCTCCTGCTGATATCCATTTGCAATGTCTCTGCAAAGATCATTTTCCTAGCCTGTTGTTGTAACCACCCCTTGCATGGTCTTGCCACTCGCTCCTTGTTGCCTACTACGTGAAAAACGAGCTGCATGTCTTCGTTTTCAAGATCTGTCACAGGCTGCCCCGCTAGCATTTAGGCTGTTGTTTGGCCATGTCCTGGTTGATTCACAGTTCTGGTTAGCCTACTGCAGCACCTCTGATTTTCAAAAAAGCACTGATGTGCTGTTCCTTATGCTGCCTGTCGCTCATGGAGGAACCTCCTCCGAAAACTGCCTCATCCTCCTACAAACCTCTCCTTACTGTTCCCTTTAGCAGTGATAATTGCAAAAAGAAAAGTTAGATTACTGATTTACAGTATTCCTTATCCTGCAGACCAACACTTTAGCACTCGTTTCTTGTGTTTGATTTATCACCCGCATCTACCCACTGTATTTTTGGTGCTAAATGTTCATTGGGTAGGAACAAACACTTTATATGGCAGCTGAAGTGGTCCGTGGGTAGGACTTCACAGAACGATGCAAAGAGAGCAACAGCCCTCTGCAGACATCAGATTCTGCATAGAGTTAAGGTTCTCCTGTATTATCAACTGAGTTAAGGTTCTCCTGTATTATCAACTGCAAACTGATGTTGTCAGGTCACACAGGTTCACAACCAACCATAAAAGCTTGCCACATGCTGAACAAACTTTTGGGTGTTCCTCATTATCCAACAGGAACATTTTCAAACATATTCTACTTTTTTATTAGATTACAGAACAATGCTAGTGGTCTGTTAGTCATCACCAACCCAAAGGCAGCACCAACCCAAACCTTCTGGCCTTGCTGTTTTCAAGATGCTACAGGAAAAAAAAATGGGCATTTTGCTCACATTGTGTTCTCAGTATTAGGTTTTTTTAAATTTGTGTTTTGAACAAAAAACTGCACTCCTTTTCATATCCTTTTCTGTGAATTGGCTGAGTTACCTTATGTTTTGGGATAAGAACTTCTTCTGTACTTTTCTTCCTTTACATATTAAAGGCTATGAAAGTAAGTGTTAGCAGTAACTCCTCTATTGTATATACCTAAACCACAAACAAATTACAGTCTTTGTTTTTATTTTGGCAGTGGCCCTTTAAGTATAACATGGATGGAAGCAACAGCAGCAGAAAAGCTCCTTCCCAACTGATTTGTTATTCTAAGATATCAAATGTTTGGTATTTTTATCCAGTGCATTAGTCAGTGTTGCAAAGCACACTCTGAAACTTCATAATGAACTGGATGCTGGAAGAAAAACCCTGAGGAGAGAGAGGGGGGAGGAAAAACATAAACAGCTCTTCACTTCCCTTTTTTTTCAAAAAAATAGAAAAAAACATAAAAGAGACATTGCTGTCTGAAATCATAGTAGTTTTTTGTCCCTGGAAAGTCAGTAAAGCCAGATTTTCTCATCACACTCAAATCCAGGAAAATGCCCTTCTTTCCTTTTTCCTTTCCCCTCCCTCCCAGTAAAACCCAGATATGAAACTAAACCAAGTAATCCTCATGTTTCTTACTGGAATTCGTACGTCCAGCAAGGGCTGCAGCACCTAGGACTTGCCAAAGAAATTCTGTTGGTTTTGACACGTGCTAGTAATTTAAAAAAGGAATTTCAAATACATTTTTTTCAAAATTGATTTGATTATTAGTCAGACTTACAAAAATAGCAGTGTTTCAGGTATGTTTTATGTCTTAAAAGGCCTATTTATGTTTACAAACCTATTATCTAGATTTGTTTATCTTATCCTACAAGTTTTAGTGTTCTCTTTTGATAGCAGGAGCCTGTTGTATCTGCACTTCTAACACCACAGAGAGAATATTTGAACAGCCTGTACAATTCCTCTCTCCTAATGAATACCCGAGAGTTTCAACTCTTTTGGTAAATAATAAATGAAATTCTGCTTGCAGTAGGCTTCCAGACCCCTTAAAAGTTTATCCTAAAATCCTTAAATCTGTGGAATAAACTACTCAGCAATATTCTTCTGTAGACTACAGCTATTTCACCTGCTTGAAAATCAGTTTGTGCTCATGATGTTTCTTGAACTACCATTTGGCCCAAGCAGGAAGCCAAAAGATGGCTTTTCCATTAGCTTTTTATTCCCTGAGAAGAGCAAAAATGAAATAACCTCCCACCATCCTGCTTTACTAGTGAAACCTCCAATAATCTTAGGGTGCCACAGGATATGGCTACTTTAATGCTCAATAAAATAAAAATTTACTGCCCATATGGACTGGGGGCAGAAACGTAATGCTGCTTGACTTTTCCTAGAAAAGCTATAGTAGAAAGAGTTACTGTGACATAAAATAGGATGTAAAGTTTCCAGTTGTGGGTGAAGCAAACACTAGAAAGTGCTTTGGAGGGCTCTGAGGAGCTTGATTAGATGGAGCACAGCAGATGTGCAAATAGCACGGATCTGGGCAACGCTGCTCTTCCAGAAGACAGGAAACATTACTGTAACTCGGCAGCATCCCCACATCCAAAGCTAATAAACTATATAGATTACTTCAGGCGACATGCAGTCCAGTGAGGACAGTGATGATTTTAAGCCACTTTACTCTTGCCTTCTTCTGTTGGACTGAGAATTATGCTCCTTCAAGACCCACTACATGTTTTCAGACCAAAAAGCAAACTAATACAGACAAAAATGCTTAAACTAGGACTCTTAAAACAATAGCTCAGCTTCTGTCCATCCCAAGAAATGCTGTATTTCACAGTCTCCAAGAATCCAGAGCCGTGCCTCTGCTTCTGTTCAAAGGTTTCTCAGGCATGGACATGTTGGCCCTTTTCTAGTACAGCTGAGAAGCTAGCACAGTGTAGTCCTCCAGAGGGGCAGGACCCTGTTGGCACTCAGAGCATGCTCTCGAAAGAGAGAGGTACAATGGAGGCAGGTTGATTTTTGCGTTTTGTTCAGTTTGATCTCGAAGCAGTATTCCTAACTTCCATGGACAGCCCCAAAGAAAAGCCGGAGGCGAGGGCACAGGGATGGGATATGGGGCTTAGGCAGGGAGATTATTCCATATGCAGGCACAATAGTGCACTCAAGGCAACAGGAAAGCTGATCCTGAAGGAAGACAACCGTTGAAGCATAATGCTGTTCTTACTGAGCACAATATGAACCTAGTTATTTCTGTGCAAAAGTAGTAATAACTTTTAAAAATCTGGAAGTCACGCCACTTCATTTAGAAATTAAGACCTGAAAACTGCCAACAATTCCTCATCCTTAAAACACCCACAAAGCTAGGCTATCAATATCTGTTTGTTTGTGGTTTTTTTTTTAAATAAGTTATTATTTGCTTGGTGTAAGCGATGCAACTTTGAGCTACCATGTTTGTGAGTGGTGCTTTAGTACCTGCAAAGAAACCCACCTGAGCTTATCTGTGTTATGTGCTGAGCATGCATCTCTCGACTTCTTACCTGCCACCCATGATGAGGGTGCACACCTGTATGTCGGCTCACCAGTGTGGACTTGGCCCCAGGCTTGGGCAGCGTATCATGCGCTCCCTGGCACTTGTGTCCCAGCATCCCCCAGGGATGAGGAGGCTGAACGCAGCTCCCCAGGGACTGCAGAGCTTCTTGGAGCCCAAACTCAAAGACCTGCCTGGCTGGAGGCAGCAATGTGGATAGCGTTGTGGTGGCTGTCACACTGGCCATAAAACGTGAATGATGCTCTTGATTTGAAAAGTGCAGCAGAAAGCAGAAGGGGCAACTTCAGAGGTGCTTCTTTAGCCTAACCAAAAGGCAACATGTTAAAAAACCCAAACTCGCTGACTACTGCTAGAGAAATGCAGCCTCCTACTCTTAAACTCCATTAAAAAAAACCCAAAACTAAGATCCAAGGGGAATTTGTGAAAGGGGAAAGAAATCGACTGAGAAAGGTCAGCTAAGCAGACTTTTTTTAAAACTTGGCTCCTCTTCTGCCCTTATCTAGTTTTTACTTTCCCACTGTGGTAGTGGAAATAGAACCTCAATGCCCAGAAAGACTGTGGAAGTTGCTTATTTCAGTCTGCTGCTTTGTGAAAAGAATAGGAAAGCATTAGGGAAGGCTAGAAAAAACACTAAGTTTGTTATTATAGCGGTCCATTACGTCCATTGACAAGAAACAGGCTTGGCTGAAGGATGAAGATGAGGACACCTATTAAGAGCCAGTCTTGCTTCTGGGAGCTGTAGGGTCTCAGGCAAGGCTTGATTATGAACTCCAGCCTGATCTTCATCTCTGTCAGCAAAACCTTTACTGCTCACATGTCCTGCCACTGCTCCAGCCTCTCTTCCAAAATGGGGCATCAGGACAGCAACTGGTTGAAATCTGAGGGACAATGAATGCCAAGACCTGTTCCACACACAGTATGTTCCCCTCCTATATACTGCCCGCCTTCTGTCTTCCTCCTTGTGCTTCTCCCTCCTTCCACACAAACTTAAAACAATGCCTGGTTCTCCAAGGCATGAGGTACACTGCCCTGTGGGCATAGTTACCACCATAGGGCTGGCGTGCGTGCTATAAATAACCTCTCCAGACATTAAGATCTTGTCAAGCAAGAGAGCAACCTTCTGTCTGAGGGCCTCTCCCCGCTCCCCCTGGCCTGCTACAAGCTGTAAGCAGGAGATCAGAACAACATGCCCACGACCATTTCAGAAACTGGGCATTACAGCAGAGTGACAGCTCCACGACCCTCTTTGTTTCAAGGCTGACCCTTTCCAGAGCTTGCAAATCCACATGCCTTGGATGCCAAAGTGGTTGGCAGTGCCTCCAGACTGGGTTCTCTCACCTATAGGTTGTCTGCTATGGCTTGGGTGAGGCAGGCTGAGTTCTGCTTCTCAGGGTGGTTGGACTCCCATCTTTTCCTCCTCGCACAAGCCATACCCCGATAGCAGGCAAAGCCCTGTGGGTGCATCTGAACCTTACTCCCTGCCCCAGAAAGGGACCTGAATTCATGAAGCTTTATCCTTCCAGGAGGTCCTTCCTCTCCCCGACATGAAGCAGGAGGTGGATGATCCTTTCTATGTCAGCGGAAAACAGGATCCTCTCTGAGTGGCTCAGGAGGTCTTTTTCACCTTAGGAAGTCTGAGACCTCTTTGCATCCCATATGCAAAGATGGGATTCTGAGAGGGCCCCAGTTCCACTCCACCATTGCCCCAGCCTAGAAAAGCCTTCCCAGTTAGGATCTGGGGAATGAGACTGAACTGAAATCTCTAAGGACTTTGGAAATACAAATTTAAAACAGAGATTACCCTTAGGTAAAACTGACAGAGAGGGGAGAGACGGTGACCATGGGAATGGTTAAGGCCTCCTGGCTGAGCAGGGTGGGAGCCCTGGTGAGGAGCAAGGACCCTGGCATAGAGCTCGGACAGTGCATAACCGAGGAAGTATGCGCCCATCCAGGAAACTGCTGACTCTGTGACATGTAAGATGCAAAAAGTTGCTTCCAGCTACTTGCAGTCTTCCTAGCACGGGCGGGGGAGAGTGAGCTGGAAGGACTTTCATTGTATGAGGGCTTTATGCAGTGAGGGGTGAAGGGAGAGGACGGCGCTGAGAGAGGACAGATGCTGCTAGTTGTCTTCTGATGTGCTCAAACTGCCACATAATAAAATTGTCCACATTTTCAGGACACAGAGCATGCCTGAGATTTCTGTCATGGATCCTACAAGAAGTTATATATTGCAAGTACTTAAATGCACATCCGGTGGCCTCTTTCTCCTTCAGGGAGGGAAAGGAACACTTGGGAACTGCAGACATCCTCTACTGCCATGGCCAACACTGTGTTCAGTTACGAACCTGTGAGTTAACACTGGGCTTAGACAGTCGCTTTTGACCAAATAGCATTTTTCCCGTGTGTGCGTGTGTCTGTGCTCCTGCGTGTTATAAGAGAGAAGGCTAGTCACTAAGTATCTCTGCCCCACCAACACGCAGCTCAGGGAAAAAAATCCACCCTATCTCTGCCCTGGCTGGCGAGAGCCCCTGTGCACCCACCGTGCTGGTGGGGACCAGGAGATTCCCCTTCCTGCAGCCCAGCCAGGAGCGCTGCCCACTTTCTGTGACTAACACCATATCAGCCAAGTCTTACACATCTTCTTTCTGTCTTCAACCTTTGCACACCGTGCCATGTCTGCATTTAACCCTCAATAAACCTGCGGAAATCACAGCTCTCCCACGCCACTGCCAGTAATCCTTACGGCAAGAAGGCCTTTGTGCCGGCGACTGGCAGAGCTGCTCTGTGCAGTGGCAACTTCTATTTAACGGCACAGGCAAGTGCTGGGCAGAGGGACTCATCCATCCCACGGAAACACCATCTCGCCTTCTGCTACCTCGTTCTGTTGTCACAGCCACAGCTTTGCTAAGCTGCTCCCTGTTAATCACGCCAAAAGTCACTGCTGATCATGATAAGCCTTCCGGTCCTTCTGTTCTCTTCCAAACGTCAGCTACTGGCTGCTAGGCGCCAGCAAAGTTGGAATTCCTGGTGAAACACTGGGAGCTAGTTTCGCTGAGCTCAGCCTTCTGAAGTGACGTGATATACCACAAGATAAACTGAACTCCACCTTGATGCTTCTCCTGCACCATTTGATGTATGGATCCGACTGCTTGATCACGGCACAGACTGGAAAACTGAAACTGCTTTAGGACACTTTCCATTAAATCAGCTGCAGTGCACGCAGCCATACTGGTGAGTATTTAGAGATTTATTTTTTTTTTAAGAAGAAGAATAAAGATGCAGCTAGATGCCCTGTTGTTAGCACCCGTGCTGATATGAAAATAAAGGGATTAAATTCTTTTCCATGTAATGCACTGCTTTCCCCTCACCTCTTTCCTCTTCACCTGAATGCCTGTGGTCTTCAGAGGGGCAACAGAATGAAAAGCTCTTTCTGCATAGGCAGGTCCAATCACCCCTCCTACAAATCTTAATCCATCGAATACTTGGCAGGGTTTCAACAAAGAGCCATGGGGCCTCCGGTTCCCCCACGCAGAGAATCTGGACCCGCTGTGACCCTGTCACGAGCTCCGGCCTGCACATTACAGAATTATTTTTTTCCCTTTCCATCCATCCTGAAAGCAAGGATGGAAATTTAAGAGTTTATAAAAAAGAGATTTGGTAATACCAGACATGCAGAGAGCCATCAAACCTTGCAGAGAACCAGACTGACAGAATAAACGGAGTAATGCTACTCTGGGAGTTTAACTGTTGGTATCTTACAGTGAATGCAACACTATGGAGAGCTATTTACTCCACAGTATAGTAATCTTACATTGCTTTCATTATTTGGCTAGAAAGTATATTAATTGAATTGAGAACAATTTTAAAAAATAGAAATGTTTATGTTGGATTTTCTGTCCTCTTGTCATTTTCCTCATGACCATCACATGGCTGCTTTCAGAGTCAGGGCCATTTTCAAGCATAGAACTTACTCATGATAACCATCCTTGTTTGAGCCCAGTGAAAATAAATACAGGTTCCAATTTCAGCTCCCAGTGAAAATAAATACGTGTTCCAACTTAAGCATATGGCTCTCTCCCGCTCCTTTCCTCAGGTGAAGCAAGGCTCAGGCTGTTTTCTTACCTGGGTATGGCACTCTCCCTTTTGTTACCAGCTCTGTCAGTAGGATCCCAAAAGACCACACATCCGACTTTATTGTGAACCTTCCATACAATGCCGCTTCTGGCGCAGTCCATTTAATGGGAAACTTTGCACCTAATGAAAGAATAAAGGAGGCTTAATCAGAATAGAGAATCAAAGTACCAGTTGGCAGGTGATTGCTTTGTTCTGTGCAGGCAGACAGAGCTGCAGGCAAGTGTTAACAGACGGCTCCATGGAGTACGCTCAAGGAGGACGGGTGGGTGGAACGTGTAGGGCAGAAGGAAAGACTTAGCAGGGAAGGGGTGAGTTTGTCCCACATCCCAAGAGAAGGCTAAGACATTTTAGTTCTGGTTTGAAGCTTCATGAAAGAAAAAAAGTTTTAAAACCCAATAAGCCAAATATAATAGAAATTCTTTCTCGCAAAATGTTTTAAATTAACATTTCCCTGTGATATTTGCAAGTCAAACACAGCTAGCACGTATGAACTGAAGTGAGATTTATTAGAAATTTATTAGAAATTATATAGAGACCTCCCAGTTTCCCTGCTCAAGCTGAGCAAAATGCAAAACAAACAAACATGGTAAAAACGTAAATTAAAAACAAACCTAATATTTCATTAGAAACATGCAAGGACTTAAAAATAATACTGCCATTCGAGTTGCTTGGAGTGCAATGATGTCAAGGCACAACTTTGGCCTGTGATTTATAGCTTGACAGTGTACTTTAAGCTCCTGGCACTGAAAAGCCCGTAGTGCCTCGAATACGTGCAGTTCTAATGTGCTCATCCATCATCAGAGCTTGCAGGAGCCAGTTGTGGTAAGGATGGTAAGATAACAAGCCTTTAAACACTGATTTATTTGCTTTTCCAATCATTTACTGTTTTCTTAGGGAAAATATTTTCAGTATGACTTTAAAGAAAAGTCTTGTGGCAATAATTAACTCCTAGTATGTATGAAAAAATATGCAGACATTTCCCTGGTGCCTTGTATTAACATACAGGCAAAAGAGTTGCATTGCAGCTTCTTGCTGATCCCTAATGACAAACACTCTTGAATTTGGAAACAGACAGATTTTGACTTCTCACCACCCTCTCATAAAAGTTCCCTTAGCTTTCAGGAGGAGTGTGGAAAGTGTAACAACGTGGACAAATCAGTCTCAAGGAGTGAAGTTTTGGCACTGTTTACAATTCCTTGCCGGCGCTGCTCTGCTGTCACAGCCAGCGCTCGGTGCCCCGTATCTTCTGCTGCTTATGCTGCAGTCTGACCTGTCTCAGGGTACGAAGCAAATGTGGTCATTCTCATCTCCTTACTTGGTAAAACATCAGGTGTGCTAGAAGTTTTCCTGCTCTACGTGTAAGTGATCCTAAGAGAGAATATTACTCAGAAACAAATATGTTTTTCTAGGGAAAACTGCAGTTGCTCAAGTAAGACTTGCGAAATTAAAAGACGCAAGACAAAGTTTCAAATCCCTAACGTCTGAAGTCAGGAATTTAAGTCTAGTTAAGTATCAACACATCAGTGGTTTGATTTGCAAAGGTGCTGGAGGGTTTGTGGATGTCTGTTCACTTCCAAAAAAGTCAGCCTCTTCTGTGTTTCCATTAACTGATATGTAGGCAGGAGCTAAAATTCAGGTGCTTGGCTTTGGCCTCAGTCTCCCTAACTTACACTTCTTCACGGGACCTATCTTAGTTTACAAGACTCGAAATCTACTTCATCTTCTCTTGAAACTCGCCTTGGCCATGATGTCTGAGATCTGCCATCGCTTGTGCCTCTGTCCTGGAAGCTGTCCCCGCTCCAGCAGCACCAGAAGCCACGTGGGGTGGGCAACCGGCTCCCCCAGCCACCGGCTGGTCCTGGGGCTGGACAGCCCTCCCTAGTCCCTGGACGAACTGCAAGCTGCATGCATCGGGGGGTCGCGTTCCCTAGGCCTGCAGGGCATGGCTTTAGGTGGGCCTATGGAGGCATGCCTTGAATCTGAGGGCTGATGTCCCCCTGCCCTCTCATGCGTGCAGCGGAGACAGTACACAAACACCAGGCCAGCTGAACAAATAGCTCCACGCTGGCCGGCAGCCTGACGGCCGGGATGTTGGCTGGTCGTGTGTGAGACAGCCAGGCATGAGGGTTTGCTTGTTTGCTTGTTGCACACATTTTATTCAACAATATATTTTTTTTTTATCAGCTGTGTTTTTCGGAGAGGCTGAGCCAAACCTGGTCTAATTCGCTTGTGCTTCGTACTCAGATCCAAAGGTAGCAACCACCCACAACTCATCTTTGAAGAAAGAAATCTCTTCAGACTCCTTTGTGGCCACCCCCCCAGTATTTTTGCCTTCCTCATCTACTGCCAGTGTGGCATCGGGAGCTGAGCGTGTGGAGTGTCCAGGGACCATGTGAAGAGGAGAAGCAAGATAAGTAGGTGAGAAGGGAGATGATTCCAACACATCCCTTTTCCTGAGAGCTAGAGCAGTACAAACCCCACTGCACCGTGATGAACGCTGCTGGACAAGACGAATGGTCTGTGCTGTGGATTTTCCGATGAGAAGATAGCTACTCATTACATTTCTATGTTGTCCCTGCTGCTGGTGATTCTCTGGCCGAAACAACTAATACAAAGATCACACGTTCTGCATTTTGTGCAGTATTTCCTGAACTTTGGTTTGCAGTGATAGATGGGGAGGAGGGAAAGGCCAGCTTGGCAGACAGGTTGCTAGCAGAGCCCTGCTGCATGGTTTTCTGGCCCTGCAATGCATGCTGCAGGCTAGATGGTCCAAACGAGCCCGCAACCCAGTATGACAGAGCCATCAGTAAGGGGAGAGCAGAGGCCAGCGAGGACGTGCCGGGCTGGCCACCCGCACAGCCGCAGGTACGACGCACGCAGTGCCGTAACACAAAGCGATCGCACACACAGAGCTTGTGTGAGCAAGGATCAGCAACAGCGAGGGCGAGCCGCACATTTCTGGGCACCACCACAAGCTATGTGTGCTTCCAGAAGAGCCCAAACAGGTGGCAGCATCACCGCTGCAGCGTGAGCCATGGGTGTGTGGTGTGGGTACAGTGACATTTTGCAGTGAGTAACAGGGATCCCCTCAAGGTGCTGCCTCCCATCTCATGTCTGGCACTGGAGACACAGCCAGTGCACTTCTGTGGAAACACAAAAATCCCCAAACGTGTTGAGCGCCGCTCCAAAGCCTCCCGATTGCTACAGCTACGGGAGGTGCTGTGCATGGCTCCTGTCCGACACACAGCCTCTGTACTCGCTCTCTTCCCGACACACCAATTAAAAAATCCCCCCCCTCTCTCTGCCAAGGTCTCAGCAGCTTATTAAACGAGCTGACTTTGTGCTGCAAACAAATTGCAGCATCAGATCGTCAGATAAAATGAGTATTATTGACAAGCATGCTAATAAACCTGATAAGCCAAATTACCCCAGCTGACAAGGCAGCCTGTCTCCTACTTTGAAGGCAGATTTTACATCAGTGGGGGGGGGGATTTGTCTCTTTTTTTTGCTGGAATCCGTTTCATTACAAACTAGCAGGTCAGTAACGCCACACATACAAACTAAACATGCACTGTGTTCCTTAGGTCAGGATAGCCTGTCTTTGCCCGAAAGCAAGGTACTAATCTGCAGCTTTTATTTCTGTCCCTTTTTTTAAAGATCTCAGCCTGGGGAAAGCCTTTTTTGGATTCCTGCACTGCTTGCAATCACAACAAGCCGAAGCTGTTCATACAATTTACTGCTAGGGCAGCTGGCCCTGCCTCCTACCTCTGAGGATTTTTGTGAGGCTCATCCCTGTTCTTGGGACTTCTGCCCATCTCTGCCCAGGCGTTCACACAGGTTATCTCCCAGGAGGATTTCCATGGGAAAGATCAATCCGTGGCCCTGCTTTAATTCTGCATTGGCTACAAGCAGGTCGCGTGACGAGAAGTAGCGGAGGGGGTTGGGATAATTGAGTGACCTTGACGTACAACTCTCAGCATGATTTCTTTTGAGGCAAGTGAAAATCCCTCAGAGCTTTGTTTTTTCAGATATAAATTTCCACGAATCAGAAACCTCTGAAATTCATGCCCCAGAGCCACCGACAGCTTGATAATGATCCTCTTTCCAGAAACGCTACAAATCTGCTACCTCTCGTACCTTAAAACCAAACCCAATGCAGCACCCCGAGCTCTGAGACCCAAAACCCACGGGAACTCTCGGGTTAGCGACCAGAGAACGGAGTGCAGCAGTGAATTGCTCCCAGGGCTGGAAAGGAAAGCCACAAAAGGTAAAAACAAAGTGCTGAAGCAAGCATGTAACAGGAAACGAGTCAGCCCTGGTAGGCGATGATGAGTGCCGTGTGGGAGGGACTGCGCAATTACATTTTTTGTGCTGTGAGAACGAATGCGAAATTACAAGCCTGGCAAAACACCAGCGACCAGAAGCAGGCTCCGCAGGCTGACCCCTCCCCGGGAAGCGGGGGGCAAGCGGCAGAACTGCGGGCCAAAACACCCCTCTCGCCCTCCGCCTGCACGCCCCCCTTCCCCTCGCCCTTCCTCTTGACCTGGCCGCCCTCCTCCTCGCAGAGCAGATGGCATCTCTGCAGAAGCTATCAGTGATCCCCCCCACCCCCGGGACCCCGGGGGCTGGCTGTGGAGAAGCAAGGGGTCTTCCTCCTGTCTGCTCCATGGCTCGCCCGGGGCACGGCAGGCACAGAGCAAGAACAAAGCCCGGGACGCTACAGCCCGCAGCACGGCCAGTTGTGAACAGCAGAGATCTGATGAGTTGGTGAGCTGGGAGCCAAGTCTCCTCAACAGGACTGGGGAGAGCCTGGAAGGGGGAAAAAATCCCCACTGTTTTCTAGGAGATCAAAATAGGAAGCAACATTTGTTTTTAAGCAGAGCAGGAAGGAGGTATTTCTAAGTGTTAAAGAGGTAAAAATGATCTGAGAGTTTACAAACACGTACTAGAGCTCCCAGAATAGCTCTGACTTGTCTGGAAGGCATCAGAAAGATCCTTATTGCTTCGTGTGTGCTTGGAGCAGCGTTGCTGCAAGTGCTGCCAGTGTATGCAGTAGAAACAAGGCCTGGAAAATAACTCTGTACTTTTTTTTATTAAGGCAATTTTAAATTTGTATCAGCTGCTAGTGCTTAGAATAGTAACAACTCTTCCTCAGCAACTCTGCGGAGCACTCGGTACTCTCCACAAAAATGCCATGTGCTTGGCCACAACTCCACATCGCTGCGAACCAGCACAGTGCAAGGGTAGCAGAACTGTGTTGGAGGTGATGGGAGGTTTCTTTCTGTCCTATAGGATACCAGAGGCTTTAAGGCTTGCCTTACAGGACTGACACAAGCATCATCACCGATGGAAGGAAACAAGACTGAGTGCCCGATGCTGTGTGCAGGGGAAGCTGTTGCAGCTGCAACAGCCAAAAGAGGCAAGGCCTGATGGTGCAGGCTGCACTACACTTCACCGGTGTAGCCTTTAAAATCAGCGTCACTTTAATAGGCATGTTTTTCCTCTTTGATTACTCACTTCCTCTCAAAAGCAAGAGGAGCCAAATGCTCATTACAAGCCAAGAACTCTTTTTGCATTATTTAATGGCAGCGTATAGCTGCTAGTCACACACTTTAAATCATTAATGGCGTGACCATCTCTTTCCTTCCTGATGATTGCTGAGAAACGGCAGTGCAGACAACAAACCGCTTTTTATTTACCTCCCATAAATCAGAAGCAGTCAGGCCTCCTTTGTTCAAATTAAAAAGAAAATAAACCGGTCAGTAAAACGTTACCACCAGGCTGAGTAATACCCATACAGGTTCAGGAATCCTGCACTCTAGCCCGCCGGGACTCAAAGCATCCCCATCTGTTTCCTTTCAAAATATTTAATCGGAGACAACAGTGACAGTGGGGGAAGGGAGCAGGAGATCAACAAAGGCTGGAGAAAACCATCTCTGCCCCACACCGACAACGAGCTCTATGCTAACACACTTAGGCCAAGAGAAGGACGACTGCTGAGGAGAGAGTGACCAAAGGCTTTAATCTTCAGATTTCACAAGGCAAAACATTTCCTTTCTCCCATAGGAGCTGCCAGTCTGGAGTGCTCCCCGTCCCCCTCCCCTCTGCTGGCCAGGCTCTCCTCCTGTGTCAAAATTCCCACTGAAGCAGTAGTCAGCTAGATAAACAGAGCAGTCCCCAGATGCATCCCCTTGGAGGCTGAAGTAATAGGTCATGGGAAACAAGCAGAGGCAACCATTTCCTTCTGATACTGTGGGCTCCACCAAGCGATGCTGAAACTGAAGTTTAACTAAACAAACCAGAACCGAATCCCACTTGAAGAAAAATTCCAGTGGCACATTAGAAACCTTGTTTCTTCCTCAATAAATTAAAGGTCCTAGGCTCACCCTGGCTGCCCAGCTAGCTTGGAAGCCAGGTTAATTGCAACTGGATGTAAATTGAGAGTGTGCTGCTTGGTCAAAAATGCACCCCTCCCTAGAACAAGCTACCACTTCAGAAAGGATCAAAAAAAACATTAGCAAAAGGAGGAAAACCTTTCTACAGAATGCCTGTGATTACAGCCCTTTGGGTCTCACTTTTAAGGAATTCTGTAGCTCTGAAAGACTTAAGCCTGACCCTGAGGTCAGGGGAAGGAAGTATTGTCCATTGCCCTGAGGTATGGGAAGGACAGGTGACCTCTCCAGACTCGCACCGTGAGAGGAAGCCAGGCAAACACGATTCAGATCTCCCGATCATCAGCGATGCAGGTTAAAAGCCAAACTACTTCTTCCTTCCCAGCCACTTTTTCCACTATACAAGTGGTTTCTACCATGGAAGTTCTACCATGACTATGCTCCCTCTCCCTGCCAGTCCTGGTGTTATGCTTTTCTCAGATCAAAGTTTTCCCATCCAAATCCAATTATTTTTAGTGTCTTCAAAAATCTAAGCTTCTCCTCAACATGAGTCAGGCAGGTTTTCACAGTGAAGAGGGCAAAACTATTCTGAGAGATTTAAATCAGGAAGCAAACAGGACATCAGAGGATTTCCTAGGGATCAGGAGCCTGAAGAGGTCTGGCCAGAAGTAGGTCACATACTTCTCTATTAAACCAAATAATTAGTCATGTCAAAATATACGTTGGGTGGTTTCCAAAGGGAATAAAAGACATGGCAGTAAACCAGACAGAAACGGAGATAATACAGGTTTCAAAGCCATTTTGCAGACTGGATCTGGCTGCCTTGTTCAAGGAAAATGCTTCTCGTTTTACACAGGGGAAGGGCAAGCAGGCAGCTTTCTGTCTACCAGAGCCTGCAGACACCCTTGTTACTCTGGGGAGAACGACGCGAGGCCATTTTTTCTAGCAAGGAGCAATTTCCACCCTCAGGCTGAAATCAATAGTGGTTAACTCTCTGCATTAGTACCTCCCACGGGTTCTTCAAGGTCCCCCCCCCCCAAAATAATCACGTGAAGCAGGCAACTTTCAGGGTGAACACAGCCTGTGGTCCACATCCCTGCGACTGCGACGAGGTACTGCTGACAGCAGCGCAGAGGGGTGTGAACGGCGTGAGAGCGGCGGCTCCCAGGCCAAGGCAAGGCGTGCTGGAAACTCTCTGTCCCCTCCTGTCAACACTTGAAAGTTACAGAAAGAGGTTAGCTCTTCCCTAAGAGTTAGTGGCAAAATCCATGCTGAGACAGGGACTTCTGCTCAAGAGAAAAGACTCGCAACAGGAAGGGGTAAATGCAGGTTATGAAGAAGTACTTCACTGACCCGTGCTTTCTGACGACATGCAACAGGGTCTAACGGGACACTCCTTGGCTTTGGCCCCGAAATGGATGGAGTGGTATTTACTGACACTTATTGAGCAAGCACCACCAATGTACTGCCAACAGCAAGAGAACAAAACTGCAGCTCTGCAAACTTGGACCAACATCTGACAACTAAGCATGACTTGTAAAGAATGACTAACTACAAAGAGCCAGTGTCATGGCTCAGTCTGAGCACACATATGCTTTTTTAAAAAAGCTACAGTACGCTTTGATGCATTTTTGCAGTGTATCAGCAGTCAGCTGTGCCCAGCACTCTGTGTGGCATTGGAAAACGGCTTTCCTATTAAAGTAACTTTTTAAGTTCCCAAATAAAACATAGTGCTCAGAGAGACAGCTCCACTGCATAGAGACACAATTCTTTCACTCGTTTGAAATAAAGAAAAAAAGAATAGCACAGCAATGCTGATAGCAGTTAGTAACTACTAGAAGGCACACTACAAAAAAAATAGCTTATATAGGCTTTTCTGGATTGCCCCTTTCAGGCTTTCAAGGCTGGTAAATAAAGTGTCCTCTTTTTTATGGTACCGTGAGGATCTTGTCTTTACTATCACTTCACCCACCTGTGCTCTCAGTCATTACCTTTGTTTCATTGTGGTTGGTTTTTAAAGGGAAGACAACTAAATAAGATGTTCTCTTTAGGACATGCATTCAGCAGTGAAGGTCTGGCCTAGGAGTTAATACAAGTTCATGATTTACTGAAAGCAACCCCAAAGCCTATGAAAGAGAGCTTTTTAAAGCCGTGTTCCACTCTTCCCCTGTCACAAGAATGACACTGAGTGCTACACCTGCCACTGTATCTACCTTGTCTGGCCGTATATTCATTGTCTTCAATCAGTCTTGCCAATCCAAAGTCGGCAATCTTGCATATGAGGCCATTCCCCACCAGAATGTTTGCAGACCGCAGATCTCTGTGTATGTAATTCATTCGCTCGATGTACGCCATTCCTGCAGCCACCTGTGAGTACCACGAAACACAATCAGTGCATCTTAAAATGAACTCAGACATACACGGGCTGTATAACATGTACACCTAAGCACTCAATACTCTGAAGACAGACCTGGGCTGCCATGTCCACCAAATTCGGTAACTTCAGAGCTCTTCCTTCTCCGTCTTTTAAGAAATCTAGCAAACTCCCTGCAAATGCAAAGTTGACACAACAAAGAGATATTAGGGGAACAATGGCTATTCATCAGGACAGCCGAGCAGCAATATGTGTAATATTAAAGACAGCAATGTTTCGAGTTCAAGTGGACAGTTTCAAAAAACCCTGCAATATCTTAGAATTCTCCTATTACACTTGTTTCACTCCGCTTTACGGTTGGCTTGCAGAAGAATATTTCATTAGTCCAAAGAGAGTTGCAGGGAAAAGAAACAACATTGTTTTAAATTTTCCTGACCATTACTGAGAAAGCTGATCTTTCTTCACTTTTCCAGTGCTCTTTGAAACGAACTACCTGCTGCTCTCTAAAGGCCTCAGCTAGCTGCAAAGCATCAGCTCAGCTCCAAGCCACACAAGTTATGGAAAAAGTCGGATCCCAGCTCAACCTGCTCCAAAAGAAAGGTCAGCCTGGAGCCTGGTAAGCCCAAAGGGGCTAGCATTAACAAAGGCTAATTTTCCTTAGAAATTAGCAGTGCTCCTTCTCTAGGTAACCCGTAACTAAATGTACCATGAACCATTGATTTTAGAAGACCACTATGCAAAACAACAGAAGACAAAGCAGAGATCAAATGAAAGCAATTTTAGCAAAAGCAGTAAGGACATAACTCCCCCTGTACAAGGGAAAGCCAGGAGGTTCTCTGCAGCTTTCAAAAAAAGCCTAGGATGCTATAGCTCCCTTCCCAATCTTGCACTCAAGCAGAGAAGTGCAGCAGTCTCCTTTAAACAAGGTCAGCGAATTGGTCTAATAAATAAGGGGAAAAGACAGATGATTAGGCGTTTCTCCCTTGATAAATTGCCAGCCCCATGCTCAGATCCAAAGATGTAAAATGCTACAGTAAAAACTAGCAAAGTAAGCCAAAATAAACCACGTACTTCAGAAGGATTTTGAGAAGTCATTTTTTTAAAGGGGAAAAAGGCACATGCTTGTCACTGAGACATTTGATTAAAGCATGAGTTAGTCAGGGCTTGGATGGCTCTGAGGAGGGAGGTGGGCAGGCACCTGCCAGGAAAATAAAAATCAACTCCAGATAGACTGAAAAAATGCACTTAAAATTTCAGAGTGTATCCTCCAATGTACAATGAAACTTCCCTGTGAGAACTTATGTTTCCTATTTGGTTCATGTGCTTTTCCAAAACAAGCAGATTTTTCACTCTGCTCTCAGCACCCCTGCTGGAGGTCTGACGGAGCGAAAAGTTTTCCTTCTCTCATTTTACTATATCGTTACCAGTTAAGTAGTGGTAGAGAAGCAGAGAAGAAAGAAGGGGAAAGGGAAGGGGAAAGAGGTGGAAAGAATCATATGTGTCAATCATGCATCAAAATGACAAGCGGGGTACACTGAAAATTAAGCTGTGATCTGGGAGCGAGGCGCATGCAACAGAACTCAGGATTGCTAAAAGAAGAAAGAAATCTTAGGCTGACAAGTAAACACTGAAAGAAGATGCCATATGAGCTCTCTGAAGCCAGAAACAGCTAGGATCTCGGGAAGCAGCATGTAATATCATTCGAACCTGGAAAATGCAAGTCTCCACTTGCCAGAGAAGTTTGGAAGCACTTAGGCTGTACTGACTTCTCCCTTCCCCACCTAGAGCAATTTTTCTTTGTTCGTCTAGTGGATTGCAGGTTTTGGACCCATTTCAGAGTTGAATTCATAATTCTTCTGAAGCCAGAGGTGAATTTAGCTTCCTGTTCCCCCTCCCCTTCCTCACACGCTGTTCATGCATCACACTGCACGTCTCTCTGCACCCCCAAGGATCATCAACAAAGTAAAAACACTGTTATCAAGGGCAGCAGCTCTGACTTCACCTTTGCTCATGTACTCCGTGACAATATAGATAGGTTCTTCAGATACCACAGCATAAAGTTGGACCAGTTTGTCATGTTTTAGCTTCTTCATGATTTGGGCTTCCTCTAAGAAGGATTCTGGAGACATAGTGCCAGGCTTCAAGGTCTTGATAGCCACTTTAGTATTTCCATTCCACGTACCTACAAGCACAGATACTTAGATTAAACATCTTCTGCTCCTTCCTCTGCCTGATACCTAATGTAACCAGGGAACAAACTAGCAAGGACACTTAATATTACTATTTTTTTAAAGTTTCCCTGTTCCTCCCATGCCTCCCACATATTTAGTCTTTTTCTATCATACTAAAAAATAATACTCCCACTGGCACTGGGGCACAATCGCCGTTGTCCTACTCAGACAATGCTTCCACTGATGTCCACAGAAACCTTCTCTGAGTAAGAAACGTGGGACTGTTGAAACCCATCTTCATGTATTCCCTTGCTAACAAGTAATTGCTACAGACAACAACACAGCTCCTGTCACAGATTTGGATAACAAAACTGGTTAAACCCAGAACTTTCCATTTGCAAGACACTTTAACATTTTGTTTTTGTTCTGAGTCAGAGAAAAAAAAATATTGTAAGAAAAATTCCCAAGAAACAAATTCTGAATTGATTTCATTTTAGAAACATGGGTGTGTTTCCAAACCAAAATGTTTCTTTTTCCTTCCCCTCCTCATCCCCAGAAGCCCAGCAGCTGCTGATTGGAAATGAGGTGGTTCCTGTCCACATCACTTTGTTCTTTACTTGTGGTCAGCACGGAAATGGCCAAGTTGCGCCATTTTTCAGTGATCATCTACCAAGCCTTCTGTAACACCTGAAAGCCTGCACAAGGCCCTGGAGAGAGCTGGGGAAGGCTGACTCAGGGCATCCCACAAGAGGTGGGGCTTCACTCCGGTGTCTGCAAGGGGGAGAAGGAGGACTGGAAAAGAAAAAAAAAAACCCACCTACCGATGTTCACAGGTTTCTTTGGGGGTGGGGGGCTGGGAAGGGAAAGGAAGGGAAATGAAAATGGGCAGAAATATCACTTCTGGTTGTGCCTTGCCCAGACTTGCCAGAACCCTGCTCCAGAGCCAGGGCTGAAATGGCTTTGAATGGGACCCGTGATCTGTTGACAGGGAGCTGCTGTGCGATAAGGCAGAACAATACTAAATGTTTTCCGGAATTAATCATGTTGGGTAAAAATTGCTCCTCTGCACTTAAGCATGAGGATAGCAGAAGGCCTACAAAGAACATGAAGACTCAGAGTCAGATCTAGTTTCTATAAATTGTCATCAAAAACGGCAACGTGCAAAATAAGCCTGGCCTGTCTTTGTAAAAAGTACATTAACAGTCACCAGGGCTCAGCTGCTGCACGGGAACTGGTTAAGCCAAAATAACTTCATCACAAGCTTTTGCAAACTGCCAGAGCATAAAATGAGCTGGAATTTGTGCAAGTGGTCAGATCCCAGCTGCCACCTCCCCTAGCCGAGGACAGGGGAGGAGCGGCGGGCGAGCCGCTGCCTCTGCCGCCCCTCGCTCGCAGGGCAATCCTCGCAGCAGCACACGGCGCTGTCGGAGCGCACCTCGAGGCATCTATCAGCCAAAAGGGTGCAAAAACTCGGTTTTCACTATGCCTTGATTTTCTTCTGCCAGCTCAGTGCCCCGTGCTGTTATCTCTACCGGTGGTGGAGTAATGTCTGGAGGTACCACTGCTGCTACCCCGGAGGGCTCCTGAGGTCTCGGTTTCACTCAGCCCTTCAAATCAGAGCTGAGGCAGGGCTTTGCTTTAGCGGCGCTCCCGTGCGAGCTGGGAAGGATGAGTTTTCACCGCCTGATTTCAAGCAGGGTGACCAAAACCTTTCCTGATGTGTGAAAGGGAGCGTGTTTCATCTGGAGCCACTGAGGCTCTGGACTGCAGAGCACCGTCAGCCACAGCCACTTTGCAGAGGTCCCGTGGGTTATACGAACCAGGAATGAAACCCCGGTCTCATGGCACCAGGGTTTCTGTCACTGGCATTAATAAACTAGGGTTCTGCCTCGTGTGTTAACAGGATTAAGTGTGTATTGTCTGTTTGCATTGCCTTAATAAAAAACCTAGGACTTGTTCCATTACCATGAAGCATTTTCAGCAGTTCTATTTTTAAATACTTTTATGAATTTCTCCAGTTAAAAAAAGAAAAACAAACAAAAATGTTAACTTATCCTCTTAGCCCAGATTTCAGTTTAAATCGTTAGATTTCCTTGTTGTGCTTTGGTATTTTTCCTCTAATAGAATATCAGCAGAGATCTCCCTCTGAATTCCTCACATATGTAGTTAATGACTACTTAATGCATTTTTTATTAATTTTTACTGTGCTAATCTACTCTGATTTGGTAATGGTTGAGGGGTGTTAACATGTTTTTACTATACATTACTTTAAGAAACACAAGCATTTCTGACAGATACTTAGTACTGATACTTGGCACTGTATTTCTCATAGCTGTTTTGTGGTTTGTTTTTTTTTTAAACTGCATTTGCTACTTTAGCTTATTGTAACAGTTTAAGATCTACGACACACAGAGCTGACCACTAAGTATTAACATCAACTTGAAATTCTCTCTTGCATTCAAGACCGAGGACAAGAAGATGAAACTGCAGTTCTCTGGGGATGCTAATATAAAACACAGGTAGTTTTCTTTGCAACAGGTCAACTGCAATTCTGTGAAATTCCATAATTTCAATGTTTCTAGTCTATAAATTCTATAAATTTCACAGACTTGCTGCTGTGCTCCTTGCTGTAGTCTTGCAATGGAAAACAGCTGCAAGAACCCAGGAGAGCCTGCTGGTTATTTTGATTGTCCATATTTTTGTGTCACTGCAACAAAAAGAGCAGCCAAACTGCTCCACTGAATGATTCTGACGTAAAGAAACTACATACAGTGATTCTTTATTTGAACTGGTCATTTTTTAAAGAGGCTACAATTTGTGCAATTTGGCACAAAAATTGAGCCCACCTCTCATTAAAAGGCCACTATATTGTGTTTCAATGCTATGGCTATACTAAGATTTATGTATATTTTAAATTGCTATTGTTTTATAGTCATTAAAAGAATGGGGCCCACAGAGAAGGGAGCGGTAAGTAAAGCTGGCAAGTGTGCAGAAAACAATGTCAGTGGATTTGGAAAATGTCAGTATTTCTGGGCTTCAAAGTGGGGGTTCAGCTGGGCTGGGCAAGCCTTGCCTCTGTTGTCCCTGGTCTCTATATCGAGTTACAGGATTCTGCTGCAGATACAAGTTTCAAAACAGATTTAAAGTGGATGCATGGGAAAGCTAGCTTGACAATATCAGCTTGCTGATACTTGCCATTATTTTTAAACTGGGAGGGCAGATGGAAGCGTTTCAGGGCCTGACCCCATGAATACTAAAATACATGAGGAAAAAAAATGTCTACTTACCAGACGAATTTCTAGTTAGCCATTCTGCCTTGCCAGTTTAGCATCGTTCCTATTTCAATACCTAGCAATTATGTAGTCACCCAAATAAACCCAATGCAAGTAGTGAAGCTGAATGCCCAAACCTTTCGTACCAGTGGGTGCAAATGAAAGGCAGTTTCCCCGTGGATTACTGTATTTAGGTCTGACTGGTTTAGGCGATACAGACTAACATTTCATACTGTTCCGATCTTTTAGCTTTAAGATCTCTACTTGAAATGCTTATTTCTGCCAAGAGGGCCTTAAAAGATCCATCCAAAGCAAAATATATTCTCTGCCTTACCACGCCACACTTCAGCGAAACACCCCTGACCAAGCTTCTGTTCCAGAAATAATGAATCACGTGCAACTTCCCATGCATCTTTAGCCAATCCAACAGTTTGTGGGGTATTATTCGTAGCAATCACAGTTAAGTTAAAACACAAACCATCAGCTTTCTCTATAGGAGAGGAAATTAATAAAAAAAACACACTTATAATCCAAAATTATGCATGCATTGAGAAAGATGGAAGGTGACTTGTCTCTCAGCGCTGCATTAAAGTTCAGTTGCAAACACTGACTTT
Organism: Opisthocomus hoazin; assembly: GCF_030867145.1. Lineage (NCBI taxonomy): Eukaryota > Metazoa > Chordata > Aves > Opisthocomiformes > Opisthocomidae > Opisthocomus > Opisthocomus hoazin. The sequence goes on along the minus strand of NC_134415.1, from coordinate 78,157,225 downwards.
TGGATACCAAAAGTAAGGACTTTTTTGTTAGCTCGCAGAAAAAAGCTCCTTGGTATAATTAATGGATTACTATGTGAGCCTTGATTTATTGCTGAGACAGTGGTAATTTGTCAAAATCGAAACCTTACAAGGAAACACGGAATTTCAGTTTTCTTTTGCCATCAATTACAGTGAAAGTTGAAGATTAAAGAATTTCAAAGTCAAAGACACGTTTCCAAAGGTATTTTTCCGAACAGTTTGAGCTTTGCTCATTTTTTTTCTTGTGGGTCACCTTGTCCTTAACATTTTCACCTTCCATCTTGTCATCCCCACACACAGAGAGCTATTTTAGAAGAATTATTTTGCTCCATACCCATCCATACTTCCCCAAACTGCCCATTTCCCAGTCTCTTGATCAACTGTAGGGATTCTCGTGGAATTTCCCAGACATCTTTGGTTTTGACAGACAGATCAGTAAGCCTTGGCATTCCTTTATGACAGGGGACTACTAAGCGGCAGCAAAGACCTGCAGCTCTCTCTGATGGAGCCAGAAGTGAAACCAACAGCAAAGGAGAGGAAAGAAAAAAAAGTGTGACGTGAAACAAAAACAGTAAGCATAAAAACAATGCTACTCACAACAGCTGTTAGTTGCATACCACAAAGCATCCTGGAAGATTAGAAACTGAACACTGAAACATATTTATTTGAGACAGAATAGGAAATATTTTAGTCTTTGCTTCCACAGCCTGAAATGGAAGGTGACCGCTAACGGTTTCTCTTGCGGACTCAGGATTTCCCTTCTCCCACAATGCTGCACTCAGGTACCTTCATGCGTAACTGGTATACTATAGTACAGTAGAACTTTTTAAAACTCATCTGTAGGTCACAAACTGGATTGTTTCTGAACTGAGTAAAAGAAGCACAGAGAAGATTCAGTTTTTCTGAAAATCACAGCAATGAAAATTTGGTGGACTTGTTTGCAAATTTTTTTCTAGGTATCTTGGAAAAAGGTATTTTCTGTATTCTACGCTGTGAAAAGGTGTTTTTCCAGCTGTCCTGTAAAAGGCTTTTTCTGCCATTCTTTATAGAGCAAAACTTTATTAGCGTATGCAGCCAGTCCTACGTTGTTTGGGGCAGGTTCATTACATTTGTCTCTTGCAAAGCTTCACAGAAGACTGAACTGTGACAAAAGTCACAAGATATTTTAGTAGGAGTAAAAATAATGACATATATATAAATACACACATATTGTTGTGTAGTATACTATGCTGCACAAAGCAGACTGCAATTTAAAGCTTGCACAGCGACTTGTATCTTAAAAGAGCTGCAGCAGAGCAGAACAAGGTAGGGAACTGCAATTGTATCTCAGACTCAAACACAATCTTTGTTCTCCTGTGCAAGATTTGTTTCCAGGCAGGTGAACAGCTTGTTTCAGCATCAGATGGTGGGCAAGCACCAAAGCTCCTTACAACACCAAGCTCTACCTCCTCAGCACAAATGTTGTGGGATGGTGGGGAGTTCCCTGCAGACACCCTGACATGGACCTTGTTGTGTTTTCTGTAGCAAGACAACAAAGACCACAAAGCAGGAAAGACGAGCTGACCAGTTGGCACGTCTTATTCCAAGAAAATTCCAATGGGAACTCTAGGAGAGGGACTACTCAAAATATGGATAATATATGGAAAGCTTCCTTATGAGTTTGGACAGCTGCAGAAATAAACTGGAGGTTTTTAAGACCTCCTTGTTTTCTTGAAATGAAAAAAAAATCCTTGGCATGCTGGTGCTCCAGTTAAGCCTACACTGCATGCACAGGAGCTTATGCTTGACAGGGCGGCTGTTAGGGCTTGGGTGAACGGTGCTTCAACTTCAGACGTGCTGTTACTGGACTTTAGTCTAATGATAGGACACCCTGGGGATCTCAATATTTTTCATTTGTAAATCTCGTCTCTGAAAGTCCAGACGCTGCAGTTAATTTTATTATCCAGGTAAGAAGAGGCTGGGATAAGAGGGAAGCCGGGGTAATAAGCACACTTGGCAGCGCAATGGGAGCGCAGTGCAGGGATGCCTGTGCTGTGTCTGCACAAAGGCATGCTTTGTACATTCAAGTCCTGACCCAGGACTGCTTACGTGAGACCAGACTGCATGCTGCCTACCCAGGTAGCCTGGTTTCCAGCTGCCTGGACAGAAGGGTTCTCCAGCCTGGACAGCTGTGGGATGAAGGCTGAAGAGTGGGCTGCAGAGCATGTCTGTCCTGCTGTGAAGGCACTGACCTATGGTCTCAGCAGTGGTTCTTCAGGAACCATGCTAGTCTTTATGGAGTCATCTGGGCATCTTTGAGCTCTCTCTAGAAGTAAATCTAGGTGCTCACAAGGCGTTGTGCTAATCTACCTCTCACAATCCAGAGTGCAGAGCAGGCGGTTAGAAGCAGCCTTCATGTTTCAAGTCAGCTGGAGCTGGCACAGAATGAAGGCTCCTGTATTTACCTGGCTCTGAAGACCTCAGGTGAAACCTCTGGAGTGTGGGTCTGTACCATGTCCCTCCTGAGCTACCCTGCCTGGATCCTACTGATCATCCCTCTGTGTTGCACAGAAATGTCTACTTTCAGATCTATTTTTCTGCATCTGTGCATGGCAAGTACACAACCCAAATAATGCGACCACAGAAAACTAAAAGTTGGCACATACCAGTTGGTATAGTAGGGTTGAAAATTATCTTCCTCAGATGTGAGGTTTTATACATTATTTAGCTTAGTTTAATACAGAGTCACCAGAAAAAACTAGAAATTTTCCCAGGCAGCATACACCCATCAGAAACTGGGCGGAGAAGACAGCCAGATGTCTAGTATGAATAGCATAAGAATACAGCAGACAGAATACAAAGAATACAGAAAAAACACCCCATGGAGAAGCTGGTTTCCCAAGTAAAAATTAAGAAAAGTTTTTGAGCAATGAGCATTTGGGGTCGTCTGTTAATATTATGAAAAGCTAAAGTAAGGAAAAAATAAAAAGAAAAATAATTTAGAATACAAACTTTTGCTTTAAAAATGACCATGTTGAGAAGCATGGCAATGTTCTACACAAGAACCAGTGACCTAAGCAGAGGTTTGGAGGGCTTTAAAGTTGTATCTATTGTATACTGATCCCCAGTGACAGCAGGACGCACTTTTGCTGCCATGTTTTAATCATAGGAATTAAAAACAAAAAAAAAGCTTGGTGGGTGGACACAAATGGTATGCATAAAGAAACACCCACCTTGCCACATTTATTTTTAAAATTAGACCGATTATAATTTACATGTTAATACTTTGTGCATTGAACACAAATCCAGTGGGAAAATTTGAGTCAGGTGATCTACACAAACCTTTTGGTGATCACTTTAGGTGACTGAATTCCAAAATACAATTCCCTATTTGCTTTATTAGCAATATTGTGCTGCAAAATGGTACATATTAGCACTCGATTATGCACAGGGAATTCATGCTTTGAGATGTGCAAGTCAAATTCAGTAATTCTGTTTGCTTAGAAGAGGGAGCGCAGCCAAATCCTTAACCTCAGCAGAGTGCTAGCTTCTAAAAGCTCTGCTGCTGTACACTGTGAACAGCACTCAAGGCCATTTATAACTGTAATGGGAAAGGGATAATGGAAGATGCATTACAACAAGCAAGAGGCATAGCTCAAATGGCTCTTTAGGGTGTCTTACACACACGTCAGCTCAGCAGCAAACACTTTTGTTTTAAAATACTTAAGAGTGTCGTGTATTATCTGAAAAATTACCTGAATAATGCTGAACCAGCTGCTGAAGAGTTTCAAATTGTGCCCGAGTTGTGATATAATATCCACCATTGTCAAGTTTGCGAATCTTATAATGTTTGACATGATCTCCCTTCATATCATCCCAGTCACGAATAGACAGGGAATAGGCACCTGTTCCAAGGAAAGGAGAAACAAAAAATTGTAAGTAGCTTTTAGACACAAAGATTTTGGTTTGCTGGTCAGTCGTTACAAAGCGAAAGAGAAACTGTTTCCAAAAAATGCTTACTGTACCTTGAAAAAGAATAAATGAATTTAACACAATGAAGTAAGTACAACAGAAATGTTACTATGTTCACACCATGTCCCTTTCACACTTTTCTGGAAAGAAATCAGGACTTCTGTGCAAATGAAAAATCACATTTTAACATTTACTGCTTCATGTTCTTAAATTGACTTTTTCTATTCTAAGTGTCAGGTTACACTGCAAATACTAGACTTCAGGTAAATGCCAGTGGACAGTAAATATCAAGATTTTCATAGGAAGCACTGGAAATAATGACTTCATATACATGTAGTGTTGTTATCCAGATGGATCCCAAAATTCTTTATAAACATTAAACAACCAAACTGGCATACTTTGCATGTCACAGTCTTTGGAAGGTGGTACTACACCACGACTGTGCACGTGGAGATCTGCAAGAACTGCACGTTTCGCTTTCCAAATCCGTGCTGGAGCTTTAGAGGTTACTGGTGGGCTTCAGATGCCCAAACACAGTGGTTAGGTGCCACGTGAGATGCCCCAGGACATCCCGCTTGGCAGCTCTTCCACAGGCTGTCACATTTGTCGCATCCACGTGGATGCCCTGCAGGCATTTCAAATGGCTCTGAACCCTCCTGGCCAGGTAAAGGAACCTCAGCTGAGGGGCTGTATTTAGTTTTAGGTGAAGCGGTGGCTGTCTGCAGGTGGGCTGTGGGCTTGATTTAGATGCCCACACATAAGTTTCTGGTGCTATTAGGGCAGCTGAATCTCAGCCTAATTTCCATGAGTGTCACGGCACAGTAGAAGTCGATGGCGTAATGCAGGTTTGAGCACCAGCTGTCTGCAGTCGTGGGCAGCTGCACTGAACCCCAGCTTCCTGCTGACTGTAAAGGGACCTTTGCCACCTACAAGGGGACCTGTGCATTCAGCCATCTCAATCTGAAGCACAGTCCTATTCCACATACAGTGACACCCACGTGTTGGTTCTCTACAGTCTCAAGAGCAAAGCCACATTTTACAGCATGATGCAGTTTCTGAGCAAGAGCATGGCCGTTTCAAAGGCAGTGGAGAAGACAAGTCTTCACTCATGGCTCAGACAAATATTGTGTTTACTCAAAGGTAATTCAGACATTAAAAGGAAAAAAAATGGAGGTAACTGGCAGCTGCAGAGATCTCAGGAAGGTCCTCCTTCTGGGGCCTGGGCTGAGTTCACTGGTAACCATGTCACCTAAGGACAGGAAAGGAAAACCACCAGCCGACAATTTTGGACAGCGTGAAAGGTGGAGTGATTTCCTAGAGGTCTGACAGCAAACAGCACTGACCGCTGCTTATCCCAAGTCAGGGTACTTTCCAACACAGCAGGCAGGTTCACATCCTACAGAACCACCTCCAGCCAAATGAAACGGTTTAAAGAACCCCCACAGTTACGTGGTCGAGATTCCTGGTGTAAGATGTCTTTGCTGGATGTCTCCCCAGGAAGAAGTTTCCCTGACCACATTAACCTGCAACAGGTCACACTGGTGGGCACCTCAAAACCAAGGGAGCTGCAGTGAACAAAACGTCTCCACCCCGACTCCAAGGACATCTCAAATTCCCTGTTGCGTGTCCTCTATATAATAGGAGGAAAAGAACTAGCACTTACACAGATGATTCTGGTTTATGCGAATGGGAGACATCCTGAGAGGAGTGACAGGGATTTTATTTCTAAGCATAGAAAAATACTGTTTGTTTAGGATATTCTTTCTGAGGAGGCTCTCCCACTGAGTAAGTACATCTCTGTCAGCTTGGAGTTGAAAGCTTTTTGGGGATTTGCAAGCACATCTTGTGCATGCTTTGTACCACCACTCTGGGTTGTACACTGTCAGCCTGCTTTCAAACTTTTCCAGGCAGTGTTCTCCACCTCTGCGTTTATGAGTTTTGATGCATTGGCAGCAGCTGTATTTTCTTTAGTCACGCTCCATGCCTATCTGGTCACTATTTTAGATTCTTTCGGAAAATGTAAACAATCTGTGGCTCCAGGTCTGCAATCAGAGCTGCGTGGGTGGCCCTCTGTGGACCCCCACTGACCTCAGATCAAGTTGCAGGACTGGAGCTTTAGTTCAAATCTGGACAAAAACAGGAACCAAGATGGATTTCATTATTCATTTATTTAGGCTGTTGGTTATTTATACTATTCAACATTATCTGATAATAAATTCAAACATAAGAGAGATACATAATAAAAATTTGGATAGAAACACGACATTACAATATATCATACTAATGAATTTTTTACAAAAACAAACCTAAAACCAGACAGCCTTGGAGGGTGGAGATTGAAACCAGGTGAAGGATTATACAGACAAGAGCTGATGAAGTATCTGGGTAGTCAGGCACTGAAAAAATGAAAAGCCAGCTCTGTATGATTTATTTTGGAAGTAAGAAGAGAAGACAACCATGATCAAGGGAGGTTAAATTCATGCTGAAGTCATCCATGATGATACTTTTAACATGATCCTGATTAATTTTATTATTGTTATTATTTAAAGCAGAAGTGATGATTCTAGGTCACAAAACAATTCCTGCCTCAAGCCCAAGATGACTCGCTGGAGTGAGGCATTCTGAGAAGACTTCTGGGAGGATGCACCATTCGAGCCCTCCCAGCTGAGTTTTTTCTCTCTCACGAACAACAGGCTCCCTCTGTTTTCTTCTAACAACATACTGAAACACCACAACGATGAGCAGGGAAATAGGCATTTTTTACAAAAACCATGAATGTTTGTTTTTTTCCAATGGCTTTGATGAAAGCTTAGCCTGAAGATGTAGAAAGCCTTAAGTTCAAATGGAGAGAAATTAAGCTTGCTGCTATAAATCCATCCATGATGGATTACTCCATTTCCCCAGTGCTTTTGTGTCTCACAAGAAGCTCTAGAAAAAAGCCAGTAAAGAGCCCTGCAAAACATATCCCCATCACTGTATAAAAAATGGTCAAAACGGACTAAACTGACAATGTGGTTTAGAGGAACAGTGTTGTGTTTACTTTTAGGATCCATGGATGCCTATATGAGTGAGTTTTTAAACTCAGGACAGAGTGGAATGAAGTCCTGCTCCTCGCGCACGTCACAACTGTTGGTGAAAACTAACAGGTGGAGGCTATTTGCAGAAAAAGAGCAAGTTAGAGCCTGTCCTGTTCCTGGTGAGAATGCCTCACTGCTGCATAAGGTATGGTGAAGCTGGGGGGGTGACAGGATGGGACATTAGCTGTCTGAAACAACAGCACATCTACTCAGATATTGCATCAGAAACAGTGAAGGAAGAATCCAGTGACTGCAGCAGTCAAAAATGTAAAACTTACTTACAACTTCAGCTGACAGAATGCAGCATCTGAATATAGGTCAGGCAGAGAGGAGTGGGAAGTAGTGCTCCTCTGCTTTAAACCCCTTTACCAGCCATGACTCCAACCACTTTGCATGCTAACTCTAGCTGACAGAACGTGCTCTGATCAAAGCACTGACAAGTCAGTGCTTTAATTACATGAACCATCATTAGACGTCAGAACTTACATGGAATTAATTCCACTGACTTCTCCTTCCCACAGCTATTGTTTTGGATTGCTGGCTAATTCAGAAATGCCCAGGTGTGTTTTCACTTAGTTGCAGGTTTTCTCCTCAATAGTTGTATGAGTTAGACAGATCTTTTCATATACGTGAAGCTTTGAAGAAGATGTTGACAGGCCTCATGAACAAAATATAAAAGCAAAGATAGCACCCACCAAGAAAACTGGAACTCCTCCAGTATTTTTAGAGGGAAGGAGGAGAACATATCCTTCCACTTGACTTCAACAGAATGAATACAGTTGAATACTTCATGAATATATTAATTAGAAATATTTCCAAGTCTTTTCACTGTTAATCTATGAATTTAAAACTGCCACATCTTCCCCCCGCAGGGATCCAGCATTTAAAAGGACAAAGACCGAAAAATCCCCTGATCTTCTAAAAACAATAACGATCACCTCCCCCTCCGCCCGTTTTTATCTTACACCTTCCAGACAAGCAGGTTCAAATATTTCCCTTGTTCAGAAGTAAGCAGTAGTTTTCACCAAACTAGACTGGGGGTTCCCTGCATCTGTTCACAGTAGAGCCAGCTGGCAGTGCCTGGACCTGAATACGGACTTCAGGAGGTCTTCCTCCTGTAGCCCCACAGCTGCTGTTGTGAGGGGCCATTCTCCACCCAACTGCATCGCAACAGTCATATCCTCAACACATGCGTTAACAGAGACAGTGCGATGTTCAGCGTGTGACAGCAGAGCAGAGCACCCTGCCTGTGCGTGACTTGCACTGCAGATACCACGGGTTGAGCACAGCGTGGGTTGCACTTGGGTTGTTCTCTGCGTTGAATGCTTACTCTAAGACCCAGAGTGTTCAGGCTCCAATTCCCTAGCACACCTATATGCCATATGACGCTTAACCTCTACCTTCATACCACTGAAAACAGTATTTCACAAACTCAGCACAATTTTTCTCATATATCTTCTCATTCATAGCCAGAATAGCTTTGGCCATCCTACCTTTGGTAGTTTCGCTTTCCCGGATCAGGAAGGTACCTCTGGGGTTTCCAAATGACAACAGCTGCCTCTCAGCATCTTTTCGGCCAAGTTTGCCAAAGTACCACCTTAGGGAAACATCAGAAATAATAAGACGAGTGCTACATAGGATTATTGGATAGGGTCACAGAGCTCAGACAGGGAGGATTATTTGTGGAAACTATGGTTACTCAAGTATATTCAACCATTTTTATCATATTGTGTCTCTGTTATCGTGGTGGGAAGCTAACGTGACAAACTGTGTCATAGATGTTGTACACATTGTGCAGTAGCACTTTGTGTGAAGCCTAAAATCAGTAGATGGTGAGAATGCTTGTTTGGTGTCTTACAACAAAGACTTTGACAGACAGAGAGCAAGACCTGGCGGGGGGAAGGAACAGACAAGGAAATGGGCAGACAAATGTGTTGCTGCTGAAGAGCAGTATTTTTACAGATGTTGCTATAAACTACATATTTGACTTACATAGTGATGTATTAGTATTCCATACTTTTGTTGCACCACAGCTATAAAACCTCAGTAGAAGGACCAGATGTAACCACTTTACTGTGGCTGTATCAGGCTTTCAGAGTTTTGGTACCTTTTTCCCTCCTGCAGCAATCTTTTTTTCTTCAGTTTTTGGTTTCACAATCAACCAAGTACAGCCTGAAGTACAGACTAAAGCAGTACCTGCTCAGCCTATATTAGCTCCTCCAACGTACCTTTTATACTGGAAATAATATGGACACACACAGCACTCCATTTCTTGCACAGGCATGTCCTCATTATGCTGCCTGCTGTATACGTTGTAGGCATCCTACCTATTGGTAGGTATCTGTTCATACAATGTGCTTTCTTTAATAGGCAGTTTGCACACTAATTGACTCCTAATGTTTTTACAATTTGGTTCAGGAAAAGCAAGGGCACCTTTCGCTTAAAGCCTGAAATTAGTCAACACTAGAAGAAAGGAAGCAGACCTTTGTTCCTTTAGGTTTTCTTCCTTTGTTTTGACATTGAAAAAGCACTGAGCTTGTGCTTCTTTTGTTACTAATTACCTGATTACTTATCAGTGCAGTTAAGAATTGAAATAAAAATAATGTAAGTCATTTGAAAAATCGCCACAATCAGTCAAAACCAACTCCTCAAACTTCCTTCAAATACAGCACTAACGGGTCTTTACAACAGAAAGAAAACATACTCCTCTGCTTGGATGGAATCGACTGGAGCCACATAATTACTGGGAATGTAACCAGTTTCGCCTGTTGTCAAGGAGCGGGCCTCCCACCAGTCTCCTTCCCTGCAGAAAGAGAGGTGAGGAGAAGTGAGAGTGAGACACAGCTGTAAAGGCACCGACCTGACTTTGCTAAGGGCACCCGCAGCTGCGCCGTGTACGAAGCCACAGCAACTCATCTCTTATCACCAGCATGCTTCCGAGAGAGCTGCTCATCTAAACCCAAATCATACACGTATTTCTTTACACCTGTTATTATGTCAGCGCTGATTAGTAACGTAGCCTTCCAAATGTAGCGTAATGGCAGAAACAGGCATAACAACCCAGCGTAATCAGGTTTGGTGAGGGCCGGATTTGGACTGGAATATTGAAAACTGTCTCCATAGCAATTATTCTAATACAGACCCTTGAGAGAGCTTATAGAGAAACTGCCAAACTGAACACTGTCACATCCACTGCTAATTTTAAACTTCTGTCTGAAACCAAAGGCATCAAAAAGCCATCTATCAACACAGGGGTTTAGATAGCCCTTAAGGATCACACTTCATTGTCTAGATTCCCTCTCCTGGGCACCCAGAGGAGGCGTCTGAAGTAGCAAAGCACTTAGCTGCATTTTCAAACGCTTGCAAAACCCCATTCTTCTACAACATTTAAATACAAAGATGTCCATGCAGGACCATCTTATGGCAGTGTTCCACTGGTTTAGCACCAATTTTTGTCGTACACCTGTGTGCACATGGTACTGCCCTTCAGACCATGTGTGTTGCTGTAGAATGTGCAGCTTTAAGAGAATTTTATTTCTCAGCTTTTTTACAGGATGCAACGATTTGGCATTTCACAATTTGTGTTTCACTCTCAGCACCAGATTCACCAATGTTTAACTCCTACCGCTACTAAGAAGCATTCTCTTTTCTATTTCTGGACTGCTTAGAAACTCTTTCTCAGTTCCCCTCTCTGTAAAACAGAGATTTGTTCACTAAATAAACCACTATTATCAAACGTGGCGAGAGAATTCAGCCTCTTCTGTAAGCAAGCAGTTACAGAAAAACACTGTCTGAGCTATTACTGGCAGGAAAGGTCACGTCAAGGTGAGCTCTTACTTCAAATTTTCAACTCCACTTTCTTTAACAGTTTGAAGGAATAAGAACTCTAAGGAAAACAGCTGTGATTCGTCAAAAAGGAGACATTTACAATTCTACAGTTCAAAAAGTGAAGAACAAGTAGCTTTTCTAGAGGCTGGCAGCTGACACTATTTTAATACACCTTGTGTGATTAGTATGTCAGGCAGATGGTCCTAACCATTTGCATCCATAATTTTATCAGATGAAGTGCTAACCCTTCTCCCATACGTTGCTGTAGAATATTTCTAAGAGATTATGCCATACTGTGGTTGATAAATTGCACCATTACTTTCCTCCTCCTTACTCTACAGAGAGTCCACTAGATGGAGGTATTTTATCATTGCTAGGGAGGAAAAAAGCAGCCCTGCAGATGATCACAATATTAGGAACAAGCCCTTCTGCTCTGACACAGAAGCTGAAATCTCTCAAAGCACTGCCAGAAAGGAGGAGGAATGTAGACTTTTTTCACACCTCTTCATTTTAGACACCCAGCTGAGGTAGGAGGGGGCTAGTCAAGGGGGCCAGTCAGGGTATGCAGGAGTCACGGTGCAGATGCAGGGGACGGCCGAGGGTTTCTGAGCCCTGAAGTCAGGCTCTGCTCTGAACCACCCCTGCAGGAACCTCCTGCCCCCAGACTGCCCTTGGTATAATTTCTGACTTCAAATCACAGAGATACCCTCTGTATGCCATTTCAGGTGTTGCTGTCCTGAACTTTAAATCCAAAGCAAAAAATCAAATTTCATTTATTGAGAGTTAAAAAAAAATCCAAACCTCTCCAAAAAGTCCAGGCAAATTAGTTTTGTGCACATATATGCTTTCTAGTTTTAAGCAGCACTGGCAGACTCTTAAAAAAATGGGCTTCTTTCTTATAATTTCTGATACAAGTGAAGAGAGGAAGCATTCTCACAAAAAAAGCTGCTTTCTGGAGATTCCCAGCCTGGCTGTCAGTACTGCAGGAGTGTGGTTCGGTCTGCCTTTACAAGCAGACAGAGCTGACCACGATGGGAACCGAGCTTCTATCATCCTATAAGAAAATCAGTAGGTGCTTGTTTTTTTTTCTTTTAGAAAACCTTCCTCCAGGCAGCAACTACCTGCATGAAAATGCATGTACTGCAACTGCCCACACACGGGGAATCTACTGCAACCGCCCACACGTGGGGGAATCTCTCTGTCCCACTGACTCTGAGAATGATTGCTCTGCAAGTTCCGCTGAGCACCCCCTGATTTCACCAGCTGGCATGTGCAAGGAACTCCTAACACCTGGAATTTCTTGTTTCAAGTTATGGCATAGTTTGTGCAAGGTTAGGAAAGCAGCAGGCAACATGAACAAAAATGGCTGATGGGTTAAAAAAGGTTTTTTTTCCAAGCGCTAATTTAGAAGTAGAGAGGTTTTTAAACTGCTGCTCCCTCTACAAGTCGTAACTGAAGCTTCTCTGCTTTCATCTACATCAAAGCTCTTCAGCTTCACGGCTTCATGAAATATTCCACAGAATTACCTGATCTATATATTTTTTTTAACTTCAACGCACATTGAGCCAACTCCAACCCTGGAGTTGTTCTATTAACAGCAGTTGCACCAGGGATGAATTTGCCTCAATGTCACATAGTGTAAGAAAAAAAGATGAGAGCAATATCACAAAGCCTCTAGAAAGCGACATACTTGGCTGTTAACCCATTTTTACCTCTACATGATAGCACTACTGAACATAATGCAGAGCCTTCAACTTTATGTTCTTAGCCAAGAATTACAAGATGTTCAGATATAGGTCAGTAGCACAGTAAGTTTTAGATGCTATTTTTAAATTGCTAAGGGATTTTTTCTATGAGCAGTTAATAAAATTAATTTTAAGTTGATGATTTTCAGGATGGAAGTGTGGTTTTCATGCCAAATGCAACTGTCCAATGGTGTGTTCTCACTTAACAGAACTTCCTAGCATGTTCTGACTGTATCACCTGCCTTTAAATGGAAAAAAAAGCTTTTAAACTTGGCACGCAAATATGGGTAACGTCTCAATTGTGAATCAGTTTTTAGTTCGTTTCTGTGCAGAGATACTTGCAAAAAGTAGATTGCAAGAAAAAGTGTTAGTACATGCCTTGCAGAACTTCTGTGACTACTGGTGAAGTACAGAGCTGGTACTCTCAGTTCTGAATGTGAGTTTACTGTGAAATGTAAGCAGTGAATCACACAATCTAACGCTTATTTTTGAAGTAAAGCTGCATGTGGTTTGAAGGCTTTTTTTTTCCCTAATAATAAAGCACTTTGCAAAAGTGCACTAAAGGCAAAGACAAGTAAGTAAGCAGACTAAAACCCATACAAATCTTGAATACCCAACATTAGATTTTACTAATAACTCAAGCAGACAAATGTAACTGCCAACATTATAAGTTTAAAAATATTACAAAGCCTATTCCCAAGCCTAAAACTTACGAGCTGTTAAGTATTTGAAATTTTTCTCCTTTGTGAAAACTCAAGTCATCTTCTGTTCTTGCTTCATAGTCATAAAGCGCCACAAAAAGAGTTACACCTAAAGAAGAAAACAGGTGAGTTACATTCCATCGGAAAAAAAGAGGAGGGAAAGGAGCCTCAAGCTATGAGGTGGCCAAGCCAAATGTAAGCTAGTCCAGTTGCTGAGGAGCACAATAAACTGAAGCCTCCTACTTCTTGGACAACCATTCTAATCCCTTTGCTTTTGTGCAGCCAGCGGGCACGCCACCTCCGTCACTCTGTAGAGTCATCAGTACGCTTGGTTTGGTACCCACACACAGCGTAGGATCCCAAGCGGGCCAAGGGGGTTTGAAGACTGAGTTTAGGCACAGCCATGCCAAGTATTTCCTGTGAACTACTGCAGGTGGCTCAGGCCACACTTTCCATTCCCTGGTAGAGAGATGAGGCAGTCAGTCAGCCAAATTGGGCGTGTATGCGTGATTTTTCACCCCCCAAGAGAAATAGCACCCGCAAGGTAGCAAAGGTAGGGCTGGGGACCCAGCTCTGCCCCTGCTTCGGTTCTTTGCAGTATTTAATGAAATAACTCTTCCCGAAAGCAGCACGCTGAGACAGTTGTGCCTCTGCTGTAATTAACACGATTGATGCTCTCTAAGAGCACTGGAAGAAGACTTTGAAACTCACCTGTTCCTCCTCTTGTACGCAGCGTCCCTGTATGAGAGGAGGAATTGACTCCACCAAACACAGTCAGTCCTTGGCCTCCCGTGGCGTGGAAGTTGTTGTAGTTTGGGATTGAAGTCACACCAAAGCTAGGATAGTGCTGCGGAGTGGGGTCTGTCCCATAGCGGTAGCCTGAGCTTTGAGTTAAACTGCCATCCCTCTCGTCTGTCAGTTTTGTTGCTTCTTTATCCTTACATTGCACACAGCCCATTATCTAAAATCCTAGGAGAGGGAGGAAAGGACAGGTGTTCATACACTGATGCTCACTAGATCTTCCCCAAACCCACATACGACGAGGATCAAATTAAGTTCACTGCTCAAAAGTTACGCACTTTGAAAAAAAATCCCACGGCAGTTTGAATATAAACAGCAACACGCTGGGAAAAGCTCACACAAAACCTTCTTAGCAGTGGTTTCCCATCAGGGCCTGGGGAAGCAGGTCCTGCCTGCTCTGAGGGTGGTGGCAGCTCTCTGGTGAGGATGAGACCCCTCTCGCTCACCCTTCGGCAGGAGAGCACGACTGGCAGGTGAGGGACTCGGCAGAAAAGTGCAGCTAGAGGTGTTCAAGCCTGCCCCCAAACACGCAGAGCCGGGCACTTGGCTCACGGTTCGTGTCTGACCTCACCAACTACACCAGCGCTGGCTTCACCTAAGAGCAATATAACCTTTTCCCATTGCTGGAGCTTGGCGTGACAGGCAGAAAAACAGCACAAGAAAGTAGGAGGGAGCTCATCAGACGGCACAACGAAAGCAAAAGGAAGCGCCCTTGAGCACAGTACCCAACAGCAGTCTAAAACCTGCCGGTAGCGTGTGGTGGGGCAGCCTGAGGTATACGTGAGTTAAGGAACTAGAGGAAGCCACGGAGGAATCAACACGCCAAATGCAGAGCATCTCCAAATCTGGATCCCGGACAGGAGGAAACTGAGAGGGTACGGGTTGGAAAAGGTTGCACTAAGTTTTTTAATTCTTGTAACCTCTTATTTAGCACGCACATGGGGCATTACCAGGGCCTGGGTTAATCTCTTAATTTCAGATGCCTGCTTCTCTGTAGGTGGAGGGAGACCAAGGGTGATCGGCCACATCTTAGAAGCAGCCCTCCAAGGTTAGTCACAGAATCACACAGAATGGTAGGGGTTGGAAGGGACCTCTGTGGGTCATCTAGTCCAACCCCCCTGCCAAAGCAGGGTCACCTACAGTAGGCTGCACAGGACCTTGTCCAGGCGGGTCTTGAATATCTCCAGAGAAGGAGACTCCACAACCTCCCTGGGCAGCCTGTTCCAGTGCTCTGTCACCCTCAGAGGGAAGAAGTTCTTCCTCATGTTCAGACGGAACTTCCTGTGCTTCAGATTGTGCCCATTGCTCCTTGTCCTGTCGCTGGGCACTACTGAAAAGAGCTTGGCCCCATCCTCCTGACACCCACCCTTCAGATATTTATAAGCATTTATTAGGTCCCCTCGCAGCCTTCTCTTCTTCAGGCTGAACAAGCCCAACTCCCTCAGCCTCTCCTCGTAGGAGAGATGTTCCAGTCCCCCCATCATCCTCGTAGCCCTCCGCTGGACTCTCTCCAGTAGCTCCTCATCCTTCTTGAAGTGGGGAGCCCAGAACTGGACACAGTACTCCAGATGAGGCCTCACTAGGGCAGTGTAGAGGGGAAGGAGAACCTCCCTCGACCTGCTGGCCACACTCCTCCTAATGCATCCCAGGATCCCATTGGCCTTCTTGGCAGCCAGGGCACACTGCTGGCTCATGGTTAACCTGTTGTCCACCAGGACACCCAGGTCCCTCTCCATAGAGCTGCTCTCCAGCAGGTCCACCCCAAGCCTGTACTGATGCATGGGGTTGTTCCTCCCCAGGTGCAGGACCCTGCATTTGCCTTTGTTGAACCTCATCAGGTTCCTCTCTGCCCAACTTTCCAGCCTGTCCAGGTCATGCTGAATGGCAGCACAGCCTTCTGGTGTATCTACCATACCTCCCAGTTTGGTGTCATCAGCAAACTTGCTGAAGGTACATTCTAACTCTTCATCCAGGTCGTTGATGAAGAAGTTGAACAAGGCTGGGCCCAGTACTGACCCCTGAGGGACACCACTAGTTACAGGCCTCCAAGAAGACTCAGCACCGCTGATGACAACCCTCTGAGTTCTGCCATTCAGCCAGTTCTCAATCCACTTCACTGACCACTCATCCAGCCCATACTTCCTGAGCTTCCCTAGGAGGATGTTATGGGAGACTGTGTCGAAAGCCTTGCTGAAGTCTAGGTAGACAACATCTACAGCTCTCCCTTCATCTACCCAGCCAGTCATGTCATCGTAGAAAGCTATCAGATTGGTCAGGCATGATTTCCACTTGGTGAATCCATGCTGACTACTCCTGATAACCTTCTTTTCCTCCACTTGCTTGTTGATGACCTCCAGGATAAACTGCTCCATCGCCTTTCCCGGGATGGAGGTGAGGCTGACCGGCCTGTAGTTCCCTGGGTCCTCCTTCTTGCCCTTTTTGAAGATTGGAGTGACATTGGCCTTTCTCCAGTCCTCGGGCACCTCTCCCGTCCTCCAGGACCTCTCAAAGATGATGGAGAGTGGCTCAGCAATGACATCCGCCAGCTCCCTCAGCACTCGTGGGTCCTGTTACCTGGTATTTACTGCTTTTCATCTGTCGGCTTTAACATCTTCTAATCCATGCTCTGGTGTTACCAAACTCTTTCCTATCGACTTGAGCTGAATCTACACATAAACCTGAGTTTCTGAAGCTGGGTGTGGTGAATCTAGGGAATCAGACACTCGTCAGGATGCACCCTTGATCTGAACCGGTACAGTCACTCTTAGACGTAACCTGGCACACAAAGAACATCATCTACACACCGGGGCTGCAAGATGAGCAGTGACAACAGAAAAATCTTTGAAACAATTAGAATTACTGGGCAAACTCTGTCCAGAATATACAAATAGACAAGGAGAAAATGCACAGAATATAAAAAAAAACAGTATAGCAAAGAATTTGGGGTTTTTTCATAATTCTTTTAACATTTCAGCAAATATCCATCACTTAGGGTAAATAAAAAGCCTATTCTTTTTCAAATATCCTCATTTTTCTGCAGCTGCCAGGCTGGCTATTTCGTATGCCTTACTCCAACATCAACACAGGAAATTGGTTTTGACAAACTCACGGGATTCAGAAAAAGCATATTCCTCCACTGCTAATGCTTGAAAAATTACGCAGTAGCTCCCTGCTTGTCTGTGACAGTCCACAGTCTGGATACCTGCTTCCTAAATCCAACCTGCCTAATGGATACCTGCTTCCTAAATCCAACCTGCCTAATTGAAAAAAATCTTCTGTTGAAGGGTATTTTCTGCAATTTGAAGATATTTCCAGTTATTCCACAAGCCTATTCATAAACACAAGCACCATTTTAATGTATTTCCCTGAGTGTATTGCCTGCAGTTAGCGCAGGTCTACTGCCTCTTGCTCTTAGCTTAGCTTAAAGGCGCCCTTTTTGCATTTCTCTCTTTCCTTCAGGATGCCATATTCACTCAGCAGAGTTCCTTCACTGAAACGTCCAAGTCTCTTCACACAAACAGAAACAAGGACTCTCAACTCCGCACTTTCTGCAACGGGTGGCACAAGCTGGGATCCCTCAAGAAACTAAAGTGACAACAGGGAAAGGGAAAGGAGTTTGCAGCCTGGAAGCTGCACAACACACTGCTGCTGCTACTGCTGTGGCAGCCGTGGTGGCCTCCGGCCTCTGCTTGCCCTGGTAGCTGCGTCGGTGCTGGAGGTGTTGGGATACCACGCTGGGGCTCGAGGTTGTCCACTCCCGGGACCAGCAGTGACTCCAGGTGAGCCCTCAGGGACCACAACAGGGGCAGAGATGCCCCAGCCACCTTCATATCAGCAGTGAAAAAGTGCTTGTGCAGCTATCTCTGCTGCTTTTGCCCGTTTCGACAGCAGGATGGTCTGGCTCTGGACACCCTGTGTTTGGAGACATCACTCAGAGGTGAGGTTCTCCTGGCTCCTCTCAGAGACAGGGAACCCCACGGGGAATGCCAGGGAGCGAAGCAGGACCACAGGGAGGGCAAGGGCTCATCTCACTGCTATCAGCACGGGCAGAGCCCAGGGGGCTTCGGATGGGAGCATGGGCCTGGGACTCATGCTGGAACATACGCTTATTCACTTCAAAACAGTTAAGTCATATGTACGCTTTACTATTTAACAAAGAATCTCAGCAGCTTTTAGTTGGCTTGTAACCTTACCTCCCCGTGAAACTCTATCACCTCCTCCCTTTCCCCTCCCAGACCTTTTTCTCCTCTTATTTTCAGATAAGAAAGTGAAAGAATGAAAGAAAAAAAGCAATGAGAAACATGAAATGTGGGAGAGTGGTGGGAGGAAAGGGGTTTTCTTGCTGCTCACTCACAAATGTTCAGCTGAGCAGGGAAAAAAATCTTCACTGAAATTCGGGAAGATTTCACATACTGATTTACAAGTGCTGACAAGACAGCCCTGCACACTTCATTTACACATTGATGAGGAAGAAGTTAAAACTACAAATCAGCTGCAAAAATAAAATTGTTCAGAATATTAATTCCAAAAATCTGAATAAGCCTGGAGATGGTATACATATGTCCTGCTAGTTTCAGAAAAATAGTGGTTTGGTGTTTTATTTGTACTGGGAATGATATAAATAGAAAATCAGCGAATTATCAGTTTCTTGATTTTTGTTTGGGTTTTGCTCCCTTTATCTTTTTGCTGGCAGTGGCAGAGCACAGGGAAGGAAAATTTGATGCAAAGTGAAAGACCTGACAAAAAGGGCTTTTTCATTCACTTGCCCTTTCCCACTTTGCCACAATGTCTAGATAATCCGAGTACAAAGACTGCTTGATTGTAGCCTCTTGTAAAATGTGACATGTGTTACATGCACGCATCTTTTCAAGCCAAGTCCCTGAAAGTTGTCTGTTCCTGGCTCAAAGAAACCAGCACCATGAGGAGGTGGCTAAATGTGAGAGAATACATGTATGTATGTACGTGCTTAAAGTGATTTCAGCTAACTCAGGGGTTTCATAGACAATAAATATAACCTCCATTCAGCATCAGCCTTTGTGTCAAAGAATGGATTCTAGAACCTAACCTCCTTCAGCATCACAGAGTAGGCTTTTAATATCCAAAAGTCTCATCTCCCTGCATGTCAGCATCTGGAGCTGTGGAAGGCTGGAGTTATTCAGCCAGCTCTGAGATCACCAAACAAAATCTGGAGCTGTTTTACACTAAATTCTCTAGAGACGAGCACACCACGTTTTTCATCCAACATGCCGTGCAACTTACGGTAAAGGAACAAGATTTTATTCAACTTCCATTAGGAAAGGCAGCATTTCTCAGATCTGGGAGTTACGGGTCATGTGGCATTATCATAATTTGACACTGGTACTGTTGAAAGGTATGCAACTAGCCTAATTAAAATAAACGTTTCTAATGCAAGCAAGTTGAATTTGTTTATTTTAAAGTTGTGTTTTTATGGGCAATATAAAACATGTGTTTTTGTGAAAACATCAAACATTTACATGGTTTCTGAGACTTCCTTAGAGACAAATGAAAGTAACCATTATGCTATTTGCCTCCTTTCTTGTCCACGTTATATTTCTTGGACTCCAACTTTTACATTGCAAGCAACCCAACATCAGCCTTACCAGGATAGTAGTTTCCTCCCACATAGTGGAAAC
The DNA here is from genome assembly GCF_030867145.1 of Opisthocomus hoazin. Lineage (NCBI taxonomy): Eukaryota > Metazoa > Chordata > Aves > Opisthocomiformes > Opisthocomidae > Opisthocomus > Opisthocomus hoazin. The sequence goes on along the minus strand of NC_134415.1, from coordinate 78,137,450 downwards.
ATTATTCGACAAAGATATCAAATTAATTATATCCTTATTAATTACTTATATAATCATAGCACCTTAATTACTTTCAGTTAGGAAACAGATGAAGGCTAAGGAGATGTTATTAACACTGTTGTTATTATTGTAAATCACCCTCCTTCAGTTTTTCTAGCAGGTTGTTGGTTCTCGATACAAAAGGGAAGCCAAGACTGAAATACCCACCAAAGCCAGACATCTGCTCCACTAACAGAAACAAAAGCAGTCCTCTGGTAGTTAATTGAAGCCTAGGAAAAGTCTAGGAGTACTAGAAAAAGTCCATTTTTCATACTTCTATTTTAAAAGGAAAAGCTCCAACATGTGACATTTGAAAAGCAAAAAGTATTGACAAGCCTTTGCTTAGCCTAGCTTCTGCAGCTGTAAACCATCAGGAAAAGATGGATGGGAGGAAGTCTGGTGTAAATTCACTCCTTCAGAGCATCAGAAATTTTTCTGTAAGATTTTGGCACTCGCGGCTGAACTCTGAATTACAGTATCTCTTCAGAATCTGCTTTCTTGAGTCTTGTACAAGAAAGCGGATCCTTAAAAAGTTTGAGGGAGGGGTACAGGGAAATGCAGAGAGACACCAGTCTATTCTGCAGCCTCTGTGACTTCTCCATGGCCATGCCATCGCTTCTGTCCTCCAAGCCCTCACCTGGGAAAGAAGACCACCACGGGAGAGGGCTCCAACCTGCCGAAGAGACAGGGAGTGGGTTCAAACCCAGTAGGCTGCATCTCCTTCCTCTCCATCGTTTTCTTTGGAATGAAATTTGATGGTATATTTTTAGAAGAACTTCCTTCAGTGAAAGACATGAAAGGGAAAGGCTGGATGACTGGTAACTGTCAACTGTCTTTTTCTGACCAAATCTACAAATCTTGTCTGGAAAGCACCAGCAGGAAAGCTGAGTTAAGAAATAGTTATGTTAAAAGGGAATCAGAGAACAAAATCATTGGCTCTTATTCAGTCTCTGTGGTGAACATGCTTGTTAATCAAATCAAGGGTTGCATCCAGCACGGCTGTGAAAAATGTATTCTCTAAGGGCAGTCTTCCTGGTGTTTTATGTTTTGTTGAAAGCACCACAGAAGTATCAGTCTGTGACAACAAATAACCCAAATTTCATGAGCTACAGTAGGATTTAATATTCAAAATGCCACATTCTCAGTTACCGTGAAGATGCAAGAAGGACAGAAACGCCTTTCCAAGAATAGGAACTACAAAAATTTTAAAAGGAGACTTTAGTTATCTGCGGAATGCCTCCTGAAGGCTGGATAGGGGGAATAATCAACACAGAAATTTACCCTGAATTTGAAATGTCTTACTTTCCATGCCACCATTACTAGCTCCCTAGAGAGAAACTGATGGAGTACACACTTTGAAACACAAGACCGAGACATGTTAAAAATCTCACTTTTCAGAAAAGTCTTGCTCACCCACTTTGACTATTACAAGTTGTTAGGAAGGCATTCCAAATTGGGTAACAAACAGGCACTTAAAACTAGTCCTGTGTAGGTCAGTAATTCCTGTGCTGTCTGCTTGCTGACCTCTCTTTGATTTACATCTGTGCTGATGGCAGCATTTTGGATTTCCAGAACTCATTCTGTGTCACCTTCAAGCCAACCCAAATCAAACAGATGGAATAAAATAGCAACGCTTGTGGCATTGTTTTTGTTTCTATCTATCTACTAACTCCGGGCCCTTTTAGAGGACTGCCTTCATTCCAGCTTGACCAGTGATTCCACAATTTTTAGGAATCATAAAGCAGGTCAGAAAGATATAAAAAATGTTTTACAATAATTAGAACCTTTGGGTGTTATTCATTATTTCTCAGGATTGAGGGTTGCAGGTTACTACATACGTACATATAATTTTTATACTAGCTGCCTGATCCAGAAAGAACATAATTTTACTGCAATGTGATAGAAATGGTTCACGCTTAAAAGAGACGAGACTGGGTATTTGTGCAGAATGCCTGCAAACCTACACATGCACCACACTTGTCATATTGCATTAAAAAATGTAAATCAGAGAAGATATAGTACTACTGCTGGATGTCCTGTGACTATTAAAGACGTGCAAAAAATCTCACATACACAATGTGGTATTCCTGCACAAAAGGCCAGAAACACCAGGGCAAAACTTCAAGTCAAGGATCAGGATATATCGGGATCAATGACTGCATTGAAACAGTGTTTCCAGGAGAAAAACAGCACTGAAAAATGCCTGGGCTGTATTCATTTGATTTTTGAAGAGTCCTTCAACGCTTCGCCCTTGGACTCTGCTTTCGTGGGCTGAGTACAAAAATCTCATCAGTTTAATTGCTTGTTTGTCTGCAGCAGTCAAATGTCAGGCCAGTGCCCCATGCCAGCGGACATCCACAGCCGGAGGAGTAGGAAGAGCAGTCTGACGTGAACTCCTGCTGCCATGCTGCTTCAGCTCAAAGCGAATGCCTTTGACAGCGCTCGAGCACTCTTACTATTGTTTCTCGTCAGCATAAAGTTGCTTTGGAAGTCGTCTACAATGGTGTCAGAAGGGATTCGAGCAGCTCCTGCTGCCATGAGAAGAGCAGAGCCTGCAAGCAGCTTTGAACCGCCATGTTCTGCCCCACTGCTCCTTCCCATTTACTGAGCGAATGGGGCCGCGGCCCTGGAAACGACAGCTTCCTGACACTCCAGACAATGATTAAGTCATGCCACATGTCTGCAAAGTATAGCACTGTGCCTGCCTTCCCTCTTTTTCCCCTTTGGGACTCAAACTAACAGTCAGTTACGAAAGATGAAGATTTGGGCTTCTTGTCTGTTTAATTTCAGCCAGCCTTGAAGGCCAGGCCTGGTGAAGGGAAGGTGTGTGTTGAAGGATTTCATTGAACTACAACCAGACCCATGGCTTCTGCCGGAGGCTGTGAGCACAGCTGTCCATGGGGCAGGGAGGGTGGCCACTGAATGCCGGGAAGAAAGAGTGATGAATGTCTTGACAAACAGATCCATCGTCCCGCTGCTGGGGTACAGTCCCTCTCTGGCAAGAGACTTAAAATTTAGACAATCTATTTATTAACTATATATCTATACAGTCTATTTAATACAACCTAGAGAAGAAAACGGAAGTCAGTGGTCCAGCCAGGCAGGAGGGATAATAACTGTGTTCATGTGTGGTGCTTGTTTGAGGGACAGTTGTGGTGGTGGCACTGGCCAGTAGCTGGGTGGTGAGGGGGTCACCTGGCAAGGCCACACGAAGTTGCATTAGCACAAAGCGGCTGTTCGAGCGGCCGTAATTAAAAGTTCCCCAGCGCAACTGGTGAAAGTAGAGGAGACAAACCCTCCGAACTGCCCACAAAGGGACACGTCGCCACCCGCTCTGTTTTCCGTAGCTTCTCTGCCAGCCCAGGCTGTGAATGTTATGGCCTTGTCTTTTTCGAAAAAACAGCAAATTCTTTTCCACTCTCTGTGATACACCCCTTTCAGAAAAAACAAACCAGAACAAAATATAAGAGGTGATTAAAGCAGAGGCTCACCCTGCAGTCTCTTAAAGTAACAGTAGCTGAGTTACGCCTTGTACTGTTTCAGGCTTTCGTTACTTTAGAAAAAAGGCACCCTAGAAAAACACAGCATAGGAAGATCAGCTCTGAGGAAAAGGTTTCTTTTTCCACCAACATCCAAACTTCACTTGTAATCTAAAAGAAAGACGTTTACTCATAGCTAACTGGAGAAGGAAAGTCTGCAGGTTTTCATTCATACACCAAAGAGCAAGTCAGATTCAAATCTTCACTTAGGATCTCTTTCTTTTGTTTCTTTTTTATTTCTTAAAATGAGTTAAAGGAAACTTTGACATTAACAGCTAAAGGCAGCAGCTACACACTGTAAGGACACTGCTTACTCTACAGTTAAACCCGGCACAGGGTGGGTCTATCCTTGGTTCTGAGTAACACACGAGAACACCATGTAAATTCAGTAGCGTGATTTCAAGCTACGTCCCTCCTTCATCAGGTCGCTTGTGGAAGCTCTATTCACCAGTAGAGAGAAGTGGGTGGACGGTCTGCATCAGCATTTTGAGCTAATGCACCTAAATTTTAAAGTGCCTTTTAAGTATATAAATTAGAAAACCTGTATCAAGAGAACAACTGCTGCAAATGCCAGAATCATTTTGCCTGGGAAAGAGAAGTGAAACAGTGTCTCCACTGATTTCCTCTTTCTTTTCTCCTGCTAAGAGAACAGAAAGATGATTGCAGGTTGATTCACACTATTCTGATTTTTTTTTCTTTCAATTCCTATTTTTAGAATCTCCCCAGGATTAACGGGTGTTCATCTGATCCGCGGTATGGGAGCAGCGTGGAGCAGAATGCAAAATGTGAATCGGGATGGGCAGGGAAGGAAGAGGGGACAGAGCGAGGGAGCGGTACAGAAGTTCTGCCTGTTTGCTTCTGTGGAATATGTAACCGGCATAGAGAAAGATTTTTCTCTCAAAAAACCCCATTGCTGTCTCGCCACCCCCTTTTGCCTACGCACAAACGAAACTAACCTCTTCTCTGCCTTGTCTGGTTTCTGTTTTGTGACTGAAGAACTTGGAGGATGTGACAGCAAGGAAAGGGAGCAAACTGAGTCTCAGATCAGGAGATGATTTACTTTGAGAACATTCCAGATGCCGTTCCCTCCTGAACGGCCTCTCGTTTCACCTAGGCTGCTATTGCCAATATTTCAGAAGTGTATTTAAATTCTTTATTTGTCCACTTACATTTGGGAAAAAAATACTCTGCTTCCTAAACAGCAGGAAAAATTTGCCTGTAGTCATCTCAAAAAGAAATCCCCAGCCTTCTCACCATCACTGCAGCTGGCTTCAGCTACAACAGCAAAGATGCTTACAGGCAGAGACCCCAGACAAGGTGGCAACCACATGGTGACAAAGGCCAGTGAGGAACCAGAGTGCGAAGGTACTGACTACATCAGTAACGGGAAGACACGAAAACTCTGCCTACAGTTCACACACACAAAAAAGTGCTACTAGTGAGACCTGTTTTCTCAAACCCAGCTGCTGCTGCTGCGGTTTCAGTGTGTGACAGCTTGCTTCTGTAAGGCAGCTTAGGTAGGTGTACTGGGTCTGGATGGGGCTAAGTTTCTTCACAGCAGCCTGAACCCTGCTGTGCTTTAGATTTGTGACCAAAACTGTGTTGATAACACACCCATGTTTTAGCTATTGCTGAGCAGTGCTTGCACAGCATCAAGACCTTCTTTGTTTCTCACTCTGCCCCCGCAGCGAGTAAGCTGGGGGTAGGCAAGAGGTTGGGAGGGGACAGAGCCGGGACGGCTCACCCCAACTGACCCAAAGGATATTCCACACCATATGAGGTCGTGCTCAGCGATAAAAGCTTGGGAGTAGGTTTTTGAAAGTAGCCATTGCTCAGAGACTGGCTGAGCATTGGTCTGCTCGTGGGAGGTGGTGAGTGAGTGCCTTTGCATCACTTGTTTTCTTTTTTATTTCCTTCTCTTATTAAACTGTTTCTATCTCAACCCACGAGTTCTCTTGCTTTTGCCCTTCCAATTCTCTCTCCCATCCTGCTGGGAGGCAGTGAGCAAGCGACTGGGTGCGGGCTTAGCTGCTGGCCAGGGTCAGCCCACCACAGTGAGTAATATGTAAGTGATGTTCTTGGCCCGGAAAATAACTTCAGAGGCACACAGGTTAAGCCATGTTAACCAGACAGGCAAGAACCGAGATACTGTGTGGAGATGAATTTGTCAAGATTACAAAGATGACGCATTACCACCTAGTCCATTTTTAACAGAGATCTTGAAATCTGGAAAAGAAGAGAGCGGAAGGCTGAGACGGTAGTGAAAAACACCCTGGACAATGGGATGTGGAAGTAGAGAGGTCCTAACTTGCATTCCTTCTTACAGAAGAGTGACAGCATTGATGCATTCAGTCCAACCACAAGGCCACTAAGACCAGCGATTCTCAACTCTGTTTTGTCAACTACCCTACAAACTGCAGCTCCCCCTATTCTACAATCCTGTGCTGCCGCAGGCTGCATCTGGGCCACCAGGGATGTCTTTTAGGAAGTCTATGGTCAGTCTCTCTTTCCTTTTAACCCTAAACAGTCCCTAGTGCCAAAAAGCTAGGAAATGCCCCTAGCAACAGAGATAACCTGCACAAACCTGGATAAGGCAATCGGCAGAGCAGGAGATGGGTAAGAGGAGGGGAAGTGAGGCAGAATCCACAAGAATGGGAGGAAAAAGAGAAGCTACTGTTCCCTTCCTTGGCTTCTGCTGAGGACCAGTGATCTCTGCCTCCAAAGGTGGATCAATACCGCTTAGCTCAGAGCTGACCATGCAGTATCACAAAGCCCAACCAGTTTCCCTACATCCCATTGCCACCTCAGGGAACTCTAGGAGGTAGTACTGAAACTGATACACATGGACCTATGCCCCAAAAGGCCTGTGCCTCTCTTTCTGTCTCTGTCCTTCTTTTTGTCTCCCTCTCCCTCTGTCTCTTGAAAAGACACCAGCATTCACGATACCAGCAGCAGCAACAGAGGAACACAAAACAACAGTGCTGGACAGATGCCTTCTCTCCTGGGCGTATTGTCCTCTTCGCCTTTGCATACATGTATATGGCTGTAGGACTAAGAAGTTTTCATTTTTGGTGATTAATCCCACAGCCTGCCCTGATTTTTAAGTGGCTGCACTGCTTGAATTGGAATGTCACAGCCTGGAAGAGAATGAGCTGATAAGAAACTTGGGAGAACATCACAGCTGCTTCAAGAGACAGGATGTGGAGTTTAAAAAAGGGGTGATGGAGGGGAAAATCACGAGAGAAGGTCCCTTCTGTTAGCCAGAGAAGATGGGGCTTAAAAAGGGATCAGATGCCATCCAAGGGCCATGAAAAAGAGATTCTGCTGGGTTAGTGAGCATTTTCCAAAGGAAGCCAGCAAACAGCTAGAGGGCCCTTCCACTTTGGTCGAAATACCTAAGTATCACTAAGCATATGGTAGATCTATTTTTAAGCTTTATGTCCATGCCTGAGGGCAAGTAGAAGAGATAACTTGATTTCATCATGAACCTGAGGTCATTACACATACTGCTCAGGGAATGATGTGCAAGGGATGCTCACGTGTAGTGACTCTAAGCTACAGGTCCATAACCTGGTCCTTTTGCTTAAAGCTACGGCAATTGCCTCAGTGCAGCTACAGGAGGTTCTGCTCTAATCCTCAATGGCCTCAGCAGAAAGTCACATTGAAATAATGGATGGAGTGAAAGCTGTGGATATTTAAGTCAGGTGTCAGGGAAGAAAATCTTTTTATTGGCAAGGACAGCAAAACAACTTGCAGCAGATTGCCTAAGGTGATGTGAAGGCTGGACCTCCTCACGAGGAGAATGAAAAGAGCAGTGCGTGAGGAAGTGGCAGACAACAGAGGTTTCTCTGTTTCTTTGTATTTAAGACACAAAAGGGAAGTGCAGGACTGGATGGTAATCTGGAGCAGACAGGCAGGGTTTCACTGGAGGTGACCGTTTTGTGATACACCTCGTGGGCTACACAACTGTTGACAATTCAGAAGATCTGGAGATCCTGTGTGGACCTCCTTCCCGTTTCCTAGCACTAAAAGACAAAAAGCTGAAGGCTGCAGAAGTTAACAACTAGGTGAACAGCACAGGGGACAGAGGTCAGATTTGTGGATCGTGTCGTAAAGAGAAAGTGACCTCTCGATAGCGAACGAATGCACACTCTGTAAGCCAGGCTGGCTAGGCGAATCAGATCAAATACGCAAGCAAAAGCACATTCTGCACAAAGCCATGACATCAAGCAAATATTAACCAAAGCAGAGGCTGTAAGAAGATGACCCTTTTCAGTTGCCTATATACTAATTACAAGCATCTGAAAAAACGGATAAGTCCTCTGCCTGCAGAGTAGCAATGCAAAATAATACTCTGGAAAACTAATGGATAGATTTAGACTACTGGAATATTAAAAGAAATAGTTGTAACCAATTTAAGAAGTCCATATAGAAGAGGGGAGTTGACAGGCCATATATGTCACAAATGATGTCTGAGTGACTGGCAACTTGGAAGTAACCTTAGATATTTATGAATCAAGATACGCTCAAGATGGGGTATTAGTTAGTACCTGTTACAGACCATTGGAATCACTCCAGAGCACAGGATGATGGGCTTCTTCAACACCTATACACAATAAGCATAAAAAACCTTCCTGTGTTATCTCAGGGCCATTCAATCTGAGCAACTTATGCTGGAGACCTTATATCACTGCACTAAAACTCACCTGAACTTTCCTAAAGGTTATGAATGACAGGTTCCTAACTACTAATTTAAAGGAAAGATGAGCCTTCCTAACACTATGAACTAAAGCTCTTGCCAATTAGCTAAATGAGTCATACACAATATAGGCCTTGCAGCACAATATAGGCAACGGAGAATTCAGGAGCAGTTCACAGCACAACGACCACAACGTGAAGAGCTTGTGGCACGCAACTCAGCTCCACTGCATACAGACAAACCCCACAGTCACGCACAGCAGGACCTGCTGACTTGCTCCCTGCCCAGCCAGGGACACCAGCGGGCCGGAGCGGCAGTGCCGGCGCAGGCACAGCTTACTGCCGGTTGTATGGTGTAGCTACACCTGCGCTGCCCGTGAGTCACACACGGCTCAGCACAGGAGCCAGAGAATCTCTGCTCTGGTCCTTGTCTCCGTGGGGACGCAATGATCACAGACCAGAAGGTTACTGGTTATTTGGACTGCAAGAGTCCGACACTTTCTGTGCAAATAAGTAACGTTGTCTGCACTCAGATCCAGACTAGTAAAAATTTATGCTATATATGAACATGCGCTCTTCATAGACACGTAAATTAAAACCACAGTGCATGCTTTCTGAGGCAATTTCACAAAACTATAGTGAAAGGGAGTCAAATCAGGCTGAAGACAGAACGTAGCGAAAGTTGCTGACATCCGCACATGGTTTCAGACATTCCCTAAATGCCTACAACGTTACAACCATGAAAACAAGACTGGGCTAGATAAAAATAACACACAATGAAAAAAGCCCAACAGCTGGTTTTACCAGGGAAGTGAAAAAACATATAAAGTGTTATATACAAACCCAACACATTAAGGGAGAAAAGGGAAAAGTTAATAAGATAATAACGAGTAAAAAAGCTAAAATAAAGATTATATAGAGAAACGAAGAAGATACTAGGAAAAATTAAGGCAGATAGAATTAGATACGTAATCTTTTATTTTTTTAAGCAGATTATGAAAGACGAATCCTGAACAATAAAAGTGGTAGAATTGTTCACAACAATATGACAGTGGCAGAAGTTATTCAATAAATGTTTCTGATTAGCACACAGGTAAAAGGCTGTACGATCTGTTTATGATGATGATGATGAAATAACTTCCCATCACAGCAGCTCCTGGAGAGGGGACGTTAAGGAGCAGATATACGATTCTAAGTCTTTCAGATTAGTTGCTAGAAATGAACTTGTCTCAGAAGGTGTTAAAGAGCTAGCCTTGGAGCTGTTACTGCTGCGTACAGTGCTGCTCTGGGGCCCTGGGGAAGCACCAGGGCAGGAGGAAGTCTGATGCTGGACCACTGTTTAAGAAGGGTAAAAAGTAATTACAGGACAGTAGGTTGAGTTTCCAGCATTTTGCATAGGATAGAACAACCAACATGTGACTCAATTAATAAAATCTTAAAAACCAAAAAAGCTCTACAATTAAAGTGAACTAACTTGGCTTTAAGGAAAACAGATCCTGTCAAACTAATCTGATGTCATTTCATGCAAAAATTACAAGTTCACTTGACAAAGGCAGCGTTGTTGACTGTATTACAAGTCTAAGTCACTTGACTTGTTCTGTAGAACATCTTTATGAAGAAACTGAATCCTTTGAAGTCTGTATGGAGCGTGCTCCATCTGTACATGGACAGCAAGACTCCATGGATGGGGCGCACTGTATGAGGTCATGCAGAAATCTCAAACGCATGTTATACTGAAGTCAATTCTGAAGCCATAATCATATTAAATGTATTAAAAGGTTGATAAATGAAGGAAGTAATGGTGTAACTGTAAATGGGAAACTATTTATTAGCAAACAGATGGGTTCTTGTTGGGTTCCCACAGGTACTGGTGATCATCCCTTTACTATTTAATAGTCTTATCAGGGACCTGGAAAGTTCAGTCATTACAGTTAGAGATGAGACTGGGGACAGCAAAAAACAAACAATGGAAGGACAAGCCTGACAGAGCAACTGGGGTCCGTAGCAAGATGAGAGAAACCGGTTTAGGTGTTAATATGGCCAAGTGCGGAATCACCTTATTGGAATCAAGAATACAGGCCGTACTTACAGGATGAGAGGGAGAGAGAGGACTCTATCCTCCGAAGCAGAGACTGAATATGAGACCGGGTGTCCTGGGAGGCAATCAGCTCAACATGAATTCCCCACGCAAGGCTGTGGCCAAAAGGGCTAATGCGAGCCCCAGCTGTACAAACAAATGAAAATCAAAAGATAAGTAGGTAGGTTACAGTGACGCTGTATTTGGCTCTCGTTCCTCTGCTGTGAATAAGGTACCAGGTTCTGCTGCTCCATATTTCAAATAAAGTGTTGGAAAACTGAAATGGTGTTCAGGAGAGAAAGATTAAAGAACTGAAAACACTGGGTAGCAGAAGGCTTTGTATAAACAAAAAGCTTAAAAGTAATTTTTTTGTTTTGTTCCCCATATAGCAGTATTCATACAGGGAATAAATTTGCTAACAGCACGTACTAATCTAACAAAGGTGGAAAACGCACTGGAGCTGGAAACTAACCCAATCCAGACTGTGAACAGGCAATTTGCTTTTCCTTATTCAGCAATGATCTGTTACGGGCAATTAACCAGTAACTAACCCTTTACACCAGAGGCTGTGATGTACTGCCCATCCCTGCAAAGTCGTGCAAATAACTGTGCTTGATTTAAGAAGGATGCATATGCATGCAGCTTGGGTTACTAGGCGTGAAGCAGGAGGTCCTGCAGGTGAGATCTGACGCCTGCATAAAGCTGGCGGTCAGGTGAGTGGTCACAGCATCAGACGGTGCTTTGTGTTTTCATTAAGAAACACTCACTCCCTTCTCAGGGTGGTGATCCTGACAGCCTTCCTGCTCATGGCCTACGAAACACCTCCAGGGGAAATCTCAACCTAAGTACGGATGATACTCAACTATCCATCTTCTGCAGGATCTGCAGGCAGCTGCCTCTGAAATCCCAGCCCCTGGCTCCACACAAAACCTCACTGTGCAAAGCTCCTCACACTGAAATGCCAAGAAAATAACTTTTAGGAAACCGATGGGCGTTATTACAGCTCTGCCACTGAGAGGGTACCTGCAGTTCCTTGGTTCGGCAATTCGCGTCACCTGCTGCCTGCTACTGGGATCTTGTCCTAGGGATCTGCCTGGGATCCCATCTCAGGATCCCCCAGCCACAGAAGATGACCGCAAAAATCAGGCTGAGGGAAGGCATCCTCGGTACCTTCACAGACATTTCCTCTTCCAGCTGCACCCTTTCAGGATGGACTAGCTACCTCCTTCAGGATAACAAGTTAGTGCCTTTACACGGGGTGAGCGGACATGAGCATTGCTGCCGTAGGCACCTCCCAGCCCGCTCAGGATCTCCACGTGTCTTTTCCTTCTGCTTCACCCTGCCAAGGGATCTGGGTGCTGCCAAGGAAGCTTTTGACTCCTTGTCCCACGCCTGGGGTCTGGCAGGTGGGCTCCCAAGGGCCACATGCTCAGCAGGGGACCCTCGCTACTGAACTTGCTTCATCCCACAGCCTGCCAACATTTCAGTTTGGTGGTTTTTAAGGATGCAGTGTAAGCTTTTGTCCATGCTGTCTGTCTTAACCTGGGCCTTTGGCCAGAAAGTATTAATCTCGTCAATGTGCAGGAGTGGGGAAGGCTGGGGAGTGTTTGATTTGTGCCAGTCGCTGGCATCAGCTGATTTTAGGCTTCTGGAATGAACCAACTTAAGACTGAGCGCTGCAGCGTAAATTCTGCAAGTAAAACAGGTAAAATAATCTCAATTACTTGAGCTCAACTTTGGTTCACGTAGCCACTCCAGAGATTTAGAAGGCATTATTTCATATGGACATTTAATCACATTTAATTACGCTTCCTCAGATACTTTTCTGCTCAGCAGTTGGGGGGAAAAAGTGTTTTTCAGACTTTCAGTCACTTTCTGTAAGTGATGCCCAGTAAAACACAGCATACGTAGTATAGCCAGATCTCAGTGCAATGTTACAAACGTAAAAGAAACATCCCATCTTAAGAAAACAAACGTGTTACAAAACTTCCACAGAATAAACTAAAGCAAGAAAGCTTGTGAAAATTTTAGGGAGGAAAAAGGCCTGTCCAAGTGTGGTGTGTGTGTATACATCTGCGCATACGCATTCACATACACACCACTACCTGCTCTCTGCTATACTTCGTATTCCTATCTACAGATCTCCAGACTCAAAACTGTGATTGGCAACTCTTCAGCCACTAAAAGAGCAAAAGTTTTGGGAATGCTTATCAAGAATAAGGTTTTAGAGTTACTAAGAAAGGACAGATCACAGCCTGCTAAAGTACAGTCTGAATTGTGCACTTGTATATCTTAATACTTTCTGTCCTCCTGGATGCGTTTTTCTCCCTTTCTCTGGCACAACCCCTGCTACATCCTACAGCATTGGGATGGTCTGTTAAGCACATGTGTAACTGTGTTTTTAAGTCTTGTAAAGGCTTGCTTATGTCAAAAGATGTACTGTTACAAAGATCACATAGGCTAGACTTCACACATTTATTTTTACAGATGAAGTAACTGTGGTAATCTTCCTAAATGTAAATGCACAGAAACAAAACAGAAGCAAACAGCTTTAATACATGGATTAAAAAAATCTTTTTGAAATGTTAAGAAAGAAGTCGGATGCGAGGCTTGCCCTTTTACTCCAGACACACAGCGAAAGAACGTGAGACTAACCATCCCATCCGCCTCTGTAAGTCACCCAGATCAGACGCAGAAATGCTATGGAGGTTGATGCAATGAACCCCAGAAGTGTCACTTTCACACATCTCAAGAGGCATCATTGACCCGAGGCTGTCTGCAGTTTCTGCCCCAATTCCAGTTTAATGTATTCCAGTCTGACCCTCCAGTGACAGTGCTGCTGGAGCACACGCTAAGAAACAAACGCAGGCAATTGCTTTGACATAATTCTTTTGGACGCAGGCAGATCAAATGTGCTGATGTCAACAGAGACCAGAAAAGAGTTTTACCTGATCTGCTTTCCTCACTGAAGAAAACAGTAAGAGAAAAGCAAGCACAACCCAAAACCTAGCCAAACAAATGCTCACCTCTCAGCAGCAAAACTAATACATGCTGTCTAAGAAAGGGATAACCAAGACAAGTGCTTCTAAAGCATAATTTGGATGTATACACAGCATTTCATTTATAGCTTAAATTTACATGACTTGCATATACAATTGGCTCTTTGCACATAACACACACAACACATCCGTTCCATAGAGGATATTAATCTAAAGCCACAGAAACAGCGTAATTCAGTCCTTTATGGGCACAGTACACTCAAAAAGAGTTACTAACAGTTTCCTCACCTCAAAGCAAACTGCTCTTCTTCCCTTTCTCCCATCCTTCTAAAATTTAGCGGACTGCATGGACCTGCTTTCAATATTATTGCCAGGATGAAACCTTCCTGTCTTGCCACTCACTTCAATGCCCAAGCTTTAGCAACTTTGAGGCTGCATCGAGAACATTGAGGCAACACTGATTTTTCTGCACAGGGCTGGCAAGAACAGCAGCTGGGGATACTTTTTCCAAGGGAAAGATGACTTCTGGTAGGAAACCAGATCAAGGAAGCCAGGACAACTATCTTGAGAATAAAAGATTAAGCTAAAGATTTTCTTCTCTACCTAATTGCCCTTGCTCCTGAAATAACTTCTGTATAAAAGGAAAAGAGAAAAAAACCACACATCAATGGCATAGTTTTTCAGAATTCGTAAGGGAAAATACCAGGGTAGAACGTGGCTGTTTCTCAACTTCATACAATGAAAACAGAACAAAAAAACAGACCCCAAGCCCATTCTCTCCTCCTTCTTCTCTCTACTTTCCTAAGAAGATTTCTACCTCTTCTACTCGCAATTTTCCTTTTCTTCCATTCCTCCAGCTCCTCACCAGTCCATGCAGATAGATTGTTTGTAATGGTATCGCGCAAAGACTAGATGACATCCTCACAGCCTCCCCTTCTGTGTGCCTAGAGTGTTTCCTAGAAGAGAAAGTCTTGTGAAGAGATGGATTCTTCCCTTTTCTGCAGCTACTTGTGCGGGTCACTCTACCACAGTGAAAGTCTGTATGTGCTGTCTGACCATGATGAAGAGACAGACAGAAATTACCATTCTGAATGTCCATAAGAAGCATAGTTTCTGAGAGGAGTTGTCATGTGTTACAGTCACTAAAACTACTTGATCTAGAACATCACCACCAAAGAAAAACTAGACTTTTGTCTTTCTTAATCTACCACACTTTATATGAACTGCTCCAAGAATGTGGCCACAAAGTGTGGTCCACAGTTTGGCTGATCATCAGAGGCTGCAGGACCTTTTCAGCGATGTTGGGACCTGCGTAAATGTTGTGATGTTCAGGGAATAAGGGTTTTAAGACCACCAATCATCAGCAATTATCAAACACTTCAGTCCCTGGAGCATCTGGTGTCCTGCTCCTTGCGGAACCATTCAGAAAAAACCTTTGGAGTCACTGCTCTAGTGCATCAGAGGGCAAAGGCTGATCAAAACCACAACTGAATATCCTAAGCAAGTCCTTGAATTTCTCATGTTGTCGTGTTATATTTTTTAAAGCATTTGTCAAGATGCAAAACTATGGTTGAAACATTTTTCTAATATTAGGAATGAGAAGAAGGCTTTAACCAAAATAAAAGTTTACTGTCTACCTTGACTCCTGTAAGGTCTTTGACACAGTCTCATATAACATCCTCGTCTCTAAATTGGAAAGACATGGATTTAATGGATGGACTGTTTAATGGACAAGGAATTGGCTGGATGGCCACATCCAAAGAGGTGCAGTCAACGGCTCAATGTCCAAATGAAGATCTGCAATAAGTGGTGTCCCTCAAGGGTCCGTACCGGGACTGGTACTGTTCAATAACTTTATTAGTGACATGGACAGTGGGACTGAGTGCACCCTCATCAAGTTTGTGGATGACACCAAGCTGTGTGGTGCAGCTGTTACACCTGAAGGAAGGGATGCCATTCAGAGGGACTTTGTAAGTCTTGAGAACTGGGCTCCTGTGAACATCATGAAGTTCAACAAGTCCAAGCACAAGGTCCTGCTCCTAGGTCAGGGCAACCACCAGTATCTGCAGACTGGCTGATGAAGGGATTGAGAGCAGCCCTGCAGAGATGGACTTGCGGGCAATGGTGGATGCAAAACTGGACATGAGCCAGCAATGTACGCTTGCAGTCCTGAAAGCCAGTCTAATCCTGGGCTGCATGCAAAGAAGTGTGGCCAGCAGGTCGAGGGAGGTGATTCTCCTCCTTTACTCCATTTTCATGAGACCCCACCTGGCATATTGCATCTTGTTTTGGGGTCCCCAGTACAAGATCTTGGACCTGCTAAAACAGGTCCAAAGGAGGGCCATGAAATTATCATAGAGCTGAAACACCTTTCCTATGGGGACAGACTGAAACAGTTGAGGTTGTTCAGACTGGAGAAGGCTCCAGAGAGACCTTATTGCAGCCTTTCAATACTTGAAGCGGGCTTATAAGAAAGACAGGAGAGAGGAGCCGGGGCCTGTAGTGAAACGACAAGGGGAAACAGTTATAAACTGAATGAGGCTGGATTTGGATTGGACACAGGAAGAATTTTTTTATTATGAGAACAGGTTGCCCAGAGAAGTTATGGATGTCCCATCATTGTAAATGTTTAATGTCAGGGGCTTTTAGTAACCTTGCCTAGTGGAAGATGTCCCTTTCCAGGGCAGGGGTGTTGGACTAGATGATCTTTACAGGCCCTTCCAAGCCAAACTGTTCTGGGATTGATGATTCTGTTATTAAATTGGATTCCACCTCCGTGGCTGCTATCACAGTACAGTGACAGTGCGGTTAACGCAGCTGGGACTTAATGGTGCTGCAAGAGAACTTGCGGAATAGGGCTACAAAGCAGCATTACTGTAGACAGAGGTAAACAAAGCACTCGCACTCTAGGCTTAAGGCACATGAAAAAGAGGGGATAAGATACCTACATGATTTTGTGTAAATGCATAGATGATACAAAACAAAAAGCAAGAACCAAATGCACCCGTATCTTTACACTGCCATTTGTATGAAGAGTCAAAATTTATTATTTCTTCCATACTGCAAAGCTACAGTTGTTATGACAATCACGGCAGTTATTATGTCGTTCACGCTCACTACCTTTTCAGAGCATGAGAGATCCGATCATTTGCAGGCTTTCAACACTGCCCTCTAAACATGCTCATCTAATACGACTCCAGTATTCAGCGACAGCAGGTTATCAGTTGTTTGGCTACTGCAGGTGGTTACAATATTTTTACAACAGGAAACGTGTATTCCCTATGTAAGAAGACTACACTTACAAGAAATAACGCAGGAAAGTGATCTAATTTCTATTCTTCTTCCTTCCTCCTACAGCGTGCTGCATTGAAATGTTTGTTCCAAAACACAGATATTAGTTCAAGGCCAAGATTTTATTTACCCTGATCTTAAAAAACAAGCCTGCGGCTACACTGTAATTCAAACACTACAAGCTGTTGTACTGCATTCACATTCATTTAAGTGATTTAGGTAAGTGGGCTTAAAACTTCTCTGTTCAACGTTATTGAGCCTGTCTTGTCCATGGGTGGATGTTTGTGTGTCAATGCCATAGTTTTAAAATTCCTGTGAAATAAGAACAATTCCCAAAGATGCAAACAGTACATCAAGCACAAAGCATCAGTTCTGAAGGGCCTTTGTTGTGGTCCTGAGCCTCAGTATTGCAGACAGTAAGAAAATGGCCACTGTGCTGCATTTAGGGAAACGGCACAGCATCTTCACGAAGCGCTGCGCCCATACGTGGATGTTACCCAGCTACCACTGCCGAACAAAGAAACCTGACTGACTGCTACGCTTCACTTCTCTGCCTTTGCAAAACCAGTTTTTAATTTAGAAAGTCTTAGGTACCCTTTGAAGAGGAAGCTTTCAAACATTCTCTTACACTCATACTATTTATTACTGTCTGAAAATACATGTATATAATAAATTATAAATCATCACATGCAACTGCCTCCTGTCTGCAGGCTAAAAGCTGGCAAGAGACTCTGTACCACTACAGGGCCGAATCTGCAGGATCAGTGCCGACTGCTCACTGACGAAGCTCCTGGGAAAGGATAACAGACAGAAAGGACAGCACTCTGAACTGCGTTGCACGGCTGTAGAAATCACATCCAGAGTTCATCTGTTCTCTTTCTTCCATGCTGTTCTAGCACGGAGGATAGAGAACTATTAAAAAACATTAAAAACCTCCCCACTATATCCTGCATTGTTCGTGCGATGACAGGATGAACTCTTTCATATTTACGTGTCAGAGGGGTAGAGGAGTTCAAAATGTAAATAAAATCAAGGGATACTTCAAAAAGCTAAGTTTGTTTATGATATCAGTAGTGTACTCTTCTGGCAAGGCAACACTCACTCGAAATGCAGAAGATTTCCCTAAGGTTAGGCTGGAGCTTCTGCTTTTTGTTTGCATTTGGGCACTTCACCACCTCCAGCGAAGATTTTCTTGAGTGTGAAAAATGTTTTCTTTTGTATATATTTTTCCGGAGCAGTTTTTCAGATGCCAGGAGCATGAATGTAAGCAAAAGAAAACAGTCCCAACTTTGTCAACTTCCCAGCACTATATTTTGTATTGCTGGTGCTTTTGTTTTCTTTCAAGTTCAGTGTTGCCTTAACGGCAGCACCCTGGATTCCCCCTGCCCCTAACAAGTGATACATATTAGTACATCTGTTTTCTCTGTAAAGTCTTTTTGCATTCTTTGCATGGCACAGGAAGGATGTGGGCTCCTTTTCACATTCAAATGAGGCAAATTAGCCTTTGCCTGGCTCCTACAGTATAATGCTTATTTTACATTTAAGCGTGAGAAAAGTGGAGGAAATCAAACCAAATACGTTAGGTGGGTTACATGTTTCATTTTGGTACAAGCCTCACTTGGCCTTCTTTTGCGAAATGCTTTCCACAGGACATAATTTCAGGATGGGGTTGAAAAGTTTAATTGTGTAAACTGACCAAATCATCTGCACAAAGAAATAGCAGCCCCAGATACATTAAACATGAGAAAAGGCTGAAAATGCCAACCTGAATCAGCAAGGCTCAAGCAATCCAGGAGACTCTTGAAGTGCCTCGATGGTAACTTCCTAATGCAGGTGACCGAGGAGCTGACAACGGGAAATGCTGTGCTGGCCCTTACACAGACAAACAAGCATCAGGGGATGTGCAGGTCAGGGGCAGCATGGGCTGCACTGACCAGGAGATGGTAGACAATCCTTTTTCTAAAAAGCTGGATCACAATCCCCACGAAAAGCAGACTTTGGCCTCTTCAGGGATCAACTTAGAAGAATCCTGTAGGATACAGCTCTGGATAAAAAAAGAGTCCAGGAAACCCGGTTGATTTTCAAGGATCACCTCCTGCGGGCTCCAGAACTGTCCATCTCAATATGCAGGGAGTCAAGCATAGGCAGCAGGAGGCCCACATGGATGAACAAGATGCTCCTCACTTAACTCAGACACGAAATGGAAGCATACAAGAGACGGAAGCGGGGTCAGATAGGGTTAGGGAAGCCAAAGCCCACCTGGATTTAAATCCAGTGAGGGCTGTCAAAAGTAGCAAGAAGGGTTTCCACAGGTATATCAGCAGTAAAAAGTGCCTGCTGCTGAATGGGGTATTAGTGGTGTACCCCAGAAGCTGATACTGAGGCAAATACTGTTTAACCTCTTCATTAGTGATCAACGTGATGGCATAGAGTTCATCCTCAGAAAGTCTGGGAAGAGTGGTTGATGTCGCAGATGATTGTGCTGCCATTCACAGGTACCTTGACAGGCTGGAGAAATGAGCCAAGAGGAACATCATGAAGTTCACCAAAGGGAAAAGTGAAGTCCTGCGCTTGGGGAGGAATAACCCCATGCTGGGACACATGCTGAGGGTTGGTCAGTTGGAAAGCGGTTTTGCAGGAGAAAATCTGGGTGTTCCAGTGGACACTAAGTTGAACTTGAGGCAGCAATGCTTTATGGCTTTGCTTTATGGCAAAGGTGGCCTCTCATCCAAGTGGTAAAGCTAAGAGACGGGATGCAAGAAAAAAACCAAACTACTGCTTGGTAAACTGTGGTTTACCACAGGCAGTTAGCAATAGGTAAAAAATTCAGTGCACGCTCTTTATGCTACAGCAACTTCTTGCACGCTTAATGCATGCTATGCACAACGCAACATACTCCATATATGGGGAACTGCTATGAAGTAGTCGGGTGCTGTAAATTTACATTTGGCTTTACTGATGGCAACCTCCTAGGGCAAACAAGTCCTTAGTTCTGGTGACAGTCCTGTGCCAGGTTTGGCAGGTTTTACCAAGAGAGCTGGAAGAAGTTTTGACAGAGCTACTAAGGCATGGAAGTGCTTTCTCCAGCTCTGCTGCCACCCTCATCCATGGTTCTGGGATGGACCAGTCTTCCAGCAACCGATGGGCTGTGTCCTTGGTCTGGGGATCTGCAAGATCTGCAAGATCCATGTCCCAAGTCCCTGTTCTGCTCACAAACTACCCCTTGAAATGAGTTGCTTGTTTCTTCTTGGTTTTCCCCCTGTTCTGACCTCAGTCACCATACATTGACCTCTTTTCTCAGCCTGCGTGAGCACAGCCCTGCCATGGCCTCCCACTCACCTCCGTGGGAGCCCTGAAGCTTGCATTGGCTGCAACAGTGAGGCCATGGAGGAGCAGCAAGAGTTCCTGCTCCCTCAGAGCTGACACTGGTTTTCCAGACACTTGGCTGCCCAAAGCACGCAAGCGCCCACTCTTCACACCCACCTCTCTCCTCTCCAGAGTCAAAGGCATCCGGATTGATTAGCCATGTGGCATACAACGGAAAGGCAACACCATTATGTGTGTTGGCCTGAACTCCCCTTCTCCTTCTAGCTCTCTCCTTAAAACAGCAGCGCAAAGCTCCAGCCAGAGGCCTAGAGTAAAGATAACCCGGTCTGGATTTAGATGCAGATTTCCCCCAAAGCCTGAGCTTGCTCAGTGTCAGGATCTGGCTGTCCTCAAGCGGCAGGAGCAACCAGGCTGCTTGATCTGATGCCTTTAACACTGGTTTACTTCAAAACGTTGTGCCAAAGGGGTATGTGGAGGGGCCTGAATAATTCTGGAAGTTCTCGAAAATAATGCGAGTGAAAATCCATTTTAGGCATCCTAGGAACAGTCAGTTTCTCTCTACTGAGGCATCTGTAGCACTTTTAATCCATTATTTCCATTGTAGCCTGTTAAAGTAATGAGATTCATTATTCCTGTCACACGTCCTTTCTGAAGACGTGAGGAGGGTGTGGGAGAGGGAAGAGAGCAAATTAGTTATCAGTCACCACTTGCCAAGAGTAGATTCAGCACTCAGGAGTTACACATTCATGTATAAATGACTCAAGGGAGTTTCATTTATTCGTTTTCTCCTAGCTTACACTTTTTTCCACCTGTCCTGCAGCCCTTGCAGTCCGCCTGTGGTGGACAAGCTGGAGGCTGGTAAACTGCTCTGGGTTTTTCCCCTTTCATCATGAGATTTCATCTGGACTCCCTTTCCTGGACCTCAGAGCATGCCCTATTTCTGGGAGCAGAGCAGAGAACAAGAATAGAGTTAATCTTTAGCAATGTGATAAAAATCACTTTCTCACACAGACAACTGGAGACAGATTTGAAAAGAGCCGTTGTGCCAAGCACCTCACAGCAAAACCTGAAATTGAAGCCAACCCACACCTTCCTGCTCATAGACACAGCTCACTCTCTTTCTCCCCGGCACTCCTTCTTCTCTACTAATTCTACCTGGAAATAAAACGTAAGTCACCACTGAGCACATCCTCACACCAACACATGCTGTGCCATGAGGCCACTCTTTCCATAACAAAAACACAGGCGGTGCTGCACGACAAGTGGGGGTACCTCATCTCTCTTCTCTTTTTTCCTCCTTTTTTTAAATATAGTAAAAGCACACTAAGCAGACAGATTGGAGAGATGGGATAGGAGAACGGGGCACCTGGAGCTTTGGCGGCTCTGGTGCAATCTGAGACAGCGAGGAGAGGGGAGGTGAGCCGAGCATGGGGAGGGAGGGAGGGAGGGAGGGAGAAAGGGGCAGCAGGAGATGCGGACTGAGCTGGCAGCTCGCACGCCTAATGCCAGAGTGCCAGCTGGCAGCTACGTGTTGCTGGTTGCGTGTGGGCTGTGAATGTAACAGAAGAGATGAGCCTTTAGGGGAGGAGCTGTCTGATAAATCATTAATGAATGAAAATATGAAGTAATCTGTCTGCCTAAGAGGCAGAATCGTCTCATAATGAGGACGGCGGACTAGGGAGCCAGAGATGAGGTTTCTATCTCACCTACAAGACCGCTGGCAAACCAGTGCGTTTTGCTGTGCTTAAGAAGATACACCCGCCTCCTTGCTTTGAAGGACTGCTCTCTTAAAATCAACAAGGAAAGCCCATGATCTAGATGAAAACAGGATAATAAAATTTACAGCACCCTGTATGTAAGTCGAAACTGCACTCAGAGAACCAATATCCCTTCTCAGAGACAGCTTTCACTAAAACAGGGGGTATCCTCAAAACCTAGTACGACTTTTCACCAGCGCCAGTGGCATTTAATTTTAAATCGATTAACTACATACACAATACTAATTACCCATGGGTATTTTTTCGCAATCAGACTATTTGTTGGAAATGTAAGGGTATGCCTGTGTGTGGATAGGGACACTCTGCTTTCTCTGTGCTCTCCGAAATGAAGAGGAAAACGCTTGAGAAATGATGTTGAAAGGTGCATTTTTGTTTACGGGGATAGCTGCAGGGGCACCAGACACAGGCGGTCGGAAAGCGATGAGGTTGCCAGGGGAAGGGGCAGGAGGTTAGCAGCGCTTGTTCTGCACAAAGACCTAGCAGGATGTGTGGTGCAGCACAAAATCAATACGGACCTGCATGAAAAAGTAATCGCTGGTTTTGTACAATTTTCAGGCTTATTTGGAAAGATCCTCACAAAGGTGATTCCCAATTTATGTGAAATCTTTAACTGTACTCTCTTTCCTCTGTCTTAAAAACACCTGAATGCTCAGGGATTAAAACAGCTTTACAATAAACACCTAAGAAAGACATGGCACAAATCAACGTGAATCCACTCAATGTTTGCACATTTGTGGAACAAGAGATACAAGTGCTTTATCTATCAGTGTACTTAAAATCACAATTTTCCAGAGTGAACGACACATAGATTGCAGCAGAAACCATAAATAGAAGACACACATGGCCATGACAAAGCCTATGTACACAGAAACTTAACCAGGCACCTGAGCAGACCTGTGGAGTTTAACTGCATACCCATCTGCAGCATTGAAGTCCATTTTAATTATCCTGCCAAACACCCCTGAGCCACAACAAGATTATTACCGTTTACTAAAGGACCTGCTCAGGCAATTTTACATGGGAATTATCTGTGCCTAATCTAATTTCTGAGAAGTAGCTAAAATTACTTTAGACCTGGAAAGACCAACAAAGAAGCAGGAAGCTCCAAAAGGTTCAAGAACCTTCGTAAGGCTCTTCCTGTAAATCACAGCTATGGAGATTTGAGGATGAGCTCCCTGAAAGGCTCCCAGTCACAGTCAGATACTGTTTTCCACCCAGAGCAAACATAATGCAGGTGAGATGACTTACAGCACACAAAAGTGTGATTTCTCAAATACATAACCCTTCTACTGGTTACTGTATACATTTACATAATAAGTGGGGTTTGTAAATTATCCATTGATGGTGTCATACAGATTGAAATAATCTGCAGTGTCAGCCTCTGCTATTTGCAAGCCATATCTGACAGTTTAACTGCCTCTGCAAAAGATTTAATGGGGCTCCATTGAAGAATACTATTTTTCAAGCTTTTGTTTAAACATAAGATGAGCAACATCTATAAAATTTAATCAATAGATTGGGATGGCTTAGATGTTTCCAGACCCTTGCAGGAAAAGAATACACAACATCAGAAGGAATTACTTCTGTAAATTACAGCAAATTTAACTGCAGACTGCTGGACATGTCAAGCTACAGCCAAGCTTGTTAACACAGTAAATGTACAGTGTTACCTATTGAATAACCACAGAAGTACCTTTGGTGAGTCGCTTACCACTTCACGTCTTGCCAAACTGACCAAGAACAGATTTCTGCCAGCGCTGTTACCAACAGCTACTTCGACGCATGTGGACTGCCATGATTTCAACCCGCGTACCGCCTGCTAGTTTGCTCCTGTGTTCTGGGTTTAAAAAAAGAAGAGAGGAAAGGAGAAAAAAACAAACCCTCCCTTCACACTCCCCCACTCCACTGACACAGATGAGCCTAGGATGGATGACCTGGATTCAAACTGGTTAAATACAAGAAAGGGCAAATCACGAGCAAAGGAAGCTCCAAGGGGATTTCTCTCAGACTTTCATAGTTTTCTGGTGCTTCAACCAACCCTGACTTGCAGGGCATATTAAATTTGCTGCTCTCCCTGTCCAATATCATTAGAGAACTGTCTAAGAACACATTTGTACCAGAGCTGGTTATCAACCTCAGGAAACTATATAACTAATTGCCAGCTGTGCCTAAGGTGTTTTCCTCCTCCACCACGGAAATGAAAAGATTTTTTTATACACATGTATACACATACACATACATATATGCAACTCTTCCTCCCCCTATTTTCTTGTTTTGAATAAGGAAAGTTCTTGTCTGAGTGACAAGTAGAAGCATCCTCAACCCAGAAGAGTCCAGAGCTACATCTTAAAGCTCCTAGAATTTATCCCAGACGCAAGAGATTCAAAAAGAAAAAGAAGATAGCAAGACATCAACTATATTCATGGGTAGCTTCAAAAAGGGGAGAAATGTTCTGGGGAAAAAACACCATGAGAATTGCTGGTTACAGTGGAAGCAAAGCAGTAGCAATAATTTGACACAAAAATTCTCTACACAGCAGCACTCTTACAGCTCTTGCTGAAGCAGGATGGTGGCCTGGAATGATACCGGTCTCTCATAGTATCGCGCAAGAACTTTCTTGGAGAAGAGGTGGTTAACAGTCATAGCTTAGGAATTTTTTATTTCTTTACTCAGAAGTAAAACTAGGGAAATATTTAATACAGCAATAGAATCTTTTGATGTTAAGCAACACGAATATTTAATACAGCAATAAGGAGTCCTCTGCAATACATGTGACTTTCAATGATGTCTCAAATATATGCCTCAAAGGAAAAACATAGTTTTATTTTGATTTCTGGAAACCTAGAGGTGCTATAAAAGGGGTCTTGCAACACCAGAGTAACAGGTTTGTATTTCCCACAAAACTTAAAACTCAGGTCTCACCTGCATTCACCCAAATCACACATGCATAAAAGCATGGGTAAAAGCAGATGCAAGTTTGGGGACCTTAATCGCAGATGGAAAAAGAAAAGTAATGAAATCGATCTGAGCGTGAGCGCTTCCCAAAGACCCCTGGCTGTGCACAGCGAGCAGCATCGAGCGCTTTGGTCTCTGCCTGGAAACAGAGCTCCTTTCTCGGAGCTCTGCCCAACATCCACCTTCTGAAACGTCTTCAAGGTGGGCTGCTTTCTGCATGCTATGCAACACACAGGCCTCTCGCACACTGCTGCAAGAGACGTTAGACGAAGGGTGCTACATCTTTTACTGAGCGTAAGCCATGTGAAACTGCTCAGAGGAAGACAGAGGCCATAACTACGTGCAAGATTCACTGTTATTGATAATAGTTAATGGCGTATTCCACATGCATGACCAGACAAGTTTCCGCAAATAACTGTTTCTGGCTAACATAGAATCATTGAATGCTTTGGGTTGGAAGGGACCTTTAGAGGTCATCTAGCCCAAAAGCCCTGCAGTGAGCAGGGACATCTTCAACTAGACCAGGTTGCTCAGAGCCCCATCCAACCTGGCCTTGGATGTTTCCAGGGATGGGGCATCCACTACTTCTCTGGGCAATCTGTTCCAGTGTTTCACCACCCTCGTGGTGCAGAATTTCTTCCTAATATCCACTCTAAATCTACCCTCTTCTAGTTTAAAGCCATTACTCCTTGTCCTATCGCAACAGGCCCTGCTGAAAATATTTTCCCCATCTTTCCTATAGGTCCCTTCAGGTACTGGAAGGCTGCTATAAGATCTGCCCAGAGCCTTCTGTTCTCCAGACTGAACAGCCCCAACTCTCTCAGCCTTTCCTCATAGCAGAGGTGCTCCAGCCCTCCGATCATCTTTGTGGCCCTCCTCTGGACCCGCTCCAATCAGTCCATCTCTTTCCTTTGCTGAGGGCTCCAGAGCTGGACACAGGACTCCAGGTGGGGTCTCACCAGAGCGGAGCAGAGGGGCAGAATCACCTCCCTTGACCTGCTGGCCATGCTTCTCTTGATGCATCTACGCCACATGTAGAGAATGACACACACATGGAAGACACATGCTGCACTAATGCAGACATGATGAATAGCTTAGTATCAACATGCAAGAATTCTGTTTTACATTAGCAATGCAGCTTGCATCTTCAGCATGCTCTTACTTCCTCGGGGTGAGCAAAAGGCTGCTGCAAGCAGCCCCTTAATTCAACACAAGATTTCCTTCTGCTTTGTCAGCTTTGAATAGTGCTTTCTCTCTCTCATCTGAAACTCTTGGCTTATGAACAGTCTAATCCAAAAAAGCAAATGGAGATAGATATATACTGTCATTTACAACTGTGCCTGCTAATCCCCCAACAACATCTAATGACCTATAGAAAAGCTGGTGGTTAGACTCAAACTAAGCCTCCCTGTGTAATTACA
Organism: Opisthocomus hoazin; assembly: GCF_030867145.1. NCBI lineage: Eukaryota > Metazoa > Chordata > Aves > Opisthocomiformes > Opisthocomidae > Opisthocomus > Opisthocomus hoazin. Next base: position 78,111,326 of record NC_134415.1, on the reverse strand, counting down.
GTCAGTTAGAGGGCAAAACTCAAGAGAAAAACACTTTAAAAAGCAAATGGAACAACCCTGGGCTCCTGCAAAGACATTTAGCAGATAACAAAATGGTATAAAAGATATCTTAAAAATAGGACTGTGGATGTTGCATAGTCTTCCCAGCCAAAAAAACAGGTGACTTCACTCACACACAAACTTGTTTCTCTGTGTTTTGACACATTTGGCATAATCACCATGGTAGAAAACAATGAGAAGCCTACAGCATCTCTCCGCTGTCAGTCTCTATGTTTTCTATATGTCTACAGATGTATCTGGAGATATCCTGCTCTATAGATAGAGCAGAATTTCACATAATGGATCTTCCATCAGCCTCTGTCTCACAAGAATAAAGCATGTAGTGGCCTAAATATTTCTCATCAAAGGATGTAAATTGAAAGAAATGGGAGGAAAATGGGATTGTGCTTGATAGTAAACGGCACACAAAGAGAGACTAATGCCCTAATATTGCAGAAGTAGCAGAGGGGGTAAAAATGGACAAAAACTCCTAAGCGTCATGCAAAACCAACAAACACCATGGCAAAATGAGGACTTTCCTAAACCGATGATACAGCCCAGTTACAGCTAACCAGATTCAGCACCCATCACAGCAATGGGTGCTGGTGCACTGATACAGCCACAAGCTTTAAGTATACCGTACTATAATTGGGTGTAAGTTCCCACTGAAAAAAAGATAGACTTTCAACTTTTGATAAGCAGCAAAAGAGGACAAGAAATGACGTGAAATCCTGCTTCCAAAGTGTGCGGTTGAGGTTTCTTTCCACACTCCTTTTTCTAACTAGCATCTTAACCGTCTGAATGGAAGGTTTGTTAACCAGAGATCAAAGTAGTTAACATTTCAGATCACATCTGAGATCCACTCGTATTTTTAACCGATAATTTTACAAAGAATCTAAAAAATCTCATGCTATATCTGTTTTTATCCTTCTGCCTGTAAAGCCACTTGCTTCAGTTATCATGATTTTTGCACAAAATAAAATACAAGGTAAGAAATGCAGTTTGATTAAAAAAAACCCCAAAACTTATGTCAGTAAATCAATATGGTCTGAAAGGTTGCTGCAGAATTAGATACCACCTTGTAAGACTAGAAAGGCAGGCTTCTCAGCACACAGCACAGCATTCAAAACCCTAGCAGACTAAGCCAGTAGATTTTATATTTCTCACTACTGCTGTTGCATGACATGATCAAGGAGGCACACAGTTTTCAAGGCCTTTCAACATTTTGCCGGAGGGAAAATTTCAAAGCAGACTTCTCCCTGTCTCGTAACACTAAATGGGCTGGGCAGGAATGACATTTACACAGTTGAATCGTCTATTACTTTCTCTTTCCTAAAAACAATAGGAACAATATGACTTGCTATGTTAGATATACTCCTACAGGTGGGCGAAGAACAGGTATAAAGGTCACCAGGACAAAACACTATTTATTAGAAGATTGTATAAACCTCTGTCAGCTCTGAGGTTTTCAGGGTGATACGTTCAGCGTGAACACAAACTCCTCAGGAATTTAAGCTCACTGGACATTTTCTAAAAATCACCATCAGTGATTTCCCTGGTAACGTGTCTTGGGAAGAGCTGACTCTCTCAGAGCAGTGGAGGCTGTGTGGGACCCCTCAGAGCCCATGAATGCTGCTCGCCATTGCTAGCAGGGCTGCTGCAGGGTGATGTGGAGTGCTCCCTGACAGAGCTTTCCGCCTCAGCTGATGCAGAGTGACACGTCAAGCAGGAATTTCCTCGACCACTGGCCGTTAAAAATCCACCCATCTTCATTTTCATTCTGAAATGGGTATTGTGACACAGCACTAATGCATGATCTTCATGCTATTTTCTTTAGTTTCTCTTCGTTTTTCTGGATTGCTTCCTAGGCTTTCTTTTGTCTTTGAGCTCAGCAAACTGATTAATATAAATAACTCCATGTCCAAAAATATTCAGCTTTGGTAATCTGCAATGAGATCTCTCCTCTTCTTCACGCTCTTTTATATGCAGTTCCATTATGTTCGTGCCAGATGAGCATTTAAGCGAGAGGGAGACGTAATGAGAGATGAAGAACTAGAGCAGTGTGCTTATGCTATGAGGTGGAAACAGACACTTGTGCCTAGATTTCAGGCATACCAAGCTCTTACTGAAGAGATAGCTTGTTTATATGCAAAGTACTTAGTGCCCAACATAAAGTTTCACAATAGGGACAGAGAAATCTCCTAAACAAACCCCATAATAATTAAATCTTCTTGATACTGTAGCATCCTATATAACACACACAGATGCATCCTGTCCTCCACTTAGTTTCAGCAGCCTCCACTGTGCTTGGCTGATAAAATAATCTCCCAAATGATCGTAGCTCTAAAATCTATTAAATCCACGAAGTATTGATGAGGCAGAATCAATGTTGAGAGAATTACATTAACCTCCCCCTGCATTTCATAAAACAAACTCTCTAGAAGTAAAGCAGCACCGTGGCTGTACTACAATATGCAGCACACTCAGATCCGGAAAATCCACATCTGTCCACACACCTTAAACTCTCCCTATAGATGTAATTATCACTACAACACGTATTCGTTTAGTAAGGGTCTTATCGACAGAAACAGCATTATCGGACACCCAGAAACCATGCTCTCTATTCCTTTCAGTCTCAGGTACGATTCATGCCTTACATGCTGTGCATCATGCGAACCAGGCACTGGGTGAGAGCCCTGCCTCTCTCTGCGGCCGTCCGCACTCCCCGCACTGCGGGACTCACGAGCTGCAGGCTGCGAGCATTACCTACAAAGACCCTGTTGCTGACTGATTATAAACTTGGCAGAAACAGTCTCAAGTTTGGCAATATTCTCCATGCTGGATGTTTGCTGGGAGATTTTTTTTTTCCTTGCTTTGTTGCTGTTTTGGATTTTTGGAACGACTTCAGCCAAAATTTTTCAAGCTAATTCTGAAACAAGGCATGGGAAACTGGAGTGATTAGTTCATGTTAAAAGCTTCTAGTCACCCCTTGAATAGCTCAAGAGGTTTTGTGATTTGGACCATAAACCTGCAAGGTGTCAAGGCAAAACCTTTGTATTTTGATCTCTGCAGAAAACTCCCAAACACGCATAAATTACTAACCCCTGAGAAAAATAAATCTCCATTTGCATGAGCTCACTAAGGAGGTGATGCTTCCTAGCAACTAAATTCCCTGGAGATCCCACCTACAATGCCCCAGGATCCCGCTACCAGCTGGGTGGAACCTGCCTGCTCCAAGCTGCACTTAGACTTTAATATTAAATGAACAGAGCTGGACGGGAAACCAGGTGCAAGGCTGTTCCCTGTCTAAATATGAACTCATAACGGTTTGGATGGTAGTGGCCCCTGCAGTGTACCACATACAGGTTTTTATTCAATCGTCTAGAGAGGAGGAAGTGGAACAGAAGGTATGAGAACATGCCAGTGGGATGGAACAGGAGTTTTGTATCAACTGCACAGTGACAAAAATACCCTGATGTACATACAGAAAAGAGCAAAGTTGATGTAACATGCCCTAAAGCAGCATCTGAGTTTTCAAATTTAATGTTCTTCTTTACATGGAGCACTTGGAGGGCTTGTTATCTAGATTTAAAAAACCCACCAATTTAGCACTTGCAAAATCCTATCATGGATCTTCAAGCTGCTGTAACATCATGATCCACTGCAAACATCTCTGTCATTGAGCCAGCTAAGAAAGCTGGGAGGTGCAGCTGCTTGTAGTGCTCTGCTCCATCTGCTGTTTTAACTGTCCTTCCCTATTTCTTCTCCAGTGGCTGCAGCAAGAGGGACATCCTGACAGACCAGCTCTCTTTTGCTGAGCAATTCCAGCAACTGGATCACCTCAACCTCAGGAAAAAAAAAAGAAAGAACAATAAAGCTAATCTAAATGGATTACCAGTGAGATGCAGGAAAACACTTGGAAAAACGACAGAGACTGAGACACAAAGATGTCTTCTGCAGGAGACTGGAATGTCTGTGTAGGGTTATCTGATCTAATAAGCCGAACACAAGTATAACAGTGCTTCACATCTCTTAAAAGAGCAGACAAAATCCAACCTGGTTGGGACTAGAGACATGCAGTTCTGGGCACAGTACAAAAATCACAGAAGCACAGAATAGTTTGAGTTGGAACGGACCCTTAAAGGCCATCTGGTCCAACCACCCTGCAATGAGCAGGGACATCTTCAGCTGGACCAGGCTGATGAGAGCCCTGTCCAACCTGACCTTTAATGTTTCCAGTGATGGGGCATCTTCCACCTCTCCAGGAAACCTGTTCCAGTGTTTCACCACCCTCATGGTGAAAAATTTCTTCCTTACATCCAGTCTAATCTACATTCTTTTAGTTTAAAACCATTACCCCTTGGGTTACAGGCTCTGCTAACAAGTCTGTCCCTGTCTTTCCTATAAGCCCCTTCAGGTACTGGAAGGCTGCAATAAGGTGTCCCCGGAGCCTTCTCTTTTCCAGACTAAACAGCCCCAACTCTTGTCAGCCTTTCCTCACAGGAGAGGTGCTCCAAAGAGAGGTGTTCACAAGCTGTGTTCCTTAGAAACTTTATGGACCATGTTTAACATTTACCACACCCAGTGGCACCAACATGCACACCTTTCACACAGACTAGACCAGAAGAAAAGAAACAGACTAAAACTGAAGGAATTATCTTGGTAAAACCCAAGATATTTTAAAATGCTGAAGCATTTCCACACACTTTCCTTCCTAAGGATGCATGATAATCTTCAGCCCATAGGAAGAGATAATGAAGATACACAACAGAAGCACATTATGAGGAGCATCAGTGCCCAAATTAATGACTCTGGAAAATTAAAAGCTACCGGAAATAGGACCAAAATGCACCAGGTCAGCCCTAATTACAGAGAACAGTTAATGATTCTGGCAAAGCCTCTTGTGGGCATGGCAGAATACAGGTAATAAAGCAAAAGTTACAGTGAGTTATTTTTGCAGTGAGAGTGCATATTCCAAGCTCTTTGCAGATAATGTGTGGTTGCTCTGTAATCCTTCATGTCAGAAAACTGACATAGGAGGAAGAATCACCAAGAGAAATTCAATAGCATTTTCAGTAGACACCAAGGATGTAAATAATTGTATCATACAAGTCAGACACCCAGAAATGCACGGGGTATCACAATCTTTCTTAAGGCAAACAAATCTAATATGCATAAAGATACTGCAAATCTAGTTTCATATAATTTCTAAAACTAAAAGCAGGCATTACCTGCTAAATTTTTATTTGTTTAAAATAAAGACAGAAGAAAAATGTGACTGTCCTTAATGTGAAAAAACCCAGAACACCAGATGAGTGTCTTAGCAACTGAAATCCAAATTTTCCACGGTATAGCTGAGAAACTAGAAATAACTGAAACCATTGTTTAAGATGTGCAGTTGCTTCTAATCTATAGAGAAGTGTGCAGATAGGAGCACAGCATCCCAGATTTCAGCTGAAAAGAGCCCCAAACTTGGGGAGGTACCCCTGTCTAAACTCAGAGTGAAAAGAGCAGTGGACTTCCAGGCCCCAAGTGATACATTCAGCTTCAAGGTCTGTGTTTGAAGCATTCACGCCTTTCCTGGGAAGAAGAAATCTATAGGAAAAGGATGAGCACACAGCGGCACACTGGGCGCAGGAAGATGCAGGTCAGGTTTACAACACAGCAGCCCCTCTATTCACTTCACAGCTTGATCCTCCTCTGATCTTGATGGCTGTAACCAGCTACAGGGTCTAGATGGACAGGGACAGAACATCACACTGTACAGCATAAGTCATGCTTAGAAATATAAAAAGCTCTTATGAAAGGCAAGAGTTTCAAGGGGACTCTGGACTGGCAAAGAGCAGTCTGACTAGGGAAAAAAATACAACACAGATCACCCCAAGGTTTTCCGTCCTACATCAGCCATGCTCTCTGGGACTCCTTGCAGTTGTGTGTTTGATGTGGAGGGATGGCTGTTCCATGACTGCCCGCCGAATGCTGTGCTCAGTGCAAGACAGGTCAAACCTGTAGTGCCACGCAAATATCTGCTCTGACATCCACAAGGCTGCTTTACAGACATCTCATCAAAAGAGGTCTCTTCTTTCACTGCTCAGAAATATATCACCAGCTTAGCTGAGGGAGTTTTAAATTCAGCCAAGATTTCCCTCCCAGCATTCAAGTATACTTCTCTAATCAGCTCCTAAAACCACTTTGAATTTTTGATCTGGAGGCTGCATGACCTTTTCTAGGACTTTGATACAAGATGAATAAATAACTGCTGAGCCTCTGAGCTCAGCTGCTACGTCAAGATAAATTCAAAACGTTCTCTTGATGTCCACTCCTTCTTGGATTCAGTGGGTTAGGGACAGACACTGGGCAAAACTGTTTCCTTGTCTTGTATTTTTTGTAATTATTTTTAAACTGTCCGGGAATTTTGAATGCCATAGGCAAACCTACAGTGGGATTAGAGATATTTCAGAGATCCTTACAGATGAGAAACTCCAGATTCTTGATTATTCTACCTGAAAATAAAATTTTGAAAACAGTTTGAAGCGGGAAGGGGGAAGGAACAGCTGTGAAAACAAGAAAAATTTGCAGTCTGTTTACATATTATAACAGCTCCAGGAAAACAATATTAAATTCTAGGGCAAAATCCCGGAGCATGGAGCGGTACAAACCCAGTTCCAGACCGGCTTGAGGAAATTCCAGGATGTTTACAATCCAGCAGTGAGAACTGCCTCTTTCCATTGGCTTCTATCTCTAAGCAAGTCAGGAACACAGGTATTTTTCAGGGGCATCAGTTTGTCAGCTAACTTTTTCCCAAGTTTTGAGACTCATCCAAGTCAAGCAGCCACACTCTTCAAGTCTGAACATGAGCTATAGGTTGAAAAACATCACCCAAGCAGAACCTCTGTGAACCAGATTGTGGGTATTTTTCCCACTCTAACAAATTTGGTGCATCTGTGCGACACCACATTTCCTTGGAGTCACAAGAAGCAGCTTCCCTGATTTTGGGGTCTTCTCCAAGACTCCTCTCTCACAGGCAGAGAAGATGTAAAGTCTGCAGTGATCGACAGCGAGCAACAACATGAATCAACAAGGAAGGACTTTTTCATTCTGAGGATGGTCAGACATGGGAACAGGTGCCCAGAGGGGCTGTAGAGTTTCCAGCCCTGGTACGCAGTTAAATTCTGAAAATTAAGGCCCTGAGCAACCTGACCTAGCAGGACCTGTTTCAAGTCGGAGTTTGGGCAAGATGACATCTGGCAGTGGCTTCTAATGAAAATTATTCTATGATTCTAAGAAACACGCTGCTTCTGTCTCTCCTTTTGCTGCTATTGAACTATGCTCTTTTATTAAGGCCAGCCGTGCAGCCTAGGTGGGTCTCAGCTGACGCATCTTCAAAGGGAAATTAAAACACAACAATCTGACTACCAGGTCTGCTGACAAACTTTTTTTCCTTGGTGTTACATGGCATCACTATTTCTGAATCACCACTCTACTCCTTGACCTGTGAGCTCCACAGGTTCGTCACACCCCACACAAAGATCAGCCCATCTGTAAGGTCACCGGACGACTTGTAGGATCAAAGTATCTTAACTACCACCAGAAAGAAAACTAGATACAGGTCTTATCCTCTTCTTCAGTAACAGAAGTCAACACAAAATCTTATAGACTAATGCGGTCATGCTGCTGATCTGTGGCTCATCTTTGACCCTAAGCTAAATTCTAGTTAAATAATTGTTATTCCTATTTCCCAGTATATGGATATAGGTGCAAGCTTACAACATGCCCAATTGTCAGAAAAGCCAAACTGTAGACAGAAAATTGCTTAAAAGAATGAGCTGCAGTAGGGTTTACTCAGGTACCATTCTACAGGACTTATTGTGCATTTGGCCAACTTCTTTGTGAAATTCTGATCTTGGCTATCTTATCTTTTTTTACCTTTAAAACTACACATTCTGCAGAGGTCTAAACGATCTACATTACAACATCTGCTAGCTAATCCAGATCTTTCTGTAGGACGTAACAACATCTGTTCCTTTTAAATGGCAGAAAAGAACAAGTATTCTCACAGAGCCAGTCTTTCATTTCCAGTTTTCTACCCCGCAGGCTATCTGACTCTGAAGTTTTCTGCCAGTGGAGAATAAGCCAGTTTTCATCTGCAATCTGCACATGCTGGCTGAAGAAAAAATACAAGTCCAATACCTTGCTTGGCCGAGGGAAAGAAAGGACACAATATTCTGCTGGCTTTTTTTTCCCCCAGGGTGATGGTGATCGATTTGCACTGGTCAGAACAGTATATATTGACAGTCTCCTACAGGGAGAAGCAAGATAAACCTACAAACTGCTCCAGATCTGCTGCTTTTTCGCAGGTTGGACGAGTTTTCTCAGGATTACTTCCCTCCAGTCGGGGCATGTCACTAATTACCTCCTGTTCTTCTCTGCCTCCTTCTCATCACAGCAGCGCAGCCCCATCACGCACGACACGCCATATTCCCAGGCTGCCTGTAGGACCACAAGTCTGCAGGAAGCCGGTGCCTCTGGAAGTGTTGCATACACGAAGCACCAGAGAAGCAGCAAAGCTTGTCACATGAGATGGAAAGGAGGAATAGGAAAACTGGTATAGCACACAGGAACATTAACTGCCTCCTTATCTCTCAGGCATAAGCAAATCATTCGGCTCCATGTGGTAAGTGTGCCAGTGAGATGTTCTGGGAATGGGCAGAAAGATTTCAGTGACTGGACACCCCCACCACTTTGGGAGGTATGTGTGCTCCCTCTGCATCATTTCTCCTCCTGATTTTTTTCTACCACTAGCACGTTTTTTTGTTCCCCTTGTTTTTGAATTAGGTCTTTGTGCTTCTTCTACTTCAGGTTCTAGCTCAGCCACTCTTCAGTGGAATATAACAGCTACAAACACAACAGACAGACACCACTGGAGCAAATGAAACTCCATTCCTTGCCCTGAGGCTTAGCATGCTGGTTTCTGTCAACGCTTCTCATACTGCGAGTCTCCATATCAGATGAAGAAAAACACATATAATCAACTATGTCTCTGTATTTCCCGTCAGCAAAAAAAAAAATTAAAACTGAAAAAAGCTAAAACAATATTTCTGAAATTCTCATGCAAAACCAAAAATGATCAAAACAGCATCACTTACCAGAATTTCCCCCCCAAACAGAGCAAGTTTACATTCACCACATCTCCTCAAAAACGGCTCGAAAACATGCCCTGTAAAATAAGAGAGAAAGGGAAAGATAAAATCAGTGACTGGAACACCACAAATTACGTCACACTTCTTTCTCACTCTGCTAGCATTTATCACCAAACTTCCACCATTTTTCCTGTTTTAAGGAAGGAGGTAATCGGATTTGAACCTTCACAACTTATTATTAAATTCCATCAGTATTATGGAAAATATTAAAATAATTGCAGGACTCCCTCAGACTGCTCAGACACATCACTGTCACTGACATGACAGCTCCTTAGACTTCAGGGAGACGAGGTCAACAACAGGAAACCCATAGCAGAATACAGCAAGTCGGCCAATTATTTTAGATTCAGCCCTAAAAAAATTGGTCAACCCAGTATCTCTCGGTGATTTTGCTGTAACAAACTGGTTTTGAAATATGATGCATGTAAGGCTCTTGACAGCCTCCTTGTCTGAAAACTACACAAAGGAAAAAAAAAAAAGTGGTTGTACCACACTAAGTTTTTAGACTATATTAATTACTCGGCATTCTGTAGAAGAACAAAGAGGGAGAAAAAGTAAGTCAACGCAACATCCCCCACACTAGGCCCAGTTTGAAGAAGATGCAGAGCAGAAGTGACAAATGCCATCATTTCGCCAACCCTGAGTAAATTTCAAATGACAGCTACTCCTTATTTTTCCTTGAGGCGAAATCTTTGAACTAACAACTCACAGAGCACAGACTAACAATGATGTTAAACCGTTTAGTTTGTAAATTCCTAGAAGATGGAGGAGCTATGATTCTGTTGGTGTTCAGGTTTGGGAGTGGCAACTGTACAGCAAACGGAGAAGGACACACATTTCAGTGCCCAGGTGTCCGCACCAGCAAAGCCAGACTGAGTTTTAACTGCTTTAAACTCGTGTTCCCCGCCAAGTACATGGCTGAATTTTCCACGAGAGAGGCATCTGTGGAAATTACTGCTGGATGAGTAACTTTACAGCTATACACAGATGAATTGAAGCCCTGCTCTATTGATTGTGGAAACCTGCCTGAGCTGCAGAAGCAGCAGATCTTTGCACCAGCACCTCTCCTGAAGGATGCTGGTAGGCATCCACAGGGAAGGAAGGGGGAATGGCTTCCTTGGTCCAATTACTTTTACCTGTCATCGTTACAGGAAAAGTAGCTAGGAAAATAAAATTTCTATCAAAGAATCACCAAATAAATCTTCCTTAAGACACGGCAACCGGATGACACTGCTTTAAATCCCGATTAGTAAGAAGACCTCTGATCTCATAAGGCTGAGACTTCATTTTGGGTGGAGAGTTCAGGGTGGAGTGCGAAGGAAAAAAAAATCACTACAAATCAGAAGGGGCCATTGTGAAAGATTTTAGGAACAGACATTTTTAATCACAAAACTACAATCCAAAGCGACTTCTCCCCTCCTTACTTGCTTTGTTTGTGTTTGAGAAAAAAACCTGGGCATATCAAGGAATAAAGAAAACAACCCAGCACCTCCTCCTGCCCCAATACCTTTTGTACAGCTTAGCAGAATTCATGAAAACACTGGAAAAAAAGATGGGACTTAACTGCTTCGCTCAGGCCTGGGGAAGATGGTTATTATTCCAGTGCCATTCATTTCCCTCCCTAGCTTCCAGGCATTTGGCCTGGAAAGAAAAAATCAAGTCTAGAAACTCTACTTCTGTCTCTGAACTAATTGGATAACATCTGCATGCAGACAAGTTAGGAGCTTAAGAGACAAGCCAAGTCCGAAACAATCCAATAGCACCTCGACTCCGGATTAGCTCATTATTTTCTTCTACACCAAGAGACTGATTTAATAATTTCCCCAGAGAAGTGACAAATACGGGAAACTCTGTATGCCACGCTGCCGGTCCCATGAATACTTGAAAGACAGGGGCTGGCACTGCTGCTAAAAGGGGCTGAGCCCCCCTCAGCACTGGTGCGGAGCTTCTGGATGTGGCCCCAGCAGTGCTCCCTCCCTCTCCCCAGCATAGACGCCTGTGCAGCAAATGGGGCTGGGGGACAAACTGGGATTAAAATGAACTGGATGGATTCTTTAGCCCAGTTCGTAAAGTAACTGAATTGAAGGGGGAAAAAAAAAAGCCTGCACTGGCATTAGGGAAAAAGGGAGGAAAGGATGCAGGATCTGGGGAATGTTCGCTTATTTGGCTGCAGTGCTAGTTTCAGCGAACAGTAAAACTCCGCTGTTGGGGTACTGGATGGCAGGCAGTTGTTTTAATACACGCTAAAGGAGTCTAGTCCGAGCCCTCCATCGAGACCATGTATGACATCAACTAGCAAGAGGGCTAGGTAAAGGGGTGTCTAGTTCAGTCTGAGTCAAAGACACAATTCAGCGTGTCTCTAGCCTTGCAAGATCTCTGGAACTACAGGGGTGGCAGGCAGAAAGCTTGACATTTTTCCAGGGGATGCTTTTTGCTTGATTTCAGAAGTTGATGCAAAATGTGCCCTGTCTCTCTGGCTACAAAGGAGATGAGGTATTTGGGGGTAGAGCGGGGCAGGGAGGGAGAAGGGAAGTGAACATTTTTTGCTGCATAACTGGGGGCGAAGGCGGGACATGGCTTGAAGAGAAAACCAAAGATTATTCACTCTTCCTTTGCATTCGGTCTGGGGTCTGTAGAGAACTTGGTTTTAGCCCTAGTGATTTCCATTCCACCTAAGCCTTTAGGAGGACTATTCCTTTTTCTTGAAGACTTTGGATAGTGTTACTTATGTCTAAATTTTGACCAGCACTTTTCAAAAAAGCTTTGCTGACTTTGGAGAGCACAGCATAGGAAATGCAAAATGAATTAATGTAGGCTTCGAGACACACCAATTTTGGCTTCTTCTGCAATTAGTATAATAAATAGAAGAGGTGACAAAAGGTTTGTCTGACCAGAATCACTAATGGAAGAGAGCTTGCCTTCCCGAGTTCCTGTGCTTGGGAAAAATGAAAACCTGACTATTCAGTGACAGCTGCACTTCTTTCGGATATGTCTACTTTCACAAAAAGTTCTTTTAACAGAAGGTATTTACCATAAAAGGTTTTGATTTGATTCCTTTATGAAGAGTTGGCTATAAGAGTACAAAGGTATACCCTAATATCCAACAGGCTGTTGGCACCAACCGAACGGCATACAGTAAAAGTTTATTTGTTACCCCAGCCAGAGGAAAAGGGGGAAGGAAGAGGAGAAGCTGCAGGCAAAGGAAAAGTGTTGAGAATGAACACCTTTCCTGAAAAAAATCACATTGAACTCCCTTTCTGCTTGCCATCTAAAATCAACTACAGAATGAGGCTGCTTTAGAGCATGATCAGTTGAATAGTATTAGATTTAAGCAACATCAGCTTCCCCTAAATAGCTGCAACTTGCTACCCATCCCAGGCCAAAACATTTACAACAGGGTCACCCCAAACTGAGACACCCACATCACTGCTGATAAGGAAGCGGTGTGCAAACGAAAGCTGTCCAAGCACCTCCTCCTAAATGGTTAAGACACAGCAAAATACTTAGCACACCAACAAACATGAAAAGTTGCTCTGAAGCTCAAAAAGACTTGATTTGAAACTTCAGCAAAAAACAAAATGCTCTTGGGAGATAATCAAGGTTATTATCTGCCAGGAGCAGCCTTTTCCTGTAAGAAGCACCAGCTTCAACAAACCGGAATTTTTCACCAAAAAACCATACTGCCCCAGTGTTGCACATATACGAGCAGCGCTTTTATGTAGCTGTGCGTAAAAATTACTTTCTTTTTGCAAAGAAAAATGTATTTTGTGAAACAGAACGTGTTGAGTTGCATAACCACACGTCATTCACGTGTTTGGTTTCATGACATTGCCTGCTTCATGAGAAAACTCCTGCTTAGTCTCATCAGCTTCGAGGTATGTTTTTGTCAGTTCATACTGGGATCTTAATTAAATTTATTACCACCAGCAAAAGAGAAATCACTGTCAGGAGGTACATGGTAACTGCTACTTTTTCAAGTCTGTACTCGCAAATCCATTAACATCCACGAACTTCAAAGGTCTTTGAATCAAGTTCACTGTGAACAGTCCTAGACAAGAACCACAAAACCCTCTTATTTTTCATTAAAGCAAAAATTGTTGGTGACATTTTACCCACCATTTGAAACAGATAAAAACATGATTTAAGGCATAAAAACAGTTACACGGAGGATTCCAGTCTGGTGCATCTTGCAGTTCATACGAGCTTCCCCCGGCTGGAAGAAATGGCTGGCTGAAGTCGTAAGTGGTCTTTAACACTTCTCAAATGCCAGTAGATGCAATTTGGCTTATGATACTCAAACACAGAAGAAAATCTACATAATGATAAGCCTCTATCAGTTTTCCATTAGTTACATGCTTCTGCTGCTGTTTTTTCAAACCTCACATAGAAGCAGGTATCCCTGGTTTTTTTAGCTGCTATTTTACTTGGCATAAATTGGGAAGAAGGTTTTCAGGCTGCAGGGAAGTTTACAAATGAACATATCTGGGTCAGGATGCATAACTTGTAGAAGAGCTGTATCCATGTTGTACAGAAAGTGTTGGTTAGTCTGCAGAGCAATAGCCTTCCTTTTTCATACATTCTAATGTCACTCGTCCTTATTCTACAACACATTATATTACATAGATTTTGGACCGTGAATTAGTCTGGAACATATTTTTTAGTAGTAGGTTACTATGGCCCTACAGTAACAGAGTCTTTAGTCACCCTTTTTAGACAGGTTGAGGACTCTGTTACCCAGGAGGCTGCTGACGCTGCTGTTTTAACACATGTACAGAGGCGTGCATGTTCAGTTTTGCCTAGGGTACAGCATTTTCCACCTATTCCCACCACCTTAAGATGTCTAATCCTACTAAAAACAAAAAAAAAAGAAAAAAGAAACTTCTAAAAGCAATGTTGAACACGAAAAGAAAAACAATCTCCTGCATGCTGACTTTCTATGGCCAGCTTATAAAGGAACTGCACATCTTAACTTACATAAAGCAATCTTTTACTGTGCAATGCCAGACTACATATAAAGACCCCTTATCCTGTGAACATCTGAAAGCTTCCCAACAATGAAACGTTTAAGTTTAAGGGAAGCTTATAGGCTTGCTCTTAGACAGAGACAGAAGCCTCCCTGTTATCCTGAAACTACCCCTTCCTAAGTGAGGGCCCTGGACAGCAGGCGCTTGGTATGAAAAAGCCCGCTCACCAGCAGTGAGGGGAGAGCTGAGCAGCGGACAGAGGGAGCTCCCGCAGGAGGCAACTCTTGCGAGGAGGACAGACACAACCCTGGACACCAGCAGAGGAAAAAAAAAACAGCTCCATTAGAAGACTCTACTAAGCCTAAACACTATCGTTCTGTTGTTCCCTTCCCATGCAACAGTGCCAAAACTTGGAAAGAGGACAGTGGCTACGTGACAGGCACCCTGCATTGTTTCATGTGAAAGTCACTGGAATTCTAGAACAGTCACTTGAAAGCTTCATGCAGTTGCAGGTTGTAAATAAGGATAACCAAGTCCCTCTCTTAAAGGAGTCCCAAAGGAGATAAGTAGTTTTAAAACAAAAATGTTTGTGTGCACCAAACTTGCGAGTGTCTAAAAACACGTCTTTCAAACTGCTGCCCTTCCGTTCGGAGCAGGAGGAGCTCAGATGCAAAGCCACCACTGCAGTGGCAACCAGTCCTAAGGAACAGGAAACCGGGGCGAAAAACATCAGGAAAATACAGAGGCTTTGCCGGAACTTTTTCGACTTTCATAAAAAGGAGCTATGAAGAGAAAAAACCCACAAACCGTGTTAAAGATCATAAGCTGAACCGCTTCTTTTCCATGCCGCTTTCATCTGCTCGCGCGTTGGATCTGCTGACTGCTGGTCAGTAGCCGCGCTGCCATCAGATGGTCCCCGTGCCCTGCCGAAGCCTGCTGCTTGCTCTCCTTCTCCTGGGGACCCTCTGCTCCCACAGGCAGCTTAAGCCCCGCGATATTGCCAGCTCAGTAGCGGTGACGTTAGTACCTTCTTCCTCCCTCGACTTTCCAGCAGGATAAACTAAACTAAACTAAACCTTCCTTAGGTTCACAACTGCTTTTCCAGGCGCAAGCTTGCACTTGTAACACAGCGGAGAGCTGAAGGCACAGAAGGAGCCGGGCTCTGAAGACATCGAGGCACCATCTAACCCAGAGTGTGCGGACGCGGGCAGGGAGGTAGCGGAGGCGGGCGCAATGGATCAGAAGATGCCAAAAGCGTTAAGAAACACTTGGTGGGAGAGCCAGTGGTCACGGTGAGCAAGGGGAGCACGACACTGCGAGGGTACCAGCGACAGAAAGGCAAATGCGACGACGCTCGCGGCTCGTTCCCGAATCCTGCCTTTTGGAATCGCCTTGGGAAGATGCCACAGTCTGTGGCATCCCTCATCGTCCGCACCGGCCGGGAGAGAAGCAAGCGTGTATCTCTTTGCCAACCGAAAGCCAGCGTGTCACTGCACACCTCGGCCGCCCCGCTGGCACCGCCTGGCCTGGGCTGAGCAATCAGTGGGGGAAGCTATTGGCAAGCTCAACACCGAGCGTGCGCTCAGACTCAGAACGTTACTCACATACGAGGAGCATGTGATCGTAGCAACACACTTTAGTTCTCAAAACAGTAGAAAAATGACTTCATTAATTGCAGGAAGAGCGCTCGCATTTCTCCTCGCAGAAAAATGGGAAGTACCGTGCCCCAAACAGTATTTTAAAAATAGATCAATGAGAGCCCACAGTCCTAAAAATAGATGGCCTTCTCCATCGCTCTGAGCTGGCTCTTAGGAACGCTGCTGGAGGGCATGGGCAGCCAGCGGGGCAGGGACCCACGGAAGGGCTGGGGCTTCGCTGCGTCCTCCTCCCGCACCCTCACCCCCCGAATACCCCAGTGGCATCGGTGAACCGCTTCTGCGGCCAGAAATACGCACCCACATCATTATGAAAGTTAAAAAAGATAGCAAGGAAAAAAAAGGAAGCATAATGTAAGTTTTTAGAAGCTCTTGTTTTAATAATTGATTTTGCAGTTTGTCTCTAAGAAGAAAATGTTTTTCTTTTGAAGATACAGGACCGACCCTGAAGTACCTTTAGCAGAAACTGGCTACACAGTATATTTATAAACCCTCTGCAGAAGTAGTAAAGGCCATTTAGAAGTGCAATTACATTGCACTGTAAATATAGGTTTCCATATACAAAAAATTGTTTTTATAAATAATTTTCCCCCATCCCCTTAAGGGAGAATCTTACACAATAAGCATTTTTGTGCTTTAATCAGTGTCCAGGGCTTTAACTAAGGACGTCACATCCATGATGTACAATGAAAATGAACACACAGAGTATATATAGAATGTACATGCTAATGTTGCAATACCATACGACCCATAATGTTAGCCATGCCCATTGTGCAAGAAATCATAAAAAATACACACCTGAGTAGAAAAGGTTTCAAGTCACGGCCAGTTTACTTCCAGGCTTTGAACCTTTAAAGAATGCAGCACATACCCTATAATCTTAGGACAAATTGGGTATGAAAAGGGAACAGTGTATTACTAAGAACTTCTTGTACTTAATTCATAGATTTAGCTAATTTTGAGTATGTCAAATAATATTTATGTCTCGTATATGTAATATTTAATGGATTAATCACTCCACATTTTGTACATTTGTTTTTCCTAACTACTGCAATTCCAAAATTGCCGGAGAGTGAAAGGAAAGCGTGGCACTGCCTGCCATCGCTCCCCACGAGCCAGGGGGGCTGGGTGAGCAAGGCAAAGCGCGTCTTTGCAGAAGCTACGCCACCTACACGTGGTCACATTTCCTGATGTGAAACACAAAAATGTTGAAAAGAGGCTGAAATTTTGCAAGAGTGAGCTATTTGTAAGCCTATTTCTGTATCAAAGAAGGGCCATGAAGCCAAAAGCAAACAGTCTAAGAAAAGAATATAGCAACGCGAATAAAACACAAACAATGAAAATGCTGCACTGTAAACGAATTATTAAGTACAAGGAGCTGAAAATAAACTGTTTCCTTTTTGCCATCTTCACTTTAATCTTCTGAGAGGCAGGAAGGGGGAAGATGGGAGGAGGCAGCAGTTTCAGACTTGTGGAGCTTATCAAATCCCAGATCGGATGATTAGAGCAAACCTAAGAAGAAAACATCCTCTCTCCCCACCTCCCTCCCTCCCTCCCTCCCCAGAAAGGAAGCACAGCCTTTAGGACCAATCTGCAATGTTTGTTTGTTGCTCTTTAAAGGATTGCTCTAGAGAGCAGTTTTCCTAAGCTGTTTTTATCTCTTTCTGGAAGTTTCAAAACAAACACAAGTACTGGAAATGGAAGAACAGAAAACTCAACATTCTGGTTTATTTTTTTGATAGTGAGACAAGTAATGCAAATAAATAAGGTCCTTGGTTGTCATACAACACAAAGCAGAAGGGAGCAAGAGTTTTTAATCTGAGTAGCATCATTGGAAAACCTAGGAAAAATCACCAATGGCCTGAGGGTAAGGAAAAGTGGTAAAAAAGAGGGCTGTCTCTCATGCTACCTCATTATTTGTTTACTTATTTTAATGATGAGATTTCATGTTGGTGGGTTTTACATCCAGGGAAGGGAAAAAAAAAAAAAGAACAACCCAAAAAAGTCACTGCATTTTGACACTTTACTTTCCAAAAAACCCCTAGCTCTCTGGTGGCTTCCACAAAAAGACTCTGCCATAAGGAAAAACAGGAAATTAAATTCTCAGGACAACACGCTAGAAGTACAAATGGAAAGATTTTGCAGTGACATAATGCTGCAGCCTCGAATGCAGGATCAAGTCTTTATTCTTCCACGCTGCCCTTAAATACATTAGGTCTCCCCTTAGAAAGCGAGTGTCCCAGTGTGAACCTGAATAAACACAAGGTTCATGTAATTCCAGGATTGCGCTACATTAATATAAACCTCTTTGCAATAAAAAAGCCACACAAATGCATTTATTTTGCTGAAATATTCTATGGATTTAAAATATCATTACTATTCAGTATAAGCCCCTCTCCTACTTTTTGTCTTTTGTTTTTCAAGATTAAGCAAATTCCTGAGCAGTGGAACTAATGAAACTGGATTTCCAGCTCGTTTGAGCTCGTGATGCTAAATTGACAATGCGAGTTCCTCCTGGGCTGCGTCCCAGCGCTCCAGGTTCCCCCACGCCCCTGGGTGCCCAGTGCCAGGCCACATTTGCTGGGCAAGCCTTGGTGCAGCCACCGGCCAGCCGCAGCACCCAGCCCCTGCCACCCAGTACCCAGCCTGGCTCCTCGCAGCAGCGAATGCACTGGAGGAAGGACCGGGAAGCCTGATGTTGCCCCTGAGGCCCCCTCCCTGGATGGAGACAGTCTGCGAAGTTATGAAGAGGAGGACTGGCGCGCAGACACACCGAGTTAACAGCCTAACCCTCACTTCCTCAGGAAACCAGGCTAAAAAATCTGGGTTTTCTCTTGCTACGCCCCCCCCACCCCCAACTATGCAGACACAGTATTAAAAAGGAAAAAAAAGAAGCAGCATAGACATGAGGCTTAAGGGCTATACTATATCCCCAAACAGCATCTGGATTACTGTCTCGGGCATGTTTCAGAAGTGTCACTGGCTTCCTGTTTAATATTTGTGTTTTATTGCTGCACAAAGTCAGCCTCCGCTCAAAGAGCAATACATTACTCTCACATCCTCCGAGCAGATCCTTAATGAGGATATTCTGGTTTCTTGATATCCACAGACCTTCTGTTGGTATCAGCAGAAGATCAGCATATGCTTGAACGCACAGCATGCAGAGAAGGAGACATCAGCTCTCCCTATCAAAACTGAGCCACGGGATTAAAAGGGACCTTGAATGACCATCTAGGCTGCTTCCCCGCTCAAGGCAGAATCAACTGCACTGATGTTTTTATTAGGCCACCTGATGCAGCTGGGGGAAAACAGATATGTTTTGGGGTCCAAGTCCCTTCCTTAGCCTGAAATCTCACCCCTGCGTCGCCCTGGTCCAGCCCTCTGCCACGCCAGCTGGTCTAACAAGAGACCCCCGCCTGCAAACTCTGCCTTTCATGCATCGCCATGGTTACAATTCTGCTATTACCATGCATGTTGAGCCTATTTTTAAAAGCCTGCAATAACAGGAGATGCTGTTTAAGGCCTTAATTTCAATAAGGTCTAAAATTCCTCCAACGAGGGCTTACTATTCACACAACAGAAGTGCTGCACTCCGAAAGCAAAAGATGGGTGGTGAACTGCCTAAGGAAGGGACTCTGCGTCACCCACTTTCCGGGTGGGGGGCGAAAGAAGAGTATTTTAAAGGAGAGTCCTAAAGGACACCTGAAGAAAGTAGTCCTGCCAACATCAACAAGGTGGGTTAGGTCAGCAGAAAACCCGTAACTGCTTGTTAGAAAGCAACTCAGGCTCACTAGAGAGACTGGCATCAGGGGCGGCTGGAGGAGCCCTCTTGGAACTGGCTGACAGACGGAAAGCAGAGAGGGAGCGAGAGGCTTCGGTGATGAAGACAAGCACCTTGTGCTGAATAAAGAGGGAGGCGGGTAAAGGAACCCATAGATCAGGTTACGCTGTTAAAAAATGAGAAAGCTGAAAAAACTCCTTTTGTGAAGACATTCCGGACAGACAGAATTATAATTCTAAGAGGCCAGACATCAAACGAGCACTTAGATGTGAATTTCAGCTGCATGGTCTGGACAGCACAGGGCATTACTTAAGAGACAGCATGCAGGAAGAATCTGCCGATCTCGGAGGACAGACAGAGGGAACTGGGAGACGGACAGATTTTGGCCTGGCTGAGGGACACTGGTGGCGTCCGTGGCAACAGAGGCAGAAGATAATGGGGAGGGCTGCAGGTGGAGGGAGGAAGGGATGTGTCAATGGATATCTGTTTAGCTATGCTGAATGAGACTTGGTGGCTTGGTATCCACAAAGAGGTGAAGAAAGACTAATTGAGGTTATAGCTTCGACAAGGAGAGACAGGACTAGTTTCATGTTCCAGTCCTGAGAATTGTATATATGTGTATCTACACATCTATGTTAATTTTCATAGATATATTTGTATATAAATAGATATTTACATAATAGTTCAGTAATAGTTCTGTCTGTGGGCAAAGGAATCTGAAATAAAGTTGTAGTCAGAAGAATAGGAGAAGAGAAAGAACACAGCCCTGCGCTCCCTGCCAAAAACAGAAGTGGAAAAAGGTCTTTCCCCTTATTTCTTTTACATAGCATGACAGGTAACAAAGCACATAGTAGCAAAACGCTTGACTTAACCCCCTGGAAAGTTTAAGCAGTCAAAAAAAACCCCATTTAAAAATTACTGTTGTATCCAGCTTCCGCATCCTGCGGCTTGGCAAATCCTTCCACGTTGGGAGGGCAGGCGTCCCACGCTGCCACACACCTCACGGGACGCACGAGCAGCCACCGGCCCTGTCAGCAGCCCCTTAGCTGATACAACACCCCTCGCCGCACCAGGGATGTGTATTTTGGTCCAGTGACGGATGCGTGTGCAGCCATGTGTCAAATCTGCCGGCACGCTGAGTGCTGGAAGCGAATGGCACTTTCAGAGCAGCGCATCTGGGTCACTGCCTGCTCTCGCTGTGCCTGAGAGGACCTTGGGGAAGAAGAGCAGGGCAGGGAGGAGTGGGCTGCTGGTTTCAGGAGCTGTGCTGGCAGGTCTTATCTAGGCCACCAGCCATAAACTGCATGCCTTCACCCGGGAACACAAAAAGGGGATTTTTGGCACTGCAAGGGTAAATCTTTTGTACCCCCAAGCGACGAGGTGGTTGTGGTTTATCTTCTCCCTCCTCACAGTTTTGCAGGTGTAATCAGGATTATTAAAGCACATTCAACCTCCTCCAGTAAAACAGACCCTAAATGGCTGAGAAACAACACACAGAAAGCACTCACAGGCTCCGCTTTTTCGTGCTGTGACTAGCTTGGACTCGCGCGTTTAGGAAATGTCACATTTGATTCTGACCTAGAATGGAGTTCCCTGCGCCCCGCTGAAACACAAGCCGCGCCATTCATGCGGTGCGCGGAGCGCAGCCTCCAGCTGCAGAATGTGGGTTACCAGAAGCAGGAGACATCTGAGAAGGAGCATTCAGAGCAGCACGTGTGCCACTTGCAGCCGCGAACGCATTCGATTATGAACTCTGCAAAATGCATGAATGGTACAGGCTGACGGTACAATCCCTGGAAGTACATATCCATAACAATCCTATGGAAAAAAGGAGGGATCTGTGCCTGAGAGCCACAAAGAAGCAAGACATTTTTTTCTTTTTCTTTTGAGTATGCAAATAAGCTAATTAATTTGCCCTCCAAAAACCATTTGCACAATCTCGGAGCTGCTGCAAGGGCCAATTGTGAAGATTTCAACAGTGAACATCATCAACAACAGCTAATCAATAGTCGTACTTTAAAACCAAACTGTACATGCCCAAAATGTCAAGTGAATTTTTGTCGCATACGCTCTTACATCTAAAGGCAAAGTGTCAACAGAATTTGGGACTATGACAGTCCTGCAAAGCCACTGGCACTGGACAGCCAAAGCAGAAACGCTACCTTGCCGCCAACACACCCTTCTCACCACGCACTGCAGTATCCACCTTGGATGACAACCAGTTTATATGGTCCCCTTCCTCTCCCCACGTTACACACGTGCTCATCCACTGCTTCCTCTGCTTTTAACCCACCTACATGGACATACAGCTATAGCAAGTACTTTGAAGGACCTCATGCACAAAAGGGTATCAAGAAAGAGAATTGTATTTGAACTTGTCATACATGAGTATGGGTAGTGAAACAGTACAGTCTCCACAAGCGGACAGATGCATCTAAAAAAAGGGCAGAAAGTAGGAGAGAGCATGCTTCCTCATAAATACATATGTTTTATAAACTGCCTGAGTTTCACATCACTTCCCTTTTCCAGACAGACACCTCTGGGTCACATCTTTCAGCTCTGCTAAAATTTCAACAGGGATGTGGACTGAGCATCAGCTAGTTAAATGCAGAAACATGTTCAAACGGAAGCAGAAAATTTTCTCCCAGAGAGAGGACTTCCAGTACCAGGACCATGTAAGAGGAAGAAAATAAAAAGCTGCAGTTCTGCAGAGCGACAGATGAGTATCATACAGCTGGGACCATTTATGCTCACAGAGTTCCCACTGCTCTACTGGTGCCCAGCGACAGGACAAGGGGCAGTGGGCACAAACTGAAGCACAGGAAGTTCTGTCTGAACAGAAGGAAGAACTTCTTCACTTTGAGGGTGACGGAGCACTGGAACAGGCTGCCCAGGGAGGTTGTGGAGTCTCCCTCTCTGGACAAGGTCCTGTGCAGCCTGCTGTAGGTGACCCTGCTTCGGCAGGGGGGTGGGACTAGATAACCCACAGAGGTCCCTTCCAACCCCAAACATTCTGTGATTCTGTGATTCTGTGTAACAGAAGACCTTTTCCTCCTGGGCAAGCTCTTTCTCACTCTAGGATTCACAGTGGAGAAGTCACCAGCTTCCTAAAAGCCCCGCGAAGCTCTCAAGGCGTGCAGCAGCTACAGCTCCTGGCCCAGGCCCACTGCAAGCGTTAACAGAGAGCAGGGCAGTAGAAAACGCTGCAGCCTGGTTGCACGTTTAAACACCGCGAGCATGGACTTCAGCAAGTTCTGCCCCACTTGCCTTAAAAACGCCCAGCAGTCCTTTTGCAATCAGTGATGTAAAACATGAAAGCCATAACGGGTCTGTTCATGCAGGCCAACTCCCTCGCTCCACCAACGGAGCAGTGTCACCCCGCAAGAGTCAGGCTTACCTCTCATTTTGAGGGGGGGGGGAAGTGCCGGTGTCTGAACAAGCACATACAGAGTGACAAGGGCGTACAAAGCGTTTTGTAGGCTTGGAACAAATCCCCGTCTGTAGGATTCACTTAGTGAAAGAATTTATGTTAACAGAGCAAGCTATTTATAGCATTTCTCCATAGAAATGAACTGTCTCTTGGTTCCTGTCCTCATGAAACGCAGCTTTCTAACCAGAGAAACCCCCTCTTTACCCTAAAAGCATGGGCGAAGGGGGGCACGGGGAAAGGGGAGCTGCTCCCCGACATACACCCCGCCACCTCCAGTTACACTGGAGATAAGGTCTCCCTGTGCCGTCGGCACAAAAGGTCACTCATGGCTGGAGCCCCTGCGTGGTCCCACCGCTCTTCCCCAGCCCCTTGGCTGGGCAGCCACAGTGAAAGAGCTGCCCATGCCACGGCCCACTGCTCGCAGCTCCAAGCTGTGCCCGTCCTGCTGACGGACGGGCATAGCTGGGATGGACCGTGCTTCCCAGGCTCCTCAAGCCCCACGCGCTCAACTACAGGCTCTTGGCCAACATTAAACTGAGTACACCTAAGGCAGACTAGAGTTCCTTGAAACAGCACAGGGACAAACCAGGTGGGAGAGAATCTGGTCTTTTCCCAGCCAGCCCTTTAGAAGATCCCAAACTAGAGCATGTTCACAGATCTTCACGTTTCGTACGGTCTCTGCAATGAAAGCAGATGTACTTTAATCCTGACTGCACATAGCGCACACCTCATCAGGGTTTTGAGCAGTCCGCAAAACTGTCACACAAAATCTCACCTACTTGTTACAAATGACCCAGATCCACAGTCTGCCTACCATCCAAGCTTCATAAATCATTTCTACAAGCTCACTCAGACAAGAAGCTGAGCAAATTGCAGGCACGTGACTTCTCTTAATAAAACAAAGAGCTGGTTTTGGGAAAAAAGCAAAACGGAGCAGATTCGCTGTTTCAAAGTAAAAAAAAGTAGATAAACAAATAAATCAGAAACTAAAACATGCACGTGCAAACAGACAAACCACATGACAAAGATTTCCACTTAGCTCTCCCTCTTTTCTTCTGCTTAAGTATTACCACAAATAAGATGTAATTAATTCTCTACACCCATATCCAGGGGAGTTCTGCTGCTGGGCCTTTAAATCGCGAGACCAGAGTTACTTGGCAAAAAATCTGTACCACTCTGCTCAGAGATTACAGTTTAGACCTGACTGGTGGAGAGAGAGAAGAAGAAAAAAAAAAAAAAAAAAAAAAGATTTCTGGTCTACAGAAGTTTTTACATTTTGGCAAAAGCTTTATCTCAGACTAAAATAACCTCACTTTTTCCACTTGAGCCCCTCAATATTCTCACTGTCCCCTGCCCCTTCCAAACTCTAGACAAAACACAGGCTGTCACTGCATACCCTTGCCCCTAAATCTCATCCATCAACAGCTTTGCAATAAAATCCCTCATAATTGGTTACCTCATACTGCTGCTTTCCAGTATCTCACACTGACACTCTTTGTTGGTTAGAAAAAAGGGGTATCTTAAATCTAATGATTGTACCAATAAACCTAAATTAGACTAATACGAACTCTGAACTGAAAATAAAGCTCTAAAAGCTATAGGGTATACATATATCATGAGACTTCATTAAAATATAAACAGAACTATCTTAAGCCAATTTGTTGCCCAACATAATAGCATTTGGTGTCTATAATGAAAACTAGATTATATCAGGGTAAGTTTGTTTACAATTTTAGATTAACAGAATTAGACACAGTAAAGTGTTCACATGGATGAAATAATGCAATGAAATACATTTTTGTTTTCTTGTCATGACACATCTGGTACTCTCCAAGTCATAAGCAAGCATCTTACTTCATGGTTCTTGAAGTATTATTTGAAAAGAGTAATTTCTCCTTCCATATTCCATGAAGTGTTAGATTAAGCTGATACATGACACCACTTACTGTAAAGGTACAGACCCAATACAAACTGGCACTGCTGGTGAAGAAAAGCCCTGAGCTGTTCCCATCCCTTAGGTACACAAAGCTGTTCTGCTGCAATTCTTCCCTACCTCAGCTCAACTGATTTGCCTGTTGGTTACCTTGCTCTGACCGCTGGGTCCTGGAGACACCAGAATTTAAAACCCATCACTCCAAAATGTTTTGTGTTAAGTTCTGAAACAGCAGCGGGTGAGTCGTGCAGGAGAGCGAGTGCGAGCTGCGTCTTCGGAGGTTGGCTATGTCACCCCAGAAGACCTGTCTTGACCCACACCCCAGAGGGAAAAGCAGAACACACCCAAAGTTTTTACATTCTTGCACATAACATAAGCAGAAAGGTACATTCGCTAAAATGTAAGCTAAACTGTAAGTGATATTTTCTTGGGCCCTCTGACAACTCAAACTTGGGAGTCCTTCGACTCACAGGTCACTGACTCGGAGACTTTGCACCAACTTATTCATTGAAGACCGATAAAGGCACATATCTCTATGAAAAACATCATGTAAGTTTCTGCAAGGCCTCTTCATCACCACCATCTCCTTTCCCAGCAATGGCTGCGTGATACGGTTGTGTCTGTATCTTCTCTAGCTCTCAGTCATGGCTGCATCCAGATTCCTTCAGGAGGACGTGGATGACATTCGCTCTGCCTCAAGCCATGGTTTCTACATACAGGAGTTATGTATGGGATCTATGAGGTATCTATGCTTGGGAGGGTTGGGAGGAGATCAAGTGATGGTGGTGTGCAGCCAAAGCTGCTTCTAAGCTCTTGCCCTGCCCTGCTCAGCCCTTCCACTCTGAATCTGTTTCTTTACAGTGGCTGGAAATCAACTGCAAAATAAGAAACGTTTTCCTTCTGGCAACTGGTATTTTTAATTCTCTCTCTGTCCAGTGTCACAAGCAAGGAAGGAAAGGAAAGGGGGATCCCACTAGCTTCAGTTATTTGTTTGGATTTGCTGCGAATATTCAGAGGTCTCGGTAGCCCTGTTACCCGAAAGGTAAACAGCAGCAGTGATGCACTCCAAGAAAGCATCCCCTAAGCCTACTCCGAACAACAAAAATAACTATTGCCAGCACCAACTGTTAGGTGTCAAAACTCCATGCTATTCTTGGAGCAAATGCAGGCTCAGGAATTTTTTTTTCTTTTTTTCTTTTTTTTTTTAAAGCAAAGTAATTTCAAACCAGTCCAACCAACACATGTGATGTGCGTGCTGGTCTTGGCAGCTGATAATTTTCTAAGTGATAATTACCGGCAGTTTATCAGTCTTAACAGTTTGAGACAGACAGTTTGACAATGTTAACGGACGCTGCTGAACCAAAACACAGTTCCCACAGGCTCTCTCATGCACATTTTCTCCTTCTTGCCAGTTGGAGAATTTCAAGTGCTCTACCATGATCTGGCAAATCGTCATCCTGACCCTGCACTGCTCCTCAGATCACTGCCAGTGGGGCTCCGTTACATCTCCATAGCATACAACATTAAAAAAAAATAAAATCATTTTTACAATGTATTAATTGTGCCCCCTCTGCCACATGACTGCAAATAGCTCTGGCAAACAACTGCACCTCAATGAATAAAAAGTTTGTTTGACCAAAGAGTAATTGGAGTTGCTTGGCACTGAAGATGAATACAGCAATGCTCCAGCTGACACATCTTGCACAGACAGTCCTATTAGGTCTCCTGTACTTACTTGTATATACAAAACACAGCAAATAACCTTTCTTCAAGCTTCAGACTTAAAAGAACATGATTTCTGGGCAAATGGAAATATTAGCCTCTTTAGACTCCGAAAGACTGAATTTAGTTACTAGCCCTTTACATTCAGTAAGCCACAATAAAGTGCCTTCGCAGATGAACTTTGAAAAATTCTATATTTTTCCTCTGTCAGATGCACAATTTTTACTAAACACATCCACAGGCACAAAATAAACTGACAATAAATGAATACTAGCAAGAAAAAAAGATAGTTTATATATATATTTTTTTTTTAAACCTGAAAACTGATCTTCCACATTGCATTAAAAAGCTGTAACTCTATCCTTTAGACTTGGGTCAGCTGAGCAGGTTAAATCACAGGTACTAAATCTCTGGAATGTCAGAGTGCTATACCCACTTTCAGCCAAACCTTCAGTGCTCCTGATGTTTTTTGCTTCTGCTAAGTCCACTTCATGCCATTGAGTGTTCAGATGATGCAAATAGTCATCAGCTATGTGTGGTTTTCCCCTCGTGCAGGTTTTTATACCCTCTATTATTTCTAACGATAATGTCTGCGTACCAGCAGTTTCAAAGTCTCTGCCACAGAAGAGAAATGAGCTTTTTATCATTGTTCTGCATCCAGAAGTCACCATTCTCATTGCCAAGGTTTTTATGGAGTAGGATCTTCACAGGGGCAAAGGCAGATGCTTTACACCACTAAGGACTTCTAGCACAGAAGCTTTGTGTTTGTCCGGTCATGTCTCCTGCCACCATCAATGGGAAAATTCCCACTCATTTCTACAGAAGCAGGATACCACAGACAGGGAAAAAACACAAAGCACGTACAGCTGCTTCCTACTGTCAGTAAAAATGGAAGAGGTTCCTTTTCAGGGGGTAGCAGAATCCACCACAAAAGCTGCATTCAGAAAATCACAAGTATTCTCTTCTAACATGAATTACGACACCTGAGTGAAAATCTATTGCAGGCCTTTGAAAAGATAAAAGGGACAAACCAATCAGTTAGACTTATTGTTTGAAAACCTCAGACATGAACTGCAACCTTTCATTTCACCTTAAGGCTACCACAGTGGTCTGAATCCCAAGGCAAAGCAAACTCTTGAAAGAGAAAGAAAATGAGCCTAAAACTCTGAACAAAAGCAAACCCCAGCACATACTGGAAAAGCAAACCCGGGTGCTTCTCCAGATGCCCCCCTTGATCGCCTCTCTGCCAGGGATGCTGCTCTCCAGCTCCAAAGCCAGAGCGCACCCGTAGCAGGTCCATGCCCAGCTGGGGAACACCCCTCACCCATCAGCACCATCGCTCAGAGCACGGCTGACTGAGGAGGTGACAGCAGGACCTGGTCCCACGCACGCCCCCAGGGCAGGCCCAGGGGCTCTCAGCAGGGACTGCAAACAGGCAGCCCAGCCTCAGCCTCTTCTGCCTGCCTGACAGCTGGTCTTCAGAGGGGAGAGACTCGGTTTGCTGGAGGGTGCTCTAGAAAAGCATGCACAAAGCATCACCTTTGCCCAGACTTTTCTTGACTGATTGATTTTTTTCACACATGCCAGTATTAGGATGAAATTAAATGGTCCTCTTTTGAGTCAGAATATTTTAGATATTGAAAGGAACGCAATTAAAAAAAAATGAATAAAGAAGATTTTTTTGGTCATCCCTTTCCTCTTCTAACACTTCAATAGAAACATTATATACAAAAACCCGAGCAGTGGGAGAGGAACTAAAGAGGACACACACACCAGGAGGCAGGTTGAGAGTGGATCAAACATTCATGCCTGTGTAGGAACCTCAGAAGAAACATTAAACTGTGGAGGGAGAAGTATGGGGTAAAAACCTACTACCAGCAGACGGAAGTCCTTAACAGAACATGAAGGAAATGTAATTTCAGTGTAAGTCAATGCCAGGTGATGCTGCCCAGTTACTGGAGGGAACCTCCAGTACAGTGAAGAAGGTAGAGAGCGGGGGGGAAGTATCTCCAAAAATCACCACCAACGCTCCTCCCTCACACAGTGGCACAAGCAGCTTGCCACCGGTAGCATCTGCTTTACAAGTGGTACAGCAGAGCAGTGCCCAGTGCTCCCCTGGTGGGAACCAGGGCAGGGAGGCACCGCTGGTAGCAGGTATGAAAACCAGCAGGTCAAAAATGTACATGGGTTCTGGAAGCACCAAAGCCAGTCTCTTCTCTGGGAGATGTGGTGGGACTTTTTAGAGTCCCTCCAGGTCTGCACACCTCATAACTAAGACACAAGTGCTGGAGTCTTAGTTATCTCCTTTCATATGCCCAGAATGGTCACAAGGCAGAACCTCACCCAGCAAGAAATGTCCAGACTGTGGTCAAGCCACGGGGGAAGGCAGAGCCCCCCTAGGTGGGTACGAGTGCTTTCACAAGCAATTGCTTGAAGATGAAATTACAGCATCATCTACTTTATGTCACCATTTTCTTCCACATAAGTACTCATTCCTGCTCCAAAACCGCTACGCGCTTCTTCAGGGGAGTAGGTGGCTTCTGAGGAGGGAGCAGCTGGCACATCCCTCTGGACTACATCCCTGTGGAGGGGTGACTGCTGCTGCAGGCTGTGTCAGCTGCAAGTCCCCTCTGCAAACACCAGTGACCGGCGCTAGCAGTGGCTCTCGCCGCACTGCTCTACAGAGGCAGGCGACCGCACGGAGCTTTGAGCGGAAGCCTGTGTTGCTGAGGACGTGGACTCTGGCCTCACCTCCTCTTTTGTCCCCCAGGCTTCTGGGCAACAAGTAGGGAGAGCTTCACCTCAGGGTAGTAAAACGCAGTCTAACAATTCATGGCTTCCTTTTAATTTTTGCACTCTTCTGCTCTCATCTTTGTGCTTTCACACAGAAAGACAGTTAGTAGCTTTCTCAGCTGTTTTCAAATTGCGAAGATGGCAACTGTTGTTAAAAGACTTGGGGACAAATCCAAAAAAGGTATTTAGGAATGTGGCTTTTAAATCATATTCAATGTCAGTTTAATTCCTTAAGCACCTCCTTGGCTTTAGCCCTACAACTTTAATAGGGAAGCCAACAACATTTTGAGTAATCACCTGTTCCTTCAACTTTGTGTTCTTACTTCCACGAAAGCGAAGGCAGCAAAATAACCTGATCATGATTCTTATTTAAATAGAAAATAAGGAAGTCTGTGGTATGCACAGGCGACTGAAAAAGAAGGATTTTAAATATTCAGCATTTGTATTTCTGAATGTAATCTGCATTAGAAACACCTATGCAGACAGCTAAACACAATTGCAAGCAACTATTAGATTTAGGCAAACACAGCAGCTTTCATTGTTTGCAACCTGATTGACACGGATGACCATTCAGCTCTCAGCTTGCGAAACGTCTGTGTCGGTCCACTTTCTCTTTCCCTTTGAGCTCACCTCCTTGCAGCATTCTGTAGCTGTGATTAGTCATGCGTGCTTGGGAGAGGAAGATCACTCCGTAACAGCAAGGTCAGTGGGCGCACGTGCTGTTTGTTTCTGTGGTCACTCTAAAGGTTCCTCAATGCACCCAAAAATAACCTCCTTTAGGCCTTGCCATCTTTAGCGGAACATACAAAACTAAGTGAGGTAGTACTTGAGCAGGCTTCTGCAACCAATGGGGATGGCAACTCACTAAACAACCCCACTTGTTTTGCGGTGGGGAATTTAGGTGCTAATGATTACCTGAGCATGGTGCTGGAGACAGAGGAACAGCAGCTATCAGTTACCTTTCACTGGGAAAAGAAAAAATGAAGTTTCCTTCCTTGCAAGTGTAGACACCTGGACAAACTGTTAGGGACCAGCATTTCTTTAGGAGAAAAAGGGAGAAAAACTGTTCAATCCATTCCCTTCCCAGATACTATGCGGTACCTCAGATGCCCACTGCCACTTCCCCCAGCTGTGTGTTTATAGGACAACAGAGGAAAAGGAAGAATAAGCCAGGACTCACCAAGGGCACTAACAACTTTAGCAACACAATGCTCTCTTACCTGTAATTTAGTAAGTTGGGCCAGGTATCTCATGAAAGAAAAGAGCTTCCAGTTTCAAAAGCTTTACTGGATTGCTGTTTCACGGGAGATTTCTGTTGACACCAAGATGCCACTGAAAGCATCTGACCATCTCATTTCTAATAGAAAAGAGTACCCAAAAAGGAAAACACTACATTAAGTATCCAAAGACTCCCCAGTCCACGTGTTTGCCCAGCTCTCAAGGCCAATATTGAAAAAGAGCAAATAATTTGGGATTTCACACATGTGCATTTCCTCATCCACATGAGATAATAAAAATTCAAGGCTTCAGTTTGCCTATAAGGCTACATGGCAGAATTTAAAAAACAACAAAAAAACCTAAACCCAAACCTATTCACTGTATATATCCTGGGGAAACAGCACTTTGCACAGTTAAAAATTGCTGGTCTAGTGCCTCCTCAGAGCCTCAAATGGAAAATTTATGAGTATCTCCTACTCTTAATAAAATCCTACTTAAAAAGTTGATGTGAAATGACTTTATTCTGAGCTAGCAAAGCATACCCAGTCTATGAAGCACTTTGAGGTCTGTACAAATAAGAAATTAAACATTCTACAAAATAGCTCGAAACCACTAAAGAAGTAGACTTCTAATGAAAATTATTATTTTTGATTTTAAAAAAGTGATTAGTTACCTCAGGTATACAACTTGGCATTCGGACGAGGCTGGATTTTTGCAGGCAGTTTTCTCCAATAGCCCTAAGAAGCACAGGTGACTTTATGATGGCACCACCTTTGGATGCCCCATAAATAGAGATTAATATCATAAGCATCCTTATTTCTTAGGAAGCCTGGTATGGGGCGAGGTAGTTGGAGAAGAATGGATTCTTAAAAGCTCATATGAAAGTCCCACAAGACACACATTTGCACAGTCAGAGTAAGAACCTAATTTGCTCTCAGATTAGTCACGCACTAAATGTGTCCCTGCCAATGCCCAAGCTGGCTTGCCTTGCAACGCGTATCTCAAGTATGGGACAGTGGTCTGTGCGGCCAAGGCACTGGACACCAAACGGCCCTCTTTCTTCACATCCCAGCAGCAGATTCTTGAGCAGCACCGCAAAAGGCACCACTGCACAGAGGGAAAGCCAAAGCCATGAAGCAATTACCTCTTTTTCCTCAAGGCCACATGATTCCCAAGATAGCTACGGTTATTGCACCATCAGTTATAAGCTCCTACGCAGGAGGTTAATGGCAGCTAACTCCCTTCACGCTTAGCAGCGAGAACTGTTTCACAGAAACAGATAATCTTTATCATTTATCCACCGGTTTCCTTTTACAGTTTAAAAATTGGTAGTCAGTATTAATTCCTATGTGCAGATATGTCTTCACACAGCTCTGCCTACAAACAGTCACTTAATACTCTTCAGCAATCTAGGTTTTTTTCTAGTTAGGAGTTGCTGCTTTCAGCTCCATCATCTCTTGCTCTGCAGTCACTCCAGAAGACAGAGATATATGATCAGTTCAGATATCGACCATGTGCCATGAGATCGGAGCTTTTATTCCAGCGCTTCCTCTACACCTCTA
The DNA here is from genome assembly GCF_030867145.1 of Opisthocomus hoazin. Lineage (NCBI taxonomy): Eukaryota > Metazoa > Chordata > Aves > Opisthocomiformes > Opisthocomidae > Opisthocomus > Opisthocomus hoazin. The sequence goes on along the minus strand of NC_134415.1, from coordinate 78,079,029 downwards.
CCCCCTCCAAGTCCACCTCTACGTGTAGCTACTGTGGACTTGCTCAACAGTCAGTAGCAGAGCTGTGTGTACGATAGCAGCTCTACAGAAATGATCTCTGACATGCTTCTCTTTTTCTCCAGTAAACTGAATACAAGTAGTTTCTTCGGAACTTTTGTTGATGGTTTGCACAGTGGACATTGCAACACAAGTGAGCTACAGGATTTTCTACAGCAAATAAGTCATCTGCAACTGGAAAGTCACATGCTTGCATCTGAACTAGTGCTACAGTTATGCCAACAGACAGAGGAGAAGCAACTCTATACAAGTGATACTGCGTGGGAAGGAGACAGTTCAGTGTTCGGTAGGGGTGACAGAGTGACACCTTGTAGACCAAAGTCTCCCACTTCAGCACAGGAGAGTTACAGTGAATGCTACCACACAGGAAGGAGCATCTTTAAGCATGAGTAGGTATTACCCAGCATATTACTATTTCAACACATCAGCTGGACTTCACAGGACTGAACATGCTGATGGCAGCTTCAACTTAACAGTTAATATAGGCACGTGCAAAACCATGTTCACTATAATTTCTACTAAACCATGCAACAACACAGTATTATTTTCAGGTAGGGGCAAGACCTTGGTTACTGTAACAGCTCTGTGTCCAGCTTTTTCTAAGGTAGTCGATCAGTATCCTGTGGTACTTCATCAAAAGTTGGCTAAATTATTAATAGACTCATGTAATACAAGCTGCAGAGTCATTTATTTTCAAGATGGAAAATACCCAAGGAATCACCTCATAAATGAAGTTTTCAGTGCCTTTTTTTTTTTAACTTATTCTGATTATGGGATACTGGTCTCTAAGTCTTTATGCAGTTTGCATTATACTTAATAGTATTCAAGTAAATAGAAAATGGTATTAGTGATTGGTTGTTTTAAGGAAAGAACATAACAGGATGTGTAGGACTGCCAACGTCAGAGCAAGCAACGGTGGCAAAGCCAGGCTAGCTTTAGATTCGATTCCTTTTTCCAAGCACCAAATGAGGCTAGGAAATGGGAGAGTTGTAGAACCTTCTTTAGCTGCTAGTTCATGCAGAAATAAAAATGGAACACTATCTGGGAAAAAAACCCCAACGAGCTGTATGTCTTTCGGATCCTGGAAAGCACAAAACGTGAAAAAAATGCTAATTCTTGATAAACACAAACAACATGACACTCTGCATTACAGCATACTTTAGGGAAAGGACAGACAGAATTCAATTTTAAAAGACCAAACTCCTAACTCATCAATAACATTAGATCCATCAGATAGGAGTAGATAGCTGTGATTTTGCACAGTTTAACTGTTTAAGAGAATTAACTGTCTGAAATACTGATTTCATTGAAACCATTTTCATTGCAAAGACTTTCCTGACTTGGCAATCTGAGGTATTCGGAGACCGTGTCAGTAATTCAAATACACAAATCAGGCCATTTCCTTCCTTACGCCAGCTGTCCAAGAGGTTTTGGGAAAGTGATACTTGCTATTTCCTCAAACATCCAATAATACAGAGCAGACATGCAGAAATATAATTTTGTACAGGCTACAAGCATGAAAGTGAAACAGGATTAGAACAGAAAAGCAGACAAATCTGATATTCGAGAGAGCTCTCCGAACAAAGGTAGTTTTCATGGCATATAGGCTTAAGAAGTTATCTCCTTTGGTTTGCATTGCGGCAGCACAGTAAGGCCTGACCTGAGATGATGTCCTAGTTAGTCTTCCTAGGGACCATGCAGATATTAAAAAAAATAATAATAAAAAAATAATCAGAGAATTTCAGCAGATGCAAGGAAGTAGTGCTCCTCAGGCTTCAGACATGCCGAATTCACAATCTCAGTTCAGTCGGGACGAAGGCAGCACACTCCTTTGCTCTTTGGCTACCATGAGAAAGGAGAGATGCAGAAGCAACGGTCACGTTTCTGAGCTGAAATGAGGGGATGTGGCTGCCTCGAGAGTGATGTTGTTGGGCTCCAGAGAAGTTACATCAGCCGCCTCTGAGGCTGCCACTTACTTATGGACTCTTAAATGAGATTAGAAGTCACAGCGGAAAAGGAAATAGACACCTAAAATTGACAGGATTTGGAAGTTTCTTAGTGAAAATAGCCTCACCACCACTTTGCCAAATTAGCTAGAAGAGGAATTAAAAATATTAGTGTCAACAGCAAGGCATCTGGAATTAGAAACCAAGGCCCTCCCAGTTCTCAGGCCTTGAAGTCTTAATGGAAACAATTTCAGGCAGAATTTTTTGTGCATTTCTCCTAGGAGCCATTATAACATAGTCAGTAACCACAAGAAAGCAGATGATGAAATCATTAATATATTATGTACACACACAAGTGAATTCCTTGGAAATAAATCTCAACTTTTGAACCAAATAAGGATGAGAAATCATGCTAAAAGGTACAGAAAATGTTAATCTGGACTGAGGTAATTTCTATTCGTCTTGATCCATAAGCATTGAAGAGGTGCATTCCACTGAGCTTGACAGAATTTTATTGCCTGTATACCTCATTGGGAGGTCTAATGGGAAGCACAAGCCCTTCAGCTACTTAGTGGTGTTTCTTCTGGACCAGGACCAGGCACGCCAGGTTCAGCAGGCAGGCCAGGTTCAGCCATGGGCTCCCAGACCCGGAGGTACTCACTGCTGAGGTGCTGAGGTTCCTGGAGCTCATGACATGGAGCGGGATGGGATTCCCACTGTGGTAGGAACCTCATGCATGAAACTTCATGAGTTGGAGACCTAATCAGTTAAGACTGATATTCTTGAATGTGCAAAGAACTAGCTGTAAATTAGGAAAATACTCTGATCACCTTATGGACAGGACTACCAACTCAGCATGAAATTCGCTGCGTTTCAGGTTTCAAACACTAGAGGTGTTTGATCTATGGTCAACTTATTCCACGCCTGATACTAATATTTTCCAAAGTGATAACAAAAGCAAAAAATATTTCCAGGGCACTAGGTAATTTTTGTGTTTGTGTAAAGTTCTTCCTTTGGGCATAAAACAATCCGTATCAGGTTATGCTGTTTACTTTTTAGGCTACATACGATACCTTAACATTCAAACTAATACACCTTCTCTGTATAACTTCAGTTTGGTGCATTGACAGTCAGAAGGTTCCTATCTTACACGCACTGCATAGCCACACTGTCACGCAAAGCAAGCATTGTAGCAGGAATGACTAGTGCATAAATCTCCAAAAAAAGGGATGTAAAAAGGATGTTTACAGATATCCACATGGATGTGGTCTATTATGAAGCTATAACTTCCTATCTATTGAGTGTTTACTAGAAAGGCTGAGAATTTATCTTAAGTCTTTTGTGAACAGGAAATGATCCAAGGAAAATTAAACAGAAACAGCAATTCACTGTCAAAATGGGAGGAAACACTTTAACCACTAAATAACCAAAAGCTTACACAGTACCAGAATACTATTTAGAACTAGGAATAAAGTTTTCTCTTAGACGTGCACTTCCTCAACACCTCAGGTGAGATTTTATCCAGCCCTCCCTTACTTGATCAGACAGCCATAAATTCCAACGGGAATTTGACAGCTTAACAACTGTAGGATTAGATACATGTTTAATTAACACAAAAACACATGATGTGATATGTATACTTTAAAAGCTTATTGATTTTAAGCATGATTGATGAGATATCCAGACACACATCCGTACTCCAAAAAAAAAGGCATGACACACCCATACATGAACTGAGAACTTAGAGGAAATAATACGCAGTAATATTTCAACCCTGGGCTCACACCTAATGGTCAAAGCACCACTTGTGTTTTTTCCCGTAAAAGTTTCATTAACTTGTTTTAATATAAACAGACAATACCAAGCTTGGGAAAGAAAGATATCATCCAGCAAGATTACATATTTAAAATTTCAATATCTGTTTTATGAATGACAACCTAATCTAGATCGTCGGACTGCAGAATGATATGTTATGTACGCCAGTTTTAATCTAAATTCCACAGGAAAGGCACTTCCCATCTGCAGCCAAGCTCGCGGTACACACCCAAGGGCTTCATTTGAAATCTGCTCTTCAGCAGCCAGCGATGGCACTGCACGTGTAGCCATGCACGCAGCAGACACAAAGAACTGTTAACTATTCGTGACAAAGAGAAATGCGCACGTGGAAAGGGACTGGAAATGCTGACAGGCAGCCATAGGTGCACTGCTTTTACAGAAGCACCCTGAAAGAATACCACAGAAGGGCCTTTTCGCCAAGGAAACTGCACCGTCAATGCCTGGTTTGAGTCCCACTGATGTGAAATTAAGGTCTTTCCATCAGCTTCAGCAAGTTCCCCATCAAGCTCCAGATTTTCGTTATTAAAAGAGGATAACAAAGAATCCAGGCTCAGCTTATAGCTGAGGCTGGCAGTTTATCACCCTGCAACCTGTAACCGCCTGCACCAAATCTTGCTTCGTCACAGGATGGTTTGTAGCCCTCAGTGCTACGAAGGAAGCTCCACGTGGGAGTGGAGTATCACTGGTTCTGAACTGGATACAAGGCAGTTGTTAACGGTGCTGCTTTGATTTCCGGTTCCTGCGTTACGTTCATAGAAGCATAAGTTCATCATATGCGCAAGCATCACGTAGATCCTGTTACACAACAAGCATATATTTTGGCCAAATTACTAAACTGCAAAATAATTTTAAAAAATGCTAGCAAAATTATTTTTCATTAACACTCACTTGACAGGGCATCAGAATATTCTGGGAGAAGAAAAACAGAAAAAGGTTTCATTCTCATCCTCATTTCCATCCTTCCTCTTGTCACTCCAGAGCTAAGTAGTGTTAAGCTTTTGGCTTCCTTACCACAACAAAGCTGAGACTCCTCTATGTTTTCACCAAGATAAATGTCAGCTTGACACTTTACCAAGGAATGAAACTTGTGCGATCTATTTATATTCAGAAAGGCAATAAAAAAATAAAATTGGGTTTTGATTTTAGATTACTCCCACTCTGAAAAAGTGAAATCTAAACAAAACTAAGTATCTAGTTACTGTTGGGTTATTTTAAAGTGATCTTAGTCTTAAACTTACACATTCAGCATGGTCAGAGCCAACAAACAATGGCATCTCAAGATAAGGGTGTGATTAGATCCTGAATCCACATATTGTAAATGATGATAGATGGAAGTTTACCTCGGTGTTTCAAATGTCATGGCCATTTGGAACTGAACTTAACACACATACAAAGACAACTACAGTCCCCACCCAGATTAATTAGGAAACATTGTTTACTATGAGGGAAGAATACGGCCTCCTTCAAACCAAGCCTCCATTCTAAAATGCAGATTGCACTAAAACAACTACAAGGAAAATGTTTAACAGACTTCTTTGTAGCAGGAAACCCGATCTGTACAGCCCAAATTTCATGAACCTTGGGCCAAAAGTACCACTTCACGGTCCCAAATGCTACGTAATAACATGTGGTAGCTAGTGAACTTCTGCTAGTAGGTGCATATTGTATGTTAGCTATCCACAAGCATACTTTTATCCTGTGCTATAGTTGCAGGAGAGTTTGGAGTTAGTCAAGGCAATCACAGAATCACAGAATGGTAGGGGTTGAAGGGACCTCTGTGGGTCATCTAGTCCAACCCCCCTGCCGAAGCAGGGTCACCTATGGCAGGCTGCAGTTGCTGTTCAGAAACCCATGAGCTGCTTGAGGGTAGGCAGGCTCTGCAGAGAGATCTGGACAGACTGGATTGATGGGCCAAGGCCAACTGCATGAGGTTCAACAAGGCCAAGTGCCTGGTCCTGCACTTCAGACACAACAACCCCATGCAATGCTGCAGGCTTGGGGAGGAGTGGCTGGAGAGCTGCCCAGCAGAAAAGTACCTGGGGATGCTGGCTGACAGCCAGCTGAACATGAGCCAGCAGTGTGCCCAGGTGACCAAGAAGGCCAACAGCAATAGTGTGGTCAGAAGGAGTGGGGAGGGGATCATGCCCCTGTACTCGGCACCGAGGTGAGGCCGCACCTGGAGTACTGTGTTCAGTTTTGGGCCCCTCACTACAAAAAGGACATTGAGGGGCTGGAGCGTGTCCAGAGAAGGGCAATGAGGCTGGTGAGGGGTCTAGAGAACAAGTCTTATGAGGAACAGCTGAGGGAACTGGGGCTGTCTAGTCTGGAGAAGAGGAGGCTGAGGGGGGACCTTACCACTCTCTACAACTACCTGAAAGGAGGCTGTAGTGAAGCAGGTGTTGGTCTCTTCTCCCAGGTAACTAGCAGTAGAATGAGAGGAAATGGCCTCAAGTTGTGTCAGGGGAGGTTTAGATTAGATATTAGGAAAAATTTCTTTACTGAAAGAGTGGTCAGCCATTGGAATAGGCTGCCCAGGGAGGTGGTGGAGTCCCCATCCCTGGAGGTGTTCAAAAAACGTGTAGATGTGGCACTTCAGGACATGGTTTAGCAGGCATGGTGATGCTGTGTTGACGGTTGGACTTGATGATTTTAGAGGTCTTTTCCAACCTTAATGATTCTATGATTCTATGCATGCCCAGCTTACCGCATAAAGACTTGTTTCCTCTTAATGCCTTGTTTCTCTCAAGTGGATAGCACTCTCAATGCTTATCTAACGGGGGCAATACTAAGCAAAGATTGTGCTGAAATCACCTTTAAAAAACTCTTGCAAGCAATTGTTTTCTTGCACTCATGCACTGACGGAAAATATCTTAGAAGTTAATTTCCCAGTTGGAAGCAACCAAAAGGACAAAAACTGTACTCATTAGAATACCCAGGAAGAAAGCAATAATCAAAAGCTTCATGCATACTTAACAGAGAATTTTGAATTGCTCTTCATCTCGCTGCTCAAATTTAAAAATAAAATTACATTGACACATTAGAAGGTAAATTCACAAACCAACCATTTAAAAGTACTCTAAAGGTTAAAAATAAGATTTTAGACTCATACAAGAGATTTTTAAACCAAAAAAGAGGAACCAAAAAGAAAAAAAAAAAAAAGTCCCAGAGGCTTTAATTAAACACCTGGAGTGCTAATTTCTAGAACAAAATAGAAAACCAGCTGGAAGCATTAATAAACATATTGCTAAATTAAAACTTACACGACAACAACATAGAGGTAATCTCCAGTGCGGTTGTCCCCAAAAAAGAAACAAATCAAACCCATCCACTAAGAAACTGTTATATGCAACTGGTTTTGTACTTGAAAAACTTACAAATGCTTATGCCACACAAAAATGGGGCAATCTAGCAGTCACTTTGGCAAAGGAAATGCCTCTGAAGTTGTGGCATTTCACGTCCGTGCGCGCAGCCTGCGAGGCTCAGCTTAGGTTGCAGAAGATCACAGCTGCATCCCCAGGCACAGAGAGCAGACTAGAAAAGCAACCCAAACCAGCAAACTACTGGAGGTCAGATTCGATTAAGAGAAATCCTCCTGGCTTGTGCAATGAAATCTCACCGAGCCCCTAGAAGACAATCCCATGCTTCCATTGACTGGTGAAGAAGTGAACAGAATTTAAAATTTAATTTGGCCAAATCTAGCTCTGATTAGTGCTACTGAAACAGACACAATGAATCTACCGAATTGCTTCAGTAGCCCAGATGAATTCAGCCTTCTTGTGGCTGCCAGTGACACATGTAGTGGAAGCTGAGACCTTTAGCAAATGCTTGAGTTTGGTAGAAAACACTGTTTCCCTTCTACCAAAGCCACACAAATTTGGCCTGAATAAATCCACGGGAGGAGGGGCGGAAGAAGCCAGTGTCGACACAGAGATGCCGACTGGGAGGAAGACTGGAAGCCGAGCTCCCCATCTCACTGCCCAATGTCCTAACGTGAACCACTAGATTAAAGGAGCCAATTCCATCGAAGAGGCAAACTCTCGCTGGAATCAAGCCCTTCATTTCATTTCCCAGGACTTGAGAGTCCTGAGGAATCTCAAAAAATACAGACTGATGAGACCAGGATGATGAATAAAGCCCTATAAGAAAAACTGGGGGTCGGGGAGGGGCACCACATTAGACACCCAAATCTCTTGTTTCGTTTTACAGCCTAGTCATCAGCGCTGAACTAGCGTTTCCCTTCACAACTGTGGAGTTTAAACTCTGAATCCGTCCTACCGCTGCCGCAAGCTCCGCCAGCAGCTTGTACCTCACCAGGGCAGAGTGAGCTTTCCCTCGGCGCCGAAATACCAACCCAAACTCACTACACAATTTAATCCCAAATTTTGTCTCCTCTGCTCAGCTGGCTTCCCAAGAGTTATGAGATTTCAGACTACCGACAGCAGACAGGCAGCGGGGTTTATTCACCCATCTGTTCCAGCGTGGCTGCCTCCACTTCACCCAGGGCTGTCACGCCAGCAGACCGCACACTGTCCCCTCCTTCCAGCTCATCACACCCTCTGCAGAGGAAGAGGAGGAGGAAGGGGCCTCTTCTGTGGCTCTGGCTGCGTGCCTCAGCACCAGCTGAGCCAAGCCATAACCACTCCCCTCAGTTCAACAGGGTAAGAAAACCAAAGAGCTAGCCCAAGGCAAGAGCCCGACAGCACCAAGGAGTCCACCAGCAAGCGCATCGCTAGAATCTCCCTAACAGCTAGAAGCTGAAGCGTCAGAACACAGACTTCATTCAGGCACCACAAACGCTACAAAACTGAGTGAAGAAAAATTCTGAAATAAGCTGTCTGAGGCAGCATAGTTACCGTAATACTGTTTTCTGTATTATAAACCATAATAATACTTGTTTATGAAGTCTTCTATTTCAAAAGTTTGAAGCTGTAGGTTTACACAAAATTTTCTTTCAGAAAGTGGAAGTCTGGCAATTTTGACCTGATTTTGCCATTTACGTGACGGCTGCAACGTTGAATATGCTGATGAAAGGAGTCTCAACTGAAGCCTATACTCTCTCTTTTCTACTTCTTAGAGCTTATTCTGCAGCACTTCAGAGAGCTCCACGACATCGCTGCGTCTCTGCCCCATGAGATACACTACAGATACGCTGCTTCTTGGGATTTCAAAAATAATTAAAGGCAAGATACAACAAAGGAAGTGTGGAAGAAAGAAAAATGTGACAGAATCTACACGAGTTTCTTGCAAACCAATACACACGCATTCAGGTCTGTTAAAAGGTGTATCTTTTTCTGTGTTATATATTTGTCTTACCTACAAAGCCAATTTGATGGAATAACCCCGGGGCTCTTTTATTCCAAGAAAGCAAGGTGGCCAAAGCTTATCCAATTTGCTGTGTTTCAAGGCCCTCCCAGAATTTAGTCTTCCTATTCTTTTAAAAAATTGTCGCAGGCATAATGTCTGATTAAAATTAAAACAAATTGTGTGGTTTTGCTGAAAGTAGACTTCTATTTGACAGGATTAAGTTTACAACCACTGTTTTCCATGTTTGTTATTGGTGGCAGTTTAGAAGCTTCTCTGGTTACACTAAGCAAAATGCCGCCAAACAAAAAACCAGCAGCAGCAAAGGCCAATGCAATAAAAAAGGAAGGGAAGGCTGATTACTTCGCTGTAGAAGAAGCTGCCCTGACTTCCTGGGAGTGTAAAACCTCCCGCAGCCTGTGCGCAGGAGCCAAGGAGGGCTCTGACGGAGAGGTCTCGCTCTCCCTGCACCTGGCTGCTTGAACCCACCCCACCATTGCAGCCGGGATTAGGACGCGCCCTCAGCCCGAGACGCCCAGAAGGGTGGGGGGACACGCTCACGGGAACATTTAGGCGTGGAAATCATCACACAGCCTGTTGTGGCCCTCTTGCAGCGTCTTTCTGAGCTCTGTTAGTAACATCTGCACCTGACAAGGCTGAGGATGCTTCTCCACCACTACTCCAGCAGCCTCTGGAGAGCTGAGCTCTGGGACCTCTGCACGCTCCTTGCTGCCCGGGTCCTGACGAGCTGCAGCCGGGCGATGCCGCTTCCGACAACGTAACACTGAGAGGGAAACCCACAAACAGTCCCCTTCCCCCCATGGCACGCTCACAAGACAAAAGCCTCTTCTTACACTTTTCACATTACCACACATTACAGGAATTGCCTGTACGTCCCGTAAAGGAGCTGACAGGGGTACGACGGATGACGGTAATCACCCACCCCAGTCTTCTCCCCCAAAGCAGAAAGTTACTTCTTAAGCACTTAAGTCATCACAAACAGAAAGCAACAAGGGTGATGTTAGGTTAGAGATGGAATAATTCCTGTACATACACCGTACTAACAATGAAATATTTTAACATAAACATGTATTATTTAGGGATGAAATGCATAACTTATTACCACTACCGTCTAGAGCACTTACAGTTTCCAGAGTGAGGGAAATGCTCATGAAGCACAAGCAGTTTGTCATTTTATCAACAGCTCTCAAACCTCCAAAATACTTTTTAACTATATCCATAAAAATTACAGACCACAGCCATGTTTGCCTTGTGATTACTTGAAAGCTAAATAAATCTTCTCTTTGAAGCAGAAACAAGGGTTTTGAAGCTTTTTACCAAGTTTTTGGCCACAGATTGTATATATAGCAGCACAGATTTAAAACTTATTATACTCCAACCAGGATCATTTTTGGAAACACCCTGCTTGCCTCTTGGATGGGTTTCCATTTGATTCAATCACAGTAATTGTACAGCTGTCATAGTACTCAGAACTAGTCAGGAAAACAAAGAATATTGCAGAAGTTTCCATTTATAGATGACTGGGCTGCAGTTTAGTGATCTTGCAACCAGGAGTGGGAGAAGTCATTCTCTTCTTTTGATTATCACATGGCAGAAGCAACTAGAAACACACTGAAATTACATGAGTTCTCTTTTCCTGATTTCACAGAATCACAGAATGGTAGGGGTTGGAAGGAACCTCTGTGGGTCATCTAGTCCAACCCCCCTGCCGAAGCAGGGTCACCTACAGCAGGCTGCACAGGACCGCATCCAGGCGGGTCCTGAATATCTCCAGAGAAGGAGACTCCACAACCTCCCTGGGCAGCCTGTTCCAGGGCTCCGTCACCCTCAGAGGGAAGAAGTTCTTCCTCATGTTCAGACGGAACTTCCTATGCTTCAGTTTGTGCCCTTTTCCCCTTGTCCTGTCGCTGGGCACTACTGAAAAGAGGCTGGCCCCATCCTCCTGACACCCACTCTTCAGATATTTATAAGCATTTATTAGGTCCCCTCGCAGCCTTCTCTTCTTCAGGCTGAACAAGCCCAGCTCCCTCAGCCTTTCCTCATACGAGAGATGCTCCAGTCCCCTCAGTCCCCTCATCATCCTCGTAGCCTCATCATCCTCCGCTGGACTCCCTCCAGTAGCTCCTCATCTTTCTTGAAGTGGGGAGCCCAGAACTGGACAGAGTACTCCAGATGGGGCCTCACTAGGGCAGAGTAGAGGGGGAGGAGAACCTCCCTTGACCTGCTGGCCACACTCTTCTTAATGCATCCCAGGATACCATTGGCCTTCTTGGCAACAAGGGCACACTGCTGGCTCATGGTCAACTTGTCATCCACCAGGACACCCAGGTCCCTCTCCGCAGAGCTGCATATGCATTTCATACGTATGTGTGTGTGTGCATCTATCTATCTTCTCTTATTTTAAGCCTTTAGATCTCCCTCAAGTCCCCACTCTGTAAAACTAACATTACATTTACATCTTCAGTCTTTGCAATCAGAGAATTCATTAGATGCATATATTCTCTGTGGTTTGTTTGGCAAAATTACTGCAGGACCATGGCAATCCTGAACAACACTGAAGCCCAGATTAGCATCCACTTTGGAAAAGCCCACATGAAGAGATGGCGCTTGACAACATCTGGCAGCTGCAGAACCATCCCGGCAGGTTAGTTGCTGGCGAAGCGAAGGTGGGATGTGACTCGTCTCATCTCTGTATTTCAGCCTCTTGAAGGGCTCAAGCTCAGGACGAAGCAGCATTACGGAAATTAAGCCACAGTAAAAGAAACAAGTTTTCCTGTAAGCTAGTAGCCTGCTGAAGTCACCATCATGAGAAGTCAGTGGGCCGGGAACATAGGTCCATTTCTCTGTAATCTGTTATACACAGAGCCACACCTAGCCTTGCTGTGTTGTGGGTAATGATGTTAGAAGGGCTATTAAACACCACACGTGAGGTTTTATTACAGTCTAATTACAAAGGAGGTAAGAGAAGATACATTGTCTCCTCCCTGTCTCCTGTGGTATTAAAAACCTTTCCCAAAGCACCACGATCTGGTTAAGCTGGAGACTAGCTACTGGATTTGTTGTGCCATGCAAATAACCCGGGTGTAGCAACTCTGGCTTTTGTTTAATATGGAGGAGAAAAAAAATAAAGGCTGTGATGGCACCAGCAGACAATGAAGAAATGGCCCAAACTGAATTCTGCCACGCAAATTTAAAATACCAAATCTTAAAGAAAACAAAGGAGCAATTCACTTTTGGGGGTACCTGTAGCTTCCCAACATGTTGCTCTTCATTGCCCAGGAAACCTTTGCGACTCTGTAAACCTTTTGTGCTGAAGTTGTATGCACTGAGTTCAGGCCGAGTTTTCTGAGGAGCTGCAGCCAAAACAACCCGATCACTTCCAAGAATGTAGCTGGGCAAAAAAAAGAACCTTTTATTTGGAGAACACAGGGCATTGAAACTTGTCCCAGCATAAATGCTTTTCACTCCCCAACTTGTGAGTACTTGAACTTAGAATCCCGCGGCAGCTCTTCCAGAGTGTTTTATCCGTGGGTTTGTATAAGTCAGGTGAAATAAAAACATCATCCTGACCACTGTTTTTGCAAAACCTTCCCATTTAAAATTAGGTATGAGGGAATGGGTGGCCAGTCCGCTAAACCAAGGGACAGAATTAAGACTTCTCAGTCATTTGATACGCACAAGTTTCAACAGCACTTACTGGTACGAAAAGATGGTGTTGGGATGTGCAATACTTTCATTGCTCAGATGTAACCAAGTTCAACTAAAGCCCATTGAGGACTCTTATCAGATGAAATCTGAAGAGATATTTACTTGAAGGGAGCGAGAGAAATATTTAAACTTCTGTCACAGTCCCTGTAATTTTCTTGAGAAACTTTTGTTTCAACCCATCCAGGATATGAAGTCTATGTATAAAATACACTATGTTCTACAGCATCTTCCTTTCTATTCAGAAAGGCTGATTCCCATTTTGACACAAAGCAGAATTAAACTGCAATCTCAGCTTAGCATTAATGGGGACAGCAAATATAGCACCCTAAATTAGAATGTCTGTAACATACATAACTTATCTGTACAGAACAAGCTGGCAGAGCAGTTATGTCTTTAGGAAACCAGACTCAATATAAAAAGGATTTACTTGCATGCAAGAACATTTGCAATCTCTATGCAGTTTTACTTTGAATAGATTTAACATTTAACTAGTTCAACCATATTAATCCTTGAGCTCCACACTCCTAAAAAAAGTATTTATCATTTTTCATTTAGAACTAAAAATGACATTTGCAGCAACAAAAGGTGGAATTTCAAAGAACTGTATGCAAATTTTAAAACATCACTATCTAAATAAATATGAAAACCTCCCAACTTTCTCAAAAAAATAAGATTCATAGCAAAGCTACGCTTTTCTCATTTGTATCAGAATGAGTTTTCAGCTTTAAAAGCCAGAACTTGGTGCAGCTTTTTCATAGATAGGAAAGCCCATCATTTTTGAAGTGTTCCAATTGCAAAGGCTGAATTGCAGCAGTAATGATGAAATACTCCAGTCAGAAGGAGCTCTAGTTTGAAATTTAAATGAGAAACCAACTCAGTACAGTTACTGATAATGCAAGTTAATTAAGAGCATTTTTGAACATTTGTCCTATTTCTCCACTGTGATTTCGAGGTTCGGTAAAGAATTTCCTATTGTGCTGCACACCACGCTCCAGGGTACAGCAATAGCTGCCCATTACACAACTCCTTTATTTGGTACTGTGAATTTTAAAGTTTATCTTCAGATAAAGGTGTAGAGAAACGGATTAAAGGAAAGCATGTTTTACTGCCATTTTACAGCTTACTTTCCTAACAGAGATGGGCAGATAGGTGTTTGTACAGCTAAATCCATCTCCAGTTGTCTCCCATTCCCCGACACTATTGTCTGCCCCTTCCTCTCTGCTGCAGACCACAGCCTTCCAAAAACAAAACCCCAAAATGCAAAAACTGTTAATCAAAGACAGGGAAAAACCATGAAGCAATTGACAACAAACACGAGAGCCCTAAGCCCGTCCATCTCCCACTCCAAGCTAGTTAAAAATACGCAGAAGTGTTCTGACATTTTACCATGTGTGCATTTCACCCAGACAGGACATACGGACCAGCAGGCAGAGAGGTTGCCACCTTTTCTCATACTGAGTAACTCCTGTGTAAATCACCATGGCACCCGGCCCGCAGTTCTGGTTCAGCAAAGTATAACTTGCTCTTCACCTTGATGTAACTCCATCCCTCTCGCAGAGGGAGACTCGCAGAACAGCTCCACCATCACTGTGGCTGGCAAAATTTCCTTAGAAGCCAAAGCCTCCTCTCCGCTTCAGACAGACGCGAGAGATGACTCTGCCTTCTGCAGCGGGGTCTGATTCTTCAAAAATAGCTCATGCCTTGGTTTGTGAAACTGAGTCTCCCACCAGCTTAATCAGATCCCCCCCACAATACGCAGCAGCCCCAATAAGTCCAGGTCCTCTCCCATTCCCTGGAGAGTTGCAGAAGAATCCCCATCGCTCCCCAGCAGGCAGCGTTCCACCTGCCTGTCACTACCTCTCTCCAACAACTTGTCTTGAAAAACCTCCACAACAATTTGAGTAAGTCTCATCTGACTACTGGGCCTGAGCTCAGATATTCACTGCCCAAATCTCTTCCCTCACACTTTACCAAAGCATCTTTCTATTTTTTTTCTTTTTTTTTTTTTTAATTTTTGTCTCCCAGGCAGACCTCAGAAAAATCTCTTGTACGGTAACTTTTTCTCTCTGTACCACATTCAATTTGCATCTCCCAGATAAAAATTCTCATCTTTTCTCCCACCAGCTGAAACTTCTGCTTCCAATTCTCCTAGCCCTCTCAATCAAGCATATTTATCAATGCACTTGCAAGTATTCACAGTGCAAATGTATGTGCTTGGTAAAGCAAAGGTACGTGTAGGAAAAAGTTGCTGAACAGATTTACAACTTGAACGCGACATTAACCTCTCTCCTCCTTCCCTCTCCCCAGTTCAATCCTTCCCCAAGGGCTTGTGCCCTCCTTCTGCCTGCAGCCACCTCCGTGCCTCTTTTTCTGAGCCGTTGTGTCCTCAGCTTGGTTCAGCCTTTCCAGACCTCAGCATCTTCACCTCTCTCTCATCAGCCTCATGCCCAGACTGGGACAATGCAAAAACCATTATCCCACTCTCAAAAGACAACCCAGGTAACACAAAGTTCTCCACTGCCGCATACCAAGCGGGCACATTCTGAAATATCAAAATGTGTATTACTGCAGTTAATTACAACACAACCAAACAGCTTTCTGGTCAATGAACTTACGGCGTCTCTGGTGGTTTTGGTAAAACTTCTTGACTTCTCGTCATCCGTATCACACAGTACTGTGGGTTTTACGCTTGTGTTAAGGCTACGTTTTTTCGCTTCAGCTTCAACATTTCTGCCTTCTGCATACTCTTTCCTGTCCTGGCTGTATTTGCTGTCTCCACCACCTCCTCCCTAGAACATTTTCTCAACCTTTATTAACAAAACCCACCGACATTCTCTTCCACACCTCACCCACACTCCCACAGACGCCCACTCAAACGCCCAGGCTCGCTTGTGATCTGCCCCCCGCACGCTCTGCTCAAGAGCGCTGCCAGGCAGCTCTGCTCCCCCCAGCTCCCTGGAACACACGCTGGGGGGGGTGGGGGGGGAAAGCAAGCCCGCCCGGACACTGCTGCTCTTTCTCCTTTGCCTTAGAAAAGCAGCACTCCACCAGAATCACACTTTCCTTTGAAAAAAGGCCTGGCTGCAGCTATGCTCTCCCAGACAGCTTCAGCCCACCTGCAGCAGAGAAACAGGTTTTATTCCCAAACCAATACCTCCACTGAGGATGGGAGGAAAGAATCACAGAAAAGGAAATACTGCAAGCATATAATTTCTAGTAAGTCTGTGTCAGTGAATCTTCATTTCTTCGCTCCTTGCAAAGCCTGCAATACCAATCCGCTCAAATGTTATTTTGTTTGCAGGAAACAGAACCTTCCTCCTCATCGCTGGTTTCCTGACTTCAGCAGGTTCACAGGACGGTTCATAATCCCTTTGCTGTCCACTTCATTAGCAAGTATGAAGCCTTCCATTTACTACTTCAGCTTTCCATGAGCTCTAAAGATCAGAAGATACACAACTAAAATGCAATTTGCTTGCAAGTAAGCACAGAAAAGATAAAGTGGAACAAGAACTTGCAAGTACTGGTTATTTCACGGCTTGTGGATGGTGCTAAGATCGCTCACTTTATGGCTAAATAGCAGACTTTTTCTTCAAAGATAGAACAGCACAAGCAACATCTCCCCAGACTGTTCCGCTGACACCACTTTTTCCCCTAACATGAAGTAAATCAGCGTGGTTTTCACACTGGTTCACTCCCCGACCTCTCCAACAGAGCAGCGGTCAGACACTCCAATTAGCCTGGGTGGGAGCAGTTTTGGGGGGTGGAAACAGTACATTGATATCATAGACCAGCGGATTGGTTGGAGTGATGGCAAGGAGAAACATAAAGAGATAAACTAAAATCTCTTTTATTGATCCTTCAGATTCTTACAGGTATTTAGAAATCCTACAGATGTGGTATTTCCTTCTTGTAGGCTTCAGTGGAGTCTTGCAAGCAGGATTTTCATTGTACTGAGACACAACAAGACTGAATCTGGGCTTCATTGAGCTCCACAGGTAGAATGGAAGTGGTCTTAGTAAAACAACAGATGAAGAAAATTTCAGTAGTTATAGAAGTGAAACACTCAATACCTTGGGCATCCATCCTCTTTGCACAGAGGTTTTGTGGCATGGATGCTTTGGTCACACAACAGTACAGTACGTACTACTGTAATCTTGCTTGAAAGCTTCTTTCCTGGACTCTAAGGCAAGTGGACTAGAGATATATTTCATAATTCTTTTTATTAAATAATTTTTCCTTCACATGCTGTTTTAATGGATGAGTGTCTCTAAAACGAACCACACAATAAGGACATCTCCACAAACGCACACTTCTGCAGTGAACCAGCGCAAAACCAGCACGACAATAATCTTAAATAAAAACAAGCCAAAAGACCGAATAAGACCAAAGGACCGTACAGTCCATCTGGGAAATGCTTCCTGCAGCTGAAGTGAGAGAAGCTCCTCGCAGCGCTAACATCTGCACAAGCCAGAGGGAGAATTTATTTCCCCCAGTCCCCAGAAAGAAACAGAGAGGGAGGGAGAAAAGGAAACGGCAGACATCAGATAATCGCTATTTTACACCGACAGACAAAATGACAATGGAAAAGACCACTGTCCTCTGGAAACCACAGGAAACCAGTCACAGGATGTGCCCCTTCCCATTCAGTAAGTTAAGCGTACGCTCTGGCCGCTTGTGTCCTGAAATGCAAATGGATTTTTCTTAAAGTTACAACCACAAGCAGTATCACATTTTGCAGACCCTCTCACTATTTGCATGTTAAAGAATACGACTATATTCTTAAATAAGTATACATATCTTTAAGTCTAGAAGCAATGATACAAAACCTGTTTGATATACATATAGCACTTATGACCTGGTTTACTTTGTTCCATTGAGCCCAAAGAAGAAAACTTCTCACAGACGCATCTGACCTGGTTCTCTGTGGGTTTAAAGAAGCAAAACCAAAATTGCAAATCCAAGTTCCATCAAAAGGCTTTCATGTAACCTTTTCTCAGAGCACAGTATAAATGTTTACCCACCTCTCTCAAAATGTCATCAACATCGTGTTGGGGACATACAGTATGGGCACTGAATCACCTTTTACTCATAATGTTAATGGGCACAGGAAACGGTTGGGTTTTTTTTCTTTTCTTTAGACTCCTTAAACTGTTTCTTTAGGTGTCCAAATACTTCTGATCAAGGGCTTTCTGGGATTTTATTTTTTTTTCTCTTTTAATTATAATTCATAAGCAGCTTATACAAGCACACCAGGGATTATATAAATCAAATGCTATTTTGCGGATTTAAAAATATATTTACTTCAAATAAAAGTCAATTGCCAAACAAGATCTCCACTCCCCTAACCTTCTCTAACAATCCTCTCCCCTTTCCTTCTAAAAAATGAGCTGGTAGTAACAAAAACAAAAGAGGAAAAAAATTACTCTTGCTCCCAGTAAATAAAGGAACGTTTCAGAATTCTGTCTGATAATTTATCAGGTCTGTCGTGTCTCATTTAAAAAAAATCGTTATAACATTGAAAAACAGAATTTAAAAAGAGGCAAAGAATGTAACTTCTCCTTTTTACGAAACTTTTGTGATTGCCACATTACCAGCTGCTCAATGGCTGCCCTCATGACTTCTATTTCTTTGTACAAATGAGAAAAACAATTCAGTTCACATTTAATAAAGGATTCATCTAGAAATACCTCATTTCACAAGTCGTATGTAGTTTCTTCCTTGCGCGTCATCTGTGCATCCCATGACCTCGCTTACCAGCACAGGCGCGTTTCACAACACCCGCTCACCCCCACGGCAGGCACCTCAGAGATGTACACATTTCCCTGAGGTCTCTTGCTGGGAGTCAGAAAAGGACAACGATGACTTGGTGAGTTTGAGCTCTGCCACACAGGGGAGGCCTCCTTACCGGTGTTGAGAACTGTTTTACCATTTATTTTTAAACAGAAGATAGACTAGCTTACAAAGTGAAGAGAAAATAACCTGAGACTATTGACCGTCAAATGAGATGAGGGAAGTGAGATCATAGGACTGGAGCTCTTCACAGAAATGCACGAAAAAGGGTGGTGATGGTTAATTAAGATTGTGCCGATCAGTGCCAAAAGTCAAGCTACACCTTTCAAGTATAATTAGGTTTAAAATAAAACAGAGGAACAGTGCTGACAGACACGGGACTGCTTGTTTATGTTCTGACTCTGCGTTGTGTTACCTGTAAAGGACAGGGAGGTTTAATACACATCCCTTAAAGGGCTGTTTCACATTCTTTAACTGAAGAGCTCCTAGCACCGTACAGACCAGACTCCTAACTGTTAGTGTTTAGAAAAAACAGAAAAAAAGCCACTTTGGACACCCAAAAGCACATGGTACAGGCCAGACAGTTGGAAAAGGAGAAGTCCGAGTTGTGAGATCCTCCAGGCTTCCTCGCGGTTCCAAACGTGGGGTCCCTCACCAGCTCGGGTGCCTCGGGCAACCGGCCTGGGGCTCAGGGCATCCCCCCCCCACGTACAGCACCCAGCACCGTCCCATCGGCGGGAGCGGAGCGGCGAGGAGCCCGCAAACGCCCACAGCCCCAACAGCACCCCATTTCCACCCCGCACCCTGCCTCTCTGGCTCCTCGCTCGCGCGAAGGCTGGTCTGTCATCTTCGCCACGGGCACCGCCGGCAGCCGCGCGGGAACGGCGCGGTTCGCTTGTGCGGACTTGCAACACCCGTTAGCTGCGAGACCCCTCCGGCTAGTGAGCGGGCCCCCTCGGACCTGAGCAACGCAAAGCTCCGCTCCTCGGCTTTCGCTCCCCCCCACCTCACGGTAGATCTGTATTCAAAGAGCAATTACACGCATTTGCGTGACAGAAATATAAAGGATATGAAGTTACGCACACAAACACCAGACTTCCCAGAGCTGCTACTGGTTGTGCCACTGGCGTCTGCCTGCCCTCCCCCAGCCAGCCCGTGACTCCACTGCGATGCAGTTCTTGATTATACGATCACACTGAAAGTTTTCCATAAGAGCACAGTCTCCTTCACTGCCTAAAATGGCTGGGGCTTATTCACTGTGGTCATTTAATACTTTTTTTTCTTTTCTTTCCTTTTGACATTCAATGTCACTTCACAGAACGCTCCTCCCAGCCTGCTCTGAAAACACAACCAGTTCGCTCATGGGTCCCTGCACCGCTCAGTGCCCGAGTTTTCCCTCACAAAGCATGCATTTTTTACAGCATCCTAAGACACCAGGAGTATTATTGGCACTTTATGACAAAGAGAAGATAAATTCAAAAGTGTTCTTTATTTAGGTGCCCAGTTTGAGACAACCGAGGCCTGACTATTCAGTACACTCCTAGCAATGAGTCCATTGACTTCATTTGCAGTTGCACGTACTCGACACTGCTCCAGTCACCCCACAATCCATTAGCATGGCTATGCAGCAAAATAAGTCACTTTTCATAATGGTGTGTGCTTAAGTGGATTTTCTTTCCCAAGCGCCTAGCAGATCCTTGCCTTTTCCTTCCTGCAAACTTCCCCACCTCCTTCACGTGGCACCTTCCAGCTCCTGCCACAGACGAAGCTGTGATTTGGCAGGAGCCAGTCTCTCCCAGTGCTGTCTTGGTCTGCTCCTGGATGCGCTGGAGGAAGCGGGGATCTCCTCAGCTGAAAAGCCCAGGATCACGTCATGCAACGAAAAGCCAAACCGTAACATGCACACACTAACATTGCAAGCATTTATGCATCCTTGACTCAAGAAAAAAAAAAAATCATGGAAACGTTCATGAGGTTATTTTAAGACTGTTAAAAGCAAACTAACCTTTCCCATCCCCTGAGAAATTTTCATCACATGAGTGCCTGTGATTAATCAGCAGGCTGATGCACAGTCTCTCCTTTTTAAGCTCAGGGAGAAACTGGACACACTTCACGCTGCTTCTGCCTCTGTGCTAACCAGAATCAAGGGGGGAGGGCAGGGGGGTACACAACACTTCATTTATCAACAGATATCAGGGGTTGTTGCTACTAGCAGAAGGGAAGAACCCAAGCCCTCAGTTCCTCAGTTCAGTTACCTCCAGAGCAGACAAACCAGACTCTGGAATCCTGGTCTTCTTCCTCAACCTGCTTGAAAGTCTTGTCCCTGCCATGGCCTACACAGAGAGGCTAGAGAAATCGGTCAAGCTGATTAAAAAGGAGACAGAAAGGGACGGGAGTACACCTTCAGCCTTGAAAGATGGAGAAGGCTTTTACAAAGAGGCAAAATTTGCACATAGTGATAGTGTATTTTACTAGCATAAGTAATGCAGGCAGGAATAACAGACAGACAGACTTTCAGGACCTGTGCCCTTTCAGTCTCCTGTTTCTCCATGTACACCGAAGATAACAGAGACGGTCTGTACAAATACCAATGTCAGCCAGATATTAGAAGCTCTCCAGTGACTCAAATGTAGAAGAGAGCAGTTGGGTGTGTTGGAGATTGAACCCTCTGGGACTCAGTAATGACCTGTGCTCACCGTGTCCTAACTTGCACCATTAGGGCAGGAATGATTTAAGATCCCTCCCTGTCCTAAGTTTCTACAATGCACAACTTTGTGCCACTCTCCGAAGCTGTTTTCAGAAAAGCACGACTCATAAAACCTCACCTTGCACCCACCCACCCTTATTTCAACACGTCTGTGTACTTTGTGGTTGAAGACCTAGCCTGAATCAATGCTGATCTGAATACATACATGTTATGGCAGTACTGGATACAGACATTGCAAGAAGCCAAGTGAGATACTTGGTAGAGATTATGGGCAGGCACTCCTCCCACTACTGAACATTGCTGATGTACACGCTCTAACAGCAGCCAGAAAGCTCTGGGCACATGTTTGTAACTGAGGTGCCAATAAAAGATTATTCTTTGCCATACCACTACTTAGGAAACCAATTTCCCTTACAGAAGCAGTAGGTTATTAGTACAGAAATATTGGCGATACTTTAGGAGTGACACATCTCCAAACACTTCACTCTCCTTTATGAGGAGTGCAGCAAGTTTCTCCCAAAAAGCAGCAGAGCTATTGCAGCTGCAAGCTCGTAATTCTCTGAAGTAGCTGTGAAATGATCTGTTCTGGACATGTATTAGCAGCCCACACAAATGCGTACCACAGGGAAGATAATAAAAACAAATTACTATGTACACGATATTTTCCTCCCGGACCCTTCTGCACAACATGCTGGATAGGAGTAGCCACAACTAAACCTACTGCAGTTCAGGGTGCCATCATCGCTGTCATGAATGTAGATGTCCACACCATAGGTGCCTTCAGCTCAGCCAGCCTACAGCTCTCAGGATGCTTTTGCACTAAAATGTCAGCCCAGGTACTCTAGTAACAGCAGTGTGGACAGACGGACAGACATCCACCCCCCCTTTATCCTTTTCACCAAGAGCAGGGCCAACACCCCAGCCTGAGCAAGCTGCCCCGGTGAGCAGCCTACGATGGGCAGACACATCCCTGCTGCTCTCGCACGGACTCCTGCACTTAACAAGGAGGGTAAAACCAACACCAACCATGCCTCAGTGTAACTGTAAGGCTCTGACTCAGAGCTCTGTACAGAAGAGCGCTACTTCATCACGCCTATGAAGGTGGCAGCCTCCAGCAGAATGGCAAGTCTCATACCAGTAACACATTAAAAAAAAAAAAGGCGCTGTCAAATCTTGACTACATCCATCAGACTCTTCACACGGGCAGATAAATCCCTTTCACTGTATCAGTTTAATAAAAGAAAATACCAAATTAAGCCAAGGTGGCACAATTTGTCCAGCCCTACTCAATGAGAACTAATGCAGGATGCTTACAAACAACAAATGAAAAGAGCAAGAGATGGTTAACAAAACTGACAAATCATCCGATGTTTAACGGGAACTCCCAAGAAACACCAAGTTTCTCACCCCCTCCCCCAAAATTGCAGCAATAGGTTTCTTCCTCTCTTCCCACTCCTCCTTCCTTCTCTTTCTCTAGAGGATGCATTTATCTTGAAGAAGACCAGTAAAAGCAGAAGCATAGAAAAAAGCACCTTATTGACTGGTACCTTTGCTGCTGTTGAAAAGAGAACAAATATGAAGGGACAGAGCCTATCCTCTCGGAGGAAAGGGCTGGCCCTAGTCAAAACCACTAGATTAAAACGCAGAGATAGAAATATCAGCCTAGAAACAGAATGAAAAGTTTTGTCTGCTTCCCTTTCTTCTCTTTTCAGACCCAAATTTCTCTTCTACCAAGTAGTCCCCATAATTGCCACTGAAATCAGAACTGGCAAGACCTTAAAGGGACCAGGCAGACAGTTCCTGGAATGGAGAATGAAACAGATATAAATGAAACTTCACTTTTAGGATGTTAAAAATCCCTTTTCCTAGGAAGAAGAGGTTGAAAATTAGTTTTACATATTCTGCGTATTACCCACGTGAATTTAAATACAGTAAGGCATGATTTCTGGTTACACACAAGTCGACCATTTTTCCAACAGACTTCAGGAGAACATTACTCAGATGCAGATGCAGTCTAGTTGTGTCACTAAAATGCCACGACTGGCTGGCAGAGCAAGTCTGGGAGATTACTGGGTATGCCTAGAAGGCGAACTGGCTATCAGGCTTTAAAATCCTCTGTTGAGCATTGCCAGTTCAAGCAGCTTGGGTTATTCTTTTTCCCTCTATAAAAGCCTGATAAATAAGTCTACTGACAAAGATTCTGCATTTAAAAAAAAAAAAAAAAAGTTGGTTTCTTAGGCATCGCGCAACTGCAGTCTTCAACTTCCTAGAAATACAGGCATTGAATTTTAAAACCAAGCTGTAATCACTGCTCCTCTCCCCCCCGCCCCTTACTTTCTAGTCGCTTGGATCCTTGAGCCTTCCCTTCCACCTACCCTTCTCTTCCATGTCTCCTGATGCCCTAAAGAAATGAGAGAAGAGCTTCAGCTAGTCAAGCAAAACACACGAGCTGACTCAGTTTGGTAGCGCTCAGCTGTCTGATATCTGTAAGTTTGATTGTCCCCCGGCAGGGTTAAAAGCATAGTGTTTCCTCTGCGTACCCGCCTCTCCTGAAAAAAAATCAGGCACGAAGATCATTCACAGCAATCTTCAAATTTACTCTGAGATCAAAAAGCTCCAGGTTTGAGGGACAAGTGAACTACTGTCTAATGCTTATGCCTCCAGGAAATTCAGAACATACAAAAATCCATGCTTTTAACATTTATTTATTTTCTATATTAAAGCCCACACTGTACTTTTTAATACCTTTTAAATTTTGCAATATACAGTCAACTGTATTGTGTGGTCTCTCACACTACAACAAGTGGGACAGGAGACAGCCGGCACAGTTTCAGGAAGCCGTAAAAGTGGCACAAATCTTCAAGTATTCATTATGTAGACCTGTAGAATTTACTCTGCTCCATATTATTAGACTGAGTTTGTTTGATAAATATTCTTCCTAAAGAAAGAAAATTTGTACATAGGGAAAAATTGAAATGGTATTAATAAACTGAAGCAAAGAAACCCAGCCCACAGGTGCCAAGAAGGAACTTAAAATTTATTTTGGGAATTCTGGCAACTCATCATAAATGAGCTGTCACAGGAAATCAAAATTAGTTTAGCAGTTCCTTGTGAAAATCAGGTAAAGAAAAAAAAGAAAAAAAATACCAAGAACTACTGCCAAGAAGGTTCATGCTGTTTTCTCAGGGCTCAGCTGCTGTTGGCTGGTAAAAATCATCATCCAGGTCTCCCTCCTCTTGAGTCAAAAAGAGGTCAGATTCCTTCTTTAACGTGTTCTCCCAATCCCCCAAAAAACAACCCCGAAATCCAAATTAAAAAAATGTTTAAAAACAGTTATCTACATCTACAGGCAATGGCATGTACAATGCCTCTAGTCCAATCATGTGGCACATACTCAGATTTAAGTGCACCAAAGGTGATTTGCAGAATGAAGGTTTAGAGATCAGGTTATTTGAGACTTTCCCTACCTCCATTTTTTTTTATAATACATTGTATCCCTTCCTTTGCCTCTTTAGCAAATGTGATAATTGGTTGCTAAAAAGTAATTCTTGACAAGGTTGACACTTGGGAATGCCTACAACAAAGAACCAGAGGGAATAAGGAGCCACCTTAAAACATGATGTCAATGTGTGATGTGCTTAGGGTCCAAAATCAAGCAGCCGCTTTTCAAGTGGTAAGCACAAGCTTGTCAGAGAATAAAGTTGCGAGATGATGGGAAAAAGAAAATCTGACTCATATCTATAACATAAAAGGACCATTTCTGACATTTTTGGTTCGTACCCATATTGCGCACAGGCAGCGGGTGTGCTTGAACAGTCCAAGGTCAGCTATCCCTCAAGGCACCCGCATCTCCAGGAGGCTAAGATATTTGGCAGGGCGGAGGGGGAAAGCTGGTGGGCTTGTCTGTCTGGTTAGCACTGCTAATGCTTTAACTATTGCAAAACAGAGAAAGTGGGGTTAAATTACTTATTCCTCCTAAATAGCACGCTGGGATGGCTTCAAGTGCCTCATACTGAGCAATGCTCCAGCTCTTACCACTCCTTTTATAGAGGCCTTTGCTTCTTCAGGGTGTTTTTTTTTTGCCAGAGAGATTAAAAACTATATACAAAGAAGTCAGTGTATTGCTTGGAAACATCTGCCAACATTAACGGAAGCAGAAAACTGAGAACATTTTTAGGATCAGCCTCTTACACCCGTCTATGTACCAGCAATTTCAAAACAGCATATATTA
The DNA here is from genome assembly GCF_030867145.1 of Opisthocomus hoazin. NCBI lineage: Eukaryota > Metazoa > Chordata > Aves > Opisthocomiformes > Opisthocomidae > Opisthocomus > Opisthocomus hoazin. The sequence continues at coordinate 78,053,432 of NC_134415.1, read as the reverse complement.
GCCACAAATCAATGCCACCAACTAGTCTTCCAGACAGAGCAATCCAAGTATATGTATTAAAAATACCTGAGTCACACTGATGGAACTGATCTCCAACATGATTTGAATATCTTAGATTTAATTAGAAGGTGTTAACAAGCACACACACATTCATTCCATAAGAAAAAGACAGCAACCTTTGAGATCATCAGCGGCAGCTCCCACCAGACTAGGTTGGACCTCGGTGGCCCAATGAGTGCATGTAAGATGTTACAGCAGCTCCAAACTCCAGCCCCTTCTTCCTCTTCTCCAAAACCACTGCAACATTTGAACACTTAGGGTTGGTAACACTTGCTTCCAGCCCTGCCACCACCCAAGTTTGACTCAAATGAGCAGTCACGGACAGGATGCAGCAGACTGAAGGTGCTGGCATTGTCTGGAATAGGTACCGATCTCCTGCCCTCAGTGCTGTTGCCTCATCTCCCAGTGCTTCTACCAAAACAATCTACTTCACACTCTTTGGAGAAGGACACCTTCTGTGACTTCTCTAGTTTGCTAACAATAAGTTATCTTGCATAACCTGTTTAAACAAATATTAAGTACAAGCTGATATACATCCCCCTCATCTTCCCACTGAAACTATTTTACTCAAGCTGCCAACCAAACACCAGAAAGCTGGTGAGCTTTTCACACCACTTAAACCAAAACTGGAACAAAAATTCAAAACGCTTTAAACTCTCACTGTCTCCCCCATGACAGCTTATATACGGCACCAAGGGACACCAGTTTCTGATGTAAATAAGAGCACGCAACCTCCTGAGATGGTCAACCTCACCTGAGTGGCCATGGCGAGAGCTGTTCCCCAGCACTGCCAACAGTACCCAGGCAAGGTCTGTGTCCCCAAGGGGCCTGGGGGTGCGTTTATTGCTGTCAACAGGCAAAACTCCACATTTCTTCACATAATACAGGGATCTGTTTGGTAGTAGGCCGCCACTTCGGCATAGCTCTTGCACACCGTCCTTCTACTACGCAACCATGCCTGGGTAACCTGAAAGAGCTGCGTAACCAAAGGTTTGTTTCCATACCAGGAGCAGCTTCTTACTCACTTATGAGCCATACTCAACTCGGCCTACCGAGATTCACTCCCACAACTGTACAGAGTGAAAATACACAACTAATTCTTTGGGGCACAGCAAAAAATAATCCACCTTTTTATTTTTTAATCACTGTGAATATAAGCAATTCAGCGGCATTACAATTGGAGCATTGTGAACACCCATTAGCGCAAGGATAAAGAGCTCGTTTGTGTCAGGAGACGAAAGGATTTGCGGGCAAGACAAGGAAGGTGAGCAACGGAGAACACTGAGGTAAGCAAGCACGAAGGCAGGATTGCTCTAAGCAGGGTTATGGGAATAAAACAGGTGAAAAAGGGACCTCTAAAAGAGCATCTGACAGCCACAGCCAGTGCCACAGAGCTAGTAAGAATAACCCAAGAAAAATCATGAGAGGAAAACTGTGGTGGCAACAGCCAGAGTAGAAAGGAAGACTTTGAAGAAGTTCCTTGCGGGGGACACACACTAAAGAAGAAAAAAAAAAAAAAAAAAAAAAAAAAAAAAAAAAAAAAAAAAAGCCTAACAATTCCCCTCCCTTATCCACCTTCCCAAATCAAACCTCCCTACAAATTCTTTCTTTTACACCCAATGGGCTTTTAAGGTTTCTTTCTCCTTTGATTGTGCCAAGATACTTGGGAGGTCCTCGAGGCACAGCAACCGCTCAGCCCAGCCACCTCCCTTGGCACCAGACAAGCAGCGGTCAGTATTCACTCAACACCCCAGACACTTACCCTGCCACAGCTTTTCGGGAGCCGGAATTTCCTAAATACTAATATCCTAAACATTAAAACAGGCATATGCGTGTGGAAGATTTACACCTTCAGCTGCTCTCCCACACTGGGGCGTGAGGACGTCTGAGCTGGGATGTGAGCCAGAAACTCCTCGAAGCAGCAGGAACTGCAGGACAAGTCCCACTTGCATGAGCTTGGTGATCGTTGTGGATTTCTCTCAATTTCCAACTGTTCTGGGGTTTTCCCAGCAAAGATTGATTTAAGTACTTAAACCGTTAATCATAAAATTTTCATTTTGCATGTACTTGAGAAAATATAAAAAAATAAAAATCAAACAGCGCAGGAAGATTAAACCTTTAAAAAGCACAGATTATAGCTAGTCACATGTAGTTCAGCCACCTATAATAGCACAACTGACAATGACAGTCTCAGAAATCTAGTGGAGAAGAAACACCTTCTGGGTATAAAACCTTAAGCACATCTTATTGTCCCCCAGCTCCCATGAGGCTCTTCTGGGTGGCACGCCTGTTACTTCAATTCTCATATTTGTTACCAAACATTAACTTTAAAGTGGGTAACTTGGCTAATAGCTAAAGTACTGCCAGGAAAACAAACAGCATACACACAATGCATCTCTTTGCACATGCTGTTTACTACGCACTTTCTTCACTGTTTTACCAAAATAATCACTGTGATACCATCTTACTGCTTCAGGTTATATTGCTGCATGCAGTGTGAAAGTCTGGTGCAAAAATTCACTACAGGCAAATGGAAACTTTTGCAGGTTTGTGTGTCTAAACACTGATTTGGTTATCTGCTTCATGTAGTTGAAGCAAAGGACCATCTCTGTTCCAGCTCTTTTCAGGGTGACAGAGAAGCTGACAAGTACTCCCCTGCAAGGGGAGTTTCCACCACTCCAGCTTGAGGGAACTGAAGACAACTGACAGCAACTGAAGATCTGGCACCAAATAAGCAATTTAATTAGCTGGCAGGTGGAGGGAAATAATTATTCCTCTCTATGCAGTGTTTGTGAGACCACATCTGGAGTACTCAGTCTGGTTTTGGGAGTCCTGGGAAAAGAAAGATTGACGTACTGGAGTGAGTCCAGTGGATGGCCACCAAGACGCTGCAGCATTTGATGTGTGAAGGAGAGCTATAGAGAGCTGGGTTTGTTCAGTCTGTCCTGGGAGATACTAAAAAACTGACTGGACGAGGCCCCAGCTTTGAAGTTCAACCCAGCTTTGAGGTTAGCCCTGTTCTGTGCAGGGAGATGATTTCCGGAGGTCCCTTCAAACCTAGACTCTTCTGTTTAAATTTTTAAAGGAAGAAGAGCTTATCTGAGAGAAGTCAGAAGGACTATTAAAAAGTAGTTTAATAATAGAACTATTAAAAAGTACTTTTATAAGAAAAGTCTGTTAGCTCTAGAGAGAGCTCAGTTACAGAAAATAAATTGTTACAATATGATTGGGGAAAAAAATCAATTTGGCAATCATTCCTTCAAATAAAACTAGGGGTTTTTTTCTCTCCTAGGTTTAAAGAACAATGTGAAAGAGTCCAAAGCTACATACTTGCCGCAATATACACGGGTTTAGCACGTTCCCATACCAACAATCAAGGAAATCTACATGATGCGGTTTGACTGCCATTGTCAAGATATTTTCTCAGAAATTATACCTCATGGTGGCAACATATTGCTGATTAGGGAAGAAATTCTTACTATTGCAGTTTGGGGTGACTACATTATTGGCAAACACAGATCTTACTTCCCTTACAGAGCTGTTCATAACTGCATTTTTTCAAGATCTGTGATATTTCACTTTTGGAAGAGTGTTAACAATGGTCCAGTGGCACTAAGAAATCCACAGAAATGTACTAACACTTCAAAATTAAATTGGAGACAGCAAGCCCTCTAATTCAGTTTACTCTGAAAAGATCTCACTCATCAAGAAGTACTCTCCCACTCTCATCGTGACATAATTTGAATGGCGATTGCCCCCTTCCTTAGAAAAAGGAGATAGAAAATAAACGCTGCATACAATCTCAGCACACTGTCATTTTAAAGCTTGTGGGTAGCTGTTACAGATGGAGCACCCGAGGAACATAATCTCTCTTCTTCAGTGGGGCAGACAATGTAGGAAAAAAAAAAAAACAACAGAGGATTTCTTCTTAGTAGCAACTTTTTAAAAAGCTAGTTTGAGTAGTCTCTGGTGCTGTGAAAATGAACATTCATCTCGTTAATCCACTCTTTCAGGTCACCGCTCTCATGTCACTCCTTTTTTGCGTCAACAAGTAAAGCACAGCCTCCAGAGCACCACACGCCGCTGCGCAGATGCACTCACGACCATCCTGGTGGTCCCGGCTGCGGTGCGGGCACGTGAGCACAACTCCTCCTGGGCTGCTGGGGTTACCCCAACTCTCAGGCGCGAGATCTTCCACCCACCTCGGCCCAGTGCCAGCCAGACGCAGCCCGAGACCAAGGCCTGCTCTGCCCAACGAAGGGAAACCAAAGCAATGCGGTTTTGACCCACCGTCTACATTCAGGTCCAGATCATTCAAAGCACAGTCCTGTGCCACACTGGCTCTAAAAGGATGACGACTACCTTTTGTAAGACACAAACTTCTGTGGCAGATCGTGGAGGAGCTGACCGCAACAGCTAAATCTGGCTGGCTTCTTTAACACCTACAGCTACACAGGCAGCTCCATAAAGCAGAACTAATGCTTTTGCATGTGGAGGAAACAAAAAAAACCCTAAACAACGTAACCTTACAACAGTTCACATTAGGACTTGCTGAAAATGTAGCAAGACCAGAGACAAGGTCACCCCACCCTTGAAGAAGTCACTGAATCACACTGATGCCAGACGAAGCCCACAATTTTTAAAAAAAGCCTGTAATTGAAAGAAGGTTTGTAACCTTTTACAGGACCGGCAGCAAACAGCTCTGAAGGTCAAGTCACCCAGCAGTGCACACTGATGCGCTCCCCGTCCTGCCTGCGATGACAGAGGAGGAAGAGGGACACGGTCTTCCCTGCTCACTTTGTCTGCAGCCCTGTTTGTCCCTTTTTGGCAGCCCCACTTGAACATTAGGAAAAGGAGTTCCGCAGTTTTTAAGCATGTCAGTAATGCTGCCTTAAGCAAGAAAGACAGTCAACACTCATCTTCTACCTCCCCGAATGCACACAGGGTCATTTTTGACCTTCAGATGCAAAGGATGTTTCTTCTACAAGGTCGTATTGCCTAGCAGCTCTCTTCTCAGCCAAACTTTTGGTTTTGTTACATTTCCTACAAAAGAGAAACTCCTAGAGAGGTGGTCAAAAGAAATCAAAGCCAACACTATGTGTGGTTTTTCGAGAACATACAGCCTGTTATACTGAGAGTTAAAGCCAGCTCTTCAGCTTGCCAGCTTCTGCACACTGACCTTATACCAATCGTAGGCTGGTGGGCTTACACAGCTTTTCAACAGTGATTACAACTAATAAAATGGGTTGCATTAAACATGGTTTTGATTTTTTTTTTCTTTTAAAGGTGGTTTGCCTCAGTCTTTCAGAATAAAATAGAAAAAAAGATTAAACAATAAAAATAAAAACCCAGTTGCTATTCCTCCTCACCAGTCCAAAGTATGAGGTCTTATAAGATCGCTGACCATTCAAAGACACCAGGAGAACTTACTATCTGGAACAAAAGGCCCGCATATTCGGCTAATGGCTTTAAATAAAAATTATGAATGACCTCAGATACTGTGCTATTCAAAGGACTAGCTCCAAATAGTTGTATTTCTTCTTGAAGGGTGAAACCAGCAAAACATTTGCCAATTAATTTGGAAATGGGACCTAGAACGTCTCTTGCTGAAATCACCAATTCAAATGCGGCCCAGAGTGATAACAACCAGAAATTTCATAATCTATTGGCTAACTCACAGCCAAATCCCACAAGAAAATTTAGGAGGTTTCAGTTACTTTCCAGGAAGGCAGACAGGCAACAGAACCAGCATTTTTGCTGGTCTTCAGAGAAAATTCTTACTGGATATGGGTTCCCCCTCTGAAATCCTGTTCTTCAGACCTGCCCGTTTTCAAGCGTTATTAGCACACAGTGACAGCATGCAAGAGGACCTGTCCACAGAGAGTCTAAAAACATGCAAGAGGTCATTAACCTTGCCATAAAAAAACCCTCTACCATTAACCTCACCACTAAAATCAAACACTGAGCATTTATGTACAGTTTAAGACAAGAAACAGTGTAATTGCCTAGCCAGACAATAGAGGTTTTCATTCCAAGTCTTAGTGATGCTTTTTTTTTCTCCTGGAAAAAATATATCATTACTTCCTAGTGAGAGGCTGCCTACAAAGAAAAACCCAGTTCCAGGAACAAACAAATATTCTTTCTTTTAACGGTCTGAGAGCTGCTTTCTCTTACACCTGCTCTCCTTCCCCTGGGGTAAAAGCAGCTGGCCGTAGGACGCAACCATCGCCACCCTCCAAAGAGGGGTATCAGCTGGTCTTATGAGAAGTCCTAAGAAACGGGCAGGTATGGGATTAAGTTGTCCCAGAAGAAGGAAAAGTACTTCTGTGAAGAAGCAATACAAGTCCAGAAGTTAGAAAGTAACAGACAAGCTTCTGCTGTACTTTTTTTTTTTTTTTGGACAGCTAACGCAGCCCTTAAGAGTCACACGTCACTGGTTGATACAGAGATAGCTGCAGCCCTCATTAACATAGCGGTGAAGTTTGCACGGGCTAAAATGAGAGCGAAAAAGTCCACGAGCACTCTTTCCGTGCGCCTCACTGACGACAGCCCTGAGCCGACACGGGGTCGCTCACCAGCGCTGCTGCCAGTCTCAGCTCCAGCTAGGTGCCCAGCGCTTCCATCTGCCAGCACGACGCTGCGACACAGCACGCCGTCGCGGCTTCTGGCTTGGACAACTTCCCAACTAACCAGCAACTAGTCTTCCCAATTACTTTGGGGAAGAGCACCAACTTCAATTATAATCCCCAGGGCTGTTCTGCAGTTTAAAGGTCAGGCACGAAAGGGAAAAAAATAACATATTTTTAAAAAAATCAACAATTATCTGTACACCAATATCAGGAGCCAAGATAGGAACTGCATGATATTCCAAAGTCATGCCAGGAAAACGTTCAGAGCTGTCTCTTTTGTAAGTGATACAGCTGCAAGTCAAAGATCAATGTTACGCAAAGTGCTCTTTCACACACAGGTTGTTCTAAAACAAGGGAGGTTGGAAGGTCTTCATTAACACAATAAAAAGCCTTCAAATGAATGTTAAAGTTCATTTGTTTTTAAAAAAAACACAAGTAAAATAATAGAAATGGTAAAGAAAAAGGATGCTAGGAACCACCAGATATGGTCAGTAAAAAACTCTCATGGAACAGGGAAGTTTTTCTTAAACTCTGAATGGGTATTTAATATCAATCTTCATCCTCATATCCTGTTTAACTTCTCTGTATAGTTTCATCTAGCAAACTGAGACCTGACAAGATAAAAATTATCTGGCAATAACATTTTCATCTTGGACTATACCAAAAAGGCTTGAGAACTATTTTGGTCAAATCTGTAAACATGGCAAAGCTGGAGCCAAGAGGAAAAGGACAATTTCAAACAGAGAAGATATTTCATCCAAGTCAAGGCAATCATTTGAGGTTTCCTCCTTCCTCCTCCAAAAATCACCAAAACAAGAGTTATTTGCAAGTTTAAGTGGTGCCAAACCCTTCTTTTCTATCAAAGCAAATGTCCTCACTTGCGCAGACACACACACGAGCAGCTTCCTCTCGCCTGCTTCAGCCAGCTCTTCCCTTGGTCTGCTCAATGTCCCTCCACCCCAGGTACTTCTCTGCTTCTTCCTACGTTGTGCTGGTGCCATTACCATCATTTTCAGCTTCAAAACACTTTCCAAATTCACCACTGCAAGTGACATAGCTTTGGTGAATAAAACAACATTTTTCAAGCATTTCTGGAAGCTTCAATACTGATGCTACATTTTGCCTGAAACGTAAGGTCCCAATTTCAGGCTCAAATAAATTGTTACAGCCCTTACACAGCCAAGGCTTTAGATTTTTATCTGCCTTTTAGAGGTCCCAGAGCTGTTTCAAGGCAGCATCGAGGACATGAGGAAGCTCCTCCCCAGGCCACCGCAAGAGCTATGAAGCAAGGTGTACCACGAAGGTGGAGCCTTCGTTCAGGGCTGGCTGCTGATAGTGCCACTGACCATGGGGCCAGGCATTTTGCGGACAGCCCAGTAACTGCTCTCACAGCACAGTATCTGATACTGTTAGAAGTAGCTCTGGCTCCTTTGAGGAGCTCTGGCTGGGCTGCTTCATACTTCAAAGCACTGAGCACATCACTTGACAGACACTTCTCAACATCCCTCCTTTCTGGTTGTAGCCACTGGGTACCTAAAGCAGGATGGGGCAAAGAATTTCCCTAGGCTGGAAAAGGCATCCAGTCATTGCTGCCTCCTGAAAAACCCACCAAAATAAAATAAGATCAGAGTTGAGGAGTAACATTCTCTGTTCCCATCAAAATGTTCTCACATGGCAGCTGCCTTGTGTAGTTCATCATATTAAACCATGTCTCAGTGTGAAGAACATCAACTAACTTGCTCTAAGAACTTAGGTTACTGGCTTAATCAAGTAGGACTTGTTACTCACAGATACTCTAGAAAATTATAGCGTGGAACAAGCAACCTTCAGAGGTGCAATAGTTCCCTGAATCAGAAGAAGCTGAGTTGGAAAACGTGGGGTAACCTCTCTCCATATCACCTTGTCACAAACAACATAAGTAGGTCTATTCAAGTTGGGATGCCTTCGACACAAAAAGAGAGCTGCATTTTGGGAAGGACAGCAAGTTTAACATTCATTTGCTGTTCTCTCCCCTGCTGAAAACACTATTTCGCTCCAGCTGTCTAATTCAAATCAGTTGATATTACCAGGCTAGTTTTTTGATGGCTTTTTCAGATGAAAAACGTTTGTTCAGGTTCATGGTATACGAGGAGCAGAGCCGGTCAGGACAGTTCCAACAGCCATTCTTAGTTCTCTTAGAACAGTTTAGTTCTATCCATATCTAAAAGCTCCGCAAAACTGTTGCATATTTTATACTTCAGTGAAAAGTCAGGATGTCAAAGGTTCTATTTTGTTCCAAAGAGGTGCCAATATTTTGAGTTGAAACCCTTGCTTTCATAGCGAATTATCATTCAAAACAGTCAGAAGCAAGAAGAGGCGAGACATTTTGATTGACTTCAGGTAATTTTATTTTTCACTTCCCCCAGTAAAAGTGCTGATATTGTTCCGTTTTCTTCCCGTTCCAAGAGAAGGAAAGTTCCGACAATCCTTCACAAAATGTCACTGCTCTCCTGCAGCCAGTGGTAAGGAGAGCACCGGGGCGCTTCTCCTTGGCTGCGAACTCCTGTAAGGTCAGGCCTGTTTCTAGTTTCAAGGCCCAAGGACATCTCCCGCAGAGGGGTTTAGCCCGACCACTCTCAAAGCATGAGGCAGTTCGCCCTCCTGAAACCGAGCCGGCGTGGGAGCACGTTGAGAAGCGCGACTGCCGACAGCACAGCGCTCCTCAAGGAGCGCCGCACACTTCTCGCATATATTGAAACAACTTACACCTTTCACCTTTTGCCTGGACCTGTCATTTCTCAGTCTGGAAGTCAGGCACTAAGGGCAAAACCCATACAGGGATGCTAATGCCAGAAACCCAAACTCTTCCACACCTGCACATTTGCCAGCTATTGAGTTACAAAATACAAAGCTTTTCCTTTTCTTTATTTTTTTCTTTAAAGTTATTATTATCTTATCAAAAGCAGGTTAGGATTTTTGCTCTCTAAGAGCAAGCTGCTGCACACCAGCTGCTGGGAGCGCAGCCCTGAGGTGCGTGACGACCTCAGCACGGCACCGCAAGCAGCAGCACCCCTTGCTCGGAGGTGTGAGACACGCAGGGGTCGCAGCTGCTCCGGTAGTGAGGCCGCAGGATGCTCTGTGCGGAAGCACGCAAACCCTTCTGTGGGTTTCGCCCCGCGCAAATCGCCGACTTGCACGACACAGATCCGCAGGCCTTTTGTCACCAAAGGGAGTCCTTAATTGCTGGGTTTCAACGAGACTGCTGGGGTGAATTAGGTTTGTCGGTTCAAGTCCTGTTTTTAGAGTAATGGGTCAAAATTACTTGTGAGGACACTTCCGTGGGAGCTGCAGGGGTGGGAAAGGGACAGGCGTTGTCGGTTTTCTCCCTGTCGAAGGAAGGTCACTTTGACAACACACACTGCCAGCAGCAGACCTGCCCATAAAGCAAATTACAAAGCGCTGTCCGTGACACAAACGAATGCCATTATTACACATTCAAAGCAGTGTCCAAACTGAATTAAGCAGAGCTTTACAGAACGAGTTTGAATCAAATATTAATGTGCGCCCCAGAGACAAGGCGGAAGGGAAAACACATGCGTGCAACTCTCTCTCTCCCTGAAGTAAAAGCACTATAAAGCAGCAAAGTGAAGATGCTGGTTAAATAAATCGGGCATAACACGACCAACAGCTCCAAGCCCTCCTTAACACAACTGAATGTAAGATACTGTAGAAGTACCATATCACAGTGTTAAAGCATCACAAAGGCATCGGACAGTTTTCACTTGTCTAGCCACAATTCTGTTGCACTGTAAATCCAGTGCAGACCACACTATGTGCAGATTAGTATATTCAGCTTAATTCAGCTAAGCCGTAGGGCCAGTGGCCGCAGAGGCCCGCTCTGTATCACACTCCACCCACGCATTTCGGATGACACCATTCAGGCGTCTCACATAAAGGTATTGTGAAATCTAGTATAGCGTCTCAAAAATAACTAGCTGCTCAGCTTTATCTCGCGCAAACGAAACAGAAATTTGTCAGTGGGTCCTAACTTATAAAGACACTCGAAACGAAAATGATTAATAAGCAGCTCCTCTGCACCACCTTCTCCTATTCTGCTTTACATCAACCGCCACGCACATACACCGAAGCTGTTTATCCCTCACTGAAGACATGTGTTTATTCAACATCAAAACAATTTCCAGAGAAGCCTGTTCAGAGTTTTATATTTAACTGGTATTTCACGCCACTACATCTTCCACCAGCAGGCAACGCAGAATTTCTGAAACAACATGCCTGAAGCACGAACCACAAAACACCACAGCCAGTGGCCTACCATTAGACAACCTCACATTGGAAATTTTTATTTTTGCCAAAGATGAGCCAAGCAGATGAGGCAGTAATTTGTTAGAAGTGAAGAAGCAGGCTTACAGGCACCCTCTAAGAAGCATCTGAACGTTTCAACAAACTAAGAGAAATCTGCAACCTAAGACCAATGAAATATAAATTTTGAAGGAATTAATCAGGCAATCTTCCTTTCTCTTTTTCAGCAAAATCACGGCTTTGTGGGGTAAAAAACGGTCAGGAAAGAACCCATTGTTTTTTCTAACTGATTCCCTACTTTAAAAAGTTCTCAAAGAAATTGTGAAAAGGCAGTGATCTATTGACATTCATCAAGTGTTACCAGTTTCCTGAGCATACACATCGAGGTGCTGAAAACTCCAGTATTACTGGGAGGAAGGTAACAACCTTTCCACTTTACTAAGTAAATGTTCAACTGTGAAAACGAACTTCTCTCCCCGCCAGTTTCCCACTGGGCCAAGCAGTGGCCGCAACGGATGTAACGGAGAAGTTGGAGCTGCTGCCTTCCCTCCCTTCCCACTCTGGTATTTCAATTCTGGCCTCCTTTGTCCACTTAACAGAACTTTGTTTGAAGCGTGTTTTTACTCCTTCCCTGCATGACAAACCCACACAGTCAGAAGACAGACCGATAAAAACCACACATCTCCAGCAGCGAGCCCGACGGTGGGTGTAACATTGGACACAGCTCTCCATTCATCACGCGCATTCTCCGGATTTTGAGTTGACAGCGTCCCTTCAGCTTACTCTTCCTCCTCACGGGAGACCAGACCGGTCAACCCTAACGAAAACACTTCCTCCACCAGCACATAAACAAACAGACCTTCACCTGCAATTGTTCTAAGCTTCGGCCACAGAATGCTAGTTAAAAAGACATCAAGACGATGGAAAAAAAAAAAAAAAAGAGATGATGGTGTGTGGGGAGGAGATACTGGAAAGCGTTAGAGCTGCAGGGATAGTGGAGGGAAGGACGTGGGAGTTCAGGTGGCTGCATACAAGGAGGAAAATGAGGAGGTCTCAGAGGCGTTCCCAGCCTTCCGCACGCGTTTCACAAGCCCGGTCCGTTCCCACTTGCTGTTTCGCCTTTCTAGAATCGGGGCGCACCGGAACGACTGAGGGTCAGCTGCAGAGGGTCGCTCTCCACTCCACCCGGACCTCCTCCTGCGGGTCCGACTCAGCCCTGCCCTCCCCGTCACCGCACCAAAGCGTCGCGCTCTTGTTTTCACCGAGTGACCCCCTTCCTTCCCTCCCTCCCCGAGCGCTCCCGCACACGCAGAGCCCGCGCAGCGCCCGGGCAAGCGGCGGCCAGGCCGCGGGAGGACGCGCACGCCGCGGCTCCGCGAAGGGCCGGCACCCGCAGCGCGGCCTGCGGGGTCTGCCGCGACCCGAGGAGGCGGGCGGGGAGGGACTGGCGGCGGCCCAGCGGCCTCATCGGGGGAGGGGGGGGGGGGGGGCAGAGAGGCTGCAGGGGAAGGACAAGAAACAAGGCTCTCCTCGCATCCTGCCGCCCTCGGGCGTTTTGTCCGTCCCTTCTTTCTTCCCTGAAAGGCGCCTTTGTCGCAGCGGCGCGGATCCTACACCGTTTATTTCAGAGGCAGAGAAGCTCTTTTTATTTATTCCTTCTCCCCCCCCCCCCGCCTTTTTCGCAGTTCGGCGACGACAACAAACGCAGCCCTGTGCTGCGCTCCCTCCCCTCTCCCCGGCCGGCGGCCGCGGGGCACACGGACGCGGAGACGGGCGACCCCCGGGCACGCCGCCCCCGGCCCTCCCCGCGCTGCAGGCCGCGCCCGGCGGCTCCCGGCGGGGTGGGTGTGTGCGTGCGTGTGCGGGGGGAACACGGGCAGCAGCGCGGCCGCCCCCCCTCCCCAGCAGCCCCCGCACCCCGTCACCGCTCGGGCGCACAAAGGAAACCAACGCGCCGCAGCATCCATCGCCCCCCCCCCGCCCCTTCCCGGCCCCCCCGGGCGGCGGCGCGGCGGGCTCCGGCCCCTCCGTTACCTGAGGCGGCTCTGCTCGGCGCAGCGCGGGGCCCGGGCGGCGCCGCCGCACTCACATCCTCCTCGCTCCGCTCCTCCGCCGGCTGCCCCCGCCCGCAGCGAGGGGCAGACGCGCTGCGCCCAGCCCCGGCCGGGCGCGGAGGCGGCGGTTTCGTGCGGCGGCGAAGCCGCAGCCTGGGACAGCGATGAGCTCGCACGGGCTTTCCCCACTGCTGCTGCTGCTGCTGCCTCCGCTCCGCCCGGGCGAGCGCGGCTCGGTCGCTCCCCTCCCACCGGGGCTCCTGGCAGATGGCGCAACCGCAGCGCTGCTGCCGCCGCCGCCCGGCCCCGCTCGCCCGCCCGGAGCCGGCGGCCACCTCCCCCCCCCGCCCGCCGCGCCGCGCCCCGCCGCGGGGGCGGACCCAGACTGGCGGCTCCTCGGTCCTATGGCGAGGCGCGGCCGGCAGCCGCCGCCGCTGGGATTGGCGGGCTGCCTGGGAAGGCGGGGCGGGCGAGGCGGCCCCTCCGCGCCCGCTCGCCGCGGCCGTGGGGGCGGCAGCGCCCGGTCGCCGCACCCGGGGAGCCGCCGCCGCTTCGGGCGGCCCGCGGGGGTCCGGTGGGGCCGGGCCGGAGGCTGCCCCGGAGGAGGGGCCGGGGGCGGAGAGGCGAGAAAGGGCAGAAGAGGAGGGGTCGCCGGCCCGTGGCGGGGGTCGGTTCGCGTTGCTCCGCGCCCCGGGCCCCGCTGCGTGTGCTCCGCCGGGTGCCTCGGGGAAGCGGGGGGCGTGGGCCGGACCTCTCGGCATCCCCCGCGGACGGGAGAACAACCTGAAGCAGATCGCGCCTCTTTGCAAAAGCCGGCGTCTTGTCCTGTGGCTGTTTTTTATCCCTCATTCTGGAATTTGGCGACAGCGGGCTCTGAGGCAGCAGCGGCCGCGAAATACACGCGGGTTTTCCAGGGCCGGGGTTTTATTCCATTTTTCACGTTTAACGGCAGAGTATTTCAGACGGCCGTGTCGGGAGGAGCCGCAGCCCGGCGGCCTCCGTGGCCGCGGCGCATCCGCCATCGCCGCCGCGCAGCCGGGCGCCTTCGCCGGGCCTTCGGTCTGGCGCCGTGCCCGACGACGCGCTGGCTTTGCCGTCCTCCGGCCACGGCGCACCTTGCTCCACGGGCAGGCGACGGGAGAAGGTGTCCCCCACGCTCCGTTCCCTTGGCGTCCTCGTCGACGCCGTAACTCCTCTCGGCCTTGCTCAAGGTGTTTGCGTCCACCTGCGACGCCCACTGAAGGCACCGCACGCTCCGGCTGCGGGGCCCCGCTCCAACACCCGCAACCTCCGATGCTCCCGTCTTGACATATTGGCACATCGCGCTGTGACTCGTCTCCTGGGCTTGGAAAGCTCTGTTGCCCAAGCACAGAAGAAATCGCAGTTTAGGCTCCAACAAGAAGGGGAGAAATGCATAAAATACATCCACAGAGGGAGAAAAACTTAACATAGCGTATTGAAATAGCAGAGACATCTGTAATACAAGTTTTCAATGAGCAAGGTTTACATTTCTCTCTCCCTCCTCTTCCCCAGACTTCAGTTTTGGCTGCTGATATTAAACCAGAGAATCATTTCATCCCGATGATCTGATTTCCTGGTGAAATTACAGTTTTGCAGGTTCAGATGTAACTTTGTTTCCTATCGGGATGTCTACAGCTGTGTGTTTACAACAAAAAAGTGTTTCACTTCTCTGTCTAGGTGTCTGTGTAGGTTGTGTGTAGGCGACTCTTGATCATTACATTTCAGGACCCTACAGAATTTGTTCCACTAATTCATGCAAAGAATTTGGAGAGGATGGGAATTCCAAAAGAAAGCGTCGCTCATATCACCTCTGATTTAAAAAATTATTATAGATGTATAAACAAACAAAATTTTCAGGCTCCTAGGTATTTCGCTTTTAGTTTCCCTCCTAGTCTTTCCATGCAAATTGATTTAAAAAAAAATATTTTACCATATAGAAAGTATAAACAGGACAGGAGTATAAATTTACAGATCAGTTGAAAAAATAAATTTTGCTTTTCATCCTGGTGTGTGAGAACAGCAGCTCAGTGGAGAGGTCTGGTTCTGCCTTTCCAGAAACACTGGGTGGGATCCTGATTTTACAGGCTTTGAGGAGCTCAGGCTGCACCCACTGGGCCAGCGGCAGGCACCGGCCCAGGCAGCACAGGGCTGCTGGCCAGAGACCAGCCTTGGCTGGCCCAGCACAGCCTGGAGAGAGAGCAGAGTTACAGACTCCCAGCTCGGAGACTATCATCAGGACTGCCTGTGGTGCCTTAATATCCCAGGCTCCTCAGCAAAAAAACAGCTCCTGGCTCTAGGAAAAGGTGCATTTTTGCATGCCCTAAGTTTGCCTGTTGTACAGGGCTACGCATAGTCTTACCTCCCCACAAGTCAATAGAGGTTTATATTCTTCGGGATCTTAGGCATCCTGGAAATTAATCAAAGTACCAGATGTTCTTCCTGCAGGAGCTGTAGCAAAGAAACATACTTAATTCTAGAATCAGGAAACTGGGAATAAAGAATCCTTGTCCAAAACTTGGAATGCCCTTGCTGTGAATTAAAACCAGAATGTGACAAAGAAAGAAAACCCAACCAAACAACAACATGCTGCTCTTTTTTGAGCCCAACCAGAAAATAACCAACTAATCAATGAAAGCAGAGCAAAACAACATCACACATCAGCCACAGAGCCGCTCTAAGCCCGGGCAGATGAACTGGCTTGGCAGCACCCCGTAGACAGTCTGACGCTCTGGGCTAGCACAGCTGAAGAGAAGCAAGGTGTGAAGTCAGAAACCCAGTGCTGGTGGCTGCATGGGAAGCACGGGAAGGGAGCCTTGGGTCTTACCTGTAGGGGAGCAGTAATTTCTTTAGGACCGTGAAGACCAGCAGAGCTGCTGTGAGTTCCTGCGGCCTCGCGGCAGAGGTGAGATGAGCTGGAGCGTTGCCTCTTCGCGAGTCGAGCCCGTGCATGCCCACAGCGGCTCTTCCTCACACGAGTCTTGTTCTTTGGCCCTCCATGGCCATCGTGGTCTGACCATATTGATACCTGCCTTCAGGAATCACCCAGCAAACCTGACAGGCATCCTCCCAGCTAAACAGAAGAAATAATTAGATTCACCTACATAGTACAGGAGCAGCTCTTCACATTCTCCTCTTACTTGCTCGACTTTTCTAAGCATTAACCTTAAGTCCGTAACGCTGTTTTCTCCCACCTTCATCTATGTGGCCTTCCCCCTCATGCCAAGCTACTTTGTGCTTCTTTCTCCAACCTCACCTTAAAAAACTTATTCAGTAAAATCTTGAAAGAAGTCCAGTGTAACACTGCTTCCCCATCAGCTGTTTTCATGAAAATCATGAAAAATACTGTCAAAACCTTAATTCTGCAAACAATCACGTGTGCTAAACGATGTGGTATCAAGATTTCCCCCTTTCCTTCCTATTCCTTGCTCCTATCTTCCTGTAGAGTTGCAAAAAGCTGTACCATTTTTGCCATTGAACACTGCAAAAATTAAGGAGCCTGGTTAGGATTTATTTGTATGAATAGTTTAGCATCTGGGAATGCAGTGCAACAGTCACAAAATGGCACACAAGTGCCTGTCAGATTTCTCAGCGAGCAAGAAATCAGTGACAGATAGCATGAATGTATACTGAATAAACAATAGCCGCAGATTGTACTGAAAGGTAATATTTTTAGCAGCAAAACATGCTGAAGTTTGTAACAGTGAGGAGATGTAAAGGCAGCTCTTTCAAAGAACGGGGCAGGACATCAGTTCAGTTTTCTTGGTTGTTTCAAACCACTGTTGGTAAAACTAGGTTGCCTCTCAGAAAAACCCATCAGTACTACCTGCTGGATTCTTCTGAGCTATAGTTTGTAAAAGTGAGAACCTAAGAAACACGTGTTTTAAAAGATTCCCAAAGTGGTAAGTTTTACAGTGTCTTTTCTTATCATAAACTTTTTGACCGAGACTGCCTTTCAGAAGGATGACCAAACGCCATGTTCGAATTCTTTACTCAAACCAGCACACTCATCACAAACAGACTAATAGTTCATTAAGCAGCTTCGCCATTTTACGTCTTCTCTTACGCTTCCTCCCTTTCTACATTGCTAACTTGGTGACGCTTCCATTCGTTTTGGTTTCGGCTGTGTGTATTTTACCAGCTATAGCCTGTCATGTATTACATATTATAATAATAATTACAGAGTAGTGGAAAGAAAAAAAAAAAGGATCTGAACTTGCCTACAGTATTTTAAGAGGCTGACAGTATTTGCCTGAAACATCCCACTGTGTTTTCAGGAGGTGCCTTGCCTGGGGAGTGCTAAGTGGATCCTGCTGACTCATGGGCAATTGCTGCCCGGGGATGCTGAGGTGGCAGGTCTGCCTCCGCGGGGAGACCGTCTGCGAGGTGGGAACAGCAGCCTGGAAGCGGAAGGGAAGGGTTTGAGCTGAGCTCTTCAACCTGCTCGTCAGCGCTAATCACGCTAATACGCAGAAGCTGAAGGGAGGGTGTTGGCCAGGATACGAAGAAGAGCGCTTTGTGTTTTGGGTACCATATAGATATCTGTGGGAGCAGGTAGACAGAGGAAACTCAATCACAATTATGTCTTTAAAGAATAAACAGAAGAGGCCTTCCTTATTACTGTAGAGAGCCTAATCTCAAATGTTTACGTTCATACCAGCTTGTTTTTCTTCTTGCCTTAGAATGTCCCTAAAACACAAATTGGAAGAGGTGTTTCCTCAGATGCTGCAGAGAGGTTTTCCCAAACCAGCAAAACAGGTGCTAAGCTGCAGGAATAACATCTTCAATGGGATCGTGCATTTTGTAAAAGCTAAATGTCTGTGTTTGTAAGCTCCGGATGTATTTGCACTCTCTGTGGCTACACATGGACATGGGGAAAAAAACTACACATGGGGCTACCTGAGGAAATCCAGAAGTAACATAAAAATAGTCAATCTGTCTTTTCATAAATTCCAGACTAATTAAAATTTGCATCCTGCTAAAGTCAGAAAAAAAATTCTTACTCTTACTTTACTTACTCATATAAACATTTTAAACTCTTCTATGACAGTTGGTAAAATGTATGGACTTTCAGTAGAAATATTTGTTAAATGACAGTGAGGAGCCTGCAGAAGAAGGACACTGGGAACAACAGTGCGTCTGTCATCCAGCCAAGGAATATATTCATTCTTTTTTGGGGACAGTATCTTTTCAAAGATACAGGAAGCAGTCTGTGTATTACATTACATAATTTTGTAGAAATGAAGAACAGCTAATACACTTACAGATGCATCATTGTCCTACTTCTGCCGTCAGCGTTAGCCCTCTGCTGAGCATCAGAGGAACGCTGGGAAGGCTGGCCTCCTGTGGTGGAATAAACCTGGACCAAAACGCCCGAGTTGATTCTTAAATATCACTTTCTTCATTTGCTTATAGAGGTCAACCCTGCAGCGGATGCATTGATAAATTGCAGACATACACTCCATCTTCCCAAAAATAAGCCCACATGGGGCTTTGTGATTCCCAGAACTGTACGCTTTCTCAAGAATGATCCCCAAATGCCAAATAATAGAAGTAAACTGTTTCTTGTCTGTCACTGTTTGTCTCCAAGCCACACTGTCACAGAACTAACATAGCAATCTTCAGATCTCAAATGTAAGTGGGTGCTAAGAAATAACTTACCTCATAACGATACCTCAGATTATCTGAGGGAAAACTTTGATTTTAGTGCTTCTGTCCCCAGTACATCAGACGGGGATAACAATGCCTGCTTACTTGTGCAGTGTGAAGATTAATTACTATTTGTAAAGAATTAAAGATATTCTGGGCAGGCTGTACTGCAGAAGCTCATGAAGAAAATTAGTAATTCTGTTTCCGTTGTGGGGCTGGATTTCCGTACAGTGCCACCTCCTGAATGTGAGGAGAGCAGTATTTCTATTTTTCTCTTTAATCCTTCTGGCCATTACGTCACCAAATGAGTCAGGATTCTCTGGAAAAAAAGACCCACGATCCTTTGGCTAACGACTGCATCCACTCAGGGAGGCTACAGCAAGGTTATGTAAACCATCCCAGTTCTGGCACTACCCAACTGTTGAACGCTTGACCTTCCACTTCTCATATTCTTTTAATCTATTTTTGGATGTGATTTCCCAGGTTTTTTTCTAGTGGTAAAATAACTCAGAGATCTGTCATATGGGAGTAGTCTGGTTCCATATGTATCGTTAGCAAAGACGTATGCTAATGAGCTTATTAGAGGGTTGGGAGAGTCGTTTGGCTGCCTGCACTCCTCCTCCTGGAGGCTGTGGAGTTACCACCCAGAAGCAGCGGGCTGTCATCGTCTGTCTGGGACAACGATCAGGAAGGCACAAAGTGCACACCTTACCAGCCAGTTTCCAGCTATCTGCTGGCAGTGGAGTGCTGATGGGTGGTCCCGCGGTTTGAGGCCGGCGTCCAGCTCCTCATAGATTGTCTTACTCACCTTCTTTCCCAAATCCGCCCCTTTCTACTCATGCTCGTGGAGGCTGTCTTCCTTCTAGTGCTCCATCCATTTGTCCCTGTCACATACCCAGGGCCTTGAAGTACTGCTTTACGGCTAGTAACCCTATTTCTAACAAGATACAGACTCGTGGACTGGATTCCAAGTAGGGATTTATAAGATTCACATTTGCTTTCAGCTTATTAATTGGAGCCTCTTCTGCTGCTGTTATCCCCAAGGAAAACACATCCAAGCCAGCAGTGTGCTCATCGTGCTCTTTGCCCAGACTGTTTGCTGGCACCTGCACTCAGTGCAAGTCTCCCACAAAGCAGCCATCACCTTGGCTGTCGTCACGTTGGCAGCACCACGGGCTCCTGTTGTGGAGCTGCAGGTTTGAGTGACACCACCCTCATTTTGCCCATTCTCACTTCTTGTAGTATTTTGAATTGGTCATTTTGTTGACAATGTCAAAGCGAACATATGATCTCATCAGCCTAATTTCTAACTGGGAGCCTTTTTTGCTTAGGGGTTGTAATTGCATCCGTCATGAAGGATGAATTTTGGATCCTTCAACTAAAGAAAAAACAACAATCTTGGCACCATGCCATAGCTGCCTGTATGCAGATAGACTATGCTCATCGTTTGGAGATTCCTTAGCTCGCAATGGAAAACAGGTAAAGGATGTAGTGAAGCCAGGCAGAAGGAGAAACAACATGGATGCAGCCTCACTGCTCTGTGAGACAGACACACAGCCGCGTGCTGAACAGATGCATCAGCACTAAGCTGGTGAGTACCCAAGTGAAGATCTAAAATCTCTCTATGACTGTTTCCGCCCAGAAAGAGTATCTGCTCAGTGCATGCAGCCGGAAGACTGGAACAGATGATCGTCTTGCTGAATAGTTCAAGACTCATGTGATTATCAAATCTTAAAGGACTTAAATGTAAGAATTTTAAAGACTTAAAAATCCTCAACAAGCCTCCAAAAGCTGGAGCTGTACGTAAGGGTAAGGCTCAGTTTCCCGCGTAAATGCAAGATTTAAGATGGACCACACCTAGAATTGTTAATCCACTAAGTAGAAGAAAGGAAACATGAAAATGTACCAAAATGTATTCAGAAAGCAAATGCATAGAGGTGAAAAAGCAGACAAACAAAATTAAAAGGGAAACATGAATAATCTGAGGGATAATAAAGGGTGCCCTGCATAAAGACTTTGAATACAGTAATCATGGAAAGAGAAGTCATTGAGACCAAATGTACTGATAAAACTGAAAATATAAAATAACATTGTCATGGAGGCAGGAAGTGAGACCGAGAGTGAGATTTTGCAGGCACACAATATTAATGCAGCGCAAAGGTGTGGAAAAAGAAATGCTGCTGTAAACCTCAGGCAACCTCATGATACAAATACAAGATAACATCAAAAAACCTCTGCCCCAAATCGAACCCATGATACAAGCAAAAAACTCCCCAGGAAATCAAATGCAAAACAAGCAGTAGGGCAGTAGTAAATGTGTGAAGCAATACAGACTTCCTCCGTGTTGTCTGAGAGGCAAATGCAGTCACCCAGAGCCAGCTAGAGTACTGTAATGGTGATAGGACAGTGTAAAATTCAGGCTGCCATCATTATTCTGAGTCCCTTGAGGGTGAGGTCGACAGGGCTGTCGCGGGTGTCACCATGTGAATGACTGTACCACCTCGGGCAGGATAAGCATCTTTTGTTACGCAGATCATGATGACTCTCAGTGCCTGATTGTGCACTTCTCCCACCCAACAGGATGCTCGTTCTTTTCAGATGCCTATGCTTTGCTTCCTTTTTTTGAGAGCTTAGAAGAGTTGGCCGGTAATCAAACTACCTTTGCCCAGAAGTGTCTTTCGGGTGTCCCTGACACTCTCCGTGAGTGTGCTTCTACTTTCTCCACACTGGGAATGGATGAGGAAAAGCTAGGCAAGCACTGCAGTCAGACCAGCTATACGTTTGCACACAGCTGGAGTTCATGACTAAATACCTTCCTGGATGAGGATTATCTACTTTGGAGCAGCAGAACGATTCCCAGTGCTTCGTGGCAAACAGTGGTAATGGCAAAAGCACTCAGGTAAGTCAAACGGCTCCTCTGCAAGATTATGGGCCTCACCTAGATACAGCAAGTAGGGAATGGCATTTAGGATCGCACCTGCAGAAGAAGTGAGTAATGCCTGTCAACAACATTAGTGGGATTAGATGGTTCTGCTGGGAGCAGCATGTGTCTCACAACCTTCTGCTGCACCAACAAGGAAACTGCACGGCAGCAGCCGGAGCTGATCACGGCCACCACCTGTTTTGAAAGAGTTCAGGAAGTGGATTAAAATTTGGCTGAAAACATAGTAAAATGCACTTTTCTGCCATGTCATTCATAGGCATTTGCTGACCTCCGAAGTACTATATGCCAGAGAGGTAAAAGCAGCACAGCTGCATCTAAAGGTAATTTCTAAAGGCCTTTAATATTAGGTTTTTAAACTAGCTGACATTATTTCTACTGTTTTCCTGTATCAGACAGTTGCTGACTTCTGGAAAAAAGGAAAAAGAGCATGGACGTGGTTACCACATATAACCATTACATACCACCATGGAACAGGTAAGCATTTATCCTGTCCCAAAATATGGCAGTATGACTGAAAAGGCAACCACAAGATGTGATGCTAGTGAGTTGTAGTCTGGAGCACCAATTCCTGCAGCAGAGACAGCTGGTAGCTTTTGGACTGAATTCATTACCACCACAGAACCAAGAGACACCTAAACCAAGAAGAAATGTCTATCAGTCATGTTTGCCGTGAGTCGCTTCATCATAAAGTTTGAGGGTGTAAAGCAACTGAAGTAGATAATGACATAAAGTCACTAGAGAGCATTTTAAAGGAGTTATCGCTAGTGACTCTCCATGATGCTGAAACTGCAATGCTACAATTTTGAGGTACACAACAAAAAGAGGGAATTAGATACACATAGCTGACTTTGTCTGCTGGTCATGAAAGTACAGCAAATGAACCAAAATACGAGATCCTCAAATTGCTAGAAAAACAGATAACAGAAAGGCACAGAAGGCAATCAAGCCAATTATTTACAATTGTCAAGGAAGCATCTGAAAGTAATCTGAGAACAAACCATATGAAACAAGTGCTCATATCTATCATTTTGTAGAGCTGGGCACATGCCAGAGAGCCACATACCCATGTGCACAGAGTACCTGAATTATCGAGGCAGTCTGAGCAGAGGAGATATCACCATAGTTAAATGTAGTTGGCTCACAGCACTCAGATCACAGAAGCTTCCTCAGAGCACCTTCTGAAACTGGAGCATGTCTCCAAAAGCCTGGAGATGTCACTGTTTGGCAGACATAACCAGGGATATCAAAGACCTGGTAAACCATCGGGGTTCGTATGGGAATGTGCAAAACCAACTCAAAGCTGATGAAATACGTACATAGCATTTGGTTTGTCTGTGCTCTAAAGGAAGGACAGCAAGGGAATGAACTTAAGCATTGGTAGCGTGTTGTCCACACTGTTTGTCACTCCTGGCTTCTCTTGGATGACTCAAACTTAGCTTTCTTCAGGACAGTCTTCTGTGTAGGTGACTACCCTGCAGATGGGTAGACAGGATCTAGTCTGTTCCACTTGAAAACTGGGACCAGGGGTCAGTCCATGACCTTCCCTTGTTCAATGGTGAAGACATAGATAGTTACAGGTGCCTCAGACAAAAGCTAAAGTTTTCTTATCCCCTCCCATCCACACCACAGATGCTTTCCACTACTGCTTAACAGAGCTGACCCGAGGCCCTGACATTGCCTTGGCTGCTCACCCCTCCCAGACCATGCACACTTTGCCGTCTTGTCTTTCAGGCTGCTGGGAAGCAGACGACTGTCAAACGCTGCACTGACCAGAGCAGGAATAATTTCAGCAGGTCTGGTACCCTCAGCGTCGTGCTTTCAGATAACATCCCTGACTTGGGCCACTCTGTTCAGTTGATTTACCTTGGAAGAGGCATTCTACGTCACCATCATGTTACAATGACAAAGCTTAGTCACTGCTTAAAATTGCTGCAGTCCTATTAAAGCAAGCTGCTAAAATGAAAACATATGTCAAACCACTCCTGAATGGAGAAACATTCCCTGCAGAAAGCATTAACAGCAGTCTGGTAAAAATGCTTGCTGTCAGTATGAATATATACCTTTGGTACTTAGCTCCTGCAAACAGCAGTGGTAGTAAGAGCAAGAAACAGGACAAAAGGGAAACACCTATGGGCCAAAGCTTGACACTGTGCTACAGACCTCTGAGAACTGAAGTTAAATTGGTAAAGCCAGACTAAAAAGTATCAGCCCATAATGACTAAATACTACAGCACTAGAAGTGCAAGGCTGTTGATTGTCAGCGGGAGAAAAACCTGACGCGTATTTCAGGATCAAGCAACTGGAAAGTGTACCCCTGACTTTTTGTAATACCTCACAAACCCAGTGAGTTTGCAGCCAAGCAAGCAGGTCACCCAAAGAGACATTATCTCTGTAGATAGTCAGTTAAGTACTGTATTGTAAACAAAGAGCAGTATTCCCGCTCTCTCTTTTTTGGGGACAAAACGAAATGTTACAAGGAAAATCACCCAAGCAGGGCGCATTACACCAGGACTGGGTGTGGGATCGCATCTAGGGACCTCGAAAACTCAACGTGTAGTGCTTGGTAAACACAGAGTAGCTGCAGAGTAGCGCTTGGCTATGCTGCTACTGGCAACTGCAGCAGAGTGGGAGTAAGTTGGGGAAGGCTGGGGTGCCTGCCGAGGGCTGCCTGGAAAAAGGGGCTCGGCTTGTTCCCTGCACAGCTGCCACATGAATCTCTTCGTGCCCCTTGGCCAGCACACACGGCGAAGGGGCCGGAGCCGAACAGCTCATTATCTTCTCTCTCTCTCTGCCTGTGCTTGTATACAGAACAAGAGGCATGATGTTTTGGAAGGACTTGAAGGCCAGCCAGAATGAAAGGAGAGAAATCACTGGAGCAGCCAACGGGCTGCAGCAAGAGGAAAGAGGGGACACTGAAGTAAATAGCAGTCTTTCCATTAATTTCAGGGCAGGCTGGATCAAACTCATTTAAGCCCAAGGCTAGAAACAGGAAATGTCAAGCTGAATATTAGGAAACAAACTGTGGTGGTGAGTGCAATCAAGCAATTTGTGCACAGGGAGGGAGCAGAGCCTTGCCCTACCATGGATGGCGACGTACTTATTACAGCACTCTAGAATCCTTTACAATGAGTTTCCTCACTGTTATCTCATTATTAAGGATTTGTTTTGTTTTGTTTTCTTTTAATCCATTTTGCTCTGAAAGAAAAACACAAGGAGAACCTTCTTCCCTCCATCCTTAGGAATAACAGGGTGTTTCAGGCAAAGAAACCAGTGACACTTCAAACAGCAGCAGTAGAGCCAACATTCTTTAATGAATTATTTGGCAACATAACATGACAGTGCCCAAGAGAGTCATACTTTGAAAAATATTTTTGTTATTTAAATTTAAAGAAAGGAAAATTTAAACCTCAAGCCAGGAGTCTCCCTTTTCTCTTTGGGGCCTGTTACTTTGTTCTGCTTTGAGGTGTGCAAAATTTACTTTGACATCCCTTGGTTTTGGAATATTTTAAGTGAAAGCCGATTCTTTGTCAAAGCAATCTCATTTTCAGATGTTTGTGTTTCAACACCTCACAAATACTTGGAGTCAAATGGGCCAGATTGTCAGCCCTACAGAAAAGCAGAAAGAGCAAAAAACCATGTTAGTTGCCGACTGAGGTGGTTCCTGTAGGACAAAGGGAAACCCTAGGTTCAGCACAGTGCAACAGACAAGGGACTTTACTATCAACATGTCTCATGGATGTAAAGAAATAGGGTCAGTTAGGTAAAACTAGTATTTTACATCACACCACGTGTGGTGTGCACTTCATTCAAAGTCTTCTACTGAATCTCTGCGGATGTTTTCAATGCAGAGCTCCCCTAGTTAGCATCACATGAGCTTTTTGGAACGGGAGAGCCATAGCATCGTGCTGCTTTTTTTAAAACAAATTTGCTACTTTGGTGAAGCTGTGCTGCTTTGAGAACCCAGACAAAGACTTCTGCTAGGTGCTTCTTATGCCTCTTGCCGTGCACCAGCAATTCGGAGCAAGACTTTCAGCACCTGGTGGGTTCGGGTGTGTTGATGCTATGCTGTCCAGAGCAGATCTACCTGTAAAAGCAACTAAAGCTGCTAAATGCAAGATTCTCTTGGAAAAGAAAGGCAGATACTAAGATTGGATGGCCAGCCTAGGTAAAGACTACAACTTGCCTATAGCTGTTATTTTGTCCATACCCTTAGTAGAATTTAGCTTCTGTTCTCCTTAGTATCAGTTTGGAAGTCAGCAGCTGTGGCAACGTGTATGTGCTGGGATAGCTTTGCTAGATAGAAGGAGGTCTTCATGGACATCTGCTATGCTTCTCATTGTAAAGATCTGAGAGTAAGCAGCATAGAATCATAGAATCATAGAAAGCTTTGGGTTGGAAGGGACCCCTAGAGGTCATCTAGTCCAACCCCCCCGCAGCGAGCAGGGACACCACTACTAGATCAGGTTGCTCAGAGCCCTGTCCAACCTGGTCTTGAATGTTTCCAGGGATGGGGCCTCCACTACCTCTCTGGGCAACCCGTTCCAGTGTTTCACCACCCTCATTGTAAAGAATTTCTTCCTTATATCCAGCCTAAACCTACCCTGTTTTAGTTTAAAACCATTACCCCTTGTCCTGTCACTGCTGTCTCTACTAAAAAGATTGTCCCCATCTTTCCTATAGGCTCCTTTTAAGTACTGAAAGGCTGCAATCAGGTCTCCCCGCAGCCTTCTCTTCTCCAGGCTGAACAAGCCCAACTCTCTCAGCCTGTCCTCATAGGAGAGGTGCTCCAGCCCTCGGATCATTTTTGTAGCCCTCCTTTGGACCCGCTCCAACAGTTCCATGTCCTTCTTGTGCTGAGGGCTCCAGAGCTGAACGTAGTACTCCAGGTGAGGTCTCACCAGAGCAGAGTAGAGGGGCAGAATCACCTCTCTCAACCTGCTGGCCACGCTTCTCTTGATTCAGCCCAGAACACGGTTGGCCCTCTGGGCTGCCAGCGCACATTGCCGGCTCATGTCCAGCCTTTCATCTATCAGTACCCCCAAGTCCCTCTCAGCAGAGCTGCTCTCGATCCTTTCATCCCTCAGCCTGTATTGATAGCGGGGATTACCCCCTGCATGTCTGACCCGGCTGTGCCTCACACTCTGGGCAGTAAGGAGAGGCAGAGCTGCTCCTTCTCCTGCCTCCTTAGAGAAAGAATGAAAGGTCCTTCTCTCCTTTTACTGACTGGAAAGGATTATGAGCTTGTGGCCTGAGATGACAGGATGTCTGTAAAAGATGCCATGCCTGGACAGACCTAGAAAAACAGCATTTGAATATTGCTTATTCATGCTATATATCCCAATTTGAAAAAACAGCCTTCTGAAAAGCTCTTGCTCTTTGCTACCGTTTCACAGTGGGCTATAACCCGAAGCTTTTCCTCCCGTGCAGGGAAGGAGCGCAGGAGGTACCTACCGTTCCTCCTGTCATGCCTCCAGAGCCAGTCACTACTCCTGTGGTAGGCCTGCCTCCAGCATGCTTGCTAGGCTTACTCTGGAGATACTCACACTGCAAGTGTAGAGGAGCCTTTGCGGAATTATAAACCCAGCCAGCTTTTCTAGCAGTTACACCAACTTGTGCACCAAAGAGCAAACTTGTCTTGAAACCGCAGTTGCCTGAAGCAGTAGCTAGTACTATGCTGCATATCTGTCATTTCCCAGCTTTTGAGTTATAATAGGTCTCCAACCTAAGGATCAGTTATTGACAGTGATATAATCTTTGCTAGGACAATTATGGAGCAGTTTCAAATTTGCAAGGAAGGAAGTGAACATTTTGTAGCAAGAGTATTTTTTTTTTAAAATAGTAGCTTCATGAAGCTACAATTGAAATGCTAGAAACAGTTCTTAAGAGCGTTTGGTCAGTCACAAGCCAGGTGAGATGTTAAAAAATGTCCAATAATTACCATCCGAGGATGTATCACATATCTAGTAATTGCAATATTTACATTTTGTATTTTAAAATCCACATAAGAATAAAGTGAGTGGTGGAAGTAGCTGTGAGGAGCTTTACCAACTCATGTCCAAAAATAGTAATATTTGGCTCAGGCACAAATTCAGCAGGCTCCAGGATACCTGACAGACAACTAATATAAGAAGTAGGGGACCAAGAAGTCCCTTGCATTATGGATACCTCTTCTCATTCACCTAAACAGCCTCTGTTCAGTGGTAAAAACATGCAATTGAGCTAGCCTGGCCACCTGAACTGTGCAGCAGGCTGTTGGAATTGCTTCACTGGGCCAAATGAAGTGGGGAAAAAAGGGAAATTACTGTGCTTGACTTCAATAGTTAGCATATACGGAATTAGCCATCTGCACTTCTACATAAGTGGAGCTGCTGCTAGAGAATAGGATGTCGGTGTTATCGCTCTCAGTAGTGGCCAAGAAGGAGAAATATGCTCTGTGGTGAGCCCTCACTCCAATACCGTCCTTGCTGGCAGCCTCAGGGTCTTCTGTAGTAATGGCATTCAGGCTTTCTCCTGTGAAAGAGATTCCCTATTTGCGCTGTAATTTTGCTCAGCATGTCACACCTTATTCTGAAAAACAGTTTTCTCCTTTAACATATTTCCTTTTAATATGTGTATACAAACTGAATGTATACTTACATTTATAAAACTATGACTAATTGTGCTCATTTATAAGAATCTGTGATTTTTATTGTTATGCAGGATGGGTTTTTCATATGCAGTTTTGGAGTACTGAAATCTAGTCATTTCTTTATTGTTCATCAAGGGTGTTTTCCTTGATCAAAAAACCATTCATGTATCAATGGTAAGAGCGTTCAAAGGCATTCAAGCCCCATAAATATTCCAGACAATACAAACACATAGCATTCACTTTTCTCCATTTATCTTCACCTAGTGCTGTCATTTAGCCATGAAGCTATTCTCTGACTTTTTTTTTTAATTCCCCTTTTTCCCTCCCTTTTTGTTACGCAGACTTGGCAGATTTAGGCTGTGAATTAGATATGTTGTACGGTTACGCTTTTGCTTTGTACTGAATGGTCTCAAAACCCAGTTTTCTGTTTCAAACTTAAAACTACACCTGTTGGAAACTCAGGTCTGTCTAGCTTTGCAGCTGAAAAAAAAAATATTACTAAGTTGTACGTGGTTTATGAGAGACTTAAATGGTCCATAAAGCCTAATGAAAAGATAAATTTCCTAATCTAAAGTTATTTGAAGAAGCACAAACCATTCCAAATGGTCAGATCTGAGTTTCCGGCTTACACTAGTACCAAAATACAGGTGAATTTCTCCAAGTTTTTTGTATGCTTTTGAATGGACTTTGCTATTTGTGGCAGATTTGAGTGTGTTGGAAAGGGAAGTATTAATTGTTATTACAAGTGCACTTCCCATGTCTTGAAAATCTCGACTGTTGAAACAGCTTGCACGTCATTTTAAGCAAGACTTTGCTTCTTTGTCTCCAGTATACCTGTAACCTCTCAAATGCCATTTTTTAAATCTACTCAGCCACTTTTCACATAATATCCCTAAACTAGCAAAATTTGTCTTGGAAATGATGTATTGTTTTAGGTATTTTGACTTTGCTGTATGCATTTGGAAAGCAGAATCAACTTAATAAACGAAAATATATAGGTATTCTCTTTTTATAAAGTGTCATGCTGCAGTGAGTAGAACTGTGAAATGCATTTATTTAAGTTGTTTTCTTCTCAATTATTGCTAGAGGCTTTGAAAAAAGGTAGCATCTAAATGACAACTGATGAGAGTGCTTTCGGGACTGATCATGCTGTCACGGTAGAACTACACTGATGCGCATTTGCTATATTTAGTGGAGTTGCTCCCAGTTTATACTAGCGCAGATGAGAATATTCACAGAAATAAAGGCTGTGAAACCCTTAGAAATATGTCACCTTGTGCCTTTGCTGTTTTAGACCTCAATTTTCCCATCATCTGAATTCTGCTTTGAATCTTAACAGTTCATTAAGTCTTGTGTGCCAATGAAGTCAGAATTTGGAAAATCTGTTAATGAGTTGCTACGGGGGAAAGCACCTTAAGATGACGGATGTGGTATTGGATTTTACTGAAGTAACAGCAAAGAAGATTTAGAAGGCTTATATAAAACTACTGGATGCTTTAAAAAATAAAGGAAGTGAACTGAAGGATTCTGAAGGATGGACCTGTTGGCCTTGTAAGACAGACGCTCTTGTTTCTTCTGTGGGAAGGGGAATATCCCAGCAACCTCCTCCTCCACCCCAATACTCTGAAACCCTTGTGTGTAGCATGAGACATGATAAATTAAGATTCCATGACCTGAACTGTGATCACATCTCTAACATTTTTAGAATAAACATTTACAGCCAGCTTAATTCTCTCTTCCTTTCTGCATGTGGTACTTCAACTTTATTTCAGCTTCCTGGAGCCTGGATTTTTCTGTGTCTGTTTTTTTGGTTTTGTTTTTGTATTTTTAACTTTTACTTTAAGCTTTGAATCTCTTCAAAAAAGATTCTGCACATTTTACAGCACAACCATTTGCTCAGCCAGGCAATATATGCACTTCCTGTCATGAGGCCTACCACTGGGACAGAGATGAGAAACTTGATGAGGTATCTGAAATGACGCCAGCACCTACCTAATTTTCCCCCTTAGGTGACCTCTTGGAAGTCAACAGGCTTCTTCACGCCTCCTACAAAGTGGTGATTTATATTAACTTTATGCAAAACGAAAGCAGAACAGACAACTCTTTGAAGACTATAGCCCACCTCTAGCTCTCCAAAACATGGCAATTTCCAAGGCCTTTTTTTCCACCCTTCTTTTCTGAGATAGTTCTGTCTGTAGTATTCAATACTTACTCCCCTCTATCTATGAGGCATGTTATCACCAAGTATTAAATAAATAGCTCTGGAAGGTGCCTTGAGGAATAAACTTGTCCACAGTCCTTGTCCAAAGGCAGGTCCAGCTGTACAAGAACGATTCCCAACTCACATCTGTCTCATCTGCTTTTAGAAATCAAGAGTGACGGATATTCACTTGGGAATAACAGGGCGTTTCAGGCAAAGAAACCAGTGACAGTTCAAACAGCAGCAGTAGAGGCAACCTTTTCCACTGTTAACTATCCTTATCACCAGAGGAAGCTGTCTCTAGCACTAACCCTCAGTCTCTCTTGGTGCAATCAAAATGCATTACTCTTGTACTATCCAGACAATATATGAATAATTTCTTTTCTCCCTTTTTGCATCTCTCTTGTTCTTAAAGGCTCTTAATGTCTCTCCTTAGGGTTTTTTTTTTGCCAGACTGATAAACTTCAACCTTTCTTAGCAGCTCATGTTTTCTACACCCTCATAATTTTGCTTCTGTCTGATTACATCTTTTTTGAAGCTTGGTGCCCAAAGCTGGTTAATATAGAATCATAGAATCATAGAATAGTTTGGATTGGAAGGGACCATTAAAGGTCACCTAGTCCACACCCCTCCCCCCGCCCTGCAGTGAGCAGGGACACCTTCCACGAGATCAGGTTGCTCAGAGCCCTGTCCAACCTGGCCTTGAACGTTTCCAGGGATGGGGCTTCTACCACCTCTCTGGGAAACCTGTTCCAGTGCCTCACCACCCTCACTGCAAAAATTTCTTCCGTATATTTACTGTGAATCTACCCTCTTTTGGTTTCAAATCATTAACCCTTGTCCTATCGCAAAAGGTCCTGTTGAAAAGCCTATCCCCATCTTTCTTGTAAGCTCCCTTTAACTACTAAAAGGCTGCAATAGGGTCTCCCCAGAGTCTTCTCTGCTCCGTCCTGAACAACCCCATGGCAGGGGTTTTGGAATCAGATGATTTTTTAGGTGCCTTCCAACTCAAGCCATTTGATGATTCTATGATTCTATGAATCACCTCCCTGTACTCCAAGTGCCTTAGCACAGCTTCTAGGAGGATCTGTTCCATGATCTTCCTAGGTACAGGTCAAGGCTGAGAGGTTGGTAGTTCCCAAGGTCCTCCTTTCTACTCTTTTTAAAAATCGGTGCAATGTTTCCCTTTTCCAGTCACGGGGGACTTCACCTGACTGTCATGACTTTTCAAATATCATGGAGAGTGACTTGGCAACTACATCAGCCAATTCCCTCAGGACTATGGGATGCATCTCACAGAATCACAGAATCACAAGATGGCAGGCGTTGGAAGGGACCTCTGGGGATCATCTAGTCCAACCCCCCTGCCGAAGCAGGGTCACCTACAGCAGGCTGCACAGGACCGCATCCAGGTGGGTCTTGAATATCTCCAGAGAAGGAGACTCCACAACCTCCCTGGGCAGCCTGTTCCAGTGCTCCGTCACCCTCAGAGGGAAGAAGTTCTTCCTCATGTTCAGACGGAACTTCCTAAGCTTCAGTTTGTGCCCATTGCCCCTTGTGCTGTTGCTGGGCACCACTGAAAAGAGTCTGGCCCCATCCTCCTGACACCAACCCTTAAGATATTTATAGGCATTTATAAGGTCCCTTCTCACCCTTCTCTTCTTCAGTCTGAACAAGCCCAGCTCCCTCAGCCTTTTCTCATACGAGAGATGCTCCAGACCCCTCATCATCCTCGTAGCCCTCTGCTGGACTCTCTCCAGTAGCTCCTCATCCTTCTTGAAGTGGGGAGCCCAGACCTGGACACAGTACTCCAGATGGGGCCTCACTAGGGCAGAGTAGAGGGGGAGGAGAACCTCCTTTGACCTGCTGGCCGCACTCCTCCTAATGCATCCCAGGATCCCATTAGCTTTCATGGCAGCCAGGGCACACTGCTGGCTCATGGGTAACCTGTCGTCCACCAGCACATGCAGGTCCCTCTCCACAGAGCTGCTCTCCAGTAGGTCCGCCCCAAGCCTGTGCTGGTGCATGGGGTTGTTCCTCCCCAGGTGCAGGACCCTGCACTTGCCCTTGTTGAACCTCATCAGGTTCCTCTCCACCCAACTCTCCAGCCTGTCCAGGTCTTGCTGGGTGGAAGCACAGCCTTCTGGTGTGTCAGCCACTCCTCCCGGTTTGGTGTCATCTCGTCAGGTCCCATAGACTTATGTATGTTCATGTTCCTCAGGTGGTCACGAACCTGATCTTCTCAGGTTGTGGGATCTGAGTGGGAGGGACTTTGCTCCCGCAGTCCCCATCTTGCACTCCATCCACTCAAGAGGTGTGAGAAGAGAGGCTGCCAGTGAAGGCTGAGGCAAAAAAAGTTCTCCAGCAGAAGCATTATCAGCACCAAATTGAACAGCAAGATTATTTTATATGTTTTAATAGCAATTCTTCTGCATGGCTTACTGGAATCTGTTAGCTCAAGTCTCCATCAAGCTGAGCTGCCAGTCTTCCATTGATGGAATGCTCAAGCCCACAATGACTGTGAACCGAGGTGTTATTTGAAGAAGTAATACGGAAAGCTTGGGAACCAAACCAAAGGATTGGGAACCTACTGCAGGAAGCATGATGCAGACAGTCTCTGTGTGTTTTCAGTCTGTTTGGTTTCATGGAATATAAACAAGTGAAGAGATCTTAACTTGTCCTAGAAAAAAAAACAACCCAGACCCATAGCCTATTTAAGATGTAGATTTCACAAGCACTGGAGGGATTCAAGGAGTTATCCAAAATGAAAGCAACTGGAGTCATCCAAGTCTGAAACTGCCAAAGTGTGGGGGGAGTGCCAGAGAGTGTGACACAAGTGCTCTGGTTTTAGCAAGCCAGAAGCTGCAGTGGAACAAAAACCTATGATGTGGGATGCTGAACTAATTTTGGGGTGATTAATAAAAACAACATCATTCTTCACTTACATGCGTTAGAGGAGTGAGCCAAACATTTAGCTACTTACTGTGGATGAGAGAGTCTGTCCAGAGAACATCCAGACACTACCATCTGACCTGGAAAAATGCCCAAATGAGAATGTTAATTTTTCAGATGTTTTAAATTAAGAACTGTATCTGGAAGTTAACTTTTCACTTAACAATGAAACCTCATTTTAATCCAATGCCTGTCTATTGCAAGCAGAGCTACCACCAGTCATGCCTTTCTCAGTGCAGTGCTGACTTTACGAGTTGCACATGGTTTGTAAATGAGGGGATAAATAGGATACCAAATGCTCTCTGCAAATTTACCACAAAGACATCTGGATCTGAGAACCTCCCAGCAGGCAAGCTGCTAATGATTTCAAATGTTTCCTTCAAAGAGAATGACTTCGTTGGGTCTCTGTATTCTTTAAAGATCTACAGGAAGTTCAAATAGGGAAATGGCATGGGTTTATTTTTAGTCATGGACAGAGCTTCCTTCAAAATAATACGCATCTCCGTCTTGTGAAGTAACCTGCTGCTTGGTGTTTTGCACTCTCAAAATGCTCACGCCTTCCTGCCTTTCAGAATTAATATTATTTCTATTGAAATGGCAACATTTCCACATGGCAGTGATGAATGTCCCTGTTTTGTGGATTTTCTTTTGGGGCAGGGATATGTGTCCCTACGGGAAGCACAGTTTGGGTAACTTTGCTTCAAGGACTACCTTTTGTCAGCCTTGGGACTGAGGAGGGACAGGGCATGGCAGAGAGACAATGATGCTGTGGTGATTCCTAACCACTGGTTTGCCTAAGTGGTGTAGTTCAGCAGATTCTGCTTGGTCGCTCTTCAGGACCAGCCACTACCAGTTTGACTTTCAGCCTTAAGGCTTTGGTTCAGTTTCTTATCTCTGCCCTAGCTGGACTGGTTACATGGAGAAGTCACGGCAGCTGATCAAGCCAGCTTTCTGCTGCTCCAGTAGAAACTAAGGGTGAGAACATAAAAGCCTTAGGGATCTGTGTGACCATGGATGTCCTAGCTCTGGTCCTGGAAGTCTGAATAGCCTGTGTGTCCCTAAACCACTTACCACAGCTGTCTCTGAGGACTGAAACAGCAGTCCACTGCATTGATGGAGATGTGGTCTGGTGCAGGGTCCTGTGGCCCCAGGGCTTCCCTGCGCATTGAAATGCCCAAGGCTTTGTTCAGTCTAAATAAACACGTTGCTAAATGTTGCTAAATACATCACTAGAGTACTCAGGGAGACCTACCTGTTTAGTCTGTAGAGTACCTTTTAACTTTTTTTTTTAACTCACATGAGGGGTCTTTGCCTTTAAGCCCAGTGCACGCAAACATGTGTACACAAAGTCCATCTTTTCCCGGAAAGCAAGGCCCCAGGATGGAGGATGTTGACATTGGAAAGATTTCCTAGTCAAACTGCTTTCCTGCCCTGATTCCCCTCTGGGGTCCTGGGCATGATGTGCAGGCAGTGATAGGGGCAGAGAGACGAGGGAAAAAAAAAGCCTTCAAAAGGCTTTGTGCTGCAAGTTGCCAAGTTTTGTGTAGTAACTGGCTGCAGAAATGGAGCTTCTTTTAGAAACCCCTCCTCAGGGAGAGCCCTCCTTCCTCAGGGAAATCAACCCAGGCCCACGCTGTAGCTGGGTCACACCCAAGAAAAGCAGAACTACTCAATGCTACCGGTCCCTGTCCTGCTGTTTTCCACCAGCTCGTGTTTCACGTTGCTCGTGTCTTTCTTGGGGTGACCTTAGGTGGGCTTTGGTTGCTTTTCGCCACTAACTGTTTCCTTTTTTCTGCTGGCAGTGGCTGTGTACAGCAGATGTCCCCAAGCAGGTAACTCTCTTCTTTCCTCTGACTGAAACGGTTCTGAGGCAAACAACATCAGTTTGGCTACAGGGAGTGAAGTTAAAAGAAGTGTGGTGTGACAAGGGATATTTCTCCAGCACCAGGAAGTTTGGCAGTGACACATCTGGGCACGTTCCCTCTGTGTTCGGACTCTGTCTGTCCATCTGCCAGCTGATAGCCAGAGGTTAGGGCAGATTTACTCACCGTCCAGAGTATCACATCTCTTGCCTGGACTAACTAGGGCAAAGAAAGCAAAATATGGCCAGAAATGAGTGTGTGCGACCTCATGGAAATCCTGGTTTGGATTTGGTGGTGACTTAACTTGGGACTGGAAAGTGACTGCAGTTGCCTCTTAGGCAGAAAAGTGCAGGAATAGCAACACCGCAGAATCTACAGTGAGACAGCATCAACGTGAGCTCTGTGCTAAGCCCCATGATGATCCCTTGGCAGCACTTGGACACTACCGAAAACGACGGAGGGGATTCCCTTGCCAGGGAGGCAGCAATGAGTTGGCATGACAGCTCTGTGCTAACCCTACCCAGCCCCTGGGATACGGTTTAA
Source organism: Opisthocomus hoazin (assembly GCF_030867145.1). Classification (NCBI taxonomy): domain Eukaryota; kingdom Metazoa; phylum Chordata; class Aves; order Opisthocomiformes; family Opisthocomidae; genus Opisthocomus; species Opisthocomus hoazin. Next base: position 78,017,594 of record NC_134415.1, on the reverse strand, counting down.
AGCAGCCCGGCAGCAAATGTACAACAGGAAAGCAGCTGACAAGATAAGGTTGCTTCCACACCCTATTTTTACGTATGCCCAGATCCTTTGCTCTGCTCCCAGGTCCGAAGCTGGAGCTGATGCGAGCAGCCAGGAGCCCCGGTGACCTCAGTGCAGTCATGTCTCTCTCCGGCGTTGTTCATCTTGCTGTTCCACTCCATCACACATGGTATAGGCATGACTTCCCCAGCCTTTTACTCCCTCTCTAGGTGTGCATATGACCGACGCAGACTTGGTGGTGATTAAAAATGGGCAGTGTATCCCACATGCAGCCACCCCTGGGATTTATGCTTGGACCACTGGTCGCACATGGGCAGAAGGGCAGGAGGTGAGCTGGAAGGAGGCCTCTTGTGATGGTGCTTACAGGAGCTGCTAAGTTTCTTCCAGGATGATCTACAAGTATCTTTTCGTATCCGTACGCTCTTTTGAAAGATTGGACTCAACCTTTTAGCCTTCTACCTCTCCTGCTTGAGCCGTGTTTTCTTCCTCTTTCTTCTGCGTGGGACTGCTATCCAGAACAGCGTCATTCTAGACAGGTTCCCCCCTGAACAACCGCTTTCATTTGTTGCGAGCCTGGGGAAAGGAGAACAGGAATTTTAGACTACATGTTAGGAACTATCACTGGGAGAGGTCCAATATTCCATGTTCAGGGATGTAAATGTCTCTCTACTACTCAATCAAAGGGCTGCCATTCTCATTTGAGAATGACAAGAGACTCTTAAAATTATTATGAAATAATATACAACTAAAATTATTTATTGCTGTAACTCCATACCTATTTGTGCAAGTTTTAAAGAAGTGATTAGAAGGCAAAAATTGACCTCAAAATGCTGTTTGGGTGTACTTACAAACCAGGAAAACAAGGCAGCATTCATGATGCTGGGGCCAGGTGATGGGGGGGCAGTTCACCCTTACGTGGGTAAATTCCCATCCCGTCTGAAACAGGGTGGCCCCATCCAAACTACATCGGGGACATGCTCCCTGGCACTCCCCTGGGAACATGCCGGGTGGCACCAACCCTGGGCTGTGCGTGTGGGTGCAGGAGCGGGCCCACATCTGTGCCGTGGCGGTGATTTGTTTCACAGCATGGGTGGATGTGACAGCCCACAGCACCTCTGCCTCTAGGGGCAAGCCGTCTATGGCGGATGAGGAGCCCACAGGCAGTACAGCCCCATGGAGCACGCACAGCAGCTCTGCCCCGCAGCTGGCGGTCCTCGGAGGTGGCTGCAGATCTGAAAATCCCCTCACAGTTGCTGATGAGCCTGGACTGGTTCAAAGACATGGCGGGAGGCACATCAACACTGAGCTCTGCACTGCGAGGCACGTGCAAGGGCTGTGGGGGCTTCTTTTCCCTCTGGGTGGTTTAGGAGGCTGTTTTCTTGGGATCTTACTAACACCGCTAAACTGCTTTCTACAGCTTCAGAATCAGCAGCACTGCTCGGAAACTGTTCTTCTGGTCAGTTTTCCTTTGAAGCTGATTGTTTCCACTGCCAAAATATCACGTCAGGGTGGGTTTTGATCACTGCGAATGGATGAGGATGTTTGTTGCTCCCAGCAGGACCCCTGCAGCACGCAGACTAAAAGGAAAGAAAACAAATCCCTGCACCACCATCAAAATCAGCTGGGATAATAAACATCACTTTCCTGAGGGGCGAGAGGGGAGAGCAGCAGGTTAGGAAGCACGGGAAGCCGACAGCTCAGTTCAGGTTTTCAGATCACCCTGGCCAAGGCTGACTCTGCGTGAACTGCAGTGAGGAGCCTGCTCTGGATAAGAAGGGAAAACACTCGGTCACCCTGAAGTTCTTCCACAAAACTCTGGTAGATCGAGCTTTGAAAGACAGCATGTGGAGAAGGAATGTGCGTGATCACCAAAATTTGAAGGGCACAGCTGGTTTCCGCTGCGAGCTGCAGCAAAACTCCTCTTCTCCCAGCCAGCTGTACGGTACGCCCGGCTCACACAGATGGGTTGTCCTGGGTGAGCTGGGCTGGAATTTATCAAGCCTTCCTCTAGCCCAGCAGCATCTTCTAAGTTGTATCATCTCATACCCCCAGTTGACAAGCTGTTTAGCTCTTCCCTCTTTGCCGTCCCTTTTATAGCATGTTTTCTCTTATGAATGAGATCCCAGTGTGACTTGTTGTAAAAGTCCCGTGTTTAGGAAAAACCTCGCATGTTTATCTGAAAGCACCAGCAGAGGAGTGAAGGGCTTTGATATGGGATGTAGGAAGTTGGACGAGGAGGCTGATAAACTCTGGGTTTGCTCTAGATTACGTAGCTGGAGAAGAGAATTTTGCTCTGTACTAAGCTGCAAACTGAGCAGATGAAATAGCCTGTTCAGGTGAGCCAAATTCCAGACACGTATAATAAAACTACACATTTTACAAATTATGTCATTGATGGGCTTGGAGGAAGGCAGATGGATACTAGATGTAGACAGATGCACAACAAGGACAGTTTCTTTGCTTGTTCAAACAACTCCAGCACTGGAAGTCTCAAAATCACCCCTCTGAGGGGACTCCCAAATCCTGCAGTGCTAGAATCATGCAGTCAGAGCAAGATGAAACCATTATCTTAATCTGTTGTGAACTTCTGTAATTGCAGTGGAAGACGATAGAGGTCTGGCGAAAGCTTCATTTTCCACTGTACAATGATGCGGCTGCTAAGCCATGACTGCAAGCTGAAGGCTGGCTTTCTGCTGTGATCTTGTCAACTAAGAATGAAGTGAATTTGGATGGAAACCAACAAAATGATTCAATTTAAAGATCACTATTTCTTACAGAAGAATTGTTTTCCTGCTCTGTACGCGTACTTCAGACTAGGCCTGTGTAAACCCCAAGAGTCTGATGTTTATCAGATTTCTTCTGCTATCTTTCGATTTTGGAAAGGAAGAGATTCATTTTGGGAAACTTTTATACCCTGCTGTATACGTTAGTGCTTTCAGCACTTAAAATTTGTATTTTAAACACATACTCCTTTACTAGTGCTGCAGAAATAATTGAAATTATTAAATTTGAGACAAGTTTAAAAATAACTCTCTTTACGTTCTGCATTTGTTTCTCAGCTTGGGGACTGAAATGCAGTTTTTAATTTGAGTAGTTTTTCTGTTAGGTTGCTGGTGCTGCATAGTTTGTGCTGTGGCTATTACATAGTAACATAATATTTACTTGCCTAAACCCGGCTGGTTTTATGGGAACAGAACCCCTTCTCCAACAAACCTTTCAAAATATTTCTATTTATTTACTTCAAGTTCAGGGAGGGCGGGGGTGGGGGAAGGGGGAAGAGAAAAAAGAAGGCGGCCATCTGTAAGCTGACAGTAGCCTTTTAAATGTCATGGTAAGAGTCCAGCTAATTGCTAACAGTACTTTACTGGTGAGAGGAAAAGTGGTGCTGCAGGCGGACGCTTGGGGACTGCCCCGCACGAGGGCTGAGGGTCCGAGGCTGCCCCTTCACCCTTCCGCCGTGGTCCGGTGGAGCAGAGGGGGTCCATGATTCCCCATCAGGGCAGCACATCGGCCCCATCCTGCCATCCTCGGGCTGGTGGCAGAGCCCTGGGCTACTGGTGCATTAGGTTCTCCCCCCCCGTCATATGTCCCATCTGTTACTTTCTTTGCCATCCTTCATCGCGGAGCTTTCCTTCTTCCCCCTGCACCCCAGAGCAACACCCCAGAGCCTTTTGGAGAATATTGCAACAACAAGTTGGGTAATTCACTGTTCAAGTGGAAAAAGTTTGTCCAGCCGTGTACTGTGTGTTTCTGAACACCAGAAGGGAAGAAGTCCACTGTAGTACTTCCCTGAGTATTTTTTCATATTTATTTTATGTTTACTATATATTTTAATGTCAATGCTGCCGGCAGCTTCCTCATGGGGACACTCCATCCCCTGGTTTGAAATCAGGGCTTTCCAGTCAAGGTCTTTGGGAAAGCTTTACTGAATGTGCAGCCGTCCTGCATGGACCTGAGATGCCGATGCTGCTGGAAAGGCACGTGGGATCAGGGTGCCAGGAACCCCGGTGTCCAAGGAGTGCAGCAGGACGCTGCTCTCAGCCCCCATCCTCCTGAGAGCACACAGCTGCCCAAAAACACCTTGGCAAAGCCCGTGGGCTTCGAGTAGTTCCTCACACCCATCCTCTGCCCCATGGCACACGGCAGCCCACCTGCTGCTCCTGACAGACCGGGATGAAGCCAGCCCAGGCCCCAGGAGGCAGCTGCTGTGGCCGAGCCTATCCCCTCTGCGGCCGAGGCTTCACCTGCCCATGTCCCCGGATGCTTTACAGCCATTTGTGGTTCTTGTGAAATCTCTCTTAGCTGAAATAGCTCTCCCTTCCCCCTGATGCTTACCCCAACCCGGTGTATTTATAGAGAGCAGTCACAGTCCCGCTCAGCTAGACAGAGGCTGTTCAAACCTTGCTACGCTACCGTCGTCTACGCTTTGACAGCCTGCATCTAATAAAAATTCTCTCCCGAGGCTCCAAGTCTAGAGCTCACATCAGTATGCAAAACCAAATGCAAATACGGGAGAGGTCTTGCTGGTTGACACAGGTGATCAGGGGACGGTGCTGCCCTTCTGTTCATCTTTTTCCTGTCTTGGCTTTCATTTTTGACCTTATTTCAAGTCTTGGCTCTGGACTTTCCACCGCCTTTTCCTGTGACGTCCATTGTATAGGGACAGAACATGTTAGCAACCAGATTCAGCATCATTTTTTCCACTCTGTCTGGGACTCTGCAGCTCTGAGGTATCACCTCTGCCATTGATTGCTCTGAAGCGACTTTTTACCATCTCAACTGTGACACTAAATTTTGAGATATCTCCTTGTTAGGAAAGAGAGTGGGATGTTGCCGTTCAATTTTCTCTCCATTTCTCCACTCAATTATTGCTCAGCACAACTCATTATAACATGCAATCACTCTTTTTCTGACCAGCACAAATTCCATCCAGTTGCTTTACCATCAAGTGCAATTTTTGCTGTTGCTTCACTTCTCTCTTTTTTTTAAGGTGTATGTAGCACATACAATTCCTACACATCCATCAGTACAATTTTCCAGCCTATTTCTGTAGCTTCTTTATTGGTGTCTAGCAATATTTACGTAATGTTCATTCTGAATGTATGTGTTTTAGAGCTTGAGTTTTTAGCAGTTACGTTCCACATCTGGGTCATCAGCTTGTCATTAATTTTTTGACAGCTGCCTCTCTCACATTTTAAACACTGCTTTTGGTTAGGGCTGGGCCAGCCAATTTATTTCAAGTGAGAACAGATTGGAGCCATCATTCCTCAGGCAGGCTCAGAGGGGAACAGTGAAAACCATGGGAATAGGATGGATTTTTTGCCCCGTGGCTGCAGAGAAAGTTTCATTTAGGAGATTCACTCTGTTCCTCTTCAGATGTCAGTCAGGTAAATTGTTCCTTCAATCCGGCTGGCATCTTTTTCTTGGCTGAAAGCAGACAGACAGCTCAATCTAATTGCGCAGAGAGGTTAGCCTGCTTTCCCTTTTCAAGTAAAACAGGTTTGTATGTTTCTGTGGGGCTGGCTGAACAAACAACAGGTGGATCTAAAAAAGCACTCTGGAAAATCCCTACAGTTGACACACTTGGAAATGAAAGGGGAGCACATTGGAGCCAGCCCCCTCGCCAGGACAGCCTGTGTCCTGCTAACACCCTGGGAGAGCAGGGAAGGGGAGGACGGGGGCAGTGCTGGGGGGGAGCCTGGGGACGGAGAGCGGGTCCTGAAAGTTTAGGCAAACTGTGCAAAAGTCAGGACTTTATGTGTTTGTCCATATTCAGCCTCAAATCTCTGTCTGGCAGAAATTCCTAGGGTCTCCGAAGAGCCCACTTTAAATATAGATGGACATCTGCATGCTTGTTATAAAGATCAGTGTGAACAGGGAGGTGGCCATCTAAAAATGGGACGTGATGACGTTTCACATAGTTGCTAAACGAAAATGTGACAGCACAGTGCAAGGTGTTAAATTACTCGGTTGTCTTTGAGGATAGTCCCACTTACTGTCTTAAAAAATGCAGTCTGTACCTCTTTACCTTACCGCCCATACTAGGTCTGCTACTAGTGTAATAGGACCAACCTGAAACCAGGAGTGAATACTTTTTAAAAAAAAAAGAGCTTTCAAGAGGAGCTTGCAATTGGACAAGCTTTCATTCTCAGTCATCGGTCTCTAACTCTGCTACAGCCTTTTTGCACTTGGGCTACGGAAGGGGAGGAAGGGCAGCCAGAGCGGTCCCCAGTCGGGGCTGTGGGGTGAGCAGCAAGGGGCGAGGAGGGAGCCTGCACCCCCCATCCGTTCCTCAAGCATCGGGGTGAAGAAACAGGATTGTTGGTACCTTAGGGCAGCCAACTGGCCTGGTTTGTAGGTGAACTGAAACACCACAGGCCTTCCGTATCAAAGAAAAAGCCCCAAACAAGTCAGACAGCCCCTCTAGTCTGAGAAGTGTAGCCCTCTCCAACAGGAAACTCATTTGGCAGCATTTGCCCTGGCAGTGACTTGTGCTGGCATGCGCGGGGGGAGACGCTTTAACACGGTGGTGCTGGGCCAGGCATGGGATGGGTTTCTGGACACAGGCTTGGCAATGACGGGAAAAGCCCCCCAGATCCTGTCAAACACACACTTCTGGTGTTTTGCTTGCCAGGCACCGCGGTGCTGCCTGCCTCCCCAGGCACCCCCTTGCCTCTTTTTGTGAGGGAGCTGGTATCTGGTAGGTTTACTTAACGAGAGCGGAAAGCAGCATTTGATGAGCAATGGGCCCAAGAGGCATCCCCGCGGGGACAGGCGGTGAGTTCCAGCCAGGGCAGGGAGCTGTGCGGGCTGACGCCAGCGAAGGGGCCGGTTCTGCTGCTCCCCGGTCGGTCTCGCCGCTCTGCTGGGTGCTGCCCACTTGACAGCAGGGCTGCCTTTGTCGTGGCTGTTTCTGGGGGGACCCGACCCCGCTGAGAGGTTTTTCTCCTCACAGTGACTGACACAACAAAGCACCACCCAGCCAAGTGCATCTTCACGAAGGATTTTATACAATAGAAGAATTTCTATCTTACAAGAAAGGCGCTCTGTGAAACAGCTAATTCACGGTCTGTTTTGGTGTGCTGTGTGTGGTACTGTTTCGCTGTAATTAGTTTTAACTTTTGCTAACAGTTCTCTGCCAGGCATCATCAAAGCCCACCACGAAAGCTGCAGTAACGTTGCGCGATTCTCTCGGTGTGGAGCTGCTCCTGGGAGGGATCCACAGTCCTGCGGCTCAGCGCAGCCTGTCCCTGGTTTCTCTCCCTCTGAGTCACAGGGCTGTGTCGCTGGGGAGGTCATGGGACTGCAGAACATGCCAGTGGCTGGTTTTAGGGTTTCTTTTATCATAACCTCAGCTCCTACCTCTTCTCCCTCAGTGGCCTCCTGTGGGTTTTTACAAAACCCAAGCCATATGCAGTGTGGATGTATAACCATCCAGTCGGTATTTAGGTTCCCAGGAAGCATCCCTTCTGTGTGGATGTCACCAAGTTTGGTACTCACAGATCAGTTTCCATAGTAACTAATATGCTTCAACGAGAGGGGGAAAATCAGAGGAATTTGAAAGGCAAAGACTAACACTGGCAGGGAGTGAGTGGAACAAACAGCGTGCGCAGCAGCTTGGAGCACACCACAGGTTTTATGATGTGTGTTCGCAGGTTTTATGATGTGTGTTTTAGGAAGACTTGCATGGCTTGTGAACCGTTTCTTCCCTCGTGAGACACGCAGTTGTGCCAAAAGCTTGGCGGTGCAAAGTAAAATGGTACCTCACACTATGGCACAAATACAAATCCCAAGTCAGCTTCTATTTATTCACACACTCATCAGCACACGGAGGCAAGTGGAAAATGAGTTTTTATTGGCCATTTAAAAGAGAATTGTCATACCAATATTTTGTGGCCTGTGCAGAAGCCAACACGCATTCTTCCGACCCTCCTTCCTCACCCCTGCTGCAACAATGGAAGACGTCAAACAGCGGAAAGGAACAGGGCTCAGGCAGAGCCACTTTCCAGCTTCTCATTTATTCCATGCAGTCACAAATGCCGCCATCAGCAGGTATAAAATGACGCTGCTGCTAACATATTCTTATATATGCTGGACAGAGTCAGTGCTACTGATCCGTATCTGCTTGAGATGTGGGATCTGACGAACTGGACAGCAGTGCATATTCTCCTTCAGCCATGTGGTAAATCAGGGAGCAAACATGTTGGTTAAAAATACTTCTGAAATTCATTTATGATGTGAATCTAGAATGTAGCACATCGCAGATTGTATGGCATGACATGTATTCCTCTAGAAATCGCATGTTTGGAACAGTAATTCTGCACAAATAATCATTCAGGAGTCGGGAACCATCAGCTCAAGAGATGCACAGGAAACTCTGCATTAGTACATTTGCACCAGTACTGTACTAGTGTGACTGACAGCATGCATATCGCACTGCCTTGTCCTATGACTCAGTAAGCTAGTTAGAGGCAAAACCACATAAAGCAAGATTCACATCACCCAGGTTTAGCTGGGTGAAGATAGTTGCCTGAGCTAGTCCTCTTGGCTCTGTCTTTAATTAGTGGATAGTAACAGATGTCTCCTGTTGGTGACTCACCCCATCTATTTTAGGTTGCCTATTAGAGGTTCCTGTTTCTGTCTCTTTACTGAGGAGGGAGGCTAATGATTGCAGTTCGGATTTAAACAGCCAAAGGCTGGTGAGTGTACATCCAGGAAAGGACTGAAGGCTGTAACTCTACAGAGAAAGGAGAAGTTTGGCTCTCTAGTCCTTAGCCCCATCCATAAAAGGAGCTAGGGTCTGTCTGTTGCCCCTGAGGCACAGCATGGGCTATGTTCTTACAGTTACACATTTCACCCTCCAGATCAGGGTAACTGCACCCACTCTGTCTATCATCAGAGACGGCCCCTGCCCAGTGCTAACCCTAGACTGGTCCTGGGCACCATCCGGGAGACCGTTGTGGGATGCGGGTCTGAATTGCGCTACTTAACCCCACTGACAGTTCGACAGCGTGGAAACCCCCAAGAGAGGAGCCATGACACAGCATTGCTTAGTTTACTGGAGGAGGTGCAGCCACAGCATCGCAAACAGGACCCTGTCACGCGGAGAGGCACAGCGACCGATGTGACATTATGTCTGGTAGATAAGGAAATGACTAAGAAATTTGCTGTAACTTGGGCAGCACAAACGAGGGCTGTGACAGAATGAAAAAGGAAAATCCTTGCGGGCAGTCAAGATCTGGGGCAGACCTGTTCTGGGCCTGGTGAGGCTAACAGCCAGACCCAGCATATTCTGGCAACGTGCTGAGGAGCGGCAGCTTGATGTTCGGTTTAGATGCACAGCCACTTCTGCCTCCATAGCCAACGCAGGTAGGAGCAGCTGAGCAGGGAACGTCACACAAAGCAGCTCCCCATCTGTATGGTCTTTCCCGTTCTGGAGCAATGCTCAGGAGGAAGAACCAAAATCCCCCAAAGGAAAGGCAAGGCGAGGAGAAGCCAAACACCCTGTGGGGCTGCAGATGCGAGAAGCGCTTTCCGAACGCTCCCTATGCTCTTTCCCAGGTGGGTCCGTGTTCCCGGGGCACAAGGGTGAGCAACCGAGCAGGAGTTTTCATCCCTCGGTGCCCTCGAGCCCTGCTGCAGGAAGGCAAAGGCACCAAAGGGAGAGAAGAAAGGCGGCTGCCAAGACTGAGCGCCCCGAGGGCTGCGTGAGCTGCCCAAGGAGGGGCAGCGACGGCGGAGCAAAACCAGAACGCAGCCCGCAGAGCACTGCTACCTCGTGGCAGCTTTAACGTGTTTCGCCCTGTGATAAAGAATCACGCAGATCACAGCTGGACATGGGAAATGTGATTTATCCAGCGCCCAGAGCACCGGTTCCTCCATTCATCGAGCCCGAAACCTGCAGCTTGCTGCCCTCAGCCGCCCGGCTCCTGCAGCGGCTGCGGCAAGGTGAAGGCTACAGGCCCTGCGGTGTTGCTGGGGAGATGTCTGCCAGGCTCCATCTCCTCCCGGCCTGTCTGCCAGGCTCCATCTTCTCCCTTCTTGTCTGTCAGGCTCCATCTCCTCCCCGTCTGTCTGTCAGGCTCCATCTCTGTCCGCCCTGTCCCCCGCCTGTCTGCCAGGCTCCATCTCCTCCCTTCTTGTCTGCCAGGCTCCATCTCCTCCCCGACTGTCTGTCAGGCTCCATCTTCTCCCCGCCTGTCTGCCAGGCTCCATCTCTGTCCGCCCTGTCCCCCGCCTGTCTGTCAGGCTCCATCTCCTCCCTTCTTGTCTGCCAGGCTCCATCTCCTCCCCGAGTGTCTGTCAGGCTCCATCTCCTCCCCGCCTGTCCCCCCACCCCTGCCTGTCCCCGGCCCGGCCCCGCCTGCCCGCGCAGGGCTGGCCGGACCCCGTACGCGCTGAGGTGACACAGGTTGGGGGGTGGGGGGGTGGGGGTGGGTGTGGCCGTTCCGAGTCCCGCCGCGCTGTGCGAGCTCCCCCTGGCGCCGCGGCCGCCCCGGGACCCCGGCCTGCGTTCCCCGCCTCCCCTCGCCATTTTCCCCCAGCGCTGCGGGGCGGGGCGGGGCGCGCGCCCTCGATGACGCCAAAACGCGCTTTGACGTGAGCAGGGCCTCGCGCCGCGCGTGCCGGGGCGCTGCCGGGAGCAGGCGGCGCGTGGCGGGCGCGCGAGGGGAGCTGCGACTGGCTTTGTCCGCGCGGAGAGAAGGCACCGCCCCGCTTGCACGAGGGCGAGGGGGTCCTGCAGCCACATGGCTGCGGTGAGGCCTGCGAGGGGAGAGCGCGGAGGCTGCTCCGCCTGCTGCCCGAGTGTGAGCCATGGGGAGGGTTAACGACTTCCGTGAAGAGGCGGGAGCCGCGCCCGACCTGGGCAGGCTGGAGAGCTGGGTGGAGAGGAACCCGATGAGGTTCAACAAGGGCAAATGCAGGGTCCTGCACCTGGGGAGGAACAACCCCATGCATCAGTACAGGCTTGGGGTGGACCTGCTGGAGAGCAGCTCTGTGGAGAGGGACCTGGGTGTCCTGGTCGATGACAGGTTGACCATGAGCCAGCAGTGTGCCCTGGCTGCCAAGAAAGCTAATGGGATCCTGGGGTGCATCAAGAAGAGTGTGGCCAGCAGGTCGAGGGAGGTTCTCCTCCCCCTCTACTCTGCCCTAGTGAGGCCCCATCTGGAGTACTGTGTCCAGGTCTGGGCTCCCCACTTCAAGAAGGATGAGGAGCTACTGGAGAGAGTCCAGCAGAGGGCTACGAGGATGATGAGGGGTCTGGAGCATCTCTCGTATGAGAAAAGGCTGAGGGAGCTGGGCTTGTTCAGACTGAAGAAGAGAAGGGTGAGAAGGGACCTTATAAATGCCTATAAATATCTGAAGAGTGGGTGTCAGGAGGATGGGGCCAGACTCTTTTCAGTGGTGCCCAGCAACAGCACAAGGGGAAAAGGGCACAAACTGAAGCACAGGAAGTTCCGTCTGAACATGAGGAAGAACTTCTTCCCTCTGAGGGTGATGGAGCACTGGAACAGGCTGCCCAGGGAGGTTGTGGAGTCTCCTTCTCTGGAGATATTCAAGACCCGCCTGGATGCGGTCCTGTGCAGCCTGCTGTAGGTAACCCTGCTTCGGCAGGGGGGTTGGACTAGATGATCCCCAGAGGTCCCTTCCAACGCCTGCCATCTTGTGATTCTGTGATAACTCCGTTTGTCACTCAGGTATAGCCATACACGCCAGCTGGTTTAGCGCTGGGCAAATGAACATCCACCAGAACTTTTGATTTACATGAGCCACATGAATTTGGAGACCGCCGCAAAAATGCTACAGGGCTTTGCATTCCTTGCTGGAATTAGAGGGGGTTCTGACTGGGGTGAAAGAGCCAGGTAAGAGCGGAGAAATTGTAGTAGAAGCTTTAATATTTGATATTTTTTCACTCATGTCTGATTCATTACCTGATTTTGTTGTCATAGAAGCCTCAGGATCCATCAAGGACTCAGAGCTTCCAGGTTTCCATTAAAACACAATCATTTCACGTGACACTATAAGAAACAGGTAGCTCATTGTTTGGGTGTGAAGGAACAGACAGCACATAATAATGTTAGGGCAAATTAATTTCATACCTGCCCGTCAGCCGAGCTGTTGATGTGCCCCTTCATAGCCTTCCCCGCACAAGGTAACATTGCTGTGCTAAGCTTCAGCAAGAGTGGATTAACCTAGGGCAGGGTTACTCTGCCTTTGGGCAAGTCTGAGGGCTTAACCTGCCCCCTCACCCCAAATATTTGCACAGCAAAACCACATAGAAATATAAGATTTCCCCGACATTTCCTTCCTACGTTCTTCTCACCCAAGCCATGTGCTGTCATCCCTTTGCTGGGAGCAGTTGGCCCCACAGCTGGGTCAAGGCAAGGACCTTTGGGGCAATCCTGACCTGTCTGGATGCAAAGTCCAGGGATGAAGCCTGAAATGTCTCAGGGGACGGTGTGGGATAAGCCGGGGGGGACGGGCACTGGAAGATGTGCGCCTGCGTGGGTCCTGAGGGGTGGTGATAAACGGTGCGGAAACAGATGATAAACAGTCTGAGAAGGGAATGTGCCCTGTGAACGTTGCACTCAGCAAGTACAGTATCCCAGCAGATCGGCAGCAACTCCTAAAGCCACTGCTTCTGGGTTCAGACTCAACTATGTGCCCATGCCCTGAGTCCCAGAAAAGTGAGTGACGCTGAAGAACTGACATCTGGTTGTTTATATGTCTGTCTTTCGAAGACCGAACTCCCGTTTCTAGATCTACCTCAGCCTCTCGTATGCTCTATGTAAATTGCTTAAAGGCACACTTTTCAGAATGATGCATTGGAAACTTCCTTTGATACAGCTTCCATGAGTATCTGTGGATTCACTCCGAGAGGCTGGTCCATGAGAAGGTGTTTTAAATTGTATTTGATGGTGGGACATGGGAGAGCTTCACATTCTGTGATTCTGTGATTCCCAACCCAGTCAGGACAGGGCATGGACACTGGTAATTCCCGCTTTGCTCTCTGTGAACTGGTGTCCATCAGAAGGCAGCCTTCGTGTTGGGAGGGAGGCACGGTTTGCTCCACTCTGCTCTCCATAATCTGGACCAACCTTCAGGTTAGCCTTCCCGTGCTGAGGCTAAATACCTACTGATGCTGATGGAACAGCTCGACCGCGAAGTGAGCTGCTGCTAGGGCAGTCAGGATCAGGTTAAGGAAAACTGCTCCTAAGAACGTGGGGGGACTGCCCTAGAGGCATTAAATATTTTACTTACACAGTCTGGTTTGGGTGTTTAAATGCATGCGAGGATTAACACTTTAACACTGTTCACGCAAACTCAAAATGTCAGCCTAATAAAGTTTGCAAAAGTTTATGCAAATATTGAAAGTGGAAGATTAAAGAAAGATTATTGGAAATATAGACCTTGAATAAGTAAAACAGTTTTATAACTTGTTACTGTTATTTTGACCTTTCAATATGTTTTCTCAAGTTTTATTATGAGGCAACACTATGTTTGGAAAGGAGGTGTATGACTTGTGAGGTAGTGTTCAGTGGAGAAGATTGCATAAGCGGTGAGGAACCGGCTAGGTTCCTCTTCCACACTGGGTAAGGTAAATGAAATAAAATTTTATTCATGTGGTTTCCTAGCTCACTTTGCTCTCCACAGCCCAGCACACACACACGTGCAGAGCAGCCATGAGGTTGTAAGTTTGTGCGCTTCTTCTGAAAGGAGAACAAAGGAACACATCCTTTATTTTTTAAAGCATGTGACTTCTTCCTTCCTTTACGTAGCAGAATGTTGGAAATGCAATTGCTGACATTCTTGTCGAGAAAAAGCATGAGGTCAGATAACCCTTTTAGCCTCTGAGCCTGAATTTTTTTCTATGTTTGGTGAAAATACTACTGTTGTCCTTGCAAGTAGTGTTTCCTGCTAACTGTGCTTCTTGGCTTTAGCTCTGTGTCTGCTTTTCTCCATGGATGTGAGGCCCATTAGAAGAATGTTTCGTGGTCTCCTCCCCCAATAGCAGCATCTCAGGCAGTGCCTTCAAGTGTCACCCTGTTCTAGTAAGGGCAATCCTCAGGCCCTACGGTTTTGCTTGTAGATGGGTATTCTCCGTGGGCACCCAACACACACAGCTCTGGGGGTATCGCTTAAGCCTTTCTGTTACCATTCCTTCTGAACCAAAACTAAGCCAAAAATTAAAATGCAAGACTCTAACCTTCAAAATTCCCCAGACTCACATTGCCCAACAGAAGTTCATCTAAGTATAATGCTCAGTAGAATAAAGCATGATCTTGAGATGGTAAGTCCTCTACTGCTCATTTACATAGACTGAGTGTTGTGGTTTTGCCTCAATTTGCACCAAAGAACCACGCAGTTACTCCCTCACTCCCTCCCTCTGCCCAGTGGGATGGGGAGGAGAATCAGAAGGAAAAAGGCAAAACTTGTGGGTTGGGATGAGAACAGTTTAACAGAATGGCAAATGGAGAAGAAAACAACAATGAATAATACTGATAAAAAGTATATACAAAATGCAGTGTTGTCACCACTGATGCTCAGCTTGCTCCTGAGTAGCAAAAGTCTCTCCTTCAGCCAGCTCCACACTTAAATACTGAGCATGGCATCATGTGGTATAGAATATCCCATCTGGCTGGCTGTTTGGGTCAGCCCAGCCAGCTTATTGAGAAAATTAACTCTGTCCCAGCTGAACCCAGGACTCTGAGTAGATGCTCTGTGTCAGAAAGTAAGTGATTCTAGCTGTGTTCAAGCAGATCCCAAGTCTATTCCTGTCAAGCCCTTTATGGGACATCACGAATTGTCTTCGATTCATAGCAGTTCTCTCTGCGCACAACTACTACTGCTGTTTCCTCTGTTTGTGCGTGACTGTGAGACCTGGGAAGTTCTGGCACGGAAGTACACTGGTCTGCGTTTTATGAGTCGTTACTGGAAATCTCTGGGCTCATTTTCTTTGGAGCACTCATGTCTCATAATATTATTACTACCCTTTGGAGTCTAATTATTTTTAGTTAAAGATTCTGATCGCAAAGGCATGGTATCCTGTCTTCACTGCAACTTTAAAAAGATTAATTTGTTTCTCCTTTTGCTATATTTGATTTCCCAAAGGCCATGTTCCTTGACTGGTAGTAAATGATACACTACTTGCAGTTTCAGAATAGACACTCCTGGTTAGAGAAGAGCTACTTCTTGTGGGCTAAAACTCAGTGGGAGAAAGAAGAAAGAAATGCAAGCATTTTCTGAGCAAATACGGTAGCCACTGGTGGACGCATTAGTATCAACCGCGTCAAGTTCTGCAGGTTATATTCCTGTTTTGCACTTTGTCCACCTTAAAATAGTACTTGCTGTAGAAATTTATTGTCTGGGCATAGGCTTCATTTTCAAAATGATCTTTTAGATCCTGCACTTGCACCTTTAAAATCTTCTCTTTTTGTCTTGATTGCACACCGTTTAGAGATATGCAACATTCTTGCTAGGTGTGCAGTGTGTTTTGGTCAAACACATAGATAACCTGCAGCAGTGGCAAATCTTTCTTTTTCCTGTTTGAGCATGGTTTTGTCTCTTTTGATCCTTGTCCAACTCAAATGCTCTCTAGGAATATCGGTGCTTCAATTCCACTTGAGTAACATCTTATGGGAATATGGTTGCATGGCAGTATTTGAGTTTTTCTTTGAAAGTGATGGTGTCCTTCATGCAAGCTCTTGCCCCGGTGTCCACCTGAAAGCCAGTCCTTTTTCTCTTCTCTTCTCTCCTGAGCTGCTGTTATTTCTGATTAACTTGTTATAATCTTTATAGATGACCAACCTTATTATGTTTTTCCAGTACTTTGTGGAGAGGGAAGTGATGCTTTTAAGTACTCTGTTTTATCTGGTTTGTGCCTGATGACTCCTTCTCCCATAGATGACCCTGTGCTGCATCTGTACTTGTGCAGTTTGTTGTGCTCCAGTTTTATGTTACACTCCCTATTGCTTGTGAGTAGTATTAATAGTTTTCCTTGTGCTGCTTTCTAATTTTACCACGTGCTAGATGACCAGTACTGATGATCTGACTCCCCCTTGTTCCTCTATTTTAGCATATACATTTTTGTGGAGTTTTTCTTGCACAGCTGTTAGGACAAAGGATATTCTTTTGAGATGACATCTTTCAAACTGAATCAGCAAATGGGCATCTGGCAAATACTTGTCAGTGGGTACAGTAATACTAAGTCTGCAGCTGCTGGGGACAAGTTTTTATGCAGAGGTGTTTTTCTT